>NW_028301596.1:49005000-50255000 GCF_987345545.1 Pholcus phalangioides | reverse complement strand
AAAACGCTCGGAAACTTTGAAAAGTTAAATTCGGAAACTGAGCAGGTCAAGTCAGTCGGTTATGTGCGTGTAATACAGATGGTTACAATCATCAAATTGGTCAATGTGCTTCTTTTACGTAGGGGATACATGCGCTGCGTGTGAATGAATTGCAGTTTAGTGAAGGTTTAGCGCATTTTGTACGTAAACAGCAAGAATGACAGGTATATTCAGTTTTTAACCCTTTGTAGTCTTTTGTGCTGTATATTTGAAAATATACAAGACGAATACGTGATCAAAAACCCATTGGTCTAATTTCTTTCCTAATTTTTTTTGGTATTTGAGAAAGTACATGTTTTAGGATCACACATTTCAGTACAAAATACGGCTATACAGGGTGCCCTGTAAGTACTGATGCAGCCTTTATCTCATCAACCGTCCGTCATAGAGGAATAGTTTCAGTTTAAAAAATGCTCAAAAGAAGCGTTCAAAAATTACGCTGTATCAGTTTTGAGAATGAAAATATAGTGTGTGTGTCACAAAATGAAAAATACGAATTTTTTATACGGTCCACTGTCCTTTACTTCACCTACCAACTCTGGCCGTATCGCTATATTCCAATTTACTGCCATAAATGAGTTGGGCTGGAAATGAAGGCGCCATCTGTAAGTGGTCGCCTCAAGCTCACCAGGGGAAATAACATCTTATCTATATTCTTCCCCGGTTTTGAACCTGGGACCGTGACGGCAAACGTCATAGTGGTAGACGTGCATCTTACCACCACGCCACTAGGGCGCTCCCTGTCGGAAATCCATGAAAAAAAAAAAAAAAAAAAATCCATGTTTCTAAATGCAAATTCGCTAAGATATTTAAATTCAAAAAAAAAAAATCTGAAAAAGGTTATGAAAGAACAGCAAAAACTAACGGACAACGCCCTTTTCCGTCATTTGTGCTGTCCTTTCACAGCTTTTCTCTGATTTCCGAATTCGAATATCTTAGCGAATATTGCAATTAGATACTTGAAATTTATTTTGTGGGCCTCAGGAGAAACATGGCAACAACATTCTAAGAGGAAGTTAGAGGACCAGGGGAAACGTATAAAAACTAAGATTGTCCCGTTTTGCGACACACTGTACTGGTACAGGGTAATTTTTTGAACGTCTTTTGAGAATCTTTTACTTTGAATCATGCCACTACGGAGAACAATTGATGAGATAAAGACCACATTAGCACTTACAGGACACCCTGTATATATGTATATAGTACAATCCTTTTTTTTATCTAGAAAGGGTTGATTCCTCGCCGGAGTCATTTTTCGATAGTTACTGAAATATATTACGTGTTTAATGATTAACGAAAGCGCTCCAAATTGAGGCAATTCAAGGTAAAACTATTCTACTCTGTTAAATAAGATTTTGTCTGTTGTAGATAACATTAAAATTAAGGCAAACTGCAGATTTTACCCTAATTAATAATTTTAGCTAATTAAAAATAACTCTGTAGTTAATTAAATTGCTATGGTGATCCATTGTTTCAATTAAAAAATACACTAACAGCCCCAATTCATATCCGTTTTTGCAAATTTTTTTGTTTTTCAACACGTTTTTGTCGGGTTGAACAGTGTATGAAATAAAACAGGAAATTTATGTTTTCGAATTTCACGAGCTTAAATCCGAAATTCCACGCTGAAGCTGCAACATTTTCCCCAGGAAACCCTTTTGTCGAAGCTTTCTTTCAGTGATAATAACTTCCTAAAAACTTCACGAGTGCAGAAAAATAAATAGCCAGTACAATCATTTCCGTAGCGGGAAGAGTTTTCAACATATATCCGGTAAAAGTTTATATTTTTCCCGGTAAAAGAGCTTTTTCTTTTTTGAAACTCTATCAGCCAATCATAAAGAATATACTTTCAAACTTTTACTTCTTTTAAATTTATTGATCCGCACATCACGAGTTGAAACGAAGATATTTTTGAAGATAAGCCTTTCATTTTATACAATACTAGCTGTTACCCACGGCTTCGTTCGCGTGGATTTGGTAATATGAAAATTGCTCGGCGATGGTTCCTCCTATAACATTTGAAAGCCTCATGACCCCCACCCCCTCCTGAGGACTGCATTTTTTAGAAATCCCCTTAGTTTTGCGTATCTACATCATAAAATATAATAATGACCAAAATTCATTATCGCTTTAGCGGTTTCGGCTCACTACGATTTTCCCATATGACCTTTGAACCACCTTATGCCCCCCCCCCCCGCCTTGAGCATAGTTTCCCAATTTTTTTTTTTTGTCCCATCGCCCCCCCAATGCAAGCTAACCCATAGTATCCTATGTTATAACCCTAGCTTCAACCGCCCCCTGGAACTTTCCACCGCCCCCGGGGGCGTTAACGCCCACGTTGGGAATCATTGGCCTAGAGGTTGAATTTTGAAAAATCCCTTCTTAATAAGTCTCTACATTATGAAAAATAAAAGTACGGACCAAATTCATTTATAGCTTGAGTAGTTTCAACCCATCGATGATGAATCAGTCAAAGGACATGTTATGTTATATGTAATAGATTTAATGCAGTAACAGATCATTCGTAGAATTCTCGTATTCGGTAGCGAAGGTATAACCAAGTAATAGGATCGTTACCTCGGGTATTTCGGCTGCATTCCCTAGTTTGTCATTAAAAGGTAGGCATGTACGTTGTCCGTTCGGGAAGCGGTGGATGTCGGGCGAACGTCTAGTCTCAAATTGGCGCTGATATAAAGTACTTATATGTATCCGTGGGATTACTGGTTTTGCTATCACCGTGTGTGCCACAGAGGCAACAGGAATTCGAGTGTCTATGGACAGGAGATATGGCGAGTAAATGACAGAGATGTTATTACTGAGTGAAAGGAATTGCCTTTTTTGGGGTACCTGTTTTTCATTCAGTATGTACCGCATTAGTCCAAACAAAACGAAGAACAACTAGGATCGTAAACAACTACATTTTTTCTTTTTTTTTCATTTATATTGTAGTTAACTAAGTTTTAGTGAGTTTTTTTTTTGACTATATGGTTATTTTTTTGAGCAAACGTCTTGCAGGAAAAACGATTACTTCTACTACTAATACTATTTAACCGTACACCATAGCTGCCACTTCGGAGAATGAGAATTCTGAAGGTTTTCGCACGGATCCGAATTCAGTACAAAAATAAATGTAAAAGGGATCTTTTAAACATTTTAGGGATGCAAACCCCGTTGCAAAAACTATGACACCGTGCAAGCCATCGGTAATAATGGTTTAACCAGTAGGTTAAAGTCCTTGGAATTAAATTACCTCTCAAAAATCAAACCAAAAAATCTCCGTCGGGTCCGAAACAGGACATATGGATAAAGCAGATATATACACGCGATCGTGCCAGTTTTGGATTTCGAAAGGCCGGATTGACGCTTGCTGATTGGCGAATTTTGTGTTTTCTCACCAAAAATGATGTTCAAAACCCATGTTTCCTCCAGGGTGCTGCTATTCATTACTTTTAATGAATCTGTTTTTCTTTGGAAAATGTGCTCGAATCTAAAATTCACTAATCTCGGCATCCTGGAGGAAACATGGCTTTCGAAACCAAATTTTAGAATTGTAAGATTAACATGCAGAAACATATAGCGCAAGCTTACGTTTTTGATTGTAAATGACCATGAAACTGGATACTATAATATTTAGATGAAATTTAAGCAGATTATATGCTACTATAATATTTACATGAAATTTAAGCAGATTATATGCTACTATAATATTGTTACGAACTTTCGACGATAGATAGCGCGATTTGTTCGATAGAAATATCGATTCAGAAATATCGATGATACCGGTTTCGGTCTAAGCGCAGAGACATGCGATTGGCGGAGAACTGGCAGGGCGTGTAGAGAAAAATCTAGAAAGTCCCGCCCCTCCATACGGTAGCGCCGCCGACTAGGAAACTGTGAAATAGAATTTTGTGGAATGTTCTTTTTCTCGAAGTTTCTATCCGGGTTATAAATACCGTGGCACTCACAAGATGGCAGACTGAGAGAGGCTAGACAGGCTAAAAGAGACGAATAGACAGACTCTATAGCTGAAGTCAGTTGCGTTTAAACTTTGCGAGAAAGTTGTTAGCTCTTCGATTAGCTTGTAAATACGTGTAAATTGCTGTTCTGTAAATAAATCTGTGTTTGTCCGTCGAACCGCTTCTTGTTTTGCGACATCGAAGTCTTGTGAAAAATTATCCGGAACAATATTTAGATGAAATTTAAGCAGATTATATGCTTTCGTGTACAATTTTTGAGATGGTAAATCAAAATTGAATGTATTGAAAAAACGTGTATGAAATCGGAAAGACTCCAGAGCGCACATTTTATCGAGTGAGAGTTTGTACATATTAAATGATATGATTTAAATCATCGATATGTGATTGATTTTGTATACCCCGTCCTCCGATTTCCTCAAATACACTTTTTTACCATTACGTGTCCAACAAAAATTAAAATTATTATCCGATTTAAATTTTTTAGCCTAGTACAGTACCTGTTTCGTATAAGGCGCAAGGTGTTCGTTGAAATATACCGAGTTCGTACGGATGCAATCATTGAGTTGTGATGCACACATTTTCATTTTCCGGGTGGCATTAAAAAATATATCTCGTTTTTCTTTGGACTTAAACTGCGTGATAATGGGCTTAATTTTATCCTTCTTTGTTGCTGGCACACGATGAATAGCACTGATATCAGTTTACAAATCAAGTAGATCAAGTTTCTGTAATATTGTAGATTTGATGATCTGGATGTCCTCATTTTCTGATTTAGGAAGGCCCAGAATCTCAATATTAGTACGCCTGGAGTACTGTTGCAGATCGACGATGTTAACCTGTAGACCGCGAATTCATGATCTTATCGAAGCGTTCTCAGTCTCAAGGAATGATTGTCCATTTTGGATTTTCAGATTGATGTTGCTCCATTATTACCTTCAATGAGTTCAGTTCTTGTACGTGGGCTGAGATTACAACAATCTAGTATAAAAATATATTTTGTTCAAAGAATTGGTTCATTTTTCTTCCTCTCTGTCTATGGCGAACATGTTAATCTCTAAACTCAACTGTGGGAGGACTAATCGCCCGATACGAGCCCATTCAGAGAGACCCCATCATCAGATAAACGGTTCCAAGCTGCCAACCTTGCCAGTGGTTTGCCTCATTAACATATGACCGCCTCAAGTAGCTTTTCACATAGCTACTCATTCTCGAATCTAGGCGTGATCGAACCTAATCGAGGACCATAGAAGCATGTTACTTTCGGACGCTACGAAACTAAAGATCCATTATATCCTCAGGGTGTTGAAGCATGTTGCTCCAATCCAAGGCCACTAGAAATATCCTTCCACCAAATAAATCCCGAACGCTCGTCCCTGATCGTAGAAAGCACCGATTGATCACCGAATCGTGCTCAAACACATGCCGAAATTCTAAACATTCGAAAAAGACGGAGGAAAGCCAACTCGACTTCCCAACCTGCCATTTGGAACGAGTGGCCTTTCCTCATACGAAATTCTTCAGAAAGGCACCGCTGCTGCATTCACCAGTGTCGGCAAACCTATATCTCAGTCCCGCAGATGCCAGCCATAGATATAGAGCCACGGCGCTCTCTCACCGACTCGAATAAAGTGCTGCGGCACTCGGCGTTCGAATTGATCAGAAAACCGGGACCAGGTTTGCAATGACAACGTCAAAGAAACGAATCAATTGCAAGAGATAGGCATCTTTGTGTGTCAACATGTACTACGATCAGTTCAGAATCGCCGGAATAGATTTTTTGGAGGGAAGTTCTCATGTGACCTCCCCGCGTGGATTGGCGATTGTTCTTCGGAACTAATGCCTTTTATAGGATGGACTATGGATTCGCAACAGTGAAAAATCGGGGCAAACAGAGAAATTTTCAACAGAGATATCAAGCAACGCAGATATTTTCAAACAAATTATTTTAACAATGAACCGCGCATACATTGTCGAGATGGACTGTTTCTTTCGGCAAGTTACAAGAAGATTACGGTAACATTTATTGGCATCGAGAATTGCAATGGGCATTAGTATTTTAATAATAATTATTCATTATAATATACATTTATAATGTCGCTTATTAAAATGAAATAATGCTATCATTCGGGTAGTGTTATCACTTTTCCAAAGAACGGAACAGACCAATATCATAACATGGAAAAAAATTCGATAACAGTTATCTGGACTTAAGATAAAGTTGTCGAATTTGTTTCCCCCGCATTCTAAAAAGCTAAAATTTGTCGAAACTTATTTTCTTCTTTGTAAATTATCGTTATCAGGCTACCAGAGTATGTAGAAAAAACTAGAAGTTGTTCTCTCCTCTCTCCCTTTTTGGAAGACATTTCAGCATTTCCGTAATCTGTACGGTCTGTGGTAATCGCTATGATCCATGTACGTGTGGAGCTACTTTTTCAATGGCTTTCATGATAGTGAAAGCAAATTTATGACAAAAAATAAAGTCGTCTTCAGTTCTGCATTATTTTTTTTTCAGTTGACCATATTCGAACTTTTTTCTTTTTTCCGAGAAGCTTTGTCAATGAACTTGTTGCACATTCAAAAATGTAATTCATGATATACATTAGAGTTTCATTCTAACGCCTGACAGTTGCTGAATAAAAAAGAATCAGATTTTTAGCTTGAAGGGAAGGAAGAGAAGTCCCGTTTTTGAATTAAAAAAAAATATGACAATGAGATTAAATAATTTTGCAACCAAGTTCGTAAGGGTACGAACATGGTGCATCGTGGTTTCCGAATCAGGTAGTGGACGTGGTTTTGCCGGGAGGGTGCTCATGGTGCGAGCCGGTTTTCCGCTGCCGTATGTGGTGGCCGCTGTGGTGGTCGAGTGGTTATAGTGACGGACTCGCGATGCGAGGATCCGGGTTCGAACCCCACAGTGGTGGTCGGCTGAAGTTGGTTTTCTGTGGTTCCCAACTTCAAGGCGCAAATGTGAGCCGATCTCCCCGTTAAAAAGTCTCGCCACAGAGAGCAACAGTCCTACAACGATAAATCATTCAATCATAACACTTCACTCATAGTTAGAAAAACTGGTGGCAGATGGCAGCACTACACATAACAAGCATTACAGAGAAACAAAAAACTTCACGTCAGGTTTCACTACACGTACACGCACATTCCCGCATGTACCGATTCGTTGGGGGTTCCGCGGGGTGCATGTGTGGTGCAGCAGTAGTAGGTAGGGCCTCCAAAAAATGGCTCGGGGATCCATGATGTTCTTAAGTCAGCCACCTCGTTGGGCAATTTGCCTGTTGTGGCGTTGTATTTGTATACTTTATACTGCATATTTTTTCATATTTTCTTACTCGCCAAACGGGCAAGAGGGGAAAAAAATGCTGACGGTAAGAAAAAAAAGCAGTTTTGATTTCACTTTTGCACTCCTGGTGTTGTATTAATTTTCATCTTCAGTACAATATTCGTTGTTCATTTGGTTTCGTTTCCAGCCACAAGTAGTGCATCAAAAATTAGTTTCTTCTGCAAATTATTCATAGTTCATAGTTCACTCATAGTTTCAATTTCTCTCACAAATAAAACATTTGTTCCAATTTTTTTTTTTGTAATTATTATTTTGCTGAAAAGCAGCATTTCGGTGGTTAACCCTGAAACTTCATGCCGTATAGTGTTTTTCAAGTATGTCGATCTCTATATACACGAGAAATTTCAAATAGCCGTATAATCAAAAGTCACAAGGTGTAAGATATGAAGACCCTTGGAGCCATTCGTGCAGAAAAAGCTGACTCAGGACACTGTTCTCTCCAAATTTCGATTTCAAAATTGTCTTCACAGGATTAGCGTTGCGTGGACTCACTCACTTGCATGAACGTTATGAAATGGAGCGTTTGCCTCTCTTGCAAGTGAGGGATGACTTTATCCTTTAAAAACGTTACATATCGCTCACCTGTCTCAGAAAAATTTTGTAATTTACTGTTGTTTATTTCCTCGAAGGAAAGAAAAAGGACCAATGTGTTAAGAAGCTGTGAACCCGCACCACACTGTCACATTTCAGTCATAAATAGGTCTTTTACACAACTTGGATGTGGGCTCCCTGTTACCCATATACTGCAGTTTCGTGTATTGACACTTCCACTTAGTGGAAAGTGTGCCACAAGACATTTGAAAGTCAGTCTGCATCATCTTCAATTTTCAAGAAAACTTAATTTTTAAAATTCTCACGTGCTGTAAAGTGAGTTGGTTTCAGATCTTACATATGCTTAATTTTGTACGGATATTTCCTGAGAATAATCTTAAGAGATCGCCACCGCACTTTCATAAGAAATTCCAGTGTTTTTCACCATTTCTCACACACACCGTGAAATTGCACGTGCACTGCATTCACCCAGTGCTGATGACGATGTGCATTGTGTGTCGGCGTCGTATTCGACCTCGTTCACGAGGTGAACTTTCTTTGATCTCCCACTTCTTGGGACGATCTTCCAAAGAGCCCGTTTCTTCGAGCCTTTTCGTCATTGCCTCAGTGTTGAATTTGTCATCGGTTCCTTATGATATCGGTTATGCACCTTCCCTAAAAAAATTGATTTTTATAGTGAAAGAGAAAATTACCACATTTTGGCAAAAAAAGTGTTGATCTTGGGGAAAACGGTTTTTCAAATGGATCTCATTTTGAGTTCATTACATAATAACAAGGTTATAACATTACTCTTTACGAAGGAAAAAATGCCAATCGCGTGGAAGAAGACCATTGGACTTGGCTTCCAACGCAATTGAATAATTCCGTTCCTTCTCAGAAAGCTACAACCCAGTGCTGGGAGAAAATTTTTCTTTCGCTGGGTGTTTGACACGTAATTGACCGTTAAAAACCGGCACGTCACAAAAATTCAGAACGTTATAACTCCCTAAATTTTTGTCCTATCCTTTGAAACGGAAAATACCTTTCTATATTATTTTTCCACTAGGAATCACGCGAGCAATTATTAGGTGGTTGATAGTAACTGCCCTGTACCTATGAAAGATTTAGAGATACATAACTGTATCCACAGCTTCGGTACAATGTGACTCCCGCTTTCCTTTGCAATATGTTCGTGGTTATAAAATTCCCCCACCATGTTAATTACGAGTCTGGTTCTTTCCAGACTTAAATTTTAAATGTAAACGAGCGTAATTTACGAAGCCATCGCTATTTGCATTCAGAATGATGAGGAATAAACGATTGAGTTTTCGCTCGCCGTTCTCCATCATAAACGGTCACTTCAATTTCTAATAAGTACCTACAGTAGAGTATTACTTAAGGGGGATTTTTTTTTTCTAAACTGTTCAAAACTTTTAACGCACGTGATACTTCTGAATATTGTCATTAAATTTTTCCCATGGAAAAGTTTCGCGTCTTTTAGGTTTTGGTTTCGTCGATTTTTACCAATCGTTATTTCTGCACATCAGATTTTCCGATTTTGAAATTGAAAATTAGCATGAAAATCCATCTTGCATGAGTGTTGCAGTTTTAAGGTTATGATTCACGGCACTGCTCACCGTTTGTGACCAAACCATCGGTTTGAAACTTTCTTTTTTCTTTCGAATCTTGGGAATGACATTTCCAAATGTTTTTCATTTCACTGCGAGTTTATAATTTCATACAAGTATTTCAAAAATGTTAATTAATTATTGCAGGAGTGCCAAACAATTTGAAACTATGCGCAATGTTTATAGAGCTGCGTTTTATTATGCTAGGCTCATTTTTTAGCTGACGATTTTTCCCGGCTAGATGAAACGCTACTTTTACAGAGATGATGAGTGTTTCGGGTTTACATGGAATACTACAAGTATTGTTACGGAGAAATTATGTAAATAGCCCTTATTTATAATTTATTATGCTGTTTCCCGCCTGTAAATAGTGCAGTCTTTATCTTATGTAAAAATGAGAATTAACGTATTTCTCTGTAAATCTCGTCAAACTGGCAACAAACTCGGTGAATTTGGTGACCACTCCGATGATTTGGCAACGTCATAGCGCAAAGAGAATTATTTTTAGGGAGAAAAGGAAGGAATGGGATCGGATCTCGCGAGAGAGAGAGAGAGAATCGTGGAAAAATTTCTCGAACTTTTCTTTTGTCTCTATAAAAACGCCGCCAAAGCGGAACTGAGTAGTTTTGTTGAATATGAGATCTCTTGTATGTCAGAGAAGCCGCATGTACGGGGACTCTCTGTTTTATAGCATTTTCGCTGCTGTTATCAGTGTAAATATGTTGGTCGACTGAAGTTGTTTTTCTGTGTTTCCCAACTTCGAGCCGCGAATGCGACAGCCGACTTCTCCGTTAAAAAGTCCCGCCACAGAGATATACTGCTCTATAAATGAAATGCGAGTCTGCTTTTTCAGTATTACTAATGTGTGTGTGTGCGTGCGCCATTATTCCGTACCTTACAACTGTTAGAATGGTTGCACGCTGGAATAACTTCAGGGCTGGCGTCAGCTCGTTCTAATCACTTTGACGCAGATTTACATACGGTTTATTCTTTCCCAGGTTACATTTGCATGCATGTGGTGCTCTTTTTCTCCCGATAAATTTCAACAGGGACGGCGTTTTAACGTTTGTGGAGCGGCCGTTCCCATTCATGTTAGACCACGCATTCTTTGATAAAAATTGTTTTATTGGTGTGTACTACCACCTCTTAAAGCTTTTCCCATCTTTTCTGAATCACTCTGTATATGTTATACAGTCTACGCCACTAAATGTGATCACTCGGATTTCTGTTAACGATAACCAAATAATAATTTTTGACAAGACAAAAGGACAATTTTTCCTATTTTTATATAATTTGTTTTGGCGCAGTTTGACCAAATTGGTCCTTGCGCCAATAAATTTAAAATCCAATCCAATCCAATAATATTTGTATCTGAAAAAGTCCCATTTGCAAGTATGGTGATCATGCATCCCGTTTGGTTGAACTGGACGTATGGTAAGCGGGTATTTATAGAACGGAGAGAACAACTGTTGTTCCACTTTTTTTTATTCCATTCTGAAACACAACCTCTTTTTTTTTCATTTAAGCAAACTTCTCCATTTTTGTTATTTGTTACTATTGTTATAAGTTTTGCTATTGTTGCGGCGTTGGAATGGAACTACCTAATGTATATCACAAATTACAATTTTGTTTTAGCGTAAACAATACGTTTCATAGATCCTTGAGAAAGTCTATCGGGAATAGAAATTTGGTGAACTGAAAGAAACTGATCAAGCGCTGTAGGAAAGTGCTTTTTTTCGTCATAAATTTGCCATCACTATAGGAAGGTCGGAAGGCCATTGCAGAAGCATTCCACATTTACATGGACCATAACGAAAACTATGGATTGAATTGGAAATTAAGTACGGAAGTGTTTGCCAACAAGGGAGGGGGTGGGACAGAAAAACTTATACATAGTCTTGCAGCCGGATGGCGATACATTTTTTTTAATATTTCAATTTCAAGAAATTTACAGGGGAAAAATTGTCTGGTGAAACCTTACAGCTTCAGAATGCGCAAAAAAGGAAATCTCGATGACTATAAACAAATTTTTTCCCATGTTATGATGTTCTTTGCAAAAGTGATAGCAATATCCGAATGATAACATTATCTATCATTCTAATATGCTGTGTTAAGTGGATACGTCTCAGGTTTTTACAGGTTTTTTATAGATTTTATAGAGTTACAATTTTTACGAAATATTTTTTTCGTTTTATCACAGTCCACTTTCGATTTCCTTGACCATATGATTGTCCTGAGATATCAAATTTTACAACTAAACACCTATTCTTAAAATGTGTTTCAAGAGAGAGAACAGTAGAAATAGAGCATCAGATAAACCCCCTAGGATGCACGAATAGTCGGAGAAATGGTTCTCTCTCTGCGGATGCTTCAGGTTTTCCCTTTGAAAAATAGACGGCAAATAAATTCAGTCGTCGCAAATTCATTAAAATTTAAGAAAAGGGTGATAGAAAAACGCAAAATCTGTGTTAGAACTGGAAGTAATTTCCATCCCTTGGGAATACGTGAGGATCACGTTGTTTAATCTTTAAAAAAAAGGTCATTAATGACCAAAGGCAGACACTCAACCACTACGCTATCCCACGTTCACAAATTCCATACAGTATAAGCAAACCTGTCAGAGAATAGTGAGATAATAATAATAAAAAAAACACAGGAACGTGTGTACGCCATCTATACGTCATTTTAAGAACCGACGGTCACTAATGACATTTTTTTTAAAATATTAAATGATGTGATCCTCAACATATTCCCTAGGAATGGAAATTTCTTCCAGTTCTAACACAGATTTTGCGATCATCTTTAGCTTAGGAAGGGCTCGTAGAGGAGCGAAGATGCACGAGTGACAAGAATTGCGACTAGGAAGGAAAAAAATGCACAGGGAAGAATGCCCGCACCTAGTGAAAGAGGAAGAAGATAGAGAAAATGACTGAAGGGGTTCTGAAATGTAAAGGATGTAATGATAATGATCCCTCCACAGAAGAAGAAAAACAAGGGGGGGGGACGCGGACCAATCAGCAGATGGAGGTGAAAACAAACAGGTTTTGTTCAAATATCGCACCTCGTTGAGCGCTCTCTCTATCTTTTGTCCCTCTCGAGTTTGTGCGGTGTATAACAAAACGATAGAAATGTTCTCGTCTCTAGTCTTTATTATGCACTCCCGGACCCATTGGTCGCCTCACTATTCGCACGGCTTCAAGAGTAACAGATGTTATTAAGGCGATTTTGAAAAGCTTTTTCCTGCTAAAACATATAAAATCGTCAGCTAAAAAATGAGCATAGAACAATAAAACGCAGCATTATAAACATTGCGCACAGTTTCAAATTGTTCGGCACTCTTGCAATAATTAATTAACATTTTTGAAAACCTCGTATGACATTATAAACTCGTAGTGAAATTTCCATTCCCAAGATTCGAAAGAAAAAAAGTTTCAAACCGAATGTTTGGTCACAAACGGCTAACGGCTTGAGCAGTGTCGTAAATGATAACCCTAAAACTGCAGCAATCATGCAAGATGGATTTTCATGCTAATTTTCAACTTCAAAATCGGAAAATATGATTTTCAGAAATAACGGTTAGTAAAAAGTCGAAATACAAACCTAAAAGATGCGAAACTTTTCCACGGGAAACCTTTAATGACAATATTCAGAAGTATCATGTGCGTTTAAAGTTTTGAACAGTTTAGAAAAAAAAAAATCCCCCTTCAGTAATACTCTAATGTAGGTACTTATTAGAAATTGAAGTGACCGTTTATGATGGGGAACGGCGAGCGAAAACTCAATCGTTTATTCCTCATCATTCTAAATGCAAATAGCGATGTCTTCGTAAATTACGCTCGTTTACATTTAAAATTTAAGTCTGGAAAGAACCAGACTCTTAATTAACATGGCGGGGGAATTTTATAACCATGAACATATTGCAAAGGAAAGCGGGAGTCACATTGTACCGAAGCTGTGGATACAGTTATGTATCTCTAAATCTTTCATAGATACAGGGCAGTTACTATCAACCACCTAATAATTGCTCACGAAAATTTAGGGAGTTATAAAGTTATGAACTTTTGTGACGTGCCGGTTTTGTAACGGTCAATTACGCGCCAAACACCCAACGAAAGAAAAATTTTTCCCCCAGCAGTGGGCTGTAGCTTTTTAAAAAAGCAACTGAATTATCAAATTGCCTTAGAAGCCAAGTGCAATCCTCTTCTTTCACGCGATTGACATTTTTTTCTTCGTAAATAGTAATGTTATAACCTTGTTATTACGTAATGAACTCAAAATGAGATCCATTTGAAAAACCCTGTTAAACACGTAGAAATTACCATTCATAACTTTGAATGATCTTAGTTGCTGGTAAACATTTAGGTAAAAAAGAAAATACCCTGAATTTTATCGATTGCGAAACACAACAGCTCTTAGATTATTTCATAATTCTTGTTTGTCACCGTTCAAGAAACTCTTCTTATCATTCCCCTATAGACATGAATATAACGGAATTCTTCCATTTGGACTATCCAGGAATGTTCAAGGACAGTCTTCCTACCATCGGGTGGAAACAAATCGACGCGTTCTCCTCGAGATTCCTGATAAACACGAAACATGATTAGATTTGTCAGGATGTGTCACGCAGAAATTTTTCGCTCGACGGGAATCACGTCCTGAAAGTTGTTTGACTTTTGTATGAGTATTTATTTGTTTATACGAGTTACATAACAACGACGAGGCAAATTCGCCTAGATTGTGGAGTGAACTCATGTAGGCTATATTTGGACTACGATGATTGGTAAAAAGCCCGAATCGAAGACTGGTGAGACCTAGGTTTTACTGAGGCCTTCGTGATTTTGAAGAGGGGAAAAAACGAACATCACAGAGGCCCCGGTTTTACCAAGGCGAGTTGGTGAATGCGCGCAATACACTTCTAAACGTTTTCATTTCTGACTTTTTACCAAGTAGAAGCCCGGTTTTAATGAATCGATTAACTACTTAATTAGTAATACAGTGAAACCCCTTTTGACGGTCACCCCTCAGATGTGATCATCCCTGTTTTACGGCAAAATAAAACTATCCTATTTAAAAAAATATATTAATGCATATAGTGTTTTTTAGTTTTTTCTGTTCTCCGAACAGAATGTTCTGTTGTTTCTGTTCTCCGATACGTTCGTGATGGTGGATTAATTTCTTTGTTAATTATTGATTATCACTATTAAATAATTATAATTATGAATTAATTAGTACGCTGAAGGAACTAATACTGACTTGGTGAAAGGCGGAAACGTAAACGTTAACAAGCGTAGTTCGGGCTTTTACCAACTCGATTTGATAAAACGTGTCTTACCAGTAAAACCTAGGTTTTTACCAGTCTTCGGGGGTTTTCCGTAACAGGTACACAGATGCGGGACATACGGTAAAGTTTGCAAATAATTTTGGATAATTTTTGTTCACGGTGGTTTTGTTTATAATAAGAAATACTGTACAAATTTTAACGCCGAAATGATGAGCTGATGCTTCTACGTTTTATAGTTCTCTGGTTCAAACTTAGTTTGAACAGGCGCATGCGTGTCATGTTAATTAGATGTTGCTATGTACAGTAGTATTTCGAACTTCACAGTAAGTGAATGAAGTCTTTAGTCCTTCATCCGTATTATCCTGAAAAAAAATACCCTAAAAATAGACTCACGCATACATTTACAGTTTTCAACCAATTAAAGACACTCCCTTACAAAATTTGTATGCTTATTAAAGTTTAAAAATGTTTTATAAAAGAAGTGTAGCCATCTCAATCTGAAATTACATGAATCTGGAATACAATGCGGACGCCATACTAAACAAGTACCAAAGCCAAATAAAACTCGTTCCCAAAAATCGTCCCTCTATTTAGCTCCCCAAATATTTCATTTACTTCCTGAATTAAGAAATGAGCAACCTATGTGTTCATCTTTTTTAAAATAAAAAAAAAAATTAAAATCTTGGTTTTTAACTCAAGAAACTTTAAATTAGATATTTGACATTGTAATGTAATCATCTTTTATCTTGCATACACTGCTAAATGCCGCTTTTTTGTCCATCAACGCCATTCCTGTTGCCACTCATTTCTTAGTATTATATATATGTGTGATATTTTTCTTTCGATATTATTGATGTACCGACAAGTATGTATAAATTATTGTTTTTGAGGTTGACAAGCTTGCTTAGCCCCTAAATGTTTTGTGTCCGTGTTTTAACCGACCAAATAAAATTATTTTATGTGATTTATTTTTGAAAATTTCTGTTTTTAACTCACTTCGGAAGTTTTACAGTTGGTAAACCTCAAAAATGAATTTCAACAGACAGGGTTTGAATTATTACTAGAGGTTGAACCGTGATCTCTCAAAGCTTTAAAAAATTTCCAATTTTTTTTTCAACATCATCGAAGTGCAAATTTTTTGAATGAAAACGAAAAGAATACTTTTCTATTATGAAAATGAGCTACAGCCGCTTTCGTATTCATTGAATGTAAGACACTTCCGTGCGTAATGGCGCATACAACACTTTGACATTCATATCTATCGAGAAAATTCACTTCGAAGATAAAAAAAACAACAACACCAGAAGACGTTGCAGATTCCACCATCGAAACATGCATCTGAAGCAAAACTCTCAAAGGAACTGAGGTATTTTTTTATGCAAATTTTATTCTCTGGGAATCAGAGACGCAATCGTATATGCAAATGAAACAGTCGAATTCCAAGAAGATACTTCGAAAGGAAAATGACTTCCAGGGGGGAAAGAAACCAACAGATTCTTATTTGAGAAATACAAAGAAAAAGAACAGTTTATCCAGCTTGTCTTCCGCATTTTCTCCATCCTCAAATATCTTTCCATAGATGACAAGTTACTCTTATCTGCTAGAATAATGATCATTGTCTATATGCAACTGTCATTTCAATTGATTCGGGAAGGAAAAAAAATAAAGGAAAATTACTTATATCTGGGTTAATAGGGAAACAAAATAAAAATTCTGAATAAGGAAAGACGGGAAAACGAATAATGTAATGTGATGAAGTGGTCTCTTAATTCAGTGTACTGCAAATATTAAGCCGAAATGAGAAACGTGACCATCATCTTCAAGAAGGTCTTTCCGTCGATTACTTTGGCTGGCCAGCAAAAATTAACTTGATGAGGAAAATCACGTTCTAACAGATGAATGCGAGATATTGCCGGGCAAACATATCTTATCGTTACTTAGACCGGAAAATGAGTTTTCTACGCAGAACAAGTTGTTCTCATCAGTATTCTATTTTTTTTCTCTATATCCGGTATATATACAAACGAATAAACAGAACTCACGTGTCTGAAGAATAGATATTATTTTACCGAGAATCGGGTCAGGAAGTGTCCACAAACCTTTCGCCAACCATAGGTATCATAGTGATATCAATATTGGAGATTCATTAACCCTTACAGCAGCAATCCCGAGGTATCTCGTCTGAATTGATCCGATTTATTTTGTTAATACGGAAACATCTCAGGTTCTTAAAACGCTCTTATTCCCACTTTCCGAGCTCAGATATTGTTGTAAGTTTTCTTTTCCTGGTAACAAATGTTCCTGCTCCCCCTCCCCAGTCCTGTCCATCAGCCGCTATGGTGGTCGAGTGGTCATAGTGACGGACTCCGGGTTCGAACCCCACCGTCGCCATAGTGGTGGTTGGACTGAAGTTGGTTTCCTGTGGTTCCCAACTTCGAGGCAAAATGCGAGCCGATCTCTCCGTTAAAAAGTTTCGCCACAGAGAGCAACACGCCTACAACAATACAATTATTCAATCTTAACCCATAGTTGGAAAAAAATTGGTGGCAGCACACTACACATAACAAGCATTACACAGAAACAAACTTCACGTCAGGTTCACTATACATACACACACATTCCAACATGTACCAATTCGTTAGAAGTTCCGCAGAGGAATATGAACGAGGTGCATGTCTGATTCAGCAGCAGTCCTGTCCATCAACTGCCAGTGGGCGGAGTTAGCTTTTATTCAAAGTATGATAATAGAATTAGAGAGATCTTTCCCTTCGGGGTAGTATACTATTCAGAGCGCACCAGCAATAAATAACAATAAACGAGAGTTTTTATCTCTTCCTTGTTTTTGTTGTTATTATTATTATTATTGTTACTTTGTGTTGGGGGGGGGGGAAGCATTTATCAGCTCACGCAATCGGAAAAAATATATATTCTTCTTGAAAATAGATTTCTATTTCAAGAAGGTTTCTTTGATTTCTACTGTGGCAGTTATAATGCGGATCAGGAATATTTTAAAAACCACTTAAAGGGTTAAGGCACACTAATCAACAGAAGAAGACACGGTAAAATTCATCCATCTTCCGAGAAGTTGTCATAGGCTTCCAACTGGTGTTCCGCTGAATCCATTGTCACGGTACCCTCCGTGGCGTATTTAAGGGTGGAGGCCGTGCTTGGCAGGCTATAGCCTAGAGCGGCAAATTTGGTGCCCTATAAATCCGTCTTTGTCCAGGCAGGTCAGTGAGTAACCAAAAGAGTGACCTGAAGAGTTTGCAAGTACGTGAGTGAACAAAAGAGTTTGCAAGCACGTGAGTGAACAAAAGAGTTTGCTCTCAGCATATGGGAAATTTCTTACGAGTGGCCATCACTATATGTTAGTGAGCGCACTGATAATTTAGATACTTTACACCCCAGATGGCGCTTTTACTGCCTACTCAGCACGTGCGATGCGACAAACAAAAACCATTTGCCAGCATCCGCAGAAGTGCGTGCTTTTTTAGCTTAAAACCGACCGTCTTTTGACTGTGTGTTGCTTCATATTTTATTAGTTCGTTGGGAAATATTTTTATTGAATTTTTTCAAACCAAGAAGGCAGTTCTCAACCGTTACGGCTGCAATCCCGAGATATCTCGTCTAACTTGATCTGCTTTATTTCGGAAATCCCGAACTATCTCGGGATCTTAAAACTCTCTCATATCGGCAATCCTGATCCCTCATACTGTTGTAGGTTTTCTTCTCTTATAATAACATGTTTTCCTTCTCTCCCCCCGTCCTGTCAATCAGCTGCCAGTGGGCGGAGTCTCATTAAAAAAAATCTCGCCACAGAGAGCATCAGACCTACAAAGGTGCAATTTTTCAGTCATTACACTTCAGATCGTAGTTAGAAAAATTCATGCAGATGGCAGCTCTAAACGTAAGAATTACGCAGAAACAAACTTAACGTTAACTTGAACACAAACACGTGCATTCTGGTACGCACCAATTCGTTGGAAATTCCGTAAAGAAATGTGTACGAGGTGCATGTACGGGTGCATAGTAGTAAGAAGTGGGCGAAGTCAGCTTTTTTTTTTCAAAGTCTGGTATCAGAAGGGGAGATTATTTTTTCGTGTTTGGGGGGGAGAGGAGCATTTCTCATCGCTCACAATAAAAAAAAAGAAGTTCTTGAAAGTCGGTGGCAATTTCTAGAATGTAGTAATTTGTAATGTGGCAGTTGAAATGCGTATCGGCAAAATTTTATAAAAGCCGTTTAAAGGCTTAATTAAGTCTGTGCGACGGGTAAGACGACTCATAAATGATGTTTGATCATTTTGGTTGCACCACGGCCATTTTCTGTAAACGACGGGTAATTAGACCGGGACCTACAATTTATCGTGGATTCCAAACGGTAGAGCGTTCTTTTTTTTTAACCATACCGACCGAGAGGTTGGTGCTCTAACTTCTCGGTGTGGGACTTCCTGCATTAGCAATCTTTTCCTGGGAGCATGTTGTCTCCGTTTCTGTTGTACCTCCGCGTCGGGAAAGTTTCCGACAAGGACAAATCGGTTACTCAACTCGCCGCACCTCTAAACATCCTTTAAACATCCTTTGTATCTTATCTGGGACCCACAAATGATAAATGAAATTTTTATTTACTTGAAAATTTTGCGTGCTAAAACAAAAAGTTTCTTTGGGAAACTGTTCATGCTATGAGTGAGGATTCTTCAACCGTAGACGGGAACC
Source organism: Pholcus phalangioides (assembly GCF_987345545.1). Taxonomy (NCBI): domain Eukaryota; kingdom Metazoa; phylum Arthropoda; class Arachnida; order Araneae; family Pholcidae; genus Pholcus; species Pholcus phalangioides. The sequence continues at coordinate 50,235,479 of NW_028301596.1, read as the reverse complement.
TTACGGGACACCCCGTACCGTAGAAAAAAATTCAAAAAAATTCAGGGTTCCGCGGAACTGCCCCGTAGTCTTCAATGGTTCCACGAAAGCTTTTACGTCGGAAACCCCTCTGGTCTACATCAACGAAATAAAGTTGGCTTTGCGTTCCGTATCGTCGATGATTCGATTTATATTTTAGTCAATATATTTGTAAATTTGATAATTTAGAAAATTATATTTGGCTAATTAATTATAATTTATGTTATAAAATTATATTTGGCTCAAAATAGCTCGCATAATCTATTGTTTGTTTTATTTGCAGCTCCATTTTGCGAAGCGGTTTGGGATTCCTTTTACTGTTGGCCAGCGACGCCGGCTAACGAAGTGGTGTCGAGACCATGTTCTGTAATATTTTCATCGTACGATGTCAATTTTGTAGAAGGAAGCCATCCCGCTCAGAAAGGTAAGAATTTATATACTGATAAATTGGTACAAGTCGACGAATACTACGAATAATATAATCGCTGTAATGCATATTTCATGTTAAACATGTTGATGGTAGGATTAGTAGTAATGTTACGGTGTTATAATGACTTCGAGAACAAAAGTAGGTTTTAGAACGTTAATCTGATCAAAATAATGGCCGTAGAGAGAGATTATAATTATACTCAAGTTTCCAGTTCGCGCGTATGTGTATATGACTGAGAAGTTTGAAGTTCTCTGCTAATTACAATACCGCTCAGTTAATCGGCTTATTTCTGTGTACTGATTTTTTAATTTAAGTTTTTATACAATGTTTGCCTTCGAAGCTTAAAATGACATGTGATAAATAAAAATAAGAGGATAATCTTTGCAGTAGCATCAGCTCATAGAGTATGCGGAGAAGATGGAAGATGGCTTTGGGGCAACTGGACCAATTACACGGAATGTTTGGATCTCTTGCATGGAAAAGAAGTGAGTGGTATTTCACTTCTATGGAATGGTTCAAAATCGAATTTTAGCTATTGGCTGCATTGACTTAGTAATGCCATTATAATTTTTTTTTTAGAATTTCTTAACGAAATTATTTCGTCTCAGACGAAAGATCTATTCTTTATTTTGATTTGAAAGTGTGAGTGTACTGTGTCCCGATTACAGCTGAAACATAATTATCTTTTACAGAAATAAAGTATCCATAAAAGCATTTTCGACTCTATGGATCGCAACCAAACTGCTAAGATTTCTCGCATTTCATTCAAGGGTTGTCAAGACCTATAAAGCTTGAAAATGTCGGTTTTCCCAAAGAAAAATTATTTTACAAAAATATTTCATGCAAAAACTTTATTTGCTTGTAAATCTGTTAGTTGCTTCTTTCAAAACAAAATAAATAAGTAATGAATGACGCAGTGTAAAGAAGGGGTGGCCAACCCGCGGCATGGCGTGGTATAAGGACCGGTACGCAAACGCTTTTTGGAAGGAAGGTAAAGACATTTTATTCCGTTTTTCAAACAACTAAAAAATTCCCTCCAACTCTTGAACAATTCTTTTGTTATGAATGATGGTCTTGTTAGCTGCCAAAGCTATATTTAGTATGGTAGGCACTCTTAAAATAACAATTATGTAGGACTTACTGTTCAATGCGATTCTGTTCAGTTTTTCATCTTTGCGCATAGTTGTTGTACACGTCCCATTCGTACGAGTTTCAGGATCGTCCGCGTGAGGCGGCATGCATTCTACAAACAATTACATTGTACGTGTATCCATGAATTCTTTGGACGTGAGGGGGGGGGGGGCTAAGCCATCTTACAAAGTTTACTGGAGAAGAGTCCAAGCACCTTGAGTTCATTGCATTTTGGTGAGTTCGGACATATTTTCCTAAATTTATCACTTTTACCGGCGATTATGCATAATACCCAAGCTTCGCGTCGTTGGTGATGATTCGTGCTATATGATATACTATACATCATAATTCATACATGTATTGCATCATGATATCGGTGTACGATCGTAAAATTTGTAATAATTATATAGGGATACGATCGTAAAAATTGTTATCATTATGTCGGTGTCCGACTATATTCATTATCATCACACATACTTTACCACCAGACATGACCCAGGCTCTGTCCCTTAGGGGATATAAGCCAGACCATCACACATACTAGACTCATTCGGAATTTTTATTTTCATATGTATCAAATTCACTAATTTATTACACTATGGTATTATGCATAATCACGGATAAAAATGATGAATGTCAAGTATTTATCAACTTTACCAACGACACTTGGATGTTATGCATATTCGCCAGTCAAAGGGATAAACTGATCAAACTTACCAAGACGTGAGTATGCATAATAACCGGCTATTATGTTTAATTACCGATTTATCACATTCAGCGTAACATAACACATAATTCATTATTTTCGATTTTCCAGGAAAAATTGACAGATTGATACGAAATTTTAGTATTTGATTTCCACATTTGATTATTTTTCAAAGTTATTTCTGAAAAAAAAATTGACTTCAGCGGTCATGATACCCCTTTAATGTCACTTTTTGAGCAGGTTTCCGATTCAAAGATTTTTATGGACTTATCGCCCAACACACATGGCAGAGATTTTAAGCAAACCGATTACTCTTACATAAACGAGGGATTGCCTTGAAAGATTAGGAAGGATTTTCGACTCGGATTCCAATCCGAAATAAATCCATATGGTATACGAATTTGGTACTGTAGAGGAATCCTCTTCGTTTGAGATTAATATAACACGCGCGCGTTATGGGTATATTACACACACAACAATCCCCATATCCCGGAAACCGTCTCACGCTCATGATTCGGATTCCCAAGAGCGCAATCCGGATTCCCAGAACCGACATACGGGAAACCATGGAGACTTTGAAACTCATTAACCAAGTGTTAGCGGCTCGATTTGCTTCGGAATCCGGCAGAACTCGTGTTTATAAGAGATATGCAAGTCACAGCCATTAATATTTAAACGAATGTGGGAAATGATAAATGGTAGTGATGGTGGTGAATAATGCAGAATGAAAAATAAATAAATAAAAAAGAAACAATATCGTCCATTTTCTTGGGAAAAGAAGCAAATAATGCATCCACCCGACATTAAAGAAATATTTTATCAGAAGATGATGTCATTCTCCGCTATTACAACGGAGGTTTCGACAGCTGGTTGATGCGAAGGTAAATCCAGGAAAGAAAATTCAACCGGCCTTGCGGGCAGCCCAACCCAAGTTCGCCCATATACCGCGTGAGCGCCCTACACCACTAGACGAAAAAGCCAGCGAATCCTCTTTCCATAGAACTCGTGCGCAGCTGAACGGGGCAGTACATGGACAACCAGACCTTCGCCCACTATCAACTACTACTACTCAACCGTACATGCACCTCGTACGCATTTCTTTACAGAATTTCTAACGAATTGGTACATACCAGAATGCATGTGTTCGTGTTGTGAACTTGACGTGCAGTTTGTTTCTGCGTAAGGGGCCGTTCAAGTACTACGTCAGCAATATTTCATACATTTTTGACCCCCTCCCCCCCTTGTCAGCAAACTTTTGTCATCTTTGCCCCCTCCCTGCTCCTATCACGTATTCGTGGGATCAGAGACTGTTCACAGGGAGGAGGGACATAAGAGGGCTCCTGCCCTCCCCCCAACGATAAAATAATCACTTTTTTCAAATGAATTTTTTTTTTTTTTTAAACCAAAACTTCGAAAGAAAATACTTTTATATGTTATTATAATCAATATCTGTTAATTCCAACGCTATTTGAATGGTAAGAACTCAGAATTTATTTTTAAGAAATTCATTGTGACCCACCCTCTAAGCCATATAATGATAAATCCTCGGTCCGTGGACCAAATGTGGCCCGAGGGGGGGGTTTTCTGATGTGGCCTGCCCCCCAAACCTAATTTTGTAAAAATTAACTAAGCGGCACCTTTACAGATCGCTGAGGTGACCCATGGCACAATTCCAGTGTATTTAGGCGGCCCGTCGCACATTTTCATATCGCTGAAGTTGGTCTGTGGCGGATTTTTCAGATCGCAGAAGGAGGCCTGGGCACATTAACAGGTCACGTAAGTGACCCGCGACACAGTTCCAGAACACTTAAGCGATCCGTGGCACATTTAGAGATCAATTGAGTGAGATTTGGCACAGTTCTGGAGCACTTAAGCGACCCCCAGTGGGATTCTACATCACTTAAGTTACCCCCGATAAACCAGTCACGGCCCAGGCTCTGTCCCTCAAGGGATATAAGCCTTTTACCCTTGCGGGTTGGGTCGCGCTGGGGAGAGTCAGGGGTGCCGGGCCAAGACGCCCACCGGAGGGTGTCCGAAAGGCGCCCCCTCCCGGCACCCTCAACCCTCTGTCTAAGACACTTGCTGCAAGCGCAAGGCCTGGTCTTCAGGGTGTTCTGCGATCTGCGACAGCATCTCCCCCACCCAGGCAGCCATCCCGCCCCCAGGAGGAGCCCACAGACCCGAGCGACAGCCCGGGACGCCCCCACCCGAACCACCGAGACCCGATCCCAAGAATCCCCCAGAAAATTGTTTATTCGTTTCATCAGAATACAGTTTGTACAGCTATATACAAAAGTTTTTCCCCACAACGCTCTCGCGACATTTTACACTTGGGGCGCGGCTTTTATTTCTTGTCTTTTAGGTTACCCCCGGTACATTCCCAGATCAATTGAGTGATTCGCGGCGTAATTACGGTTCACTTGAATGATGCGTAGCACGGTTCGAGAGCACTTAAGCGACCCAAACACATTTCTGGATTACTTGTATCCGCGAAACACGAAATATTTAGAGATTACTAAAGTGGCTCTCTAGGAGACTTATCAGTAGGGAGATTGTTTGTTCAGGTGCCCACAAATCACAGTTCAGGGGATGCCATAAAAAATATTTCATAGTTTTATAAAGGGGGGTTGATGATGTAAGCATCATCCAAACACCCTCTCCCCTCCCCTCTTGTCATCAGAAGTGAGCAAATCGGAAAGCCCCTCAACTCATCGATGCTGACGTAATACTTGAATGACCCTTAACGTTTGTTATGTGTTATGCTGCCATCTGCCATCAATTTTTCCAACTATGCATGAAGTGTAATGATTGAACAGTATACCGTTGTAGGAGTCACAGATTCTTGAATGGACTCTAGGAATATCGATTGAACTCACTGATTTGAACCTTTTCTGTTTTCTACACTTTAGGATATCTTTCGTTTTACGAACTATTTCGGGTTGTACAAGTATTATGTTTGCCCTTATGATATTTTATACTTGCCGTTATGACTCTCACCAACATTTTTAATAGCTTGTTAAAACTTTGTCACTTCCCGAAGATATGGAAGCTTTCAGTAATCAAACCTATCCACAAATCTGGCTCTAACCCTCTCATAGCCAAAAATTTCCGACCGATCAGCCTTCTAAGCAATATATCTAAGCTGTTTGAACGTATTCTTCTTATACGATTCAATAACTATCTCGAATCTTCTAATTTTCTTCGTCCTGAGCAGCATGGATTCAGAAGAAACCACTCCTGTGTCACACAGCTGCATCGAGTCGTAGAATTTGCAATACAAGCCTTCAACCACAAGGATTTCACCTGCGCAATGTGCTTGGACATTAGCAAGGCGTTTGACAAAACGAATCACGTAACTCTGTTGGCCAAGCTTGTTGAATACGGTTTTCCTGACCACTACGTGTTGTTCTTCAACAGCTATCTTAATGACAGGCATTTTCTGGTAAAAAATGGAAATGCTTGTTCTTCTGTTCGTCCAATAAGAACCTTGGTTCCCCAAGGATCAGTTCTTGGGCCTCAGCTCTTCTCCATCTACATCAATGACTTCCCTGCCCCCCAAATGGGCATACTGGGACTCTTTGCGGATGATGCAATTATTATCACCAACAACAGAAAATCTGATAAATGCAGAGAAAATCTTCAGGAGACTCTAGAGGAGGTTGAAGACTGGTGTGAGGATAATGCTGTCGAGCTTAATCATGCCAAGTGTCAGTTCATCTGGTTAACAAGAAGAACCAAATTCACTAGAGCACCAATCTACCTGGGCAGAGAAGCCATAAGACCTGTGAAGGAAGTGAAATATTTGGGATGTATTCTAAACCAATCATTATCCTTCGTTCCGCAAATAAATCACGTAAGAACTAAGGCTACCCAAACCATGGGAATGATGTCACGCATTACATTTCCAAGTGCAAGACTAACTCTTAAAAACAAAGTCATATTGTTTAAATCAATCATTAGACCTATCATGACCTACGCCGCCCCAGTATGGGCTCATGTTTCAAAAACCAACATGCAGCGTCTGCAAAGTCAACAGAATAAAATACTGAGAACTCTTGTGCGTGCACCAAAGTACATCAGAGGGGCTGACATTAGAAAAGACCTGAAGATTCCAACCATCCTCAGCTACATCCAACAAATCTCAGAGGATCACTTTGAAAGGATGAGGAACTCAGAATACGAGCATCTGAGAGAGCTGGTCGATAACAACCCACGTGAAAGACTAAAATTTCTTAGGCCTCAAAACGTGCTACACGTGCCATGGTCGGTGCGTTAGGGTCTGAACTACTCAGCTGTATAATCTTTGTCTATCTATCATAATATTTTTGTACTTTTAATTTGCCATCGAAATAATCGATCAACTCTATTGCATAGAGTGGCATTGTGGTTTGAAGTACATGACTGATCTTGCACTGCACCAATTTGTATAATTTCGGCTAACACATTTGTTTTTCTATGACTTCTTTTGTTTGTTAGATTTATTTTTTATTATTATTTTCTCATTAGTGCATTATGTAGCGTTTTGGTGAATTGTACATAAGTAATTTCATTTTTGTGTCCATTATAATATACATTTATCGCATAATATGTATGTGTATATATGTGTGTGTGTGTATATGATATGTATATATATAATTTTTTTTTTTTTTTAACTACTATTGATTTTACTGATCAACTGCTCTATTGCATAGAGTGGCATTTTGGTGAAGTTTGGTTGATCTTTGTGTATTTTACTATTCTGATGGTAGCATTTATCGGACTGTATGTGATTTTTTTTTTTTTTTCTCTATTAACTTACAAGCACTTCACATCTACACAAACACGCACAAACTTGTCTATAACCCTCTTCATAGCTAGCAAGAGCAGTCTGTAAGTCGCCAGGCTGCCCCTTTGGGCTGGGCAGCGACGAGAAAAATTAAATTCTGTCTGTCTGTCTGTGATATTTTATACTATACTGAAGCCGGTGCCACAACTAGAGAGGGGGGGGGGGCAATTGCCCTAGCAGACAAAAGTTAGGGTATGGAATGTTTTAGGTAGGTTTTATATAACACCATTATAAAATTACGGAATTTTTTGAATTAGTTGGGGCGGCACAATCATGTTTGCCCCAGGTGACAAAATAATGCAAAAAACCCTAGTTACGTCCCTGACTGAAGCAACAGCATATTTCTTCAATCTCTGAACATGAAATACACTACTCTGCACGGTATTTACTTCTATATTCATGTTCAGAGATTGAAGTAAATATCGTGCAGTGTATTTCGTATCAGGCTGGCGATAATTAAGTTAGAGCGATAAGTAAAAGCTAAATTGGGCGCGGTAGCCCAAGTCGATAAGATGCTCGCCTAAAGTACCAAAGGATGTTTAGAGGTGTCGCGAGTTCGATACCCGGTTCGTCCTTGTCAGAAAACTTTCTCCTGACAGGGGGAGGTACAACAAAAAACGGCGACTTGACCGCAGTAAAAAAATTGCTACCGCAGGGAGTCCTCCATCGAGGGGTTAGCGTACCAACCTCTCCATGAATATAAAAAAAAAGCCTGCCGTTCGGAATCGGCAATAAATTGTAGGTCACGGTCTAATTAGCCCTCGTGTGCAGAAAATGACCGTGGTGCGACAAAAATGATCAATAAAAGCTAAATTTTTGTTATTGCTATCAAATTTCTGGGCAAAACACGTGTGCTGCAGTGAAAATCATGATTTTAATCTGAGGGCTTGCGTGCGATACTAGTGCAGCGTCTGATTCGACGCTTCTAGACTGGAGCTACCCGATTGGTCTATTCGAATGTTCTTAGAATTCCCGCTCGAAATGAATTTTAGCCACGGCGCTGCGATCGGTGGTGTAGATTTATCATCATTTACTAATGTATTTTTGAAAGCTCGGATACATGTGCCTTCGTAGAAATCTAAATCAACTGGGGACTTGACATTGCGAAAACCTCTTGCTTCCTGAAATTTATATCCATGGCTCTTGTGCCAATAGTAAGCGGTGATGGTCGATTTTTCACATTCCTGATCCTTAACAGAACGAGCATGCTCATTTATTCTTGCTTTTACGGTTCTCCTTGTCTGTCCTATATAACCAAGAGGGCAATCATAACATGGAATGTAATAAATGCCCCATTGTTTATTCTGTAGTATAGCATCTTTGGAGGCTGGAAACCTATGTTTTTAGTAGGCACATCTACGGTTATTAGGTTAAACTTTTTTAGAATCGGTTTACCTAGAATGAGACTATTGGATCGTAATCTATTTAAACTAAGCAGACGTATTTTTTCCGCTAAGCAACCGGCAGTTAAGATTTGGTAATTAATCCAAGAGGGATTCTCGGTAAGCGTAATAAGTGGTTAAATATCTTTTCCTCTGCTCATTGGTATCGTAATGCATTAGAAGTTTGTGTATTTTACATGTATTTGCCTTATTCGTTGGTGACTTCTTAATATCCTTGGGCAAAGTTGATCCACTCTTCCATAGTTATTACTCTCGAATGTCGAAGCGTTACGGTGAACTGTATATCCGTTGTAACATGCATTTAATTTACGTAATATCAGTCGGTACAGCACGCATAAACCTAGCAGCTGGAATTTTGTATAAAATTGAGTTCAAGAACAACTTTTTTCACCCCCAAAAGTAAGAGCCTTTACTATGCAAATACGTACTTCCCCATCCACACAAACTCGGACGGAAAAACAATAAAACAGTCAACACTAAAAGTCACGTACTTCACGGACAAAATAAACACAAAAGTAGACTCACATCTCTTTACATAAAAGGTACCACATGCATAATTCCGGTTTAAAACACAACCAAAAATGTCAAAACGTTAATTTTAATTTCAACTTAAAAAAAATCTTTGTCTATCTTTTCTCGGTCCATAATTACAACTCTCCCAAAGTTATTTTATTTTTTTGCAGCATTTTTTTCCTACTCTAATTATGCACGTAAATATTCATCAAGAACGCATTTAAAACTGTCATCTGAGTAAAAAAATTTTGAAGTTTGTTCAACTCATTGTTTTCCCTTTAGAGTGTAAAAATTTTACTTCCGAATTTTTTTTTTTCGCTTCAAATTAAAGAAGTCAAAACTCATTATGGTATGAGTTAGTTTATTTTAAGAACTCGGTGCATGTCGAATGTTTGCCTTCTCTTCGTAAATATGGTCTCAATTTTTTCAAAAATATTCACGTTAAGAATAACGTGAATATTTTTTTTTCTTCACTTCTTTGGCAGTCTATTTTCCTAATTGGTGCTATTAATTGACACGTGTTTTCGTAAAAGTAAATATTTTCCTATTTTTTTCATGAGAAGAAAAAAAAAAAGCATTTTTAAATATTTTTGTTTTCTAAAATTAGTGTAAGCATCAGCTTTCATTATAATTTTCTACCTCTTTTTTTCTCTTATACTTTGATATTTCGTTGTTTATGATTTGTTATTCTTTGGGGTGGGAATTTTTTTTTCTTATTGTATCAGTAGTTTGAGTAGTAATTAGTTGATTACACTCTGGATTGGTTGATGGAGATTGCAGTAAATGTGAGAAGTATATGGTGGTAATAATTGGAAAGTTTTTAATTATAAATTATCGATATCATAGCATAACTACTGCGCGGAAAAGCATTTTAAAGGACAGAAAATATTTTTGGCCATCGCCGATCATTGCAAAATAAGTCCTCAATTGTTGCTGAATGGTTAATAACTGCTTACCATTAAAAAATTGCCAATCATTACGGAATTTAGGGCATAACTACTAGTTTACATTAAAAACATCTACAGCAAAGGTTCTTGGCCCTTTGGGCCCCCATGAATCCCATTAAACATGTAGGACAATAACATGTAGGTTATCTCCCCCTACCCTGGCAATGAAATGAATAGCCATGAACCACTTGACAGAATAATATCTAGTCTATAAAAGAACAATGAATCAATTGTTACGTCATTCAAGCTCACACGGACCGCCTGAAACCTCTCCAAGGACCACTGGCCAAAAACCCTTGTTCGATAGAAAATCACTGTGCGAATCTGCAGTTAATGAGAAAAAATTTCTCAAACAAAGCGCAAAACTGTTGAAGAAAAGCAAATAAAATATTTACATTTTTAGTTATATAGTGTTTACAAGGTTTATTTATGAAGTAAAGTTTGTATAACGTTTTAAGTAACCACGACTTTTTCGGGTTTTAGTTAAGATTCAAGCTGGTGTCGTTGAAAATACTGTACAAGTGAAAAAAACGGTACATTTTTTCATTGAAATTATCCAAAAATGCTCAAAATACGAGAAGGTTTCATTAAATACGGTATACCCCGTAATTTCCCGCAGAGCAAACAAAACAATTTTTTTTTTCTTGGATATGCTACGATATTAGACCATTGACATTAGACCATGCTTTGTTAAAAGTAACTACACTTATTATGCGGTGTTTTATATTTGTCATGCATACCTGAATTCTCCCATGTCCTCACAAATGTGAGCGTGGTTCGTATGTTTTTCTCAATCAATCAACCTATATGTGTGGTATTCACAAAGGGAGAAATTACAGTGAAATAGAAGGTAAAAAAAATCATCGTGATCGACATGTCTCTTATTGGTAATCATAAATTTGAAAAATGAGATGTGTAAATTAGATTAGTCATCATAAACAATAAATTATAATTAATGAAAAAAAGACAATAGTTCTAACACTCAAACTGGTTCTTACATTTGTCCTCACAACTGATTCTTACAGTTTTCGTTTCTGCTGATTCTATAACATTTGTCCTAACAACTGATTCCATAATACTTGTTCTCACATTTGATTCTAAATCACAAAATATCGCGAGAAATTCGTCAAACACTGGTTATTATTCCATATCAGAGCATTCCATCTTATAATTGACGAGCACTTTATATACGAAACTTTATGTAAATTTGCGGGTCTCGTCATTTTTTATTAGCTTTAAACTGGTATCTCTATAACAATATGAAATATTATGTTATGATTTATAATAGGTATATCTTTTCGTTTTTTTTCAGTACAGAGAAATTTTTTCCATCGGAATATTATGTTTAAATATATTATGAGATTATCTTGATATCCATCATCTTTCTCCGCTAATGATTTCACATTCTTGTTAGTTTAATCAACTCGCGTAGCTCTCATCATAATGAATGCTCGTCATACCGAGAACTAACAACGAACGAGATAAGGTTCAAAAGAGTGAAAAACTCATGGCATAACGAGGGCCTCCATCGTAAATGAGTTTGGAAAACAAATTTGGGATATGAGAATCTGTAGTTACATTAATGATTATAAATTTTTAATCAGGAAAAAAAAGGGATTATTCTCGGAGCCTGAATGTGTGTGTGTGTGTGTGTTATATGAGCATCATTGTGTTTTCAAAGAACAAACTTTAACGTGGAATGAACATCTTGGCTTGCAATTACAACAGAATAATATTTTGGTTGGGATATGGCCCCTCTCTCTCATTATCGACTGGATTATTAATTATTGATAAAAGCGAATTGATGATGATTAGAAATTTCAAAATTTTTGAAACTTATACTGTACCATGAACACGGTCTACATTGCCCCGTGATGTCACTTTGTCCCAAAATGAAAAAAAAAAAATGATTGAAACGCGCGTGGTACAAGCTGATTACTTCAGGTTCGCATGGCAGCAGGTGATTCCACCAGGTCGAAGCACTAGTTAGGCAAGCCCACCTTCGATGGAGTTTTAATATTCGCCGCTAGGTTGCAGCAATGCTGTTTTATAACCCTGTTTAATACACGTTCCTTGTCAAAATTTCGTTTTTCCAAGGAATCCAGTAAATGTTTAAGGCCGGTGTTACACTATAAACATTTTCTAAAAGTCCTTTGCTAAATAAAACTTGAAAAATTCAACCAGTAAGACTATCGGTTGCATTTGCTCGAATGTAACCTATGAGCTTATTGGGTGGATTTTTTGAGTTTTATAAAAGGGATTTTATCAAACTTTTACAGTGTAATACCGGCCTTAGTTTCGGGAAGTACCAAATTTTAAGGCCAATATCACATTCTGATTAAGAACATATAAAATGCTTTTGATGAGAACTATCAAGGTCTTTTGATAAAAATGCATAGATCAGAAAATTGTACTTGTAACTCCAAAAAAAAGGGAAAAAAAGTATCGGAAAATGGTTGAGCCGACAAGTCTGTTGAGAAAAATTGGCCATCGGAGTCAACTCCGCCAAAAAAACACGTGGAAACGCACTCTCTAAGGCAGTGGTTCTCAACCGGTTCTCCGTGCGGACTTCCAGGAGCTCCGCGGCCACTCGAAGAAAAAAAAAACCAGTAAATTTGAAAAAAAAAATAATTATAAATATTTTTGAATAATAAAAATAAATCAGTAACTTTGATGAGAATAAATAGAAAATAGCCACAGCTCCGCCTTAGAAGTTATATACCAAAAAGGGCTCCACCAGTCAAAAAAGGTTGAGAAATGCTGCTCTAAGGGGAAAAGGAGATATTGTAGCAGTTGTTTGGAAGTAAAAATATTTTTTGGGACTGGCTATGAGTGTAGCAAAAACTGTTGTGGATTACAGGGAGCCAACAAAGAAAAAATCTTTGAAGTGGCCAACGGAAAAAAAAATGACACGTTTTTCTACAAATGGTCTAATATCGCACAAGTGATCAAGGCTTTAAAATTATTGAAAAGGGAACTTCTTCTTGTGTGAATATTGTGTAGCCAACAATCGATCACTTCCATATCACTTCAAGCATGCTCCCCTGTGTCTTAAAATACTAGGAATATTTGATGTGGGATAAAGTTATCCTAACTTATTTGTTACTTTGGCCCGAAATAAAAATAAATAAATTTCATAAAAATAAGGAAGCAAATTTGTTATATCGCAGTCTTTTAGAGAAAGGCTTGAACTACTTAAAAATTACATCTCTGTATTTTTTAATTGTTATTTCCTACCATAAGATTAAGTGAAAAGTTTTATAAAAGTGAACCAAAGTAACCCGTGCTTACAGTAACTTTTTTGGATGGTGCGCGTAAACTCTTTCATTCTCGATAAGAACCTAAGGGAAAAGTTTTTGAACCAACGAAAAATTGCTATAATTAATTATCAAATTATCCAGAGACAAAAACTACATAATCACGAACTACCATAATGATTATGATTGTACTGTGATTTTGAATTGATGCTTTTTTTGTTCTGGTTACAAATTTTCCATTTTTCTGCTACATTTTCAGGATATTCCATCAGGTCACTTGGCCGTGAGCTACATCCTATTCATCTGCTCCTTCATATCATTGCTTGCATTAATAGCTACTCAGTTCATCTTTTGTTACTTCAAGTAAGCTTGATTTTTCAGTAATTGATGTTGCACTGTTCTTATATAGCCACGTGATTCTGCTGCAAATGAAAGAGTTATTTCATTTGCACATAACGGATATTTGGGAAACGTGAATTGATGCTTTCAGGTTTAATTTGTTATTATTCATTTTTAGGTCATTGCAGTGTTCGAGATTAAGAGTCCACAGAAATTTGGTGGCTTCGTTAATAATCCACTCGATTTTGCTTATGATCATACCATCAGCTGTCATATTTCAGTCGAATCTGCCATCATACAGAGAAGTGGTAAGTTGATGATCAATGAAATACTTGGAATAGCATTCTTGTGATGTGCAGATAAGGGGGTCCGAATCACAACTGAAGACATGTATTTTCTTAATTCATGTTATCTGATTTCAACTGCGAATGTCGGTCTGATTAGTCTAATGAGGGAGCGAAAAGTTACAGTGGTTCGACAGAAAAAACTTTTTGAATCGGTACATATTTTTTTTCTAAATGGTATATTAGATGTATTTATCAAACATAGGCCATGACTTTGAGTTTATGGCCGAATGAATGAATGAGTCTGTTCCAGACTCTTCCACGAAGCTGGGCTGGAAGAGATCTTGGCAACGGGATAAGTCCAGTTGCAAAGTTCTGGCGTTCATTCATTGAGTTTATGGCCGAGGACTCGAGGACTTCTGAAATTCCAAGTACAGTCATACCTCGGCTAATATAGATAATTCGTTCCGGTATAACGTTAGTAAGCTGAAATGAGATTTTCAATAGGTTTCTATAGAAAATCATTTAACTCGGTCCACACACAGGTACAGCCCAAAATTTTAAGATAAGGTTTATAAGACACTAAAGGAGCACTGTAAAAAAGTCGGAAATTGATCGAAGGCTTAAAATGAACGACTTCAAATTTGAATAAATTAGGATTAAAAACCGGAAGGTAAGTTACTGAAGATCGTTTCACACCATGGGCATAACCAACACCAGATTGACAATCTGGACAATCTGGTGTTCACACCACTTAGTGGAATTCGTAGGTGTTCTCATCCATTTGGGATTTGGTCAGCTCATTTCTGTGTCTGATACATGCAGGTGGAAAAGAAGCTTTTAGAATGTCCAGACTGTTCAGTTTGATGCTAAGAGTCTTGCACTGAAAGAACGCGTGCTCTGAAAACATACGCTCTTATTTCTCAATTTCATTTCCTATTATCTTAATCTTTCATTTTGCATGGAACGATTCAAAAACTTTGAGAGAGAGAAGTGGAGGCACCTGCATCTTGAAAACGATTCCGAGGTGGAAATGAGCTAAATTCGAGTTCGAGTGAACTGTTGAACCAAACTGATGATGATTGGCGCAGAAATGCATCTCTTGACGCAGCTATTTTATGTTATGTTATATGCATTCATATCGATGCAAACGTTCGTTAACCGTATCCGAATTCGCTAGCCGAGGCAGAAAAATAGAGAAAAAAAAACTTCGTTAGCCGAAAAATTCGTAAGTCAAAGAAGTTCGTTAACCGATGTATGGCTGTATTCAAGTTAAGCAAATCTGAGTCGTTGTCCCCCCATAAATTCCTAAATAGTTTAAAAAGTTCATGAAAATTAGGAAAAATTGATACTTGAATAGGGTTTGCGAAAAAGTTATTCTCACAAAGGAAGAATTTTTTTTTGGTGCTGACAAAAATAAGTTAAAATATTTGTCAATTAAGAGCCTGCACGAGAGCAAATTAGGAGTGATTGGACCTGTGAGTCTTTCTCTAATCTCTTCTGTATCCGAAACGTTTGCAAAGCTTCAGCCGACGGTGGCTGAGGTAAAACAACTTCAATAATAGTGCTTCATCCACTAATCCCAACATCACAATTTAAAGCTTATGTAAGCACCAGTAACGGGAAAATCCAGAAATGAACTGTTAATCGTACACCCTAAATTTTATAGGACTCTAATTTGCATATTTCCAGTCTTTTCTGTCGTGCAGCGTCATCTATCGACAAAATTTTGAAATAAGTCTTTTCATTGTACCAAAAAAAAAAAAAAATTTCCTGTTCGTGAGAACAACTTTTTGTGAAACAGCATTCCAATATACTACTTCCTTCAATTTCTTTTTAACTATTTACGTATTTATGGGACACCCTATACATTACCTTTCTGTAATGGTTTCTATATAGGATTGGTTGTGCAAATTCTTGATGTCGGGAAAAATGTATGCTGCCATGTCCAGTATAAAATGGATGTTCATAGAAGGTCTCCTCCTCCACAGTCGCATCGCAGTTTCGGTCTTCAGACAAGACGCGCCGTTCAAACTGTATTACGTTATTGGATGGGGTAAAAATTTAAGTTTTATTTAATTTACAAATTTATCTAATGAAAAAGGAGTTCGACGAACAGTTTATTTTTCTCAGAACGTCACATCATTAATATTAGATCAAAATTAAAAATTTATTCCGTTTCAAGTGCCGTAACAAAGTGTGAAAAATGTTTTTTTGACAGTTTTTATTTTTCAACTTATTCGATGCAGGCCTACCCATGACGTTCGTATCATCCTGGGCGTTTGTAATGTCTCGAAATCTCGAGACCCCGTGCTGGCAAGGGTATGGCAAATCAATGTATGTCTGGATACTAACTGGACCAATGCTGACAGCTCTACTGGTACGTGTTTATTTTCCAATAAATACAGAAGTGTATTCTAAGTAAACTACAGTCGACGTTCGTTACAACGAGCCCCATCGTTCCAAGAAAAACGGTTGTATGTCGGGAGGTCGTAATAGAGAAAGTAAAAAAAAAAAAAACTAACCTATTTTAAAAGATAATTTCATACTGAGATAGAACAAAAAAAAACATCATATTATTCATTTTGCTGTAATGTAAGCATTTGCAATGAAAATGCAGCAAATGTTAGAAAATAATAATAAAATTGTAATAATTAATTGCAAATGCGCGTTAATTTGTGAACCAAATTTCCAAATGTCAAAGGTCGAGTTCAAACACAGTTTTGACAAACAAAAATCATGGAAAATCATGGATTTTTGTACATTTCTTTGCAAAAATAAATATACTTTGAAGGTCTAGGACTATTGATTGAATGGTCTTTGAAGGGCGCTACATTGAATGAAAAATAACATGGGATGAATAGGGAAAAGTTTTCGACATATCGTACCGGTCGTTATAACGAACGTTGAATGTAGAAACATTTTTAATTACAATATGAATTTACTGTTTCTTTTTTGTACAAAATCTTACATTTCATCATTAATTCAGAAAAGCAGATCATGCCGTTTTAGAATCGGTCATCAGCACTAAATCATGTTTGTAATATTAGCGTAGATCAAACTCACTAATCATTCGGGGTAATCAACTTACATGGTGCAACTAAACTTTTGGTTAGAACTGTAAAGGGTGATAGAACCCGCAAAAACAAACAACTTTTACCATACAATGTGGGGTCGGAAAGCAAACGACGAGCCGCTAGAGGGCGCCTGCGTGGTGAAAATGGGGAACACAGTAAAGACGAATAATAAAGGACAAATAATCTTGATTACCGAAAACTTCACAACAAATGCTCAAATGAGCGACCACCTGCTGCAATACAGGCGGCACATCAGTGACGGATAGCAGCTCAATGACGAGTTCTGACGTTTCATTCAATCCAGAAAATGCGCCCTCTCGCTGCTTGCTTTCGGACGCCACATTGTATGGTAAAAGATGTTTGTTTTGGCAAGTTCTATTACAAATTACAGTTCTGACCATCAGTTTAGTTACACCCTGTATCTCAAGACCGTCATTTCAACTTTTTCCCGGGGGGGGGGGCAAAGAGAATGTACTAAAAGTACGCATATATATATATATTTGTATATACGACGTTGTATATATACAGTATATACCATTTGTAGTGTATTTTCAAAAGCCACTGCCCGACCCTAAATGACGGGCCTGCCCTATATACATACATGCGGAATACACAAACTTGTTTTTCCTCCTTTATTATTTTCAATAGGATTTTTTATCAATTTTCCACACGAAATAATATTATTTTAATTTGAAAACAGAAAATTAGCACATTCCGAGTTTATTATTATAATATTTCCGTACATAACTAATTAAACTTCATACGAATATCCACAAATTTACGTGTTTGAAAAGTGGAATAATTTACATATATTCATGGAAATTAGGGTTATGCTCTCACCAACCCCTGCTCATTTGTATGAATTTAGAATGATACTTGAGGGAGTTTTAAAACTGACGAATAAGTTATATCGTAAATACATTCATGAACTTTAATCACATAATCATTCGAGTACGCCATTAAAAAAATATGCTTTAATTTTAATATTTCATGTACTCAGAGTTGGATTTTTAATTTCTCATAACTTCTTTTCCTATGTGTATATGTGTTTTTCATATTCTCATTTCATATACCGTGTGTGGCAAAAGTTCGTTCGATCTTTAAAATTTAATTAAAAAAGGAGCAGATGATAGAAAATTGCGATTCGCACGAGTGAAATCAGAGTGAAATCGGATTTTTTTTTAAAGAAAAGCTTCCAAAATTTATCGCCAGAGGTCACTAGGATGTAATGTAAAAAGCCTATTATGCAAGTCAGGCTGCCTGCATCGAATGGAGAGAATTCCACGTGCGTGCATCAATCCATTTCATTGATGGTCTGATTTGAATAGATCGGCTTAAAATATTGCATGACAGTGCCAGCTATCGGTGACGTTTGTAAATATTTTTTTTTAACGAAACGGTGAACCTCTGCGCTTATTATACAGAATTCTAAACGAGAAAGAAGATGAATATCTTCTATACTTCTTTCCCATAGAGGAGTGGTCAATTCCTTTCCAGTGTAGGACGTTCCAAATGCTTCAGTCGAGAAATTCCAAAAATATTTCTTATCGCTAGTTTTTTGTTGGGACAAATGAACTACTTCTTGGCGCCAATGTGGGACCACGATGTCACATCTGTATAAGAACGGAAAGAGGTGCCCCCCAATCCCCAATTTTCTCCCGTTTTTTTTTCTCATCCGCTTAACTAATGCCAGCCATATCCACCATGCTGGTAAAATGATAGCCAAAAGCGGTATGAAAAGTTACCAAACACAGACTTCTGGTGACTTTTTGCAGTGAGCTAATCTCCATTCCGCCCATTCCATTTCGTTGAATTTTGTTCAATGTCTGAATTTCGTGCATTGGCCGGCGAATATATCGATCCATATTATTCGGGTTATCGCCAAGTTGGCGTACTTCTTTTGGTAATTATGGCATTTATACTTGTGGTTAGCTATGGCAACCTTAGCGATCAAAGGAATCGGGATATTTATATATAGGGATATATTGGGGTCTGCCGAAGTCTGAAATTCGACATCGGCCTGGTCAACTGAACTGGCCAATTTCTGGCTTTGGACGCAACATCTATGAATAATGAAATGTGTAAATATGTTTCTATAATTCGCAAATTTAATAATTTGTAAATAGGTTTATAAGGTAAATGATTTATTTATGCACAAATACATGGTACACATAACAATTTTTTTTTTGAAATTTGATCAACAATTGGCCATATTCATTCACCTATTTACAGAGATCTATCGTTTATTTACCCTTTCATTTACACGCTTCTATCAGTTATAAGACGATGTTCTGCACTCTCGGTCAAAGATGCACCATAATAATACTGAACTGTTCTATAATGAATAACTGTTCAGTTAATGAACTGATACGTCTCTTTCACTTATGCGTATTTGCATCTTTTCCCCTTGTTCTCTTGCACAGACGGAATATAAGTGAGACATCATTGCATTCTATTTATTAAATATAAAATATATATTTTTTCCCTTTGATGCATGTAACACAATCTTCCGAAACTTACGTTTTTGTAGGTCAATACAGTTTTTCTCATCAACATAATAAGGATACTGGTCACGAAATTGAGGAGAAGTAAATCGATTGAAACAACACAGATAAGGTAATTTTTGACTTGACCTTTTGCTTAAATTTGATTACTTTATCGAAATAAATACATCTTTGCGAAAAATTGAATGGCTGATAGAAATTTCAAACTATGCTTCAATACCCTGAATTTTTTTTATTAAATTCAGGTACTCTTAATTTGAATTTCAATACATTCAGGAAATCATTATCTATTGATAGGCGATGAATGAAACTAATTCATAACGATGTAGTTTGATCATTATTGGTTGAATAATGTTTATATAATATGAAATCGACGTCTTTACATCAAAGCTTTTTCCTATAAATTCTATTTCTTGACGAGAAAGTAAAATCATGGAAAGTCAATGTATCGGAATTTTATAGTTTTCTTCGAATAAATACATGTCAGATGCTTGTCCGATATCGATCTCGTTCATGAATTATACAAGGAAAAATATTTCGTGATGGATGGCAACCTTTCCATAAATCATTGGACTTGACTGGAATGTTTCCGTAGACATGATTCTTGTAGCGGAAAGTAAATGGATTTTTGAGATTGAAAACTAACTGCATATATTTCCGATATAGTAATTCATGATCAGTTTATACGTTACTAAAACAACTTGATATATTTTCTTTAGAATAAATTTTAACTCGATAGTGATTCTTGTGTTTATTCTGTTTTCGTGATTTCTTCTATAGGAAAGCGGTGAAAGCGACGGCTCTGTTATTCCCTCTACTTGGAATTACGCACTTGATGTTCTGCATCAATCCGAAAGATGATTCCATGTTCGAAGAAGCATACATGATCACCAATGCTGTTCTCCAGTCTTCACAGGTAATCTGTTGGCAAATCTTAAATTGATTCGACGCATCATGAGCCCATAGATTAGAGGTGTACATGCGAATATGGCGCGACAAAATTCAAATTTAAATTCAAAATTACTGAATTCGGAATCAATTGTAAGAATTTTGCTCTGAATTTAGCAACTGACTCCATTTCTATAATTAAATTTCGTGAACATCTCGCCTATTTTACTTTTAGTTTATATATTGCCTTTGCAAACCTCATGTTCAATCATGTTATAGACCAGTAGAAAATTCCTAACTTAACTATATGCGGAACATCACGGTAAATATAAAACTATACTTAACAGTATGGCTTTTTTTTAATCACTAAAAATATTGCAAACTAACATAAATGAAAATTTGGCAGTAACGTACATAAAAATTCAATTATTTCTGATCAAAACCGATTCCTTACTCGTAATCAGTTCTTTCTTTGGTATCTTCTTCAGATTTGAATGCGAAGAGTAGTTTACTCTTCTCAAAAAGAACGAGAAATGTTCGTATTCAGATCATACATCATACGGAATACATGTATAAGTATGCATCGCGCAAACTTGTTACTTTTCTAGTTCAAAAGATATCCTTCAACAGACTCTTTATAACCATGTTCGTTATACGGGAGACTCTTTTGAATATAGACAGTCGACTTTGCTCATCCATCGAGACTTGTTTCTCCCACGGTATCGTGCGTTTTCTCATTGCACCTTGAGAATTTTTGTACCGAAAAGAAGTACGATCCTTTATCTCGAAGGAAAAAAATATAATGGTAGGTCCTTTTTATCTTTCAAAGGGAGACTAAAAAAAAAAAAAACTGGAAATAAGGAATAATAATGTGCATCGGGGTTCTATTTCTCAAGTAAGGGAAAACTCTTCATCTTGCCTTTTCTTTCTATCTGGTTTCTGAGGAGAGTTTCGTGTTTTAAGAAGAAAGAAAATCTTATGCGTTTGAAAAATACAGACACTTTTGTTTCCATCTTCTTTATATAAACGGACGTGTCTTTTTTTTCTTCAGAAGAAGAGGAATCATCTGCGAATAAGACAGAAAACTTTCTTTCATCTTAAAACCTTACGTCTTGTTATCCACTCGCTTTGTACGCATGTGCTCAACTTTTTTCTCTCTCTTTGATAAATCTTTTTACCTCTTTCTTTTGATAGGCCAGAAATTCCCATTCACATCCATTTTGTTTCCATGGTTATTCTTTTTTTTCTTTCAGTATTTAAGCTTAAAACATGTGGATTTGAGGACGAAACAAAACGCTAATAAGATTCTAGTCTAAAAAAAAGGTTCTACTTACGATTTGGTTTCACTGGGATAAGAATATGGAAATTTGTCGTTCATTGAACTGTGGATTCAATCAGACAATGAAATGGATGGAGATGGACCAATGTTCTTGTTTGGTTTGATGACACGATTATGTTAATATTTCGTTTGTTACTATTACTGATATGGTTTTTCCGCATTTAACGCTGTTCTTTTCCAAATTTCCTCCGTTTTTTGAGTTTGAATATCTCTGTAAATATTGCACTTGGAAACATGGAATTTTTTCTGTTGGAATCAGGAGAGACAGGGTAATAACATTTTATCAAGAAGTTAGAGCACAGAGAACCGTATAGAAATTTAGATATTTTTTTTGTTACACACTGTAATTTTTGAACGCCTTTTGATAATTTTTTAAATTGGAATCATACCTGTCGGACGGATGGTTGATGAGATGAAGGCCATGCTTACACTTACAAGATACCCTGTATGACATCCATATTTTTTATGGACATCTTTTTTCAGCCAAATCGCCCAAACTTTTTGTTTTATATGTTAAAGTTATTTATTTCTTTGTTCTCTATATTTGAATATTGCACACATGATCGAGGAGAGTACAGGAATAGAAGATAGGCTTCAATTTCTTCACGGCTGGAGATTAAAATAACAACCGTACTTTTTGGGCTGTTATGTCGTGTGCCAGGCTTTTTACAAGCAGACGTTCCGTCCACTACTGCGGTGGACATCATCGGTGCAGATGACAGCAAGCGAGGAGATAGAACGACCTTCTTAGAAGATCGTGACCTACTGACGTTTTTGGCTCAAAGCAGTTGGAGCATCTCAATCTTCAACCGCTTTTGCGTTGGCTGAAGAACCAACCTCGTTGTTGTGGACGTGCCGATGTTCGTGGGACGTGGTAGCTTCTGATTGGGTGGCTGGAGATCAGAGTCTTCAAAATTGAATGAGGGATCGGAATTCGAAAGCGTTAGTTTTTTTAACCGTCCTGATCTTGGTTTTTAGTATTGTCGGGTGTCATGTTTTACTCAAATGTGGCCCTTCTTCTTTCCTATTGAAATTTTCTTTGTGTTTGACGATCGCTATTGATTCGCAGTTCAACCTGGAGTAGAAATGCATTTCTGAAGAGATGTCAGTGTCTTGGAGGTGGATGTCGGTCCCTTGAGGAGGGCATGCTCTGCAACAGAAGATTGTTTTCGTTCTAACCAGGCGACCGTGGTGTTGATGCTTGGTGAGCCGAGTTTTTATCGAGCGCAAAGTGGTGATGATGTAGAAAAACACTTCGAAATTTACTTATATTGTTTCTGTAAGCTCATCTAATCTAATCGAGCATTCTCGATAAATCAAGATTTTGCGACTGCAAAAGCAAATAAAAAGCTTTAAGCACTGCAAAAATTACCATTCTCGGAAATACAGAAAGTATCGTTCTCAATAGAGAAGTTAATATAGCTAATGTCCCGGAAATTGATACTTCATTCATTTTCTTGAGAGCATTTTCCTTGAATGAAGAGATTACGATTGTGCGAGATAATATAGCAACGACCTTACACATTATTCCATAGTGCCTAATTGAGAAGTATTAGCTTCACTCACAGTAAAGATGAGAAGGTTTTTCATTAAACTAATTATAATTACAGAAGGAAAAACAGATCAGAGTTGCAGAGAGCGGAGAGATTATTTCTTTTAGGAGAAGTCGATTAATTTTTATGGTGATCCTCATTTGTTTCGGCAACTGAGTTAGCCTCGCGCCTTCATTAAATCAACGTTAATTTGATTTGTTTTCCGCACATTCCATTATTGTTCATCTAATTTATGCCTCCGATGAAATGAACTCGGCTTGAATGCCCTTGTTTTATTTTTTTTTCTTTTACAGGGATTCTTCGTTGCGGTTCTTTATTGCTTCATGAATTCTGAGGTAAATAACACGCAATAAATTTCATTAATTTCTTTTTAATGTGTTCCGAAAGGCGAGAATGAGACGTGCATTTTATTCTAATGGCGAAAAGTAATGAGCTGTTCATTTTTTGTTTTGAAATGCAAACGATTTTTTTCCTTTAAAATTAGCCTTAAATTGGCATAGTAATGTGATTACTTTGCTATTGATTTGTTTATTTTAGTATTTATACAGTTTTTTAAAACTTTACAGCAGACAGAATTGAGATTCCAATTGATTTTCATTACTTTTTACACCTTTCATCCCCGATTTCTCATCTTTTAGTTTAAAGACACTAACCAAGAATTTGGCGAAAAATATTTTCTTGTATATCTTTTATATGGCCTCACTCGTCCTCGTGCCATTTTACTCTCAAAAAATGTCATTTTAGTCTCTTTAAAAATGGACGATTTCGAAAAATTAAATTTGTGGCATAAATGAAGAAATTATTTAAATTTTCATTTTTCCAAATTAAATTTTGAATCTCACACCTTAAAGAAAAAAAAATTTATTTATTTTATAAATATATATATCTAATTTAAATACAAATACAAATACAACGCCACAACAGGCAAATTGCCCAACGAGGTGGCTGACTTAAGAACACCATGGATCCCCGAGCCATTTTTTGGAGGCCCTACCTACTACTACTACACCACACCCCCCCCCCCCCCGAGACCCCCCAACGAATCGGTACATGCGGGAAATGTGCGTGTACGTGTAGGGAAACCTGACGTGAAGTTTTTCTTGTTTCTCTGTAATGCTTGTTATGAGTAGTGCTGCCATCTGCCACTAGTTTTTCTAACTATGAGTGAAGTGTTATGATTGAATGATTTTATTGTTGTAGGACTGTTGCTCTCTGTGGCGAGACTTTTTAACGGGGAGATCGGCTCGCATTTGCGCCTTGAAGTTGGGAACCACAGAAAACGGTCGAGTGGATGTGTTGTGAATTTTGTGTGTTGTTGAATTTGTGATTAATGAAACTGATGTTGTCGTAAACGTATAAATTACCGGTTCATTTGAAGCTCTGAGATATAAATTTGTTTTAATAAAGAGATTATGAGATATATATTGGTTGCTTAAGAGACTTAAAACGAGAACGTCTTCTGGATGGGGGGGGGGGGCATTACTTCTCTGTGTGATCCACTGAGCTATAAGGAAAGAAGTGGAGTGAAGAATTTGCGAGTCGTTCCTATGCGACCGCATTGCACCCACAATTTTGGAGCGAAGTGGGCGAAACATTCCCTAAATGTGTTAATGCAATAGGGCATTACAAAATACAAGACCTATACATTCCGTTCTTTTTTTCCCATTTCGGCCAATAATTGTGCATTCTTCGTCTTAAGAAAAAATTATAAAAATAAATACTTTCGTACCAGAAAAATACTTTTTTTTTTTAAAAAAAAGCTTAAGAGGAACTATTTTTTTTTTTAATTAAAAAAAACAACAACATGCATTTTTAACATGTTTTGCATTTTGGTGAAAGCTTCCACTTGAAAAATTCATAGCAGTGAATGTTTCCGCGAATTACATGCGGAGAAAGAACTTTTTTTCAATGCAAGAAATGAAATAAAAATTTCTGGGGAAAAAAAAAATATTGTTTTTAATGACATTTTTTATTTTAAACATTGTATATACTACAATGTATATACAGTCAAACCTCGTTAGTGCGTCACCCGGTCAACACGTCACTCCGCTTACCGGATCACTTTTTGGAAGTATCAATTATCCTCAACCTGGAATTGGCACAACTATGGCTCACTCCGTTTAACGAGTCACTCCGCTTATCAAGTCATATTTTTGATCTCCCAAGAGTGACTCATTAACAAGGTTTGACTGTACATACAAGCTTTTACATAAACAATTTAAAAACAGGTCCAGAGAGTATAATTTGGAGTATTACAATCACAATTCACAAGAGCACTTATATGTTTGCCGTCAAATAATTACTTAGTTACAATGCAAACCTTTGTCTAGTATTTTATACAAACTCTCTAAATTTGAAGAGATTTTTTTCTCCTCCAACATATGCAATTATTCACAGCATATAAGAACTTCTTCAACATTAGATATTTTTCATTATGACTCTATAACCATGGCCCCCACAAGGGGTGGGCTAACAAGGCACCAGCCCTGGGGCCCGGGGTGATTTTAATCATTTTTTTGTTTTTCACGCTATAAATTCATCATAAAGGGGCCCAGTGAAAGTCAGGTCGGGGGGCCCGTAAAAGATCCCTGCCTAGGGGCCCTGCTTCAGGATGTCGGGTCCATGTCTATAACTGTCATGATTTCTCACATTGCAGGGGTACCAGAAACTAACACCTTTGCAATATTACATACATCATACCTTAACAGCAATCAACACATTAAAGAAGATGACCAGGTGGCAGCCCAAAATTTCAGTAAAAGATATTTCCCAGACGATACATTAAAATTTAAATGAACTTGGAACTATCCAAAAAACTTTGCATTAAATAGGCATTTTCACAATTATAGTCGAAGCTCAAGGTAGACCAGCGGTGCCGACAAGACTTTCTTCTCATAGCTTTCACCCATTGTTTAAGAACTTGAGGGTTTTGAAGAAGAGACCTTCATTTAAAAACACAAAAAGTGTATTCATTACTATAGGCTTCAAGAATGCAATATAATGATATAATGATAACTGATGATGTAAATAGTATTAATTGAATTTTATTACTCCTCATTCAGTCCCCCCCTCCCCAGCTTTAGAAAATACACTAGAAATTATATATATATACAGCCAAATCTCGTTTTAACGAATATCGTTATAGCGAAAATCTTGTTTTAACGTATACTATAATAATCCTCCTCGGATAAGTTTACATAGGGACAATGCAAAAACCTGGAATTCCTTTATAACGAAATTTCGTTATACCGAAGTGATTTCTCCAGTCTCTTGGATTTCGTTATAACGGGATTCGACTGTACACACACATTGAGTATATGCTCTTTGCCACCCCCTCCCCCGGAAAAAAGTTTAAATGACGGTCATTCCCACATTATTTTCCCAAAGTTATGTGCAATTAAAGGCAGAACACGATATCGCCATTTGCATATATGCAGATGGATAACTACACTAATGAAATAATATGAAAAGAACTGAAAAAAAAACAACAACTCAAGATGGAAGTTTTCCCATAGTTTAGATCAGTGGTTCTCAACCGGTGCTCCGTGTGAACTTTCCAGGGGCTCCGCGGCCGCTCGAGAAAAATCCGTCACACCCACTTTTGTATTCCTTCGCGTCGGCTCGCGCACATCCTTGTTATTGTATGGGGGACTCTTCCAGCACCTCTTAGAGATTTGCCACAAGTTTGCCACATTTTGAAACAAAGCATCCTATTTCGTTTCTTATTTTGGCGCAGAATCTTCCTGATTGGCTCACAAATACAGCATAGTGATTGCATGTGGGGCATGGAAATCGCCTATTCTGAGCCAGATCATTTCTTTCCCTCACAACGAGATACTGGCATGACAGGGAATTTTTCCCCTGAATATTCTGAGGGAAAATGGACTACTTAGTGGTTTGATCTGATTTGGCGAGTATACTTTACTACCCTCTGATATTTCACCAAATGGAAAGGCCTGAAAAGTTACCATTTATTTTTTTCTGTCAGCCTCGTCGATTTTGGTAGACTTAAAAGAAATTGTTTCAAGTTCTGTTTCATTTTAGAAGTGTGTGGGGGGGGGGGGAAACCCAGCTACTTACTATTTCTTTCTCTGTGAATTGATGCATACCGGGAAGTTTTGTGCATTATATGTGGCCCTGAAGCAATGGTTCTCAACCTTTGGAAGCCCGCGGCCCGGTTGAGTATTTTTTTTTCGAGTGGAAGGCCCGGTCATAAACACGACTATGGAAAATAAATGGGGAGGAATTAAAAGATGAATCACTCACACAGCCCGGTTTGTCTGATGCCAGGGCCCGGCGGTTGAGAAACACAGCCCTAAGGTATCTATGATACATGATTTCAGAGTTATGCGTGTGTCACGTTCGAGAAGTGTTATGTCATCTTCCTCCCATAATGGGAGCGAAAGTAGCCGATGTCTAAATTTTCTTGTTTATGCAAGAATCATGTTGGAGATGTGCCTACCAGTTGAAGACACAAACATTCCAAAGGTTTTTAAAAGAATCTTTGGGTCAGGCAGGATTTTATGAATGGATTTTCTAGGTCCCAATGTGTGGCGACTTGTCACTTGAAGACCCACCTCTCCATCAAGATATCTTTTTTAATAAGTAGAACAGACGAGAACATGAAAAGACTTGCGGTACCGTAATGCTTGATTTTGTTTTTTCGAACAATCAATGAATCGCAAATATTGACTGACGTTCCCAGAGCCCACGTCATTTGATGCTTTCCAATGAACGTGTTTTGCTGTTTCACACCGGAAGCCAATAGAACTTGATACAAACAAGATTTCAAGTCTGCCGCCACGGAAAACTCGAGGCCAAATGGCAGATGATCGTAAAGAAAAGTACCGCATTACGAAAAAATGAAATAATTATCATGAAAATTTTTGGTAGGTTATAATTTATAATTAAAGCCTAAAAACAAAAAAAAAATAGTTTTTTTCAAAAAACTGATTGGTGCATAACAAATTAATTTACCTGATATATGGAAAATTTTGTTAGCACTATGAGCTTACAATAAAAATGAGGAAGACTATTTCATTATTTCAAATAGATTGGGAGTGAAATGCATTATTATAATACATAACAATTGATATTTATTTATTTTGCAACCGAAGAAGCCATTTTTTTGTTATAGGCTGGGATTACACTATAAAAGTTTTCTAGAAGTACTTTTATAAAATTTTAAAAATTCAACCAGTAAGATTATGGGTTGCATTTGCTCGAATGTAACCTATGAGCTTTATTGGTTGAATTTTTCAAGTTTTATGAAAGGACTTTTAGAAAACTTTTATACTATAATACCGGCCTTATACATTTTGCAAAAAAACAGTGTTTTACTGCATTACGCAAAAGTATACTGCCGTGGACACTTTTCAACGATGAAACGTTTATCTGAATTTTATTAATTAAAATTAATTTTAATTAAATTAAAATTAAATTAATTAAAATCAAATTAATTTTAATTAAAATTAATTTTAATTAATAATTTAATAAAGTTTTCTGTCACCTGGCAATCAAAAAGTTATAGAGTTATGTTACTTCAAAATACCAACACCCTTATATAAGGGATGTTACGGGAGTTAAAAAGTTGGTGGTACTTTAAAATACCGTCAGTACTGAAAGGATTAAAGGTCATTCCTCAAGGAAGCTGCTTGGTGCACTGAGATGTATGAGATGTTCAAATAAATTCGCCATGCCAATCAGTCCGAATCAACATCTTTTTTGTGTCCCCAACCCTCGTTCACGTTCATTGCCCAGTGACATTTAATTCAATTGATATTATTCTACATCTATTTCCTCAGGTACAGACTGTTCTCCGAAACAGCTACCTCCGGGCTATCACGAGAAGGAACCCTAACCATAGATACGTGAGAAACAGGAGCATACCACGGACATCAATGGCACTGCTGTCACATACTGAGGTCTCAACCGCAGAAGCGTCACGACACAAAGTCGTTCCGTGTAGGACCGTCGTGATACCATTGAAAATGATGAAAGAATGCAAAATCGGGGACAAGAACCGAAAATCCAGTCAAAGGGATGGAGATTCGAAACGAGGTTTTGTTTACTGAGATAATGAAATGGGATGTGTATTACGTGTATTTCGAATTCAATCACTTGGCATTACAATCAATAATGTCTCTTTCATCAGGCACAAAATAGAAAAAAAAAATGATATGATATTTACCAAAATGATGTAATTTACGACAAGGAATGATTCGAAAAATTTTAGGTATTCTTAAACAGTGTGTATCTTAATCATATCTCTCATACAGAAGACTCGACATATTATGGTCAAATACCCCGCTAAAAATATGTAATGTGTATGAAATGTGTGTGTTTAACATTTTTGACATTTTTTTTTTCAAATTAATTCAGATAGATTTGATGAGAGCAGTCACTCATTCGACAAGAGCTTAAAAAAATGAGGGTAATTACATGTGATTCGGATATTGTGTGGATTTGTTTCCGAACTTATTTATATTTAATAAATAAAATTTAAAAATTGAAGTGCGGCAGTTTTTTTTATATATTTTGATTGATTATTTTCGTACTTCTTAATACTGCATTTTACGATTTTCGATCATTCGACATGAAGTTCGAAAATTCACTATTGGTACTGAAATTTTATGTGATATTGGATTTTACGAGAGTTTTGGTCTTTAATCTGTTATATAAAAAAGCTTTAAAAACTCCCTTGAAAGGAAAAGCGTTTTCAAGCTTTTGATCTGTTAAAGATCTTGAATCTTTTAAAGAGTTTTAAAAAGGCTTTCGAGGCTTTTAGAGGTTTTTAAAACATTTTTAGAGTTTTAACTCATTAAAGACGACTTTGATTTTTTAGAAACAAAAACAAAAAAAAAACACTGAGTAGAACCACTCCTGTCATTGGTAACGAAAAAAATTAAAATTTGGAATGGCAAATTTTCTTGCTGACTGGCGTCGATGGGTTAAGGGTTTTTGAAATATTTTTCGAAGATTTCAACATAATTTTAGAGGATTTCGACGATTTCAACATGATTTTAGACGCTTTGGAAAAACATTTTTAAGAGACTTTTGAAACATTTTTAAAGGCTTTCAACATAGTTTTAGAGACATTTGAATGCTTTCCAAGATTTAAACAGAATTTTAGAAGCTTTTGAGAGGTTATAAAATCACAAAATTTTATGGAAAGATCCAACAACCTTTTCAACTCTTTGAAAAACTCATACAAACCATTCAATTTTTTTAAAATACTTCAAAAAATTGTAACGGGTCAAAAACAGTTTCATTAGATAGTCATGAACTCCCCCCTTCTTGAGATCCAGCTCAAAATACAAGACGGCACCAGCCTGAAACAGGTCTTCGACGACCATTTCGTTCTCGCTAGTCGCCACCACACCTTCTTAAGCCGTTGCGCACTTCAAAGTTCAAAGACATTTCGTCCACCGCAGTCTGCTTCAAAGAAGTCTGGGAACACAGCATAGAAGACCCCCCAAAAGGTACGAACTTAATTACAAACTCGGGGCAGCGAAAGCCTACGTTCTCACTTCAAAGACAGTTGAAAGGCTCTAAGTATTTTGAAATTTATCGAAAAGTAAAAATTTTCTCAGAAATAATTCAAAAATAGTGGAACGTCTTATTTCTATTTAAAAAAAAAAAGATTTAAAAAACAAAATTAAAAAAAAAATCTAAAAATACATGAATACGAAAAAAATAGATCTAAAAGTCAACACGTGATTTGATACCAAAGTTTTGGTATCAAATAAAATCAATTTCGGGCTTATTAATGCCTGGGAATAGCAATATTTGATGAAAGAAAAACCAATTACTCCCTCTCTGGACGAGAATTGAATTCTGACAACCTAATAAGAAAAAAAAAATCCAATAGAGCAATGGTTCTTGAATATATTCATGTAATCAAAACAGAACATCCGACTTTTTCAAGTTTGTAACTGAGTCTTTGATAAAACATTCTACAGTATTCGATAAATCTAGTGCATTTCTAGACCTTGTCAACATTAACCAGCAAGTCTTAGATAATATCAGCGGAATTTATTGGGATGGGGAATACAGTTCCATAAAATATGGGAGAAAATCTTCAGCCGAAATCGACGATTAAAACAAAATACGAGTCATCTAAAAGACATATTTGGTTTGTAAGAAAATCGTAATCTAGTGAAAAATAGAGTTTACGATTGGAAAAGGATTCCCAGACTATCTTATAAATCCAGATAAATCTCTCCTTAATATTTGAAGTAAGAGGTTATCTCGCTATGTCGTCGGTTGCTAAAGAAGTTTAGACGCATGGAATTCTCTCTTAAATTGAAAAGAAGCCGAATTATTGAATATAATAAGGATTATCAAGTAATTTTTTCCATCTATCTATAAAAATATTATTCCAACATTTGAACATATGAACCTATACTGTGCTGTGATTCTTAATAAAAAATAAGTTTTTGCCAAAGAGTGAAAAATTCGTTTTCTGAAATGTCTAGACACAACGAGGAAATTTCACGATCGGTCGTCGAAATATGCGAATTTGCCACTTATGACGTCACCGTCGATCAGTGTTTACGCTCCCCACGCGATAGCATCAGTTATTTGACATTCTGAAAAAGTTAAATTGCAATATACCGATTTTTGGCCGGGATTGGTGTTTGGTGAAGTAGTAGTAGTAGAAGTTGTGCAAAAGTAGCCCCGAGGAAGCGTGGTGGAAAGATGCTCGTTTACCACCGTGAAGGTTGCCGTCAGGTTCCAGCTTCAATTAGTAGTTTTCAAAGGTCAAAGTAGTTTTGTGTGAACTCAACTAGTGTCTAAACTTTTCGGGTGCATTGTATATTACGGTAAATGTGAGATAAACCGAATATTATGCATAACCATCGACCATTTTGGTAAGTTTGATACATTTCCAACTAAATTTCTCACTTTTACCGGTGATTATGCATAACACTCACCTTCATTAAACAAATTAACGAATTTTTATGCAATCGGACTTCAATATAACAAACTCCTATTTAACTAAGTCTACAATCTCGGATCCTGATATACTTGACTCACTTGAGAATTTTTTTTCATATTTATCAAATTCACTCATTACACTCACTAGGGTATTATGCGTAATCACCGGGTAAAACGATAAATTTCAAGCATTTATCAAATTAAACAGGCACGTTTATGTATTGAGCCGATGTAAAAGTGATTGTTTCTCAGTATTTATAAAATTTACTAACGACGCTTGAATATTATGCATAACCGCTGTAAAAGTAATAAATTTTAACCGATTTGCCACATGCCCCGTAACATATAAAGTCGAACGAACTTATTACAATCACGGATAATGTTATCATTTGGGTATTGTTGAAAGAACGGAACAGACCAATATCATAACATGGAAAGAAATCGTTTGTACTTATCAGGACTTTGGATAATGTTATCAATTTCTTTTCGGTCGAAAGTTTTTTTTTTTGAGCGTTCTGAACCTTAATGTTTAACCAAACTTTTTTTCCCCCCTGTGGGTTATCGTTATCACGCTGCAGAACTATGTAGGAGGCTAGGTGTTCTTTCCTTCCTCCCTTATTGATAAACATTTTCGTACTTGATGTCGCAATCGGTCCGTAGTATTTGCTACGATTTCTGAACGTGTGGAGTTGTTGCTTTTTGCAATGGACTTCCTATACTGAAGGCAAATGTAGACGGAAAAAAAGCTCTTTCCGTGAATTCTTGGACAGTTTCTTTCAGTTGTCCAGATTCGAATTTTTTTTTCACGAGAGACTTTCTCAAGGGAATGTACCGTATGCAGTAAAACCCTTTTTAACGGACACCCCTTCCTCCTGCCTCTTTTACGGTCATGCCTCGTTTACGGACGAAATTATCTATCCTGCCGATGTCCGCAAAAGAGAGGTTTTACTGTATTATAAAAATAACGTGATTCGTAATATACATTGTAGACAGTTTCATTCTGTTGTCTCATAATGGCTGAATTAAAAAAATGGAGAATTTAGCTTAAAGGCAAAAAATAAAAATTCCCGTTTTGGAATAAAAAAAAAATAGATCGATTGAGCATTTTGCAAACAATTATGGCGAACAAAAATCAGTTGTCCCGTTTTACCAATATCCGTGTACCATATATCCCGTTCGACCAAACGGGATGTATTGTTACCATACTTGCAAATGAGACATTCCCTCGGGTATACAGTCCACGTCACTCAATTACATCGGGACTCATGGGTTCTGGTAACAATAACCGAATGATAACTATATTCAAAAAAGTGTCATTTGCAAGTACGGGGACCAATACTTCCTGTTTGGTCGAACGGAACATTTTGTTAACCAGTATGGGAAAAGCGTGATAACTCGGTTTTTCTTCCCGTTTGGAAAGAGCAACAATTGGTTGCAAAATTGTAATCTCCCGTTGCTTTTATTGTTGTTATTATTCTATTTCAAAACGGCATATTTCTTTCCCTGAAGCTCAAATCCTACATTTTTGTCATTCAGTCATTGTGAGGCGTTCGAATGGAACTGTCTAATTTATATCACGATTACGATATTTTTGTTTAAGTACACTAACTTTCATGGATCTCTTGAGAAAGTCTCCCAAAAAAAATAATTTTAATCTAGTCAAAGAAGTTGATCAAGAACCGAAGTAAAGGGCTATTTTCATCAGTTTACCTTCAGCATAGGAAGGCAAAAAGCAGCTCCACACGTACATGGACCACAGTGAATACTACGAACTGAATCCGACATTAAGAGCCGTACGAAAATGTTCGGCAACAAGACAGGGGGAAGAGAGATGAAACCTGTGGGTAGTCTCTTACATATTCTTGCAACCTGATAACGATAGCTTACAGGGGAAAAATGAGTTTACTATACTTTACCATCAGAATACGCACAAAAAAACTTTTGACATAAAAGACATGATACAGTAAAACCCCCTCTTAACGGACACCCCTCAGATGCGGCCATCCCTCTTTTACGGTTTAGTAATAATTTCCCCTTGTATAATAAAAGTATGCATTTCAAACCCCTCATTAACGGTCACCTCTCTTTTACGGACGAAATGTTTTGTCCCCACCGGTGGCCGCAAAAGAGAGGTTTTATTGTATTAACAACAACGTGATCCTCACGTATTCCCAAGGGATCCGCATGATCCATCCAGGAAATTTGTTAGTGTTAGTAAACATCCATGCCCGAACCGGGATTCGAACCCAGACCAGCACAGTGAGAAGCTAGTTCCCTAACCACTCGACTGCTAGGCGGCAACTATTATCCCCAAATTCCCGATAACAATAGACGAATTTTTTAACATGTTATATTGATCTGTTAAGTTCTTTGCGAAAGTGATATTAATACCAGAATGATAACATTATCAATGATTCTAATAAGCAGCATCGACTTTAGTTTTCATTCTGTCATTGTTATCAGAAACACCCGAGTACAGGTGTGATCGCATTAAGCGGCGTGGACCGTACATTTTGCCAGTCGTGATTCACCATTTGTTTCGTTATGAACCGAGAAAGTAGGATAAGAATTTCTTTTTTTGTATTGTTTTCTGGTAGCATTTTTAGCAACTGAAAATACTACCTGTATAGCTATCAAAAAATAAAAAGAATCCAGCTCAATTGAATGCATTTAAACTTCAATTTCAGTTTCTTCAATTTTCTACGTTTCTGTCACTATACGGGTATAGTTGTCTTTTTTGGTCTTTGTTATTTCTGAGAATATTAAAGAATTCAGATGTTCCGATTGGGAAAAGTATTAGAGTTCCAGGAATTCTTGTCTGTGAGTTCTGGAATTAATTGCATCGGAAAGTAGATCGAATGCTCTTGGAAAAGGAAGTTTCCAGAAACTTCCTGGCACAAAGACAAAGAAGAGAATTAATGAGAATGAAGTTTTGAAGAACACGAAGTTTATTGATCTGAGACAATCCCAATGACACTGCATTCTTTCTTTTACATGATTATTTATAAAATTGTAGGAAATTACGAAGGAGAAGTTCAAGTAAATTTTGAGGGGAAACATTTTTTGTCGTATTCATGTTAATGTAATTTTAACGTAAAATAGTTTTAAAAAAATATATAAATATTTAAAAACTACACTGGTGAAATAAATTAAGAGAATTTGCATATTTTATCTAATTTCATGAAAAGAACTGAATATGAAACCACTGCTTCTAGACAAAAATGCAAATCTTGTACGTCAA
Organism: Pholcus phalangioides; assembly: GCF_987345545.1. Taxonomy (NCBI): domain Eukaryota; kingdom Metazoa; phylum Arthropoda; class Arachnida; order Araneae; family Pholcidae; genus Pholcus; species Pholcus phalangioides. Next base: position 50,200,084 of record NW_028301596.1, on the reverse strand, counting down.
ATACGTAATCGTACACGTGTGTGTAGGCGGAGCCAGTAGAGAAACAGGCTTTATAAGCGCGCGTAAGTTAAGACGCATTTCGTTCGCTAGCACGCCTCGGCGAATTTCTTAGTATTATTTTGCAGCAATCGGTTAATTTCAAATTGTAACAGTAAAAATGAATAACCACCAACGTTTAGATGATGGAATGAGATTGCGAATTGTAGGGAGGCTAGAAGCAGGCCAATCTCAAGTCCAGATTTGTAGAGAGTTCAATTTAACGCCCAGCGTCGCGTGTAACTTATGGAAACAGTTCCAGCATACCGGATCCATCGAGAGAAAGCCTGGGCAAGGTCGTCCAAGAGCCACGACGGCCAGAGAAGATCGCCATTTGTCGATTATAGCGAGGCGTAACAGGAGTGCTACAGCTTCTCAGCTCTCTCGTGACTTGTATGCAACCACAGAACCCGGTGACTGTTTCCAAAAGACTTCATGAGAGAGGGTTGTTTGCAAGAAGACCTGATGTTTACGTCCCTCTCACTTCTACGGACAGGAGAATCCGTTTATCATGGTGCAGAGAGCATAGAGATTGGAGTATGGATCAATGGGCGACCATTCTCTTCACTGATGAGTCCCGGTTCAGCCTAAGCACTGATTCTCGCCGTACGTTCATATGGAGAGCACCAGGGACCCACTACCTACCCTCCAATGTCCGCGAAATCGACCATTATGGCGAAGGAGGTTTAATGGTCTGCGCAGGCATCATGTTGCATGGCCGCACACCTCTCCATGTCTTTGAAAGAGGCACTGTCACTGGTGTGAGATATAGAGATGAGATCTTGGAGCCCTATGTTCGCCTTTTCAGGGGTGCAGTTGGTCCTGAGTTCAATTTAATGGACGATAACGCGAGGCCACATAGAGCTCTTCTGCTCGACGATTTTCTAGAGAGTGAGGATATTCGCCGGATGGATTGGCCAGCCAGATCTCCAGACCTTAACCCTATAGAGCATGTTTGGGACGCTCTGGGGAGGGCAATTGCAATTCGCAACCCCCCTCCGGGAACCATCCAGGGAATGAAAACAGCGTTGCTGAACGAGTGGGACCAATTGCCGCAGGGAATGATAAACTGCCTTATTTCAAGTATGAAATCACGCGGCGAGACCTGTATATCTGTAAGAGGGGGGATCATACCCTCATTAACCCATCTATTAACCCATTTTTTCGTTTATTCTGCAACCGCTGTTTCATAACTTCCGACTCCAACGAGTGTTACGCCCGATTATGCGTGTGTATTACAATTATTGAATGATTATTTGTTTTGTATTGTATCAATGTATGTTCGTATCAAATTTCATTAAAATCGGTACAGTAGTTCTAGAGATAATCGACCAAGTCTGTAAATTCTCTTAATTTCTTACACCAGTGTAATTGAAGTATATATTTTTCCGATATTCCGATAATTTAAAATACATGGTCGATAACGATAACAAGTCTTAAATGATGCGTTAATTCATGAAATGAAATATTATTCCCTCATGGATGTTTCACTAATGAAGAAATTTTTCACTCACTCGTCTATTCTTCATTTAGAAGAAATTCTTTGCTAGGGCCATCCTTGAATTCGAATGACATTTTTATAATCAGAGGCAACCTGTATTGAATATAGCGTCATTACCTAAACTATATTCAGGCAGCTTACCAAACAAACGATTTGAAAGAAATTTTTAAAACTGGAAAATAATTTGAAATAATTTTCACAACTTGAAATAATTTAAATGATTTTTTTGTAAACTTGAAAATAATTTAAAAGCATTTTATTGAATAAAGTTGCATAATTAATTTTCATAATGTATATTATAAAGATAATTGTTGTAGAATTAATTGTTATAGTCATTATTAATCTGTGTTAGTTGCATTTTCAACTTTATAATCGTTAATAATGTAAAAGCCCTTAATACTCTTGTACGTATATTAGCCATCTTAAGAAAACAAGAATATAGAAGACTTGTTTGTGATAATAATAAATGTCGTAAATATAATGATTACATATTTTTGTTTTTTGATGTTCTGATCTCTTGAATGCTATTCAAAATTTGTTACGAGACCTTCATGTGTGATGTTAAATATGTTAAATATTTTTGCGTTAGAAACTGTCAAGCCAATTTTAAGAATCAATGTTTTCGTAAATCTGTTTTCAGTCGGTTTTCTATAATAGGATAGCGGGTTAGAGAGTAAACAGTTTGAATGGATAATGCTTTTCTGATCTCATTTCTCGTTTCTATAAATTTGCAGACCATAAGAAAACTCTGCAAATTGGGTACTGTTTCAATGAACAAAAACGTAACTGAATTCTCATTTTAAGAATAAATATATTTATCTGCGTTTTTTAACTAGAAGAATTCACTTTGTATTTAGCGTCCAAGTTACCGAAGTATACAGTTTTTTTCGATTGAAACAACTGCCATAAATAAATACTAAGTTTTCCAAATGTTTTCTAATCCAACTGTTTGCACAAAATGAACAGGAAAACGTGTTTGTAATGGAAATTTGCATGTAAAAATCAATATGTGTATAAATTTCATAAAATATATAGTAAACAAATTTGATGCAACAATCACTATTTTGTCTGACTGGATAAGAGATTCAATCACTCCCATTAATAGTGTGCTTTTGACACCAACGATATCCACTTATACAGACTCGACTTTGTTCGACTACTATGATTCGGAAGTGTGATACTAAATATGTAAATTTTTTTTGCAAATTTCATTATTAACCTTTCCCTTCTTTTACAAAAATAACTACACCCCGTGTAACATACCATTACCTTTATTATTGAAGTAGGCTTTCTCTCGATTTTTAGCGGTGGAAAGTATAAGGGGTATAGGAAAAAGCGTTCCATTGAGAAACCTACGTCGCAAAATATCTAGGCTTGTCAGTGCTTAAATAACAGGCTTTTAAGGTGGCAAGATATCTCGTCAATGCCGCTGAGACGGTTAAGGGATTTAAAAACTGCATGATCGCAAACAAAATGAGGAAATTGCAATCAGGAATATGGAAACCTCATACAAGTTATTGCTGTAATAGTTACATCTACACTGAAACTAGGATAGTAATATTTGTTCTTTTACTATTTGGTATACTGCGCTATTAATCCACTCCAAGTGTTTCTAAAAAGTCATTGATGATTGAAATAACCATTAATCCGTATGAAACAAAAACCAACGGTAAATTCTTCTGGCCCTCATAGTATTTTTGACTTCTTGTGAATCCAAACACTTTTCATATTCCACTTATTCCACTACGGGACTTGGTAAATTAATTTTGCTCCTGGCAATTCCTTTATCGTCCATTACTTCCAAAGAATTTTCCTCCGTCATTTTTAGTCAACGAATACTAAAGCTTCCTCGTTAATGGATAATGCGTTTCCAGAGGGTTAAAATATGTCACTAAAAATAAATAAAATATCATGCTCGTTTGTGCCTGATGGTGCGAAATTCCTTAATTAATGATTGAATAGTTTGAGTTCCCGCTAACAGTTATTATTTGATCCCAAAATAATTCGGGATATAGAGCGTGTTTTAATGAAAGAGCGCAAATAAACATCTTATCGGCATAACTTAGATTCCAATAATGAAAAAAAGAACAATGAAGTAAAGAAGAGAAAATTTCATGAAAGTTATATTTTCTGATCGGGTGGTTTCCGAATTAACTAAAACAAAAGAAATGCAAAAGAAAAAGTTCACGTGAAACCACTACCAAAAAATAAATGACATTGAAATTCATTACCTCCGACACAAGATTCAATTTCCTTCAATTTTTTTTTTACTCCCGGTCTGTAATTTTGTTTTTTACAGCAAAACGACTGACATTCAATATTAATCCGACTTTTCTAACATAAAAAAAGAAAAAAATTCGTATAACATAAAAACTTGGAAGTCTTTTTAAACTAGAAATAACTATTAAACATCTATCCAGAAAATTGCTGTTTCCTCCTTTTTTCTTTAGAAAATATTTCAATGTTGGCTATCCGTGGCAGCTAAAAAAAACCCAAAAAATTGAAAGTGTTACTGTGAATGAGAATTGAATTTTTTTCAAGCTTTTAAATTACTTTTAGACGGTGTAATTTTGGCTCAGCTCAGGCAACCGGAATAAATAGAGTGTCGCTGTTTCAAGGCCGTGTTAGGAGATAAGTTATGTGGTGGAAGGACTAGAGTGAGAAATAAGGATTCTCAAATTTTATTATATAAGTAAGAGACGAATCGAGAAAGTTTAGAATTGGATTGTATATAAGTTTCTTAGTCCTTCTCACAAATTTTTCTGTAGTTTGTAAGTCAGATTGTTTTTATTCATTTATGATATGAATGATTTGAATTTAAGATCTGCAACCGAGTATTAGAACTACGATTATACGGTGATATTTGATTCGATGAAGTACGTTGTTATTGATGCGAGATGAATTGCGCAATTGGTATTGATGGCAAAGATAAATCTAAAAAATATTATAATTAATTTAATTAAAATATAAGTTATTGTTTACAAAGATATTTTTTGGTGGTGTTAGATATAGAAAATTACAGAAATAAAATATTCATTTACGAACTCGTATTTTTTTTATACTCAGACTCCATATGCATGTTAACAAGTAATATTTCAATATAAACGCATTTATATTGTATGAATTTGCAATTTGTTCTTGCTTCTATATTTATAATATTGCATATTAACCACTGATAATTCTGTTTGTTACATTTCTTTTTTGCAATTAATAACTATTTTTCGATCAAAGGACGTAATGTTGCGTCCAAACGCCAATGGAATGAATTCAAACAAGTTCACCTTGTTTTCTTTCCTCTCTCTTGATCATCCTGAAGCTTTGTTGCAACCTTACAATTTTTTTCCTTTTGGTTTTTTGTGTGCTTGGATGCTTATAAACAATACCTACATTTCTAGCTACATTGTAGAAATTTAGCTCATCGTGATTGGCTGAAATGAGTGATGAACCATTACGTCACTCATGGTGAAATTTTTGCTGGCGTCGTTTAACGATAGATACATTTAATTCTGCTTGAATCCTCCGTCCACCGTTGGAGTAATGGTTATAGTACGAGGTTAACGTACCAAAGATTGTGTGTTCGATTCGGTCTCAAAGCCATCCCAATCTTTTTTTCCCCGTCCTTTCATCTTTGCTGTCATTTACTGATTTACTAAAAAATGTTTCCATTTTTTTCTGATTCAATTAAATGCTGTCCACGTGTATCGAGAAGGCAATAGTAACGGCTCGCGAAGCGAGTGCCCAGCTATCATTTACTGATTCAATAAAAAATCCTTTCATTTTTCGTCAATGAACTTTGAAATTCAGTTTCTCCCAAAACTCTGCTTCTCGTGACGACTTGCAAGCTTTTTTTTTAGAAGCAGGGTAATTAGGGAACGCCTTTTCAGCATTTTTTGAAATTGGAATCATACCTATACGCGGAAGGGTTGACGAGGTAAAGGCTACATTAGCACTTACAGGACACCCTGTATATAATCATTATATTATGCAATGACTATATAATACTATTCAATGGATCAAAATTCATTTCTTTTCCATATACTTTGTATAAATTTTGTTAAACTAAAAAAAGTATCGATTCATTCTTCCGAGAGAGAGGAGTTGGAACTTAAACCTCCAAACTCTTTATTAAATATAAAAGTATTTTTTCTACACATAACTTTATTCGTTTATGCGATGACCTTCATTAACATTTTGAGCGCATTGAGTAGCTCGAGAATAAAACAAAAAAAATGAAGTAAATTCGTGGCATTTCACTGTTTTTTTATTTATTGCGAATTCAGACTTCGTTTGGTACTGACTTTATCGTTTCTTTGGCTGCCAGTTTCACGCTGTGTCGAGCAATTGTCAAGGGATATTAAATTTTTTCTTCGCGTTTTTCTATCTCTCTAAAAAACTTCACCATATGTATTTCATTTCTTCTTTTTTTTTTTTAAATACATCAGTATTGTTTACGCCCATTCGATCAAAATTGTTTTCCAGTTTCTTTCCGTCCCTTTTTGAAAAAAAAAATTCGTTTCATTTCTGTATTTCAGTTCAACCAAAGAATGAAAAGTTGGACTCTAATAAATTCAACAAGTAGAAACAATCGACATTCTGTTTTCTAGGAATGCAATATCGTCATATTGAAGAAGTACAGCGTATCCAGAAAGTCCTCAACCACGAATTTTTCTTCGGAACCGTTTGGCCGTAGATAAAAACCTTAAAATCACAAAAATGTTTTATAAATTGGGTAAAATTTTTATTTTATGACACTTTTACGTAAGGAAATCAGTTTTTGAAAGTATACAAAATATAGCTTTCTATATTTACCCCGGAGCCATATAAACATAGCTGAAATACAGCTTTTGCTTTCGAAAATATGTTATACGGAAATGGTTTCGTTGCCGTCCGACTGAGATATTGAATTTTAAAGGTAGAGGGGGATTCAAAGGGGCATTCATAAATTTAACAGCAAAATCGCACTTGGATAGATAATGATACATCGGTTTCAAATAGGTCTCTGATGTGACCTGTCTGATAGGCCATTGAGTGATTATGATGGATGTACGTGGTTTTGAAAACACAATTCCATTTACTTTTTTAAAATAAAATTTCATAAATTACTTGTTTGCAAACACTTAATGGATAATTTAGGCATGCGGAATATGTGGCAAGATGATTAGAGAGTTCTCCTTAAAAAATCAATCACGATCCAGAAACATTGATTGACATTAAATGTGAAGAAATCTACTTTAATTATTCCAATTTACATATTTTACACCGAATCTTCAACGATAACTAAAAAGATGGCTCCCAAACATAATAATTTAACAAACAATAACAATTAAATTAACATTTAACAACTAATATAACATTGTAATTCAACAATTAAAAAAAAGCAGAAAAAAATTTCAAACTTTGAAGTTTAAAATCTTATATATAAATGTGAAAGTATGTATGTATGTATGTATGTATGTATGTATGCTCTTTATACAAATCTACAGTTTTAGACCGATCGTCGCCAGATTTTGCATATATACCAAACAGGACCGGGATTGAACCGTAGGCTACTTTAAAAGTTCGTCAGAGCTGGGCAAATGCCCGAAATGGGCGAAAAACTGCCGGGCAACAATGCTTTTGGGGCCTCAACAATCACTTTCGGAACGTTTACTTTGGTTACCGGGGTTTCCATCAATGCGTTTCAGACGTGTATATATGCCTTTACAATGGTTTGTCACACCTTCAATTCTGTTATTATAACAGTTTATTCTTTTATAACGGTTTGTCACTTTTCCAATTTAATTGCAGAAAACCCAGGAAGCGCCGGGTATTTCTGCTAGCCTATATACAGGGTGTTCTGTAAGTGCTAATGCGGCCTTTATCTCATCAACCGCCCATCGTATAGGTATAGTTTCAATTTACAAAATGCGTAAAAAGCGTTTGAACGTTGCACAAGTTGGACGTATGACGTCGCTAACAACAGAGAACAACAACTACGCTGACAAAACTGGGAATAAAAATGTTCAACGCCAACTGAAGAACTCAATGCTCGCCTCAAATCATCAACACTCTGGCACGAAGTTAAAATATTATCATTATCCACCAACATGCGAGTTCAACTGCAAAATGACTCAGCACTGCTATCATTTTCACATCAGTTGAACAACCAGTAGACCCAAGCACTGGACCGATTACGTTCCCAAATGGATTTTGCCAGTTGTTAAACTCAGTTCAAGAACTTGCAGACAAAGTCTTCCCAAAAATTCTACAAAATGACCAAAACCATGAGTGGCTTTCTGAGAGCGATTCTGGCACCGAAAAATGACAGTGCGAACAAGATCAACGAAAAAAATCCTAAAAATTATTCCAGGAGACTCCACATCTTACAAATCGGTTGACACTGTCACAGACACAGCGCAGACATTTAGTTCTGTATCCTGCAGAATTTCTGAACTCCTTTGGATATTTCGTGTGTGCCACCACACAATTTGACCCTCAAAGTCGGAGCACCTATAATGCTTTCAAGAAATTTGAAAGCACACCGAGACTCTGCAATGGCATCAGACTCTGCGTGAAGAAATTGCACAATTGCATCATTGAAGCGACGATTCTAACTGGATGTGCCAAAGGAGAGAAGACGTCTTCGTTCCACGTATCCCAATTATGACTGAACAAATGCCATTCACTTTCAAGCGATCACAGTTCCCGATTCATTTAGCTTTTGCCATGACAATCAACAAAGCGCAAGGCCAATCGTTAGCAGTGGCAGGTATCAACTTACTTGAGCCCTGTTTTTCACACGGACAGCTTTACGTCGCCTGTTCGCGTGTTGGTAATCCCAAAAATTTGTACATCTACACACCAGATGGAAAAAGAAAAAATATTGTGTATCCACAAGCGATTGCCTCAAGTTTTTAATTAAAATATTTAAAAAATAAAAGTAATTTTTTCTTACTTGATGCAGAAATTTTTTTGAGTAAGAAATAATTAATAAGCTATTCGTATATAAATTTTTTGCGGGGCGGGCAACGTCGCCGGGTATCAGCTAGTCTTATATATAAATGTGAAAGTATGTATGTATGTATGTATGCTCTTTATACAAATCTACAGTTTTAGACCGATCGTCGTCAGATTTTGCACATATACCAAACAGGTCCGGGATTGAACCGTAGGCTACTTTAAAAGTTCGTCAGAGCTGGGCAAATGCCCGAAATGGGCGAAAAACTGTCGGGAAACAATGGTTTTGGGGCCTCAACAATTACTTTCGGAACGTTTACTTTGGTTACCGTGGTTTCCAACAATGCGTTTCAGACGTGAATGTATGCCTTTACAATGGTTTGTACTTTAATTCTATTATTATAACAGTTTATTCATTTATAGCGGTTTGTCACATTTCCAATCCTCCCAGTAATTGAAGAAAAACCGGGAAGCGCCGGGTATTTCTGCTAACCTATATACAGGGTGTGCTAATGCGGCCTTTATCTCATCAACCGCCCATCGTATAGGTATAGTTACAATTTAAAAAATGCTTAAAAGGCGTTTGAATAATATTCGCTGCACAAGCTGGACGTATGACGTCACTAACAACAGAGAACAACAACTACGACGACAAAACCGGGAATAAAAATGTTCAACGCCAACTGATGAACTCAATGCTTGCCTCGAATCATCAACACTCTGGCACGAAGTTAAAAAATTATCATTATCCACAAACATGCGAGTTCACCTGCAAAATGACTCAGCACTGCTATCATTTTCACATCAGTTGACCAACCAGTAGACACAAGCACTGGACCGATTACGTTCCCAAATGGATTTTGAAAGTTGTTAAACTCAGTTCAAGAACTTGCAGACAAAGTCTTCCCAAACATTCAACAAAATGACCAAAACCATGAGTGGCTTTCTGAGAGCGATTCTGGCACCGAAGAATGACAGTGTGAACAAGATCAACGAAAAAATCCTAAAAATTATTCCAGGAGACTCCACATCTTACAAATCGGTTGACACTGTCACAGACACGGCACAGACATTTAGTTCTGTATCCTGCAGAATTTCAGAACTCCTTTGGATATTCCGGGTGTGCCATCACACAATTTGACCCTCAAAGTCGGAGCACCTATAATGCTTTTAAGAAATTTGGACACACCGAGACTCTGCAATGGCACCAGACTCTGCGTGAAGAAATTGCTCAATTGCATCATTGAATCAACGATTCTAACTGGATGTGACAAAGAAAAATGTCTTCATTCCACGTATCCCAATTATCACCGAAGAAATGCCATTCACTTTCAAGCGATTGCAGTTCCCGATTGGTTTAGCTTTTGCCATGACAATCAACAAAGCGCAAGGCCAGTGGTCAGCAGTGGCAGGTATCAACCTACTTGAGCCCTGTATTTCTCACGGACAGCTTTTCATCGCCTGTTCGTAATCCCAAAAATTTGTACACACCAGATGGAAAAAGAAAAAATATTGTGTATCCACCAGTGATTGCCTGAAGATTTTAATTAAAATATTTAAAAATAAAAGTAATTTTTTCTTACTTGATGCAGAATTTTTTTTGATTAAGAAATAATTAATAAGCCGCACATATATAAATTTTTTTACGGGGCGGGCAACGTCGCCGGGTATCAGCTAGTCTATCTTATATATAAATGTGAAAGTATGTATGTATGTATGTATGTATGTATGTATGTATGTATGCTCTTTATACAAATCTACAGTTTTAGACCGATCGTCGCCAGATTTTGCATATATACCAAACAAGTCCGGGATTGAACCGTAGGCTACTTTAAAAGTTCGTCAGAGCTGGGCAAATGCCCGAAATGGGCGAAAAACTGCCGGGCAACAATGCTTTTGGGGCCTCAACAATCACTTTCGGAACGTTTACTTTGGTTACCGGGGTTTCCATCAATGCGTTTCAGACGTGAATATATGCCTTTACAATGGTTTGTCACACCTTCAATTCTGTTATTATAACAGTTTATTCCTTTATAACGGTTTGTCACTTTTCCAATTTAATTGCAGAAAACCCAGGAAGCGCCGGGTATTTTTGCTTGCCTGTATGGATTTTGAAAGTTGTTAAATTCAGTTCAAGAACTTGCAGACAAAGTCTTCCCAAACATTCAACAAAATCACCGAAACCATGACTGGCTTTGTGAGTGGCGTTCCGGCATCGAAAAATGACAGTGTGAACAAGATCAACGAAAAAATCCTAAAAATTATTCCGGGACTCCACATGTTACAAATCGGTTGACACTGTCACAAACTCAGCGCAGACAGTTCTGTATCCTGCCGAATTTCTGAACTCTTTGGATATTCCGGGTGTGCCACCACACAATTTGGCCCTCAAAGTCGGAGCACCTATAATGCTTTTAAGAAATTTGGAGACACCGAGACTCTGCAATGGCACCAGACTCTGCGTGAAGAAATTGCACAATTACATCGTTGAAGCAACGATTCTAACTGTATGTGCCAAAGGAGAAGACGTCTTCATTCCACGCATCCCAATTATGACTGAACAAATGCCATTCACTTTCAAGCGATTAGTTCCCGATTCGTTTAGTTTTTGCCATGACAATCAACAAAGCGCGAGGCCAGTCGTTAGCAGTGGCAGATATCAACCTACTTGAGCCCTGAATTTCTCACGGATAGCTTTTCGTCGCCTGTTCGCGGGTTGGAAATCCCAAAAATTTGTACATCTACGCACCAGATGGAAAAACAAAACATATCGTGTATTATCCACAAGCGATTGCCTGAAGTTTGCCTTTTATTTAAAAATAAAAGTAATTTTTTCTTACTTGATGCAGAAATTTTTTTGATTAAGAAATAATTAATAAGCTATACATATATTAATTTTTGACGGGGCGGGCAACGTCGCCGGGTATCAGCTAGTCTATATATATAAAATTGATTTTCTGTGTGTGTGTCTGTGCGTGTATGTTCTCTATACAAATCTACAATTTTAGATCGATCGTCACCAAATTTTGCATATATACCAAATGGGACCCGACTTGAACGATAGGCTACTTTAAAATTTCGTCAGACCAGGGAAAATACCCCAAACGGGCAAAAAACTGTCCGGCAACAATGGTTTTTGGGCCTCAACAATCACTTTCCGAACGTTTACTTTGGTTACCGTGGTTCCCTAGCAATGCATTTCAGACGTGTGTATGCCTTTACAACGGTTTGTCATTTCTTCAACGCTGTCAGTATATATATAATAGTTTATGCCTTTATAATGGTTTGATACATTTTCAATTCTACCAGTAATGAGGTTTTTTGAGTGACGTCGTAAGCATCATCAGAATCGCTTTGAGGGTCAGGAAAAGGGTAATCCTCATAGAAATCAGTGTTAAAATTGCCGATTTTACTGTAGAAATGCGGAAATTTCGTGGGGTTCTCTGTCACACACACACACACATCAATAATTTTAAAAATTGTATTAAATACTCGATTTTTGAGATACTGCGTTCGCTTAGAGATATATGAAGCCCAGGAGATTAAATATGAAGTAATTAAGCCGGACCTACTTTTGAGTTGGATATTCATGCAATAACATTGATTTCAACTTTTTATTTATATCTTCTCAAGCATGAAAATTAATGTCTTGGGTATTATAGCTAGTATCTTATATTTGTCGTACGGTGATAAAAATTGTTTTGGTTGTCATATTGTTTCAAGAAAAAACTTTTTCTATAAATAATTTTTAGAGCTTTAGGGAAAAATATAAAAAGTTAAATTTTGTTGTTTAAAAAAAAAGTATATTATGTAGACGTAGACAAAGAAATTGCCCAAGACTTCATCCTTTTCTGCATAAATTTTAGACTTAAACTATGGATATCTTTTACCAGGCACCACAAAAAAAAAAAAAAAAGTAATGCCCTTTAGACGTATAATACATCAAAGCATGTACTGAAGTCGGAAATCTTAAAAAATAAATTATGCGAAAAATGACTTCATCACTTTTTTTCAAATAAAGCGATTCATAATGAATATTTTTCATGAGTATGGAGTTTTTGACTCCGGCCAACGAGAGAAGACCCTGGGTAAGAACTTTCTGAGCACTTTTTATATATTATATACACTGTTTAAAGAAAAAAAAACAAAAAAAAAACGAAGCGCCCCTAAAAAAAATAAACGGATCATCTCGAAATTTAACATGCAAATTTCTTTATACCAAGTATGCGATTGATTAAATTTCCAAGGCTAATGAATGTTAACTTCGGTCATATCGATGATTTCTATTGCTCAACTAGCATTTTATAAAACAGATAACAATTGTGGACGGTTTATATTTTCTCGTTGTTGCCATAGCAGTTCCCTGAAGACACAACCAATAATACCATTTCGACGTTGTCGAAGACCTTATAGCCCATTGAACGACTTCGAACGTGGTGGCATAGGCGGGATGCGTGAAGCTGGCTGGTCATACCGAGCAATAGGCCGCCACCTGCACCCCACCCTACGGACACGGCTCTGCAAAGGTGCTGGCAGCGATCAATGGTTGTTGCCAAGAACTCGTTGGTGGAATGAAGGCTCTGGAAGGCCAAGGTGCATGAAAGCGACGCAAGTTTGGATGATTGTAGTGCAATCATCCAAATTTTTGAATAGTTACTCAGAAAAAGTGTGTCCCTACTGCCGCGTCAACAGCATCATAGCTCCAAGAGAAAATGAAAAATGAAAGAGGGCGACATACCAGAGGGATTGGTACCACCTCTTGATTATGGCTGGAACTGCCCAACGGCATCATTTTCCGCTATCCATCGCGTTACCTCGTGGTGTCGTTGCCGATCATGGCTGCCAGCAGACTGGCGTCACATGAGCTTAGTGTTCAGCGATGAATCCCGTTTCAGTTTTGAAGCAGATGACCATCGAACCCGTGTGTAGAGGGAACGGGGCTCAGCTGTCCCAATCAGCCTATGTTTTACATAAGCGTACAGCCATACTCCTGGTGTGATGGTGTGGGGTGCTATCTCTTACGACAGCAGGTTGCCTCTAGTCATCTGGCGTACAACTTCAACAATTCAACGATATGTTGATGACATCCTGCGGCCGGTAGCGTGACCCTTCACGGCACGTCATCCTGAAGCAGTTTCCAAACTAGAGAATGCCAGGCCAAATATGGTCCTCATATCTCTGGAACTCTCCATGCTGTTGATAAGGCCGGTTAAAACGCACCGTTTTGTCGTCCGTTTTGGGGGGGACCAAACCGGTCTGAAAATCGTGTCATTTTTTGGGGGTGTCTACACGCAACGATTTTTCAACCGTTTTATCTTGCGATCCAGCTTGTGACTGTTGATGGATGTCCACAATGGAAGACGCGCTCTTGCTATTCACTCTTTACCAATTATATCAGTTGCAGAAGAGCAGGAAGAAAAATAAAAGAAATCGCAGGTCAGAGACATAATTTACTATATTAAAGAATCGATGAAGTGGAGGGAACATAATATAAAATCAAAATACAAAAAAAAAGAAACGAACTATTCACAAAAAACGAAAGTTACCCAACAAAAAAATGTTGGCGCACTGCCATGGGTGGAGATACGCCTGGGGGGGGGGGATGCACCCCCCCCCCCCAGCGTCAAAATTGAAGTCGACAGATATAATGTATATGCGTATATATGAATTGACATTATCATCATGCCCCTTCCCCCCAGACTTCCAAGTCTATCTCCGCCTATGCGCAGGGCAAGAAAAATACGTACAACTGAGGTCGGTAAAAGGCAAAAAGTGCTCTGAAATATGTCTTCTGATACGTGGATTTTATAGACTCCTTCGAATGGAGTCTATAAAGCCTATAATACCATTTCAACTTTCGGAGGTCGCCGAGAGATGTGCAAAAAGTTTGACCGTTTTCTTCGTAATTGTTTACTTAATCCGAGGTGGCCTCGGTCCGATCCTCCTCGAATTATCGAGAGACTGCCGTAACTCTCTACTTGAGTTAAAATACCACTTTCAGAAGTTTCTCGATAAGCAAAATGGATTATGGCGTGCAAAACATTTCGTACTACCCTCAGCCCGAAATTCCGTATCTACATAAAAAAGTTTTAGGTGCCAATACTGATCAAAAAATGTTTTTGACCAGTTCAGCAATTGCAGATCGCAAAGTTATAATTTAAAAAAGTACTTTATTTATACAGCCAAACACGGTTAAAATGATATCGAAGATTCTGCGAAATTTTTTTGGTACAAACGATTCGTCCTTAGTAGAGCCCGGAAGTTCAGGCAAAATGCCACTAAATGTTTTTTTTTTACTTATTTTTAAACTTTTCCGGTAAAAATACCTTTTTTGAAATTATCGTGCCATAAATGCCTATTTTACCAGTTTTAAGTTTATTAGTGAATTTCAGAGGCATAATCTGTAAAACTTGAATATTACGGGCATTGAAAACTTCAAAAAAAAAAATCTCTCTTTTTAAAATTTCACAAATCTCAGTATTACTTATCGTCAGAAAGCCGCCTTCCCCAGCCCCATTTAGACGCAACTAAGTGATCTGAGAGGTTGGTGTTGGCATGTATTAATTTTGCTTTGACCGGATGATATTAGCCGTGAATGATTTTGTTTCAGATGAACGCAGTCCGTGTTAGAAAAGCGGAGGAAAGTTAGGAATTTGTTTCTCCTCACAGGCTTCATATAATATGTCTCGCTCAGGCATTCGACAGCGTTGTATGTGTATAGTGGACCGATGATTGTCCGAAAAGGTCTTGAATTAGCAACATGGCTTATGGAAGGCGGAATAGGAGCAAACAGGGCTCTGGGGCCCATGTTGTTTGGCTTTATTTTTTTCACCGTAAATGCACTGCAAACAACCATGGTTATTTATTAAACATGCACATTTAAAATCGATTAAATTGACTAGAGTTCCCCCTCATGGGTGTGTGACAGATGCGGTCATGCAGGGCCCCACGCTTTAAGTAGTCTTGTATACGTAGTAATATAAAAATATTTTTTTCTTCTTACAAAAATAGAACACGATAGCCATGTTTAAACTATAGAAATGATAATGATTATTCAAAATGATACGACAAATATCGACGATATCGACAAATATCATTCGATAAAAAAAAAGGGTACGAGGAGGGAAAAACTGACGACAAAACGGAAACGCGTTTACACGCACCCTTTTATCGTAGGATTTCACGGAAACTATTGCTCGGCCACCAGATTTTTTGACGCGACCTTGAACCACTTGACCTTCGATTTTTTCCGTCCACACGACACCATCTTATCGCAGACACTCCCTCTTTTCCCCAAAACGGACGACAAAACGGTGCGTGTAAACCGGCCTATACTCTTCCTTGGCCAGCAATATCGCCAAAATTTTCGCCAATCAAACATGTATGGCACATGGTAGGTTGCCAGACTCGGGTACTCCAAAATGTGCAAATCTGGAGCAACAATTAATGAATGCTTGGCAAAATGTATCGCAAGATGAGATTAGGAATCCTTATCACTCCTTACATCGACGAATACAAACATGCAACGCCGCCAAGGGTTAATTTAAATAAAAAACCGTCACTTTCTTCATTATGCCTCATTTTTTTTTTGCAAAAGAGAGTATGTTAAGCTATAAACGTGATAAATCCTGTTATTATATATAACTAGCTGATACCCGGCGACGTTGCCCGCCCTGTAAAAAATTTACATATATATAGCTTATTAATTATTTCTTAATCAAAATATTTCTGCATTAAGTAAGAAAAAATTACTTTCATTTTTAAATATTTTAATTAAAAACTTCAGGCAATCGCTTGTGGATACACAATATTTTTATTTGTCCATCTGGTGTGTAGATGTACAAATTTTTAGGATTACCAACACGCGAACAGGCGACGTAAAGCTGTCCGTGTGAAAAACAGGGCTCAAGTAGGTTAATACCTGCCACTACTAAAAACTGGCATTGAGCTTTGTTTATTGTCATGGCAAAAGCTAAACGAATCGGGAACTGTAATCGCTTGAAAGTGAATGACATTTCTTCAGTGATAATTGGGGCACGTGGAATGAAGACGTCTTCTCCTTTGGCACATCCAGTTAGAATCGTTGCTTCCATGATGTAATTGTGCAATTTCTTCACGCAGAGTCTGTTGCCATAGCAGAGTATCGGTGTCTCCAAATTTCTTAAAATCATTACAGGTGCTCCGACTTTGAGGGTCAAGTTGTGTGGTGGCACGCGCGGAATATCCAAAGAGTTCAGAAATTCTGCAGAATAAAGAACTGTCTGCTCTGTGTCTGTGACAGTGTCAACCGATTCGTAAGATGTGGAGTATCCCGGAATAATTTTTAGGATTTTTCTGTTGATCTTGCTCAAACTGTCATTTTGCGATGCCAGAATCGCTTTCTTACAAAGCCACTCATAGTTTTGGTGATTTTGTTGAATGTTTGGGAAGACTTTGTCTGCAAGTTCTTGAACTGAGTTTATATATATAAGAACTGGCAAAATCCATTTGGGAACGTTATCAGTCCAGTGCTTGGGTCTACGGGAATTCTTCCATTGCCAAGTTTGATCAACTGATGTGAAAATGATAGCAGTGCTGAGTCATTTTGCAGTTGAACTCGCATGTTGGTGGATAATGATAATTTTTTAGCTTCGTGCCAGAGTGTTGATGATTTGAGGCAAGCATTGAGTTCATCAGTTGACGTTGAACTTTTTTATTCCCAGTTTTGTCGTCGTAGTTGTTGTTCTCTGGTGTTAGCGACGTCATACGTCCAACTTGTGCAGCGAATATTATACAAACGCCTTTTAAGCATTTTTTAAATTGAAACTATACCTACACAATGGGCGGTTGATGAGATAAAGGCCACATTATCACTTACAGGACACCCTGTATATAGGCTAGCAGAAATACCCAGCGTTCCCGGGTTTTCTTCAATTACTGGGAGGATTGGAAAAGTGACAAACCGTTATAAAGGAATAAACTGTTATAATAACAGAATTGAAGGTGTGACAAACCATTGTAAAGGCATGCATTCACGTCTGAAACGCATTGTTGGAAACCACGGTAACCAAAGTAAACGTTCCGAAAGTGATTGTTGAGGCCCCAAAACTATTGTTGCCCGACAGTTTTTCGCCCATTTCGGGCATTTGCCCAGCTCTGACGAACTTTTAAAGTAGCCTACGGTTCAATCCCGGACCTGTTTCGTATATATGTAAAATCTGGCGACGATCGATCTAAAACTGTAGATTTGTATAAAGAGCATACATACATACTTTCACATTTATATATAAGACTAGCTATAAAACCCGGCGTTGCCCGTGTTTTCTTCAATGAGGCTTTTTTGGATCACGTGATATCTCCCTCTCTTTTTCTTGAGGGACATACAAACCGTGTCCCAGTTAACCAATATGGCGACCTGCGCGATTCATGAAATAAACAAATCTAGATTTACACAGAAACGTAGAAATGAATATATATTTTTCTTTATTTAAGGGGCGCTAGGTATTTCGATCCCCCCCCCCCTGAACTTCAAGTACCCATCTGTCTGTTCCAGCTTCCAAAAATCCTTAGTTAAAGCTGTGGAATTTTTTTGATGCACTTTTCACGGGCTCATGACTAATTTTAAAATATAGTAACCCACATGAATTTATGCAAATAAATATCAAAAGAGACAATATGGAGACATTTATTTTCATATTTGAGAAGATATAAATGAAATCAATGATATTGCTCGAATATCCAAATCAAAGGTATAGGTTTGGCTAATTACTTCATATTTAATCTCCTCGGCTTCGTATATCTCTAAGCGAACTCAATATTTCAAAAATCGAGAATTCAATACAATTTTTAAAATTATTGATGGGGCGAAAAATCCCACTAATTTCCGCATTTCTACAGTAAAATCGACAATTTTAGACTGATTTCTATGAGGAGCACCCTTTTCCTGATTCTCAAAGCGATGCTGATAATGATTATGACGTCTATTCAAAAAGCCTCATTACTGAGAGTATTGAAAATTTGGCAAACCATTATAAAGGCATAAACTATCATACATATACTAACAGGATTAAAGAAGTGACAAACCGTTGTAAAGGCATATACACGTCTGAAACGCATTGCTAGGGAACCACGGTAACCAAAGTAAACGTTCGGAAAGTGATTTTTGAGGCCCAAAAACCATTGTTGCCGGACAGTTTTTTGCCCATTTGGGGCATTTGCCCTGGTCTGACGAAATTTTAAAGTAGCCTATCGTTCAAGTCGGGTCCCATTTGGTATATATGCAAAATTTGGCGACGATCGATCTAAAATTGTAGATTTGTATAGAGAACACACACACACACACACACACACACACACACACACACACACACACACACACACACACACACACACACACACACACACACACACACACACACACACACACACACACACAGAAAATCAATTTTATATATATAGATAACTGGTTGTTAAGCATAATCGTCGAACATTTTGGTAAGTTTGAAAAACTTCCCTAAATTCATTGCATTTACCAGCGATAATGTACAGTACGCAAACGTCGTTGGTAAATTTCATAAATTTTCCTAAATTAATTAATTTTATTGGCGATTATGTATAGTACCTAAGCACCGTTTATTAATTTAATAATACATAGTTGTCGCTTGTACCGGTGATTATGTATAATACCCAAGAATCGCATCGTTGGTAAACATGATAAATAATGCTATATGACAGGGGTTTCCAACGTAGTTACTCGCGGAACCCTTGATGGCTGAAACAAATTGTTGAATACTTATCCAGAAAAAAAATTGTGTCCCTACTGCAGCCTCAATCATAGCCAGGAAAAAATGAAAAATGAAAGAGGGCGACATACTAGAGGGATAGGTACCTCCTCTTGATCGGGGGCGTACGCAGGATCCACTTTTGAAGGGGGTGCAAAAGGCTCCGAGGGGGAGGTGGCGTACAAAAATTATCTTCCCAAGAAATTTTGAGTTACCACCCATCAAAAAGCATTAAAATTAACAGAAATTGGTTGAAATAGCACATAAAAGGTTTTTTTTTCGATGTTTCAATTTTTTCCGAATTTTTTGAATTTTTGATCGGTTTAAGAGGGGAGTGCACGGTCCTCCTATCCCCCCCCCCTCCATGCGTAAGTCTCTGCTCTTAATATACGTATTTATTATCATAAATCATTGTGCCAGATCTTATCATGGAACCATTATGCAACTGAAGTACCCGCGTGACCATTATAAGGGGGCGGGGCTGGCAGGGATACTGAATTAATCTCGGGTTCGAGATTATTTCGGGTCTCCGTGCAAGGTACAGGACCCTCCGCACAGCACGATTGAACTCATGGTTGGAGCCGTCATGCTATTGAGGTATCGTTCATATATGCGTTATCGGTTTTTTACACTATAAATTCACTATAGAGGAGGCCCCACTAAAGATCTCGGTCAAGGGGGTGTTTCTTCAGGGGGGAGGGGCATGATTATTCTTACATGAAATGTGTCCTCTAACTTTGTTTTTTTCCAGATGGGGTCATATTGTCTTTTATTTGACCTGCACTAACCTGTTTCTCTGTGCATGGAATTTCGATATCTGTGCAAAATGTCAAAATAACATGGTACTTTATACAATATAGAGAATTTTTTTTCTACAGAGCAGAAAAACTCGAAAGCATCCTGATTCTTAGTCATTCTGGGACTCTAAACGTCCATAATTTGTAAACACAATAAGGATGAAAAAATGTTGTCATTCTTAATTACTTTTGTCCATAATCACCAAATGGATTAAAATAAAATTTTATTAGCCAAAATATGCCTTTTAGAAAACAGCTATACAGTACAGTATGTATTATATTGGAAAACATGATTTAACTGGAGCCCCTTCTGCCACCTATCAAATAAAAACAAAATTGTTAATGATCCTTCAAAACAGAATTAGGGTAAAACAACGTGCGCATAAAAAGCAATATGATATGATATCAATAAATACTTTTCGAAGCAATAATGTAAATTAAAACGTTTGCTGCAAAATTTTAACAGCTTTTGTTATTTATTAACTTTTCATACAGTAAAAATAACATTAATAATACTCGAAAAATAACTTCACTAATTTCTTGTGAGTGTAATCGAAAATCACAGAATCGAAGAATATGGAGGATTCCGGTCTTGTATACTTTTTGATTAAAATCGTGAGCCAATGAAGATCAGACCAGACCAGCATTGAACGTTTCCGTCGCTGCCCAGCCTTTGCAGGCTGTCTGGCGACTTACAGATCACCAGGGGTGGTATGTGAAGGAAAAAGACAAGTTTGTTCATGTGTGTAAAGTGTATAGTGTATGTATGTGTAGAGAACGAAAGAGCCAGGAGAGTATTGTTTATACAAATCTTTGTGAAATGAATGCTCATCGAGATAAAACACAACACAGTCGAAAAACAAGGGGTCTTAAGGGAAGTAGCTGATCATATGCTACCCCAAAACTCCAGCATTATAAAATTTTACATAATCCTGAGACACTAATCAGAGATGTTTAAATCAATAAAAGATTAGATCATGACAAAATTTTTGTGTAAAAAAGTTCACTCGGCAGTACAGGTACTGTTGAACCGGCATCAGTCATATAACCATAATCAAGAACGTCAAAGAGAAAGTTATAATGAAGACATGATACACGCCACCTCTGTAATTGTAATCACATCAATTATTTGTTCACATGCATTATTTGTTCATTCAAAAAAAAAATATAAATGAATTTATAACAATAAAAATCTAGAATGCTGAAAATAACCATTTTGCTGACATTGCAAAAATAAGGAGAAAATTCAACTGCCAGCTATGCACAATAAAGACAATGCCAGAGGAAATTATGAAAGAATGAGATACATTCGAATGAAGATCCTAAATCCTAAATATGTCATAGTGGCCTGTGGGTTCCGACTGAAATTGGCAAACAGTGCATACCCCTGAGTCCCCTTGATATTCAATGTTGATGTGCTTGCAAGTATGCGTTTTAAAGTGTGTTTTGCTACGTCTGCTCTTCGTATTACATAATTTCGTTGTTGCACAAATGTCAATCGTTTGTCAATTATTATTCCCAGGTATTTAGTACTTATAACAGGTTCAATGAATTTCCCCCCAACCACTATTCCGGCATCTGGGGGTAGATCTAATTTTCCTGTGATCCACATAAATACTGTCTTGTCTGCATTAAGTTTAACTCTGCTGTTTTTGCACCATGTTTCGACTTGATCAATTAATTCTTGTAAATTACTTAATGCCTTCTGTGGTTTTCTGTCTGTACAAATTATCGTTGAATCGTTTGCGTAAAGTGCAGTAATACCCTTAATGGCCACTGGAAAATCATTCATGTGATAATTGTGGAGGCAAAGTCCTAAAACACTGCCTTGCACTATAGATGATCTAATTCGTCTAGTTGTAGATATTGTGTCATTGATTTTTACATAAAAAGTTCTTGCTGCCAGATAATGACGTACAATTTTAATAATGCTAAAGGGTAGGGCCATTCTAATCATTTTATAGAGCAACCCCTCATGCCACACTTTGTTCTTCTTTGTTCCACAAATTCTTCAGTGCCATATTTGAAATTAGGTCATGCTCAGGTGCTTTCCGAACTTTCAAATGTTTTATTATTGTTTTTAATTCATTGATATCTGTTGGAGTGAGAGCTGTTTGTGTTTCAGGTGGAGGGTTATCAAAGTATTCATTAATAGTTCTAAGCACTCTCTCGACCTGAACATTTGAAGTATTAGCGTTTGGTGAGAATTGCAGTTCAAAGGTATCTGCAAATACTTCTACCGTATCTTCATCTGTATATACCATTCCATGCGGGCCATGTATAGGTGTAAGTCTTTGGCTACGATGTTTCTGTGTTCTATAAATTTTATAAAACGACCCATCCTCACAATTAGCATCTTCTAGGAACCTTAGAAATCGTTCACTTGTAAATTCTCTGATTTCTCGACGTGTATTGTTTCGTAATATCTGAGCCTATGTGCAGCATCTCTGGTTCTTTGCCACCTTCTTCTAGCCCTATTCTTTTCTCTTATCATTTCCCTCAGATATCTGGGGAGTGCTAATGGGTTGTTTTCGTTTGGCCTTTCCCGAGTGGAATTATTAACAGTGTCCTGCAATTTTTGTGTTAATGAGTTTATTTCATTTTCTATATCTATGGTACACTCACTAGCATTATCTGGTGTTTCAATTCCTGTAAGCACTTGCCTATATAGTGGCCAGTTTGTAATTTTTTTGATTTTTTGTTGTATGGGAATTTCGGAATCAACATAAATAATTGTTGGAATGTAAGCTGATGAAAGTAATGATAGATATTACAGTGCAGACATTACCTCTACTGCTAAAGGAACACCGAGGTTTTTGACAAGTGTAATGTCTAGGACGTCTGGTGTTCGGTTACTGTCATCCGGATAGTGTGTCGCAGCACTTGGCCCGTATGTAATAATATTTTTATTTCTTCAATACTTCTCTAATATACGTCCTGCTGCATTTTAATTATTTGAATTCCAGATTGGCGATTTAGAATTTAAATCACCGCTAAGAATTGTTGCATAATTGCAGTCAAATATATGATTTAACAGAGAGATATCAAATTGATTATTTGGTGGTTTGTATAAAACACAAATTCGGATTTTTCTAGTGCTAGTGAGGTGCAGATCCACTGCCATCGCTTCGCAATTTCGGGAATGTGGGAGGTCAACAATGTCATAATTTAAATGTCTTTTGATATATATCGCTACTCCCCCTCCTCTTTCGTATGCTCTATCTTTCCTTACACAATCATAATTTACTATTTTAGCTGTATAACATGGTTTTAAAAATGTTTCGCAAATTAACATCAGATCAAAATCTTCATCTGCAACAATTTCTCTAAATTCTTGGAGATCACGAATAATACCTCTGGCGTTCCACGCCATGATCTTGAGATATTTTATTTGTTGCGGACTATTATTGAACATTGGTGAAGTTTACCGATAATAGTTTCATAGATATTTCAGTAAAGCTATCAATACATACTGAGCATTTTTCTTGATATGTCTTAGCTTGTAATATGTTATTAAAACATTTTCTCATTAGACCCTTTTGATTTACACTTTCCCTACGTTCAACTGCAATAGTTGATGTGGGTATAATTTCTGGTACAGAGTTTACATTACTGTTTGTTTCAGACATGTTAACATCTTTTGATGTCATTGTGTACTTGTTAGTCTTTATTTTGTTATTTTCCACCTCTTCGTGGACATTTGCAGCTTTTGCATATGTCTTATGCCTTCTTGTAGGTCTATTATTTACTTCTGTGGGTTTTTGCTGTTGAGGCAATTCCTCAGCTTCAATGTCTATTTTCTCCATTTCATCGTCACTTGCACTTGTGACGGAAAAACCTGGGCTTCGGTGGTCTAAGTTTTTGTGATCCAGTAACTGCTTTAGGACCAGATTTAGGACCGGATGATTTAAGGAACAGGTAAGTAACATACACACTGGTAAGTCCTTACCCTTTACCTTATCACACTGTGATGTGTGATGTTTTTCTGAACATTTGACACAGCGGGCTTCGTTATAACGATTTCGGGCTGTGTGCCCATTCCAGGCTTGGCAGTTGTAGCACTGCGTGTACCCCTTCCTTCTTTTGTATGTTTCAACTCTTATCTTTAAGTAATTTAATGAAGATAATTGATATCTTTCCTTGCTTTTATCTGTTCTGGGCAAATCAATGAGCCATAGTGGTATTGGGACCATAATCTTTTCACCATCTTTATGACGGGGGCTCTTTAGCTGTACCACATTAATAATTGTGTA
Source organism: Pholcus phalangioides (assembly GCF_987345545.1). Lineage (NCBI taxonomy): Eukaryota > Metazoa > Arthropoda > Arachnida > Araneae > Pholcidae > Pholcus > Pholcus phalangioides. The sequence continues at coordinate 50,175,801 of NW_028301596.1, read as the reverse complement.
ACCCAACTCCTCGAGAGATTCTTTTATCTCATCGCAAGATGTTGTCGTATCCAAATCCCTAATAACCACTCTTATATTTTTGTCTGACTTTAGTGTGCATGTGCTAAAATTTACTCCCTCTTTTTTCAAGCATTTTAGTCACAGCTCTATGATCATTTTCAGTTGTTACGTGTAATTGCAATTTTGTACCAGTTTTTTTGGCATAAAAATTTGATTCACAAACACCCCTTAATTTTAACTGGGAGTTCTTTCCAGTTCTTGTATTTTGTCAAATTTAATGGTGGTATTCTGACTTTTTTCTTCTTTTTTTTCAACCAACTGCCACTCATTTGTGTTAATGGGATCTGGATCATTTGTATTTTCTTTTTCAACATTTTCACTTATTGACTTTGCATTAGCCCTGTTGGGCAAACAATTATCAGGTTGCTTAGATGGACCAGCTACCTGTTCAGCTGTTATGATTTTTTCTTGTTGAGTGTTCTGAGAAGCTTGGGATTTATCCGCAGTCCGAGTTTCCTTTTCAACAATTACCTTTTCGCTGACAGTAATGTCAGGAGTTACCTTAGTTGTCTTTTTACTTCGCGTCCCTATTGGATATTTTTCGTCTCATCCCTATCCTTACTTAAATACAATCCACATTTCTGGAAATCACGATTGTATAATTTTTTCATACTACAGAGAATTTCAGTACTAATTATTTTATCAGACGCCGCATCTTTTGAATTTTCATAGTCTTCAACAAATTTCATAATTGTACGTAAGATACCATTAGTTTCACATTCACTATCAACTTCACATAGCCATTCACTGAACTTATTATGATTTATAAACTCTTGAATAATTGGATCCAGTTCATAAAGAACAAACTCAATAGTGTCCTGAAGAGGTACCTTTTCATCATCTACTGTCTTTTTAATCTTATCAATTATGTTACTAACATTTACCTTATCATTATTTAGCAATATACTATGAGCAAAGCATACAATCATTTTATTTTTACCAATCATGGTCCGCGACATTTGCACTACTATTCACAGATAAAACTCGGCCAAAACAATGACAACAGAAGCAGCACTTACCATTTTGTCGCTGCTAGTACAGTTATCCAGCAGCACTAAATGTCTCGGACGTGGAATCGAAAATATCAAAATGTGCAGAAATATGGTTTCGTTAAGACTTTTCGCGCGCAAACACTTTTCACCGTTACACTCTCTCAGCCACCCGCCACACACACGGGAATCACTCTCAGTTTCAATGAAGATCAGACAGACAGGCAGAATTTAATTTTTCTTGTCGTACAGTCCGATAAATGCTACTATCAGAATATAGTAAAATACACAAAGATCAGTCAAACTTCATCAAAATGTTACTCTATGCAATAGAGTTAATCAGCAAAATCAATAGTAGTAAAAAAAAAATATATATATATGTATATATATATATTATGCGATAAATACAAGTATTATAATGGACACAAAAATGAAATCACTTATGTACAATTCACCAAAATGCTACATAATGCATTAATGACAAAATAATAATAAAAAATAAATCTAACATACAAAAGAAGTAATAGAAAAACAAGTGTGTTAGCCGAAATTATACAAATTGGTGCAGTGCAAGGTGTCATATACATTTAACCATAATGTTACTCTATGCAATAGAGTTGATCGATAATTTGGATAGCAAGACAAAAGTACAAAAATGTTATGATAGATAGACTAAGATTATACAGCTGAGTAATTCAGACCTTAACGTACCGACCATGGCACGTGCAGCACATTTTGAGGCCTGAGAAATTTTAGTTTTTGACGTGGGTTGTAATCGACCATCTCTCTCAGATGCTCGTATTCTGAGTTCCTCAGAGGATGGTTCGAATCTTCAGGTCTTTTTCTAATGTCAGCTCCTCTGATGTACTTTGGGGCGTGCACAAGGGTTCTCAGTATTTTATTCTGATGACTTTGCAGACGCTGCATGTTGGTTTTTGAAACATGAGCCCATACTGGGGCGGCGTAGGTCATGATAGGTCTAATGATTGATTTAAACAATATGACTTTGTTTTTAAGAGTTAGTCTTGCACTTGGAAAAGTAATGCGTGACATCATTCCCACGGTTTGGGTAGCCTTAGTTCTTACGTGATTTATTTGCGGAACGAAGGATAATGATTGGTTTAGAATACATCCCAAATATTTCCCTTCCTTCACAGGTCTTATGGGTTCTCTGCACAGGTAGATTGGGGCTCTAGTGAATTTGGTTCTTCTTGTTAGCCAGATGAACTGCCACTTGGCATGATTAAGCTCGACAGCATTATCTTCACACCAGTCTTCAACGTCCTCCAGAGTCTCCTGAAGATTTTCTCTGCATTTATCAGATTTTCTGTTGTTGGGGATAATAATTGCATCATCCGCAAAGAGTCCCAGTATGCCCATTTGGGGGGCAGGGAAGTCATTGATGTACATGGAGAAGAGTTGAGGATCAAGAACTGATCCTTGGGGAACCGAGGCTCTTATTGGACGAATAGAAGAACAAGTATTTCCATTTTTAACCAGAAAATGCCTGTCTTCAAGATAGCTGTTGAAAAACAACACGTAGTGGTCAGGAAAACCGTATTCAACAAGCTTGGCTAACAGAGTTACGTGATTCGTTTTGTCAAACGCCTTGCTAATGTCCAAGCACATTGCGCAGGTGAACTCTTTGTGGTTGAAGGCTTGTATTGCGAATTCTACGACTCGATGCAGCTGTGTGACACAGGAGTAGTTTCTTCTGAATCCATGCTACTCAGGACGAAGAAAATTAGAAGATTCGAGATAGTTATTGAATCGTATAAGAAGAATACGCTCAAACAGCTTAGATATATTGCTCAGAAGGCTGATCGGTCGGAAATTTTTGGCTATGAGAGGGTTAGAGCCAGATTTGTGGATAGGTTTGATTACTGAAAGTTTCCATATTTTCGGGAAGTAACAAGTTTTTAACAAGCCATTAAAAATGTTGGTGAGGGTCATAAAGGCAGATAGGGGCAGATTTTTGAGAGCAAGATTGCAGATTTCATCCAGGCCAGAGGCTTTCTTGATCGAGAGTTTGTTAATAAGTTCTCTAACCTCCTCCATAGTTGTTAGTTCTGAATCTTGAAACCTACTAAGACTCTGATAACGTGGTCTGTTGAGGAATTCCTCAATTTTATTCAAGTGTTCCCGCTGAGTGCCAATCGGTTGATTCGTGTTAGATTTGAATTGATCCTCATAAGTTTCGGCAAGCACTTCCGCTATCTCAGCATCGGTGAAGACCAATTCACCTCGTTCGTTTTGAATTTTGGTAATTTTCTTGCTTTTCTTTTTGCAGATCTTCCAAACTTTCCAAAGGGAACCTTCACTCGCAGTGGCCTCTTCAACGAAATTCGAAAAGCGCTCGTTGACGAATCCTTTGATTTCTTTCCCGATTTCCTTTTCCAGTCGATTCAGCGCAACTTTATCCAAAGGGTGACGAAATCTTTGCGAGGATTCTCTTTGAATTCTCTTATTTTATTTTTAGTCTAATTTTTTCCTTTAGCTCAAGCGAGATTCCAAATTTGTTTCCCGGATATTTGATTTTTATAGTTGAATTGTGTAATGCGGCTTTAATACTGTCCGAAAAGATGGCCGTTCTGCTTCAACTTCCTCCTTGTTTGCATGCTGGAGCTCTGGAACTTCGTCTAGCAGATCTCTAAATTTATTCCAGTCAGTGGCAAGGCAGAAAGGAACATCTTGAGGCCTTGTTAGATCAATTGTGAATACGTGTTGAGTTGAGGCCAGTGAACGATTCAACATTATTCCGAAAGTTTTTAGATAGACCATAGTCAAGTACATCCGGTGTACCCCGCCCTCCAGGGTGGTGTGGAACTGGAGTGTATTTCTGGCATTTGTTTCTACACCATCTTTCCAGAATTTTACCACAGGAATTTGATTTGTTACTGCAGAAGGCAGGACTTTTGCAATTCCAGTCCCCAGCCAGTAGAATTGGAATGTTGGTGTTGATCAGAAAGTTAAGTACATTCAGCTTAAGTCTGTTTCTAGGTGGCTCGTATATAGCACATAGAGATATTGGATGCCTGTTAATAAAGATTGTAACTGCCAGATTTTCCATGGAGTCGGAGTCTGGTGTATCAAGTTTTTCAAATGGTGTAAAATACAATGAAATTTACACTTTGAGTGTTATACTAAATTTATAATTTTAAATCTTATTGTTTATTGAATATTTATTAATATCATACTATACTGTTTTTTATCATACAGAACATTAATCGAAACCCGTCACACCAATTCCAATTGAAGAATCATTAACAGTTGTGTTTTTTATTTGATAGGTGGCAGAAGTGGATTCAGTTTAGTGTACATTCATACTTTTTGTTGGTTATGGACAAAAGTAACTAAGAAAGGAACCATTTTATCTCATGGTTCCTAAAGGTTAATAAGGGTTTATAGATTCATGGTTAATAAGTTTACAAAATATGGACGTTTAGAGTCTGAGAATGACTAAGAATGAGTGTAATCGTGTACAAGGGGATTCCTTTACGCAGAAAAAAATTCCCTATATTGTATGAGGTAGCATGATGTTTTTCTCCATTCTGCACAGATATCTAAATTCTGTGCAGGTGAAATTAAAGAGAATGTGCCCACTATCTGAAAAATAAAAAGGATTCTTGGTACCTCCGAAATATAAAATAAATTTATTCAGCTCAGCACAGGATTTTTAAGCCGGTAGGGGTTCCAATGTGTAACGATATTTATTATTATTTACTATTGATACGAAGGCCGGTTGTATCAATTAAATTTAGACATTACAATTCAAATAAATACCCAAAACTCCAGGTTCTATTGCACCTGTTTACTCCACATCCATTCTTCAATTCAAACTTCAAAATTTACATATTTGTTTAATTACGCGAGGTGGCAAGTCGTGGGAGAGAAAGGAAGTGAATTATGGACTCACCGCCAGGCCGAGGGGTTCGCGCTTGTTGTTGTTTTCTGTAACTCTGTCACGGCGTTTTTTTCGTCTTCGTGGTGGTCTCATCCTCTGTCGCCAAACGACACCCTCTTGTGCGCCAAACAGCGTAATGTTACCAAGTTATCACTTACGGTTACGGTTGAATTAAACAGGGAAATTATCACATAAAAATTATCTCTCTATACCATACCCACCCCCCTTTAGAAAACTTGCCACCGAGAAAACTAATGACAGAGTTTCAACTAAATTTACGAGTTCGTTATGTTTCGTAATGTCCAATTCTGTCCAAGTGTTCACAAGTGTCCAATTCTGCCCATCGCTTTGCATGCTGGTGTGTGTCTTCTGGTGCCACTTTGGCCTGGTCGACGATGAGACGATGAAGCCTGGTTGAAGATGCCTCGACGAAGCCTTGTCGAAAATGCCTCAATGAAGCCTGGTCGACGATGCGACGATGAAGCCTGGTCGAAGATGCTGTCCCTGACAAACCATGAATTGACCCTGGTGTGGCATGGTCATGATGCAGCAGCTCATCGTTGCTCCAGTATGGATGTGTACATATTTCAAAAGCAAAAAAATATTCTTGTTTATATTGATATATTACAAACAAAACACCTCTCCTGGCGGCCACTCCTTTCCTCTCCACAGTTACCACCAGCACACCTTGCCGTCCAGATTTGCCAAAATTTTGATTTATATTCAATTTGGAGAGACAATGCATGTGATTATATACCAAAAGCAATCGAGTAGAGTGAGTGACGCCAGAACAAATAATACACATTCACAAAATTCAAACATATACATCAATACCACAAACGCCATTATCAACAACTAAAAATTTCTGTAGCTTGGGAATCAAGAATTTCAATATTAACAATTGCTTCGCTCTGCAATGATGAAGAATAAAAAACTCATTAGACACATTCACCAACTCTAAAAAAAATTTGATTTTGATCTATCTCAACATCATGCAATCTCGACTCTAGAAAAAAATTTCGAATCCCTGAAAAAAATTTCAATCAATTTTCATATACAATTTGGCACACTGCAATCGAAACAATGTCTGGCTCAAAGAATTTAAATTCAACAAACAAAAACAAACTATATTCAAAAATTTCCATCGATACTGACTTTTTATTTACAACAGGAGCTAGTTCGAAATTCATTCAAAATTTAAAATGCGACTCGATCTCCCCTTTGGAAAGTCCCACCACAGAGAGCAACAGCTTTACAACGGTACAATTACTAAATCATCTTCACTCATAGTTAGAAGAAATTGATGACAGATGGCAGCACTACACATATGGGCAAGTGGTCATGGTGACGGACTCGCATCTCGATTATCTGGGTTCAAACCTCACCGTCGCCACAGCAGTTGTAGTCGGCTGAAGTTGGTTTTTGCGGTTCCCAACTTCGAGACGCGAATGCGAGCCGATTTCCTCATTAAAAAGTCTCGCCGCAGAGAGCAACAGGACTACAACGCTACTGTTATTCATTCATTACACTCACTAGCAGTTGAGAAAAACAAGGTTCACTATACGTTCACACACCTTCCAGCACGTGCCAATTCATAGGAAATTCCGCAGAGGAATGTGGTCGAGGTGCATCCATGATTTAGTAATAGTAGTAGCGTTCCTTTGGTGATTGTCCTGATCGCAGCAGGAATGTTATTCTTCAAATCTTGTAATATGTAAGTGTGAGTGAGATTTCTTTGTGTACACTCTGTTATACACCCATCCTTAGGGAACGCTTCAATACCTCTCTGAGATGTGAATCATGGTGTCTTCGGTGGGTCTACGTCAAAACATCAGTCATTCAAATACAAATACAAATACAACGCCACAACAGGCAAATTGCCCAACGAGGTGGCTGACTTAAGAACATCATGGATCCCCGAGCCATTTTTATTTTGCTTTGGAGGCCCTACCTACTACTGCTACACCACACATGCACCCCGCCCACACCCCCTGCCCCCCGCGGAACCCCCCAACGAATCGGTACATGCGGGAATGTGCGTGTACGTGTAGTGAAACCTGAGGTGAAGTTTTTTTGTTTCTCTGTAATGCTTGTTATGTGTAGCGCTGCCATCTGCCACCAGTTTTTCTAACTATGAGTGAAGTGTTATGATTGAATGATTTATCGTTGTAGGACTGTTGCTCTCTGTGGCGAGACTTTTCAACGGGGAGATGGGCTCGCATTTGCGCCTTGAAGTTGGGAACCACAGAAAACCAACTTCAGCCGACCACCACTGTGGGGTTCGAACCCGGATCCTCACATCGCGAGTCCGTCACTATAACCACTCGACCACCACAGCGGCATTCACATCTCAGAGAGGTATTGAAGCGTTCCCTAAGGATGGGTGTATAACAGAGTGTACACAAGCAAATCTCACTCACACTTACATGTTACAAGATTTCAAGAATAACATTCCTGCTGCGATCAGGACAATCGCCAAAGGAACGCTACGGGTCTACGTCAAAACATCGTGAACAAAAACATCGCCCGTCAAAACATCGCTTGTCAAAACATCGCCACGACAAAAACATCGCTTGTGAAAACATCGCGGTCAAAAACATCGCCAAATACGTCAAAACATCGCACGTCAAAACATATTTTTGACGTGCGATGTTTTTGTCACGGCGATGTTTTTGTGACTGCGATGTTTTTGTCGTGGCGATGTTTTGACAAGCGATGTTTTGACGGGCGATGTTTTTGTTCGCGATGTTTTGACGTAGACCCTCAATGTTCAATGTGTACATTCTGTTTTTCAGAAAACCCACGATAAAGAGAAATTAAGGCTTGCGAGCTCTGGGGATTTTGGGGACATTATGTGTCCTTGAACCTAGCCCTGTATGTGCTGATGGCTGTTTGCACCATTCGCAAAATTATTCGACAACGCACTCTACATAGTCGAGAGATTAACATAACCAAATATTCGACGGTTACATGCATCAACTACAGAATTATTAGCGAATTCATTGGACCGGTTGTATAAGGATTCACCCTGTATTTTTCTATGTATCTTATTGGAGACGGAAATCCCCCAGTTTCCGGATTTTTAGCACAAAGGGTCCATGGAACATAAAATTTTAAGAACCCCTGTTCTAGTTCTAATGATATACACGCGTTAGGATTACAGCTCGTTTATTCAGAAAATGAGGAAATTTATTTACAAAAAGGGGAGAAGAGAAAATAAATTGATTTTATAATTGCGTTTTCAATCAAAATTATGAATAGAAATATGCATTTACATGGTGGTTATAAATAAACTGTTACTACTCAGACGTATGTGGCGCCCATTATGATGGAGGCGTTTAATGAAACTTGGTATATAGGATATATAGATCTTTGGGAAAAAAAGTAACTGCTATAAAAGCGCCACTTTTCACCTGGAGGTAAAAAATTGAGTTTTTTTTATTGAATCTTTCTTTTCCATCCCCATTGTCCATATACCCTATATAGTATAGCAAGTTCTCTGCAACGTTATAATTATTCACTCACTACGAGTTGAAAAAAATTCATAGTTTATAAAATTGATTGTAGATGGCAGCACTACACATAAAAAGTGGTATAAAGAAACAAACTTTACGGAAGGTTCACTATACGCACACACACACACATTCCAATCCGTTAGAAGTTCCGCAGAGGAATATGGACGAGGTGCATGTCTGGTTTAGTAGTACAGTCGAATCCCGTTTTAACGAATACCGATATAGCGAAAATCTCGTTTTAACGAACACGTTTCTAATCCTCCAGATGAGTATATATAGGAGCAATGCAGAAAAACCGGAATTCCTTTATAACGAAATTTCGTTATAACGAAGTGATTTCTCCGGTCTCTTGGAGTTCGTTATAATAGGATTCGACTGTATAACAAGTTCCATCAAAATATCTGCAATAGAATGGGCGCTACATACGTCTGAGTAGTGTCAGTTTATTTATAACCACCCTGTACATTGAAGTAATCATGAATAAACATATTCGATACTGTATGCAAAAAGAAGTATTGTTCGCAATTTAATTTACATGGCACTTCACGCGATGGTTTGAAGTATGGCTAGATTTTTTGGTATTGAACGAGACCACTCAGAAGTGAAAATTCCCAAAATCGTCATATTGATGAAGCAGAAGAAAGAAATACCGATAAGATAATTATTCTGTCTGAAGAGTAAATCATTGGATTGAATTTTCAAATTATTAGGGTCTTCAAAATCCTCGGTGATCGATATACAAGCAAGTTCGCTCATTTTCTGAAGTACGCAATCATCAATATCTTAAATGGGAAATAATCCTGTTATGCATTCTAAGAACTTAATTAAACACTACTCGTATATTACATTAATCGACGAATAAACTACTTCATAAGTTGGTTTACTCTCCGTAAGTTTTATCACATCATTAAGTTAATTTTAAAATAATTTTTTTTGAAATTCTCGTGTTGCTGAAAACCAAGCAGAATTAATTATTCATAATCATACGTGCCATTTTTCTACAAGCGGAACTATTTTTTCGAATATAACTAATATACTGAATTATTCAAAATCTCTCTCCTCCTAATTATAATTACCATTATGATTTTTCTGGAAATTTCAACTTGTTTTCATTACAGCTTAGGAAAATATCCGTATTTATTTTTCCAACCTAATGAAATATTAAGATTGAGTGTACGACCATTGAAATATGAATATCTTTAGTATTCTTTTCATGGTGGAATTCAGGACTTGAAAATTTATGTTCAAAATGAGCTTTGTTTGTTTTTCAATGGCCACAACTATTTAACTTTTACCCACATGAAAGTTGTATACATCAAGGGACGGCCTCGGGATATTTCTCTTTTTTTGGCTCTTCCATACAAAAGACTCTGTTTTGTTCGATTAAATATTTATTGTGCCAGAGTTCTTGAGGAAGTTTCAACAAAGAAATCGACCAGAATTAGATAACAAAGAATGTTTTAATTCCTTCCTACAGTATTTTAATCCAATCTATGGACTTGACAACACGCGCAGGATCTGTAAGAAAATTACACTAAAAATAACTTTGAAATGTCTCAATTAAAATAAGTGCGTCTTTGATCTTCGTAAACCAATAGATGTTGTCTTTCTACTGAATTTAATGCGATTAATATGCATTTAGTGAAAGAGTTGAAATTAATAGGATATAAAACATTTTAGATCCTTCATCGACTCCAAAGAGAGAGATGGGCTGCATCGTTATTTTTAGCAGTTGCATCCTGTAAGTAGTATGTTTAGAAGCGTGCATGTGTTAGTACGTGTTGCTATCGATTTTCGAATTAGTAGTAAGTGAATGTAATGCATATTTGGATATTTGTGAGTTCATTTGAAAATTTTTGTCGCATCACGGGCATATTTTTTTTTCTCCAGACCGGGACCTACAATTTATTGCCGATTCCGACATGTAGCCTATTTTTTCATATGCGCGAGAGGTTGGTGTGCAAACCACTCGATGTGGGGCTCCTTTTGGTAGAAATCTTTTTCTGGGGTCATGTCTGTTTTACCTCCTGTCTCAGGAAATTTTCTGACAGGGACCAACCATGTATCGAACATCGAACTCGTGACAACTCATTGGTACTTCAAGCGAGTACCTTATCACCGTGGGGCTACCGAGCCCAATTTTGTGAGTCTGTCGCAAAATTGTGGGGAAGCGATAGAAAATATGTATTATGAGAAACCTCAGAAAACTACCGAAATATTTTTAACCAGATCTAAATTACATTTGTAGACGTACAGGGCATAACTACAGTTCACTCATTTCTAGCTTTCTGCAGCAGTAACTATTCATTGGAAAGTTATGAATCTCTTCGCTTACAAGCTATTGGCAAGAAATTCGGATTGTCTCTATTTGACGAATCGGCGATAAATATGGTAATCTTGTCCTAACCAAACCGCACGTTAGAAAAAAGAAGGAGAAAGGAAAAAAGTAGAAGAAAGGGAAGGGGAGAAAAAAGCAAATGCACACGAGAAAACAATGTAATAGATAAGTTGATAAGAGAGTAGGTACGAAGTAGATTTCTCTCTTCTCACCCTCGTCCTACCTGTTCTCGTACTCTTATATGTATATAGTAGAAGAATGCATCTAATGTCGAAAAAAATCCCTACTTCGAGTTTAGAAATAAACGGATGTAAATGGAATAACGTTTTTTTCATGGGGTTACAACAAAACCTCTCGATGATGAGGGAAGAAAGAAAACAGAGTTTACACTAACGTTTGGGTGCGATATTACGTCCTCGATCATAAAGTGGTTAAACTTTGGAAATGCCTAAACCCATTTTTGATTGACGTTGAGTTTGAGCAACGCATACAGTAAGTAGACTCTCGACTATACGGCTCCCGACTATCCGGCCTCCGTACTATCCGACCCATTAAAAATAAAAATCCTCCGTGATTTCGAGCTGCACAAAAACCGGTTTTGCGGTGCGGCCACGCAAAATGAACCATTAAAATCTCCTGCGCTGTGCAAGCCACACCTGAAAACCGGACCGCTTTTTGCGCGCGTTAAAGTGTAAGTGGACGGAAATTGCGTTGCCGAAGAAAGCTAAAAAGGAGAAACCCTCAGTCATCTACATCAAGGATTTTTTATGAAAAATTAAAAACCTGTGAATTTTGACTTTTTCATCTCAGGTTTTTTACATTTGTGTTATCATTTATCAATGAAGAGTGAAATAGGTTTGATTTTTGGTAAGAATTAAACTCTTATGTTTTAAGTTAACGTTTTGTTTATTTTGATAGCGCACGGTATGTGTTCATACTGTACAGTGTACATGATTTTCGTTTCCTCCAATTATAAATGGAGGATAAATATTATAAAATTAGGATAAAAGAATTGATCCTAAAGAAAATCCTACAATGTGCCCAATATTTTTATATTCTTGGATCATTAATTCTGTAATAAATTTTTGAACGTACAGTTCGGAAGTGTATAACAAACATTTATTAAGTAGTCGCCTGTACTTAGAGGGCAGAAAATATGGATAGGAGCGGGTTTTGGTATAGAAAGGATGTTTTTGCCGGTGGTCGGCTGAAGTTGGTTTTCTGTGGTTCCCAACTTCAAGGCGCAAATGCGAACCGATCTCCCCGTTAAAAAGTCTCGCCACAGAGAGCAACAGTCCTACAACGAAAATTCATTCAATCATAACACTTCACTCATAGTTTGAAAAACTGGTGGCAGATGGCAGCACTACACATAACAAGCATTACAGAGAAACAACAAAACTTCACGTCAGGTTTCACTACACGCACACGCACATTCCCGCATGTATCGATTCGTTGGGGGTTCCGCGGGGGGTTGTGGGCGGGGTGCATGTGTGGTGTAGCAGTAGTAGGTAGGGCTCGTAGGTAGGGTAAAAAAGGGCTCGGGGATCCATGATGTTCTTAAGTCAGCCACCTCGTTGGGTAATTTGCCTGTTGTGGTGTTGTATTTGTATTTGTATTTGTATAAAATGGGTGGAGTTAGGAAGTCAGCATTTATAGAGAACTCCTGCCTGTTCGGATTTTTTTGTTATTCAGTCCAACTTTTCGCCACATTAGGCCGGATAGACCAGAGTCTATTGTAGTTAAAACATTTTTTCAAGTAAATTTTATACAAATTTTTGTAAGAAACAATCATTTCTGGAAATTGAAAGATTGATGAGATCGTTATTTTGATCATTTTTGTCGCACCACGAGGCCTAATAAATGGTTTAATGAGTGTTTGCGATTCCATTTGAAATTCTATTCAGATTTCAGATTTTTTTTTGTCTTGAATAGAGTTGTTCTATATAAATAATATAATACCTTGAGCGCATCGATATACTCATATACAGCAGACAGAACGATGATTATTGCAATTTTTGCAAGTTACCGATAAAAGAGCATTTGTTGATCTGTAAAAATGTTTTTTTATACTATCACTACTAATATTTTTCTATGCTACTAATAGATGTTACGTATCAATCTATTCAAACACAAACAAACAAGAAAGCCATTCCTAGACATCACGTATTCTCTGTCTGATTTGCTATCGTTCAAATTAAGTACAAAGAGAAGTACGTGATGTCCAGAAATGACTCCCTTATTTATGGATGAATACCTTGAAACATCGATAAGCACATGTACAGCTGAAATATTAAAGAGAAATGAATAAAACCTTATACTCTATTCTGTAAATCCTACAGAATCGAAAAACTTTGTATCCAATTTTGGAAGTGAGGAGAAATCCCCATAAATCTTATTCATTTTACTGGAGGAAAAAGTTTTTATTCAGCACCACATATTTTTGTCATAAAAGACGTTTTTTTCCGAAATTAAACTTATATCTGGCATTCTATCTTTAAAAATTCTCCAATTTAGAACTGTGTACACAAGTGTAGATAACTTAGAAACAACTTCACGTAGGAAAAAATAAGCAGTTTCCCATAAAAGCTTAACTTCAAATGCCATGGATCATATGATGTACACCATGAGAATATATTACTTCAGACGAATAACAAACCCATTCATTTCACCTCTTCTTGAAGATTATTTTAGAACCAAATTTATTTGTTGTCAGCGAAATAGTTTTCTCAAGGAGGAAAACAAGACTTTGAAGTTTCTAAAATTAGGATATAAACGAAAAACTGAATGGTGGGAATAAGAATCGTGAATATAAGATAAAATAATAAATAAGTGCGACGAAGTCATCACTAATCATAAAATATATATATATTCTTCTTTCTAAATTTTCAGAAATTTCTTTAAGTAAAAACTCTTCAGATTAGATTAAAATAAATTTGGAACAATATCTATGACACCTACAAACGCGAAGCTGTGTAATATTAGAAATAACCAATAGATAAGAACACGTTTCTTTTTGAAGTCTTATAGTAATAGGATACTCAGAAAAAATTCGGAAGTCTCGATTTTAATTTATTGTCTCAAGAAAAACAATTTTAAATATGTATAAGGGATTGAGAACGATATACACTTTCTCAAAAGCAATATAGTAACTCAAAAGCAGGAAAAATTATCAATTTGCAGGAATTGTTGAATAAAAATACAGAAAATAACAAAAAATGAAAACATAGAAAATGAACGAAAGAATAAAAAAATTAAATAAAAGTATAAGATTACTCTATATTGGCTATATATAGGATATATAGGAAATATAAAAATCAGCTTATAAGCGGAGAGTGACGTCATCCTTTCATAAGTCGCCATCTGGTCGCAGCGTTAGCAGTTGTGAGCTTGGTCTAAGTCAGATCCGGCCGTCCAATGTACCGTCCCTTTCAGTGCACACGAGCTCTAAGGAAAGGTTGAGAGGTTCGTTGCCTTTGTGGTCTAATGCGTTCACTCGGAAAGTAAAAGGACGTGGGTTCGATTCCACGCAAAGGCAGTTGAATTTTTTCTCTGCAAAAATTCATCTTCGCATCAGCCAGTTGTTAAAACTTACGTAAGGTATAAATCAGTAAATGCAGTGATAGCTGTAATGAGCCATGAGCCTTGGTTATAAAAGATGAAAGTTTCAGTTTCTTGCTATATGTTGATCTCTTTCTACATCGAGTGCACTTACACAATTTACGTAAATAGTCCATATTTTTATAATTTATTACCTATGTCATTTTCCGCCTGCAAATAATGATTAACGCATTCCTCTGTAAATTTCACCAAATTAACGACAAACTTCGATAATTTTGTAAGATTGCTGCGAAACAACGGGGTGGGTGAACTGGATACATCGCTTATAAGTGAAATACACTAATCACACAAGGAAACGCACGTCCTTCCTCATCATACTTTATTTACGGGAACCATTCCACTTAACATGTTGCCAAAAAAAAAGGACCAACTACAATACTCTTCATGCTTTTGACATAACCAGCCATTATGGAGACTTCACTTTTATATCGTAACAGAGATCTCTCCTGAAGTTTCCTGACTTTTCTCATTCTCTGTAAGAGCGCCACCAGAGCGGAACTAAAAGCCGAATAGTCGAAAAATTGAGAGAGAGAGAGAGAGTTCTCTTGCGCACGTATGTCTGGAGCTCTCTTTGTTTAGCGTATTGTCAAATCGCTACTTGTAAATATGTGTGCAAAGCTGTTCCGTAAAATAAATCTGTGTTAACCAGGCAAAGTTTCTCATTTTTGTGATAAAATCTGTGTTGTCCTTCAAATTGCTTCGTGCTTTGACATCTCGAGTGCTTGTGAGAGACATTATCCTGAACACAGTGAACAAAAATTTTGTCACCGAAATCGTTAAAACGGGGTTTGACGGCAATAAACATATTGCGATGAAATGGATATGCGCAGGATAGACAAGTATGATACAACGCGTGGTTCTACTTTGTACAAATACAAAAGAAGTTACAACAGACAAGTTGCCGAACGAGGTGACTGAAAAAAAGATGGCCTTAAAAAAAAGGCAAATATAACTGAAATACTGTACATCAACCCAGTATAGAAGCATACGTCTCGAAAATAATTATCGATATTTTTTACACTCCCGATAAAAAAGATTATGGTTGTCTTATTTTAAGTATGGATAGTTATTCGATTTATACCACTATCATCGTGCTTGTTGATTTAAATGTGTCAATCGTGTTGGAGCTCACGACCACCGGAGATAAGCTCTATTCCATTTATTCGCAACCCTTTAAGAGAAAAACTCCATGCGACACCAGAACCTAAAATTGTCCCTTACCAATCGAAATTGGTGAAACCGCGAGACACCCAGGCTCTGTTTCTCCAGTATCGATTGGTGAGGGACAGCACTAGGTTGTGGTACCAATCGATACTTGTATCCCTTTGTGAAAGCAGTCCATCTACGGCGCATTAATAACTCATGGTTCATCTTATCTATCCCGCTGGAAATTTTGAACACTTCTATCATATTCCCCGCGAAACCTGTGTGTTTCCAATGTAAACATAGTCAAGAAATCATGTGCCAACAGCAGCACGCGTAGCTCTTTTATGCATCCCCCTCCAAACATAGGTGGAGATAGGCACGAAGTCTGGGGAGGGGGCCCACGATGATGATGATGATGCCAATTAATATTTATTTATTTATTCAATATTTGTTCGCCGAGGCCTATACAAGGAAATACGGGGATGAAGTTAGACAGAGATGATTGATGTCACAAAGAAAATCTGAAATTGTTTCACAATCAATAATGTTTGGGTGGAGGTTGTTCCAGTCGGTTCTCGTTCGAGGAAAGAAACTAAATTTCAAACAATCTGTGGATGCAAAGATGGGTTTAAATTTTTGTGAATGGTTAATTTGTTTTTGAAAAGTATGAAGCCGGAGTTAGAAGTTTCGAGGTGTCGATATGAAAATCACCGTGGAGAATATTAAAAAGGAAGGATAACCGAGAGATACATCTATGGGGGAAAAAGCGGTTGCATATTGAGTTGGCGCTTGAGCTCGGTGACGGAGGCAGAGGATGACCAACAGTTAAGAATGAAGCGGGCGGATTTATTTTGAATAGATTCTAATTTGTCTATATTGGAGAGAGTATAGGGGTCCCAGATTTCACAGGCATATGAGAGTAGAGGAAGGATGTAGGTTTGGAAGCAGAGATGTCTGAGGTGACGGGTGGAGTTTTTGAGGTTCCGACGAAGAAAAAAAAGTTTTTGGAGACACTTATGAAAGACGTAATCAACATGGAGATTCCAACGGAGGTCGGCAGAAGTAATTACACCCAGATATTTATTACTAGAAATTTCGGTGATCAACGAGTTATCGATAGTGTAAGAAGAAACGAGGGGAAGTCTTTTGTGAGTAATTCTCACACACGAGTATAATACACACACACACATACGTTAGATCAGTTATAGCTCGAGTTACACCGGCAGTTGAAACTACTCCCGGAGAAGATATCCAAGGATCCTTAAGCGAGCTTGTCGTGACCATCAAGAAAACTCTCAACGAAATCTCGATAAATCATCTCCAAGATCTAGAAGAGGCTGCAGAGAGAATGATAGAAACCATCAATGGACACGTTAACTACGTTAATTCGCTCCAATGAGCCGTGTCGGGGATTATGATGAAGTTAACGTTATCATCAAGGGGATGTTTTGGGTTACAGCCCTCACGGGCTAGTCTTTTTTCCCTTTTTTTTATCTGTAGGCAGTTGTGTTGGACTGATCCCGATAAACATCTTCAATTGACAAATATTTGATGAAGACTCCTCTCGACCAATAGGGATGAAGTTCCGATTCCAGCCAATGGTGCTTCTCTTGTCATGACGTCATTGTGCGGCTCAGATGGCGGAAAGCAAATATCCACGGGAAAATCTGTTTAAATGAGATTAGCCCAACTTTTGACTTTGATAATTTTCGAAAAATCTTTTGAATATCGGTGGCATTTTTTCGGCAAAATTTCCTACCAGAGCCCTTTCTCTCTATTGGACAAATTCTCTAACTTCTCTAACACAAACATTCTAACACATTACATTACTGACATATAAGCACAACCTTGTCTTTTTCTTCACACGCCTCTTCGCGGCAGTTTGTAAGTCGTCCGATAACCCCTGAGGACTACGCAACGAAGAAAAAGTTAAATTAGATAGGTAGGTAAATTTAATAGGAATCGAAATAATCTCGTAAAAAAATCCGAACAACCACATTCGAGAAATCCGGGAAAAATTACTCCAACACGCCATTCCTTTTGCGGAGCATGTGGGAAAAATTCCGCAACGACGAGAAAAACCAAATTCGAGATCCAGAAAATAGTATGATTTCATCTAAGTCCGTAGCGAAAAGATCTATTGATTCCGTTTCATCTACCGAGTTACGCGAAAAATCGGAGGTGCCTATGCCATCAAAGTCCAATTATACTGACTTCCGCTCAAAATCTACTGAGTTGCCAAAATAAATACTTGGAAAAATCGGGAAGCGACACCTCCTAAGAAAGTCCCGCTCTACGAACTTGAAGAAGCAGTCTACGCCGACTTCGGGAAAAACTTATGGAAATATTTCCTCCGGAAAGGACAGTCGCTAGCAGACTGGCCGTCGAGACGCTGACCAAGGATGCCGACATCGATGGCTCCTCAAATCTGTCCTTCACCACGGATTGAACGCAATGGTGATTGAGGAGCAGAACGCAGCAGCCAACGCGAGCAGTGCCGTAAAACGAAAACATCGGTTTTTTTTTAGTTTTCTTGGCAGCTGAAAACATTAATATTAATCATACTAACACTAGATGGTTGCACCAACATTTTACCTGCAAGAATTCATGACCATTGACCCTTTTTATCCCGATTTTATAAAAAAAAAAAAAAAAAAAATGTCCCTTTACGCACACATGCATTCAAATTGGCATTACGCCCTTGTCTATCCCTTCACGCGTTGCCTCCTGAGGCCGCAAGTTTGTAAGCCCGCTGTTATCCCGAGAGGAAAAATTTAATTCTGGTCGGTGTCCCTTCCAACTAAATGTAACTGTAGTCCAGGGCCGTACCTAGAATTTTTGCCGCCCGGATTAACGTTATTTTGCACCCAAACAACTTTAAAATTCGATAACTTTGTAACGGTGCTCTTTGTTCCCATCTAAAACTGCCGCCCCTCAAACTTTGCCACCGGGGCAGTTGCCCCACCCGGCTCTAGTTCTGGCCCTGATTTAGCAATGCATCTGGCAATGTTGTCTCGTTGGCAATGCATCTGGCAATGTTGTCTCGTTGGCAATGCATCTGGCAATGTTGTCTCGTTGGCAATGCATCTGGCAATGTTGTCTCGTTGGCAATGCATCTGGCAATGTTGTCTCGTTGGCAATGCATCTGGCAATGTTGTCTCGTTGGCAATGTATCTGGAATGAATTTCATTAATCATAATTAATTACAGTTTTTCGCGATGAATACATACTTTAAAGCAGTGGTTCTCAACCGCAGTGGTACTGAAATACTTCAAGGGGGCCACAGAAGAAAATGGAGAAATTGGCCATGACAGGTGGTTTGGAGAGCTGAGAAGAAAAATTAAGGTGTGAAGAAATAAAGATTTTATATTAGTGACTAACACTTACAGGGAGAGAGAGAATCCCATAAAACCAGGGCCATCTTTAGGGCATGGACTCACCAGGCCTCACCCCCCTACATTTTGCAACAAGTTCCTTAAGATGGGGTTTTACTCAAGTCCCCGGCTAAATTTTTCAGATCCCCTTCCCTATATGAAATTTATTGTATGAAAAAAAAAAGAAGATGAAAACCATATTAGGCCCCGGGCTGTAGCTCTGTCAGTCCCACTCTTGTGAGGGGCCTCATGACCATAAGTGACCCCACCTTATATTTTATATAGTACAATTAATTTTGAAAATAAGTAAGAAATATGTAGGCTGTTTATTTCCAGCTAAAGTATGGGACTTTAGCTGCCATCACTTTGCCTAAGGAAGGGGTGGGGGGTCCATGATATTGAGACGGTCCTGATAGAACTCGGACTAGCGGGGAGATCAATAAATTCTAGGCTAGTGGTCTGGAGGTCAATTTTTTTTCAGTATAAATTCACTGAAAAAAATCATTTCAATGCAAATAAAGTGTCTTGCTTCTAGATGAGAGTTGAAAACTCTGGGTAAGACAGGGGAGCCACGAGAAAAAAATATGGTTCAAAGGGGGCCACGGGCAAAAAAAAAAAAAGGTTAAGAAACACTGCTTTAAAGCGCGGTTTTTGATGGTAATAATCACGCAGACTTACAAAAGTTGTCAACAACAGCATAAATTTAGTGGCACGTGATGGCAATGTTGCCTCTCGATATAACGATTACCCCTGTATAACGATATTTTTTCTTGATCCGCAGAGTATTATTGTATTGAGGTTTCATTGAAAATAACTGTACGATGATCCTTCTCTTCGGGTATAGCGAAACCACATTTTCCGTCTCTAAAGTTTAAGACTTGACTAGGATAAACTTATTGCGATGAAATAAGCAGACACACACGGTATAACATCGAGCTCTATTTGGAACCAGAAAGATAAAAGAAAAGTTTTGATCGATCAAATTAGCTCCATATTTCCTAATAACATTACATATTTTGTTGCTAAATGTCTTTACTACAGTCAAAATGACATCATTATTTGTTGGATCGTAAGAGGAATTTGTCGGCAATTACTCTTCGTGGAAAGCCCTAGATGTACGCAGAGATTTCGTAATTAACATCTAACGGACTAGAAATTGGACAGCGATGTTGTTACCGGGCATGTCAGTGACAGTCGCGTTTATAATTTCTACGTGGATAAAATACGAATGCGTGGGGGGGAAAGCTCCAAAGAACATCTTGAATATTGGTTAATTGGAATATATAATCTGTCTCGCACAGAAGAGAACCCCAAAGAAAAGCATTAACATTGTATGCATATAAATCAGAGCTGTTTCGTTTATTGCTTTTGGAGCTCTCATTCGTTGAATTTCATTTCTGCGGATATCAGCAAAACTTCTTGAAGTCTTTAGTCCTTGGGAAATAAAACATTGGAAAAGTCCCGCTTTCTGTCTGCATTTATCCGTGACTTCACGTTTTTTCCCTTCCCGTTAAAGCAATCTACAGGAAAAAGATAAATATTTATTTGATTAGTTCGCCGATGATAGAATCAGATAAAGGATAAAATATATTAGTTTTCTACCTATTTGGAACAATGTCTACGAACCATCTCAAGAAATTATCAACAACGTAATTAAGAACGAAATATATTGGAACTTTGGTTAACGAGTGGTGCGGTTAACGAGCAATTCACATAACGAGCATAAAATTCGGGAAAAAATTGATTCGATTAACGAGCGTTGATTCGCATTATGAACAAAAAATTCTGAGCTCTATTTACTTCTTGTCACGTTATCACAACTGAGCTGATGTTTTTTCGCTTTCGCGCGGACACGTACTGTGGAATTGTGGGTAATATTCTCTCTTACAGTCTCTGGTCAGCGTGCCTCACTCGAAAAATGAACACCCGTACGAGCGTCACTGTTTACCATACGCAACTAGATGTCGCAATTTAACCACACCTATGTGCTTTGTTTGTTTTTTGTTAAATTCTACCTGGCCAAGAGTTGACCGTAGACGAACTGATAGACCTCCATTGCATGCAACAGCAAGAGCTTATGGAGGGATCTTTTCTGGGGGAGAGAGAAGTGAGGAGAAGTCCCTCACTTTTCAAATGAAATTGGAAAGATGTGTAAAATGTGGCAATATATGCAAAATTCTGTAAAAAAAAGAACCAATAAAAGAAAGAAAGCTACAGCTAATCTGTTCAACGAAAATGCAGTTTCTCTACATCCGAGAAATCTTAAAAAGAGGGCAAAAGCGAGTGCATTGGAAAGGTCCTATTTAAAATCACACAAAAAGAATAAGTTTGCAAACAACAGGGAGTTCGTAACTCTCTCTCGTTGTTGAGAGTAAATTAATTTATAAACATTACCGTATTGCATGTTTAATTATGGCGTTATTATATCACATGTATCTTATTGTATTATTTCTTATGTTATTATTGCGTTTTGATTGAATGCCATTTTTTATTAGTCATTTTTATGTGAATGAATAATTGTAGAATGAATTATCCGGATTTCTATTGCTTCCTAAGAGGAAGTTTGATTCGAATAACGAGCGATTCGGATAACGAGCAAGTTGGCGAAACGAATTCATCTTGTTAATTGAAGTTCCGCTACTATCAAATAAATCCTGAAAACTCATCTCAGTTCTGTTATATGATTTCTAGATTCCTTTGTTTTAGATCATCGTTTCCCAAACTTTTTGTTCTATCGCCCCCTTCTTCATTTTTTTTTCTCGCCGGCTCCCGACTCATGTGAATACCTAGGCTCGTGTGGTATACCCAGACCGTTCCATCGCCCACGAGGGGGCGATATTGGGAAACACTGCTTTAGAGGAACAACGAGAAAAGATAGACTTTATTATCTCGAATAAAATAAAATTCCCGTTCATTTGAAAAATTAAGAAACTTAGTTTGTTGATCTCTCGTTATAAAGAGTCGACTTCAGGCAATCGATGCTGGGGATGTTTCAAATGCAATTGAAATTTCAATAAGAAATGAGTTACTTCTTATGGATTTCATTATGGCTGCTATTTTTATGACTTTATATATAGTAGCTACCGCGCTTATAAGAATTACTGGTTATAAGAATCAACTGCTTATAAGAATCAAATCGGCAAAACAAAAACCAAACGCCGTGTTAACACAGGAAAATCATCGGTTATAAGAATCATATTTCCGCTTATAAGAATC
Organism: Pholcus phalangioides; assembly: GCF_987345545.1. Lineage (NCBI taxonomy): Eukaryota > Metazoa > Arthropoda > Arachnida > Araneae > Pholcidae > Pholcus > Pholcus phalangioides. The sequence goes on along the minus strand of NW_028301596.1, from coordinate 50,153,638 downwards.
AAAAGAATTTTCTTTCCTCAAAAACTATCACTGCTCATCTCAGTAGTGGGAAATAACTTTGTAGAATATTTTTGATTATTCAAAAGATTATTTGAAGGACCATTTATTGTCACTTTCACCTTTGTAATAAAAACCAACCCATATTGACTGTAGCCTTCCTTCCACCTATTCTGCAATACAGCTTCGTATTGAAGTGAGCTACCCTACTTAACATGAATGGCAGAACAAAAAAAACTTGTTTTTTGTCAAAGAAGTTCCTGATAAGCGGATATATTTAATTAAAGCAGTGATTCTCAATATTTTTTGACTCGCGGAGCCCTTTATGGTCTACAAATTCCATGGCGGAGCCTCGTAGGCCTATTTTTTTTATTTATTCATCAAAGTTACCTGATTTATTTATGTTATTTAAAATATTTATATAAAATTTTTTTTTTTTCAAATTTACTGTTTTTTTTACTTCCCTCGAGCGGCCGCGGAGAATTGGAGAGTGCACACGGAGCCCTTGGAGTACCGTGGAGCACCGGTTGAGAACCGCTGATCTAGAGCAGTTTTCCCCAAAGAGGGCATAGAAAGATCCAAGGGGGTGGTAGTAGCCACGGGTATACCCATGGCACCCTATGGGTTGGCTTGAGTTGGGGACGATGATTAAAAACCATTCTGAATAATGGGGGAGGGAGCAATGGAAAAAAATTTTGGGAACCTCAGATTTACAGGTTATGTATCCGGACAATAGTCATGCCCCCCCCCCATATACTGGAGCAGAGCGCCTAGGGGATTGTAATTGTTTTTGGGTCCCAGCACCAGACTTCTCAAGGGCCTCTCTATAGTGAATTCATAGCGTAAAAAACTAAAAGTGATGAGAACCATTCCTGGTCCTGAGCTAGAGCCCTGTCAGCCCGACTTTTGTGGGGGCCATAACAATAGTACTAAAATAATAGTTCAGTTACTGTGTAACATTTTAGTCAGTCTACACTGGCAACGAATGATTTCTAATTAAAAATGATATGCTATTGCTATAAATTTAAAATTTTAGAGATTAAAATATTCAATAAAAAATTATTAAGATTTTTTTCGGGGTCTTCACATTGAAAACATCATAATCTCGCCTGAACGCTCTCCGCCCCCTGCGTACTCCAGTAGTAACTGGAAGAGTAACAGCAAAAACATTTCCGGATATAAGAATCAACCGCTTAAAATAATCAAAATGGATGAACGAAACGTGATTCTTATAAGCGGTGGCTACTGTAATTCATTGAAGGCGGCCTTTTGAATAAAGCACTTACGCGCTTGAAACTTTCGGGAATATCAAATGCGTTTTTATTCCCCCTTATACACTATCCAAGATTATGAATGTAAAGAATTGCTTGAATTAACTTGAATATTTAAAAGATTTATTGGTGGCTTTAAAGGGAGATTAACACAGCAGTGTTATGAATAAATCTACCAGGAATATTCCGGAAAGCTGATCTATGACCATTTTAAACATTATAATACCTCTTTTGAGATTATATAATTAATTTTTATGGTAACCTGAGATGCATTATATAGTTTTATGAATTTATGATTTCAATAAAAAAATTTCTGCTTTGATTCCACCTAATAAAAATTATCATTATAAGTAATCTTATCACCATCATTCATTAAGATTAATGAGTATAGATTATTCAAGTATTTTTTAACATTAGAGTCAATGAGCTCAACATATTTTTCAAGTTAACATTGCATACATTATGGTTGGTACAGTACATAATAGTAAAAAGGAAAAATTTTCAGAATATTTCCCATTTGTTTTGAGAACGGAATTACTTCCGAACGAATGGAACTCGAGTATCAAAATTTGCCGATATATTTTGAGATATTTCAAATAATATGAGGATTTCCCATGAATATTTCCTCAACTGTTATGATTACGACGAAACAAACGGAATACCAGAAACTTATCCACAAAAGAAAAAAGTGTATGAAATAGATCGATTCCCATTTTTCATTCATGCGGAAATGTGGAAAATATTCAGGAGTTCGAAATCGAAAATGAGCTTCAAAGCCCATGTACTTGTTTCTTCTTTGTAATTTCCTGTCGAAAGCTATATCTAAGACGTTCTCAAAGATTTCTTACAAATGTGAATAATTTCTTAGAATTTTCTATAGCGTTTTCTATTCAACAATGTTTATTAAAGGAACCGGAGAATATTCTTTCAAGACGAAAAGAATTGGAGAATTTTTCATTCATTAGAAAAAATTTGCTGTGGAAATAGAAGATTTTCGGCGATTTTCAATGGAAATTTTGGTGTTGCACTTATTTAACATACATGCAGAAATTTGTTTTTAGACTATCCCGATGTTAAATAAGACATTAGGGCTGTTACAACGGATGAAACTATGCAACAAACATAGACATAAGATCAACGTAAAATTGGTTACATTGAATCTATTGCAACAAATGATGATTCTTTTGCAAATTACAGTCAAACTCGGTTATAATGGCATTGATGATTTCGTGAAATTTCACCATTAAAACCGAGGTTGGCGTTGGCCAAGACTGGTTTTTGTTGTAAAATGTGATCAGATATAATCAAACACATTACATGAAGTCGTTATTTTATTACGATTGGATTGACCACATCGCCAGTTCTTGCCGAGAACGATGCCAAATACGTATTGCTTATAAATACCCCTTAGTGCGAAAGACAGCATGCTACGGCAAAACTACAGTAAGTGAAAATGTTATTTCGTGGAAAAAAATTCAACATACGAAAGATGAATATTTTTAGTCATATTCGTAATAACAATTTCTTCTTTAAATTATGCGACGCAACTTGGTCTGCGGTTCTATTAAAGATTATGAAATATAATAGTAAGAGCTTCGTTGAAAAAATGGGACATTTTCATGAAAGAAAAACTCGGGAAAAGCAAAACTACGGAAAAATACGGGTCATGCCAATGAACGAGTTGGAGCGTCAAAACATGCGAGAAATCATTTTTCTAAATTAAGGCATCAATAGAGCAACAGACAAATATTACCTCTATATATGTGTGATGAGCTTTATATATATATATATATATAAATCTAAGAACATTTACGGGATAACATCATAAAAATGAAAACAAAAAGAGGAAAAATCCATGGGGTTAATGTATTTTATCTCCCCTACTGTGTTCATCGTATTTCTTTTTAAAAGTGTCAATCGTGTAAGAATCCACGATCCCCGAATGTAAGCTATTCCACTTATTCACAACCCTATTAGAGGAAAAACTCCCCGCGAAACCACAACCTAGAATTATTCCTTACCAATCGTACCGGTGTCCCGTTGTCGAAGCAGTCGATTGACGGTGTATAAATAACTCATGGTCCATTTTATCAATCAGGTTGAAAATTTTAAACATTTTGATCATATCCCCTCCTCCCGACACCTGTGCTCTTCCAATGTAAGCATATTCAAAAGATCAAGTTTCTCTTCACAGCTGCAGCCCGTGTGCCATCAGGGGTACGCCGTGACTCTTCTGTGCACCCCCTCGACCAAAAGAATGAAAGCATGGTCTATAAAACCTAAATATTACCTCTGTGTGATTAGCTCTAATTCTAAGAACTTATAGTGAAAAGATCGTAAAAAATGGAAGCAGAAACAGGGAAAATGTGCCGTTATATCCAAGGCATTTGCGTTTTCATCGATGTTGAAAGCAAGGTTCATTAAAATAATTATCAGAGGAACTCAACCCCGAACCAAAAATTATTATGATGTCACTCGTTTTTAAAGTGTCGTTATAAACGAGTTTGGTTCTATTATGAAGCCCATGATGCATGATGCATAGAAAACTGAGAAAAATCGATGTATAGAAAAATTTACATATTGCTTTTGGAATAGAAAGAACTCATTTTAACTCTTTTGGTGACATAGCGGAAATCCCTGAATGTAAATCGCCTGAAAGAATTTCCATTTTTTTTAAGAAGTAGGCTTAATTCCGATTTCAAGCAGGTGCAAAGCAAAATGGACAGTAAAATGTGTTCCATTCAGAAAAATGCTTTACACAGTATCTGGGCTTGTAATTGCCGATATAAAAGGCTTTCAAGACGGAGAGATATCTCGTCAATGCTAGTGGGAGGGTTAAATTAGAACTGATCATTGAATAAATAGTGTAATCATGACTCTAGTGGCAGATCATCAGTATTACAATAACGCTTTTAAATTTCTATATAATATACACTCGCTGTAATTTGGAATGTAGATTACAGCATCAAACAATACGTGTATCTAGATTCTTTAGACACGTCAATATAATTTTTTTTTTTTTTGGAATTTATCATCCATTTCATGCACACAACGGGCGCACCATCATCACGGTTCCTGTTATTGAATTATATAATGTGTTGACAAGAGAAATGTCTTCTATACAATGAATGTCTGAAACCCTTAGCAACAACACTGCAAGTCTCGAATAGAAATCTCGCATATTTTACGACGCGATAAGCATTTCGTATAATTACGATGCCACATTACTAAACGATTACGTTTAAATTCCGTCAGCGCGTGTAAGATATTGGAGCTTAGACAGAAGTCGTCCGAGACAAAGATGCAATTTTCGTCTCCGATTGCAACTGACGCGGCCATTTTGCTACTAACTCCCGGTAGCTGAGCGTTTAACGGTTGTTTTGGGACTTTGCTCAGCTCTCTTCTGTGAATGGCTTTTATGTCACTCTTCAAACAAAATAAAAGTCCACTGAATAGCTTCCACGAATCGCTCTTTAAAGCCGAATTCCTGTGAACTTCCCGTTAAGTGTCGTGGAAAAATTATTTCACGTTTCTTCTCGTCTTCGGATAGCTCTACTAAACGTCTTAAGGGCAAGTGGCCGGCATAGATGGCCGGCTTCTTTAACTGTATGTCCCTTACCAGAAAATGCCGAAATTTCTTTTTATTGTTATTGCTTTAAATAGAAAAAAATCCTCTCTGTCCAAATATTTGGCATCGAGAACATACGAGAACAAATGAAAAAAAAAAATTTAGTTGGTTCGCGTTTCATTTCTTCGGTATACCTTAGATCTTAGAATATAGATTTTCAACCTTTCAGAAATCGCGAGCAAAATAGAAAATTCCCACGAGCCTCGTGTGTCACCAACTCATGTTATATGTAAGTGTTTAGATTGCAAAGCCGGGCGCACACCCGCCACGCTACGCGATTCTGAGCTGCGCAAAACTGGTTTTATGGGGAATGGCTATGCAAAGTCGACCATTAAAATAACCCCCCGTGCTTCACCTCAAATCCAGATTTTGTTCTTGTTGAAGCTGCGTAGCGCCGCGGGTGTGGATCCGGCTTAAGATGGGAAAACAAATTGATTAGGGCTTTTCATATAATGAACAATAAATCCTAACAGAAGGGAGGTGCAAGTTAAACAGGGCAAATATAATTGAACAGTTCAATTTATTCTCAAATGTTTTTTTTTTATTAATTATCAATATTTTGATCAGTTATAAAATCCTTTCTTCCAGTAATTATGAAAAAATTGTTTTTGATTAATAACTTTTGGGTAATTTTTCTGAAATTATGTATTTTGATAATTCCATAATTATTTATTTTGATAAATGTTCATTTTGGTAATTCCTTAATTATTTATATCAGTAAACATTAAGTTATTTCCTTCTCAATAAATCTGGAAATTACTTCTCTTCAAATAAATCTTAAAATTATTTCTTTCAGTAATTACGAAATTATTTCCTTCAATAATTATGAAATTATTTCTTTCAATAATTACGAAATTATTTCCTTCTATAATTATGAAATTATTTCCTTCAATAATTATGAAATTATTTCCTTCAATAATTATGAAATTATTTCTTTCAATAATGATATGAACATTGATTTTTAAGTAATTTTTTGTACTAATTCTGAAATTATTTGTTTTAAAAATTCAAAAATTGTTTCTTTCCGTAATTCTGGAACTTTCTACCTTCAGCAAATTAAAATTATTTTTTTTCAATTACTTAATAATTGCAATACTTAGAATGACTTCTTTCATTAATTTTGAAATTATTACTTTTAAACATCCTGAATTTTTCTATTCGTTATTGTGTTTTTCCTGCATTTCTGTAAATAGATATGCTATTTTGGATGCCGACTCTTCCGTCCTGAAATACAAGTGTATGAAACAGGCAAGTTGATGTGAAATCGGGGGCCCCCAAAACAGTTTGGGCGGTGGGGGGTTATTCATCCACCTTGTTAAGAAAGCCCTGCGGTAATGCATCAAATGCACAGCGCTACTGGTGAATATGGATAGCAATCTCACAATAATAAACACCGAAGCATAACTCTCATTAGTCAGCGTTCTTTATCAGACTATTTCGTTTCTACTTCAATCGTCTTTCAATGTTTTTTTGCTAAAAATGTTCGGCGGGGCCACGCGGTTCACGAAACGGTTATTCTCACGGAGGGTGGGGGGATTGTTTTTGGTACAGAAATATAGTAAGTTCATATTTTTGTCAATGGAGACCGATGCACGAAAGCAAATTACTGAGAATTTGTACATCAGAATCCTGTAAAATGCAGGGTGAACGACTAACAGGTCATTTAATAATTTTCCTGCTATAGACACTTACGGTGGTCGGCTGAAGTTGGTTGTGGTCGGCTGAAGATGGTTTTCTGTGGTTCCCAACTTCAAAGCGCAAATGCGAGCCGATCTCCCCGTTAAAAAGTCTCGCCACAGAGAGCAACAGTCCTACAACGGTAAATCATTCAACCATAACACTTCACTCATAGTTAGTAAAACTGGGGGCAGATGACAGCACTACACATAACAAGCATTACACAGGAACAAACTTTACGTCAGGTTGCACTACACGTACACGCACATTCCCGCATGTACCGATTCGTTGGGGGGTTCCGCGGGGGGGGGGGGGTGCATGTGTGGTGTAGCAGTAGTAGGTAGGGGCTCGGGGATCCATGATGTTCTTAAGTCAGCCACCTCGTTGGGCAATTTGCCTGTTGTGGCGTTGTATTTGTATTTGTATTTGTATAAGGTCTTCATTGTGATGTTGACATTTTTGGATGTCAAGTTTACCTCAGCCACGAATCACCAGCTTTACGCTCTCAGCATCTCAGCTTTACGAACGTTTCAGAGACAGAAGAGATTGAAGAAATAATTTTAGTCGAATTTCGTATTTTGCTTTCGTGAAGCGCCTTCTATCGACAGAAATTTGAACTAATCCCTCCACTATAGGAAAAACCTCATCTAGTTAGAATAAATTTTTCGCGAACGGTATAAATTCCTTCAATTTTTATGAATTATCAAACTATTCACGAATTCATGGGACACCCTGTATTATACCATTCGATTTTTGTTTTTGTAGCTGGAGATGTACCAGAGGTCAACACTAATTACGAACAGTCACATGAAATCGGAAATGACATAATCACCTATGAGGAACCAGATTTTGTTTCGAGAACCACTTCTTGGTCACAAATAATTCAGATCAGGGAACTGAAATCGTATCGCTTCATCACTGTGACATGTCACGTGACCATTTCCATTCGATTGAGCAACATCGTGAACTAAATGACGCGCATTATTTATTCACTATCACATAGGGGTCATTCAAGTATTACGTCAGCATCGATGGGGGAGGGAAGGGATTTCCGATTTGTTAACTTTTGATGACGGCGGGGGGGGGGGAGGGGGGTTGGACGATGCTTACGTCATCAATCACCTTTTATAAAAATATGAAATATTCTTAATGGCATCTTACTCGATGTGCCGAAAACGAGAAAAACCTTTCGCTAGTTTGTGGGCACCTTAACTAACAATCTCCGCATTCACAGAGCATACCCTACAGAGCCACTTTAGTGATCTCTAAATGTTTCGCGGATCCTTCAAGTGCTCTGGAGCTGTGCCGCACATTACTCAAGTGATTAGTTAACGCGGATCACTTAAGTAATCTGGTAATGTGACGCGGCTAACTTGAGTGATGTAGAGCCGCACCGGGCGTGGGGGGGGGCGGCGGCTTAAGTGTTCTAAAACTGTGCCATATGTCACTCATGGGGTTTCTAAATGTGCCACGGATCACTTAAGTGTTCTGGAACTGTGCCGCGGATCACTTAAGTGTTCTGGAACTGTGCCGCGTATCACTCAAGTGATTCCTAGTGATGCCGCGAATCATTTATGTAATCTGGGAATGTGCCACAGCTAGCTTGGGTGATGTAGAACCGCACTCGGGGACGGCTTAAGTGTTCTAAAACTGTGCCACATGTCACTCAAGAGATCTCTAAATGTGCCACGATCACTTAAGTGTTCTGGAACTGGGTCGCGGGTTGCTTAAGTGAAATGTGACTGTGCCACGGGCCTACTTGAGTGATCTATAAATGTGCCACTTAGTTCATTTTTACAAAATTAAGTTTCAGAGGGCAGGCCACATTGTGGTCCCCGGGCCAAGGGTTTACATATATATATAATGACTTAGACGAAGGGTCACAATGAGTTCCTTAAAAAGAAATTTTGAGTTCTCAGCCTTCAAACAACACTGGAATTAACAGAAATTGATTATAATAACATCATATATGAAGGTATTTTCTTTCGAAAATTTAATTTGTTTTCGAAATATTTTTTGCATTAAAAAGTAAATTTTTAATCCTGTGTGTGTGTGTGTGGTGGGGGGGGGGGGTCTTGAGCCCCCTATACCCCTTCGCCGCTTACGTCTCTGATCCTAACGATATGGGTTAAGAGGTAGGGGACAGAGTTGATGAAATTTTGCAGACAAGGCGTAGGAGAGGGGTGCTCGAAAATGGCTAAACATTTACTGCTCATAGCTGAACACATTGAAAGAATTGTTTCAACCATTCTAATATTTAGGGCTCTAGCAGTTAACTGTAACGTTTTATGCAGCGTGAAATATTTTTCTTGCTATTCCTCTTTTTTTTTTTTTTGTCGCATAAAATCATTTTGTTTGTCAAGGGCACAAATTTTATTTGCCAAACCATTTTATTCACCTAGTTACGAGAGTTTCGAGAATCCTCGAGAAAATCAAACAACGTAAAGGGGGTTGGGGCGTAATAGAATTAGAAAAATGCACAAGACTTGACAGCTCATTAAATTTGACGAGCATTAATTGTGACACGAGTCAAACGGAATATAGATTGTGACCTCTACGAGAACTTTATTGTTGTTTAATTTTCATTATTTATTGTAAAATTCGAAAATTTTCCTAGAAAATCAGTTTCCACGAAAACAAAACTTAACTTTGATTCGTTTATAAACAGAAGAAACTAGAAAATTTACTTAATGAAAATCTCTTCAACGCGTTGTGGAATGAGATGAATTTATTTGACGTAAAATCCCTAAATATAATCGTGTCAATGAAAGAAAATGCATTTACATACATTCAATTTGTCATAGTTTCCAGTTTCCGTTTCATATCACAGTTAATTAGTAGGTGCTCACGTTACTCGAACATCCAATTATTCCTCGCCTTCTAATTATTAATTATATTTAAAATACTTTTTTTTCTCCATTCAAGTATATAGAGACGTTTCTGATTCTAGTATAAATCGGTAGAAACTCCATTGAGTGAAGTCTCATTTAAAACTCGGAAAATAAACTTCAATTTAAACACCGTGAAGGTGAGATCACTTTTCCGCTTGCAAATTAGCTCCTTCTGTTTGCTTAATCGATTGGTACTTGAAAAGCGTGAACTCTTTGATATGAGGGTCTTCGTGATCGAGTGTTGATCGGCGATGGCTTCTGTTTTTCACAATTCTACCGGACTGGAATAAAAATTTACTCCACGCTTTAGAAAATAAATCTAGAATAAAACCTCCGTGTTGATAACCGTATCTGCATTGTACAGGGTGTCCTGTAAGTGCCACCTTTATTTCATCAACCGTCCGTCCTAGAGGTATGATTCCAATTTAGAATATGGTCAACAGGCGTTCAAAAACTACACTGTACCAGTTTTGAGAGTGGAAATACAGTGTGTAACAAAATTAAAAATATTTTTATTATTAGGTATGGTTCCCCCCCCCCCCGTGCTCTAAATTCCAATTAGAAAGTTGTTGCGCTGTCTCTCCGGATGCGGTACTCATGTGATCCGACTTCCAATTAGAAAGTAGTTGTACTGTTCCGCCTGATGCCAACAAAAAAAAAACATGTTTCCAAGTGCAATATTCACAGAGATATTCAAATTCGAAAAATGGAGGAAATTTGAGAAAGAACAGCGCTAAATGCTGAAAAACCGTTTTACCCGGATTTAACGCTGCTCTTTCCCAAATTTTCTAAGTTTTTTTTTAATTCGAATATCTCTATTAATATTGTACTGAGAAACCATGGAATTTTTTTTGTTGGCATCAAGCTGAAGAGGACAGAGACTTTATAATTGGAAGTTATATCACAGGGGAAAATTTCGCACATCATGAAATTTTCGATTTTTTTAAAATTTTGTTATACGCTGTTTTTTCACTTTTGAAACTGAAACAGGATAATTTTTGAACACCTTTTGAAGTTTTTTTGAATTGGAATCATGATGAGATAAAAGCCGTGCTAGCACCCGCAGGACACCCTGTATAACTATATACCAAGGAAAACATTTACCGGGAAAATTTAATTGTAAAACTGTACAAAAACATTATTCTGTAGTTACGTATATACAGTCAGTTCGCTATAAGTCGAACTCTAATAACTCGAACTCTAATAACTCGAATATATGTTTAAGTCGACGTTTTTACTGATCCCCAGAACATTTTTCGTAATTTAGTGTTAAAGGTTTTCTTCCTTTAAGTCGAAGTTTTCGAGATTGAGAGAAATTTAAAACAGTGGGCGCGGTAGCCCAGGTTGATAAGATACCCTCCGAAAGTGCCAAACGATGCTTAGAGGTGTCGTGAGTTCAAAATACCCCGGGGGATACAGAAAATATCCTGACACCGGGGTACTACACAAACGGAGACACGACCACATCGAAAGATTGCTACCGTAGGAAAGAGGTTTTTCCTCCCACATTGAGGGGTTAGCGCATCAACCTCTCGGTAAGTGTAACAAACAAAAATCTGCCGTTCGAAATCCGCAATAAATTGTAGATCCCGATCTAGTTAGATCTCGTGTGCAGAAAATGACCGTCGTGCGACAAAAATGATCAAATGATAGAATTTAGTAGTAGAATTTGGCATTTATCCATTTAATTTAGCACTTGGCATCAAAATTTAACATTTAACAACAGAATCTAGCGTTTAGCATTGAAATTCACCATTTAACAATAGAGTTCTCTCGGCAGATTCATTTCGTGGATTCATTTTTCTGCTCCAAAAAAGGGAATGGTTTTCTCACGAAAGAAGGACAAACAAGAGAGAGGGAGATTTTATACACAAAGTGTATAAAAAATACCAGCGGTTCTCAACATTTTTTGACTCGTGAAGTCCTTTTTGGCATATAATTTCTATGGCGGAGCCCCGTAGACCTATTTTTTACTTATTCAGAAAAATTACTGATTTATTTTTATTGTCCTAAAGTAATTATAATTATTTTTTTCAAATTACTGTTTTTTATATTTTCCTCGAGTGGCCGCGGATGCCCTTGCGGAGTGCACAAGGAGCCCCAAGTTCTCCGCGGAGCACCGGCTGAGAACCGCTGTTGTAGACTTTATTTATAATTCTTTCATTTATACGAGTATCATGTATACATCCGTTTTTCCATAATAGAGTATGTACAATGTACATACTGTATGATAATGTCGAGAAATAAACTATATGTGTACATTGTATGTATACATGTAGTTTATTTCTTAACATTATCAGTGAATAATGAAATATGATTGTTAGAATAGCTTATTTTTTCGAATTTCATAATCGCCAGTAGTTTGATATGTTTTTTACGAGTAAGATATTTGTGAATAGCGCTGTTATTGTATAATAAATACTTCGTTTTTTTCCCAATCTGAAATCGGAATTACCGATAAGTCGAACGATAATTCGGAAGTTTTTCGTCCGCCGCTGCGCATTCGACTTATCGGGATTTGGCTGTACATGTACATACATTTTACATAAGGGGTCGTTCAAGTATTACGTAAGCAAATTTTTAGCAATTTTTAGCCATTTTTAGCAATTTTTAGCCGCGACGAAGTTCTAGCCATTTAAGTGATCCGTCTCACATTTAGAGATGACTAGAGTGACATATGGCACATTTTTAGAGCAATTGAACGGCCCCCAGTGCGATTCTACATTACTCAAGTTAACCGCGGCACATTCCCAGATTACTAAAGTGATTCGCGGCATAATTACGGATCACTTGAGTGATGCGTGGCTCAGTTCCAGAGCACTTAATCGGCCCGGACACATTTCCACTTGGATCCGCGAAACATTTAAAGATTACTAAAGTGGCTCTGTAGGGCACTTATCAATGGGGGGGGGGGATGTTACTTCAAGTTGCCCACAAACTCTCGAAAGGTTTTTCTCGTTTTTGGCGCACCGAGTAAGATGCCATTAAATATATTTCATATTTTCATAAAGGGTGGTTGATGACGTGAGCATTATCGAAACCCCCCTCCCTTGTCATCAAAAGTCAGCGAACCGGAAACTCTCCCCCCCCCCATAGATGATGACGTAATACTTGAACGGCCCCTAAGTTTCGTTCCTGTAAATTTGTTTACTTTTAATAATTAAAAAAATGTATTTATTTCATAATATAATGCTTGATAGTAAGCATTTCGTCACGTGTAACAACAAACTTCTTTTATGAATCGATAGAAATCGATAACTGCATAGAGTGACCAGTTAGTTTATGAGTGACCAGCGTGTCCACTCCGTTATCCGGAAATTTCGCCTCCGACATTTCGCCACCGGTTCGTTTCGTCCCAGGCACATTTCGCCTGCCCTGACCGACTGAGTGACCAAGTGATTGGGTGAGTGACCGTATGAGTGATCATTTTAGTGCGTGAGCGACCAAAAAGTGGATGAGTGACGCAATGAGTGACAAGTGGGTGTTTAATTGACCGTATGAGTGACCAAGTAAGTGATCGTATGAGTGACCAAGTATATGTGCAATTGTCCGCATGATTGAGTGAGTGACTGTATGAGTAACCTCAATATCTGTCTCAGATGTGAAACGGAGTGTTCCCGGTCCTTCGATATTTAATGTATGAGTAACCAAGTGATAGACTGTATGAGTGAGTGAGTGACCGTATGAGTAAGTGAGTGTGAGTGACTGAATGGGTGCTTCAATGACCACATGAAGGAGAAAGTGAGTGATGATATGAGTAAGTATAAGTAACTGTGGTCGAGTGAATGACCATATGAATGATCAAGTGTGTGACTGTATGAGTTAGTGACCGCATGAGTGACCGTTTTAGTGATCAAGTTAGTGATCGTATCAGTCACTACACTCTCACTTGGTCTCCCATATGGTCATATATTGCCACTCACTCATACGATCACTCACTCACTCCTTCACTAGGTCAGTCTTACGGTCATTCATTCACTTATACAGTCACTCACCCACTCACTTGGTTCCTCACAAGGTCAAGTTACAAAAAATATTCTCATCCTAGACAAAAAAATTATTTCTCCAACCATAAGTGGTGGTATTGTGGGGTTCCCACTGCAATTACATACAGTGCATACCCCCCCCCCTCTCGGTATTGACCGAAGCTGTATAAAGAGCGTCTTCTTAATACAGCTTTGTTATTGAGTCTGTGTCCATCCGGGACAGTAACGCCAACTAGTGCCATCATTTCTCCAAGGCCAGGATTACACTATAAAAGTTTTATGGAAGTTCTTTTTACACAACTGGAAGAAAGCAACCAATAAGCATAGTGGTTAGTTTCGCTCGAATGCAACCGATGCTATTTATTATTGGTTGCATTTTTTAAAATCTCTGCCTTAAACTAATGGATTTAAATGTTCATACGGTTACCAGGTCATCGTTTAATAAAAACATGCCACGTAATGCTATGTATGCAATCGAACTTGGATAATTCGAAGCTGAAGAAAGGCAGCAAAAAAGTTCGAATTATCCAATTCATCAATATTGGATAACAAAACATTTTCACGAAAAATCAAAAATTCTTGGTAATTGTTGGATTTTTATGACCTAAGAACTGGTAGAAAATATTCTATTAAAAAAATTCATTTTTGCTCTAAAAACCAAAAATAGGTTCCACAAAGCAGGAAAAAAAAGACTTAGAAATTTACCTTTTCTCAATTTCCGTTATCATTAATTTCAGCAAAATCATGAAATAATTATAAGAGTTTAATGAAACTAGTGATATTTAAAAAAATTAGTTGTTTGATTGGACCGAAATTCTTCAGTTTACCATCTACCACGTGTACAGAGGCGAACGCAGAGAGGGACCCCCAAAAGATAAAAATTAAAAAATATTTTAAAAAGCTTTTCGAATTTAAAAAAAATTGAAATATAAAATATCTTTATATGCTTTCCTAATACATTTTTATTAATTTAAAAAGCTTTATTTACTGAAAATTATCTGTAAGAAATTCCTTGCGACCCTTCCAAATTTCGCTGATTACACCCCTGCACACTGTACATCACAGAATCAGTAAGTAAACAGATGGATGGACTCAACAAGTGGGACCTGGGAACTGAATTCCAGGTCTCCATCCCACTATCTATGGCCTAATAGGTGGATAAATATATGGGCGATTGCCCTTACCCCTCCCATGTACGTGTGAAGCTGATTTGCAATGGCCTTCCAATAGTCGAAAAGAAGCCCTGACATTTAGTTCTTGATCAGTTTCTTTCAGTTGACCAGATTCACACTTTTTTCCCCCTGAGACTTTCTAAAGGAATCTAAGAAACGTATAGTTTACATCGAAAAACGTAATTCATGATACAAATTAGATAGTTTCATCCTAACGCCTCCTAATGGCTGAATAACAAAAATGCAGGATTTCAGCTGAATGGGGCGGGGGGGGGGGGAAGAGTTCCATTTTAGCATAGAATTTGAAAAAAAAAAGGAACGCGCAGATAACTACCAATTATGTAGGAAAGAAAAACAGATTGTCCCGTTTTACAAATTCATATTTACCATACGTCCCGTTAAACCAAATGGGATGTATGGTCACTGAGCTTGAAAACGGGACTTTCCGGATATAGTTATTATTTTCGTTAACATAAACCCTGAGTTTGTATGTAAAATCATAATTTGTATGTTTGTTTCATAAACCCTGATGTGATCACATTCAGCGGCGTAGTCTGCAATTTAGTTTGCGTAGATTCAGTGAAAAAAGGAATTTCCCATTAATTAACATTACGTGCATGAGCTCGGAAAAAAATTTGTCAAAAATCAAATGTTCTTTCTAAAAGTTTGAAATAAATATTCTGGCAACGAACGATATCTATGGCATCTACTAAAAGAAATTCAGGATGTTTTGAACATAATTACTCTAGTAAACAATTCATCAAAGAGAAGAAGAAGAGACCAGTAATTTTACTTGACTTTAAGAGAGGTCACACAATGATTCTGGTGACCTCATTCAACATCTCCAAAGCAAGAATCAAAACCCAAGTTTTATGACCCACCTGTCGAATGACGTCATTTATCTCTGCAATGATTCGTCCCTTGTTTCTTGGCTCCTCCCAGACTTGATATTGATGAACGTTCGGCATTTCTTATTCGTTCTTCGATGATGGCGTCAAGCTGAAGCTGAAGACCGAATTCTATGCTTTTAAAAAACAAGGTCTATAAATGTGCCGTGGGGCAATAAAGTGATCTACAAATGTGTCGTGTGTAGCTTAAGTGATCTGGAAATCGGCCACGGGACACTTTAGTGATACAGTGCCTCGGTGATCTTCTAATGTGCCGCAGGCCACTTAAGTGATACAACTTTAGTAATCTGCAGGTCACTTAAGTAACCTGAGAATTTGTCCCAGTACACTTAAGGGATCTGGAACTGTGACACAGGTCATTTAAAAGATATTTAACTGTACCGTGTGTCGCTTAGTGCTTTGAAACTGTGTCGCGAGTCACTTAAGTGATTTAAATGTGCCGTGGTTCACTTAAGCGCTGTGAAAATGTGCCGCGAGTAACTTAAATGATCTTTAAATGTGTCGTGAGTCGCTAAAGTTGTTTGGAACTGTACCGTAGGTCACTTAACTGGTCTTTAAATGTGTCGTGGGTTGCTTAAATGCTCTGGAGCTCTACCGCGGATTACTTAATTTATCTGATAATGGACCACGAGCACTTAAGTACTCTGGGAATTTGTCGCGGTACAATTAAGTCATCTGAAACTTTGACACGAGTCATTTAAGTGATTTTTTAAATGTTCCTTGTGTCGCTTAAGTGCTCTGGAACTGTACCGCGGAACACTTAAGTGATCTAAAAATTTGCCGTGAGTCACTTACGTTCTCTGAAACTGTACCGCGGGTCACGTTACTGATCTGGAAATGAGCCACGGGACACTTCAGTGGTAAGGAACTGTTCCTCATGGATCTTCAAATGTGCCTGAAGTTACTTAAGTGATCTAAATTAATACGTATCTAATGTATAATGTGGGAATTTGTAGCGGTACACTTAAATGATCTGAAACTGAGACAGCTGATCTTTAAATGTTCCCTGGCTCAATTACGTGCTGTGAAACTGTGCCACGGGTCACGTAAGTGATCTTTAAATGTGCCGTGGATCAGTATTCGCTGTGAAACTGAGCCGCAAGTCAATTACGTGATTTTTAATTGTGGCATGGGTCGCTTAATTGCTCTGAAACGATACTGGGGGACACTTAAGTGATCTGAAAATGCATCGTGGGGCGCTTAAATGCTGTGGAACTAGTTAGAAAATTGTTTGCCATGTATCTTATGATGCCAACAAAAAATATCCATGTTTCTAAATGCACTATTCGCAGAGATATCTGAATTCAAAATTGGAGGAAAGTGATGAAACAACAGCATGAAAACTAGGGAAAGAAGCGTTGTCCGTTAGTTTTTGTAGTTGTCTCCCAACTTTCCTTCGATTTTTCAATTCAAATACAATATTCACTGAATAAATTCCTGACTTTACACATTTATATTGCGCAAGAATGGCTTTAATATCTGTCACCGTTTTTTTTCTATCCCATTTTTCAAACCATCATTCGATTGCGGATACTCTGCATAATGCCTGCCAGCAGTTTATATCGAAATATGTTAAAAATATTTCTAGTGCAGGTAGAACAAAAACTCGAACACAAGAGTTAGACCGCGGGCCTTCGTGATTTTTTCCTTCTTACCATAAGAAGGGGAAAAAATGAACATCACGAAGGTCGCGGTTAGACGCAGAAAACCTTATAGTATTTGGAAATTTAAAAATTCGAAATGAGTTCTTTAGAAAATTTGCGTTCACTAAAACCTCCCTTAAACAGGTAACTTCAACATTAAATTAGATTAAAAACTCGAGAGGAATCACCCAAACACACCACCATTCATACTTCATCTTGAATTTCACCGAGAACTCTACCGAAAGTGAAATATCGCTTTTCTTTTTTACTCATTGCGAGTAATCAGGGGACGCTAAATTTCTTCAATACTCGTGTCAATGTAAGGTTTGTAGATATACTCCCGTGAGCCACACACACACACACACACACACACACACACACACACACACACACACACACACACACACACACACACACAAATGCTTAGATGCAGAACTCCTGTCCGAAGCATGAAGGGAATTTATTCTATATAAAAGTGATATATATATATATATATATATATATATATATACATTCGGTATCTAGAAACATTACTTCCCGTACTTCAAGAAAAATCTCTATGAATCTAACTGACGTATCATATATAGGCCATAGTTTCCCAACCTTTTTTGTCCCATCGCCCCTTCTTCAGAAATATTTCCTCCCATCGCCCCCCAACGCACGCAATCTAACCCATAGGATCCTATGTTACACCCGTTACACCCGTAGTTTCTACCGCCCCCCTGGAACATTCCATCGCCCCCCAGGAGGCGTTAACGCCCACGATGGGAATCACTGATATAGGCCAATGTTAACGGATGATAACTCTCAATCCCATCGTATTTATCATTTTTATTTGTATTTTGATATGTAAGTTCTTATACATACTTGTGTTCCGAATTTCTTATATACATAGAGAAGCAATATAAAAAAATGCCGAGTTGCATTCCAAGCAAATCCAAGCTCGAATCATGCCACGGCAGCAAGAAAAGGTTAATCTTATTAGTATAAGAATCATACTACGAATGTTTTTATATAGCACACTTGTTTTCTTTTCCTTCGCTTCGATACATAATCTAATCATTGCCGTATATATAAGTACCATCTTTCCAATGTTATTTTTTACCGCGAGGCTAAAAAGCAATCCATAGCCACTAAGTATCGATAAAATTAAAGAATTCAGATCAAAAAAATATTAATAAAACCCATACTTGATGAATTTCATTTCCATTTAAATTGAATTACTGTACATTTTTGAATAAGTCGATACTAAAAAAGAATATTATAGGATAAATAACAGAATCAGATTAGTTTCGTTTACTAAAATTAATCAATTAATACATTTTAAGAACTAAAATTACGAAAAAAACTTTCTAAAAAATGCATCACTGTGAAATTTAAGTTACTATTTTTGTTAGTAAACAAATCAAACGTTCTCTTGAGTCATTCTAAATTGAAATGATTTTTTTTTCTTATTTTCCATCTCGAAATCCATTTTAAAAGACTTAAAATAATTAATAATTTTTCCTTTCCGTTTACGTTTAGCATATTAGGAAACAAAATAGCTAATAAAATATACATAAAAGGTAGAATATTGTAATCCCAAAAATCAAGTAATTCGAAGTTAAGAAAAAGGGAAATAAGTATTGTTTGTAAGAATGTTTTGTTTTTCTTTCTGTTACATGGGAAGATATTAAATATGTAATCGAATTTGTGATATGATTGCATTAAAAGTTACGCAATCCGTCAACTCCTAGCATAAAAGAGAAGAGGTTAGGACATCTTTGTTTCTTTAGGGGATTATATTGATGAAAAAGAAAATATATTTTAGTTGCAAATTGTTAAATACATCTTTGGATATCCCAAACTCCATTTGTTATCTGTAAATGTAGATGCACATTTTTTTACATATATATTTGTAAAAAAGGACGGTATTTCTATTTTATTATTGTACTATATACAGTCGAACTTGGTTAATTCGAAGTCCAAAGTCACTGGAAAAATTTTCTAATTGTCCAATTAATTTATCCTGGATCTGTAAAATGAGTATAAATTGCAACTTAATGATCAACATTCACATAGGGGATAATATAATTATCAATTATTAAACTTTCATCATCAGTAACGAAACTCCCAAATTTTGCCGAATAATCAAGTAACATTTGTGAACTGATGCCACGAATTGCAACGTAGATGAAAGAATCTGGTGAATTAGGAATATGAGTAAAGATCCTGATACTGTTGTTTGTATAAATTGAAATGTTTCATGTCGGGAGATTACCGTCACCCCCAACAGTCACGGCCCCGTCTCTGATTCGAGATATCAGTCTCGTCCCACGAAACACATCAGGATCGGATTCTGAACGGCAATGAGATTCTATGCAAGAGACTGTCATAAATAACGCCAAAGCAGTTGTTCACGGGCTGAACGACATTCGGAACATTGTAACGGCTAACTCTTCATAGAATGCTTTCAGTAAGTGGTTGGAAAAAATTTAAAAAATTACAATGATGGAATTCTTTCAAAAAAATGTGAAAATTCATTCAAGAAACTAAAGGTAGAAGAGATCAAAGGTAGGCTGTGTAGCACCAACAAGTGTTTTACGTGAATAAATCTACAAAGTGATTGTAATTAAAGTTCACGTACTCTGAGTAGTTTTTCCACAAAAACGGCTTATCCGAATACAGTCAAATGTTTAGGATATCTTAATGAGTTCATAGGGAAAGATGTTTATGAAATTTTAAAAAATTTCAATTTTCTACCATCAGGTGAGAAGTGGCTCTTTTTTATTGAATTTTACATTTCTCTATGGTCCACATAGCGTATATATTAAGTTTCAATGGAACCTCCAAAATTAGCGCTACGCAGGTCGGAGTAGTATCAGAATCCTGACGGGTGCTATATTGGTCTGAGCAGCGCCCGTTCTGGTAGACATATTGCATTGAAAATTGGTATATACTCTATATAGACAACGGACAAATGTAAAATGCAATAATAAAGCGCCTATTTCTCACCTGGTGGTCGAAAATCGAACTTTTTTTCCCATAAATCTCTTTCTCCTAGGGTCTCATCAAGATATCCTAAAAATTTATCTGTACTCGTATAAGTAGTTTTTGAAAAAGCTACTCAGAGTACGGGAACTTAAATTATATTTCATATTCGGCCTGTGCCCATTCAATCATATCGAAGTATAAAAAAACATTCTGGCATTTTTAGTCACCGATCTCTTCGCCGAGTAATTGGTGCTCCGCGGAGCACAATTTGGGAAAGCCATACTTGTATATAAGATTTAATGAGGAGAAGACGAGACTCATCTAGAACAGACAAAGAAGTTCATAGGTATAGAACTCTCGAATTGGAGGAATATATACATTGGAGGAAATCTCATGTAATCAAAGAAAGTCAGAGATGAAAATCTGACAGAACTTGGAATTCAACGAATCTCCTATTTTTTTCATCCTATTTCCTTCGATTTCTGTGTTTAATCATCACTCTCTCTCTCTCTAATGGCTTTCTGTTGTCACAAAGAAGAAGAAAAGAATTCAATCCGCTTCCAATCATTGTGATGAGAGCCCCAATTAACGATTTCCATTTGATGAAAGTCCTTTTTTTAATTTGAAGCCATTGGCACTCTTGCTTTTCTAATTTATCTCCACTGATTGTAGTGGTCGAAAATTTTCCCACGTGATTAAAAACAATAATAACTTCAATTTTTCTTTGATTTGGAAAACAGAAACGAGAGAGTACATTATTGAACGCATCCAAGCCTATTCGGATTTTTCATGAATGATGTTCGTCCATTTTTTCCTCATCAAGTTTGACTGAATTGCTCCAATCAAAAACATTTTATCTTCAATTTTTTTCAGAAAAATGAAACAAAAACATATTCTCAAGCATCATTAAGGGAAAGGAATATAAAATACAAAACAATCATCGATTCAAGCAAAAATATATTATTTTAATTTAAACGGTAGTATATCGATTTGTTCAGTTCCAAATTTGTTTTCTTGTGGCATTGAGATAGTAATTGCTTTTGTAGTTTTCATTTCGCATGTATGTGTTTTATATTTTTTGGTATTATGAGGATGCAATTAAAGATTTCATTTTTGAAAGATCGTATGGTATTGGTAATTTTTGTACATTAAATGGCTTCTTCATTTTAAGTTCTTAGTGGCCTTAATAGTATATATAGATACTGTGAGAAGGTCGAAATTTTCTCAGGCACCTAAGAACAACAAGGATAATAACTACGAATAACAAAAGATTATCCTGTTATTTGTGCGTTTGATGGAGACGTGTAGAAAATGTAAATAAAAACTGTGGACAGAATTCTCATGAATATATTTCATGAACTATCAATTTTTTTGTATATGATTCAGTTGATTATGACTCATTCAATCGCTAAAATTTCATCAACCATAAAAATGTATATGAAATACACACAGCACTATATATGCACTCCGACTGTTAGGAAAATACACACATACTTCTGGTACAACTCAATCGGTAGTAAATTGCTCATTGTAAGTAGGAGGTTCGTCGAATTGTCTCAGCCATTATCACTGGTCCTTGGATTCGGAAACGTTGATCAGATAGAACATAGTTTCCCAACCTTTTTGTCCCATCCCTCCCCCCTTCTTCTTCAGAAATCTTTTTCTGCTACTGCCCCCAACGCAATCTAACCCATAGGATATTCCTATGTTATATCCTTAGCTTCTACCGCCCCCCTGGCACTTTCCATCGTCCCCAAGGGGGCGTTAACACCCACGTTGGGAATCACTGAGATGGAGTAAAGAGATGGGTAAATCATTCAACCATAACACTTCACTCATAGTTAGAAAAACTGGGGGCAGATGACAGCACTACACATAACAAGCATTACACAGAAACAAACTTTACGTCAGATTGCACTACACGTACACGCACATTCCCGCATGTACCGATTCGTTGGGGGTTCGTTGGGGGGTTCCGCGGGGGGGTGCATGTGTGGTGTAGCAGTGGTGGGTGGGGCCTCCGAGAAATGACTCGGGGGTCCATGATGTCCTTAAGTCAGCCACCTCGTTGGGCAATTTGCCTGTTGTGGCGTTGTATTGGTATTTGTATATGAAGATTTTTAGATGAGGCGAGAAGAGATAAAAGAGAGAGAGAGAGGCCTTGAGAGAGAAGATGCTTTGCTGAGTATTCTTTCAAGTGTTCTGCGATATGAAAAATTTCAAAGAGATATTTTATTTTGTAAAATTAAATGAAGATGGAACAATGATTATATTTTGAATTTGAAACTCATTTCACAGAAAAAAATCCCCACATTAAATAAAACAAATATTATCAATATCAAAACACAATTTTCCGGATGAATCAGCCGTATTTTACATTGAATTCTTCAACTACAGTATTTCATATAAAAGAAGTGGAAAATTTTTTCTAACAGCTCAAGTAACATATTTACAGCTTCCTACAGCCTTAATAACTGTTTGTACAATGCTCTTCGTTTTTCTTTAGAAATTCCAAAGGTTATTCAGGCATTTTTATTTTAATTCAATTTTGAACAGGAACTTTTGACAGGTATTGTCAATGTTTATTCTGTCTTGCGCAATGAATGTTGAAAAGGAGGAGTTCGATTCAACATTCGCTTTATGTAAAAGAGTCCGTAGGGAGTTGTATCTTTGAGAACTTGAGTGAAATAAGATAAGCAAACGAAAAATAAAGACTGAATGTATTTAAATTGCTTTTCTTTTAATTACGATTTCACCTTTGTCTTTCGTTTTAAGTTCTTTTTGAATATCAAGCATTCCATTTCAAATACAATTATGTATAATTAATTAGAATCTTTCGAAAAAAGTCCCGTTATGATTATGTAATGGGACACTTTAATAATTACATTCTACAATTTAATTGTTGAGGAAAGAGAAGAAAAATATTTAAAAATGCCAATTTTTTTTTAACGCTAGAACCGCGGAGTGGGTCAATTTGACCCAAATCAAACTTTGTTTTCATTTATCTCAAAAACTTACCGGCAGATGTTAAACAAATTTTGTGACTTTTCATGATATTATATGAACCTTAATTCACGAAAATTTCATTATATTCCCATTTCGTGTTCTAGAGCTATAAGTACTTGTACCTAGAACCGCGGTTTGGGTCATTTTGACCCAAAGTACTATAGGAAAAAATGGGTGTATAATTTTCTTGGAAGTGGTTACCCTTTCTAAAAAGTATTCGTAAATGAAGATAGTGAAGAATAAAGGTCAAAGCCTATTCATTGTCAGAGCAGATTATCTTTTTTCAATGGAGGAATGACAAGTAGAGCTAAATATATTTTATTTTTCCTTTGTAAACTTGAATACCTGGAATTCTGACTAGAGTCAAAGATTTTGGGAGTGTGTTTAACTCTAGAAAAAATGTGTAGTTGAAATTTCTGTAGGCAAACCATGTCACAGAAAAAGAATAAAATTCTGGCCTGCATCAAATACGTTTTGAATGGATTTCCAAATCTTGGGAAGTATCAACGTCCAACGAATCTCTTTCTTTCAGAGTACATAGTGATGCAACTACACTGAAGCTGGCTGAAATGCTAAAAGCCAAAAAATACGAACTTAGTAGAGACGGTGAGACGAAATCAAGAGCAATGTTATCTGATGCAATAAAGATAGTGAAACTACAGTTGTATAGAACAATGATGCCACAATTACAATTTATCAAGGAAAGAACAATGTAAGTTTTTCATTAGTCAGCACGCTTCATATGGCAGTCGATATTGACAGTAGTAGCCCCAAAACGCTTCCACACACACAGAAACTATTGCACACAACAATTCAGCAAAGTGTAACGATCGTAGTTGTAGCGATCAAATTGCCCAGAAAAATATTCGGTGAAGGTGGCATATCACAGACGTTTTCTACAACATCCTGGACCTAACTATAAACATATTCCTGTATTTTGTATAGAGCAGTACAGAAGGCCAGAATTAGTTTTTGGAAAGCAGTTCCTCTAAAATCTTATTGAAGAACTGCGTTCATCACACGTGTTGCCCTTGCGCAAAAGTGTAAATAAATAAATTAATTATTAATAGTAATAAATAAAAATAAACGATCTGATGTGTCAGGTAACATAAAAATGTGGAAACAAAACTGTTAATTTTTGCATGGGATGTGCAACTTCAACATGCGATGAATGTGCAAGAATAATATGAAAAAAATTTGCTCAACTGCTCATCATAAATTCCACTTAACAGTAAGAAATCAATACTTATTTGACAGAATCATATTATAGACTTTCTCATATTCAATTTGACACGCTTATTCTATATCTTTGTTCTATTATAAGATTACTGAAAAATGTTTTTGGACTGAATATAGTGAATAATGTATACTAAGTCTTATTTTTAGTGAATTACATCATCTTTTAGCTAATTTTGAAGCCCATTATATATTCATAAAAAATATAATTTTCCATTATGAATACGCAATTAAACAACATTGAATAAGAGTAAGGAAAACTCCAGGAACCAAAAATAAATTCCTGTTTTTTCGCTATGAAATACCGTTTTTTCACAGTTTGGGTCAATTTGACCCAGTCCGCGGTTCTAGGTATACCGAAAGTACCGCGGTTCTAGTGTTAAAGAAGATATTTTCTCTAAATATAATTTATTTCAGATTTGATTATTTCCCACATTTTCTGTCCTCGCTTTGGGCGCAGATCAAACCGAAGCTATAGTTTGAAATGTCGACATGTTTGTATTTGTGCATGTAGGATACGCGCGCTTTGATGGATGCTCTGGTTTTGTTCCGTAGGAATGATGTTCATGACAACATCTGAATACCATACAGCTAGTTCCCTCTGCATCAGAGGTTTGTTTCGTCTACGCAATTTTGTATACACTGATGTCAGTCATTACAGCATGAATGCAAAGGATGTCCATGCCCATTCTACCTATCCTGTGGCATATGTTGGTATTTCGTATGCACCCAGATTGATTTGCAATATTTCAAATAGCAATCAGAGAAATGATTCCATCCAGGCATCAATCGATAAATGTCTTGAACGAGAAAGTAGACGCTTACTGTAATGATAAGATGGTAGTGTTCATCTTCATTAAACGGTTGAAATTCATTCAATCAATGGCAAATTATTTCTTGGTGATTACTTCAATACAAATAGTAATTATTTTGCAAAGAACACAATTCCAATCCGTAAGAAAACATTGGCACCCTAGTATATGGGGTAGTTCTCAGCCACCTCGTTGGGCATTTTGCCTGTTGTGGCGTTGTATTTGTATTACTTATTTTCCCTTGCAGTATTTTACTGGCGAACCGTTGATACAAATACAGCTGTCGGGGAACACTATTTTCCCCATCAAAATATTCAAACTTTTAAAATTTCATATGCAGAATTGTTATCATTTTAATCATAGAAAAACATATTTTGTTGGCTTTCACAAGCGCAATCGTCTCTTGCTCACCACTTTTCATGCGCATTATTGAAACTGGTGCGCCACGACTTGGTTTATACTGAATGACGCCCAGACATAAAAACAAAACATATAGGTCTAAATATCATTTCATTCCAACGCTTCAATTAACCAATCAGATTAGAGATATTTTATATAACGCAGAGAAGCATCTCTCAGTTACTTACGCACTTTTTAGGGCTTTTCGGCTTTACGTGAGGTAAGTAACCTGGGTTTTTTTGGGGCGCTCAGAATTCTTGTGCTGGGGGAGGGGGGGCTCTTTAAAATATTGAAAATGTAGTATTTAGTGACTTCAGGCCACTCCTAGCCATAAAGGAGTGTGGGGATGGCCAGCCTTTGGTGAGTCAATTTTTTCTGTGTGAAGCATTTCGAAAGATCTAATCTTTTATTTTTGTGAAATATGTATTAACTAGCTACAATACCCGGCGCTGCCAGCCCGGGTTTTCTCCAATTACTGGCAGGATTGAAAAAGTGACAAACTATTATAAATAGAAAGGAATAAACTATTACACATATACTGGCAGCATTAAAGAAGTGGCAAACCATTGTTAAGGCATATGCACGTCTGAAACGCATTGCTAAGGAATCTCGGTAACCGAAGTAAACATTCCGAAAGTCATTCAGAGAGAGGGCCACAACATTCTAATTGGGAGTTTGAAGACAGGGTGTCCGTATAAAAAGTTAAGTTTTGTATTACAATAACTATACAACCCCTTGCAACATGAATGACGTATCTGAGTTCTACACGTTATTTTTAGAATTTTTCTAATTGGAAGTATGCCTTTGTGGGATCAACGGTTCGCCAGTAAAATGCGGTGCGTGCTGTTAGCTATGCCAACACCTTCTATAGCAGCAATCCTCCGCTTGAAACTTTGACGTCACTGATGTCGCCCGTTTCATTTGTAGCCATTGGATACAGCAGTCTGGCTTATGCGAAATCTTTACCTTTCTATGCAGTATATTCAATAACTATAGGTGAAATGAACAAGTTTAATGACGTCATGAGCTTTGAGTGGAGGCTATCTACCACGTGTGTACAGAAAATAATGAATAAAGTTAAATAAATAAAGAAAGAAAGAGAAAATTTAAATCGACTGAAGAACATAAAGATTCGTCTGTGCCATGAGTAACAAATATTATGCAGTCATTCTATTGCTATTTGCTTTTAATAACACGAATGTTTGAAGACGTACGTCACATAAACAATCCAAAATAGCACCCCACATACAACGTACCTTTTTTCTGGACAAAAATGAGGAATTGTGAATGGCCAGAATGCTGGAGAGGTTGAAAATAGATGGTGAGAAATTGTTTCAAACCGCGCAAATATATGTAAAATATATTTTTTCCATTTTTTCTCACGCATCTCCTTCATGACTATTAAGTACATAATAAGATACAATTTTTTTAATGATTTCATGAATATTAGCTTTATTTTCCGAAGGAGGGAGCTATGATAACAGAACCACGCCTGATGATTAATGTGGTTAAATAATGTATTTCTTGAATTTCAGTTTAACTTCTGGAATAATGGGTAAGCATTTTTAATGCTTCTCAGGCTCCCTGCATTTATAAATTTGTGTTGTAAGATGACATTAAAATTACTCATGAATTCGTAAAAGTTTGCTACTTGATAGCCAATCCGATGATTTCATTTGAAGATTCAAATTGCAAGGAATATTCACAGAAAAAAAGACTCGTTCGGAATCTATTTTGAGTTTTAGTCTTGATTTAATTAACCCTCGTGTGCATGAAAACTATTTGTGTCAAAAATAATCCCATCAACTAATATCAGTGTAGAAATTTTTATATCTTTCAATATTGAACGAGTTCAGAGATAATTTCTCTGTTTTTTTTAGTTGTCCACGTATTACGTCCTTGTATATTTAATCGAATAAAAACTCAGTATTTAACAAGAAACTAAATAAATTTCTAATCAGATACTTACAACGGAATTATTATTTAATCACTCGAGAGAGGAAGCATTATGTATGAAATAGCACTGAAAAATTAATTGTAAGTAATTTGTTTTTTACACTAAATGTAAAAACGCAAAATCTGCGGCAGCCGGTATTATCTAATATTTAGATTTTTTTTTAAATTAAAGATACTAATTAAATTCCCTCTAATGGATATTATAATTCTTTTTCCACTATTTAATTTCTGAACCTTAATACGAGTTATTAGCTTAATTTTAAGACTTTGTTCTTAATTAGTTGTCTTTAAAAAGAATAAATCTCGTCACTGTAACTCTTGCTCGGCGTTTCCCAAGTTAACGGCAAAGCTCTCTTAATTACTTTTCTTACGTTATTAGTTTAATGCATCGATGTTTCTATTGATAAATAAATTCGTCTGAGAGAAAATATGGAGAGTAAAAATTGAAGTCTGAGTTTGGATTAATTGATAAATTCGTCGTAATTGGTACAACAAATGATGAGTGTAAATAGTGGAAAGTAGATATATATAGAATTAATTATGCAATTTTATGAGGAAAATCGAATGAAAGGGAGTGATCAGGTTGAATGGTCATGAAATAATTAATAATATAATCATGATATGATATGATATAATCAATTAATAATAACAATCACGAGAGCTTATTCCAGCAAATAATTTTAAGTTTTTTTTATGAATTCTAGAATGATTTTATTTTCATTTTTCGTCGCTATCTTATGCCAATCCAAGATCTATCTTGTTCCTTATCTTCGGCGAAAGCCTTACCAGTCTCATATACTAAGTGTTTTCGCTCAGCAACACTACCATCAAATCATAAACACTACAGTAATACTCCGAAATTGCGCGATAGGCGGAGTATCGATAGGATCAACGGATATTTTTCAAGTAAAAATCTGTTGTTTTTGAATGGGTATACAGCATGAAAATGTAAATAACGTATGATATCATAAACTGTTTATTTTTATGTTGCAAGTGGGTGCAAATTTTGTGCATTCTAATATCGGTTACTGTACTTCATGTTTTCCGCAGAATGTTAGCAATTAACATATTTATTGGTGCATCGAATTACAATTTCATAGAATCTGGACGTCCGCTGCTTCTTTTCTAAAAAGTGTTACATCAACACCTCGACTTACGCCGCATTTACATTGCCTCGTCCTAAGTATTTTTTCTTTCAAAATGGCTCTTCACGTCATATTCTCAAAAGGGAAATGGTACCTCGACCTTTGTTCTTAGTCCCGGAAAGAATTACCATGTCGGGATCACTGTATGCATATTAAGAGATTGTATTCATCCGGCCCGAAATATACTGAGAAATTAAATTTTCTGTATGTTATGCCGAAACTAATATTTGGAAAGAAAAGTGATTTTTGTCTCCTCCGGGAATCGAACCCGAGTTCCCTTACATACTTGTAAAGCGCACTTTATAAATTAATTTGTAGTATGAAATTTTAATAGCGCCTTAGTTTTTCCTCGATAGTGCAAATTTACGGTGGCATAATAGAGTATATGTTATCCATAGCGTGCGTGAACAACTAAATAAAGTGAATAAAAGAAAAGATCGTGATATGCATATAAAAAGGTGTACATCATCAAAATGGAGCCATGTACGATATGATGTAAATGCAATGATTATCTATCTTTTTTTCATGGTAAATCTCGTTCACAATTGCCCTTAATTTTTCATATTTATAGTTGAAAAGTCATTTTATGTACATCCTGTATGTTTAAGAAAAGATAAATTTCGTCACAATTAACAAATTAACCATGTGGGATTAATATGAATGGTATTGCATAATATCCCAGTGCTTCGTATATTAAATGAATATTTTCTTAAACACATCTGTGTGTGTGTGTGTGTGCAGACGATACCAACTGAGTTCATTCATTCAAACAATACCAACGCACAAGAGATCTCAACATTAAGATACTACCGACAATACCGTTACGTAAAGATATCACCGATATTGGTAAATATTGACAAAACTGTTTAGACACGTTTCAGTGACTTGTGTGACATTTTTCCATTATGCTATGAATAGCATTACGTTTTTGTATGTTAGGTTTCTTCAAAGTGCGATATCTTTGTTTAAAATATGAGGCACACTCTCCATAACGTTTCATTTCAAATACAGTCTCGTAACTCTTCATCCTCATTTCCAACATATCCCATCGCATCGCTTTCGTCACTTGAATTTCTTATTCTTGGCCGCGGCAAAACGTGATCCGAATCAACGAATGATTTTTCAGAGCATCGCGCTTCCAACATTCGAGTTTATATATGGAAGTTTCAGGGTTCCATGTGTTAAAAAAAAACAATATTTTTGGTATCTGAATATTTATGGGAACATTTCGCTTTTTATAACGCAATACATAACAATAAGGTAAGCTGTTGTATTTGACACCTTTTGAACTGAATGCAAACTGAGCCTAGAATGTAAATTCGATTTTTTGTTCCTTAAAATGTATCGCTATTCAGTTTTGAAGGTCTTAGTGTTGAAACTAGTTTTATGTATTTTTTTTGTACGAACGACTTGCACATGATTTTATGCCTTACAGTATTGAATGATCATGTATGCATGTATATTGCGTAACATGTTAAAGTGCATTGTATCGAACTCTGAATTTTTTGTTTTTCATGGGATACTGGAAGATATTTCGTCTGTTTTTCCAACTCAAACACGAAATTCACCTCAAATTCGCATGTAACAATTTTTGCCTTATAAAAATCTTGTTGTTTAACGAAATGTTACATGACTTGAATGTTAACTTGATACTAAAGTAAAAAAATATTTTTGAGTAGCAGGTGGAAGATGGGAGATGTTGCAATGGGTCCTTTCTTTCTTATATGTTCTTTCATGTTTCTATTACGTTTGTGAGTATGGATAAAAGAGAGTTATTTAAAATATTGATAAAATAATTATTGTAATCTTAGCATATCTTTCGAATGATGAACCTTCGCGGCCGGACATTGTATATTAAATTTTATGGTTTTGGTGTTCAGAATCTTAAATATAAATTTCTGTTCAGTTTTTAATTATAAATACAGTCCACGCTGCTTAATGTGATCGCACTCGGGGTTGCTGATAACAATAACCAAATGATAAGTACATCCGAAAAAGTACTGTTTGCAAGTAGCGTGACCGGACGTCCCGTTTGGTCGAACGGGGCGTGTGGTAAACGGGTATTGATAAAACGGGACAACTGTTTTTCCCCCCCACACACATAATTGTGGTTGCAGAATGTTCAACCGTTCACTTTTTCCCCCTTTGAGTTAATGGAAACTAGTTTAATTTCAAATCCTGCATATTTGTTATTCAGTCATTGCGAGGAATTGGAATGGATCTTTCTAATCTGCATTAGACTCTAATGCATACATGCTCAACCCGTGGCCCTCGGAATCATCTGATGTGGCCCGCGACCTTGAACTCAAAATTGTTAACATGAACTCAGGCAACAGAACAGATCACTTAAGTGATCAGTGTCAAATTTATAGATCACTTGACTGACCTCCGTGGCATATTTACAAATCACTTGTGGGACCCACGGCACATTCCCAGATTACTTAAATGACCCTCGGCACGTACTCCAGACCACTTAAGTGACTTGGGGCGCTGTTCCAGATTACTTAAATTGTCCACGGCACAGTTTCAGATCACTTAACTGGCCTGCGGCACGGTTACAGATATCATGAATTACGATATTTTTATATACAATGCGCTTCATGAAAAATCCTTGAGAAAATTTCTCGGAAAAAATATTTGAAACTAAGAAAGAAACTGATTAGAAACTGAGTGCAAGAGATTGTTTTTTCGTCATAACGTGTGCCTTCACTATAGGAAGGCACTGCGAAAGCAGCTCCACGCGCACGTGGATTATAGCCAATACTAGGAATGATTCCGACGTCAGGCACGGAAATGTTTGTCGACAAATTAGGGTGGTGAAGAGAACAATTTCTAGCTGCTTACCAGATAGCAGGCCTCCGCAGTCAGCTTGTGACGTCAGTAAGTAGTCCATTTTCCCTCAGAACAATCAGGAAAAAAAACTCCCTGCCCGTGCCAGTATCATCGTTGTGAGGAAAAGAAATGATCGGGCTCAGAATTGGCGATTTCTATGCCCCCACATCCAATCACTATGCGATATTTGTGAGCCAATCAGGAAGATTCTACACCAAAATAAGAAACGAAATAGGATGCTGTGTTTCAAAATATGGCAAACTTGCTTGATAGTCTGAATGGCGTTGGCAAACACTGCAGAGGGCTTATATCTCTAGGAGGTGTTCGTCCTACACAGTGTTGAAGCCTGATAACAATAACTTACAAGGACAAAATACGTTCGATTAAAACTTTGGCTTCAGAATCACTCAAAAAAAAAAAAATTCCACTGGAAAAATACCAGAACCGAAAAAAAAACAAAAAGTCCCGATAACTATAAACGAATTTTTCCCATGCCATGTTCCGTGATGTGATAACAATACCCGAATTGTAACATTATCTGTGATTATAATAAGCGTCGTCGACAGTACTTAGAACTTTTCCCGCTGTCATTCACAAGAAATACAAAAAATATGAATAGGAAAATATTACATTGATATTACATTACATTGATTGATACATCTAGATATTCTGAATGACGTTTAACATTTTACGGTAAAATACCTCCAACGTGTTTTTAGAAGAGGAAATAATTCGGGGTTGCTGTGAATATATAAAGCGGATCAAGTTTGACGGGATGTCTCGGGATTGCCGCTGAAAGGGTTAACAGAATGTACCTATGAAACACAATAAGTCAGAAGGTAAGGAAATTTTTCCGTGGGTACACACACACATTACTTCTCCTATTGATACACACAGGTCCTCGAAAATTTCACTTAATTGTTCCGGTCCGTAAGTATTAAAAGCTATAAGAGAACACAGATTAGTAAGCAATATGTTTTCCTACGCTATAATACGTATAATAACCCAATAGTTTAAAATATACCTAATTGATCACCCGACAGCTGTTTCCAGGCTACTTTAGCCCCTTCGTCAGTGGGAAGAAAATATGAATCAAAAATTATTCATTTCATTTTATTTTTTCCCTCGAAACAGCGCTGTCTGGCTTTCAATCTCGCATATTTTTAGCTAACATCGTTGAATTTCTTTGCTTTCTACATTGTGCTAGGAAGGTAATTCCATTATTACTTATAATAACGCTCGTTCGAAGTATAAATTTGGATGGGATGAGGATTTTTCGGAAAATGCTATGCCGAAGATGACGGGATATTGTATGTTGCTCGTGAATGAATTAAGACCTGGTTTTCAGAACGCATTCAATATCTTTTATAAGATACGAGATCATATATTAAACGACGACCCTCTTGAGAACGTGTCTTATGCTTCGATGACGGCTGCTTGCACGGGAGCTTCTTGTTTCTAATCTTATGTTACTTTAATGTCTAGGAATTTGATTAGGATGTGCTTGGTGTCGTTTAGTTAGAATACTCAAGTTGTGGTGAACGGAGCATTGAACCCACAAATAGTGATTAAAAATGCAGATAAACGTGAAATTCCAATACATGATTACAATCCCCCCCCAATTAATTATTTACGATTCCCAAATCTCCCAGATAGTGTCTGTTGAACATTTATGGAAAAGAGAGCTTATTAATGAAGCCCGGTTTAAACAGGCACTTGAAAACGGCATTTATAATTTATAGAAGAAAAAATATTAAAAACTAAGGTAGGATCCAAAAACTGGCTGAAAAATTGATTGCCCTTAATCCGTCTATTGTTTTGATTATAGTTTATAATAACTGCAGTATTATCCAAGTTATAAATGGATTTCAAGCCCAAAATAAAATGCTTGTGGACCCTCAGGACCCACCATTCCCGGACGCAGAGCCCGAGGTGAGGATCCTTCGAGTTGCGAATGATTCTCGTTTATTTGTTCTATTATGTGGAACAATCATTGCCATTTCTATAGTTGAAACATAGCTACCTTGTTCTATTCAAAAAAAACTTTTAAC
Source organism: Pholcus phalangioides (assembly GCF_987345545.1). NCBI lineage: Eukaryota > Metazoa > Arthropoda > Arachnida > Araneae > Pholcidae > Pholcus > Pholcus phalangioides. The sequence goes on along the minus strand of NW_028301596.1, from coordinate 50,120,055 downwards.
ATTTTTTTATGTTATCATATATGCGGGACTCATTCAAGCGGTGGGCCCTGTGTGGCCGCATATATCGCTCCCCCTCTCCCCCGTGAGAGCGATTCTGATCAATTTAATTGAATACTAAATACGTGTGTGAAATAAATAGCCATGGTGGCTTGCAGTGCATTTGTAGTGTAAAAAACTAAAATCAAAACAGCATGGCCCCCAGAGCCCTGTCTTCTCTTACACCGCCTTGTGTGAGTCATGGCGTCAACTAATGACCTATCAGACAGTCATCGGTCAGCTATACGTATGCAATGCATTTCAATGCCTGATCGAGACATGTTATGTGAAGCATGTGGAGAAACAAAAATTTTTAATTTTCCCTATGCTTCTATAACACGGGCTTCCTTCATTCGAAACAGAATCATTCACGTCTAACACCATCCGGTCAAAGCAAAGCTCACGGCAACACCAAAAGTTCTTTATCTCTCAGACCACTTATTAAGAGATCAACATAGATTGGTTAAAAACCTGAATTTAATCAATCCGTGTGGATCTCTTATCAAAAAATCGTGACTAGTTTATACCATATCGGCGAATACCGCTCTTACTCACCAATGTCAGCATCACAATGAAAATCTTACGTAAGCACTGGTAAGAAGCAAATTCAGAAACGAGCTGGTAATCGTATATACGCCCTGCATTTTATAGGACTTCGATTTGCGTATTTCCAGTGATTTTTGTTTTTGTGCAGTGAACTCTATCGAGAAAAATTTGAACTTTTTTTTTTAACCAAGAAAAATTCCGTCGTGAGACTTTTGCGGAACCCGTACTGACTCTTTCAATTTTTATGAATTATACAAGGTCACATACACCCACAACAGGCAAAATGCTCTACGAGGTGGCTGAGGAAAAGATGCCCATAACAAATATGGATGCCATATTTCTAAAATACAGCAACCCAATTAAAAATGCAATCGTAAAAAAGAAAATATCTAATTATGGTATCAAAATATCAAACTATTTACGAATTTTATGGGAACCCTCTCTATGTACCGCTTGTTTAAATACTCCGTAAACAGTGCGACAAACGTCAGCACTTTACATAAACATATTTTCTCTCTCTTCATCTCATTTTCTCATTTGAATTCCCGTGTATTTTTTTTTTTCACGGATTTTCAATTTCACAACCGAATGTTCAATTTCTGAGATGAGGTCCCCCATGAATTTCCTTAAATCATTTTTTCATGAATTCAGTTTGAAATTTTTATTTTGAGGTTTTGAGTATAATATTTTTGGCTCTTAGAAGGAAATGGAATGTTTTTATTTCATCAACGGAATAAATACAAAATTCGATATAAATAGAAAAGTATTCTGGGAGAAAACATGCTTCTTTTCTTCTTTTCTTATTCGTTTTCTGTGGGATCCACATGTAATAGATATCCCCCTCCATCTTCATTTATTTCCCTTCTGAATACATGAAAAATAAGAATACTTCACGTTATAAATTTGGTCCGTTTTCAAAAACATTCAATCCAGCCTTCGTTGTTCATGAGAACGTCATACTATAGCTTAATCAAACTCATGTGAATTCATACAGGATGCATGGCGAACAGCACTCACCGTATTTTACTGGCGAATCATTAATCTTAGAAATATACTTCCAATTCGAAAAGCTATCCAAATAACGTGTAGAACTCGGATAGTACTGATTTCAGAAAAAAAATCCACGTTTCCAACTGCTGTATTCACTGTGATATTTGATTTCGAAAATCGGAGGAAAGTTGGGTAAAAAAAAAACAGCATATGCTAACGGATACCGTAAACTGGGCTGACTTTGTGCCAAGATTCCGACTATCTGCCATTCACGGATTTTAGGATTTTTTCCTGGTAGGTATGGATGAACTATCCGTTTCAAGATTTTTCATGCCGATTCAGAAACTGTAGGTGACTCACCGACAGCATTTATTGCATCATCTTTTGCCAGCTGTCGTCTGAAGAATTTTTTAGATTATATTGTGATGTGTACACGAAATTTTCCAAGTGCGTGTAAACCTCTCCTGGTGTAGGCAGTGTGTGTTTCGTGGAAACTAGGAAAATGAATATTTCTATGTAGAAGTTACGATTAGAAATCCCTATTTGAATTGTAAAAATACTACGTTTTGGCAGAAATATGACGCCTAAACAAAAAAAAAAAATTATGGATCCCCTCCCCTGAGTAGGACGATGGGGGGGGGGGGATTCATTCGATTGTCGTTGTGCAACTTACATTCCAAAATTTTGAAATCAATGAATAATACGCAATATGAATTTGAAAAATGTAAGCATAAAGTTTTTCCACTGGGGTTGAGAACTCAGTTAAACCACACGGAAACCCCATACGACAATATTTCAAGGCAGGCAGGCAACCCTAGTTTCTGGTACACTTGTTTTAATCTAAAATAAGCCTACATTTACAGCTGTATCATGTACTTTTGCAATAGCGGTCAAAGAGATCGCTCCGGTAGTTCTAGCGGGTATGGAAATTCCTATAAGTTCTAGTGTTAAACCAAACCAGGTCGGTGAATACCACCCTTAGTAAGAGTTCGTCGCATATTAATTTCATTTAGAACTTTTCGTTCACCAGAACTTTCGTTTTGACTGTATGTAAGGTCGGGATTACACTATAAAAGTTTGATGAGTCTTTTTGTAAAACTTGAAAAATCCAATCAATAAGGTTATTGGTTACATTCTAGAAAATGCTACAGGTGACCTTATTTGCTGCGTTTTTCAAGTTTTATAAAAGAGCTTTTGCCAAACTTTTAAAGTCTAATCCCGGCCTAATAGATATTCCTTCTTTTATATTTACCTCGCCCCCCCCCCCTCTGAGTGTATGAAAAAGATAAATATTTTTCGTGTAATAAATTTGGTCCGTTCTTAAAAACATTGGATCCAACCTTCGTTGTACATGCAATGGTCATACTATGGCTTAAACAAATCGATGTAAATTTATATTAGTTTTCTATTGGTTCATTCAATTATAACATTAAAAATTTATTATCATTATTTCATTTTTCATGATTTTTCTCACATCCATAGAGATTTTTTTCTTCTAAGTCTAATTAAGTATCGAAGATCGATTTTGAAACACTATTCAAATTGCTAAACGCTATCTTACGAAATTTTCTAAAACTAATTAATGTTGCTATTTTAAATTTTTACCATACTTTGAGTAATCTGATCAGTTGAAAAAGAAGATCCACTCATTATTTTCTCCTTCAACATAAATAATAGGTTTCAACATACTAGAATTGCAAAAAGAAAAAAATGAATTGAATGTTAAACTGTTTTTTCTTAGAAATAGCTTTTGTAAAATTAATTAAATATTATCCTTTTTGTGAATATGCATAACTTATTAAATGCATTTTATGCTCAAGGTTCTTGCAAATGAAGCTTCATAAACCATTAAAATTAATTTGCGATGCATTTTTAGTGAATTGTAATACGATTAAATTATCAGGACTTCAAAATATTTCAATTATAGGAAGTTGTTCCGTTAGCATTAATTAAATAACTATAATGAGCAAAATTCTCACACTATTCATGAAGCAGTAGCTTGATGTTCATGAATTTATATTTTTGAGTGGTTTTCATTTCGAATTATTAATTGCAACAACTGCGTCTGATATGCATACATTCCAGTTAGTTTTAATTGATATAATAATCGCACTCATTAATTCGTTTCTGGCACCAAGCATTTCTTTAATTTACACTTTCGCCCAAATCAGCTATTTTCTCCCTGAATTATGGTAGTGACTTTCTCACCAGCTATACAAAACTAGTTGAACCCTTTACCGTCTGTGATAACTAACTCGTATATTTAATTAAATTTCGTTCCCGAAATTATTATTTTACATCTTGTCGGAAAATTGCAAAGGTTGCGAAGTATGTGTTTACTGCAAGAAAAGCTTGCCGAACTTGAAATGATGTCTATTGTTTATTTAAAATTTGCGAGTATATTCACAAATCTCACTCTCTTGAAAATTTGTTTTACGAAAATTGTTATAGGATTGAAATAAACATCTTCAATGCCATATTCCCCTTAATTAGTCATGCCATGTTACCGCCATTTGCCTTGTTAAATAAAAATATTTGCCATCATAGAATCAACATTTCGAGCGTTAGTATTCTTTTTTGCAATGCAAGTTGCTGAAGTCATACTACGTATGAATTCCTAATATGCTTAAACAACTTTCACATGGATTTTATGAAAGATCAAAGTTTAGAAGTTCAAAAATATATACAGCGTGCATAGGTAACAGGGTGTATGGCATTTTACTGGCGAACCGTTGGTCCTAGAGGCATCCTTCTACCAAAAAAAAAAACCATCCAAATAACGTGTAGTACTCAGATATGTCATTTGTGTTGAAAGGTGAGAAGAAATAGCGTGAAATGCGGATAGATATATATATATAAAACGGTTTTCCCGCATTTAATTCAGTTTTCCCCCCAACTTTTCTCCGTTTCTCGAATTCCAACATTTCGGTGAATATTGCGCTTAGAAACATGGGATTCTTTTGGTGGGCATCAGGAGAGACAGGGCAACAACTTACGTTTTTGGGGCATACAGGAACTGAATAAAAAGTTAAAATTTTTATTTTAATAACTAACAATCCCTTAGAAAAATGAATATCTGTAAGATGATGATATAAGATGATAAGATGATGATATAAGATGATAAGATGATGATATAAGATGATAAGATGATGATATAAGATGATAAGATGATGATATAAGATGATGATATAAGATGATGATATAAGATGATAAGATGATGATGATAAGATGATAAGATGATAAGATGATGATATAAGATGATAAGATGATGATATAAGATGATAAGATGATGATATAAGATGATAAGATGATGATATAAGATGATGATATAAGATGATGATATAAGATGATAAGATGATGATGATAAGATGATAAGATGATAAGATGATGATGATAAGATGATAAGATGATGATATAAGATGATAAGATGATGATGATAAGATGATAAGATGATGATGATAAGATGATAAGATGATGATATAAGATGATAAGATGATGATGATAAGATGATAAGATGATGATATAAGATGATAAGATGATGATGATAAGATGATAAGATGATGATATAAGATGATAAGATGATGATATAAGATGATAAGATGATGATGATAAGATGATAAGATGATGATATAAGATGATAAGATGATGATGATAAGATGATAAGATGATGATGATAATAAGATGATAAGATGATGATAAGATGATGATAAGATGATGATATAAGATGATAAGATGATGATATAAGATGATAAGATGATGATAAGATGATGATATAAGATGATAAGATGATGATATAAGATGGTAAGATGATGATATAAGATGATAAGATGATGATATAAGATGATAAGATGATAAGATGATGATATAAGATGATAAGATGATGATATAAGATGATAAGATGATGATATAAGATGATAAGATGATGATATAAGATGATAAGATGATGATATAAGATGATGATATAAGATGATGATATAAGATGATAAGATGATAAGATGATAAGATGATGATGATAAGATGATGATGATAAGATGATGATATAAGATGATAAGATGATGATATAAGATGATAAGATGATGATATAAGATGATGATGATAAGATGATGATATAAGATGATGATGATAAGATGATGATATAAGATGATAAGATGATGATAAGATGATGATATAAGATGATAAGATGATGATATAAGATGATAAGATGATGATGATAAGATGATAAGATGATGATATAAGATGATAAGATGATGATATAAGATGATAAGATGATATCTATCCCAGGGTCATCAGGGAATGTGCTAATGAATTGTTGGGGCCAGTCGCACAGATATACAGGAGTAGTAATGGAAGCTTGCTAATGTTGTTCCGATATTTAAGAAGGGTAGTAGAGAAGAGGTGTCCAATTATCGTCCAGTGAATTTGACGAGTTCCCTGTAGAAAATTTTGGAAATTATCATCAAAAGGCAGTTCGTGAAGTGGATAGACGAGAATAATGTATTGTCGGTCGGATAATCAGCATGGGTTCAGGAAGGGGGAAGTCATGTGTAACTAACCTCTTTTGCTTCTATGATCACGTAACTAAGGCTTTGGGTAAGAGAAAAAAATGTCTACGTTGTTTACCTTGATTTCCAGAAGGCATTCGATCGGGTCCAACATGGTAAACTCTTGAAGCGTTAACACGTGATCGGAATTAGGGGCAACTTACTGAATTGGATAGAATCGTGGTTAAGAGATAGGTCGCAACGAGTTATGGTGAACGGGGAATTCTCTGGTTGGACAGACGTCACAAGTGGAGTTCCTCAGGGAAGTGTCCTTGGCCCCATACTTTTTTCACTTTTTATCGACAAACTCGATCAGGGTATCGATGGAATTACTAGCAAATTCGCAGATGATGTGAAACTAATGGGGGTAATCGGGAATCAAAACGATAAGGAGTTGCTGCAGACCAACTTAAATAGGATTGCAGCATGGGCAAATGAATGGAGCATGACGTTTAGCGTTGATAAGTGCATGGTCGCTCATTTTGGTTTGAACAACCCACGGTTCTCTTACGAGTTGAATGGTGTCACTATCCCGGATTCAACTAGGGTCACCGATTTGGGAATTCTCATTGAAGAACGGCTTAGGTTTTCTGAACATTGTTCAGCGGTGGTCAAAAAATCGAATAGAATGCTCGGTCTCATTTTCAAAAAGGACTATTCTTATTCTCCTAAAGTCATTCTTCCGCTTTTTCGAGGCTTAGTTCGTCCTGAACTGGAGTATGCTGTAAGGTTTTGGAGACCATACCTACAGAGTGACATAGACTTGGTTGAAGGGGTGCAGAGAAGAGCTACGCGTGTCCTTATTGGCACACGGGGATTGAGTTATGAAGAGAGACTTCATTTTTTGAATATGTTTACATTGGATGAACGCAGGTGTCGAGGAGATATGATCGAAGTGTTCAAAATTTTCAATGGGATGGATAGGATGGACCATGAACTTTTAGTACACCGCCAATCGACTGCTTTTACAAGGGGACACCAGTATCGATTGGTGAGGGACAATGCAAGGTTATGGTGTCGCAGGGAATTTTTCTCTAATAGGGTTGTTAATAAATGGAATAGCTTACCCCCGGAGGTAGTAAATTGTAACACAATTGACACGTTTAAAAAGAAATACGATAAACATGTTGGGGTAAATCGAGAAGCTATCCATACTTAGAATAAGACAACCATAAGTATTCTTTATGGGCATTGTATAATATTTTATCAAGTGTATATATTGTTTATAATTTGTGTTAATTGCATTTTTAATGGGGTTGCTGTATTTTTGAAATATATGACAACCATATTTTTATGATCATCTTTTTCTCAGCCACCTCGTTGGGCATTTTGCCTGTTGTGGCGTTGCATTTGTATTTGAATGACATATCTGAATACTACACATTATTTGGGGACTTTTTCTAATTGAAAGTATACCGCTAGGATCAAAGATTCACCAGTAAAATGTCATGCCCCCTGTTTGCTATGCACCGTATATATACCGTATTTATATTTTTAACATTAAAAAAATGAAATAAACATATTTTATATTTCAAATACAAAAGTATCTTATATATTTTATTACTAATATCTTCCTTTATGTTTAGGCAAAATAATCTTTCACTTTATTCAGAATAAAATTCAGTTCGAATAAAAATTCTATTTTTATCGATAAGCTCGAACAGGGTATCTCGGTGCTATTGTTAGCAAATTCGAAGATGACCTGAAGCTAATGGGAGTTGTGTCGAGAATACAAGCTATAGGAAGACGCTCCAGATCAACCGACAACAAAATTGGAGCATGGGAAAATGAATGGAGCATGACGTTTAGCGTTGACTTGCCTCATTTTGGTTCGAACAACCCTCACGTTTCTCTTACGTGTTGAATGGTGTTATTATTTCGGATGCAACTAGGATCAATGATGTGGGTATTCTTTCTGACGAACGGCTTAGGTTTTCCTGAACACTGTTCAGCGGTGGTAAAAAAAAAGCGAACAGAATGATCGGTTTCATACTTAAATTGTCTTCCACTTTTCCGGAGTTTAGTTACGCGTGCTCTTGTTGGTACGCTGGACTTGAGCTACGAAGATAGACTTGATTTGTTTACATTGGAGGAACGTAGGTGCCGGGGAGATATAATGGAATTGTTTTATATTTTCAACGCGATGTACAGGATGGACCATGAATTATTAATACGTCGCTAATTGACTGATTCCACATGAAGGCACCAGTATCGATTGGTAAGGGGCAACTCCGGGTTGTGGTGTAGCAGGGAGTTTTTCTCTAATAGGGTTGCTAATAAATGGAATACATCGTACCTCTGGAGGTCGTGATTTCTAATACAATTGACACGTTTAAAAAGATGAACGATAAGCATGTTGGGGTAAATCCAGAAGCTATCCATACTTTGATAAGACACGACCATGAATATTCTTTATGGACAGTGTATTATATTTTATCATGTATATAGTTTTAAATTTTTATGCACTTTTAATTGGGTTGCTGTATTTTAGAAATATATGGCATTCATATTTGTTATGGGCATCTTTTTTCGGCAACCTCGATGAGCATTTTGCCTGTTGCGAGCTTATATTTGTATAACAAGAGTGGTGTCAGTATAAAGTATTCAATATTTAAAGTATAATTTATTTTGTCTATGTAGTACAGTTGAATTTCTAAGAAATTTTCGAAAGGGGTCATTCAAGTATTACGTCAGCATCGATGGGAGGTTTCCGATTTGCTGACTTTTGATGACAATTTGGGGGGGGGGTTTGGATGATGCTTACGTCATCAACTACCCTTTTTGAAGATATGAAATATTTCTAATGGCATCTTATTCGGTGAGATAAAAACGGAAAAAACCTTTGGATAGTTATTGGGCACCTGAACACTAACATTCTATCTATTGATAAGTCCCCAACAGATCCACTTTAGTGATCTATAAAAGTTTCACTGATACTTCAAGTGCTCTGGAAATGTGTCCGGGCCGCTTAAGTGCTCTGGAACTGTGTCACGCATGACTCAAGTGATCCGTAATTATTCCACGGATCACTTAAGTAATCTAGGAATGTTCCGCGGGTAACTTGAGTGACGTAGAACCGCACTGAAGCCGCTTAAGTGTTCTAAAACTGTGTCACGTGTCACTCAAGGGATCTTTGAGGCCTACTTCAGTGATCTGAAAATGTGCCATGGGCCACTTAAATGCTTTGGAATTATGCCACGGGTCATTTAAGAGATTTGTAAATGTGCTGCTTAGTTCATTTTTACAAAATTAGGTTTGAGGGGGGGGGTAAGCCACATCAGATAACCTTCAGGGCCACATTTGGTCTGCGGGTCGAGGGTTTACAATATAAATGGCTTAAAGGGTGGGTCGCAATGAATTTCTTAAAGAGAAATTTTGAGCTGTTACCCTTGAAATAGCATTGAAATAAACAGAAATCGAACATATAAAGTTATTTTCTTTCGAAATTTCAATTTTTTTAAATATCTTTTTTGCATTAAAATTTTTTTTTCATTTGGGGGGTAGGTGCATGAGCCCCCCCCCCATGCCCCCCTCCCGCATACGTTTCTGATCCCACCAATATGCGTTAGGAGGTAAGGGCAGTACTGACGAAATTTTGCTGACAAGGGATGGGGAGGGGGTCAAAAATAGCTAAAAATTTGCTGATTGAACGGCCCCAAACTTCGTAATGTAAGCTATATACGGGTTTTTTTCCAACATGAAAAATTCTATCGCAAATTATAGTAGTCTAATGAAGCGTTTTGCTATCGGAAACGGCTGCCATGAATTTGGATTTTCGGTCGACATTCCACTAATATATATTAGAATATTTTAAAAATAATAATTGAACATTCGATGATACCTAGAAAATAGTCTTCATTAAGGAAAAACTTATATCCCAAAAAACTGATCATATTTATGATGAATCATTTGTATTTGTAATAAGAAAAAATGATTTTAGAATACATACGATGTATTCTATCTACTCTCATACTATCTTACAAAGCTATTCTCTGAGAGACAAGTGCGATTTCTCAAAATAAGCAAGGTTTTTGTATCAAAATCACGGAAATATCCATTGTAGTTGCCAGGTTTTATAAAAATCACTTTCTTTTTTCAATTCGGAAGGTAACATGCAAATAATATAATAAAATAGAGAGAGCGAATTTCTCTCATTCCCCTAGATACAGCACGAACAGCATAAATGGAAATGCAGAAAATCATACGGATATTTAAGGTGCCCCGAGGAAGAAGAATTTCAGCGGAATTAATAATATTTGTATTTTACAGAAATAAATTCGAAATTTCTTCGGAAAAATTGAAACTTAATAATATGAATAGAATATGAGCTACATGAATAGGTTTGAAAAATAAATTTGACTCCTAGAGCATAAATAAGGAAATTTTAGCAGTTTAATGAAGAGTTTTTCTGTCTGAAACACATGCCATGAATTCGAATTTTCGTCCGTCATTTCTCTACGACGTGTCAGAATAACTTGAAAATAATTAACGTTGATTAAATGATGATGCTTAGGAAACATTTTTTATTAAGGAAAAGTTTATGTTTCAAAAACTGACCATATCCATGATGAATTATTTGCATTTGTGCTAAGAAAAAATGGTTTTAGACTATAACCGATACATCTTACAAAGCTATTCGTTACTCAGAGACAAGTGCGATTTCTCAAAATGAACAAGGCTTTTTGTATCTAAATCACAGAAACACCCATTGTGGTGTCAGGTTTTATAAAAATCACTTTTTTTTTCAATTTGGAAGATAACATGCAGAGAATAGAGAATATAATAAATGGAGAGAGCCAATTTTTTCTCTTTGCCTTGATACAACATGAACAGCATAAATGGAAACACGGAATCATACGGACTCATAAGATGGTCCTCATGGAAAAATAATTTCAATGGAATATTATAAGTATTTGGATTTTCTAGGAAATATGAATTCGAAATTTCCCGCAAAAAACTGAAATTTAATAACTATATGAATAGGTTTAAGAAATAAATCTGTGACACACTCCCTAGCGTAGGTGTTTCAAACGTAGAGTTGCTCACGGATCCCTTATTGGTTATGAGGCTGTGCAGTGGAACCCGTGATGATGATAATGCTGTTCTGCGGAACAAATTTTTGAATATTTATCAAAAAAAAAGTTTGTTCCTACTGTCGCCTCGACAGCATCATAGCATCAGGGCAAAATTATAGAAAGCTTCGGTATCACCTCTTGATCTGGGGCGTACGCAGGATCGACCTTTGAAGGGGGCACAAAAGGCTTGGCGGAAGGGTACAAAAATTGTCTTCCCGAGAAATTTTGAGTTATCATCTTCCAAAAAAACATCAAAATTAACAGAAACTGGTTAAAATAGCATATAAAAGGTATTTTCGTTCGATATTTTAATTTTTTTAAACCGAAATATTGAACGTTTTCTTTCAAGTTTTGGTCGGCTTGCTGGGGGGTCACCGGCCCCCCCATCCGCCCCTTCTCCGCGTATGTCTCTGCTCTTAATATGCATATTTATTGTCATAACTCATTGTGCCAGATCTTATCGTGGAACCCCTATTCAACTGAGATCCCCGCATGTCCCTACATAGAGGTGAGGCTGACAGAGCTCTAGTATGGGCCCGAAATTATTCACATAATTTTTATTTCACACTATAAGTTCATAATAGAGGAGGGAAGCACGAGCAGAGTCTTTTATATATATATTAATGAAAATGCTTGAAATAATCATAATGCTAATCATTGAATCATAGCGTGTTTATCTGAGTTGTCGGACTTTTTTTACACTATAAATTCAGGGCCCACTAACGATTCAAGTCTACAGAGCCTGTCTCCAAGGGGAGGGGGGGGGGCTGATAGCACAGAAATGCTCGTGGGAAAAGGAAAAATTTTATTCCTGTGAAAAAATTAATGCCCTCCAAAACTTTTATTTCACCTGCGCACTGACCTGTTTCACTGCGCATAGTGAAGGCTTAATTTATTAAAATCAGGACACCGATTTAAGGTATTAAATTAAATCGGCATTATTAGGCACCGAGGCCATATTCGGTGCCTTTTCCTTTTGTTCATGACCAACAAACGGTGAAAATAAAATTTTATCAACCTCAAAATGTCTTGCTGAAAACAACTATACAGTACAGGATGTATTATATTAGGAAATATCATTAAACTGAACCCCGCTCTCTGCCATCTATCAAATAAAAACCCAACTATTTGATTAGAATTTGGCAATTGGTTTTTTTGATTTATGCAATATATACAAAAAAATAAAAAAAATATATGATATGATGTTAACAAATATTTTAAAAGCAATAATATTAAATTAATTAATGAATTTGAATAAAAATTTTAACAGTTAATGTTTGTAAAAAGTAAAATAATGTAGATTCTATTCAACGCTTGACCACCCTTGGTTTTAAGCACATATATATATATATATCATAATCGTATGATACGGAAATAAAACCATTGTTACGTTGATATGCTTTTGGCTATTATCATAAGGGGCTAAGGGTAACTTTTCAATGCGTTATTACTAATATTATTTTACTTTACACAAACATCAACTGTTAAAATTTTTTTTAAATCTGATAATTCAATTTATATTATTGCTTAGAAATATTCAATAATATATCATGTTATATTTTTTTCATGCATTCATCATTTTTTGTCTCTTCTAATTTTTAAGGATCATTAATAGTTGTGTTTTTTTTATTTTAATAGGTGGCAGAAGGGATAAAAAGTGGGTATCATTTCTAGTAAATGATATTTCTCAATGCATTACATCCTGTACTGTAGAGTGTTATTTTCTAAAAGGGATATTTTATGTGATAAAATTTTCTTTTTACCAATTTGTTGATTACGCACAAAAATATCTAATAAAGACACTATTTTTTCGTGGTTAAAAATAAGTTTACAAAATATGGACGTTCAGATGCTGGGAATGACTAAGAATGAGAGCACTTCGTATACATAGTTTCTGCCGCGCAGAAAAAAACATTCCCTGTATAAATATACACAAATACAAGGCCGCAACAGGCAAAATCATGCACTTCTAAAATATTATATAATATATATCATTACAAAATATATATATCATTAAAAAATATTTTTCATATATTTACATATTTTTTCATTCCGCACAGATATTGAAATTCTGTGCGCAGAGAAACAACGGGTCTGTGGAGGTGAAATCGAAGATAATTTGTCTACTATCTGTTCCACTAATAGAAATAATTCGCTATAGTTATAATAATACGCACTAATAGACTAATCCAGCACAGCAGGATTTTTCCCTCACATTTCAGCCTCATTTTCCCACGAAATTTGAGCACTCGACAAGAACCACATAATTTTAGGTCCTCCCAAAGCCTCCTACGTACTACTACCTAGTCTACCTAGGACAGTGTTTCTCAACCGCCGGGCCCTGACACCAGTGAAAACGTGCCGTGAACTGCTCACCGATTCATTTTTACCCGTTTATACCCCATTGTCTCGATTGTGATTGTAGATGATATTAAAGAAACCAGACATGACCTCGCTTTTGCTCCGATATAGGATATAAGCCCGTTATCTCGTAGGTATTGGGGGGGGGGGGGGGTTTATAGGAAAAATAGTTTTCAGCGTTAAGCTAAATAATGATTTCAATCGCTTTGCACTTGAGCGCACCGCACTGCTGTGAAAGTTCACACTGAAAATATTTCGAGTCGGAACGAATTAATAAACTTTACATTGATTCCTCTCTAAGGGAGCAAAAAAAAAAAAAACTGTTTCGGTTTACGAACAGACTTCCGGAACGAATTAGTGAGTTCGTAAACCGAGGGTCGACTGTTCGTAGAAGCATAGACGTCATTAGACTACACGTCATGACCACCCAGTGAGAGTTTTAAGAATGCTCCGGTTATTATTAATGAATATCCGGGATTTATCCCAGTTTAACCCCCCCCCCCTCCCCAACCTGGGCCTATTGAAGGGCCAAACTCTCGCCAAACACCAGAAATATTCGCATCAACTGATAATCTTAGCCACTTTTTTGAGAATCATGCGCAAGCGCAGTGAATGTTTATAGTGTATCATTTATAGGGCTAGGATTTTTATGCCCTAAAAACGAAACGTTATTTCTGATCAGGAAAAAATCCTGAAATTCAGGTATTTCAACCAATCAGAAGCGACACTGAATTTTTAGAGCTCAAAAATACTAGCCCTTCAATGACACTGGTGTGTGGCTGTGAATAGATTGATCACCTGAATCGGTAATGGTAACTCGTGGGAAAAATTGGCTAAAATTGGTTCCATGCTGGAAATTTTATCAAATAGAAAGAGTTATTATTATTATTTTTTTGTGCAATGCTTTTCTAAAGCGAAACACTATAGGCTAGATATTTTTACCTATAGATGACAAATACATTAATTCTGGATTTGTGGGAAAAAAATTTTATTTTGATGAAACTAATTTTCTAATTGATAAACTACTTTTGATGAAACTAATCTGCGACAGGAATGAACAATTTCTTAGGGCATATTTACGCAGTGTTTAATGGCATAAATGTATCTTCTATAGAGAATTTTTTAGAAGTTTTAGGGCATAAAAATCCTAGCCCTAATAATGTAGAATAATTATGCATTTCATCTACATAAATACGTTCTTACCTCCATTACTCACTTTTGCTTATATGCAGTCGAATCCCGTTTTAACGAATATCATTCCAGCGAATATCCCGTTTTAACGAATATCATTCCAGCGAATATTCCGTTTTAACGAACACTTTCCTAATCACCGAGATAAGCTTACATAGGAACAATACAAAAAAACCTGAAATTCCTTTACAACGAAATTTCGTTAAAACGAAGTAATTTTTCCTGTGTCTCGGAGTTCGTTATAACGGGATTCGACTGTTCATTAAAAATCAATTTTTTGTCGTTATTTTGTTATCTTATTTTTCAATATATGATTTGTGTTAAAAATATTTATTATATTATTTTTTCAGTAATATTTGTATTTTTTTTGTCTTTGTAATCTTATCCTGTTTCAAGGTACAGCAGTGAATGTTGTACCAGACCTTCGTTATTACCTTGCAACATTTCCGCTTATTCAAAAACCTATATTTCATGATTACAGTGAGAAAGAAAGGTAATTTAAAATTTATACGACGTTTAACACAGTGTACAGTTACTAAAAATGAATTTAGTGAAATTTTACTGTGAAAACTGACATGGGAAAAAATGTTTGAAATATAATCTACCAAAACTATAACAGAGTCCTCACCTATATTAGATACTTGAAATACATTTGTTGATCACACTTTATTCCATAACACAACTTACAATTCATTTTTTATTCCTGGAATTGGTTCTCGTAAGGCCATCAGCCTCTATTCAAGCACAACACTGAGAAGTTTATTAACTCCACATCATTCTGATAATAATACATCTAATACAAATCCTAATTGGTATTCCAATTAAGACGCAGTTTGATGGAAAACGTGAGGAAATCCCAACGATATTTGTTTGTTTTTTTTCATACTCTTCTAAATTAAAAATAAATCCTTACGAGGAGGAAACATGGCTGCGAGGGATTAATGAGATTCTCTTTTTTCCTCTTAGTATTTCAGAAAGCTGACATCTTGGGAAAAAAAAAATACAGAGAAATGTTTAAAATAACTCTTAACGAAGAGTTCTTGGAATATACTCTTGGGAAATATCGAGTATTTCATTTTTTGATCAGTTTTTATCAATAAAATTAATTAATTTTTTGTGAATAGTGGTCAGTTTCTAGTAAATCTGTATAAAAAATTTGCTGGAAATGCTTGTTATTAATGACAAATTTATTCTTATAGCATTATGCTTGGATGACCCGTGTTCATTTGTTATTGACATTTTGCCTGTATTGTTGAAAAGAGAGAGGTTTCTTCTGAAATTCATTTTCAAGGCTTATGCGTTTCCTTTGAAGATTTAGTTCACTCGCTAATAATCATAATACTCGTGGATTTGAACTTTTCTTTTCTAAATTTGTTGTGAAATAAGGCATAGAGTTCTTGACTGGCACTAATGATCGGTTTCGGCAACATATGAATCCTTCACTCAATAAACTGATCTGAGGAGAGCAGTTTCAAAGATAAACTTTTTTTTTTATTCATTACAAAAGGCAACTTTGATGTGTTATCGCTTGAAAACTTTTTAGTTGACGTTGTACCAAAATACACTACCGCTGAATTTGATAGCTTTTATGGTAAAATATCGCGTTGATTATATCCCGGGAAGAACGCTGACGTATAATGTTACATTGAAACGCACAGTAAAGCTTAAAAAAATAGCTATAGATGGTGAAAATGAATTTATTATTATTTTTTTTTTTTAGGAAACACGCAAGTTTCTAAAAAACTGCGTGTCAAGAAAACTTCTTTATCTAAATTTCTGGTTTATTATAAATGCGTTTTTCAAGTGCGTTTTTTTAAAATATACCCTGACGCGTGATAGATGAGAAAAACATGACCTGTAAATTAATGTCTGTTAACGATAAAGCGTCTTTTTTATAATTCAACGTTATTATTTTTTACGCAAAACAATGTTCTTTCGGATCACCGAAGGCAGATTTAATTAGGATTTCATGAATAGCTTGTCAAGTAAAAATAATAGCTGTGGAAGGAAAAACAGCACGATATGAAATGTCGGAAAAGTTCGGTTTAGAGTAGTGTTTGAAAACCGCTGGGCCCTGATATCAGTCAAATTGGCCCTTGAGTTATTCACTGTCTCATTTCTCTTCATTTGTTGCTCGTTGGTCATGTGTATGACCGGGCCCTCCTCCAAATCGGGGTATCCGTTTACGGGGGAACAATTAAACTGGTAATTTTACAACGATAGTATAATTTGTATATTGAAAACTGATGAGGGACCAATTTTAATAAAGCTTCTCGGATAAATCAGGCATAAAAAGTGAAATGAAAATGATATTTAATTACAATGATCATAATGCCTAAGATTTTAACTTCTCATTAGGAAAACTAGTGCCCTCTATTGGCTCAGCAGAGGAAAAATAAACAATTAAATGTACGTATTGAAGACAACTTATACAAATACAAATACTGTACAAGATCACAACAAGCAAAATTCCCAAAGAAGTGGCTGAGAAAACTTGAATACTTTGAGGCCAGTACCTACTCTCAAATGAATTTTTTTTTTTAATTTTACTTAGCGCAACATATTTTCCATTAATTCTAAATCTTTCCTTCACTAAAAAACATTAAAAAGAAAATTTGTTGAAATTATCATATTAAACGGGGAAAATTAACATCATCTCTATGATAGAAATGTCGGTGACGGATTATTTCATCCGTTTAAGCGGAGTCGACTGTATTTTAATACAATTGATTAAGAGCTTTTAAGATTTGAGTTCCGGTTATATTTTTTTATTCGAACTTCAACAACATACGTTTTCAAAAATCACCAAAATTTACCATAATGTACCATAATGTTTTTAATATCATTTTAATGGGAAATCCTGTCGTTAAAGTATGTAACACCCAGTACTGAGCGACACACAAAATTTTAAAACATTTGAGCGAGTAGAGTTTGAAAAAAAAAAGTTTCTTCTCTGACAAAAAAAACAAGTTTTCAGAAAGCATTTTAATGCTAAATATTGGCATAACGTTCCCCTTATGCTAGAAACAGCAGCTTCTGGCAAAACTTAGTAATATAAAAAATCCAACCAGATGATAAAAAAGTGAAAATTTGCACATTCTTGTTTCTGGCATAAGGGGGACGACATAAGATGCCTGCCAGCGGTTTATGTAGTAGATTAAAATACTTCTATAGAGAGAGCAGGTGGAACAAAAACTTGAACGCAGTTAGACACAAAAATTTTAATGTATTAAAAAATTCAAAAATGCGTTTTTTTTGGAAAATTCGCGTGCACCAACAACGCTTAAAGCATATACTTCTGTTTAAGTTGACCAAAAGTAAGTTGTGTACAAGAGTATTTCAGCCTGTAAACAACAATATGATATCATTATGCAGCTCGTACATTGAAAACAAAATGTTTGCAATGAGGAATGACGCAATTTTTCTTCTATTTGAATAAATACTGTGGATACTTTTCAAACTTTTCTTCCATCTCTGATTCAGATCGACGAGCCTGTTATCGTTCCACCGTCGGAATATCTATTTCCGATACAGCATCGTTCTTTTAGTCATACGGGAATGAGACCGTGAAAATGAATGCATATTCTGATCTCAAATGTTCCGGCGAAAAACAAAGGAGATATTGGAATTCGGCTGAAAACATCACGTGGTTCTTGAAAAGACTTTTTCCAAACTCTGAAATATTGAATTTTTTTTTTCAAACGAGAAGTTATTTATCAGAAATTGAAGTAGTATGAGGAATCTAGAAGCACTTCTCTGTAAACTTCCGTTATTTTCGATATAAGCCAGACTTATTTTGTGTCTTTTTAAAGAAAATTTAAAATTTACAATATTTTTATACAGGAAACAGTTTGTGATCTAACATTGAAAAACTATCGATTTCGGGCCTAAAAATATCGGTGTTTTCATTGGTTATAAAATTGGGAATTAAAATGGAAATTTTTATGATGCCGTACATCGGGGGAATTTTGGGACTGAGAGGTTCAAATTTGGAATGAGAGCGGATTGCTTTCGGTTTTCGAATTTCCAACCAATACCATGCGTTTTCTCTGTTGATTGCTACCGATGAAACGCATCGCAATGGCTAGAAATTCGAAAGTCAAAAATAATCCACTGTCAAAAAATTACTCCGGGGATTTCCGGCACTAAATGTATGATAATCTCACATGTTTTTGTTGCATCTGAAGTTTTATATTGATTTTTCGAAACTTCAAAACATTAATCAACCTTCACAAATGATGATAAAAATATTTATCACAGTTTGCACGAATAGTAGCAGAGTGAGATGGAATTTTTTACTTTTTTGTAAGAAAAATAAAATGTTTCTCTAGAGTCAACGATAGACTTACTGGCGCTGACAAGCATTGTATGGAGCAGATTATGTAAATCAGGCTTTCAGCATCGGATGAAGAATATTAATTGATGCCCACACAGAATTGCATAAATAAGCTTCGGATATCACATCCCAGCTTCATTTATCCGTCCGTGTTTTTTTGGATGGAATTATTTTTCTTAAAAAAAATTTTCCCATCTACCTTCTGATCTTATTCATACACACCAAAATGTCTCATCATCATTTGTGGTGTGAAATAATTCACGAACAAATCACACATATTCGTGAGATATACAGGTGTCGAGGAGATATGATCGAAGTGTTCAAAATTTTCAATGGGATGGATAGGATGGACCATGAACTTTTAGTACACCGCCAATCAACCGCTTTTACAAGGGGACACCAGTATCGATTGGTGAGGGACAATGCAAGGTTATGGTGTCGCAGGGAATTTTTCTCTAATAGGGTTGTTAATAAATGGAATAGCTTACCCCCGGAGGTAGTAAATTGTAACACAATTGACACGTTTAAAAAGAAATACGATAAACATGTTGGGGTAAATCGAGAAGCTCTATCCATTCTTAGAATAAGACAACCATAAGTATTCTTTATGGGCATTGTATAATATTTTATCATGTGTATATATTGTTTATAATTTGTGTTAATTGCATTTTTAATGGGGTTGCTGTATTTTTGAAACATATGACATCCATATTTTTATGGGCATCTTTTTATCAGCCACCTCGTTGGGCATTTTGCCTGTTGTGGCGTTGTATTTGTATTTGTATTTGTATATTGAATTATTAATTTAAAAAAATATGCTCATATTTTGATTACCTTTTGGAGTACATACGTTCTGAATAGTTTTGAACTTGAATAAAAAATGAATGATAGCGTCGTTATCAAATGTTATCGAAGAATAGGTTGATTAACGAAAACAATGTGACAGAAATCGACAAATGATGCTCCAAAATGCAATCATTGAAACCAAAATATCACATAATACTTGATAAATTACGAAATTAAAAGAGTTACGGTATTTGCCTTTCCGTATAACATTATATAGTTACAATTTCGAAATTGTGTCATTATGATAATTGCTGTTATCAGTTTTCAGAAGTGAACCAGCGGTAATGGTTCAATAATAAGAAATATTTTCAACAAAAAAAAAAATCTTTACTTGAGATATTTATAAATGAGATGAAAACAATGGAATTTCAAGAAATCACCAGAGTAGGAAAAATTCTTAGTAAAGAATTTTCTTTTGTTATTCATTTTCATTGCTGTTTAAAAAATACGTTTTCCTTATTATTACTAGTCTTATTACATGTATTATGATAGGACGTTATAATGCACAGGGTGGACGAGAAAACCTGGTTACATTTGAAAAATGAATATCAAATCCACCGCTTTACATAGGAAAGTGAGGTTTGCATCAAAATACTTATCGTGGCCTACAGTTTTTTTTTGGTAAATTAAAAATTGCTCATATTTTTCATTCACAGATGACGCTGTAAAACGAGAAAATTCTTCATAACCCAGAAAATGTTACAATATTTGCGTTACATAAAGCTATCATATTTCAACATGAGCAATTTCACCTGTTAAAGGTCTGGACACACATATCCGCACCGTGCCCGACACGTGCGTCGGCCGAGTGTAGGTCATCACGCGGTCAAAGAATAATTCTTTGCTAAGCAATGCAGCTGTTCACACATATCCGCACCGTAGCCGAGCACCGTCACCGCACCGCGTCCGCACCGTCACCAACTAGTTTATTTTATATTTTTACGGTGACGGTGCGGGCTCGGGAGAGAGAGAGAGCGCAGATTTTTTTTATAAAAGAGGAGAGAGCTCATTTATTTTATGTCGCTTCTCAATTTTCATGAATTGCCGAATCATTAATTCCATTTATTTCTTGATTTTAATCAATTTCTGCATTATTACTTTTATTAATTATGAATTTTCAATAGTTCTGGAATTATTTCTTGGGTTAATTCTAAATTTTAATCTATTCCGAAATTATTTCTTTCATTAATTCTGAATTTTCACTGGTACTGAAATAATTTCTTTCAATTATTTTTAATCCATCGATTCTAAAGTTTTCCTTAATTTTTGTGTTAATTCACATTTGTGTAGTTATTTTTTTTTTGTAAGGGGGTATTTCTTAGCGTTCGTGTATATTCAGTATGCCGATTCCCTCTTCAAACAAAATATATGAAATCTTGTTAAAGAGAGGGGGCGTCCTAAACATTTTTCGTGCCCCGAAATTGTTTAGACGCACCTGGCCTCGCTTCTGTGGTACTAGCGTAATATGTAGAAAACATATGGATAAACATTTTCACAACTTTGATGGGAAAACAAAGTTTAAAATTATGTTTCACATAGCATATAACGAAATTTTGACGGGGAGATTTTTGTTAAAATAATAACGTAAACTTGGAAAACTAACTGGGTTTAATTTCCGATGCTCTATAAATGAATCATTGTTTTGGTTTTAACATAAATTATATATATAAATAGAAAACGGTTCGAAAAATTTTGGGGTTTTTCTTATGGGAAAATATAGGAGACATTTTAAATTTGGTACTCACATCAGATGCAACATGTTAAGCCATAAATGCTTAACCCATGTCCTGTGCTCCAAATGCGGCCCTCGGAAGCATTTGATGTGGCCCGTGACAACAAAAAACAAAACAAGGCTCTCGAGTGGTCTCAAGCACATTTCAAAATCACTTGAGCGACTAACGGCACACCTCCAGTTCACTTAAGTGGATCGTGATATATTTGCAGATTATCCTATTTGAGTGGTTAGTGGCACATTTCCAGATCTCTCGAGTGGCCCGCGGCACGTTTGCAGATCACTTAAGCGGCACGTGCCACTTCTTTTTAGATAATTTTGGAGGATCGAGACTCATTTCTGGATAACTTAAGAAGCGCGCGAAATATTTCAAAACAATGAAGTGGCCCACACCTTCCAAAAAGTCGAGCACCTTTGTGCTAAATATCTGACAAAGGTGTTTCAGCGACTGGGACTTTGGTAATGAGTGCTTTAAATTACTATCGAATACTGGTGAGGCTTTATCATTGAATCAAGCCCCGGCAAACTAAACACCCCAATTGTTATTGATTTTAATATCCATTTGCCATCTGCAGAGGAGCCAATTTTCAGTTTAGACGATTCCGTGAACACACATACATACACAGAGTAAAAGATATGCTCGCTCTTTCGTACAATATGCTCCTACTGAGCTGAGATACACTTCTCCGAGGTGTTATCGGAATTGGACACCACCTGCCCCTACAGATGATTATATTTATGATGGCCGTTGACTCTGAATAAAAAAAAAACGAGTGTGTAGGTGAGGAAGAGAGTACCGCTCTCCCCCACAGATTGTTTTAATTTCTATATGACTTTTTTTTTCTCTCCCCCCTTTTATCACTCCGTAAATAATCTCCTCTCTCCAAACTATAAACAAGAATGCATATAGTCAAACTAAGCAAATGGCCGTCTTTTTATTTTCAGCTGCATTAAATAGAACCTATCCTTTTTTGCGGGTTTGTCACATACAAAAAATCTATCGGAGATCAATCCAAAATAAAAAAATTATATACATGTATAGATTATTTACAGAAATGTTTAGAACAATTAATTATTGTTAATTTACGCTAGGGTTATTATATCCAAATCACTCTTGTTAATTAATTTACTGAACATTTTGATTACACCGAACCGGCTGCGTTAAAGACTTGAAGCAATCGACACAGCTTCGTAGTCAGCATACGGCAGCGACACGGGCAACACACGGAAAGGTGTGGTCTGAAGAGGAACGAGCCGAGCCACGGCCAACTGACGCCCGAGCTACGGTCCTGGCACGGTGCGGATATGTGTGTCCAGACCTTTAGATGTGTCCCGAGCTAAAAGGTTTGCTCCTATTAAAATTGTCATAAACATGAATTATTCACCGCGTTGCATTCTATGTTATGTCGAGTTTTTCACTTTACATCGAAATTTCGGAACTTACTTTTTTTTTAGTTTAGAAAAAAAGGAGAATCTAGGCCATGACAAATATTTTAGTGCAAATCGTACCTTTTTATGTCAGTTACTTGATTGGTTATTAATTTTTGAAATGTATCCAGACTTCTTGTCCACCCTGTATTTTTATTCAAATCTCGTCGTTCTATGTACTAATTAGATCAAGACCTATAGTTTAAATGGGATTTCGAACGTCTATTGTTATATTTCCATCCACTCAATTATATGGCAGCTTAACAGATCAAATCAAAAACGCATTATGCTGAGATTAACCTCTTGGGAAATATCCAAAAAATTCTGCAATTATAATTTATCCATTTACATGGAAACCCTTATCATTATGAGATAAACCGAAGTAATATCTGTTATGGAATACGATCGGAATATGGAAAAAAATGCTTATCTGTTCGTCTTCGCCATGTTTGTCTTCCACCATTTCCAGAATATTCTTTTAAAAACTATGAACTCTTGACATTGTTCGAATTAAAGTGAAATTATGGCTTTTTAAATTAGGGAAAGGAAATCGAATTCCCAAAGCATTTTTAAAGTTCCGGAAAAAATATTATTTTTCAAATGCTATTAGAAGGGCTCGGATCTCTATTGTATTTGCGTATTTTTTTTTATGCATATTTCGCTATTTTCACATGATAGAGCATGTTTTCAA
The DNA here is from genome assembly GCF_987345545.1 of Pholcus phalangioides. Lineage (NCBI taxonomy): Eukaryota > Metazoa > Arthropoda > Arachnida > Araneae > Pholcidae > Pholcus > Pholcus phalangioides. The sequence continues at coordinate 50,096,282 of NW_028301596.1, read as the reverse complement.
AATTTTACGACATATTTTGCGTATTTCATAGTTTTCGATAAAAAGTACTTTTTCCCCGGTAATTTTTTTTTTTTTTCGATTCCACTTTAGCCTGGTTTTTTTTCGGCTCGGGCCTCTCACGAGAGTTATTCACAATAAAACCTCCAAAAACCAACCTCCCCCCCCCCCCTCCCACTAACCTGGGCCATCTACGACCATTTATTAGAGTCAAACTTCCGCCAAACACCAGGAATATGCGCGCTGACTGATAATCTCGGCAGTCTTTTTGAAAATCATGCGCAAGCGCAGTGAATGTTTATAGTGTATCATTTAGGGCTAGGATTTTTTATGCCCTAAAAACGAAACGTTATTTCTGATTAGTAAAAAAATCCTGAAATTCAGGTATTTCAACCAATCAGCAACAACATTGAAATTTTTAGTGCTCAAAAATACTAGCCCTTCAACGGCACTGGTGTGTGGCTGTAAATAGACTGATCATTTGAATCTTTGAATCGGTGATGGTAACTAGTGGGAAAAATTGGCTAATATTGATGCATGGGGAAAATTTTTTTCGCGTTTGCGGGAAATTTTGAAAGTTTTATCAAATAAAATGAATAATTAATTTTCTTTTTTTTAATTTTGTGTGCAATGCTTTCCTAAAACGAAGCACTCAGCTAGATATTTTTAAGTATAGAGGGCAGCGTATTAATTCTAAATTTGTTAGGGGGGGGGAACTTACACAAAAGGAAATTTTATCTAGATGACATTACCTCAGTTTATCTGATCAAGTTCGAGTAGGTCTAGATAAAAAACTAGGGCTTCAATATTTTCAAATTTTTCGGAATTTACCCTTATAGTAACTGTAAATAATTTATGTATCGATTGTGAATGATTGGTTTGTTATTGTGAAATCGAATTTTCTCTCCCTGAACATTGCTGCAGAAAGGAAATACACTGTGCTGCGTGCTGCAGCACAGTGGCCATCAACACCAACACACAAAACATAGACGACGTCTTTAGTGAATAGAGTATGTTATTGATTCTCTGATACGCGATACGCGTAGTGGTTAGTAAAACGAAGAACTCTTGTTCAAAGTTCCAAAAAGTTCCAGCACAGGCAAAAGTACTGATGCAAAATAATTTAGACTGTATCAATACTTCTCATTACTATATTGCTCTGCTAATCTAATGTTGTCTAAGATAAGAGTGAACAATTTTCAGGACATATTTTTCATTTTATAGAGCATATTTAGATTTTTAGGGCATATTTACAGTTTTTAGGGCATATTCACAGTTTTTAGGGCATATTTACAGTTTTTTAGGGCATAAGTGAAATTTTTATAGAGGACATTTTAGACATTTTTAGGGCATAAAAATCCCAGCCATAGTGATTAATAATGAGATCCAGCGATAAATTACACTCTATCGTAACAGGTTCTTGGTAAAGTATCGAAAAAATTCCATGAAATCAAAAATTGAATGTTTTCTAATTTCTGTGTTGGTTCATCAATTAATTTTATTTAGTAATTATTATTTATTTATGTATTTGCATTTTTATGAATTTTTTCTCAATGTATATTCATTTTATAAATGTATAAGTGTTTTTAATATTTTCATCGATTTTTCTAAACATTCATTATTTCTCTAAAAACATTTTCGACTGACGTTGTATGCACAGTATTTGCGAAACGCTTTGTTTAAAATTCTTTTCAATTGATTTTCATAGAAATTTATGCATAAAATTAACATTTTTGGAAATTAAAAGGCTTAATGAGAGAGAAAGAGAGAGTACCATAACATTTGTTTAGAAAAAAAATGTAATTTTTTATTACTTCAAAAATGAAAATTTTTGGAAATTTTGTCCTAATTTTCTATTAGGAAATCCCCCCCCCCCGTGACCATGAACCGAAATAAATTTTTTAAAATGGACAAAAATAACTTTTCCTTTTCTTGCTGGTCACATGGCTCATGAGGTCTCTAAAAATCATAATTACCAATTATTTTAATTAAATTAACTAATTTATATTAATAAAAAACTTGATTAATTGAAAATTTACATTGATTGCAAAGAAAACATGCTAAATCAATGTCCAATTTTTTTGAAACTTCTCAAATATCACATTTAAGTTATGATATTTATAAAATGATGATATTTATGATATTTATAAAATGATGATATTTATGATATTTATAAAATGATGATATTTATGATATTTATTATTATTAGTTGTGATATTTATAAAAACTATGCAATATTTTCTCGCAAATTAGAGAAACGGTCAAAAATGGGTCAATATTGCCTTTTTGAAATATTTAATGGTTTTTTTAGTATTGGTATTTTTTTCAATATTTATAGTATTTTTTAACTATCTATAATAATTTTCAAATATTTATGATTATTTTCAAATATTTATGATTATTTTCAAATATTTATGATTATTTTCAAATATTTATGATTATTTTCAAATATTTATGATTATTTTCAAATATTTATGATTATTTTCAAATATTTATGATTATTTTCAGGTATCTATTGTTTTAGATATCTAAGTTTTACTTAATATACGTTATTGCTTCAGCTCTGTTTCTGCTGGAACTTTGTTTTTCTTTCTAACTTCATTTTATTATGATAAACTATTGAAAATATAAATGGCTCCAAAGAGTTAATACGTCTTGAAAGCAGATTTAATTTATGCAGCAGAATTATTAAACCCTATGATGAGCTGCAAGGTTTGTTTTCTAATTTTAAAAAGGGGGAAACATTTACCATATAAAAAATATGATGAAAATATATACGTATGTATATGAACCTTAATGTGTATTTATTGAATTTATTGAATTTAATGTGTATTTATTGAATTTATTGAATTTAATGTGTATTTAGTGAATTTATTGAATTTAATGTGTATTTATTGAATTTAATGTGAATTTATTGAATTTAATGTGAATTTATTGAATTTAATGTGTATTTATTGAATTTAATGTGTATTTATTGAATTTATTGAATTTAATGTGTATTTATTGAATTCAATGTGTATTTATTGAATTTAATGTGAATTTATTGAATTTAATGTGAATTTATTGAATTTAATGTGTATTTATTGAATTTAATGTGCATTTTAATGACTTGTACGATACATGAAGGGGAAAATCGAGAAGCTGTCCATACTTAGAAAAAGACAACCATTATTTATGGGCAGTGTATAATATTTTATCATGTACATATATTGTTTCTGGTTTTTGTAATTGCATTTTTAATTGGGTCGCTGTATTTTAGAAATATATGACATCCATATTTATTTATGGGCATATTTTTCTCAGCCACTTCGTTGGGCATTTTGCCTGTTACGGCGTTGCATTTTTATTTGTAATACACAAAAATAGTGGTAATATTTTTGAGTAAAAAACACCATTCAGAATTTGAAATTTTTTCTTTAAAAATGTATTTCTCTCCCATTTAGTGGAGTATTATATCTCAAGGCCAATCTCTCATCTACTGCTTCATAAATTCGATCACAAACAAAAGATGATGTAAGAATCCCAGTAAGTAATTAAATGAATGGAGTCCCCACCGTGAATAAATTTTTCGCGCTGAACAGGGAAACGTGAGAGAAAAGACAGTCTGGCCTCGAGGAATGTTAATGTCATCCATTCAGTTTTTCTTTAGCCGTATCTATTATTATGTAAAGTTTGGCTGTCGTTGTAATTAAATCCGTACTGTCAATTCATCTAACAAAGCAAATTAATTAGCACCTAATGAATGAGAGCTTATGAACAAAACAATAACAGCCATGGCAAAGAAGTTCATCGAACTTTGGCCAAAGCTGGAGGACAAGTTAAAGATTCGTGATGATATTATACAGCAGTGTTCCTCAACCTGTGGCCCGCGGACCTTCGGGGGTCCGTGAATACTTTTTAAGGGATCCACAGGACCATTTTCGTTTACGATCATTGCATGAATGACGGATTTTGTGCTATTAAATCGTAATTTATCCAATTTTTTATGATATGGAAATTATAAACAGCAGCGAATTGTTTTTTTTATGGGGGACCCTAACAAAGGACCAGACACAGAAGAGGGCTCCTGTGGTTTAGTGTTGGTGTCACTCTCTTCGTTATTCTTTGTGTTCTATGCATTTCTATCCGATTTTTCTGATTTTGATTTGACTTTGCACTCATATCGCAACATTTTGAAAAAATCCGGAAATTGTCATACTTTTTTAAAATTGCAGCCTTGTATCTTTTTAAGTGTTCACCATATATATACAAACTCAAACCAAGTTATAGCATATATACTTCTCTTTAAAACAGCACTTGATCCACTGGGATTGGATAAGAGTAGTTTTTGAGATATGGTCACATTTATAGATACCTGTCGAATCCGACAACTCAAAAGTCATTGGTTCTCTTTGTACGTGCGCAGTTCCTGACGTCAGGCTGATACAAATTTAAAAGTAATGCCAGCGAAAGTTTTCATCTTTCCTTTTTAAAATGAGACAAACATGGCAGCGCTATGACTATTTTTGATGGAGTTATTGAAGTTTGAAATTAGTTCGACGAAAATTGTCTCACATTTGGACGCGATTGCCTCCTCTCAACCAGCATCGATTTTTACGTAAGACGTTTACACATTAAGAAAAAAATCCTTTAATATGATGCTCTTTGATAACAGTGCACCTGGCCTTCAACACTGAATACACATACACACCAAATGGCATCTATGCGGCTTCGAGGTGCATTTTCCCTTCCAGGAAGAGTATAAGGTTGATATCTTCTATATTTATTGTATTGTATTTATCTACTTGTATGCAAAATTGCAGCCCCGACTTATAAGAATTTGACTTACGCTGTTATCTAGGCGTACTAATTTCGGGGTAATACTGTATTTCAACATTTTAAGGTGTGATTTCTTTATCTTGGATGAATCTTTTTTTGAAAAGACATTTGCTTATCTTTTTTGCTCGTCGAGGTAGGAAGGGTAAAATCCCTTGGGTGAAGAGAAAGAAGAGGGGGCTGTATTAGACATGCCGTTGAAGTAGCAGCCAGGCCAACTTCAGTGACGGCGGTGAAGCTGATGTATCGCGGTTCCAGGGAAAAAGTGATTGACGAGGCTTCTTGGGATCGACCGAAGTCACTTAAACCCAAGGTTATATTGTAAGGACTGCTTCATCCCTTTCAAATTGCTCTTGCCGCCTTGGCTCAGTGGGCGTGGTCTCGAATCAGGTGGGTGACGTCACTGCTCAAATACTTTTAACTAAAGCGCGACCTTGAAATATCAGGGCAGTCAATGTCAAGTAACCTGGTCTGACATAGTCATGACGTCAACTGGTACCGACTTCGGCGCGTCATGAGACAGCCTTCATTATATAGAACTTGGCCCTAACTTGGATCATCACCAATTCAAGCGGATAAATTTTGCATCACCTCCATTCAATCCGAAGAGAGGTTCGAGGGATAGAGCAAAAAGACAAATAGAGCTTGGTGTTGCCGATAAATTATCCGAACTGGTCCAGACCTTGATTACGAATTTATTGTCTATGCTTCAAGCTATATAATATGGCTCAGAAGAAAATTACGACTAAATGAAACGCTTAAACCTCTTTCATCTGCAATTCAGTAGTCAGTTCCCAAAAATAGAGCTTGAAGTATTGTTTGAAAGAAATACACATTTGAACTATTACTTCGAAACAATCATTCAATATCGGATTAAAGTGTTTTGCGGCATTGTTTGGGCTCATAGTAACATTGAACTATATGATCAGTATATAGTGTATTTAAACATTTTAACGTGTGATTTAATTATCTTTGGGAAATAAAAAAAATTAAAAATAAATTTTAAAGACATTCGCTTATCTTTTTGCTTGTCGAGGTGGAGTGGGTCGAATCCTTTGGATGAAAAGATAGAAGAGCACCGCATTAGCCAGGCCATTGTAGAATGCGAACTACGAGAATGAGTCATTAAGTAAGTCACAAATTGATATGATGTATCTTATAGCAAGTAACAAATCCTTTCAAAGAATGTTAATAGATTACAACATTATCCAGCTTTATGTGATATGCATTTGATATCAACTCGTAGCATTCGCCCGCGTGCGTAAATCAATTTCAAAATGGCGATGGTTCTCGATGATTGTATGATAGAGGAGCAGCGTGCTGTTGTCCAATTTTTGTGGGCAAAAGGACGTGAAGCAAAAAATATTCACAAAGAAATATTTTCTGTTTCTGGAAAGAAGTGTTTATAGCGTAAAGCAGTGCACAATTGGGTCGAGATATTTCTCAAGCCCGCTCAAATATTCGTGGCAATGATCGAAGCGGACGTCCCATTTGATTGAGACAAAACCAACCACAGCAGCAAGTAGAAGAATTGGTTCTGGTTGATCACATTCAGCTTGCCTAACACAGGAGATAATTGAAACATTTGGTTGGAAACTTCTTCAACATCCATCTTACAGCCCCGACTTAGCCCCGGGCGATTTTCATCTGTGTAGTCCACTAAAAAATCATCTTGGAAGCAAACAATTTGCAGATGATGAAAAGGTTCAAGATGAAGTCCTAATGCGGCTGAGACGGCAACCCAAAGAATTTTATTAGTATTGGGGCACTGATAAAGCGGTAGGTTAAGTGCATAAATATTGGCAGAGATCATGTTGAAAAATAAAAACAGTTTGAAGTGATTATCACTGTAAGTTTTTTATGTTTTAATTACCTTTTGTGTGACTTGTTTAATGACTCTTCTTAGTATGCTTGTTTAAAAATAACTAAACCAAACATTGGATTTACGAGCAGGAATGTTGGAGCCAGAAGGTAAAAAGAGGGAAATTGCATTTTCCATATTCTAAATATTTAACCACCATCTTTTTCAGCTATTCCTTGGCTCACTGTAGAAATAGCCAGGCTGAATTCAGTAATGACGGTGAAGTTGCACCGCGGTGTCAGGAAGAGGTTATTGATAAGGTTTCTAGGGATCGAGGAAAGGCATGTGAACCATCGCCAATGCAAGTGGAAAAATGTTGTACCCCCTCCATTCAATCCGAGCAAATGTTTCAGGAATAGAGCAAGACACATGGAGCTTGGTGACGCCTATAAATTATCCGAACTGGTCCGGAACTTGATTACGAAAGTCTTCGAGAGCGACAGGATGAAACGGATGGCCATCTTATCCCAAGAGGATAAAGACTTTCTGATTATCGAGTCTATGCTCGGGGAGATGGTGGTTAGAGCACTGAGAAGGATGTTGAGAGTCCGTAAAGTCTCCATCATCAATTTTGATTCCGAACTCTTTGTGTGCCTAGCAAGTTGACAAATTAAGAAATAGTGGTCGGATTAGCTGAGGCCCCATTTTTCTATTTTGAAGGGAAAAAGAAACATTTTCCCTCGTCAATGATGTCTTGCTCTGTCGTAGCGAGGAGGTTTGAGAGCACCAGTGATCACTGGATATTTAAAATCCAGTGGATATTTAGTGTTAAACTGTATATACTGGGTACAATTCAAACAGTCGGTGCGGGACAAAGTATACCTCAACCACAATGTTGGGGATCATACCTATTATAAATTTATTGTAATAAAAATATTCAAATCTATAATATCAATACAATATAATTACTAGTAATGACACAAGTCTATAATAAAATCAAAAAATACATTGAATCTATCAAATATTGTTCACTGAGAAATTTCAGTATCCATTATTTCAAAAAATGTTTTATTCCAGGCATCGGCTTTTAATGTTTTTAAATATAATTTATTTAAGAACTTCATTTTATTTTCACATTATTTACAAACTGCATTTTTATGTATTTAATAATTTAGCTTTTTTTTTGCTCCTACACTAGATGGTGAAAAATCATCGAAAACCAGGGCTGAACATATCTGTGGGTCGATATGCCCGGGGCATGTAAACATTTCGACCACGCATGCATTTTTTCGTCCACATTACCGACGCGACCATCGAAGATGATGCAAGTTTTTCTACAAACGGGAGTGAAACTCGACAGAAATTTGTTCTATTTTCACGGTCCTAACATTTAACAACCCAGTGTGGTCATGGGCACTCATATACTACAACTGGGCTGTTTAAAGATCAGTTGCGGTATATTCAGCAAAATCGGAGAAAAGCTCACTTCCAGCGGAATGGTATATTCTGATGGTATTCAAGAATTCTTGCATTTCTCAAGTGTTATAGATGAACTTTCATCAAATTTTTACAGCGTAATCCCAGTCTTACTCAAATCCTTTCTTTTCACGATCACTTTCAAAATTTTAAGACATTGAAATGAAGCCGTGAGTATGTGCAGATTTTTTGAGATTTTTATTTTGGAAGAAGAGAAAAATACACTCATTGCCATAAAAACTTGCGCACCAAGAAGTAATTGTCGGATAGTAACGAAATTTGACGTGAAGATACGTGTCTGGCAGATATGCAAATGATTAGATGCTCACCGTGATTGCGCAATGTGCAATGCCACCAGAGGGCGTTGAACTTAATATTTCCTCGGTGTATAAAAAAAGGTACGCATAGGAATTTTGCCTGTACTTAATCTGTTGCAGAGGGATGCTTTTTCATTAGGGAGCCGTTACGCCACCTTCGAAGACAATATGATCAGCTGTCAGAGTTCGAGAGGGCAAGAATCATCGGGATGTTGGAAGCCTGGAGATTGATGTGTACCATCACCTCTTAAAAGTTTTCCTCCATCTTTGTTGAATCACCCTGTATTCCGTATTGTTATTATGCTGCACATCGGTATGAAACCTACAACCATTGCATTTTAAGAATTACAATTGATAGTTTCGTTTTTAGGCAATGGGTGACAGCATTAAACCTCAATTACGAAATATAATAAGGGGACGTTCAAGTATTACGTCAACAAATGTTTTGCCATTTTTGACCTCCCCTCCCTTTGTCAGCAAAGTCAGCAAAACTCTGATCCCCCCCCCCCGCGTCATCAAAATTTCGTCATCAGCTCTGCCCCCTATTTCTAACGCCCATTGGTGGGATCAGAGACGTGGGAGGGGGGGGGGGAGACAATTGTGGGGGTGGGGCAACGATTCAATTTTTTTAATGCAAAAAAAATAATTTTAAGTTAAAATTGCGGAAAATAATACCTTTATATATGTGTGTTATTATTATCAACATCTGTTAATTTTAATCTTTCTAAGAATTCATTGTGGCCCACCCTCTAAGCCAAATATGGTGAACCTTTGACCCAAGGACCAAATGTGGCCCTGGGGGTGGCCTGCCCCTCAAGCCTATTTTTGTAAAAATGACCTAACGCACACATTTACAGATACCTTAAGTGACCCCGTGGCGCAATTCCGGAGCAGTTAAGCGGCCCGTAGTACATTATCAGATCACTCAAGCACACCCGTGGCACATTCACAGAACACTTAAGCGATCCGTGGCACATTTAGAGATCCCTTGAGTGACACGTGCCGCAGTATTAGAACACTTAAGCGGCCCTCAGTTCATTCCTACATCACGGATCAGTTTTTGATGTCTCATGTCAGTCTCATGAACTAGCCACCCTATCCCAGGCCCGCCTACCCGTCTCATCCCGTAAATTGGCTACTACTACTTCTACTAAACCACACATGTACTTCGTCCATATTCCTCTGCGGAACTTCTACCGAATTGGTACATGTTGGAATGTGAATGTCCGTGTTGTGAACCTAACGTGAAGCTTGTTTCTGTGTAATGCTTGTTATAGTGCTGCCATCTACCACATATTTTTCGAACTATGAGTGAAGTGCAATGTTTGAAGATGTTTACCGTTGTAGGCCTGTTGCTCTCTGTGGCGTATAGAATCCTACATAGTTACTCCGTAAATTATGTAGGATTCTATACGCGAGGTGAATTACCAGGCCGGAACTAGAGACTGGCAAAAGGGGCAAATAAAGTTGCATGCCCGACCGGGCATTTAAATTTTTGGAGATTTGTACAGCTATGTTGGATGTCCGACATTTCTGGAATCGAATCTCGGAAGAATTACGCAACGGAAATATTTGAGTGAGTTTGAAAGGTGTGTGACTGCGAGAGTAAATAAATTCGGATGTTCTGTCAGAGAGATTGAGAGATTTGCTGTTTGAAATTCCTCCCAACCCCCTTCCCCCTACAGTATCAGCGATTACCGATCATAAACGGGATAGACACACTTTGATCTTCCGACGCTACTCATCCCCCTTAGGTTGCAAAACGTGGGTAATTGTTCCTACGGTGATAAACTAGGGTGATATGCGTACATACATCTGTTATTAGATACAGAAAGCTCTCTGTCTAATTAGAAATGCCCCTATGGGGGAACTCTATCTACCTACCTGTTATATACTACAGTAATCTGCATAAAGAGCATGAGGATGCGAACATAGTCCACGTTGATTTCAGATTCTACGAGTCGGCCCCGTTACGGATTGGTTTTAAAAACCTGAAATTTACGTTTCTAGTCAATCAACAACGGCACCGACTTGCATAATCAGAAGCGAGCGTGCACTATGTTCTTGCCCTGACAATACCACGAGAATGATTCTCGTACTGATACACAACAGAGTGTCCCATAAATTCATGGATAGTTTAAATAAAAATTTGAAAGAATTGGTATATTTGAATGCGGTTTGCGAAAAAGTTATCCTCTTGCAAGATTTTTTTTGGTGCAGGAAAAATTTAGTTCAAAATTTTTGTCGATAGAGGGCCAGGGAAGTCAGTCCGGCAAGACTGATTGGACTTTAACCTTTCTTCAATCTGTTCTGTGTCCCAAACGTTCGTAAAGCTTCAGCCGGCTATTCGGGCTGCAAGTAAAACAACTTCACCAATAGTACTATATCCACCAATGTCAACATCACATCGAAACCCTTATGCCATTTGATCATGACCATTTATGTGAGGCAGTAGCATGGGACAAAATAGCTGTAGTATAGGTGCCGATGATTCCGATTTACCCGAAAGCTCTCGCCTTTCTGGTCTTTATTTAAATTTTCCGGTCAGAAACCACGCAGATTCTTTCGATTTATCGTCGATATACAGTCAAACCTCGTTAGTGCGTCACCCGGTTAACACGTCACTCCACTTACCGGGTTGCTTTTTGGAAGTCCCAATTGTCCTCAGGCAGGAACTAGCACAGCTATGGCTTACTCCGTTTAACAAGTAATCGGCAATCGTCGCCAAATATGAGACCAAAAGTAAGCAATGTTGCCAATTATTTCAAAATCACTGAAAAAAAACGCCAATGGCGGGAAATGAAGCGCTACTACAAATCACAGCGGATTAAAATTCACTTTATGAAAAAAAAAATCTTTATGACAAATATATGTAAGATACAATGTGCATTCATATTTATCATCCTCATCATTAACCATTTTCAATCCACTGCTATATGAAGGTCTCCTCTAAATTTTTCCATTTTACTCTGTCATGCTTTAGCCTCTCCAGTTGACTCCTGCCACTTTCCTGATCTCGTCAATCCATCTTGAGTGGGGACGCCTTCTCGGACGTTTAACACCACGGGGGTACCACTCTAGAATACCTGTAGTCCATCTGTTGTCCTGTCTTCTTGCAATATGTCCAGCCCATTTCCATTTCAAACGTTTAATTCCTTCCATGATATCATATACCTTTGTGTATCTTCTTATCCAAGTGATTTGTTTTCTGTCTCTCTCTTTATGATGTCTAACATACAATGCAAATGGTTGAGAAATTCTCTATTTATTCTAATTACTTTCTCAGTTTCCTGAGTATTTCTTCTAGAACAGCGGTAATAGTTTTTGTGAGGTAGGATAACCCAGTTGGACACCTTTCGCAAGTGTAATTTTTGCTTTTCCTTTATCCAAATGAATGGTTGCAGTTGCTTTGTCATATATTTTCTTAATGATATTGATGTATGTCTTCTCTACTTAGTTCTACCTTCGCTTTAACAACCCTAGAACTTTAACAACGGCAGAAGTGAAAACAGAGTCGAACGCTTTTTCAATATCGATGAAGGCCATATGCAATGGTGATTCGTATTACTTGCGTCTCTCTATGAGTTCCCTGACTGTTTGGATGTAAGTCTAAATCTATTCGAAGTGGATTTAGTACAATGGATCACGTTCATATATATATATGGTCATATTTTTTTTACAAGTCGGCAAAATAATTTTGATCCTTGATTTCGGTGGAGGACGAAAAATTCAAGTGACTTCGTTGCAAATACGGACAAAAAGACACATTTTTTTCATCTATAAAAAGAAAACCAAGACGACTAAAAATACGGGAATGACTCGGGGAAACGTGTCGTATGGTCACCCTATGCAATCATAAAAATCCCCAGTATTTAATTTTATTTCTATGACATGTTTTCTTCGGTGCGAAATATTTCATTACATGATATACTACAGACTTTTCGTCTTGGAATTGGCACTTATGCTACAGTGAGAGTTACTGGAATGGAATAATCAATAGACCATCAAAAAATCAGCGAGAAAAATAAGGAAAATAAATTCATTTGATTGAATTCAATTCATTTTCGGCAGATGTGGTTACGGCCAAAGCGATAAAATAACGATACATAAACTTTATTGTCATTTTATTACCCCGGGTAAAATCCCGAGAAATCTCGCTTTACGTTCACAGACAACGACTATTACAGAAAGACAATTACTTATTTCTCGTGTTTCTTTTCCCATTAAATGTAGATATGGGATATATTGATCCCGCTTACACTTACGTTCACGGTTTTGTTTTTTTTTATCACAGAATAGTTTGTTATTCGCCTCATAAACAAAGCTACGAAACATTGTGTCTGGCGATAATAATACGAACGATTTATTATAGGAATTTTATGATAGACTACTGACAGCTTTTTACTTATTATAAACGTGTATAAATAATAATAATGGGAAATAAATTGTTATATAAACGTAATTTAACGTTTACCATATTGATGATGAAAAATATGTAGTAATTCATCTCTTCGTGTTTCAATTAAGCTGCTAAAACTAAAATTTCAATTATAATTTTTACGACATCATATTCTCAGCACAGTAGGCCTCGTTTAATCGGGAAACGGATTCCCCGCCTCAACGGATAAAATTTTGTGGAATCAAATTTCTTCTATAGAGAAAAATGCTCAAGTTCCACTCTTGAATGAATAATTTCAGCAACTTTTCCCCGTTTAATCGAAGGAAGATACTCTCATGAAGTGCCAAAGGATGTTCAGAGGTGTCGCGAGTTCGATACCCGCTTGTCAGAAAACTTTCCTGACACAGGGGTACAACAGGAACGGTGGCAAGTGACCACGGAAAAAAGATTGCTACCACAAAGTGAATTTTTATTCTGTATATGATCTCTCTTAAAATGATAGTGCTGGTAATATTCTGTGATTTTACTAGAAATTTTTCCTTCTTTGTAGTGCAAGTGTTGAAAATTAGTCACGCTAAATCCTCTCGAAGCAGCAAAAACTAGCAAGGTGCTTAAAACGCATTTCAAGATACATTGAAGATGATTTTTGAGCGAAGTATCAAAAAAGAAATATCTTTGTGTATCTAATTTTCTTCGAAAAAAATATCGTTATAACGGGATTTATCTTTGTAAAGGATATGGCAGGTAATTCCGAACAGCATTTGAAAAAGGTATCGTTGTCGGGAGATTTATTGTTTTATAGAGAACACATTACAGCAACGTTTTACTAGATACATGCATCAGGTACTCGTGTATTCTTTGAGGAAAAAAGCTTTACACAATATTTTTTCATACACGCTTTGCGAATATTACTGTGTTGTTTTCGGTGAATGCAAAATTCTTAATAGTGTCATAATACAGGCTGGGCTTTCTGCCTAACCTGTATTATGAAAGGGTCCATAGAAATGTTAAAAATTCATAAAAACCGGAAAAATAACCGAAATACAAAACGGTTTGCAGGGTAAGCATCGCTAGGTCACGGGAATTTTTTAAGACGGGAAAAAAAGTAGCAAAAGCAGCCGATAGGTGGCGCTGACGTACACAAGTCAAAGAAAAGATACGCAAATAACGAACAGAATGCGGCCAAATCGTTTATTACAGCAGCATGTGTTCCACGTGCCCACCATCACCACCACAGGGAGTAACGCATTGCAGGCGAGTCACAAATCCAGCAACGGCACAGTGCAGCGGGTCTACATACACGGTTTACAACGGTGAACTGGTTGGGAATAAGGAGCACAAGTTCTTATAACCGTCTCATTTACATATTTCCACCGAAGTCGCTCGTACCAGTGCCACCTATCGACTGTTTTTTGAGTTTTTTTTTTCCTGTCTTACAAAAATTTCCGTGACCTAGCGATACTAACAGTGCAAACCGTTTTTTATTTCGGTTACTCTTCCGGTTTTTATTCATTTTTAAAGTTTCTACGGACTTTTTGCCCACACACACTGTACGTAATGACTGTATATTTTCTTGACAGCATAACAATAATAATCAAAATGTGGTCACATAATTCGTAACAGATGATCATATAAACCGTTTCCGTGAATCAGGCTATGAACATGGTCAAGAAATTCTGCAGTGACACCGATTCCAAAACAGTAGCTGTGATCAATCATCATTATTATAAATTATCATAATCTGGGAAAAAAAGTTCGTATTTGATGATAGAAATTTCAATAATTGATAATGATTATCCTATGTGAATGTAAATGATTAAGTTGCAATTTTTTGGCCGATTACGGATATGGGAAAGATTAATTGTAGAATTCGAATTTCGGATAATTCGGACTTTTTTAATACTTTGAGCTACGAATCAACCAAGTTCAACTGTATTGTGCTACATAGGAACTAACCTGCTCGGCATAAACGAATCTACATTTTTCTTAGCATCAGTAGCAGTGTAATGCACATGTAACACATAAATTTCTTATACTTTCCATTATATTTTTTATTTATTTTTTATATAAACTCCCTTGCACATTCTCAAATTGTAAGATACAAATTTTTTTCGATCAATGAAACATCGAGACGCTCGATACAAATCATGTATAAAGAAATAGAAAAGATCCTGTAAAAATTCCGAGGACAGTTCGATTTTTGTTGGCAGTTTACTGTTTCTGCACGATTCTAAGTCGATGCCGTATTTTTCGTCACCGAAGATCTCGTATTTCTTCAACAGCGAAGACTGAAATCGAAGGACGAATAACTCCAGGAGGATTATGTACAACGAACCGTCTAAAATACTAGTCTTTCTTTCCTCTATATCCATGTTTCTTCGTATATTTCATTCCATTTTTATCTTTTTGCCTATACAGAGGAATTCTTTCTCGGAAGTGCGATTCCACGAATTTCTCGATACATTCACAGTGGATTTCTTATCTCCCTATTTAAATTTATGATTATAGCTGCTCCAGTTCGTTCATGAAGTGCTTACATGTGCAAAGTTATCGATTTGTCTCAGACGATTTTGATACGGATTCATCCGCAAGAAACAGAACGAATAAACGAATGATGAATAAAACCTATTTTAACCTCTTCGCTCTAGAAACTTAATTTTTAACGGTTTTAAATGGTTTCAAGGATTCTTTTTTTCAAGTTGCGACCTGTATGTCACTTACACTTCCGGCACAACTCAGTAGGTAGTAAATTGCCTATAGATGGCGATAGCCCCGAGTTGTGCTCGGTTTGAAAGAAAGAAAGCAAGGAAGTACGGGAAATTCCGGATAAAACCTGGAAGTGGAGAAATGTGACACTGGAGGATAAAATATCATTGGACCTTCGGAGAAAAATAGATTTATTTTTAGAGGAAAATTTAATGCCAAAGTTGTTGGGCAATCTGCTAGTTGTGTGGCTTCAGGTTTTGTATTTGTTTTTTTCACTTTTTTGAATAAATTGATGTTTGTCGCCTGATTATGGAGCTAGCTTCTGACTGTGCAGGTCTGGGTTCGAATCCCAGTTCGGCTATGGATCTCTACTAACAGTAAAATATTCCCTGGACAGATCGTAAAGATCTCTTGGGAATACGTGATGATCACATTATACTTTCTCAATATAAAAAATTTTGAAATTAACATTGATGTATCCAATATGAAATTTGGTATGAATGATATATTATATAACAATTTCGTATGTGATAGTTAACAGAACCTGTGAGTACATAAATTACCAGAGCCGCCATTGAAAATACTGTTCACAGGAAGTAAATGAATGGCTCCAATTTCCATGACCTTGAATGCGTTTGTGTGTATATGTGTAGGCTAACGCGGTGTCCTTTGTGGACACAGACTGTACTTTTCAAAGGAAACAGATCAATATTTTCTCATTGGGATGCCTCTCAACTAACAATCAGCCAACAGTACATAAAGGGCGTATTTGATCAATTGAGAACTCCGTCTACGTCGGTTTAATAACTTGGCTAAACGAGAAATTGGTGTCAAATCGTTTGGAAACGAATATGCTTCTAGATAAAAGGAAGCATATGATCAAGGAGATAATGCTATTTCAAGGGGTGTCCATCTTCTAGTAATTCATGTGGAAGCTTCCCGAAAGTGAAATTTTAATGATCTTCCCTTTATATAATTTGCATTCAAAATTTTAAGTGAGTTTTGAAACACGCGGATTCAATTAAAAATCTGGAAGAATTTCTTCTCATTGTTAGTTCAAAAAACACGAGACTATAAAATTGTTTAAATTCTTAATTTAGCAAATTCATACATTGGCCATTTATTGCAATTTATTATTTTTACGTGAGGATTAGTTGATTGATAACCATTTCATATAGAAAATATCATGCGTGTTTTTGAGAAAAATATCATTTTTCTGTCATATCATATGATTAGACATGGGTCTAAGACAGGGAATTTTAACTTTCATCAGCCACGTAACCCAAAGTGAACAAGATCAGCTTTGCGACCAATCGGGGTCTGTCTGTTCTTTGAAATTAGTGAAACCTGTGATGCAATAAGTGCATGCATTTATAACAGGACTATAAGGGGATTCGTACGACTCACATCTAGGAGTAATAATAAGTTTGGGTCGTGACCCATTGGTAGAGAACCCGTTGTGTCTAAGGTATATTACCCACATTCATGGTTTTATAGGCGTTCCACAGAAATTAGCGGAGATGTTGAATTTTAAGTTTGAGAAGGGGGATTCAGGAATGTGTCATTCACAAATTTCACAGCAAAGGTGTTTTTCACTAAATAATTATGTAGTGATTTTAAATACGTCTCCGATGGTGAAAAACTGTGTGAATATGATTGATACTGTGTTTTTCCCCAAAAATAAGACCCAGTCTTACATTAGTTTTTGCTTCAAAAAATGCATCAGAGCTTATTTTCGAGGTAGGGCTTGTATTAGGAGCATCCTTAAAAATCATGCTAAAGCTTATTTTTTGGTAGAATTTGAATTTTGGCATCTTTTCGAAGACTTTTTTTGAGTGATGGTTACGCAAAAATCGACAAGAAATTGCAACTTCGTAAAACATTTCTTTTGTCTGCCGTCGTTTAAAGTAAATCATTCCTGTTTATTAGATAAAGATAAATAACAAAACGGTCGATGTCACCTTTCAAATGATAGATGACACAAATGGCGTACAAATCAAAGAAATGTTTGATACTTTTCGAAATCTTCAATGCTAACCTTCTAATCCAATAGATTTTAAAATACCATAATTTTGTTTAGAAAAGGAAATTTTTTTACTGTAATGACATTAGGTGGAAATTGAAAACGTTTAGAGTAAAATTCAAGCTGGCGGCATATTCTTCAATGCCGTGTGTAAAATCGTCTTTGCGTGTAAAATCCACTGAGACATAGACAAATTTCATCTTCACACTTCTGTTTTCTAAGATAATTTACATGGTGAGAAATGGAAAAAGATAGTATTTGCTAACAGGATACTCAAACAAAATCTTATTCCAATTTGTGACAAAAGTCAAGGGATTCTCCCTGTATTTTTTGTATTTTATAAAGACATTTGGTCAGAGAAGTATTATGAGTGTCACTTATAGAAGAAACAAAAAGGATAATTTAGTTTCTTTTTCACGGTAATTGATTACGAATGTTGATGCATTCCCAAAATGTATCAATTGGCATGACTGTGGATGTGTTTAGAAAACAAAAATCAGCTCAAATAAAATGGAAAATGTAAATATATCAAATCGGTCGGTTAAATTTCAATGCTTAAATTCACTCTCTTAAGAAATGAAATTCACGGAAAAAATATCAAATCAATCTAACGTGAGAATCTCTCGCGATAGAAATGAGATTTCTAGGTTTGACATGACTAAATTCACCACAATTAAATTTAATTTCAATTACTCAAAGTTGAATTGATAAATTTTAAATTTAATTTCAAATAAGATTGATCTTTTTGACCCTTTATCTTTCTTAAACCTTCCCCCTCTTAAACCTGACCCACTGAATCTAACTGAACCCTGAAACGCCAAGACACCATCCGCTCCGTAGAATTACAACGAGTTTGGCGTCATATTGAATCATAATTGATTCGCACGGCAGATTTGTTCACTAAAAATTTCTGGCGATAATCGGAGTTGGTTCTAAATCAGAGAGAGGGGAAGGGGCAGCTTTTTAGTACAGCGGTGAAGAGTAAGAAGAAAAAGTAAAAAAGTGAAGCGCTCCTCTGGATGTATTCTGCGTTATGACAGCGCAGTCAATTAGGAGCTGGAATTGTGACGTCACAAAATTTACGTTTGCTTGGAGAAATACACTCTCGCGTGACCAGGGGTGTGACATCACGGGGATTATGGAAAGGTAATATATTGTCTTTGTCCGACACAAACCGTCTAAACACCCCCCCCCCACACACTGAACTTGAATTTTCTTACACGGCCGAATGTCTATTGACACCCCCACCCACTACCACTGCAACCCTTCTGTTTCTCGGAACATTATCACACAATCAGTTATTCTACGGAACGGATTTTAAGGAAAAAGAAAGCGTTTCACTTTTTTTGTTATGAATTTCCTTTCTTCACAAAAATTCACTTTCCTGGCTAAAGAGAAGTTTCACTTCAAAAATATACAAATTTGAAGATGTTTGCCGTTGAAAATCTGAACGTATAGTGCAGAGAAATTTTCAACTCGACTTATCGATAAGGGGCCATTCAAGTATTACGTCAACAGATTTTTAACCCCTTCCCCCCTTGTCAGATAAAGTCAGCAAAACACTAACCACCCCCCCCCCCCTTGTCAGCAAAATTTCGTCGGCAGCTTAGAGAATATTTCATATCTTCAGAAAGGGTGATTGATGATGTAAGCAACCTTCAAACCCCCCCCCCCCATGCGTTAAAACGGCACCTGTCAGTGCCGTCTTAACGCATGGGGCCCGCTCGGGCACGGTCCGGGGGTCTCAAGTGAAGTGGAGCCCTAATGAAAATAAGGACTGGTTCAAATTTTCGAGACTTATCATGTTAAGTAGTAGGCAGTCATTATCCAGATATAGGGGGGTGGGGGATACATTAGAAAACCACTTTGCTCGGCGGCCCATCATGCTCTTAAGACGGTTCTGGTGCCTATCAAGGTAGAGGTTTCGGTCTCTTAACAGCAGGGATCCCCTGTCTTGGATAGACTTTTAAGCTATCACTTTATCAAGAAGTTAAGATGAAAATGTGATCGAAGTAACTTTTTTTTTGTTTTTGGCCTCAAGAATGTTTAGCGGCCGCACCCTTCGCGCCTGCTTAAGTCCGGCCCTGACCACAATAAACATATTGGGATAAATCGAGAAGCTATCCATACTTAGATGAGAAATCCGTAATTTTTTATGTGCAGTTTATTTATATTTTATCATAATTATTCGTATTTTATTGCTCTGATTGAGTGGCTGTATTTTTGATATGGTTTTGATACATATTCGACATCCATATTTTTTATGGGCATCATCTTTTTTTTCAGCCACCTGTTCTGCCCTTTGTATTTGTATAACAGGCAAAATTCCCAACGAGTTGGCTGAAAACATTATTAATAGTAATTACAGTCCTGATCCTTTTTAAAGGTAATGTATAATAATACAGTGAAACCTCACTACAACGATAAGCGATATAACGATAAATCCCTCTACAAAGATATTTTTTCAAGTCTTCGTATGCACTAACATTACGGATACTCCAAAGCAAGCAGCTTCGCGTAAAAATACATGGATGTGTGATTTCTGCAGGTCTTTTGAAACTGTAATATTTTCGAGATGGAATCAATTTTTTGCGGATTTCAAGATGTAGATTTTGAAGAAGATGAAAGACAACTTGCAAAAGCTGGAAGAAATGAAGGAGTCAGTTGAGATCTACCGGAGCCAAATACACGACTTCCAAGTGTCAACCGATAAAATACGTTCAAAACAAGAATTCCTTTCTCGGAATCAGGCACCGCTGGAAGTTCAACTTAAACAAGTGACTTAATGTGCCAACTAAATGACATGCCACAGTATTGCCGGAGATTTCTGGAATTCCCCTCACGAAAGATGAAAATGTGAAGACTATCGTATTCACGATCGGACAGAAAGGTGGACTTCAAGTATCGGAGATGGACATTAATGTCGCGCACCGGATCAGAAACTACGGTGACCAACAACCCGACAAAATCGTTGCGCAATTCCGTTCACGGGACATTCGGGATGCCTACATTACCACATCACAGAAAATTCGTTTGACGGCGAAAAACATCCATGGCACCTTCACGGAACAACAGCGAGTGTTCTTCAACGAGCACCTCTCACGCAACAGAATAAACTACTTCTCAAGGAGGCCAAGGAGAAGTTGCGAAATAGAAGGGTTATACTTTCGCGTGGGTCAAAGATAGTAAGATTCTAATGAGAAAGCAATCAGGTGATCGATCATTTCACGTAGTGAATTCAGATGTATTGAAAAATTTGTAACTCACGGGTATGTGATTTGTTTTCTCCTGTTTTATTTTTAAATGGATCAGAATTTTTGACATTTTCTACCTTTGAGGATTTCAACATATTTTTTATGACAATATAAAGAATCTTACCATAGCCCACATGAATATACGTAGTTTACGTGCAAATTTTGACATCTCTTTTTAGCATATTTAGATCAGTTTGATGTAAAACCCTCAGTAATAATACTCAGCGAAATCTGAATCTCTGAATGCAAAACTTCGTTTTACAAGATACATGTGGGTACAGAAGTTTATTTAAATGTGTAAACATAAATCGCTACACAGTATATGTTATGCTCCACAGTTTGTATTCGTGTAAAGTCACCGAGAGAATTTGAGTAAGTTTGTGCGTGTGTGCAATAATGGATCGATCATAGTCAAATTCTGCATGTATACCCAAAGGACCCGACATGAACGATAGGCTACTTTAAAAGTTCTTCAGAACTAGGCAAGTGCCCGAAATGGGCGAAAGACTGTCGGGCAAAAATGGTTAATGGACCTCAACAAACACTTTCGGAATGTTTATGCTGGTCACAGTGGTTCCCTAGCAATGAGTTTCCAACTTGCATATGCCTTTATAATGGTTTGTCACTTTTCAATCCTCCCAGTTGAAGAAGTGACAAACCATTATAAAGGAATAAAATATTATGTACTGAAATGATAGTTCTCTTAGTTCTGGCGGCCAATGATCAGCTTTAGTAATGATATGTTTGGGAAGTTCGTATCTGTTTGTGAGTCCAAATTAGAGCAGGAGAAAATAATATGCTCAACAGTTTGTGTTTGTGTAAAGTCACTGAGAGAAATTGTGTGTGTGATTTCCAATGCTGAAATATTTAGAACCACGGGCATAAATTTCATAGGGTATATATATTTACCTCTCTTATCTACTCCTATGACCTCGAAGGTCATTACTAAACTGGAATCAAAATCATGCCCACGAAAAATTTCCATCAGGCCGTAAATGGGACGTAGAGCTGCTGAAATTGAGGGAAAAACAGAGGCAACTGCCTTTTTCTCAATTAAAAATTGTTTGGAAATATTTTTCACTCTCTAAAGTAAGGATTTTTTCGGGAGGTGTAAGAACTTTTCAAGAGTTCAGGAAATTGAGAAGAAATTCTGGAGACTTGGCAGCTAAGCAATGAAAATACGCTAATAAATCAACAATTTCTCTAGTCTCTGGGAACTAAAACAAAGCTCTCGCCAATCCTCTTTCTGATTCTTTTCAAAATCTATCCACTTTCCGATGTTCTGCTTCAACAAGCCGGAG
Source organism: Pholcus phalangioides (assembly GCF_987345545.1). Lineage (NCBI taxonomy): Eukaryota > Metazoa > Arthropoda > Arachnida > Araneae > Pholcidae > Pholcus > Pholcus phalangioides. Next base: position 50,074,193 of record NW_028301596.1, on the reverse strand, counting down.
AACTTCATCAATCTATTTAAATGACTTGAGTGAAATGCCTTCGCTTCTTTAAAGTTGCTCTACACCCAGAATGTGTCTAGAAAAGTCTCTTTTTTCTGGTTGTGCTGACCTCGAGAGTCTACGAAACAAAAATACCGTCAATTAGGGTAACTTTACCTAGTTTTAAAATTTAAAATAAAAATTTTCATTCAACCCGTTGGAGTCGAAAATAAAATTTTTACGTTTGATTCATAGTTTGCAGATGATTTACGTATGTAGTTTTATTTCAATGGATCACTCTTCATTTTTATGGAAGAAATAAAAGTAAAACAGGGTGGCAGCAGAGTCACCCGGCATAATGGGGTGATTTCGCCCACCACCTGATTTGTATATATGTTACTACCAAGCCCAAAGTTGGCCACTTCGCGAAGCGTCCAGCTCAGTTGACCCGGCCAATGTCCGAAATTCGGGCTTTCGTCGGGCTTTAGTTGGCCCCTATACATCAATTCCTGTACATCTCACATGTACAGGGACCCTACACATGTATCTGGGGTCTCTATACATATGATTCGGGATCATCGCTGCGTTGGCGTATTTTTTGTGGTAATTAGGGCCATTTATAATTATTATGGTTAGCTATGGCAACCCTAACGATCAAAAGAATCTGGAGATCGATATCTTAGTGATACATATATATACAGGGTGATCAGCGAATAAGCCCTTATTTCAAAATTAAATATCTCTACAACAAAGATCAATAGAATTATGCGGTAAACGGTACGTTTATTAGCAAAACTGTAAGAATGTTGTACAGAAATTTCGAAAATTTAGTTTTTTTTTTTAATTTTTTAAAATTTAAAAAAAAACTGGAGATTTTGGGGTTCCGAAAATCCTCATTTGTGTGAAGAGAAACCACTGCATTCGCCGAAAGTTACTGCATGGGCTGCGGTATGCGCCAGAGGCATTATCGGCCCCTTCTTCGTGCGAGAAACGATTACTACTGAACGTTACGTTACAATTTTGGAACAATTTGTCAGCACACATGGCGCATACCGCAGCCCATGCAGTAACTTTAGGCGAATGCAGTGGTTTCTCTTCAAACAAATGAGGATTTTCGGAACCCAAAAATCTCCAGTTTTTTTTGTGATTTTAAAAAAATTAAAAAAAAACTAAATTTTCGAAATGTCTGCACAACATTCTTATACTTTTGCTAATAAACGTACCGTTTACCGCATAATTCTATTGATCTTTGTTGTAGAGATATTTAATTTTGAAATAAGGGCTTATTCGCTGATCACCCTGTATGTATCATCATCATAATCGTCAACAACCATTTTCAATCCACTGCTGGATGAACGTCTCCTCTAAATTTTTCATATATATATATATATATAGGGATCGATATATAGAGGCCGGCTAAATTCTGACGAAAGCTCGAATTTCGGACATTGGCCGGTTCACCTGGGCTGGCCACTTCATGAAGTGGGCAACATCGGGCTTTGGCAGTAACATATACAACAAGGATGTGAGCGAATCTAGGGCAACGTGACTAATGTGAAAACCGCAATGGCAAGAAAAATAACGCAAAACAATGCAACAAAATTTTTAAATATGACTTAATTATGACTCCTCTTTAAAGCGGGTCCACGAAACATTACGATAAATTTAAAAAAAACGAAAAAAAATTTAACCACGTTAAAGTTGAGAAATCGAACCCATGTCTTTTCACTTGCCGGGTGAGCTACAAAGACAACGAATCTCAATCTTTCTTTAAGCCGGGTTTTCCTAGCAGCAGATTTTCTATGGTGCGTGAAGCGTGAAAACTCTGATTGGTAAAAAAAAAAAAAACGGAATCCCAGTTTTTAACCAAATCATCGTTTTCACGCTGCACACGGCATTGACATTCTAATTCTGGGAAAACCCGGCTATATAGCTCGTGTGCATTAAACCGGACCGTTCATGGATCGTCGGAACTAACTCAGTCCGAAGCTCATAATTCCTGACACTGCCACCAGATAGCGAACGACGCTCAACCGGCAAATGAGACGACGTGGATTCGATTCCCCGCAAGAACAGTTGAATTTTTTCCCTTTCCTAAATTCATCTTCCCATCAGCCAGTTGTTGAAAAACTTTCGTATGGATAGCGAAGAGTGACATCATCCTTACATGAAAGAAAACGTTGGTTTCACTGCACTATGAGTCAATATATACAGAAAACAACTTACCATACAATGGACACCTTTTTAGCAATGTAATACGCAAAAATCCAACATTGTTAGCTGAAAATATGTGGAAATGAAACACCATACAGCGGTTTCGAAGCTACTGTAGCCCCTTCGTGAGTGGGAAATGAATTAAAAGTGAAAAAAAAATCTGTTGTGATGATCATGCCCCGTGTCGTCACGATCCGTGTGACCACTTGTTCTCATTTTTAGCGAGTGACCTGCACGCTATATAAAAGACAAACAGACATGACCCCTGACCGCCCAAAGAGACCATCTTGGGATAATTTGCGCTTTTTCCCAAAGTGATGGACGGTCTCGGAGAGACGCTATATAACAGGTTTTTTCACTTTTGATTCATCTTCCACTGACTGCGGCTACAGTAGCTCCGAAACAGCTGTATGGTGTTCATTTCCGCATATTTTCAACTAACACCGTTAACGGACTCGCGTTGCGAGGATCCGGGTTCGAACCCCCACCGGCGCCACAGTGGTGGTCGGCTGAAGTTGGTTTTCTGTGGCTCCCAACTTCAAGGCGCGAATGCGAGCCGATCTCCTCGTTAAAAAGTCTCGCCACAGAGAGTAACAGGCCTCTACAACGTTACAAATATTCAATCATTACAATTCACTCACAATTTGAAGTATAGATGGCAGCATTGAAATATCAGACACAACACTAGCTAACACTCAGACTGTTAAGAGTTTTTACTGTCCAGACTCTGCCACGAAGTTGGACTGGAAGAGATCTCGGCAACGGGATAAGTCCGGTGACAGAGAGCCCCTGGGGTTCATTCACTCAGCTAACACCGTTGGATTTTTGTGGGCAATTTTACATGTTCAAAGCTCCACGCACCTATTATCTCTAGAAAATACGTTAAATCTAATACGGAAAAAGTTTAAAAAAATATCCGGAATCGAAACGGAAACCTATGAGTCATGTATAGAAATTCCAGAAATTTTTTTGTACCCTTTCTTAATGAATTGCTTTAGTTTCAAACATTTTCATTCAAACCTAAGTAATTCAAATTTTATTCACATCATCAGTGAATCCTAATTGTTTGTCCTCAAAATATCACTTTGAAAAAAATAATTGAACACAACATTTAAAGCATTTTCAAACAAACGGAATTCGAAAGAAAATTCGCTAATAGTGTTTTCCTAAAATAATGCAAAATTTAAATAACGCAACTGAAATGAAGTTTCAAGAGATAGACATTTTTAAATTGAGAGAAAGTCTTAAAATAACATGTCAAAAGTAATAATATCTTGAAACCGCGGTATTTACATTCCAATAACGGCTAATGAAGATGAGGCTAAAAGTAAATCATTTTCCCCATTTCTTTCACCGAGCTTTAAATAGCCTCGCTCTGTGTCTCACGTTTTACAGACTATATGTCAAGAATGGAGAGAGAAACCATAAAAACACAGGCACTTCATTGTGACTCGAAATTCAAATAATGATTTACATTTTTAAGACTGTAAATAACGTAAGGGACAGATACTAGAACGTTTAAAAACGAAAATGTGGTGTCGGTGACAAAAAAGAAGTCGGAAAGACTGAATGGAATTCATTCCATCCTAAATCTCGAGTTTTAATAGATTTTTTGTGGAAAATTTATTCTGATATATTATATTCATTTCACATATATGCAGCAGAAACATTTTCAAAACCAAAAGAATTCGCGCATCCATTAGAATCTCTGAAGGATAAAGTAGGAAATGTGTTCGCGTGAAAAATTCGTGCTGATCCTGGAATTTATGGCGTGAATCAAACATTTGCACACGCACACGTACGTATTCTTTAAATCCATGTATTTTTTCATGTTGTAAATGTTTTATATGTTCAGAATTTTTTTTTTTTGTTTGGGAGTTGACATATCCTCCATTTTCGGAATGTCCTCTTCGTAAGCGGATCAAGTCTGGATACTTTGGTAGCGAACGCGCTACTGTGGAAAAATGTTACATCATATCTTAGATGCTTTAAATGGAAGTGAAAAGTTCTTGAATGACTTTTTTTTTCTTCAAATTTCTGTCTCTTGTTTCATGGTATAGATTTTCCTTTTTTTGATTTCTTTCAAAGGGTATCAGCTTACGAACAGAATCTGGAAAAGAAGACAGGCTTTTTTTTAAATAATGTAGAATTTTGATGAAAAGACATAAAAAATATTTGAAAAACATGTATGTTACAGTAAATGTGATAAATGCGGTTATTATGCATACTTAATAATCATTTTAGTAAGTTTGATAAATTTACCTAAATTTATCACTTTCACCGGTGTTATGCATAGTAGGCTATCCAAGGGTCATAGGCAAATTTGATAAATTTCCATAAGTTTATCACGTTTACAGGTGATTATGCGTAATACAAAATCGACATTAATAAATTTAATAACTACTGAAAATTATCACTTTTACTGGGGATTATGCAACGATACCCAAGCGTAGCGTCGTTGGTAAACATCATAAATCGTGATATATGATATACTATACATGATAGTTCGTACATTAAAAGCGGGGATGCGATCGTAAAATTTGTTATCGTTATATTGGGATAAGATCGTAAAATTTGTTGTCATTATATCGGAGGTGCGATCGCAAAATTTGTTATTGGGTTCCGATAACAAGATATTCATCACACATACTAGACTGACTCATTTGGATCTTTTTTTTTTCATATTTATCAAATTCACCAATTACACTTGGGCATTATGCATAATCACAGATAAAGGAGATAAATTTAAAATATTTATCAAATTTCCCAACGAAACTTGATTGTTATGAATAACGTAAGGTAGAAGTGGAAATATTTTTTAAATATTTATCAACGACGTGCTATAACTATATATATAAAATAACATGTCCTGACTGACAGATTCATCATCGCCGAGCCCAAACCGCTGAAGCTATAAATATCAAGTGTGGTGAATAGTTTAATTTCATGACGTAAAGACTCACTAAGAAAGCGTTTTTGAAATTCGACCCCCAACGTGGGTCATAAGGTGGGTCTAAGATAACATAGAGAAATCACGCTGTTCTGAAAACGCTGAAGGTATATTCATGAATTTGGTCAGAAAAATTTTTCATGACGTAAACATTAACTGAGGAGGGTTTTTTTTTCGAACTTATATGGAGAAATCATGATGAGCCGAAACCACTGAAGCAATGAATATAAAATTGGGAGAAGGGATTCTTCAAATTCTCAACCCCAAATTGAAAGGCGTGTTCAAAGGTTCTATGGAGCGATCATCATTGAGCCGAAATCACTGAAACCATAAATATGAAATTTAATCAGTATTATAGTGTATAATTTCCAGTCACGCTCTGCGGAATAGACAACAAGCTGATGTTTCAACATATAATCGGGACAAATCAACTCAGCCTAAAGTAGTTTCTGATGCTAATAATAGTATTCCGGATAATTTTCCACAAGACTTCGAGATTGCAAACCAAGAAGCGGTTCGACGGACAAACACAGATTTATTTACAGAACAGCAATTTACACGTATTTACAAGCTAATCAGAGAGCTAACAACTTTCTCTCAACGTTCAATCACAACTGATTGTTCATCGAATCTCTCTATTCGAGCCTCTTGCGATCGCCTCATATGGCTCCGGTCGAAACTTCGAGAAAAAGAACATTCCAAAAATTTCTATTTTACAGTTTCCAAGTTGGCGGCGCCATCGTACGGACTGTCTGGAGGGGCGTTGAATCACTGTTTGGAGGGGCGGGACTTTTTCTAAAATGTTCTTCCAGCCCTCCGCTAGTTCTCAGTCAATTACATCTTCTTGCGCTTAACCGAAACTGGCATCAACTCTCGTTGCCAACAGGAGATTGCGATAAAAAATTGCGCCATCTATCGTCTATAGTTCGTAACATTGCCCCTCTCTTAGAATTGTTCGTCCCGACAATTCAGTTCTTAGGTCGGTGGATTGCATTCACCGTGGTAAGAGGCCAGTCTACTGAAGTGGACCACCTTGTACTTCGAGGACGGCGTTTTCTGGATCCGAGCTACGACGTTGTTCAGTCTCTTCACGACTCTGTAGAGTCCTTCCCATGACGTCTGAAGTTTCGGGCACAGTCCTTTCGGCGCTTCGGGTTCCAGAGCCAGCAAGGTCCCCTTCCTTGAAGTAATGAGACGTGGCTCTCACATCGTAGTGGTTCTTCATCTTTTCGAGACCGATGTTGATCCGGTGCCTTGCGATTCGATGCATGTTCTCGAGGTGCTCCTGGAGTCCCTGGACGTGTTCTTCCGGTGGAAGAGCAGCATCCATCGGTCGCCGGAACATCAGATCACCTGGCTGGCGAAAATCCTCTCTCATCTGCGATGGCGAGTATCCAGTGCTCTCATGGGCGGTCCTCGGTAGTGGTCGTAGGATTATAGTCGTCACTATAATCTTCAATTATTATCCAGGACTATTGGCTGCTAAGCTATTTCCCTGCACGATAAGAATAACAACTTTTCTTGTTACCATCACAGGGTTTGCAAAAGTTCCTTAAAAAAGGAATTTCCCACTATTCCTTCCATTTACGACGTGTGACGTCATTTCGAAAGGGGGAAAAACCATTAATTCCTTAGAGATTGTTTTAAGAAGCGGGGCATTCTTTTTAAATGAAGTAGTGAATTTTTAGGGACGATTAGGGATTTTTTGTGATTTTCGTAAAAATTCAGGAGATTTAAGAACTTTTCGAGAGATGAAGCTAACATTCGGGAGATGTGGCAGCTATGGAATTGTGCAATATCTTCGATAAATTTTACGATGATGATAAGCACAATTTAATTATAATTGGGGATTTTAAGAAATTCATTTTGGAATTCATTTGGTGTATTAGTTTGGATGATTTGCATGATGGTCAATCGAGATATGTTTCTAGTTTTTTCAACTTCATGCAACAATATTCCTTAATTCATTGTAGTTTTAACACTAACTGATTTGGAATAATACTGGATCTGGTATCTATTCCTTATTTTTCTGTGTCGGTCAACCGGGAGGAATTTCCACTCGTAAAAGAAGACACCCAACATCCAGAATTATTGATATCTTTAGATAACCCTTCTGTTGAGCGTCATCCTACCAAAAGAGTTAAGGATTTTAATTATGATTTTAACAAAGCTGACTTTCATTCCTTGTATAACTTTTTTTTGTCACTTTGATTGGAATTTTTTACATTTGTGTAATCTAACGTCAATGTTCCAATGTTTTACTTCTACATTTTTACAATTTTTGATATGTGTGTACCATTAAGAAAGAATTTTATTTTAAAATATCCTCCCTGGTTCGATAATTACATTATTTACAATATCAAACGTAAGGAGAAATTTCGTAAAAGGTATTTGATGACTAATACTATCTCTGACCTAGTACAATACACAATACAAATGTTATAGAGCTAAGACTAAACTCTATACAACACAAGCTTATAAAAATATATTGATAATATTGAAACAGCTCTCACAGATTCAACCCAAAACAATTTTGGTCTTATTTAGCAAAAAGAATACGAATGCACCTAAGTATATATATATTTCGAAAACAATGTTTTATCAACAGAAGACTTGATTGCTGATGATTGCAAGTTTTTTGTGTCGAATTTCACAACTTCTGAGGATGATTGCAATCGCATCTTCTGCTTCAAACAACGACTTTTCTGTTTCTTCCGATGTTGTCAATATTTTTTATATCTCCTTAAATGACATCAAATGTAGTATAAAAAGATTACAATCACAGATATACGTAGCCACTCCTGCAAAAAGGTCACTAATTCAGAACGTGTCTTTGGAGGTGGAAACTTACTGCGCAGTTTGGCCTCCAAAATACCCCACAAAGGTTCAATTATATTAAGATCAGGGAACTGAGCGGGCCACACGAGATGTTACAGTTCATCATCGTGTTTATAAAGCCAGTCTCCGTCAATTCCAGCAGTGTGAACGGACGAATTATCTTCTTGGAACACAGGTCGAGAATCAAGGAACAAATATTGCACCATTGGATGAAGATGGTCAGCCAGAATACTGATGAAATCGATGCTTTAACTCGCCCATGCAGGACAACAAGTGGGCCGATACCACGGTGAGACATGACGCCCCACATCATCACTGATCTCCCTCTATGCTTAACAGTAGAAAGGAGACAATCAACATCATAAGCTTGTGCTGGCGTTCTCCAAACGTAAACACGTCCGTTAGTCTAGAATAATGTGAACGATGATTCGTCTGACCAGATGACATTCTCCCATTGTTGTTGTGTCCAATTCTTATGTTCGTGACACCATGTTCGTCGTTTCAAGGCATTGCATGGTGTCATCAATGATTTTGGAATAGTCGCTCTACCTTGTATGTTTGCTGTATGCAGTTCACGGCGGATATTTTTTGCCGATACACCTTCCTGTAGATGCGTGTTCATCTCAGATGTTATCTGGGATGTTGTTGTCTTGTGCTTTTTGGCCACACACACACACACAATCCGCTTCAAAACCCTTCTGGGTCTATCAGCCATCTTCGACTTTCGGCCACTGTTATGCTTGACAGATGATGTCTTTCCCTGTTTGCTATATGCTGTCATTACCGTCGACACGGTACTTCTCCCAACACCAACAAGGGTGGCCGTTTTCATTACTGTGGCCCCGGCAAGACGGGCTCCAACAATCATGCCTCTTTCGAAATCTGTGAGGTCAGACATAACGAAGTTTTAACGCCTCAATATGCATCGCATCTGAAAGCTATCACGGTTACGACTATACTGATGGCCCGCATTCTCGCCCGCTAGGTGGCACTCTTCCGCCCTAGAGGGCGGGAATATACGACAGGTTCCTCGAGTGGTTTTTTTCACAGTTGTCCACATTATTTTGTCCAACTCCTGTACATGAAAAGGTAAATTTTTCGTTTGTTATGACAGTAAAAAGAGAGAGAGGTGTTTTTTTAATGCACTTATATGAAAAGACACTATTAAATTCTCAAGAAAATATAGCATACTTAGCACTCGATTTTATAATATAATAATGTTATTTGCATTGAAGCTGGCTAGAAAAAATTTACAGACCGTCACAGAGACCATGGTGTAGCCTACATCGTTTTATATATGGCATTGGATGGAACTGAATCATTGGTTTCTGGGGCATCTCAACGATTGGTGGTTAGACGTGGAATCCAGAGACATTTTTCGGGTCATCTTGAGCCATAATTTTGTAAACAGTATTTTTTGGGTTATTCGGCATCCAGAATGGCCTGATAGTATACAGAATGCACAGAGATACTGGAAATTATTACCTGTATAAAAATATTTATGCTTTGTACAAACATCAACGATAAGTCAGAAATGATAGGAATTCGGGGATTTTGGAAATTATTGAAAGAACATCCTAATGTGTGTGTGTGTGAGAGAGAGAGAGAGAGAGAGAATTAATGAAGATATTTGAATAATTAATGAAAAATTATTCTATAAATGATGAAAAATGATCCCAGAGATGATAAAAAAAACAGTTCTAAAATTAATGAGGAATTCCATAATTAATGGAGAACGTTTTCGTAATTGAGGAAAATAATTCGAAAACTAATGAAAAACAATTGAAAAAGTTTTAGGAGAAACAATCACAGAATTGATGCAAATTAATGAAAATTCATAATTTATGGAAGAAGTAACTTCAGAATCAATGAAATTTTTCAATAATTTTCAGCCCCCGTTCGATTTGATGCTCTGAGCTTAGGCATTTTGACCTACACGTTAAGACACCATAGGCTGGTTTCACTAATTTTGTAAACTAAACATTTTGTTAGTCAAAAAAATATCTATTACCAAATTTTTATTTCAAAATGGGTTTCAAAGTTCATCGTGTTGTAGATGTTAGGTCGCAGCCAGGGCCGTCTTGAGAGCATTATGGGACCACTGGCAAAGTGATTTTTCAGCGGCCCCTTCCTGGCCAGAAATGCCTACAATTTACATACGTGCTTTAAAAAATTTTAATCAGATCTTATTTTCACGAGGCCCTCTATACACTTGAAGCCCCAGGCCGTGCTCGAGTGGGCCCATGGATTAAGATGGCACTGGTTGCAGCTGATGAAGGTCAAGAACCACTGCTTTAATCTTTCACCAAACGCATTATTAACTGTAGATAAACATCGAAAACAAAATTTTGAAGAAAGTTTACGCACCCGTTTCCTGTAATTTTTTATTATAAAAGAGTTAAATATTGTGATTTAGGTGAGGAAAAAAACTTTCATAGTGAGAGTTAATCTGAGAAGTTTCGAGAACTGAGAAACATTGTAATATAACACTTTCTTCATTTTTCCTAGGGGTTTCCGTTTGATTAAAACTCTTGCCTTTCTATTCAGCATCGTGAAATTTTGTGCTCGAGAGTTTTCCCAAATGACTTTACTTGAAGATATTAACATATGAAATGAACTAAATTCCATTAAGAGGAATGTTTCACAACAGTGTGTGGTTTGTAGGGAAAACGTCTGCAGCTTTGCGAAAAATTTAAATGCACCTCCAGCCTGATGTTATTCCCATAGGACTTATTTCCTTTAGGAGATAGAAAGAGCTCTCTTGAAGCTTCTTTCTCGGGGTTGTAAATCCCTTTGCTGTACGGAGATGGTACAGTAGAATCTTCAGTCTCTCGTGGGGAAAAAGCCCATGTATCATCAGGTTAACTGGTAGTAACTACACAAGAAAATCAAATTATTTCTCCCCACCTGTGCAATGACACGACAGTCCTTTCCTAATGAAATTATCCTCCTCCGAAAAACCTACCATCCTGGTGCAAACGGAAACAGAATATACTTACTGCTTGAGTCTTTGAAACTAAAATTTGTTCGAGTCAATTCTGGTACGGTACAAATGAAAATTTTACTCCATTTTGTTTGTTTTCAATGACTGCTATTGCACTTGCGATTCGGGAGAAAATTTGTAATGTATCAGTTTTGTGAGAGAAAATTTATTGCATCGAATTAAATAATACTATTTGCATTTATGAATATTCAGCTGTAGGATTCAAGCATACATTCAGTCTTTTCATGTTTTATGACTTTTACTAATTTTGTATGCCAAATTCCATCTTTCTATCTCCTCATATTGCGTCTTAAACTTGAAATTGAGTTTCTTTAGTGATTTGACGATAGAACAAGCTTCAGATATTGATTCTATTAAGTAAGGTGCTTTGCATCAATCCGGGGCTGTGAGCGGTTCTATCTATCTATTGATTCTAGTTTCATATACCGAAGAAATACTTTCCAACTTTTTTCCACTCCAAAGGTAACATCCGATATTTCCGGAGTATTTTTTTTTTTGTGTACGTGGAGATCAGAGGCGTAAGCAGGATTGACCTTTGGGAGGGGCACGAAAGGCTTGAGGGGACACAAATTTTTTTCCCCAGAAATTTTGAGTTATCCACCCTTCAAAAAAGCATTAAAGTTAGCAGAAATTGGTTAAAACTACATATAAAAGGTATCTTCTTTCGATATGTTAATTTTTTTACCGAAATATTAATTATCCCTTATATAATATTATTATTAATATTATATTATCCCGTGCTCCTCCTTGGGGGAGCACGGGACCCTCCAATTCGAACCCCCCCCCCCCCGCCCTGCGTGCGCCTCTCGTGGAGATACTTGATTAGGGATGTTACTCTCAGTTATTCATATAAAGTATAGGTAAATGGATACTATGCGAAGATGACATTTTTGGAATAAAAACTTGTTTCAAAGAAAAATATTCTCTGAAATTCGAACGAAAATTTGACCAGTGAAATTTTCCGGTTAACGAAGGGACGGTAGCTCGATTGCTTACAGAAGGCCGTACAGTCAAATCTCAGTACATACATAAAATATCAAATATGACGCACAATAGCCATATAAAATCTGCACTATGTCGAAGATCTATCCATCACGGTAGTTACTGTGATTGTAGCCTTGTATGTCTCTAAGTTTAGATAGAGCGTCTAGAGCTAGCTATAAATGACACTAAATAAACCGAGATTTGAACATAGGAGCTCTGAATATTTTTAAATAAATTATTTACATCGATGTTCGTGAAATTCTAAATTTATACAAGAATTATCGATTGAACAAAAAATACACTTTTTCCCCCTGGTGAAGCTCTTATTATGGTTCTGGTTTTTTACAAATCGATGGTATAGAAGTTTTGCAACATTTATGAAATACAGTTGAATCCCGTGTTAACGAATACCGTTATAGCGAAAATCTCGTTTTAACGAACGATCCCAGAGAAGTTTACATAGAAACAATACAAAAAACTGGAATTCCTTTATAACGAAATTTCGTTATAACGAAGCGATTTCACCGGTTTCTTGGAGTTCATCATAACGGGATTTAACTATATATTGTGCAGTACTTGTTTATAGCAAAACTTTCTGATGTTACGGGTTATAAAGAACTTTCCTTAACATTAGCCAACATTTTAAAGAAAGTGATTTTTAACATTTAATTTATTCCAGTAGATATTCTCACTTTCAAAGAAGACCAGATAATAATAAAAAAATCAATTTTAAAAACACTTCATTTTTGTTTCTGAATTTTTTGGACTTTGACTTTGAATTTTTTCTGAATTTCACTTGAAGCTGATATAAAAGTCAGTCATCCTTAACTTAAAGAAACACGAATTAAAGTTATTTTAAGTTCATCAGAGATTTCCTTACAAAGTTAAAAACTACATTTCATTTAAATTGCTAAATGAGGCGATCAAAGCGTGTTTTTACTTAAAATAACTCGTGTAGAAAAAGTGATGGTTTTTAATTGTCTTAGTTCATACAAGCTGGTATCGTTTGCTCAGAAAAAAAAATGAAATAAAATGTTCACAAAAAGGCTTTTTTATAGAATAAAATAGTTCTTTAGACAAATTATTACAGTAATGCCTCGGTTTTCGTTGACTTCGGTTACCGTCGGTTTCGGTTTTCGTAGATTATTTTCAGCGAAAAGTTTGTCTCGGTTTTCGTCGATTGCCTCGGATTTCGACGGCGTGACCGTCGCTGCTAATTTTCGTTCGCCTGCTCAATGCGGAATGTTTCCCGTTGTGTGGACATCGCCTCGCACGTCCAGCCAAACAATTCCGCGGGACCAAAGAAAGCCTCCAGAGCCAGCAGCCCTTCGAAGAAGAAGGCCATGTCCCATTTTTGGCAAATAAAGAGGCGGCAGAAAAGACCTCTCTTTGGAGAGGCCTCTTGTACGACATGGGGTCCACTGACTCTGAAGCTGGTCTTAGTGCCAAAAGACCAAGAAGGGAAGTGGCCTCAGATAGTGCCTTGATACATAAGGTCCTTATGAAGGAGATTCCCCCCTTAAGGTATGTAAACAGAAGGCCTCAACTTGGGAAATAATGTCTGATTTTTTTCAACAAACATATTGTACTTAAATTTGAAGCCTTAAATTAGTAGGGCCCCATGCAGGAATGAGATCTAGCTCGAACAGTCCCTAACGTTTCAAAAACCTTAGTCGGCAAATGAACTTCATCAGCGTAACTTTCGTTACTTAAACTTTTCCGTTTGGGTTTATAGGATTTTCTGGTGACTTTTAAGCATATGGCAATGCTGCTAACAAGCATTTTTTTTAATGGGAGCATTAAAAATAGTCTGTTCCTCTTTCTCAAACTTTTTCATAGTGACGAGTTGAGCGAAATTACCGACGAGTAAACGAGGGTTTAATAACATTGCTGTCTATGAAAGCTGGAAGGGCCTGAATAAAAATGACGACTTAACGAGGTTTTACTGTATATTAAACACTATATTTATTCTCTATAAAATGGGTATTTGGTATTATTTTAGTGTCCAGAACGAATTAGTTTGATTGACGATTTACATTGATTCATATGGAAATAATTGCCTCGGTTTTCATCGGTTTCGGATTTCACCTGTTTCCGGACGGATTATTGATGAAAACCGAGGTATCACTGTAATTCGATATAACTGAAAATGTATAAATGAATTTCAGCTATTTTCGACTGATATTAACCATTTCTTAACAACTTCATTTCTTGTTGCTGCGCTATTGTTTGTGTGGAATGGAATTATAAGCCTTCATCTCTTTCTCCACCCCGCACTGCACTAACTAATTACAACTATTATAATTTTTTAATTAACGCTCTTCTAGTTTCACCAAAAGAGTAGATTGGTCCTTAGATTCCTTAGACAATATTATACAGTTCCACTTCCTTCGCTACGAAAGGGTTACCAGAGTTGAAATGTTACCACCATATTGTACCTAGAAGCCGGATATTTCCATTTTCACCGATTTTATCGAAAATATGTTGACGATAAAACAGCTTAAATTGAATTAATGCTGCACTTTACTTATGTGTTGATAATTTTTTTAGACCTAAGAAAACAAAATTTTATTCGTTTAATCGATACAGATATTTTGGGGCTAAACTGGAAATTTATTTTACTTGGATATGCACCCTGGAAACAAAGCTCTTGAAGCGTGAGAAAAGCAAATTTATTAAATGTAATGCATTCTTGGAGCAACATTTAAACATAAATGTTTTTTTAACAAAGTCTCTTGAAGCGACCCCCCCCAAGAAAACAAGAAGCATTTCAAACATTAATGTCCATAAATATGCACGAATTTAAAACTTTTCTCTCGATTTTGTTTGTTCTCTTCCGGCTGCGTAGACATCAGCAACACGTCTTGGCACGATTTCGGTGTAACTTTGGCAAGTCTTGCCTGGAATATCTGCTGTTCAAGCATCTTGAAGAACTTCAGCCAACCTGGCCTTCACCACGATGGTGACCTCGTATTATCTGCAGTGGCTTGAAATGCATTCCACTGCTTTTCAAAATTGATTAAAACTTTCTTTAATTTTAATCGAATATGGACGGGGGAAAATATTTGCAATTCAAGCAGCAAAATATTTTCGATATTATTTTAATTAGGTGGGAAAATTCCCTAGAATCCATTAAAATTCTAAACTATTTCTTGCTGTGATTATCTTAACGAGGACGCTGATAATTAATTTTAATTTAGGCACTTTCAAAATGCACGAAAAATATTTGCATGCATTAGTTTCTATAATAAAGCTACTAAAAGTAATTAATCTCCAAGAGAGATTCCATTTGAAATAAATTCTCACTAAATTTAATAATTCATTTTTTTATCAATAGTCACAATATTTCTCCTATTCCGGATTTCCAATATTGAAATGGGCGATAAATTATTGCTGTTATCTGTACCAGTGGGAACAAAGAAGCGTGTTGCACGAGTAAAAACACGATATCCAGAAAATAACATGAATATTCAACGTGAACATGAATAACCTGAATATTAAAGATTCATGAGATGAGCATGATGCTTATTGCAAAAATGATTTTGAATGAAATTTTAATTACAATAATAATTTCACGGTTTGGATTCTCTTCATTATTCGCACGTTTCTTTTACGTTTTTTTTTAATAACGCACGACTAACCATTTTAAAGACAAAGACATAATTCTCAGGAAAAAAGTTAAAAATTGAAAGGAATTCTCAGAAGACAATAAAAGAATATTGCGCTCCCTACAGCATTCATAACTTGAAGTAAAAATGATTTCCATCGCATAGAAAAAAAAATGGCGCAATACATATATTTTTTAAAGAAAACGGTGAGTTTCTTCATATCAAAAATCCCTATTGAATTCCGAAAATCATCCACATTTGAAAATATGGAAAAAGAAATTTTGAGACGAAACGGGAAGAAATTCCAAATTTTTTGCGTTTTAAACATTCCTTTCGTGTTCATTATTTCTTTTATGCTATCTGGAATGCTTTCTGTATCATTTTAGTTACCCTTTCATTAAAAAAGTAATTATGCGTACCCGCTTTCCAATTTAAGCAGTTTGTTTTAATTACATAAATCTATATTTATTTAACATATAAGGGACTTTATAATTAAAGTTTCATTTTGAAATGGCCATAAAAGGAAAACTACTGGACAAAATGTTATCGAATTTTTCAAAAATTCACCACCAGTGACAAATGGCGATGTATGCAATATTGTTATACGAAATAAGACATGAAGACATCGGTTTAAAATGTTTTTAGTCGTTTCAAAAGCGTGTTACAAAGCATGTTCAATGTGGCGTCCACTATTTTCTGAAAGCAAGTTAAATCGGAGAATGTTACGGACATGTCGGTGTAAAGCACGGTCTTGCATGGATACAGACATCGTCCATTCGTAACAATAAGAGCTCTGACGAGGAGGCTAAATTTTATAGCTGAAAAATCAATTGACGTGTAAAGCGCATTTGCATAATTCTAATTTGCATTCCTCCAGCTGTAAGCCATGTAACCTTGCATAACCCCACTAACAGTTTCGTTTAAGCAACGATTTAAAAAAATTCAAACCGATGTCTTCATGTCTTATTTCGTTTAACAATGTCGCATAAGGCGCCATTCCCCATTGGTGGTGAGTTTTTGAACTTTTTGCGGAAAATTGAGTCCTATGATAAACGATGACCAAGTTTGATAACATTTTGTCCAGTAGTATCCCTTTCATCGCCATTTCAAAGTGGAACTTTAATTATAAATACTCTGTACATAAAATAACATGTCCCGACTGACTGAGGGCGCGGTCGCCCACGTCGATAAGATACTCGCCTAAAGTACCAAAGGATGTTTAGAGCTGTAGTGAGTTCGATACCCGGTTCGTCCTTGCCAGAAACATTTCCTGAACAGGGGTACAACAAAAACGTTTTGTTACGAAAAAAGAAAGTACAGACTCATAATGCAAACTCATTTCTCAGTAAATTTACAACATATATATACAATATTTTAAATCCATATTTACAGTTCATTTTGGAAAGTTCATTCATAGCCATTTTTGGCTATGCTTGGCATTTTGCTAATAAAAATTGTATGCGCACAATAGTTTAAATAATTTGAATGCATTGTTTTTTTTTTAAAGGACCTTCCAGTAATCCGGCGTACCCCTAGTCTGATATATGCCAGATTACCGAGAGTTTACTGCATTTAATTTATAATTCCAAATCGAAATTTAGTTTCAAATATTAAGTTTTTCTTTGTTGTTAGACATGTTAATGAAGCAGAAATCGAATGAGAGTGAATAAATCATTGTAAATTGAATTCAGGTGTCAGCGAAAGTATTTCATATGAAAATAAATGCACGCACATATTCACAAGGTAAAATTTGATAATAGTGCTACGATGGAAACACGCTCAAGAGTTCCACGAAAAAAGTCAGTTCTTTATCAAACGAGTTCCGAGTGCAACCGGTAACAGAAAAGAAATTCGATAGAAATAAATTTTTCGTCAGTCTGATGCATATTTAAATCCCGAAGAAGCAACACATCGGGAATTGCAGATGACGAGAATTTCGAATTCGGTTTCCTTCATTTGTCATTCATTAAAACTTATTTTAAGGAGGGGGGAAAAAGTTTCATTCTGACGTCCGTAGAGAGATATCGCAGTAGGATGTAAATTACATTGCATAAAACAATGAGATTTACATCGCACGAATTTAAGAAACTTCTACATGAATAGACAAACATGCTATCCAATATTTAAATCATTCCTTCGGTCTCTTTGAACAAACAAATTATATCCCCAGGTTGAAACAACATTCGAACCAGTTTGAAGAGCATTGCTCGCACAACACTGATTTTGCTCTCAAAAATATTTTAGTGGCTTTTAGGATGATTTTATGGCGCTGATTTCAAATCTTTTATTGGTTTTGTCCTATTGGCTCTATCGAGGTAAAAAGGAAATTGAAATTCAATGGAATACATAAGCAGCATGCAAACCAAGCGCCCGAGTGGCGTGGTGGTGAGATGCTCGTCTACCACCGATAAGTTTGCTGTACCGGGTTCGAACCCGAGGGAGGATGTAGGTAAGATATTTTCCCTACCAAATTCGAGGCGATCGCCGATAGACAGTGCATTCATTTCCAACCCATCTCATTAATGGCAGTAAATTGCAATATAGCGATATGGCCAGAGTTGTAGTAGCATACAAATCACATATTGTTGAGAGTATGCGTTATCTTAAAAACTACAGCCAATTGGGCAAAACCAACACCAGTTTTCAAATAAGCAACCCTAATATACTCTAAAACCCTCAAAGATATTTCCAGAACATGATTTTTTTTTAGCAGTGATGTTCGTGCCGTATATATTTCAGCAATGTACAAATTTTACACAAAAACAACAAATTTGATAAAGATAAAACACATTATTCGCTTAATAACCTCAAGCTACGCATCATTTAGTTGAGTAAATACTGTAATCTTATTTATGCACATACCTTATACAGATAAATCAGATTAAAGTATTTGATGATGATGGGGGAGGGAAGTGATTTATGAGGGGGAGAGGAATATGGGGTGATTACTTAATTCCCCTTGCCACAATTTACTGGCAGGTGAACCGTTGATCCAAGAAGCATACTTCCAGTCAGAAAAAGTATCCAATTTTCACAAAGTAGGATGATGGCCATCATCTAATTCGGCTTGCAAGCGTCGATGAGCAGCTTTTCCAAAATTATTTGTGCGTGGCTTCGTCATGTACAGTGCGCTTATAACAGTACCAAATTGCTGGCTCAAACAGTGTCCGACTGGGTACAAAAGATAAACCGGAAATTATACGAGCCTGTAGAGGATAGTTTCCCAAACTTTTTGTTCCATCACCCCCTTCTTCAGAAATTTTTTCCCTCTCATCGCTCCCCCCCCCCCAACTCAAGCGTGCCCATACGATCTCTTATACTCGTAGCTTCAATCGCCCCCCTGGACAATTCCATCGCCCACTTTGCGGAAACATTGCTATAGAGCAAAATATGAATCAGTGCTGTATCGATGAGTAAGATATTCGGAAGTGAGACGCTGTGCTTTGTATTTTTTTACTAAATTGAACAAACATCTGAGCAAATCTTCATTTAGAAACGCGGCGTCCAAACATCACTTGTCAAAATGTCTCGCGTCCAAACGTACTGTGGGCCTACCCAATTTATTCTGTTCTTTTCCAACTTTCCTTAGATTTTTGAATCATAATATCTCTGCGAATATTGCAGTTAGAAACCTGGAATTTTCTTTGCTGGATTCAAAAGAGACATGACAACAGTTTTCTAATTGGGTTTTCAAAGACTAGGTGCCCGTATAAAAATTCATTTTTCGTTTCCATTTTAATAGCTACACAACCTCTTGTAACATGAATGACGTATCTGGGAGTTCTACACGACATTTCGATAATTTTTCCTAATTCGAAGTATGCTTCTAGGATCGACGGTTCACACACAGCCAGTAAAATTCGATTTTAGGCATTTTTAAGCGATCGGGTCGTATTTGAGGAATTTCCAAGCTATGGAAAATTTTATTTTAGTCGATTATCAGCGAAATTTTAAATCTGTAGGTACTTATTTTCAGTGATATAGTATGTATTTACAATTAATTCCTGTCTTTTTTTTTTCTTTTTGGAAGAATCTTTTGCAGGATTTTTGTCTGGAGGAGCAGAATTGGTTTTAGCATCCTCCCCCGTCACTATAAAATGCCAAAACTTCCTAACAATTTTGTTTTTGTTGCATTATGTTTTGAAGTATGAGAATCCTTTTCTTATTTTCTTTTATCTCTGAAATTACTTCTACTTCAAGTTTAGTAGGTGCCCCTCCCTTTCGTTCCTTCCTGTCGATTTTCTGTGCAGCAACATTGCAATTCCGTTTGAGAAACAATCCACGAGATTGCAGAAAGTAGACGTCACTGCTTTATGAGCAGCCTTCCTCAAATGTTGTGAGCTCCATCTGGTAATTTTTCCTGAACTTTTTAAACAACCTTTGCCAAGTAGTTTCTTTAAATATTTCTTAGGCAGAAACTATAAAGACTGGTAGTTTTCCTTTTGAAACTACATCTCGTAGAATTTAGTGTGATTCTGAACGTGCTAAAGAATAGTTATTCTGCATAGGATATAGGCATAGTTTTCATTTGAGTGTGGTAAGAGAAATTCAATTAAAAAGGTGAATTGATTAGATTTTTTGTTTATTTTTTAGCTTAATAAGAGAAGAAACAATAACTGCAACAGAAAATATGAAGTAATGTGAAATTTATATGGTCATATTTTCATGTTTTTAGGTCATAAATGCTTGCATATTTTCAAGATTTTTAGGTCATAGTAATTCGATCCCTAGTAATCACCATACACGTGTGTATTAACGTAGTTACTGATTTGTGTGAAATTGATAACCGACCCTTTCTTATAAGGAAGTGCCCTCTCATCCGGTCTGTTTCTGATTTTCAAGACATTAATATATAGTTATACAGGGTCTCTTTATAATTAAAGTTCCACTTTCAAGTGACCATAAAAGGGAAGCTAATAGACAAAATGTTATCAAACTGGGCAAAAGTTTACTGGAGCTCATGGGATTCAATTTACGCAAACAAAAGTTCAAAAACGCACCACCAGCGGGGAATGGCGCTATATGCTATATTGTTAAACGAAATAAGAAATTAAGACATCGGTTCAAAATGTTTTTAATCGTTTCTAAAACGTGTTACAAAGCATGTTCAATGTGACGTCCACCATTTTCTGAAAAGCAAGTTAAATCGCATTACGGCGTTCTCAATAGTAGCTCTTAGCATATTACGAGAAATGTTACGGACATGTCGGTGTATCGCATTTTTCGATTCCGCCAAATTCTTTATGTTATCACCGTAAACAGTGGCTTTGAGGTAACCCCATAGCCAGAAGTCACAGGGGTTACGGTCTGTTAACAATATTGCATACTGCGCCCTTTCCCGCTGGTGGTCAGTTTTTGAACTATTTTGAACATTTTCTTTTGAGGAAAATTGAATCCCACGCCCTCCTGTAAACTGTTACCCAGTCTGATAACATTTGGTCCAGTAGGTCTTTTTACGGACATTTCAAAGTGGAGCTTTAATTATAAAAAGACCCTGTATATTAATAAATTAGCAAAGATACCCAGTTTTTCCATAATACCAGAGTCATTAAAGAAGCTACAATCCATTGTAAAACAATAAGCACGTCTGAAACGTATTATTTGGGAAACACGGTGATCAAACTAAACGTTCCAAAATTCATTGTTGAGGCTCAAGAACCATTGTTGCCCGAAAGGATTTCTATCATATCCGGCATTTTCCCAGCTCTGATGAACTTCGTGAAAGTAGTCTATCAGTCAAGTCGGGTTGTGTTCGGTACACAAGGTGTTTCCATAATTCCCATTGTCGTATATACTGACGTATAGTTGATCCTATAGAGGAATGCTAACAATTAAAAAAACATTCAAATTACGCAAAAAAACCATTATTTGGCATTTATGTTGCCAAAGCTTGTATAGATATTGTATGAAAAATGAACTTTTTATACGGACACACCCGTGGTCGAAAAATCAATTAGAAAGTTGTTGTCCTATCTTTCCCGAGGCCAACAAAAACATTCCCCGTTTCTGAAAGTAATATTCGCTGACATATATGAATTCAAAAAACAGAGGAAAGTTGGGAAAGAATGGCGTAAACCAGGGGTCTTCAACCTTTTTCCAGTCGCGAGCACTGCCTGTACCCATCATCAAAAGAAGAACACTCTTACGGCAAGTTTAACATGCGAATAACATGACATGATGATGATTTCAAACCTTGAATGCTGAATGCTTTTCCTCTAAGGTATTTAATTGGAATGTTTATCAAGTGCTCTGCTCGTGAGCACGAAATCGAACACGAGCGTCGAGCACTCTGGGTACTTCAGGGAGCACCGTGGTTGAAGATGTCTGGCATAAACTAACGGACAACGCTTCTTTACATCATTTATCTCAAGGCTTTTTACCTCATTCAGCAAATATTATACTTAGGAAGACGGAATTTTTTTTGTTGGCCTCAAGACAGAAACAAGGTCACAACTTTCTAATTGGGAGTTTTGAGCACAGGTTGTCCGTATAAAAAAAGGTATTAGAAGTTAATTATTATTTATGCATTAAAATTTTCAAATTTCAATACCTAACAGCCCCTTGCAATATGAATGACGTATCTGAGATCCACGCGTTATTTGTATACTTTTCTTAGTTGGAAGTATGCCTATAGAATCAACCATTTGCCAGCAGAATGAGGCAAGAAAGATTATGGAATCACCACCTGTACATTCAAAATTAAACAAATATCGTTCAAAATTGTATATTGCATTGAGAACATACACACACGCGCACATAAAATCAATTATATATATATGCATATAACTATATTTTATTCCAGCTGATACCAACCGAATTGAACAGTTTGACATTGCTTTAAACTGTTGGTCTCCCATTGTCACGTGAATAGAATGAATTTCTGAAATTAATTTAACTGATAAATGGTTAGATTTCGCACTAAAGTAGATAAGGGGGCGATTTCAAATCTTCACTATTTGAATTTTCATCGATTTGGTGCCTTGAAAATAATCTAACAACATATTATAGGTCGCTGAAACCGGAATTCAATATGATTCACGATCGCTTATCTCTTTAGTTCGGTTTATCTTTAGGAACAACGTATATATCCTCAGTCTCTTCGTTCGTTGGAGCATTTGGATGTTCGACGCATTCAAATCAGTTGATTTAGACATTACAAGTGGCTACAGCAGAAAGAAAAAAGTTATTCTAAGAGCTTTTTCTGAGGAAATGATAAAAAAAGTAAAAAACTTAATCCGGTTTTCGTAGTTTCAGCACGAAACTCGGTCTCTTTCAATTGAAATCCATAAAATACCTCTTTTCTTATGTGAATGGAATTTTGTTTCATTCCAGTATCCACTGGAATGTAGTACGCTTGTCCCTTTGCTTTTCAAAATGATATCCATTCCTAATACTTGGAATGTTAATATTATTTATTTAATAAAAGAGGTTTATTTTTAGTGCTGGTCCGATTAATCGGGTAGGTTAATCGATCAATTGTTAATCGCTGTTGAAAGTTTCAGTTGAGTTGATCGACTCGATCAATCCCATCAAAATTTTTATTGAAAGTTCTTTTGTAACTTATTTTTATTTATTTTACGAGACCGATTTGAAGTCTTAATTCCCGAGTATAATATTTGAGAGAGATAAGTGATCATACAAGATCCATCGAAAGACTGGTTATTTGTGGAGATGAAGATCATGTGGAAGTGATCATGTTTAAAAATATTTAAATCAATATTTAGATCACATTTTTTGACACCGGGAGAAATACATGCCGATTCAAAAAGAAAAAAAAACAACTCAGGATGATTTCAGTTATAAACTGGGTTTGATGGATTGATAGATAGAACCGCTCACACACAACCCGGACTGATGCAAAGTACCTTACTGCCTGGATTTGTATGCCATCTCAAAAGAGGAAGAGTTGTGTCGGAAAAATTTAGCAAAGCTTTATAGCGGTGCCCCCACACCCCTTGCCCCGTGCTTGCAAATATCGAATCACACGAGTCGTTCTCCCCACGAAGACAGCCATCAAATCGTTGCAACGTACAACCCATTTGACTAAAATGGATTGCTGAACCCAATGACTAGGGAGAAAAACTTCACGTGCACCCAATGGCACATAAGGGCCGGAGACCGCAGCCTGGGATTTCAAAAGAAGTGTGGAAAAGACTTGTGAGGCAAGTAAGAAGAAGTGCATGTTGAAGTGGGAGGGATTTGAGAATGGTCTAAATCTCAATATATATACAAAATATATATTCAGTGCCTTCACTGTGACGGGAAACGAAGAAACAAAGTCTTCGTCCACAGTCCTGGGCAGTTTTGTTTTTCTTTCCTTTCACGGAAAATGCAATATACACACATAGAAACATAGAAAACACGCAGAGCGTTCACTGCGACGGGGATAATCGAACAGAGCCTCCGTTCGTAGTGCTGGGCACTCACATTTTAATTACTCACATATATTATTTACATTACATAAATTTCCTTTTTTTATACAATTGGGAATGCACATAAACATGGGTTTGATGGATGTTTTTGAAGACGAGCAAAATTTGTTGTCCCCACAGTGAATAGTAGTTTTCGTATTGGGAATACATCAGCTTACCCCCTTCCATCTATTGTTGGAATTTGTAACTATGATTTAATTTATCTAAGTATGGGAACTAAAGTTTCACAGGCTATCTGACCAACATACGAAAAGAATTCATTATTCATCATTCATCATTTTTAAGATTATTAAAATTTAACTCATCTTCGATCGAACTCATCTTCACTTGATCCGATTCCTTCATCGTATTCCACGCTTATTGGGCTCCGTAACTTTGAAAATAATATTCCTATTGCCACGACTGTCGAATTCGAACTAACGCGAAGACGCATATATAACAATGAATCTAAAAAACATTTAAGATTAAAGATTGGCAGTTTTTTATACTCATTGTATTGTTGAATACACTCATGAAGCGATATTGTCCAAACCAAACCCAAATAAACATCGTTACCGCTCGAATTATCGCGTCAAACACCGATCGAGAGTCAACTCTCGAGTGCAAAGGGTAAAATATTGGATGCTCTTTTCCTGACATCCTTTACATCGTCATAATCCTTTGGGGGGGGGGGGGTGACTCCTTCAATGAACACACGAATGCTTGGAATTGGATCGTGCATAAACTGAGAAAGTTAGGAATATTTGAGTATGCTGCACTTATATTTCGAAAAACAATTTTCTGGTGGTCGGGATAAGGTCTAAAATAGTGTTGAAATTAACTTATTGTACATTTCTGTTGCTTGAGTCCTTCATTATGGCTTCCAGACATAGCATAGACATTATTTTAAGTCATATATCCAAGAGTATTTGCATATGATGCCAGAATCTTACATCCTTTTACCCTCGAAAATATGTTATATTCGCAGGCAATTTATGGAATTCATGGATACTTTTTTCTACTGTACTTCCGTATTAGCATGCACGTTAATAAGAATTAAAACCGTTTCCTCTCTTTAAAAGCACAACATAAATTTCATTCAGTTTAATAACTTTTACAACAGGGTTTGAAAAAGACAAATATCCCAATTAGATCCATTGCAATTTTCAAATTTGAATGAAAAGACAATCATCCTCTCTTAGATAGCTCATCGTCTAACTTAGAGGAAATGTTCGGAATTACGTTCCGTTTCCGACTTCATAGAAATGCGGGAAATGTTGGCATCGTAATGACTTTCGGCCATCACTTAACTCGTTTCATCGTGCCAGCTAGTGCTTCTCCAGAGATAGTGCCGAACCATCGTCTAGTTTCCCGAGACCGTTGAGCTTAAGTATCATTTCCTCCTGTGGAGAAATTTGAAATAAATCATTCAGAATGTGTGTAGGAAATGGTTCCAAATTCAGATCTGCCGGAAGTGCCCGTTTTCCTCGGAAGTGGTTAATTGCGGTCCTATTTGACGTAGCTAATTCAAGACACTAAATTTCTTGCCTGTATAAATTGCGTGTCAGTCTTATTAGTGTGAGTCTAAAAGTGCTCAGTAATGGGGACAAATCTTACAAGATATCTGCTAATCTGTCAATCAAGATTATCTGTACCACGATTGCCCGTGAATTTGTCAATCAATATAATTTCTGGTCTGTCAGTGAAGATCGTCTATGAATCTGGCAATAAAGATTATTTGTATCGGTCACTAAAGACTACCTGTGATCTTATATAGTATTAAAGACTACCTCATCAAGACTATAAGTATTATCTTAATGACTATCTCTTGTCTTATCTAAGTGTGAATAGCTTCCCGATTTATCCTATTTTTATCGTACTTCTTTTTAAACGTGTCAAATGCGTTAGAATTCGTGAACCCCGGAGTTGGGCTATTCCATTTATTAATAACCCTATTAAAGAAAAACTCCCTGCGACACCATAACCTGGAGTTGTCCCTTGCTAAACGATATTGACGTCTCCTTGTCGAAGCAGTTCATTGACGGTGTATTAGTAACATCCTATTGATATTAATTAATGTGTTATTATTATTAATGATTATATTAGTTATTAATGATATATTAATCCATCCTATCCATCCCGTTGAAAATTTTAAACACTTCGATCATATCCTCCGACACCTGCGTTCTTCCAATATAAACATATTCAAGAAATCAAGTCTTTCTTCCTAGCTCAAGCCTTATGCGTCAACAAGAGCACGCGTTGCTCTTCTCTGCACCCCTTCAACCAAGTCTATGTCCCTCTTTAGGTATGGTCTCCAAAACCTTACCGCATACTCCAGTCCAGGACGTACCAAGCCTTCGAAAAGCGAAAAAATGACTTTTTAGGAGAAGAATTTGACGTGACAATTTGCGGTCCATAATACTACCATATTTCAAACTGAGCATCTTCTCACCCATTTCGATATAGCTCGAGATGAAAAGAGTGGTTTTTTTCCTTCAAAACGTAAAAATCTCATGTAACGCATATCAT
This sequence comes from Pholcus phalangioides, assembly GCF_987345545.1. Taxonomy (NCBI): domain Eukaryota; kingdom Metazoa; phylum Arthropoda; class Arachnida; order Araneae; family Pholcidae; genus Pholcus; species Pholcus phalangioides. Next base: position 50,047,673 of record NW_028301596.1, on the reverse strand, counting down.
GAACAATATTTTATGCCACGCCTTCTGTTGTATTTTATGCGTTATGTCGAGTTTTTCGTTTTATAGCGCCACCTGTAAGTGAAATTAGAACACTATTTTAAATTAATCATAAAATCTCTATGCCGTGATAAGTATCCAGAGTAAACCCACACTTTTTTTTTACGTCAATTGATTGACTGGTTATTAATTTTCGAAATGTGTTCAGGATTTCCCGTTCACCCTGCACTAAGTAGCAATTTTTTAAATATTAAATAGTAATATTCCTTATTTTTAAAAAATCCATGGATTAATTGATGCTCATTGGAAATGTAAATTCAAATCCACTGGGCAGAGTTTTGAGATCACGATACATGATCACCTTATGATTTCTCAAGGGTTAAATTAAATCTTATTTTATTTCCGTGATTTCTTAAATGTATTTGTCTACCTTGAAGATTCGAACTTATTAAACGGAAGTCATCTCGAGAATGTCTTTTAAAACTTCGATGGCGATTACTAGTGTGGCAGCCTTCCATAAAGACCTTATGCTACTTTATTGTCTTGAAATTTGATTTGCAAATCCTTGGCTTCTCACCGAAAGACTCTTAATCGGAATTCTCTCGTCGTTAACGAAGAATTCGACTCAAAGAGAATGACTAAAAATTTATGTCAATCAATCCCGTTGTGACGAATACCGTTATAGCGAAAAATTCTCGTTTTTAACGAGCACTTTTCTAATCCCCCAGATAATCTTACATAAGAGCAATGAAATACCCGGAATCCCTTTATAACGAAATTTCGTTATAACGAAGTGATTTCTCCGGTCTCTTGGAGTTTGTTACAACGGGATTCGACTGTATTAGAGTTTTGAATGAGTTATGTGTTAAGAGAAAATCTAAATTTAAAAAAAAGTAGTGAATGAAACTTGATAAGTTAAAAAAACACCTTCTTTTCGGTTCTGGGTCAGTTTTCTTCAATTGCTAGATTCATCAGGGGATTTATGGAACGTACCGTATACATTACATTGTAGAAAGGAGTTTTAATTCGTGTGACATTTTTTATTTCAACAGTTCCATTCGAACTCCTCACAATGAAAGGGAATAAATGTAGTATTTTAATTCAAAGTGGAAAAAAATCCTAGTTTAGAATGATTTCATATTGTTAAAAAAACGGAACGCCATCGTATATATTAGTTTCAAGAGTTTATTCGGATATAGTTATCAATCAGTTATTATTATCAGTTACCCGAATCGTGACGTGATTAGATTAAGCGGCGTGAACTGTAATTACTCAATATAATTCGATCTAGGAAATGGCCTGATTGGTTTTAGGAAGTTCACCAAATTTCCAAACATCTGGTGGTACTTTCATAACTACTGTAGGAGTAAGACCATCTATATCATAATTTCCCAACCTTTTTTGTCCCATCGCCCCGTTCTTGAGAATTTTTTTTTCTCCCATTGCAATGTAACCCATAGACTCCTATGTTATACCCGTAGTTTCTACCGCCGCCCCGGAACATTCCATTGCCTGCCAGGGGGCGTTAACACCCACGTTGGGAATCACTGACCTATATCGATACCCCTCCCCGACCCCAGATCATTAAGCCTTCGACCCGACTTGTGAAATGAAAAAAATAACGAACACTAATTGAGAACTGGTTCATGCACAGGACTGTTAATTTATTATCTAAGCAACGAGACAAAAAAAGTAAAGTTTTTGAACAGTCTGCAGTGGTTCAATTTATACGAATACATTTCCTATATTGGATCATATGCTTCCCAAACTGCACTAGGATTAAAAATACAGTAAAAGAGCATAACTAGGCTACACAGTAGTGATTCTCAACCTAGAACCATGCCCCCCCCCCCCCAACGTGGTTCTGGGATATTATAAGGGATCACGGGTAAAATCAGATGAAATGGGAGCCACGCAACGGATACCGCAGAGCTGTGAAGGAATATACCTTTCAATTGAAATATATGTAAGATTTTTAGAGTTAAAGTTGTGATACTAGTTCTGTTTGTGATCGCCTTGTATTTTTTGTGAGCGTAATAAATGTTTAGAAAATGGACTGTGTGGTTTTTCTCTGTGAAGCGCCCACATATAATTGTGGTAAAAAAATACAACTTCCTTTTTCAGAATACAGCAGAGCTGTCCATAGAGCCAGAGGGCACAATCTGAGGCCTACACAACTCTGATGCTGTAATTTTCGAATGCAAGTATGTAAATATGTAAGCTGTTACTGCCAGCTAAGTATGGGGGCCCGCCAGAGCATCACTTTGCCCGGGTGCCCATGATATTGAGAGTCATGAAGCTCATTGAACTTTAGCCCAGGGTCATGTGTCGAGAAGTTTGACTTATTTTGTAGATTCGTTGAATCGTCTCGTATTTCCTTAAACAAATTTTTCCAATATACACTCATTGCCTTAAAAATTTGCGCACCAAGAAATAATTGTGGGATGGAAACGAAAGTTGGCCTGAAGGTACATGTCGGGCAGATATGCAAATGATTAGAAATGCAGCGTGATTGCGCATTGCGTAATGCCACTAGAGGGCGTTGAACTTCGTTCTCCTTGAGTATAAAACAGTTAAGCAGAGCTTGCTGGAGTGTATTTAATCGTTTGCAAAGGAAATGCTGAGGTAGATATGCCGTTACGCCGCAGTCGAAGACCATATGAGCAGTTGTCAGAGTTCGATAGGGGAAGAATCATCGGGATGATGGAAGCTGGGTGGTCAGCTCGGCGAGCAGCTCGTCAACTAGGCCGTTCAGATTTTACTGTGAGGAGGTGTTGGGACCAGTGGACAGACGGCGACCAGGTTCAGGACGCCCTCGACAGACCAGTCGTCGAGAAGACCGTCACATCATCCGAAACGCACGCTTAGAGCCAACTGCCTCATTGGCCGCTATCCAGACACATGCAGCAGTTTCACTACGGGCCCCTGTGTCTTCCCGAACCATCGCAAGGCGCCTGGCTGAAAGACATCTGGTATCGCGGAGCCCATTACGTGACACCCACCCACCAACGCCTCCGTTTGGAGTGGTGTCGAGCACGACGGGATTGGACTGCAACGGAATGGAACCAGATCGTCTTCAGCGACGAATCGAGATTCAACTTGAGTAGTGATGACAATCGTGTTCGTATGTGGAGGCCCCGTGGTGAACGCTTCAATCCTGACTTCGCTTTACAGCGACACACCGCTCCCACAGCTGGTGTCATGGTATGGGGTGCCATTGCTTACGATACACGGTCACCCCTAATATTGATCCATGGCACAATGACAGCCCAGCGGTACGTCCATAACATCCTTCAGCCACATGCGTGGCCACTCGTGGCAGGGCTCCCAAGAGCCATTTTTCAACAAGACAATGCTAGGCCACACACAGCAAGGATGTCACAAGACTGCCTCCGCCACATTACCACCCTTCCCTGGCCTGCTCTATCCCCATATTTGTCACCAATCGAGCATATCTGGGATCATTTGGGCCGGCAAGTTGGACACCCTACGAGGTTGGTCGAACTAGATGCGCATTTACAGCAACTGTGGAACGAAATGTCTCAGGACATCATACGGAACTTGTATGCCTCAATGCCCGCTCGTATCGCATCGTGCATTCGCGCTAGAGGGGGGTCCAACAGAGTACTAAAACTTCTGTTCATCTGTACTTTTTTCTGCAATAAATTATCCTTTTTCTTGGATTTTCTAATCACTTACTTATATCAACGTAGTACTTACATGTGTAAAATTTCGTTTCATTTTGACGACTTCTTCTGAGTGCGCAAATTTTTATGGCAATGAGTGTAATTCGGCTGGTGGGAGGGATAATCACGCAACTTCGGGATCCATGAATAGCCCAGAAATCGATACTTACGAAATTTTTGTTTATTTCAAATTAAATAAAATTGAATTAATTACAAATGAAAATGAAATTGAATTGATTATTATAAATAAATAACGTGATCTTCACGTATTCCCAAGGGATCAGCATGATCCATCCAGGGAATTTGTTAGTATTTGGTTAGTAGACATCCATGCCCGAACCGGGATTCGAACCCAGACCTGCACAGTGAGAAGCTAGTTCCCTAACCACTCGACTGCCAGGCGGCGAAATTACAATTGGAAATAAAATTGAATTAATTACAAATGGAAATAAAATTGAAATAAAATTACGAATGAAATTAAATTCCATTCGATAAGTAAAAAGGATCTCGCCCTTGGAAGGGGTTAATGGGGCGCCTGGATAAGACGGGGAGGGAGGGGGGGGGCAATCACGAGAAGGAAATATTGTGTCCAAAGGGGGCCGTGGGCTGAAGCAGGTTGAGAAACGCTGAGCTACAGGAGACTAACTTCAGCTGTGTTACGATTGTTTTTCCTCTAAACCCATATTATGAAAAAAATGAAATAATTGTATTATAAAATTTTTAGTAAGTTATTTTATTTCAAATTAAAGCCTGAAAACAAAAAAAAAATTCAAAATATTATTTAGTGCACAATGCATTAACTAACGTGGAACTCGAAAGTTTCGTCAGCACTATAGACCTGCCTCCCATGTTTTCCAGTCTCCGGGTTTTTGCGAATCTATATATATAAAATTGATTTTCTCTCTCTCTCTCTGTCTGTGTGTGTGTGCGTGCGCGCGCGCGGGCATATATACCAATGGCCCGGTATACATGCAGGCCCGGATTGAACGATAGACTACTTTAAAAGTTCGTTAGAGTAGGGCAAATATGCCAGAAATGGGCGAAAAACTGTCGGGCAACAATGGTTCCTGGTTCTTAACAATCACTTTCGGAATGTTTACTGTGGTTCCCTAACAATGCGTTTCCAACGTGTATATGCCTTTATAACGATTTGTCACTTCTGTAATGCTGCAAAGTATTTAGTGTAATAGTTCATTCTTTTATAACAGTTTGTCACTTTTTCAATCCTCTCAGTAATTGAAAAAAAAACCACGGGCAGCGTGCCAGGTATTATAGCTAGTATAATGATAATTATCTTAAATCGGAAGTTCGTACAAGTTGCAATCGCACTACAACTCATATTTGTTCATCACTGATTTGCACAATGATCACGAAAAAAGATGATGGAAATCCCACACGCTACTACCAGTGACACTAAAACGAAACTGTTATGAGAAATCTCTCACTCAAAATACTGAAATTTAAAATAAGACACGTCAATAAAGACATTTTGTGTGATGATGTCGTCTGCTAAAAGAAGTATTAGACCAGTGACGTCATTCAGCAGCTCTAAGGTCGCGCCCACTGAGCGAAGGCGGCAATCACGACTTCAAAGGAATGAAACAGCTCTTGTTATAAATATATATATATACCCCCGTCATCCTTCAGATCTGTTATAGCAAATTCAGAGTCACACTCTCACAACACTGCTGGACTTCTTCTTCGTAATCCATGGATTACAAACTTCCGTCTACTCATTAATTTATTTATGATGATACACTGCTCAAAACAATTAGGGGAGCGCATGGTTTTAACAAAATTACGCAAAGATGTATACCTATAAGTAACATAAAATGAATCATCCATAATTCAAAGCCTAGCAGGAAACGGAAGAAGAAAACTTCATATGCAAATCAAAGTTCATGACGTCAAAAACCAGAAAAAGGAGATAAGGGCAGAAATCGGGATGTTGCAGAAACGTCTGTTTTACTGCCGTAACTGTGAAATTCGATTGCGCAGTATTTTTTTTTTTTTTGAGACAAGGTGACTTGAGGATGTCTCAACAACGTGATTTACCGGAATCCATGTCATGGCGTGTTATAGGCAGACTGGAATCCGGGCAAACACAACGTAGTGTCGTGGACGCTGTTGGAGTCGCCAGAAGTGTTGTTGCAAGGCTGTGGAATCGATTCCAAGAAACAGGAAATGTTAGACATCGACCAGGGCAAGGTCGGCCACGCGCCACTACTGATGACCGGTATATACGGTTAACAGCCCGTCGAAACAGAACAGAGAATGCTACGCAGCTGCAAAGACGGTTGCTCTTGGCAACAGGACGAAGGGTGTCCAGCCAAACAGTACGTAATCGGCTTCATTAGGGAGGGCTCTATGCACGTAGGCCAATGGTCTGCATTCCGTTGACTCCACGCCACCGTGCGGCCCGAAGAAGATGGGCTGCTGAACATCGAGATTGGGAGCAACATGATTGGAGCCAAGTGCTGTTTACAGACGAGTCCCGATTCAGTCTGGAGTGTGACACCCGACGTGTTCTGGTACAGGGGCACTCGAAATAACCCCGCATTCGTTCGTGAAAGGTCACAATACAGACGAGCTGGTTGGATGGAATCAGCATAGGCGGACGTACGGACCTGCATATCATTCGGAATGACACTTTGACGGCCCGAAGGTATGCAGACGAGATACTGCGACCTCATGTCATCCCTTACGCTGGAGCCATTGGAGATTCCTTCGTTTTCCAGGATGATAATGCCCGACCGCATAGAGCTCGTCTGGTGGAGAACATGCTTGAAGCTGAAACAATACAGCGTATGGAATGGCCAGCGTGCTCTCCTGACCTGAATCCAATCGAGCATGTTTGGGACATGCTCGGACGACGCATTGCTGCGCGACCAAGGCCGCCTGTTACTTTCCGAGACTTGCAGATTGCACTTCTTGAGGAGTGGAACAGTATTCCCCAAAGTCTGATCGATAACCTCATCGCATCCATGGCAAACAGGTGTGCAGCAGTCTTGGCTGTTCGAGGAGACCACACGCCCTATTAAAACTCATGCATCATGTCTAAACAGTACTTTTTTTTATCGTTTACATGTAACCAAATTGTTGCCCTAAATCATCTTTTCATGTTTTTTCCATATTTTCAAAGAATTAAAGCTTAATTCCAAATTTTTTTACGTCTTTGTTCTGTATTGCGCATTGATACGCGTGTACTATCCATTGTATGCCAATACGTGGCTGTCTCGCACGGTTTTCTTTACTTTTTTGCGGACCACACATTATACGCACACACACGCACAAAACTTCTCGACATGCACCAATTTGTTGGAAATTCCCCAGAGGAATATAGGTGGTCTCACCCTACACGCGTATTCATTTTATTGTATCAAATTCAATTGTGTATGAATTCAGTCCAAAACCTTTTGAGGTTTGTAAGTAATAGTTTTAGAAAGAGCCTTAAAACTCCCTTCGCGGAATATCATCTTTATATAAGATGTAAATACAAAAGTACATAAATAAGAAAAATACATATTCTTTTCCCATGGATTTATTTCTGCGAGATCCATACGTAATGGAGTACATGACGATAAAAAAAACTGATGTTTCATGTTAGAAATTCTAGCCGTTTCTAAAAATATGGGATCGATATCCCAATACATCACCATGTACTTCATGCATTTCATGCCTTCTGGGGTTGTTGTAAATACAAAAAGAAGAAACTATGAAGCCTTTACTCGTAGAAATAAACCCTCGCTAAATATTTTTGCAAAAAATAATCTGTTTATCTATACATATAAAGTAGCTTTTCTGTGAGTGTGTTTTATATTATATACAATTTTAGATCGATCATTTATCTAATTCCGCATATATATATACCAAACGGGACCCGACTTGAAGGATAGGCTACTTTAAAAGTTCGCCAGAGCAGGGAAAATGCCCCAAATGGGCAAAAAAAACTGTCGGGCAACAATGGTTCCTGGGCGTCAACAATCCCTTTCGGAATGTTTATTTTGATTACCGTGGTTCCCTACCAATGCGTTTCCGACTTGCATATGCCTTTACAATGGTTTGCCACTTCTTTAATGATGTCAATATATTTGTATAATAGTTTGTCTTTATAATCGTATGTCATTTTCAATCCTCCCAGTAATTGAAGAAAACCCGGGCAGCGTCCGGTATTGTAGCTGTCTACCACCGTGTAGGTTGCTGTCACGGTCCCGGGTTCGAATCCGTGGGAGGATATAGATAAGATATTTTTTCCTAACGAACTTGAGGCGACCACCGATAGACAGCGCCTTCATTTCCAACCCATCTCATTAATGGCACTAAAATGCAATACATATGTTGTCAGAGTTGGTGCTTGGTGCAATAGGTATTGTAGCTAGTTTTTTTTATAATTTACTAGCTATAATACCCGGCGCTGCCCGGGTTTTCTTCAATTGTTGTGAGAGGATTGGAAAAATGACAAACCATTATAAAGGAATAAAATATTAGATACATAATACTGGCAGGATTAAAGTGACAAACTATTGTAAAGGCATATGCATGTCTGAGACACATTGCTAGGGAACCACGGTAACCGAAGTAAACATTCCGAAAGTGATTGTTGAATCCCAGGAACCATTGTTTCCCGACAGTTTTACGCCCATTTCGGGCGTTTGCGTACCTCTGATGAACTTTGTTAAGTAGCCTATCGTCCAAGTCGAGTCCTGTTTGGTATATATGCAAAATTTTGCGACGATCGGTCTAATAATTTATATTTGTATAGAGAACATACGACTCAGAGAATATACACACTCAGAAAATCAATTTTGTATAAATAGATTTTTCATTTCAAATTTATTTATTTTACATTTCAGAAGATTGTATTTAATTCATTTCATATCAAACCCGTATATATCTTCATAAATTGTCAATTTAAAACAATTTCCGACTCGTAATACGTATGATGAAATTATTTTCGTGCATTTTAAATAAATTCACCGTATTCAATGTTAAACAATATTTTTCATGCAGACTCGGAGTCCTCGGAGAGGTTTGTGCTTGGACCTCTCGTGTGTGTAAAATGGCCAAAGTACGGCTAAAATCAGGGATTATTTTTTACGTAAAAAGCACATTTCTTTTTTTCTAGAATCTTTTCAGTTCAAAAGCTCACCTGATAATAATATTTCCCCGCACACACAGTCATGCAATTGTTATTATTATTTTTTTGGAGTTAATAATATCATTTTCAGAAGTCGATTTAGAAATCAACTTTCAGCGTTCTATGGGAATAATGTTTCGCAACGGCGGAACACCAGATATATACTCATTTCCAAAGCCAATTAAATTATAATTGAATTTATTCATTATAATTTGATTGGCTTTGGAAATTATTTTTGTATGAAGTTTATAATGTATCTAATAATGCGAAAGAACAAAAAAAAATCTCATTATTTTGCTTGAATAAAGTTGAAAGGTTCCATTAGAGAGAGTGGCATCAATTGCCGAACATTGAATGAAAAAACCATTTTTTATTCACGGTGCTATTACATTAACGTGGCAGATGGCAATATGCTATTGTTTTACGTACTTCACGTTTATGCGAATGGAACTCAACAGATTATTAGGACTAATTAATGATTCGTTTTCAATTAATTTCACGGCTTGTGGTTATTAAATTCAAAATTTTTCTTAGGTTTAATCGGATCATATAACGATAATGAGCTAAATACTCGAAATTAATGAGAAGCAAAAGCTAAAAATAAATTCAATGAGTAACATTTTCAGGTTTATAATTAAGAGAACTGAATCTGATTTACATACGTTCGTTAATTTTAATTAATATAATCTTTTTGTATGATTTTTTTAGTGGGTGTTTCATCATTTTACCGTATTGGCAAGAAAATTAACACAACAATATTTCTTTTACCTCAAAAAGTTAGAAACGAGTTATTCATCTGTAGAAAGAAAACAAATTAGACATGAAAATAACAATTTCGACGTTTATTGCTCATTTATTTAGCGTGTGTTCAGAATATAAAAAAAGACCGAGGTATTCAAAAAAAGTATTTAATCAAAAATTGATAATTTTATGGTATTCAGAACAATCTTTCAACAGAGGAACGGAAACACATGAGATGTCCAAAATACAGTAGATGCCGGTAATAGGAATATGAGTCGGATACCGATATCATTTGGATATTGTTATAAGTTCATGTTCATTTTGTTTCATTTATTTCATGTTAGACCTCGTACATATCTTCATAAATACTAAAAATACTAAATTAAAAGCAATTTCTGACCTTTAGTACGTATGGTGAAATTATTAATGCATTTTTAAATAGATTTACAGTATTAAATATTGAGCAATGTTTTTTATTTTCGGCCTTGGACCTGTCTGGGGGCTTGGAATTCTCGTGTATATGGAATGGTCAAGTAGGGTAAATATGTTACTCTCAAAAAAGGAGGGCAATTATGATACACCTTAAAAAAAGGAACTTTATTGTTGACCAAACCAAACCTAAAAATATACAGTATTTGAATTGCTCTTTTCTTACTCTTTTTACGTCCTATTATCTCTTAAAAAATTTGAAGTATTCAAGGCATTAATAAAATTACGAGGTACATCTACAGCTTTTACTCTAACTTGCTGTAGAATGAAGATATTTATTATTGATGTGTATAAAAATGTTGGGGAAGAAGTTTCCTTTCAGGCTATATTTACATTTATATTAATATCATACTCTTTGTGGTGTTTATTTAGCTGCAAAGTAGAAGGGCAAATATGATACCCTTCAGAGGGCAAATAAGATACACTTTTTAACAACTGTTTATATTACAGGTTGTGTTTGTTAATCAACTGGTTCTATATACACACTGTTTTTATTTGTGCTTTGGTTTATTTTATTCAAATTAGGGTTTTTAAGTGTTTTAAGACCTTTCAGGCTTACGTTTCTTGTTTTAGATTAGGCTTAATTGAAGATATTTTATATCCTGGCTTAATTAAATGAACTTGGTGTTACTAAAAGGTGTTGTGTACACAGCACTTTTTAGTAACTTTCAAGCAATTTGGATTATAAAATGGTGAACAAATATGTCAAAAAGCTACCACATTTGCTTATGTGGTTGCGCCACTTCTGCAATTCTAAATGCTAATTATGACCAGATTTAATTAATGCTTTTGTCAAATCAGTTAAAAATATATCTAAATACATTTTCCAGGACATAAACATGTATCTAATGACTTAATTTGTGTAAAAAAAAATGAAAATTGTTTACCATACAAAAATTTGGTAATTTGATAGTGCTTTACATTTTATGCTCTAACTCGGGCATTTAATGACCGATTTGCATGATTTTTTGACACATGATACATTACGAAGTGTTTGTGTGTCAAAAATGCCCTCTCAGCTTCCCTATACAATACAGGGGCTGAATAATAGAGGTGTAACACATTTTTCCTCGCTTTATATCACAATTGCCATTTTGGAAGGGTAAATATGATACGCATGGGTTTTTTTTAAAGTACACAAGTTTAAAAATAATATCGTAAGCGTTCTTACCGCTCCCTCCTAAAGCTGGATCTAACACTATTTTTTTCTATTTTTTATCATTACTGGTTGAAGAGAAACTTGCAAAAGTTTGGTTTTTGTATCATATTTGCCCTAGACCCTACGCTGAAATCAAAATTATTTTTTAACGTAAAAAGCACATTTTTTTCCCAAGAGAATCCTTTCAGTCCAAAATCTCACCTAATAATACTTCCTTCCCTCAGTCATGCAATTAATTTTTTTGTAGTCAATAATTTCATTTTCAAAAGTTCAAAAGTCGATTTCGAAATCAAAGTTTGACGGCCAATGGCAATCGTGTTTCAAAACGACGGAGCGAGATCTTACGAAATTTCCAGAGCCAATTAAATTAATTATGCCTAACTTTCAATATATTTCTAATAATCTGAAAAAACAACGGAACACTTCATTATTTTACCTGAATAAAATAGAAGGTTCTATTAGTAGCATCGATTGTGCCGAAAAATTGAATGAATATAAAAACTGTTTTCTCTTCACTATTCTCTTGCATTAAGTAATTTTTAAAAGGGAAATGACAATATGCTATTTTATTACTTGCTTCACATTTACGAGATTATTAAGATTAATTAATGATTAATTTTTATAATAAGAATTACAAAAATATTATATATAAGAATATTAATTAATAAGATTTATTAAGATTAATTAATGATTAATTTTTAAGTTAATTTCCATGACGCGTGTTATTATTAAATTATTTTTGATAAACTATTTTTACTCATATATAAATTTTTCTTGGGTTTAATTAAATGACATGACGATAATATGATAAATACTCGAAATTAATGAAAAAGAAAGATTCATTAAATTCAAATTTTATGATTTTCGCAATTCAATATTTATAATTAAAAAGAACGAATCTGATTAATGTACTTCCCAATTAATTTTAATTAATATAACCATTGCGTGATTAATTGTAAATTGTTTGTTAAACATTTCTTCGTTTCACAATCTTGATGAAGAAGTGAGAATTAATTATAGTATTGCAGGATCACAAAGTTAACAACAAGTTCTTCATCCGTGAAATAACACGAATTAGACATCGCATTAAACAATTTTATCGTTTATTTATTTCCTTTTAATTAAATTAGTTTCCCCAATCATTATTCTTTACGTTGTCAGAAAATCACGATGTCTACAAAGTAGCAAAAAAATTTGTAAGATTTACGAATGAAAACTCTTATTCAAATTCCAATTTATATTCAGCTCTCATTCTTCTTCGTCGAATCTCTCTTTTTGATGTAACAGCATTATTCTCTGGAACATCAACGTGGGATACATCACCTGTAAGAAAACGCGAAAAAGAAACTGTTTACTCAAAGATCTTGAATTGTTCATGAATTCAGTTGATTAGTCATACCATAGTATCTCATCATAACTCTGTTCATAGAAATGGCTCCCGTACAATGAATTTCCGGCATTATTTTTATGCTTTATAAGTCGGTGTAGGTTGCTGAAAGTAGATACAAATTCAAATCACATGCTTGAACAGTTCTCGTATGAATTCCATGAAACGTGTAATTTCAGAACTTCAAAAGAAATTTTGAGTATTTTCACTATAAGGAGTATGAATATTTTTTTTATCCTTCAACTATCTAAGAGATATAAAGTATTTATTTCTTGCTTATAAAAAAAAAAGTATTTATTTCTTGCTTTTCGCGAGTTCGATACCCGGTTCGTCCTTGTCAGAAAACTTTCCTGACACAGGGGTACAGCAAAAAACGGCGACTTGACCGCAGCAAAAATTTGCTACCGCAGGGAGTCCCCCATTGAGGGGTTAGCGCACCAACCTCTCGATGAGTATAAAGAACAAGCCTGCCGTTCGGAATCGGCAATAAATTGTAGGTCCCGGTCTAATTAGCCCTCGTGTGCAGAAAATGACCGTGGTGCGACAAAAATGGTCAATGATCAAATGATATTTCTTGCTTGATGTAGTAACTGCCAAACATAAGTCATACTTTGGTTCAGTAAAATTTATACAAATACAACGCCACAACAGGCAAATTGCCCAACGAGGTGGCTGACTTAAGAACATCATGGATCCCCGAGCCCCTACCTACTACTGCTACACCACAAATGAACCCTCCCCCCGCGGAACCCATCAACGAATCAGTACAAGCGGGAATGTGCGTGTACGTGTAGTGCAACCTGACGTAAAGTTTGTTTCTGTGTAATGTTTGTTATGTGTAGTGCTGCCATCTGCCACCAGTTTTTCTAACTATGAGTGAAGTGTTATGATTGAATGATTTATCGTTGTAGGACTGTTGCTCTCTGTGGCGAGACTTTTTAACGGGGAGATCGGCTCGCATTTGCGCCTTGAAGTTGGGAACCACAGAAAACCAACTTCAGCCGACCACCACTGTGGGGTTCGATCCCGGATCCTCGCATCGCGAGTCCATCACTACAACCACTCGACCACCATAGCGGTAAAAATTTACCTAGTAGGTTTTTAATAATGTGTTTTTTCGGGTGGAAAGAAAAGCTGTTGCGGGTTTGAGGTTTTTACTTAACATTTCTCTAACTCCAAATATGGCCATTATCGACAAATATCAGCTCTTCTTGTCATTCGTGTAACCCTTGAACCATTCAAAACTTCTTTTTATGATGCCATTGACAAATACTGTTGAACAAAATTCAAATAAATTCTCACATCCTTCAGGCAAAGAAAAAGAAAATTGCAATCGTCACGATTTGAGAAAATCGAAAATAATTATAATAATCGCGATAAGCAATTTATGTTTGTAACTAAAAAAGCGTTTCGTCAAATGTAAACGCAAGGGCACGGTCGCTCGCGTCGATGAGATACTCGCCTAAAGTACCAAAGGATGTTTAGACGTGTCGCGAGTTCGATACCCGGTTCGTCCTTCTCAGAAACTTTCTTGACACAGGGGTACAACAGGAAAGGCTACATCACCACAGAAAAATATTGTTACCGCAGGGAGTCCCACACCGAGAGGTTAGCGCACCAACCTCTCGATGAGTATAAAAAAAGGCTGCCGGGAATGGGCAGTAAATTGTAGGTCCCAGGCTAATTAGCCCTAGTGTGCAGAAAATGACTTTGGTGGCACAAAAATGTGCAAATATAAGCGCAATTGTTTTCATGGAAATACAGGGTATGCAAAATGTCCGTAAAAACTTTAAAAATGAATAAAAACTGGAAAAATAACCGAAATAAAAAACGGTTTGCAGGGTTAGCATCGCTAGGTCACTGGAATTTTTTTGACAGGAAAAAAACAAAAAACAGCCGATAGGTGGCGCTGGTACGAGGTAGAAATATGCAAATGAGATGGTTATAAGAACTTGCGCTCCTAATCCACAACCAATTTACCGTTGCGAACTGCGTATGTGGACCTGCTGCACTCTGCCATTGCTGGATTTGCGACTAACCAGCAATGTGTTATCCCCTGTGGTGGTGCTCATGTGGAAATACTGCTGTAATAAACGATTTGGAGGCGTTCTGTTCGTTATTTGCGTATCTTTGACTTGTGTACGTCAGTGACACCTATTGGCTATTTTTTGAGCTTTTTACCCCCTCTCTTAAAAACATTTCCGTGACTTGGTGATGCTAACCAATGAACTTTCGTTCTAAATTCAAAAAAGTATACTATGGATACAGAATATAATCAATTCTTACAACAAATCTTATACTTCCACTTTTGATATATTATGAATGGCATAAATGAATATGCAGAACCATACAGTTATGTGAGGGACACATCAAAAAGTATTCGTCAAATCATAGCTCTGATATTTTTCTGGAAATGAGTTTAAAAAACATGTTTGAAAAAAATTGAAACTTAATAACATGACTTGCACATGAATAGATTCGAGAAATAAATATCAACAGAAGTCAGACGTATCAATAGGAGAGCTATCAATTTCTGGATTCGTTCGAAGCATCAGTTATATTCATTTTTTTCTGAATAAAATATGTTTGAAACATACTTTAGAAAACATCAATCTCCTTTCTTTTATATTCAGGTCAAAGTATGATTTCCACGCTATTCAGTGAGGATATGACATTCATGCATTGGAATAGATGTCTATAAGCTCTATAATAGATATGCATCTCTTTACTTTATCTATTTTTGTTATGTTAGAATTCATCGTCATCAGTTGGTTCCCCTAGAGAGAAGAGCTTAGGCAATTTTGCCATTGCTCTGACACCAAATAGTGTACGAGTTATGTGAAGAGGCCATGAGTATGTGAAGAAATATGATTCTGTAGAGATTTCCCAGAAGTTTTGTAGCATTCGTTGGGAACGAAAGGCATGATAACTGTAACCGTTTCATTGAATGTTAGAACCGCTGCAAGCGGGATATTATTATATACCTTCATACTAAGAGTAGAATTTGAAAAGGTTTGGTTAACGCATGCAAGGTTTCCGTGGCATGCGATTGTGATAATAGAAGAACGAGATTTTTAAATGCACTCGGACAGTAGAATTCGAAGGGACAAGACGTTTGGAAGGCTGATCTAGTGTTAGCAGTATTTCTTCTGTCATGTAAATAAAGACGATTATTTGTTCTCAAATTCTCGTTTCTATGAGTGTCTGGCTATATTCAAGTCCTCGGCGAAGAACCCTGGAGAGATCCGCGTGACGGGACGAATCTGGTGACTAGAGGTTCAACGAGTGACCCGGCGGCGCGGCGCGACGCGACAATATATAAAGGTCATATCTAAATAAATTAGGAGGCTGTTCTCCTGTTTGCGATACCCTGTTAAGGGAAAAAGGAGCAAAGGGGATATCCTACAGATACGGCCAGAAACTCAACATGAAGGTATTGAAAAATAACACATGAGTGTTTGGATCACACCAGAGAATTGATACTCACCATGAGTTCAGATGCTTAATATAATTAAAAAAATTTACCAAGTTGCAAATGCTGTCTGCATTTACTACTTCACTCAGCATCACCTGATGACCACCAAAGTAGTTCCTTCTAGGGATAGAGAATGCAGGGCAACGTTTTACATGGTGAACTGGAGAGTTTCGTCTTCTCCACACACACAGGACAGATAGACGAATCTGTGTAGTCACAGTTGTATAGATGTTTCGCTAGGTTAGCATGACCAGTGATGAATTGTATCGAACCTGTTTTCTATTCAGTGAAATAAGTCTTTTTGGCAGTATTCGGTTGAATTCCGAGTCCAGTTTGGCTTGTCTGCAGTCCTGCCTTGAGTTCCACAGTCGATGATGTTAATTTTCTATTCATTGTTTGATACCTCCTTTTATAGTCGACATGAAAACAGGATAGGAAGGTTCAGGTCCAGATAGCTTCAGGTTCCCTGCCTCTTTGATCATTTGGGCTGCAAGTTCATTTCCATGGAAATTTACATGTCCAGGGACCCAGCAAAGGTCGATGTTGTTAAGCACCGCTAAGTTATTCAACGTATCAGTGCAATAGTTGACGCACAGTTGAAACTGGAAGTTGTCAAGAGCCATTCATGCTGCTTGACTATCAGAGAAGATGACGATTTGTTTATTATGATACCCTTTAGCGATTAGGTTTTCGGCTAGTGTGTAGCTATTGCAAGTACTTCAGCTTAGAAGACTGTAGTCTCGTTTTACCTAGATACAAGTGCATCTTATGGAAGTCATGGCTTACTTCAACGATGCGGAAGGTTGCTCCAGCACTAGTTTCAGTAATTTTGGAGCCATCAGTGTAGCATTCGATAGCTTCAATTGGGATGCGGTCAGTAATGCCAGCAGTTTCATTTCTACCTGGGTATGTGGATAATGTAATTTTTAATAAAATTTATTATTTTGAAACAAGAGTCTTTTGGCATTCGTAGAAAGGGAATTTATACTTTTTACAGTAGGCAGCTGTCAACATGGTTTATAAAATAGAGTCTGTGTCTCATATAAGGTCGGTTGCATCAAGTACCATTTCTTTCAAGCCTGTACATGGTCTTAAAGGCTTCTCCTTGTATATACCATCTTAGACGGTGACAGCTTGAGAGCAGTTTCGAGAGCAATAGAAGGAGAGATGGGAAGAGCTCTCGTGAAGGAATGCAGGCTAATCTTTGCGCTTTTTTGTCGAACAGTTTCATAGGAGGTATTTACTTACGCCTGATGCCACACCATAAATTCATGTTAGAATCCACTTACATGAATTCGATAAATAATTTTTTTTAATATTTTTTGTAATTTTTCTCTAATATTGATTCTTCTCAGTTGGATGTGAACGGAGTAGTCCTTGCCGATGGCACAGGTGGTCCGCGGGCAGACTTCATAATTTAATTCTAATTGAATGAAAAATTATTCGATTGTGAAAACTTATATTAGTAATACCTTTCTGGGTTCAAATGCAAAAAATTAAACCTGCATACTTCTTGTGATCAAATTCCATCGAGAAACATACGGGAGTTTTGATTGTAGATACGGGATATTGTTAATTGTCATCAAAACATGAAAATCTCCATGAAACTGCCAATGATTTCTGAAATTACTGAAATCACAGGATATATTGCAAATCGTAGAAAACAAAGATGCACTTCTCGAAGAAACTTTAGAGTGGGGTAGTAATATTGATGAAAAATACGGAAATTTGGGGTCTTGAAAACAGCAAAGTACGGGACATCGCTAATTATCACTAAAAATATTACATAAGACGGCAAAATAACCAATTATCGCTGAAATTCTGGAAAAATCACTAATGGACTCCAATAAGTTCTATTGGAGACCACCAAGAATCGAAATGCATCTCACAGGTAAAACGTTGAAAATATGACAATTATGTTAAATGGATATTTATATTTCTTGTCATAATTATCATATCATAACATAGTTTATAAGTTATGAAAATTATTTTCATTTACAATCTTAGAAAAGGTAACAAATTAAAATGATCTTCGTTGATTAAATGGGACAATTGCATTAAACAGTCGGGCCAACTAAAAATGCCGGAATTTCCCGTATCTTACGGGTCGTATGGCAACGCTACTCACGAATGGTTCATCGTAAAAATTCCAGTAATTTAACTGGTCTTGGGATTCAAAAATGTAAATAAACGCTGTTCTACATAATATTCTCTGTTATATGTTGTTATTTTGATTATTTTTCAGGCACTAACAGTCAAAATTTAAAGGCCACCTTTAGTAACTAGGCATAATGAGTTTATACACGGATAATGATACTCAAGACTAATGAGTTTGCCTTTATTTCACATATATATAGCTCCCTCCTAGTTTTTAAATTTATTAAAGTTTGAGAGTACGGGGTTGATCAATAAAAAAAAAATTTTCGCCTCGTCTTTGAAACCAATTTTGAGTAATGAATATAGGCCAGAGGTTTTTAACCAATAGGTCGCGACTCAAACTTGGGTCGCAAGGGTTCCGAGATGGGTCGTTGTCCGAATTCAAACAGTCTTAATTCACTAACAGCCGGGGCTCTGAGCCATGTGTCTCGACCGATACTTGATTCGCAAGGGGTTGCAAGAGAACTTCGTACAAATATACTTACAGCCAGGGATTCTTGAGCTATGGATAATGACCAAAATTTCGTTAGTTGGGGAAAATCGAGAAGGTCGTAAAAATCAACTTACGGCCCAGAGCTCTTGACTTATGGGTCATGACCCAAACTTTATTCGAACCATTTCGGGGTTTCCGAAATGGCTCGAAGAAATCCACTTACAGCCAGTTTGATCTTGAGCTATGGGTTACCACCTAAATTGGATCCTCGGGAGCTTCCGAGATGGGTCGTAAAAATCAACTAACAGCCCCCGATTCTTGAGCTGTGGATTACGACCCAAACTTTATTCGCTAGGAATTCCAAGATGAGTCACACAAATTTACTTATAGCCAGGAGTTCTTGAGGTATAGATCACGACTCATTTGAAAGGAGAATCGAGAGGGTTCGTACCAATCCACTTGCAGCCGGGGATTCTTGAGCTATGAGTCACTTGAGGCAGCTATGAGTCACTTGAGTCAGCTATGAGTCAGTCTTGATTAGCAGTGGCTTCCTAGTTGGATTGTAAAAATCAGCTCACAGTCTTTTCTATAAACACACTTATTGCGCCACTGGGTCGCGGTTGAAAAGGTTAAGAACTCCTCTGATCTAGGCAATGTATTATTAGTGATAGTGATTATATCTTAATAAATTATACTTATTATTTGATAGTGATTTTACTTCCAAGAATTTCACAATAAGCAAAAAAATTGGTTGCAGCAGCTTTAGAATAAAAGTCACTGTGGCCCCACGGACAAGTGAGTACGAGAACCTACCGGTCCGCAGACATCGTGACTTTTTTTTTTCAAACCGAGCACAACTCAGGTCTATCACCATCTATGGGCGATTTACTACCTAGTGAGTTGTGCCGGAAGTGTAACTGTGTGTGTGCCTAACAGTCATTGTCGGCATCTTAAAAAGGAAACTGTATTCATAAAACTTTAATTTCTTGAAAAATTTTTATGATCGAAACTTATGAGATCAAAATAAGTGATGCCATGGTCTTCTTGGCAATAGTCAAATGATTAATTTGATGCTTTACAGATAGAAATGGATCAAACCATCTCCATAGTTCTCCAAATTTTGTTTTGGTTCATCGTAGGAGCAGGAGCTGCTTCGTAGGGTGTTACAATAACAATACGTCATTTTATATTTTTGTGCATATTTTAATGAGTAGAATTAGTGATAATTTTTTCGAAACTTTTTGAAAGTTCCCTTTCCTTGTAAATAGTAAATGAACGAAATATACAACAGTGCACAAAAAATAGTTTATGAAGGGGTGTGTGTGAATTATGAATAATCGAAAAATGTTTCCGATCGGTTTTCATTTAAATACGTGAGCTTGTAAAAATTTCTTCTTAAACAGTTTCAGTTTCTTTACTTACGCACGCTAAATCAACTTCAGTTTTGTTTTAATTAGCGCCATCTGCTGTCGTATCTTCTAGAATGTAGATATTCGAGTATCTATAGCAACTCAGGAAGGTGATATTCTTGGAACAATTATTTTTACTATAATATTTAAGTTATAAACTACGTAACATAATTCACGAATTCATTTTCTTTCGTTAATTACTAATATCCTGAAAAATAAAGTAATTATTATGAAATATTATACTTTCGAAAAAACTTAAATCATTTGTACTGACGTAGTAATTTGAAATGACAGTCGTACGATAGACTACCGAATTCGTATTAATCCATTTCCGCAAAACTTCGGTCTTCAGCCACCTTCTCTCGGATGAATCGTAAACTGCTTGCAGACCTCCAGCCAAATTGGCTGATTAAAATATTTAGTGTGAAGTTGTCGTGAATTACGGTATATATTTTCGGAGCCAAATTATCACGCCAATTCGAGAAAAGTCGGTCATTACGAAGTGTAGCCAATGTGTGAAAGTGTAAATTAAAAGAAAACTTGAATTTTCATTAACGAGGATATTACCTCGTTAGGGCTGTTTCACATCTCTTTGTTGTTGCGCTTGCCACCTTGGCTCAGAGGGCGTGGTCACGGCCCTGCTACTTTTTTTATAGCAGACGACATCAGCATACGATTGGGAGAGATTTCTCGTTGATGGTGTTGTTTCAGTGTACCAGGTAGGCGCATGTAGTACTTTTTCAATCTATAAGTTAAGAAATGAATTAAGTCCAAGCACTATTCCGTGTTATAATGTCTTTTGATATTAGCATTCAAAATAACAATAATAATAATTAACCTCAAGCATTGCATATTCAGAAATTTTTTTATATTTGCTTCCCACAGGGCATCGGAAGTTTTTGGAACTTCTAGGTGCTCGACTTGACCTTTACGTGGGAAATTTTGATTTCTGAATTAATTCAGGGGTGCTCAGACCCATACTACACATTACTGTAGGTGCCCGAGTCCGGCGTCACTGTCTTCCCATGTTTTTATGCCGCAGTTGTATTGATAATAATATACTAATTATTGATGAAATAACGAAAACAACACTTCTTGAAGCTTACTTACTAACCGAAACGGCGACCCAGTCCATATTCTGAAGAATTTCTAACCGATAGGTCACCGCCGGGATAAAAAAGAGCATGAGAGGGGCAGGAAGACTCAAAAAGGTGTGAAAAATCAAAGTATCGTATCGAAAAATACCAACCTGCGGAAGGTACGTGATTCAACTGAAATGGATGCGAGAAATATATACTTAGCGAAGATACCTCATAAGAACATGCAAAATTTCTTATTTTAAAATGTTTAAATGGTTGTACGAAGGAAGCAAGTCGATAAATATGTAAATACTAATCACAATAACCAAAAAGATCATTTTGGAAATAATTCAGCAAAATCGGCAGTACCAGCGATTTTGCAAATTACAGTAATTAACAAGTTAGCAAAACCGGGAGCACTCGGCTCTGCAGGGGAATGACGTCACGCGCGACGTCAGCTGGTACCGACTTCAGCTCCTCATGAGATAACCTTTGTTATATGACCCCGGGGTTAATACCATTTTTATGTGAATGAGTAAAATTTCATAGCTGAGAACTACTACGACTTGAACTACATTTGTTGCTTACTGGTGATACCTCATAAGGTAGTTAGTCAACCTCTATTTAAGTAGCACACTGAGGAGTTTAATCACTTCAAATCTCCTTTTGATAAGAATATAAAATCCTAATTGGGAGAGCAATTAAGAAACAGCTTCATGAAAAACGTGAAGAAATCGAAATAAAACGCTATTTTTTTTTTTTTACATTCTTCTAAATTAAAATTTAATCCTTCCAAGAAAACATTACTAAGAGGGATTAACAAGATTATCCCTCCCTAAATTTTGTTGAAATGTTCAGAAAAACTCTTGAATGTTATCTTTTGGGAAACATGGAGTGCGTAGTTTGTTCTTGACCAGTTTTTAATCGGTGAAACAAAAATTAATTAGTTTCTACGAATATATATAGAGGTCAGTTATTCTGGTGAATATAAAAATTGTGCTTGAAATATTTGTTCTTAACATTATTTTATTCTCATGGCGTGATGCTTACAAGATTTATTTTTCAATATTGTTCTCTTTCAACACCATTTTCATTAATACTTTTCGTTTCTGAAGTTATAATGAAATAAGGTCATTATGTAATAGCATTGCAATGTTTTTCAAGATGAAAACATTTCAGTATTTGTCATTTCCTTTTCATCAGTAATCTTAATCGTTTATGACCACACAAATACTCAGCACCGTGACAGCGGTGCGCCCGGGGCAACTGCCCCGGGCGGCAATTTTAGGTGGGAAAAAAAAATACCAATGTAAAATTATCGATTTTTAAAGTTGTGGGGGCGGAAAAATAATGTTTGCCTCAGGCGGCCGAGTCATGTTTGTCCCGGGCGGCAAAAATCCTAGTTACGGCCCTGCTAATTCTTTTCATGAATTGAAAAACATCAATAGTTCATCATACATTCACATTCTGATTTTTTATAGCTAGTTTGTATTTATTGCAGATATTACGGTAAATGTGATTAATGCGATTATTACACATGATTGCCGGTTACTATGTATGCTTACTAAGCATTTTGGTAAGGTTGATAAATTTCCATAAATTAATCACTTTTACCGGCGATTATGAATACTACTCAAGAGGGTAAATTTAGTACGTACAATAAAAAAATTATCACTTTTTACCAGTAATTATGCATAACACCCAAAGAGCATCGCGTCGCGTCGTTGGCAAACATGATGAATCATACTATATGGTATACTATACATGATAATTCATAGTTCTATTGTATTATTATATCGGGCAAAATCGTAAAATCTGTTATCATTATATCGGTGTCCGACATATTCATCCCACATATTAGACTCATTGGAATTTTTTCTACTTGATTATTATGTATATTCGACCGTAAAAATTATAAATTTATCAAAATTACCTAGGTGATTAGTAAGTATGCATAATAACCATTTATAGTGAAACGTATGTTTTTTTTTTATTTCACTTCTTTGTATCTTTACGTGTTTATTTATATCCTTTATAGATCTGTTAGTTATTTACCTTTTGTCAGTGTTTACCAAGTTGTAATAGTTTTTTCATTATGGGCTCCGGCCTGATGGATTATAATGATAAGTAAGGTAAAAGTGATGCCTGACTTATCACCATGAAAATCTTTTCACTTTTATGGTTCACCACCAGTTCATGAAAACGCAATGGAATGTTTTGTTTTTGGGTTGCTGTTAGTATATTTCTAGTAGAAAAAGTGCATCAACATGGCATTTAAATTATTTACAGTGAATTTTTTAATTACCTAAAAAATTTTTAATTAGGGGTAACATATACAGTTTCCCTTCATTTTACTGCCATCTATAATCAGATAAAATGTTGCTTAGAGCAAAATTTGATAGTTGTTTCATTTAATTTTATTCCGAATTCCCTCAATTCGGTGCGATTTTACATATCTCCGAATTTTATCACTTCTCAAAACATGACACCGACAAAGAATCAACTCGTTATAAATATAAAAAATACAGTATTGTATTTACGTAGCAGTATTTTGTACTGAAATGGTACCAAGTGTATATTTTCTAAGTATTGTCCTGTATACTGAGATTTACTTTTCGAAACATCAAAAAAAAAAAAAATTGACAAAATAAATGGGTATATATATAATGGGTTTTTTAAACCGTACATTTATCATGTACACACTAGACAAAAATATACACTAGACGATGGAATTTTAATAAACCTAATCACGGCAAATCAATTAATTAGACCTGATTATTTTTAATATATTCATACGAAAATTCCCTCAGTGATATGCTACCTAAATGCACTCTCTAAAATTTGATTTTCAGTATGGGAGAGATTATGGAACTAATTATACCGTGAGAAAAATGTTGAACATTGCATTGAAATTTGTTGTAGAAAATTTTTTAAAGAAATGGTAAGAAATATTTTGATCTTTTCCGTAAAATAAATACGTAATACGCAAGCTAAGAAGTAATTTCATTATTTCATAATTGCTTTCATGTCGATCTTGTAGTAGACGAAACAACGTACTAAGGAAATAATTTTTCTAACATGATAATAAACGCAGAGGCAATTTTCTAGCTCATCATAAATGCATTTATCGCGATTTAACATCGTTCGTAACATATTTCGACGTGTGATAGACTGAAAGTAAATGACTTGGAGTAAATTAATGTCTTTCAGCATCAATATTTTTTTTTAACACTCTGAGGAACGCTATTGATTTTCACAAAATATGTTCTGTTAGTTCTTCATAGAAAGAAAATTAATTAATATTTGATGTGAGTGGGAGCTGATAAAGTAAAAATAGATTTGTGGGGTAGGAAAGAAACCCGAGTAACTTCAAGTATTCAAGAAGTAGTGGCATAGAGCAGTGTATTCATTTTAGAGAAGTGGCCATCGAGCTTATATATTGCTGGAAGGAGCATCCAGCCGTCGCGACGGCAGTGACATCGAATGCAAGGAAATCACGTGACTCGGTGAAAACAAAGTTCCCGCCTGGCGATTTGACCATAGAAATGTACAGTTCGGTCTCTAAATATTGGGTTTTAAAGATTAAAAAAAACGATGGAGAACTCATCTAAAGATGAAAAAGATTAAATTACTTCTTTCATTAATGCTGGAATAATTTCTTTCGTTAAATGCTGAAAATTTTTTTTCATCAATTCTTGAATTTTCATTAATTGTGGAATAATTTCCTTCATTAATTTCCCTTCATTAATTCTGGATTTTCCTTCATTAATTCTGGAATTTTCCTTTATTAATTCTGGAATAATTTCCTTCATTAATGCTGAAGTTATTTCTTTCATTAATGCTGAAATTATTTCTTTCATTAATGCTGAAATTATTTCTTTCATTAATGCTGAAATTATTTCTTTCATCGATTCTGAAATTATTTATTTCATCGATTCTGAAATTATATCTCATTAATTCTGAAATTATATCTCATTAATTCTGAAATTATATCTCATTAATTCTGAAATTATATCTCATCAATTCTGGAATTATCTTTCATTAATTTTGGAACTATCTCTTACATTAATTTTGGAACTATCTCTTACATTAATTTTGGAATTATCTCTTACATTAATTTTGGAACTATCTCTTACATTAATTTTCGAATTATCACTTTCTTCAATGCTGAAATTATTTTTTCAATAATGCTGAAATTATTTATTTTATTAATGCTGAAATTATTTCTTTCATTAATTCTAGAATTTTTTCTTTTATTAATTTTGGAATTATTTCTTTCATTAATTCCAGAATTTTTTCTTTTATTAATTTTGGAATTATTTCTTTCATTAATTCTAGAATTTTTTATTTTATTAATTTGGGAATTATCTCTTACTTTGATTCTGAAATTACTTCTTTCATTAATTTTGGAATTATCTCTTTCATTAATTTATGAATTATCTCATCGATGCTGAAATTATTTCTTTCATTTATTGTTTTAAATTCCTGTGGATGCCATAAAAATATAACGATAGACTGTTTGTTTTCACCGAGTCACGTGATCTTCCGACGAAAGTTGTTAGGGTACACCTAGAACTCCTTAATACATATGAAGGCATCTTAGGTACACCGTTCTCAGCACTGCCAAGGCGGAGACCGCTGACGTCATACTCTCTCCAGTAATATAAGCGCGGTGGTACTTTTCAGTTGTGGTTAATGTATGATTGAATAATAACTAAACTCTAGACATAATAGTGGTGTATTGGTAATATTGAGTGACAGAGCAGTAATAACGTTTCTAAATTAATAAATTTTTATTCAATGGGAAAATACCTTTTGAGGGCAGTGTAGAAGGTGAGGTTCTCAGCGATATTCTCAAAATACTAAAATAAAACACCAGACAGCTGTTTCAAGGCTAATGTAGCCCGGTCGATAAGATGCTCGCATAAAGTGCCAAAGGATGTTTAGAGGTGTCGCGAGCTCGATACCCCGTTCGTCCTTGTCAGAAAACTTTCCTGACACGGGTGCAACAAAAAGCGGTGACTTGACAGCAGCAAAAAATTGCCACCGTAGGGAGTCCTCCATCGAGCGTACCAACCTCTCGACGAGTATAAAAAACAACCCTGCCGTTCGGAATCGGCAACAAATTGTAGGTCGCGGTCTAATTACGCCCTCGTGTGCAGAAAATGACCGTTGTGCGACAAAAATGAGCTAATGTAGTCCCCTTGTCAGTGGAAAATAGCGCAGCCACCGTTGTGGTCCTAGTAACAGACTCGAATCGCGAGGAATCAGGTGTGGTGACGGTGGGGGTTTGGTTTTCAGTGGGGTCCCCAACTTCGAGTCGTGAATGCGGGCCGATCTCCTCTTTAACGTCTCGCCACCGAGACCAACAGGCCTACGACGATACATTTATTCAATCATTACCACTACTAAACCATTCACGCACCTCGTCCGTATTCCTCTACGGAACCTCTCACGAACTAGTACATCCGGGAATGTGCGTGTACGTGTAGTGAAACCTGACGTGGGGTTTGTTTCTGTGTAATGCTTGTTATGTGTAGTGCTGCCATCTGCCAATAGTTTTTTCAACTATGATTGAAATGTAATGATTGAATAATTTATCGTTGTAAGCCTGTTGCTGTCCGTGGCGAGACTTTTTTAATGGGGAGATCGGCTCGCATTTGCGTCATTTATTCAATCATTGCACTTCACTCATAGTTAGAAAAATTTGATGACAGATTACCGCACTACGCATAACAAACATTACACAGAAACAAAATTCGGATCAGGTTCACAACACGCACACGCACATTCCAACATGTATCAATTCATTTCGACGAGGTGCATGTGGGGTTTAGAAGTAGTAGTGGAAATATCCTGTTTTAGCGAGTGGCTTCCGTTACAATAGGCTATTCTCACTGACGAAGGGGCTGTATTTTAGCCTTGAAACAGCTCTGTGTTCCATTTTTGTATTTTGAGCGAATAGCGTTGGATTTCATCTTTCAAAATTTTGATGTGTTTACAGTAGTGCTCAAAAGTCTTTTGGCAAATGCAATAATGTCTGTAGTGCCAACTCATTGGCATGCACTGCCCTGATCTTGACGTATGGTAAAACAGAAGGAACATGCTGACTTGAACCAGTACTCTATATGACGCAAACATGATATCGATTTCTCGTTGTACGGCCTACACAACTACAACTTGTGACATCCAAGGCACGCGGACGGACCGCCCCCAACGGAACTTTGGCTATCGAGTCCAGACGAGCTAAGGACAATATAAATTTGTACTTCGATTCTTAGATCACTATTTATCATATTTTATTGATTTTTGTTAATTTCTGCGCTTGTAATCGGACTTGTTATTCTGTTTTACAAATTTATATACTGCATATATATATATACACACACACATATATATTCATTTAACAAAACCCCGGATGCACCCGTCTTTCGGGAAGGCTTTGAGATCGGAAGCGAGGTGTGTCCGGTCCTTCAGTGGTCAGTGTTCAATGTCGACGTATTCAAAATGATTGCGTTTTTGTTGATTCGACTTATTCAAAATGATGTTTTTCATTTCTCAATAATCTGACATTACTAACAATTCTTCACTTAATCAAAAATGTCGCATTCTACATACTGAGTAAGATAAATAATGTAAAGAGCCATTTATTTTCGGAATTCTCGTCGCTCTCCGTATTTATTTTTTAAAAAACAAACATACCATTGTAGTAATTGCTATTATCAAAATTTTCAAAAGTTATCGAGCGTGAACGTTTCACTAATGAATATTTTCAGAGAAATTATACCCTAAAGAGAAATATTCATGAATGTGAATCAACGGAGTTTCAAGAAAAAGTCTCAAAGGAAAACGTAAGTATAGATTTCTACTTTGATAATAACGTACATGAGAGAAATGAAAATTTTCTAAACTTTACGAAGCGTTTAATTTTCTTGTCTTCTTTCATTTTCGAGAATTCGAATAATTTTCAAATAATCTGAAGTAAAATTATGTCCATTGATCAAAACACCCACCTTTTACCCTGGAATTCCGGAAGCAATTATTTATCGTTGCTTTGTTCTTTTTATAAATTATTCTTCCTATATAAGAGAATTTTAATATAACAAAATTTACTATGCAATCATTCGCTGTTTTAATCAAGGGATTGAGTAAACATTTACTCAAGTATGAGGAATATGTTATTTAATTTAATTAAGAAACTTGAATAATTTCTAGAAATAACAGTCATTATCGCAGAGCCTTCGATGTTAGGACTTCGTTTTTTCTTCTCCATAATGAAAGAATTACATAATATATATAAAGAATTACATAATGAGAGTAATATAGTACAGCTCCCAAATGTTTTTAGTCGTGGAATTTTGCTGGAATGTCTTCTATCTTCGGAAATCTTGGAGTCTGCCATGGAACCCTATTCATAGCAGCAAAAACTACAGGCATATCTATCAGCGACAATGCTGATAGAATTAGAAACAATTAGAACAGAGGTGTTCAACCTTTTTCAAGTCCAGAGCATTGCCCGTACCCATCATCAAACGAAGAGCACCCTTATGGCAAGTTTGGCATACGAATGCATGAAATCAGGATGATTTTAATCCTTGAAGGAAATTTACACAATGTGTTTAATCGAAAGGTTGAATAAGTGTTCTCGAGCACGAAATAAGACATGGGCATAGAGCACTATGGGTGCTTCAGGGAGCACCGTGATGCTCGCGAGCAACAGGTTGAAGATGCCTATATTAGAAAGTGGATCTACACGTTGAACTCCAATTCAGTCACCATTGAGAGAAACTCATTACTGTTAATTTGAGGGAATCATTAAAAACGTACTTTTATTTATAAATAATTCAATTGGTGATGAGATTCCGTTAATAATCATTATGCCTCTGATAGGTTGAGATACCGTCGAATAGGATGAATTGAGTACATTCTCTAATTTTTCATTCAAGATAACACTATAGCCACCGTGAATGAAATAGAATTGGTGATTCCAGGACCAGCCGCAACAGCGAGCCTTCGTGATTCAAAATCGTGTCCAAATCTCTCTCATCCCGTCTTTTTTTTCCCCCGCCTACTTTTATCATAGCCTGTGTTCTAAGATTTCATGAAACCATTGTGAAACTTTATTTACAGAGCTTAGTAGTTCACAACCTTAATAGAAGTTTGATTTGGTAGGTATTCTTTTTCGTTTCGATTGTGGATGATAAATTATCTAATTAAATCAATTTACTAATAAATGGTTGTATGGTTAGTGAAATATTTAAGAATTACGGGCTGACCTGAGGACAGTATTTTCGTTTCTCGATTATAGGGATTACTATTGATGAGCTGGATTGTCTAAACCCTGAGAAGGCTTCAAAACCTGCAGTACTAATCATAGTAAAACCAAAAATAAATAAACCACATAAGAGATAGAAAAGTAAAGAGACAGCTTTTCCATGCCAGAATGAAGAGATGAAAGATAAAAACATGTTTTTCCAACTCCTACAACAATAACAGTTTGATGAAGGACAAAGTAGACCCGACATCGGAGTTCGGGATTTTATTTTGGACAAATATAAGGGAAAAGTCAGACTATTGAAATTTTTGTTGATGGATATCATTATTATGGAAAAAAATGGTAAATATACTGGAATATTTGGTATTCATCTCTCTCTCTCTCTCTCTCTCTTTGTATCGATAAAGCTAAACCCTTCAAAAAAAACAGGCATGGTTTGACTGAGCAGATTTACATTGTGCACATAAAATAATAATTTCTAGCAATCTAAATATTTTCAATAAAAACAAAATTTATGTATTTTTTATTTGTCCCGAATAATTTACAGCGGGTGAGATGAAAACATACGCTTCGATTGACGAAATATCCAGATCATACAGTGGTGTACCCCATTCACCCCCATCTGACATGGGGACTTGGGTACAAATTTGCAGTCATTTTTCTCCCTCATAATAAGTTGACTAATAATTCCCCTTGCATAAAAACACAAGGGAAAACTTTATTCCTCTCTCTCTAGTGGTGCAAAGCTGCAATCAACTGCGACAATAAACTTGATAACCCTTTCCCACTAACGCTCTTGAAGCGACAACTTAAACAAGCAACCCTCCAGAAATGGCAGCAAATTTGGGACCAAGGAACAACAGCTAGGAAAGTGCACGAAATTGTCCCTCGAGTCACATACAACACACTAAACTGGAATAGGGAGGTGACTATCTTCATAACAGGACACGGCCCATTCCCTATATATCTACACGAACGGAAACGCCGCCGAACAGACAAATGTGCCTGCGGTATGGTGGGTACTCCTGTTCACTATGCAACAGAGTGCAAATTTACAAAACATCTACACATGTACAAATATTCCGAAAACAATAGAAAACAATGGTTCACTCAAATAATCAAAAACACAGCAGCAAGGATTACAAGCCTTGTCAGATATATACACGCCAACGAAAAACAAGAAATCTGTCCACCAGATTTATAAAACAAAAATATATAAATATAACCAGCCAGGGCGAGTCAACCAAAACACCAAGACCGAAGCTGATCCTTAGCTATGGCTCTCTCCAGACAATCCCTCCATTTAATCCAACCCCACATTGGTCACCAAAAATAGGGTTAGGGCGAGACGACTCGACCTGGCAGTTATATATATATATGTATATAAATGTGTGTGTGTATATGTGTATTTCTCTTCCCTCTATTCAAGTTCTTCGCGTGCGTACTCATATTGTCTTATTCATGTTGCTCACCGAATAAGGTGCTAAGCGAGATGCCACGGGTGATTCCCCCTAATTGTATATATTCCCCCACGCAATATTTATATTTTGTATATTTTCATTAAAACCACCGGAGCGAGTGAACTCAACCCAATAAAACTGATGCTGGCTTCTAGTCCGCAAGTTGTCAAACCCATTTGCTCACCAATAAGGTGTCAAGCGAGATGACTCGCTCCCCCAAAGAATATTTTATGTTTCACAATAAGATTTTCATTTCTTTTTCTTTTTGTATCCTGTGTATATAATATGGTAAGTGTAAGATAACAGATGAGATGGAATAGGGTGAGGGCCCTCAATAGCTTTTAAAACATACCTCCATCCTAATATGTGTACATTTTCATCCGTCTTAACTAAACCCCGAAACTTTTCTCCAACTCCCAACCCAAGCTCGTTTGTAAATCACCACAAAATGTGTTAATCGCGTCAGTACCCAAGTGTCCGGGGAAAATATGTTGTAAACATTTTGTATGTTTTTTTTTTCTTTTTTGACACAAAATAAAGTGTTCCAGACTCTGCCACGAAACTGGCCGGAAGAGATCTCGGCAACGGGATAAGTCCAGTGGCAAAGTTCTGGCGTTCATTCATTCATTCAGTGGTGCAACTTAAGGTAAAAAAATGTCAATTTTGAAAGATATAAGTACAGAAAATGTCCAATATTTGTACCCAAGTCATCCCATTTGAAGGTATAATAATTTATTCTGCTTATTGACTGATAAATCGTGACTGAAAAACGTAATAAGACAACATCAATGAAAATTAATTCTTTAAAAGAATGATTTTTAGGAGGAAATCCTTTTCCTGTTTCCTTTATATGCCTTAATTACACAACTACATGAGTTTAAGAAGTTCAGTCCTGTTGTCGGAATGTAAAAATAAAACGAGTTCTCAATCGAAAATCTGTAGTGTTTGGATAAATAATTTTTAAAAATCAATCCGATGGAATATAAAGCGTATTTTATTATTCAAACTACGTTTATTTCTTAAGTAATAGGATTTTACTCGTTTTACATTGAAATTAATAATTTAATTTTTCGGCAATTACATTCGCTGTCATTAAATTCATCGTTAATTGCGAAACTTTCCCCTTGAGGGTATTGATCTTATATCATACTAGTAGAAGTACCCGGCGTTGCCCGGGCTTTACGGGCGACGTCAACCTAAGATGGGTGACGAGATTAAAAAAATTGAAACTATGTAGAAATATTATAATATTTATTTTGTGTATAAAAACAATTATAAATTCCTCGCTTAGCATGTGTCACTTCCACTGATAGCAGGAACGCAACAACGACGACGAGATGGGTTTCCTGAGCGCAACGTTTTAATATAAACTCCCCGAGGGTGAATACCGTGGAAGTAGGGTTACCAGACGTCCTTCTTTTTCGATGTCATTTCAAGCGTCCTCCTACGTTTCGGAAAATTCAAGTTTTTGTCCTCCTTTTCAGGTGAGAGGAATTATTTTTTTCCCCCACTTTGAAACATATATTTTAACATGAGTGTTTTTGTGGGTTTTTTTTCCATTGACCATCGTAATTCCTAGAAATTCTTCAAAAATTATCCTGTACCAGTTTTGAGAGTGGAAATACAGTGTGTAACAAAAGAAAAAAATCTAAATTTTCATACGGTTTTCCCTGTGCACTAACTCCCAATGAGAAAGTTGGTACTCCTGGAGCCCAACAAAAAAATTTCCAAGTTTCTAAGTGCAATTTTCCAGTAATAATTTGAGTGCCGCTTCAAGTGTATCCGGAAATAAATAATTCTGGAATTATTTTCTTTCATGAATTCTGAATTTTCATGAGCGCGGGAATTATCTCTGCCAATTACTTTCCTTGTTTTCATTGCATGAATTTTTGGACACCACTCCCTCCTCCTACACAATATATGAAATCGGGCTGGGGGAGGGCGAAATTATTAAGATGCTTCTTTCCCCACAATTATTTTCACACCGGACCCCGCGTCTGGTAAGGGCCGCCCTGCTTTTATGATATTTTCTGATCCAAAATGGAATAGACATTGGAATGTAGTGTGCGTATGTATGTTTACTCGTAGGCAACTGCATGATGTTGACGATTGTGCCCCATCTGTGAAGTGTCTCAGACGGAAACATTTCCACAGAATATCAGGAACCGGCTGCGCTATGTTGTTTGTAAAAGCAAAAATTCGATAGGAAATGAAGTCTTTTGTGTGTCCATCGTTCTCATGAGAATGTTTTCCGGAATTCGTCTCTATATGATTCATATGAAAGGAACGTCGATGTAGCTGCTTTCATTCTACCTCCGGATATCCATTTCCGATTTAGCTTTGGTTCTCTTGAATGTTTGGAAAGATGTAGATGCCTACTATGATCTTGGACGGAAATTTGGAATGAAACAATATTAATAAAAATTGGAGTTCTGCTGAAATTGTCACGAGATTCCAAAAAAATGAAATGCAAATCGGTAACCAAACCTGGAAATATGCAGATATTTTATCATTGCATATGTGAAGAATGATTACCATACTAATTTATCTTTTAACACTGATTTTGTGCTGAAAGATATTTCAGTGATTTTAGGGTGATTTTAAGGCGCTGATTCTGAATCTGGCGTTGGTTTTGTCAGATTGGCTCTAGTTTTTTTTTTTTTGAGATAAATTTAGAAAATTAAATTTCAATACTAATACCATAAGTAAGTATATAAATCAATTATTTATAATCATTACACTTCACTCATAGTTAGAAAAATTGATGGCAGATGGCAGCACTGCACGTAACGAAATTCACGTTATGTTCACAACACATACATGCACATTCCGGCATGTACCGATTCATTAGAAATTCCGTAGAGGAATGTTTACGCGATGCATGTTTTGAGCCTAGTTGTATAATTTGAAGCCAAGGCTAGTTTTCTGCTGCGAAATAAATCAGCGGTGATATTAAATGATAATGTACATTGCTTCCACAGCAAATCCAACAAAAGATCACGGGTTGGTCACTGCATCCAGCGATTTGGCCACTTGTTCAAATTGCAACCAGAAATACTTCCTCTCATCCTAAACTGTAAGATTTTCTTATTTTCATAGATGGTTCAAAGATGGAAGGTGGAGTATCAGCAGCTTTTTCGTCGTCGTTCAACACAACAAAGTCCTCTACAGATGGTCTTGCAAGTTGAACGAAAATAACTCGGTGTTCCAGGCGGAGCTCTTTGACTGCCTTACTGATGGCTAGCAATAAAGCTCTGGAATACAACACTACTACCACATTCATCTATTCTGAATCAATGTGTCATCAATTATGGCAATAAAGAACTCTTTATCTCTCTCTGAATATGCAATGGCAAGACAAATAAGGAACATTTTGTGCAACAATTCTCATGTTCACCTACGTTGGGTTCAGGCACATACCGGCAACGTAGGCAATGAGCTGGCTGATTGTCTAGCCAAAGACGCCACTAAAAGAATCGATAGTGACTTCTCGTTATGTCTTCCTAAATCATGGGCAATGAAAGAATTGGAGAAGGAACTTCTGAATCAGTGGCAGTATAGATGGATCTACCGCACAAAGGCTGGAAGGAAGATCTTCAAAGTTATCCCTATAGTGAAATTTAAAAACCTTAAATGGACAAAAGAGGAGGTGCAGTTCTTCTCCGAACTTAGCCCCTTCCCCACATATATACATAGATTAAACCGAAGGTCTCAGAAATGTCAATGTGGGGAATTTGGTAACGTGTTAAACCTCGCCATAGAGTGCTCAGTTACTCAACGAGTTCACCTGCATAGCCCAGCAGAGGATATAAATAGCTTGGAAAAAATCTATCTTCAGTAACAAAGAAATTCGCGACAAGCTATGTACCCTGATGAAATTCATCAATGACAATCAGGACAAAATAATAGTGCCAAGAGCCCAACAAGAAGTGCTTAATGACAGTGACTCATGCACAGATTCTGACTATGAACCATAAGGATCCTCATAATGTATATCCATTGCAATTTCTTTTTCATTGGACAGTGATGCTCATCTTGATTTCCACTGATTTCTATTATATATGCTTAATTCTGTTTTGATCTATGTGGGTCCTTATAATGCTGTGTACCCGATGCAATGTTTTTTTTTTTACTTGGGTTTATCGCTGGTGTGGCGGGTGTCTTTGCGTGTTTGTCTGCAAGAAATACTGCAATTTCATTTTTTTTTTTTTTAATTTATTTTTTTATTGTTATTATTATTTTCATTTATTTATTATTATTATTTATAGATTTTTTCCCCTCCTCTTTTTCTCCAGCGTGGCTTCGTTAACCGCTAATATCCTTCTTTGGAACAGAGTGGGAGCCGTGTTCTGGTTTGGTGGTGGTGGCCACGGGAAATAAAATGAATTAGCAAATTTTATTAAGAAATCAAAAAGGAGTCCTACAGGAGTCCACCATAGAAATTATATACTAAAAAGTGCTCCGTGGATCAGAAAAAGGTTGAGAACCGCCGCATTGGAAAGTTGCTATTGGCGGGAAATATTTCAGTGATATTAGTAATTTTGGGGTTCGCTGATTCCGAATCTGGCTTTAGTTTTTGCCGAATGGGCTCTGGTTTTCGAGATAATGCATACTCTCAACGATGTGATTTGTATGCTGCTTATGTATTACCATTGAAGTTTAATTTTATCTCAAAAACAAAAGCCAATTTGACAAAACCAATGCCAGATTCAAAATCAGCAGCCCCAATGTATCCTAAATGCCCCAACATGCCATTAAAATTTCTTTAAGAACAGGGAAAAATTATTTGTTGAGCAGCGTAATTAGATTCAAATATAATTTTATAGTCATTCATTCTTTTTTCTTGAATAGACCAGATTTTTATCTTGTTTTCTAGGAAATGTAGCGCAAAACTCTTTCTTAAATTTTTGACATTGATTCCTTGACGTTCGTGAATGATTAATCAATCTCCATCCAATTTTTTCGGAAAAAATTTACTTTCTTCGATATTTTACGTGAGTTTGAAGGAAGTTCTTTTTATCCAAAATTGAAACATCATTTATAATTCAATCGCATTCAAAAACCAACCAAAGATTTTCTCTGAAATTCAATAACAAAAATTTCATTAGAAAAATAGTTCTTTTTTAAAGACTCTCAGATGTATGCTGATAAAACTAAAAAAATAAATAAATTCTTATTGTGGAAGCAGCTACCATATACTATACTTTACTAACCTCGAGCTTTAGTTTGAAATATAGATAAGAATATAATTTAAGGACTGAAATAGTAAAAATTTCTTTCATATTTAAAGAATAGATATGAAAAAATATATATATAAAACAAATTGATATTTTCTGTTTATTCATATCAATTGGTTTCAGAGCATTTTTTTTGCTTCGAATTTCAAACAAATATTTGAACTCTTTGGGAATTCCTAATTTGAACAAATATTGAAAGTTAAAAATATTTGTTATACATATAATATTCCTTATTTTACGGTTTTATCGTTAGGTAAGGTATTCTTTTAGCAACCACTTGAAGTTGGAAAGCTTTTGTCTTCTAAGATCGATTCGAGAATGAGAATCATTTCGTCCTTTTAAAATGCAAAAAAGAGAGTTAACGCTAATCCCAAAATATTCCAAAAACACAATAATTTGCATATTAAAGTCACATCCATAATTCAAACACCAACTGACAAGCACACGAATGATAACAGACATTTAACATCATTTTTTTTTTTACTTCACAAATACAAACATGTTATAAACAAATTCAGACATGTGTTACACGAATATGAATATATAATACACAAAAAATACATACACATGTTATAAACAAACACTTTGTAGCCTCAAGGGATTGGAAAGTCTTTCCACACAGCAGGCCTAAAGGAATAAGCTATAGATTTTTTGTTTTTTTGCAACTGCATGTGTTCAAATGTATTTTCATTTATGTATATATCTGAGTAAAGTTCATAATTAAGTTGCTTATCGTGAAGCTCAATATAATATAATTATCGTACGCCATTTATCTTTTTTATTATTGTACTCAGTTCAATATTGTTTTCATATACTCTTTCAATACATTCATCTAAATGGTTTCGTAATCTATGCGTCTGACGAAGTCAAAAATCATATGATTTATGTTTTTATTATTACTAAATTGATTTTCGGTGTGAAAAATGGTGAATATTTTAGGGGCAATGAAGGGAAACTCTTTTCTTTATAATGTTTTACTTATATTTGGATTTTGGTACTTTATAAACTCGATTATATCTATTTGTAGTTCTATTTTGATTTTTCGTACAAAAATGTTAGTCTCAAAGTTAGAGTATGACATTGTATTTTGGAACTATCGATTAATATTTGAGATCTTATTCTGTTATATTATATTACTAATTTCCGAATATTCTCGTAATATCTTCCTCCCAGGCACTCACTGCATAATTGATAATTGAATATATCCATGCGCAAAATAAATGCTTTAAAAAAATGTTCATCAATCAAGTTTTACATTCTGTAAATAATCAGTGCATATTTTCTAATCTTTTTTTTTTATTATTAAAATATCACAGTGCGTGTTCCATTTACGATCCTACTGCATTGCGATACCCAAATAATTGTACTCCCGAATGATATCTATTGCCCTTAACAATGGCACTGATTGTTCTCCAAGCACTGATAATGATTATGTATTCTTAGACGTATGTTGGTGTTATAATTTATGTTTCTTGTCTTCTTATAGATACATTTTGTTTCTTGAGTGTCAAGTTTTAATTCATGTTTAATTAACCAGATATTAATATATTTGTTAGATCACCTTCTACTTTTCTAATTAAATTTGCTGTATCAGTATCTTCTACATAAAGCACTGCATCATCTGCAAATGTTATAATTTTTCCATTTAATCTTATGTTGCATAAATCATTTATATATACATTAAAAATAATATAGGACACGGAACAGTACCTTGAGGTACACCTTTTTTCACTTCTTTAAAAGTACTATCTTCTTTTTTGATAAAAACTGCTTGCTTCCTGTTGCAATATTATGATGTAAACCATTCAAGTACGTTTCCTCTCTCTCTCCTATTTCAAATACTTTATTTGTTAAAATGTCCACAAAATCGAACGCTTTTTTCAAATCTAGGAACACAGTTATGGAACATTTATTATTGTTGAATCCATTGTTTAAACCGGTGTGCCGCGATATCGGCTAAGGGGTGCCGCAAGATAGTATGGAGAATAAAATTATCAAAACTAAATAAAAAATAAATGAATTATTAATAAATAAATATTACAGTCCACTCAAGGTCTCAAAATAAATTAAGTCGAATTATGTACTCTCCTGCATGACAGACTCATCGGATAAGTCGCCATCTGGTGGCAGTGTTGTCAGCAGTGCGATCTTTGGCTGTCCATGTACGGCTCCGTTCAGCCATTACCATCTATAGCAGAAAGCGTCCGCGCGAAGCTCATGATGTCACTGAAGAAGTTCATTTCACCTAGAGTCATTGATTATACTGCAAAAAAAGGTAAGGATATCACATGCGTCTGACTGCGATATCCAATGGCTACAGGTGAAATGGACTTTTCAGTGACGTCAAAGCTTCGCGCGGAGGCTTTCTGCTATAGATGGTATTGTTTCTCAGCGCACACGAGCTCTAAGAAAAGTGGATTCGTTGGTTTTGTAGTTTAATGGTCTAGGGCGCTCACCCGGCAGGAATGCATAGCTGCCAAGTCTCACAGATTTTCCGGGAGGCTCCAAACTTCGCCCGCGTAAAATTCCTACATTTAGGGGGGAAATATTCCCAACGAATTTTCCAAAAAAAAAACTGCTCCTTCATAAACGTTGTATGAATTGTCGCCATTTCGTCAAATCACAAAAAAATATTTCATTTTTGGGGAGAAAACACAATATTCGCCAATCAGCAAGCGTCAATCCGGTCTTTCGAAATCCAAAATTGGCATGATCGCGTGTATATATCTGCTTTATCCATATATATACACTCATGTCCATAAATTAAGGATAATTCAGAATCACACGGAAATCGAAATCTAAAGTAAAAATTTCACCTGTAGAATTATATGAAGAATGATATGCAAATTTCAGGAAGCCACCAGATGATGCCGATAGTACGTCACAATGACGACAGTGTAAGAGGGGAGTATATAAGGAATGGTGGCAAAGAAAAGAAATTGTTCACAAGAGTTCTGTAAGGCGCTCAGTGCCATAACCGAGTAGTTATGACACAGAGGACGCATGTGGATGATTTTTTACGTGGTAGAATTATCGGCCGCCTGGAATGTGGGCGTACTCAGATGGAAGTATCCGAGGAACTTGGACCCAAAGTGTCCTCTCTAGGCTTTGGCAACGATTCCAAGATAACGGAAATGTCAGTAGACGTTACAGTACAGGTCGCCCCCGAGTTACAACGCCGAATGGAGACCGGTATTTGGCAGTAACTGCCAAAAGAAGCAGACGGAGCACAGCATCCGACCTGTCTCGTCAGCCATCTGCAGCCACGGGTACCACAGTTTCAAGGCAAACCGTGTACAGACGTTTGGGAGATATTGGTCTATATGCTCGCAGGCCTGTCAGATGTGTTCCGCTCACGGCAACTCACTGTCGGCAGCGATTAGCCTGGAGTAGAGAACATGCAATGTGGACATCGTCACAGTGGGCTTGTATGATGTTTTCCGACGAGTCCAGGTTTAGCTTGCAATCTGATTCACGTCGGACTTTCATATGGAGAACGCCAGGTACCCGTTACCACCAAGACAACATCATTGAACGACACCGTTACGGTAGTGCAGCATTGCTCATTTGGGGTGGAATTATACTGGGTTCCAGAACAGATCTGCATGTTCAAACCGGAACCATGAAAGCCCAAATTTATCGGGACATCATTCTGGAACAACATGTACATTTGTTTAGGGGTGCCACGGGCGCAGAATTTGTGTTTATGGATGACAACGCCCGTCCTCACCGAGCAAACATCGTAAACGAATGCCTTGAATCTGAGGATATAACCCGTATGGAATGGCCAGCATTCTCACCTGACTTGAATCCGATAGAGCATGTGTGGGACATGCTTGGCCGACGAGTTGCAGCCCGTCAACCACCTCCTACATGTGTACCGGAACTTCGGAGAGCATTGCTTGCTGAGTGGAGTGATCTTCCCCAAGATCGATAATTTGATACTCGGCATGCCTAGGCGTTGTACGGACTGTACTTCATCGTATGGGAGACATATAATGTATTAACCGTCATACTAACCATGTAATAGTAAGTTTTTGTAAAGGAGATATTTTTTACAATTGCTCCAGGGAGCAAAAATCTATTAATGGTATCATACACACACCATCGTTTTTGTTCTTTATCTTTTGTTTCATAAATGGGCTTCATGAATAAGTAACGTTTGTTTTGGTTCTGAACCTTTATTTGCCGGAGCTGGCATTATCCTTAATTTATGGACATGACATGAGTGTATTTGATTTTTGAGAGGTAATTTAACCCAAGGACTTTAATCTACTGGTTGGCCATGATTGGCGATGACTTGCACGGTGTCATGGTTATGACAACGAATGAATGAATAAACGCCAGAACTTTTCCACTGTACTTATCTCGTTGCCGAGATCTCTTCCAGCCCAACTTCTGGGCAGAGTCTGGAACACTTTATTTTGTGTCAAAAAAGAACAGACAAAAATTTTAACAACATATTTTGCCCGGCAATTGGATACTGTCACGAATAACAAATTTTGTGGTAATTACAGACGAGATGGGGGTTGGAGAAAAGGTTTTGGGGTTTCGTTAAGACGGATGAATGTACACATATTAGGATGGAGGTATGTTTTAAAAACAATTGGGGGGGGGGGCATGCCATCTCATCTGTTATCTTTCACTTGTCATATTATACACACAGGCTAAATATATATATATATATATATATATATATATATAACGAAATATACTTGGATTTATCTTCGCATCAGCCAGCTGTCGAAACCTTCGTAGTAATAGCGGAGAGTGACATCACCTTCGGATAAGCTGAAAGACCCCATTTGTCAATACTTATCAAGTTTGGGAAATTCAATGGATATGTGTACTTTCCATCGTTTTTCCCCTGAGAATCTCGACTGGGTTGTCTCGCCTTTTGATTTCGCAGACAGTGCGGACGAATTAAATTTCACTGCTTACGAGCGAGATGAATTTATTGATCTTTGCGCCGATTCCACACTCAAAAGCAAGTTCACCAAGAGTGAGGAGTTGTTGGCTGCTTTTTGGCTTGGACTGATAGAAGAGTGTCCTAAATCCTAATCTAGTGAATAAATCAATTAACGCACTTTTGCCCTTTCAACATCATACAAATGCGACCAAGATTCCTCTGCTATGGCGATAGTGAAATACAAAGCAGGAGATAGACTACTACGTACTACTCAACCGTACATGCAGCTCGTACACATTAATCTACGGAATTTCTAGCGAATTGGTACATGCCGGAATGTGCGTGTACATGTTGTGAATCTAACGTAAAGTCTGTTTCTGCGCAACGCTTGTTATGTGTAGTGCTGCCACCTGTCAAGAAATAGACTCCAAGACTTGGTGGATAATTTGAGAGTTCCGTTGCCAATTTTAAGGCCTGATTTCAAGTATCTGTATTCTAAGCATCAATCGCAAGTTTCATATTAATTAATGATTAATGGAACAAAAATTTATTGATGTATTTTTACTCAGTGATTTTTGTTGTGGTAAACTGTATTCTGTATTCAAGGAAGGGTGCCCAAAGTTTTTAATGTTATTCCCGTGGGTGCCGCAAACTTGAAAAGGTAGGGAAACGCTGCTTTAACACATCGACCTGGGCTTGCGGCTGCAAAATGCATGATCGAAATTAAATAATCGATCAACCTTCTTGGCTTTGCCCTCAAGGGTAAACTGGCACCTGGCGCCCTATTTTACATCAGGTACAGTATTTATGAGACAAAAAATAGATTTCTTGAATGCGTTCTACCATCTTCTTTCGAAACACCCTGTGTGCTTGCTTACACCTGAAATGCAACGAAACAGGGACGACTCTATACCCTAGTTTCAAAAGAGAAAATATATAAGTAACTTTATTTCCTAAAAAATGCATTCAAAGTATATTTAAAATCTGGTAAAGCAACGAAATTCTCAACCGCGGTTGAAATGACCGATCGGTAGTTCTAGGTAGCGATAGTTTTTAACAACCGGAATGACTTAAAATTTTGGTTTTTGCTCAAAAGGATTCCTTTCGAGGAATTAGGAAAAAGTCACGGTGGGAAATTTTAAAATTTTAAAATTAAATTTAAAAAATGAAGTTGCAAATATGGCGATGAGAAAGTTTAAAAAGCGGCCAGAATGACCGCTCGGGTTGCTCTAGTGTCTAGTGTTTATGTGTTCTTAGTCGAGTAATCAATAAACCATCAAAAAGAGTGAAAATTCATTCCATGTAATTTAATTCATTTTTATGCGTGTGGTTACGAGCGATGCGATAAATAGCGATACATTAAGATCATTTCATTACCCCGGGTAAAATCTCGTGAAATCTCACTTAACGTTCACAGACAACGACTAGTAAAATGTAATAATTTATTTCATGCTTCTTTTGCATCAATTATGAATATGGAGCATATATATTGATCCCGCTTACGCCCACGTTCGCTTTTATCATGCCCACACACACACAAAAAAGAAATCTTTTTATTTGCCCTATAAACAAAGTTTTTCCTAAATTTTACGAGAAACTGTGTCTGGAGATGATGATAGGAACAGCTTATTATGCAGGCAGTATGATTGATTAATCGCTCATGACAAAATTTTTCTCGCCCACGTGAATCTTGACACTTTTTTACTTATATATAAACAGTAATTGGTAAGAAAAATCATATTTCAAAAAAATTTGTCGGTTATCCATTGATAATAATAATAATAAATTATTAAAATTCGTCTCTTCATGTTCCATAAAAACAACTTAAATCGAAAATTAATTAAATACATCACAGAAACTAATCAAACATGTCCCCGAAAATTAAATAATTTACTTTGTTGATAACATTCATACAGTAATTATTGGCCAAAGTATTTGAGATCTATATTCTAAATATTTGATTTTTTTTATAGAAAAAATATTTAATTTTTAAAATTTTTAATGTTAAATAA
This sequence comes from Pholcus phalangioides, assembly GCF_987345545.1. NCBI lineage: Eukaryota > Metazoa > Arthropoda > Arachnida > Araneae > Pholcidae > Pholcus > Pholcus phalangioides. The sequence goes on along the minus strand of NW_028301596.1, from coordinate 50,004,631 downwards.
CATTTGAGTCGATGAAATTCTTATCTTTCGTTTCATTTATTAAAGTGAACAGTTTTCTTTATTTTGATTGTATTTATGTAATGCTATTTTATCATGCCCGCAAGGTGTTAATGAATTTTTTTTTAATTAATGGTTTGAAAATTTGCAAAAAAATTTATATTAAAGACATGTAAAACATTGCGTTGGTATAGAATAGCTTATACGCTCGAAAATATGTGTATCAATTTTCAAATAAATCAATGATTATACATAATATTTTTAATGATATTTCCACTAGATCATAGTGTTTGAGGCTTTTTTTAATCATGTTTAATTAAATATATTAGGCCCCCCTTGAACGGCTTAATTTGAGTTCAAATTTTTTGTCTTCGGAAGAGGAAAAAAAAAACCCCAATTACAGTACATGACTAATTCCTATACAGTTAACGGACACTTTTCTGATCCCCGGTCCCGTGGAATAGGGCTTTAATGTATTTGACTTCCTGTTAGCGGACACTCGATAGCGAACAGTAAAATCAGACAAACTAATTTTTTTCCAAAACTCTTATTTATAATTTTTTTTCATTAATCGAGAAATTGTCATATTCAACGATGATTATGCATAATCCCAAGTTCCTATTGATAAATATGATAAATCAACAATCAATTACTTGATGAACGGAACATAACTATAGTCCAGGTGGTGATTCTAAATGATAAATGTTAGTTTTGTTTGCACATGTTGATGCATGTAGAGAAAGCCAACATTACAAAATTGATATTACAAATTGTTGTTGTGAATCTTTTATCTTTTACACACTTATTTTAATTAAATTTAATTTTTATTGTAAAATACGTGTAGTGCACGTATGTACGGGTAGAAACAAGTACTAATTGGTTTAATGAACAGAAGAAAGGATATAAACTTTTCCATATTTAATCACACTTTCCATTTTATTTGGGAATTATGCATAATCGAAGGTGAAATTTCAAATCAAGCTTTCTTTATTGAGACAATTGGTGATTATGTATAACCACCGCACCAATGTTGACTTTTACATACACACAAATACAAATACAACGCCACAACAGGCAAATTGCCCAACGAGGTGGCTGACTTAAGAACATCATGGATCCCCGAGCCATTTTTTGGAGGCCCTACCTACTACGCCCACACCCCTCCCCCCGCGGAACCCCCCAACTAATCGGTACATGCGGGAATGTGCGTGTACGTGTAGTGAAACCTGACGTGGAGTTTGTTTCTCTGTAATGCTTGTTATGTGTAGTGCTGCCATCTGTCACCAGTTTTTCTAACTATGAGTGAAGTGTTATGATTGAATGTTGTAGGACTGTTGCTCTCTGTGGCGAGACTTTTTAACGGGGAGATCGGCTCGCATTTGTGCCTTGAAGTTGGGAACCACAGAAAACCAACTTCAGCCGACCACCACTGTGGGGTTCGAACCCGGATCCTCGCATCGCGAGTCCGTCACTATAACCACTCGACCCCACAGCGGCCCCACAGTAACATATACATTTTAACATTAACATTTATTGGAACTAATTGCGAACGAAGCCATGCGTCGTATAAATGCAAAAGTCGTATAAACGAGTTTCTGTTTTATATCGTACCTCACCATTAGCGGACAAAATTTTTTGGCAATATGGTTGTCCGTTATATCGAAAGGTTCTACTGTACCACGTATTTTGACGGTGTTCTGTGTTGAAAAACGCCTCGACTGCTGATATATAGCTACACTGTAACTTGCCGTTAACGAGTTTGGTTGGAAATGCCATCTATCGGTGGTCGCCTCAAGCTCGTAAGAGGAAAGACATTGCACTATATATATTCTTGCCCCGGTTCCAACCAAAGCCTCCTAGAGAGTAGTATCTAGGAGGCTTTGTTCCAACCCGGGACCTGATTGCAACCTTCACGGTGGTAGACGAGCATCTTACCACCTCGCTACTGTTGAAGGACTGGTCGCTTCAAAAGAAACAAGATCTATATTTTCTCATTGTCCTCAATGGATATCCAATCTCAACCAACAGCGTAGAAAATATGATCCAAAAAGGAACGCGGACTGAAAAAGGTTTTAAAGCACTGCAATGGAAAATACATGTGCCGGATTTGAAACAAATCTCAATGATTAAATGATATATTTTCAATGATATTTCTACTAGTGCTTAGTTTTTGAGGCTTTTTAACCATGTTAAGAAGAATGAAACCTCCCCTTAAACGGCTAAATTTGGGTTTAAAATTTATGTCGTGCGCAATTAAAGTACATCGCTCTAATTCCTATACCATGCATTTTGACGGTTCTCCGTTGAAAGACCTTTTCAAAAGGAACCTTATCAATACGTTCTCATTGGGATGCCTCTCAGTGGACAATCAACCAACAGCGCATAAAGGGCCCATTCAAGCCATTGAGAATACGTATATCGGTTTAATAACTTCGCTACACGAGAAACAGCTCTTGAACCGTTTTGAAACGAATATGCTTCTGGATAAATGAAATTACGAGGAAATTCCAGAGTCAATACCTGTTCAAGTAGTATATATATTCATAATAATATACACGGAAACTTTCCGACTGGGAAAACTCCGGTTCATTTGCCATTATGTAATTTGCGTTTTGATAGCGATGGAATAATGCGGTGTACAATAGATAATGATTGTACTTACGAATTCTCGGAAAAACTGTTCCCATTGTTCCTTTTGAAAGATATAAAATTATAAAGTCGTTTTTTAAATTTTTCTAGATTCTCGCATATTTTTATGAGAATATTTCTCTTGGCTGCCTGATAAGAGTCTTATAATGAAGAGTATTTCGTGCCAGTCCTTCAGAAAACAATGGATTTCGTTTACGAATACCACACGAATATGGACGCAATTGTTCAAGTATGTGGGAGTATGTGGGGGGGGGGGGTATCTCATATGGGATCCGGAACTTTCGCCCCCGACATATCGCCCCTGGAACGTTTCGTCCCCGTTACATTTGGCCCCCGGAAATTTCGCTATGGTACATTTGGCCCACGAAAAATTCACACCTGACATTTGACCTGCCCTGAACGTATGAGTGACCGTGTGAGTGATCGGGTGACCGTATGAGAGTGGCCAACTGAGTGTGAAATGGACTGTAGGAGTGCGTTAGTGAGTGTGAAATGGACTGTAGGAGTGCGTTAGCGACCGTACAAATGACTAAGCGAGTGGCAGACTGACTCACCACGTGACTGACCGTATGAACTAGTGTGCAACTGACTTTATGAGTGACCACGTGACTGACCGAATGGCCGTATGAGTGACCACGTGATTGACCGAATGGCCGTGTGAGTGACCAAATGAATGACCGCATGAGCGAACGAGTGATTAACTATATGAGTGAGCAAATGAGTGATCGAGGGGTTGACCGTGTGAGTGACCAAGAAAGTTACTGAGCGATGAAACGTTTGAGTTAATGAGTGACCAAGAGTGAGTGACCGAGTGAATGCTTGAATAAATTTCCAAGTGAGTGACTGAGTGATTGAGCATATGAGTGATCAAGGGAGAGACTGAGCGATTAGCCGTATGAGTGACCGAGTGACTAACCGAATGGCCGTATAAGTGACCAAGTGAATGACCACATGAGTGACCGAGTGGTTAACTGCATGAGCGACCGAGTGAGTGACTGTATATGTGACCAGGTGAGTGACAAAACGAGTGTCCAAGTGAGTGACCAAGGGACTGACCGTGTGAGTGACCAAGGAAGTTACTGAGTGATGGAACGCATAATTGAATTAGTGGCCAAGTGAGTGACCAATTGAGTGGCTGCATGAGTGACCGAAAGATCAATAAAGTGAATGACCGTATGATTGACCCGGTGAGCGATTGAGTGATTGACAAAGTGCGAGGGCGGAGTGTCTGGAAAGATGATCCTCCTCATCCCCTCCCTTTTTATAGGTAGTTACGTAGCACTGAGTGACCAATTGAATGACCGCTTACACTTGGTCACTTGTACCATCATTCATATGTTCACTCATGTGGTCACGCGTACGATCAGAGCAGGCGAAATGGCAGGGGGTAAATTTCCGATTCACTTGATTAATCACTGAGTAACTCATATGATCACTCACTGGGTCACTCATATGGTCAGGGCAGATGAAATGTCCGGGGGTAAATTTTCAATTCACTCGATCACTCATGTATTCACTCACTTGGTCACTCATGCAGTCAGGAGGAGCAAAATGTCACGAGTAAATGTCCAACTCACTTGATCACTCATGTGGTCACTCACTTGGTCACTTGTACTATCATTCGTATGATCACTCATACGGTCACGCGTACGATCAAGGCAGGCAAAATATCAGAGATAAATTTCCGATTTACTTGATAACTCACTGAGTCACTCATATGGTCACTCACTGAGTCACGCATATGGTCACTCACTGAGTCACTCATATGGTCACTCACTGAGTCACTCATATGGTCACTCACTGGGTCACTGATATAGTCAGGGCAGGTGAAATGTCGGTGCGAAATTTCCGGGGGCCAAATGTACCGGGGACGAAACGTGCCAGGGGCGAGATGTCGGGGACGAACTGTCGGAGGCGAAATATCGGAGGCAAAGGTTCCGTGAACCATCTCATATATAGGGTGTCCTGTAAGTGCTATCATGGCCTTTATCTCATCAACGATCCGTCGTAGAGGTATGATTCAAATTCAAAAAATGCTCAACAGCCGTTCAAAAAATTACCCTGCCTTAGTTTTGAGAGTTGAAATGCAGCGTGTAACAAAATAAAAAAAATCTCAATTTTTATGCGGTCCCCCCTGTGCTCTGACTTCCAATTAGAAAGTTGTTGCCCCGTGTCTCCTGATCCTGACAAAAAAAAGTTTCATGTGTCTAAATCCAATATCACACTTAGAAACATGGACTTTTTTTTGATCAGGAGACACGGGGCAACAACTTTCTAATTGGAAGTCAGAGCAAAGGGGGGACCGCATAAAAATTGAGATTTTTTGATTTTGTTACACGCTGTATTTTCACTCTCAAAACTGATGCAGGGTAATTTTTGAACACCTATCGAGCATTTTTTGAACTTGAATCATGCCTCTACGACGGACGGTTGATGAGACAAACGCCGTGTTAGCACTTACAAGACACCCTGTATACTAATCAAAGCATTGGATACGATCATTATTACAGCTTTACTAGGATAGTAAAGCTGTAATAATAATACCCTAAGCAATATACTAAAGTACATCCTAAGCTAGGAATAAGCGCCACCTGGGTGCAGTTCCACACACACAGACTGGGAAAACACATTTATTAGAAATCGCTTGGTTTCAGATTTTTTTTTTTTTTAATATTCAGATCTAATTACGAATAGTTGAAATGCAATTAATCAATCGATATGCAAAGCTTATGAGATAATACTGTTGAATCCCGTTGTAACGAACACCGAGAGGCCACAGAAATCACTTTGTTAGAACGAAATTTCGTTATAAAGGAATTTTAGGTTTTTGTATTATTCTCATGTAAGCACATCTAGGGTATTAAAAAAGTGTCAGTTAAAACAAGACTTTCGCTATAACGGTATTCGTTAAAACGGGGTTCGACTGTATGTCCATAACCAATTTCTTGGAGTCTGTTTTTTTTTTGTCTTACTGAAATAAAATTAAAGTGTCGATGTGTAAGCGCAATAAGCGCCTACGAAATTGTGTTTTTGAAAACGTAAGCGCCACAATATTCTGAGGAGGCAACAGAATGCGATTATAATCTTATTGCCATCAAAGGTGACATAATACTCTCTGCTACTAAGAAAAATCCGGTCGTGCTTTGTGCGACCGAATCCTTCTCCGTTCTTTAACCACTTCACGATCAAGGACGTAATATTTCGTCCAAACCCCAGTGGAATGAATTCAAACAAGTTCTCTCTGTTAGTCTTTCCTCTCTCCTCATCATCGCAAAGCTTTGTGTTGCAACCCCACAATTTTTTTTTTCCTTTTGCTTTCTTTTATCCTCGTGGTAGTGATTTTTCCCCCCACACATGATGTATCTTTCTCATAAGAGTGAAAGGGAACAACAGGTAGGGTGAGGATGAAAAGAGATAGAGATAGCTTTTGTACCTACATTCCTATATCAACTTATCTATTATACTGTTTTACTCTTTCATTTGTTTTTCCTTCCTTTTTTTTTCTTCTGCTTTTTTCCCCTATTCGTTTTCCTCTTTCTAATGTGCGGTAAGGTTAGGACAGTTACCATATTTATAGCCGATTCATCAAATAGAGAGCATCCGAATTTCTTGCCAATCGCTTGTTAGCGAAGGGGTTGATTGGAAAAATATTTTTTTTAGAATCTTTTCGAAAGCTTTTGTGAATTGAGATTTTCTTAGTTCGCCCTCTATTTTTCTCATATGTCAAAAGTAGGACTTCACTGTTCAGCTCTTAATTTAATTTTGAATATCAGAAGTTAACTCAAGACTACGCAGCAAGACAGCGTGATCTCTAGACGCAACTACTAAACCAGACATGCACCTCGTCCATATTCCTTTGCGGAACTTATAACGAATAGAATGTGTGTGTACGTATTGTGAACCTTCCGTGAAGTTTGTTTTTGTGTAATGCTTGTTATGTGTAGTGCTGCCATCTGCAATCAATTTTTTAAACCATGAGTTTTTTTTCTGAACTCGTAGTGAGTGAAATATAATGAATGAATAATTATACCGTTGCAGAGATATACCGTAGAGATACCGTAGCTGATAATGCTGTTCACATGTTTTATTCTCGCATCTACTCTGCCTTCAACAATTATGTCCCTATCAAATTTTCATCTAAACATAGATATCGTCCTTGGTTCTCCAAATATATTATACATAGTATTAGACTGAAGAAAAAATTCCTCAATAGGTATTTGAAATTTAATAGAATTTTTGACTTAATGCATTATAAACTTTACAAAGCTAGAATTAAATCTGAAGTTATGAGGGAGGGAAACAATATATTTTCCATATTGAATCATCGCTGAAAAATGATCCTAAAAATTTTGGTCTTTCTGCGCTTTCAAAAATAAAAATTTTCCTTTAAATATGAAGTTTAATAATAATTATTCCGCTTCCTAAAAAACTTGAATCTATGGCCCTCTAGCCAGCAGTGAGTGGCGAGGACCAATTTTTCACATTCTTGATTTTAACACAACGAGCATGCTCATTTAATCTAGTTTTATGGGTCATTTTGGTCACGACGTTTGATGTGGACAGACGTTTTTTTTTTTTTTTCTTTCCGCTTTTAGCAACTGAACTTTGATATTTGGTAATCAATCCAAGTGGGATCCTCGGCCATCCTCCATGAAGATGACACTCACAGCGTGTCGAAATGCACAAAGAGCTTCCGTAATTTCCTTTTTTTTGCTTTTTTCGTTGGTGATTTTTGCTGAGTATTATTAGGCAAAGTTTAGCTACCCTTCCATATCTCTTTCTTTCGTTGTGATGTGCAATTGATAAAAATTGGAAATGTTGAGAGTGAAATACAAACCTGCAACGTATTCTTCAATTATCTCGTAGAGACAAACATCCCTAAGGACATCGACAAACGTCATCTTGACACTTCCGCTCTGAAATATAATCTGCAATGTTGAAGAATGGAGGAAAAAAAGAGTACTAACAGGACACTAAAACGAAATCTTATTTGAATTTATGGCCAAAGTCGATGGAATCTTCCTGACATGCCGTTTTTTATAAAGACCATCATCCCGGTCGGAAAAGTATTACGAGTGTCACTTGTAGGAAGGAAGAAAAATGAAAAATTTCATTCAATGATAATAGATTGGGAATGTTTACGTGCAGCCGTAAAATACTTGGAGCGACTCTGTGCAGAGCGTTTAGAAAAAAATCAAAAATAATCTGAAATACGATGAAAAATGTGAATTTTAAACATCGCACTTGAAATCAATTTAAATTGCGGAATAAAATTTATGGAAATGAATGTAGTACACGTCTGGGAATATTATCTTGCTGTTGAAAATCTGAATTTACGGAACATATTCTTGATTCGATTTACCCATAACTATAAGGCGAATGCGCTGGGAATGATTCCGGCTCCGGCTTTCTATGTCGAAACGCGAAATTGTCCCATTAATTCTTGAAAGGAATTCGGTGGAATAATACTGGAACAGAGCCAATACTTTCTGATGAATCAAGGCAAGAAGTTCTAGCACTGTATTAAACTATCAGGAACTACCGGTGATTAGTAGAAAATATTTTCTTTTCAAGTCTTTCTCTTCAGTTAAAACCAAGCCAATAAATGTCTATGTATTTGCAATGATTATATACGTAATTATGATTTTTTTTTTCACGCTTGATAGCTATCCAAGACTTTATGGTCTTCAATTTGTCATCATAATTCTCATAAGACTTAATTCATGATTCTTCTTATAGACTTAATTCATGAGTCTTCTTATAGACTTAATTCATGAGTCTTCTTATAGACTTAATTCATGAGTCTTCTTATAGACTTAATTCATGAGTCTTCTTATAGACTTAATTCATGAGTCTTCTTAGAGACTTGATTCATGAGTCTTCTCATAGACTTAATTCATGAGTCGTCTTATAGACTTAATTCATGAGTCTTCTTATAGACCTAATTTATTGAGTCTTCGTAGCTTCTGGGTTGTGAGTTTACACAAATTTCAGATGGGAAACATGACGAATCATGTCCTGATAATTGATATATGAAATCAAGTAATTTTTACAAATGGTCATAGACATTCTCTTGTTCTATATAAAATATCTGGGCTTGTCAATGCTAAAATTAGAGGCTTTCAAGGAAGCGAGATATCTCGTCAATGCCACTTAGAGAGAGAGAGTTAAGCATCAATCGTGTGGTAAAAATCCATTGATTCAATGAAGTGCCATCTAAGCACCACTCTTCACAAATCCTGCATACTATTTTGTGTGAGTTACCGACACATATTTTTCTTGAGATTATTTTTTTGTACTATCACTTTTCTGATACGAGTAAAGCAAGGAAATCAGTCATCGAATTCTTGTTTCGTTGTTCAACTTATGTCTTGATAAAAGAAGCTTATGGAGTTCCACAAGCTGCAATCAAAAACATACGGGACGTCAGTCATCTTTTCGTGAAGATGGTGATTAATATAAACTAAGGTGATCACCAAATTACACGGAAATCTATAGTTTCATTCAATAAAACTGCAGAAATTCATGTCCGAAAAATAAATTCGCATTAAAATCAATTTTATCCGTTTCACAAAGACAAAAAAAATAAATCATTTCTGGAGAAATATATGTAACTAGCAGTTACCACAGCGGCTTCACTCGAGTGTATTTGGTAATCTGAAAATCACTCGGCGATGATTACTCCATATAACACGTGAACACCTCATGACCCCCTTGGCGTATGAACTTTCAGAAATCCCGTCTTAGTGAGTATCTACTATGTATATAAAATGCAATACTGAATAAATTTCATATTTATGGCTTTAACGATTTCGGCTCCATAAAATCTTCAAAGCCCCATCCTATTGGGGGTTGAAAGATCCCTACATTACAATAAAAAAATTCTGGCAAAATTTCATATTTATAGCTTCAGTGTTTCTGCTAAGCGTTACCGCTGAGCCAAAGCCCTTAGGAGTGGAATTTCGAAACAAAAAAAAAACAGTTAGTTTCTACGTCATGAAAGAAAACTTTTCACCAAATTTCAAGACTATAGATTCGCGGGTTCGTACCCAACCGTCACCACAGTGGCGGTCGGCTGAAGTTGGTTTTCTGTGGTTCCCAACTTCAAGGCACGAATGCGAGCCGATCTGCCCCTTAAAAAGTCTCGCCACAGAGAGCAACAGACCTACAAGCAGTACAAATGTAATTCAATCATAACACATCATTCACTTCACTTCTGAAATATAGATGGCGGCACTGAAAAATCAAACACAGCACTACATACGCACTCAGTTTGTTAGGTATACTCACTAGGTAGTAAATCGCCCATAGATGGTGGCTATAGATTCGGCGGTTCCGACTTGGTGTAATTTCTCTATGTTACCTTTGAACCTTCCTCCCTGTCTCTCTCTCTTAGTTAGCGTCTGTGTGATGAAACTAAGTTTTTGACTAAATTTCATATTTAAGGTTTCAGCAGTGTCATCCGGCGATGATAAATCAGTCAATCAAAACATGTTACTTTATATACATATAGATTTGTCACTTTTTCAGGGTGTTTCATGAGTTCGTAAATATTCTAAAAATTCATAAAAATTTTCAAGAATTAGTACATTTGAATGCGGTTTTTGAACTGATTTTCTTTTTTGTACATGAAAATTTTTTTTGGATTTAAAATTTGTTTCAAATCTTTGTCGTTAGAGGACGCTGCACGAAATCAAATCACAAAATTCTAAAACTTGACCCTTTCTTCAATCTCTTCTGCTGCGTCCGGAATCAGTGCCGTCTTGACGCATGGACCCAACCCGGGCACGGCCACGACCACCTGGATAACCTAGATGTAATTTACGAGGTCATCGCACGGCCCGGGGGGGCCTCGGAAAAATGGGAAGTGTTTGTGTTTTTCGAGAATTTGTCAGGTAGGGTAGGGGTAAGGTCAGGTAGTCCATGATGCTCTTAAGATAGCACTGTCCGGAATGTTCGTTAAGATTCACCCGGAAATTCGTGGCTGAAGTAAAACAATATAACCAATAGGGCTTTATCCACCAATGTTAACATCACAATAAAAACCTTATGAAAGCTCCAGTAATAGGAAAAAAATCAGAAATGAGCTGTTAATATAAATAGTACACCTTGCATTTTATAGACCTCTGATTTTCATATTTCCAGTGATTTGCTTTTGATCTTTTCCCTCTATCGAGAAAAATTTGATTTGCAAACAAATCCCCTCCATTTTAAATAACTTTTTCGCAAATTGCATTCACATATATAATCACCATTCTTTAATATACAATATTCTCTAATAAAATTTTTATATTAAACATTTACGCGAACATGTACGAGAGATTTTCAAATAGACATTCATTATATTCGCACTTACGTTTTTCATCAGTCAAATGAATTAATTACCAGGTATCATCGTGTAAGAAACAAAATTTTAGATATGATTTTTACCCCTTGAAATATGATTTAATTCTTTGAAATTTCCTTTTACTTTTGCTTTTACGAAAAAGAAAAATTTCCATCATCAATTCCACTTATGAAGCGAGTAAAACTAAAAAAAATTACCGTCGAAATTTAGATTATAAATTATTTTTATCCTGTATAATATCGCACTGTTCCAGAAGCGCATAAATTCAGGATTCACCTCATTTTAAAAGAGATATATACTGTATTTATATTTAAATATAGGACATATGAAAGAAGAGTCTTTTTTTTAAAAATATTTCCGGGCGAAGTAGCTTCCCAACTGTGTAGTTCACGGATCAATAATAATTGAATGTGATTTATGACTGCGCTGGAAATTTTATTCGACTGAAATATTTCATAAGCGAAATTATTTCTTTTCAACTCGAGATGTAATAAATTTCTAGTCTTACGATCGTAAAAACGGATGAAAATTTTTTGCTGGAAGAAGATATTGAGAGAGAAAAAAATGATCAGTGTGCGCCTCTTATACCAATGAGGAAATATTTGATTCCGTTTTGAATAAGGGGTCATTCAAGTATTACGCCAGCATCGATGGGGGGGGGGGGGGTGTTTCCGATTTGCTGACTTTTGATCACAAGGGGGGGGGTTGGATGATGCTTACGTCATCAACCACCTTTTATGAAGATGTGAAATATTCTTAATGGCATCCTATATTCGGGGTGCGCCAAAAACGGAAAAAAAACCTTTAGATAGTTTTTGTGCACCTGAACTAACATTCTACCTATTGATAAGTCAACCCCTACAGAGCCACTTTAATGATCTCTAAATGTTTCACTGATCCTTCAAGTGCTCTGGAAGTGTGTCCGGGCCGCTTAAGTGCTCTGGAAATGTGTCCGGGCCGCTTAACTGCTCTGGAACTGTGCAATTTATCACTCAAGTTATCCGTAATTATGCCACGGATCACTTAAGTAATCTGGGAATGCTCCGCGGGTAACTTGAGTGATGTAGGACCGCAGTGGGGGGGGGGGGGGCGCGTAAGTGCTCTAAAATTGTTCCACGTGTCACTCAAGCGATCTCAAAATGTGCTACGGATCGTTTAAGTGTTCTGGAACTGTGTCGCGGGTTACTTAAGTGATCTTTGAATGTGCCACGAACCTACTTCAGTGATCTGAAAATGTGCCACAGGCCTACTTCAGTGATGAAAACGGGCCTACTTAAATGCTCTGGAATTGTACCAAGGGTCCTTTAAGCGATCTATAAATTTGCCGCTTAGATCATTTTTAAAAAATTGGGTTTGAGAGGGCAAGCCACATCAGATAACTTTCAGGGCCACAATTGGTCCGAGGGTCAACAGTTTACCCTGTATGGCTTAGAGCAGTGTTTCCCAACCTTTTGAAGTTCGCGGCACCCTTATGAATGGCATTAAAAACTTGGGGCACCCTTCCTTGAATATAGAATACAGTTTAGTACAACAAAAATCACTGCGTAAAAGTATATCGATATAGAGTTTTATTCGATTAATCATTAATGTAAAACTTTTGATTGATACTTAGAGCACAGATATGAGGCCTTACAGTTGGAAACGAAACACGCATACCGCGTGTCCCCATAGCGGAGAAGGCTTGCTCGCATACATAGAATGTCGAAAAAAGCAAAAATGCGTTAATTGCTTTTTTCATTAGATTAGGATACTTGTCTTTCACTCTCTCTCAGAGTCCAAGCCGAGAAGCAGTCACCGATGCCTCCCTCTTGTTGAACTTACCTTTGAGTGTGGAATCGGCTCAAAGATCAATAAATTCATCTCGTTCTCAAGCATTGAAATCTATTTTCTCCGCACTGTCTGCGAAATCAAATGGTAAGACAAACCAGTCGAAATTTTCTGTAGGAGATTAAAAGTACGTACCTATTGCATACTTCAATCTCGAAAAATGAGGTCTCTTTAGCTTATCCGAGAAGATGTCACTCTCCGCTATTACTACGAAGTTTTCAACAGCTGGCTGATGCGAAATTAAGTCCAAGAAAGAAAAAACAAGTGGCCTTGCAGGGAATCGAACCCACTTCCAGGGCGAGCACCCTAGACCACTAGACTACAAAGCCAACGGATTCCCGTACCTTAGAGCTCGTATGCTCTGAACGGGGCCGTACGTGGGCAGCCAGACCTAACACATTGCTGACACTCCACCAGATGGCGACTTATCCGTTAAGTCTATCATGCATGATCGTAATTAATTCGACTTAATTTATTTCAAGACCCAAAGTGGACCACATAATATATATATTTGTTATTCATCTCTATAATATCCCGCGGCACCCCTTAGCCGATATCACGGCACACCTTATGGTGCCGGGAAACACTGGCTTAGAGGGTGGGTCGTAATGAATTTCTTAAAGAGAAATTTTGAGTTCTTACCCTTCAAATAGGGTAATAATAATAATTAAATAATTATCAATTTAAATAATTTCAATAATTAACATAAATCGATTATAAAGGTACATATAAAGGTATTTTCTTTCGAAAATTTAATTTAAAAAAAAAAAAATTCGTCTGGGGGGGAGGCGCACGAGCCCCCTACTTACCCCTAACGCATACGCTTCTGATCCCACCAATATGCTTTAGGAGGGGGGGGGCAGTGCTGACGAAAGAAATTTTGCCGATAAGGGGGGTTCAGAGATTTGCTGACAAGGGGGTCAAAAATGGCTAAAAATATGCTGACGTAACACTTGAACGGTCCCTAAGAGAAAAAATTCTTTTGACGTTTTCAAACACTACCAAGCTGATAGTTTTATTATTTTATGTACAATCAACCCTCGGTTTACGAACGGCTTGGTTTGTGAACAATTCGGTATACGAACACGACAAAAATGATTTGGTTTACGAGGTAGTGTTGGTTTACGAACGCACAAGCCATCGAAAAGCAAGCTTTAAAAACATGCTAAACGGTTTGAATCAAGGGGCTCGACCTTTTTGGAGGGGAGTGCGAGCCACTTCTTTGGTTTGGAAACGCGTCTCGAGCCACTCGAGTAGACTGGAAATGTGGCGTGAGTCACTCAGGTGAGTTGAAAGTGTTCAGCAGACCGCTTGAGTCATCTGGAAATGTGCTACGAGTCACTTGAATGATGTGAAAGTGTGCAGTGGGCCGCTTGATTCATCTGGAAGTTGTCAGAGTCGTGTGTACCACGTTCACTCTTGAGTCATCTGGAAATACACCACGTTCACTTGAGTTATCTGGAAATTTACCGCAAGCAACTAGAGTCATCTGGAAATGCGCCGCGATTCACTTGGATGATATGAAAAAGGGGACAGTGGGCCGCTTGAGTGATCCGGAAATGCATCACGAATAATTTAAGTGATCTGGAAATGTGCCAAGAGAGACACTAAAGTGATCCACAAAGATGCATTGAGCCGGTTAAGTGAACTGTAAATGTGTCACGGGTGGGCCACTTAATTGAACTGTAACTGTGCTGGGGGCCACTCAAGTGAACTCAAAGCGTGCCGCGGGTCATTCGAGTGATGTATAAATCACTCGGCTTGCCGTGATCACTCAGCAGATCGCTTAGCCACTTCAAGTAATGTGCAACTGAACCACGTGGAGCGTATTAAAGTTCTGAAATTGAAGTGAAGAGAAACTAACATTGTGAATAGATTGATCCATAGATGTTGAAAAAAGTTTATCTTTTCGATTCAGAAATTTCAATTTTGTTTTGTAGATTTCCTAACCCACTCATAAATAATTAATTGTTTATTTAAAAAATAACATTGACAATTTTTGATGAGATCTAATGGTGAGAAAGTGAAATTTTTCAATAAATACTACAAGTAGAGTCTCGCTTTATCCGATATAAACAGGCCGGCAGATCGTCGGATGAACGAAAATGTCGGATAATAGAGAGGTATTAAGCAAAAAACCTATTAAACGTCAAACCACGTTATAATTTTACGCATTACGAACGATAAACATGCTTTACAATAAAACAATTGAAAAAAAATTAAAAAATGAACTTATATAGTGTTATAGAATATTCTGAACTTAAATACAGTAGTTAAAAAGTTCAGTCCTGTGACGATTTAAAGAAATTTTTGCTTTCGTGATCAGTGCCGTTTCTTCTCTGCCAAGTCTCGTCATCTTGGCAGCATCATTATGTCGATTCCTGTAGCTTCTTGTTGCTCAATGCAATTAATTGCAGTTTCTAGTGCCTTAACTCCGTCGTTACGTGAAATACTCAGAGGCTCAACAGTTGGTGCTTGATCTTGATCTTCAATTTCGATATCATCGCAATTGACAAGAGTGACAATTTCTTCATCAGTTATATTATCCTTATCCTTCATCCATCTTTCGATTTCTTGCAAAGATGCATCCTCATACCCAGGGATACGTTACACCAGTGGTAGAATGGTTTCTTCGGTTTCATGTGCTTCCGTTTTCATACATTCATCATCGCCTAACAGCTTCTTCCATGATTTGGCAATTGTTGGAGCCCTAACGTCAGCCCAGGCATCGTCACTGTACAGTGGGGGTACGACTGATTAGCAGCGGTGGAGTCGCGAGCCACCAAAAATATAGACTACGCTCACAACTTGCAGTTCTTGTTGTCGATTGCTCTTTTTTTTTTGGCGGTTGGATATCGGATAAACCAGACTCTACTGTATAAGATTTTTTTTTCTTTTACCTCCAGTCAATATAATTACTGGTGCAGTTTCTAGAGAAATTTGTTTTGTTATTTAATAGCATTTTTTTCTCACTTTTGGGGAATTTTTCTTTTAGCTTCTAAGACATTTTTTTTCGCATTTTTTCGATTTTTTGGTCATTTTTCATAGTCATTTTTCAGGATTTTTTAAGACAATATCCAAGCCTTGATTATAACCAATCCGTTCTGTTAAAACTGTTTTATTAACTGAAGAAGCCAATATCTTTAATTCTACTTCAGTATCGACAGAAAACAAACTAATTTACATTCCACTGAGAATGACACAAATACTTTTTCACCGAAAATTTTCCTTTCAATTTTATTCTCCCTTGTATTTACGGAAAAAAGTTTCATGTTTTCTTTTTACGATATTCGATTATCCAATATCCTAACAATTTCAGATTTTTTTCGTAATTTTCCTTTCACTCAAGATGATTAAGACAAGTCCTCAATGAACTTTTTAATTAGATTCTGTTTTGCTAATTTGATCGGTTTTTTTTCTTTCCGAGAAGATAATTATTAATGTCTAGCAAAATGTTTCGAAGTACTTAACACATGCTCATTATTACTATCTGAACGGGATAAAAGTAAGTTAATTAATACTTTACTCGGTGGCGATCATTAATCTGAGACTAATGTTTGGTAGAGAGACTTGGAAGTTCCAATTGTGTTTACGCCTTTTATATGCAAATGAAATGGATAGAAATACTGTCATGGATCTCTCAACAGATTCAAAAATTCCAATAGATCAAGAATTTCTCTAGTTCGGAAACTAAAACAAAACTTCGGCCAATCCTCTTTCTGATTCTTTCGAAATCTATCCACCTCCGATGTTCGTCCTGAACAAGTCTGAAGACTTCATCAATCTACCCAAGTGACTAGATTCGAAATTCCAGTCGTAATCACTTGTAAACTTGTATTTCCTCCTTTGTATTCTTTAATAAAAATCTGACATATTCATTTTTTATTGCTTAAGACAAAGGCCTTCAACCCTTCAGACATTGCTAAACTTCCTACGAAGCCCGTGGGCTATCAAAACATACCGTGGCATTCTCGGTTGCTAAAAGTGTTCCTCAAATTTTATTGAACACTATTACTCTGAATTTATTTCTTGCATCAAAAATTTGAACTGTTATTTATTTTCAAACTTCCTTCATTAATTTATTAATTCTTTTTAATCAATTATTTTTTTCAGTGAATATAAAATTTGCCCAGATAATTCTGAAATTTTTTTCTTTAATTTTAAAAATTGTCTTTAATTATGAAATTATTTGTCAGTAGTTCTGCAATTATTTCTTTCATCTTCACTTATAAATAGCGCGATATTCCAATAAAACATCTTCACCAATAGTGCTTTATTTATTAATGTAAGCGAAAACCTTATATTCAAGAGCCGGTAACAGAATAATTCAGAAATGAGCTGTTTAGCGTAGACCCTACAATTTATAGAACTCGGATTTGCATATATTTCTATGGTGCATTTTAGCTTAACTTTGCGGTGAAAAGAAAGGTAAAGAGAGTTTATTCCTTCGCCGCAAAATACAGTTCCCATATATCGGAGGTTTATGACGATCATTTTTATACAGAACTAGCTACAATACCCGGCGCTGCCCGGGTTTTCTTCAATGAGGCTTTTTGGATCATGCGATATCTCCCTCTTTCTTTGAGGGACATGCAAACCGTGTCTAAGTGAACCAATATGGCGACGTCATGGATATCCAACTCAAAAGTAGATCCGGCAAATTATTCATATTTTTAATTTTCTGGGCTTCGTATCTCCAAGTGAATTCAATATTTCAAAAATCGAGAATTCAATTTAATTTTTAAAATTATTGATGTGGCAGGAAACCCCCTCCCCCGTATTTATGCAGTTAAATCAGCAATTTCATTACTGATTTCTATGAGGATCACCCTTTTCCTGACCTTCAAAGCGATGATGGTGATGATTATGACGTCTATTCAAAAAGCCTCATTACTGAGAGTATTGAAAATGTGGCAAACCATTATAAAGGCATAACTGGCAGCATCAAAGAAGTGACAAACCATTGTAAAGACATAAACACGTCTGAAACTCATCGCTAGGGAACCACGGTAACCAAAGTAAACGTTCGGAAAGTGATTGTTGAGGCCCAAAAACCATTGTTGCCGGACAGTTTTTTGCCCATTTGGGGCATTTGCCCTGGTGTGACGAAATTTTAAAGTAGCCTATCGTTCAAGTCGGGTCCCATTTGGTATATATGCAAAATTTGGCGACGATCGATCTAAAATTGTAGATTTGTATAGAGAACATACACACACAGACAGACACACAGAAAATCAATTTTGTATATATAGATATTTCAATTTTTTCTGTGAGCAGTGTCCTTTATATTTTGAATCAATTTTTATTCAATTACATTGATGTCATGCTATTTTATCTTGCGTGTAAGCTGTTTTATTTATTTTTTAATTTTGCAAAGAATTAAGTATCACAGATGTGTGAAATTTTATACGGCCTTATGATATCACATGCAATAGAAAAAATGTGCAAAAATTTTGAAATACATCAGGGTTAAACATTATTTTTAATAATATTTCTACTAAAGCAGATAGTTTTCACCAGTTGAAAAGTATGAGATCCCTTAATGCAACCTACACTTGGGGAGAGTTGGCGTTAACTGAATACGAATATACTTACGTATATGTTATTTTGATAAAATGTGTTACAGTTGAACTTGTAGAGAAATTTGATGCAATCAAATATCGGTTAACATATTTTTTTTTTCACTTCGTTCTGGTGGAAAATGTTTTCTTGACAGTTTTGGTTTCGGTATTCGTACGTGCCAAAAAAGGTTTGTGTACGTTGCCAAATAAAGTTTTGCTCTTTATCTATTTTGTTTCATCTGTCTTTGACTTTAACCAAAGTAAACATTCGGAAAGTGATTGTTGAGGCGCGGGAACCATTGTTGTCTGACAGTTTTTGCCCGTTTGGGGTGTTTGCCCTGCCCTAACGCACTTTTAAAGTAGTCTATCGTTCAAGTCGGGTCCGTTTGGTATACATGCGAAATTTGACGACGATCGAAAATTGTAGATTTGTATTGAGAACACACACACACACACACACAGACTAAAAATCAATTTTATATAGAGATAATATATAGTGATTTTCTTTCGTGCAGCGCCGTCTATCGGCGAAAATTGAACTAGTTTACTTTTATACCAAAAAAAAAAAATCCCTCTTCGCCAGAATAACTTATAAATTGGAAAGAAATGCCTCATTTTTTTTTGCGGGAGCCCATGATGCTCTTAAGATAGCACTGTCCGGAATGTTCGTAGAGATTCACCCGGAAATTCGTGGCTGAAGTAAGACAATTTAGCCAGTAGTGCTTTATCCATCAATGTTAACATCACAATAAAAACCTTACGCAAGCACCAGTAATAGGAAAGAAAATCAGAAATGAGCTGTTAATATAAATAGTACACCTTGCATTTTATAGGACCGTGATTTTCATATTTCCAGTGATTTGCTTTTGTTCTATTCCCTTAATCTACGCAGACGATGATCTATGTATGTATGCGGATTCCCGTCGCTGCTAACACATCTCCTGTAGAATATACAGTCAAACCTCGTTAGTGCGTCACCCGGTTAACACGTCACTCCGCTTACCGGGACACTTTTTGGAAGTCCCAATTGTTCTCAGGCAGGAATTGGCACAGCTATTGCTTACTCCGTTTAACGAGTCACTCCGCTTACCAAGTCATATTTTTGCTCTCCCAAGAGTGACTCATTAACGAGGTTTGACTGTAATTGTTATAACAAGCATATTTAGTTTTTTCCAAGGATTTTTCTGATGGCGTATAATCAGTTTTTTTAGAATGTAATGTTAACCTTGTACATGCCTTACTTTGATTTAATTTTGTCACTGACGATGATGTTATTGATGATTCCCGTTGCCGTGTAGTTATTTTGTGGAATGTAATATTACCCTCACGGTTTATTTGGGTGTATGGAACGCCAAGTTTCCTGGAATTGTCGCGTTATATTTTTGTTCATTTTAGAATCCCTTTTCTTTGTGTATTCCCTCAATAACCTCACAGGGGCTGGCGTCCACACCTTTTATAAACTGTGACGCGGATTTGCATATGGTTTCTTCTTCTTCTTCCCCATTTGCATGCATGAGGTTCTTTTTCGCCCGATAAATTTCAGCTGAAATACCGTTTTACCATTTGCGGAGTGGCCGTTTCGAAACGCGCGTTTGCGTTTCATGTTAGACGCATGCATTCTTTGATGACAATCGTTTGTAATGGTGTGTACTTATCACCTCTTGAAGTTTTTCCCATCTATTCTGAATCACCTTGTATATGCTATATGCCATGGGGACAGAGTAGGGACTTATGGTTGGCTTTTTGGTTTCGTTTAGTAGTTTATATGTAGCCCTGGGTTTCCCCAGAGAGTGTGAATATGTGAGGAAAATAAAACCAAATAAACACACACTGATATTCAGATTTTTGTTCCGCAGTTCATTTTTGGTTCTGGGTAGAGAAGAAAAAAGAAACAAGCAACCCTGGAAATGAGGACAAAAAGGTGGAAATTTCGTAAACCTATGAGGACACTCAAAATGACAAAAAATGAGGTTGTCTGACAACCGTATTTTAATAGCTGGTACACCTGCCTAATATCGTGTAGGGCCCCGCGAGCCCGCAGAAGTGCCGCAACAAGACGTGGCATGGACTCGACTAATATCTGAAGTAGTGCTGGAGGTATTTGACACCATGAATCCTGCAGGGCTGTCCATAAATCCGTAGGAGTAAGAGGGGGTGGAGATCTCTTCTGAACAGCACGTTGCAAGGCATCCCAGATATGTTCAATAATGTTCATGTGTGGGGATTTAGGTGGCCAGCGGAAGTGTCTAAAGTCAGAAGAGTGTTCCTGGAGCCACTTTGTAGCAATTCTGGACGTGTGGGGTGTCGCATTGTCCTGCTGAAATTGTCCAAGTCCGTCGGAATGCACAATGGACATGGATGGGTGCAGGTGATCAGACAGGATGCTTACGTACCTGTCACCTGTCAGAGTCGTATCTAGACATATCAAGGGTCCCATATCACGCCAACTGCACACACCCCATACCATCACAGAGCCTCCACCAACTTGAACAGTCCCCTGTTGACATGTAGGGTCCATGGATTCATGAGGTTGTCTCCATACCCGTACACGTCCATCAGCTCGAAGCAATTGGAACCGAGACTCGTCAGACCAGGCAACGTGCTTCCAGTCCTCAACAGTCCAATGTCGGTGTTGTCGGGCCCAGGCGAGGCATAAAGCTTTGTGTTGTGCAGTCATCAAGAGTACACAAGTGGGCCTTCGGCTCCGAAAGCCCATATTGATGATGTTTCGTTGAATGGTTCGCACGCTGACACTTGTTGATGGCCCAGCATTGAAATCTGCAGCAATTTGCGGAAGGGTTGCACGTCTGTCACGTTTAATGATTCTCGTCAGTCGTCGTTGGTCCCGTTCTTGAATGATATTTTTCCGGCCGCAGCGATGTCATAGATTTAATTTTTTACCGGATT
This sequence comes from Pholcus phalangioides, assembly GCF_987345545.1. Classification (NCBI taxonomy): domain Eukaryota; kingdom Metazoa; phylum Arthropoda; class Arachnida; order Araneae; family Pholcidae; genus Pholcus; species Pholcus phalangioides. The sequence goes on along the minus strand of NW_028301596.1, from coordinate 49,983,343 downwards.
CCCGATATTCACGGTGCACTCGTGAAATGGTCGTACGTGAAAATCCAAATTTCATCGCTACCTCGGAGATGCGATGTCCCATCTCTCGTGCACCAACTATAACACCATGTTCAAACTCACTTAAATCTCGATAACCTGCCATTGTAGCAGCAGTAACCGATCTAACAACTATGTCAGACACTTGTTGTGTTATATAGGCATTGCCGACCGCAGTGCCGTACTCTGATTGGTTCCATATCTCTTTATTTGCAAATGCATGCCTCACCAGTTTTTTTGGCTCTTCAGTTTATATACGTTCAAGATGTACGTAGTGGAAACAATTTCAATTGAAAAAGAATTGTGAAATGTATCTGAATTAATACAGGATACACCAGAAATTCTGAAATATTCTTGTACTGCTGGTAGAAACTGGTATTTTTCGAACACGAATTCCAAAAATATAGATATTTTTTGACGTTGTTGTTCACTATGATGACACTTTTGCATAAAATTTGTTGACTCTATTAGCCGGATTTACTTTTTTTTTAAAGGTATCCATATCCGCTATTTTCGAAACGTTTCATCGTGAGCGGAGCAAATCTGAATATCTCTGTTACTTCTAACGTGTCTTTCTTTGCAGAGATTCATTTTACAATGTTCAACAAAGTCTTTCGAGACACGAGAGTGTCTTGAAATTCAAGAAAACTTACGTTTTCTTGAAAATATCGAGTAAAGATACATTGGTATTTTTTGCTTGATGCAATGGAAAAGAGTGTAACACTCTTTAATACAATTTCTACTTTTTGCTACAAAAGTTATTTTGTTATTTAGTCAAGAGAAGAACATATATAATGTTACTCCAGAAACATTTTGAAAAAACTGTAACATAATATTTTTCCTTCTATTTTTCTAGGGATTCTCTGCCTGATGCAAGTGTTCAGTTTTCTTCGAAAACATGAAGTTGCTCGAGAATTTCTCCCGAGTGACTTCACTTGAAAATATTCACATATTAAATGAACTGAATTCCATGGAAAAGAATATTTCTCCTTTTTTGTGTGTGTTTGTGAATGTGTTCACTAGATGTCTACAGCTTTGTGAAAATTTGAATGCATCTTCACCTTGATACTTTTCCAAGGAGTCGTTTTCCTTAAGAGGTAGAAAGAATGACACTCTTTCATCGCAAGAAAAGCTGTAAATTTACAGAACAGGACGTCGGGACGCAGACATTTGCACGCCGTCTCGTAGTAACGTTCAATAAGCGGGATCATCAATTAATTTATTCCTTTAATTTATTATTTTTTATTTCCTTTATTACTTTTTATTTTCATTTTGTTTATTGTTTAATAATCATTGTTAATCATTCATCTTTATAACATCAGTATTACATATCACAACATTTCTTCATATTATTACATATTACATTCAATACATTTTCGAAAAAAAATGCAAAAAAAAACTATAAAAACACATCAATCAGAAATTTTAAAACATATAAAATGCGTATAAAACGTAAAATATAAGGAACTAGCTATAATACCGGGTTTTCTTCAATTACTCAGACGATTGAAAAAGTGACAAACCATTTCCAAGGCATATAAACTATTATACATATACTGACAGGATTAGAGAAGCGACAAACCATTGTAAAGGCATATGCATGTCTGAAACGCATTGCTGGGCCACAAGGACCAGAAACCATTGCTGCAAGACAGTTTTTTGCCCGTTTCGGGAATTCGCCCTGCTCTGGCGAACTTTTAAACTAGCCTATCGTTCAATCTGGGCCCGTTTGGTATGTATGCAAAATTTGGCGACGATCGATCTAAAATTGTAGATTTGTATAGAGAACATACACACACACAGAAAATCAATTATATATATCACTAGCTATAATACCCGGCGCTGCCCGGGTTTTCTTCAATGAGGCTTTTTTGGATCACGTGATATCTCCCTCTCTTTTTCTTGAGGGACATACAAACCGTGTCCAAGTTAACCAATATGGCGACCTGCACGATTCATGAAATAAACAAATCTAGATATACACAGAAACGTAGAAATGAATATATATATTTCTTTTTTTAAGGGGCGCTAGGTATTTCGAATTCCCCCCCCCCCTGAACTTCAAGTTATCCATCTGTCTGTTCCAGCTTCCAAAAATCCTTAGTTAAAGCTGTGGAATTTTTTCGATGCACTTTTCACGGGCTCATAACGAATTTTAAAATATCCTAACCCACATGAATTTATGCAAATAAATATCAAAAGAGAGAATATGGAGACATTAATTTTCATACTTGAGAAGATATAAATGAAATCAATGATATTGCTCGAATATCCAACTCAAAAGTATAGGTTTGGCTAATTACTTCATACTTAATTTGCTGGGCTTCGTATATCTCTAAGCGAACTGAATATTTCAAAAATCGAGAATTCCATACAATTTTTAAAATTATTGATGGGGTGGAAAATAGCACTAATTTCCGCATTTCTACAGTAAAATCGACAATTTTAGCACTGATTTCTATGAGGATCACCCTTTTCCTTACCCTCAAAGTGATGCTGATGATGGTGTCTATGCAAAAAGCTCTCATTACTGGGAAGATTTAATAAAGTGGCAAACCATTATAAAATCATAAACTATTATACATATACGTACAGCATTGAAGAAATGACAAACCATTGTAAAGGCATATACACGTCTTAAACGCATTGCTAGGGAACCACGGTAACCAAAGTAAACGTTCGGAAAGTGATTTTTGAGGCCCAAAAACCATTGTTGCCGGACAGTTTTTTGCCCATTTGGGGCATTTGCCCTGGGCTGACGAAATTTTAAAGTAGCCTATCGTTCAAGTCGGGTCCCATTTGGTATATATGCAAAATTTGGCGACGATCGATCTAAAATTGTAGATTTGTATAGAGAGCATACACACACACACACAGACACACAGAAAATCAATTTTATATATATAGATAGATAGATTATGTTATAGCATAACCATATTAAGTTATGGTATAAAATTGTGAGCACAGTAAAAGTACTCGATTATTTCTCGATTACTGAGAAATTCTGATAATATTGGGAATTGCTGCGTCGAGACGGTGGCGTCCAATCAGCCGATGTCCAAACGGCACGGGTCCAAATGTCCCACGTCCAAAAAGCTACGTAAAAACGTAATGCACAGGTAAATTTAGTCTCTTAATGTAATATGTCATGTTTTTCCTGCGAAAAAATGACTGTTCCAAAATTATGTCTAGTAAAAAAACTTTTTTTGCATTAGATTTATAATGCAGTAAAAAATTGGCCTATACCGTGAATATTTCGAGCATTGAGAACAAAAGAACTTCACTTTTTAAAACTTTCTAGCACCCTCTCTCGGCACTAATTATCATCAGAAACCCCCCTTCCCTTCCAGCCCCCATCTAAACGCGAATAAGTGATCCTGAGAGTTCGGTGTTGCCATGCATCAACTTTTCTTTGGCTGTATGGTGTTAGGTTGGAACAAGGTAGCCATGTTTCAACTTATAAAATTGATAATGATCATTCCAAATAATACAAGAAACATAAACGAGAATTATTCGTAACTCGAAGCCCCGCAGGTCATTTTCTCTACGAGTCCGCGTCTGGTGATTGTGGTCCTGCAAATGGCCTAATAATGAGAGGTCTACTGACATTTTACTTTGGACTTGAAATTAGTTTAACTTGCATTATATAATGCAGTTATTATAAACCATAATTAAAGCAGTATAGGGATTAAATGTAAGAAAATTAAATTAAATGAAATTATATTAAATGAAATTATATATATACTAGCTATAATACCCGGCGCTGCCCGGGTTTTCTTCAATGAGGCTTTTTTGGATCACGTGATATCTCCCTCTCTTTTTCTTGAGGGACATACAAACCGTGTCCAAGTTAACCAATATGGAGACTTCCTGCGGGACTCATGAAAGAAACAAATCTAGATTTACACAGAAACTTAGAAATGAATATTATTTTTTTTTTTTAAGGGGCGCTAGGTATTTCGATCCCCCCCCCCCCCCGCCTGAACTTCAAGTTATCCATCTGTCTGTTCCAGCTTCCAAAAATCCTTAGTTAAAGCTGTGGAATTTCTTCGATGCACTTTTCACGGGCTCATAACTAATTTTAAAATATCCTAACCCACATGAATTTATGCAAATAAATATCAAAAGAGACAATATGGAGACATTAATTTTCATACTTGAGAAGATATAAATGAAATCAATGATATTGCTCGAATATCCAACTCAAAAGTATAGGTTTGGCTAATTACTTCATATTTAATCTCCTGGGCTTCGTATATCTCTAAGCGAACTGAATATTTCAAAAATCGAGAATTCAATACAATTTTTAAAATTATTGATGGGGCGGAAAATCCCACTAATTTTCGCATTTCTACAGTAAAATCGACAATTTTAGCACTGATTTCTGAGGATCTCCCTTTTCCTGCCTCTCAAAGCGATGCTGATGATGATTATGACGTCTATTCAAAAAGCCTCATTACTGAGAGTATATTGAAAATGTGGCAAACCATTATAAAGGCACAAACTATCATACATATACTAACAGGATTAAAGAAGTGACAAACCGTTGTAAAGGCATACACACGTCTGAAACGCATTGCTAGGAAACCACGGTAACCAAAGTAAACGTTCGGAAAGTGATTGTTGAGGCCCAAAAACCATTGTTGCCGGACAGTTTTTTGCCCATTTGGGGCATTTGCCCTGGTCTGACGAAATTTTAAAGTAGCCTATCGTTCAAGTCGGGTCGCATTTGGTATATATGCAAAATTTGGCGACGATCGATCTAAAATTGTAGATTTGTATAGAGAACATACACACACACACACAGACACACAGAAAATCAATTTTATATATATAGATATAAATGAGATTAAATGAGATTAAAAATGAAATATTAAATGAGATTAAATGTAAGACAAAGCAGTAGAGAGAATAAATGTAAGGAAATGTAAGAATATAAATGTTTTGAAACCAATTTTTCAGTGTTTAGACCCTTAATACTTTTTAATATTAGTTATTTTTCCTTTTTTCCATAAATTATAAATGCCTTTTTTTTAGTTCCTATTTTAGGCATTTTTTTAGCGCTTTTTTGCCCGCCTATTTCGACCATTTTTAGTGCTTAAACTTCCGGGCTCTACATATAATCAACGCGTCCTCTGCGCCATATTTAATAAAGAAATCAAAAAACTTCATGCACACTGAATAAAACAGAAAAAAATTCGCTACACCAAACTTGCGCAGGGGGCGGGGAGGGGGGGAATCTGTAGATTTTTGGAGCTGCTTTCTAACTTCTTGTGTAAATCACTGAATGGAACTGCCAACAATATTGCATGAAATTTCGAAGAAAGGGACAAAAATTTATAAAAAAGTACTAGTTCAGAACGAGGGAAAGAAATTAATTTTTCAATGATTGGAGACACCCTCTGCCTGGTATTTGACTTGGGTCCAAAGCCCAGTGTCTATTGCCCCAGCCTTCAAGACGTCCATAATCATTATTTGCAATTTTCATTTAAGTATTCAACATGAAATTTTGATCCATCAACTTTCATTGAGGTCCGCAAACAATTAAAAAAAAGCATTCAATTGGTACACGACCGATTTTAAAGTCATTCAAGTTGCCCACGGCCGGTTACAAAGCCATTAATTGGCCAGCGATCATGAGAAGGTTAAGCATTTGCTATGTATTTAACTCCTTCACGTACAGGCTTTTGGCAACCAATTTGGATGATCTCCATTTGACGTATCGACGATTAATCTGGTAATCTTATCCTCACCAAACCACACGTAAGTCAAAGAAAGAACAACGGGAAAAAAAATAAAAGAAAAGAAAGAAGAAAAATTAAATATAGAAAGGGGAATAACAGTGTAACAGATAAGTAGATAATAGCGTATGCAATTTATTTCTCTTTCAACCTCACCGTATGTGCTCTCTTTCGCTCTTCCTGCATATAGTACAAAGATACATTTTTGTGGGAAAAAGGGTCTCTAAAACAAGAGTATAGAGACAACGGGGAGGAAAAAAAAAACAATCTCGGTTCATAGGGTTACAATGAAGGTTCGTGATGGTGGATTCAGAAGATAGAAAAACACAGTGAACTGGATTGGATTTATTCCACCGGATCGTAAAGGAGTTAGTAGCAATCTAAAATATTTAGGATTTACATTTTTTCAGCTTAACAACAAGTCAATGCACAGAAGAAAATTTTATCAAGTATGACATAGTAGAATCCATAGGGACTTCTTAAAAACTCTAAATTTTGTGAATTTAAAATTTTTTTTTGAATAATTTCTTTTTAACTGGAAGAGTTTCTAAAAAGATGAGTGACAGCATTTGTAAGGAATTTTATAATTCAAAGATTCTTCTAGGCCTGAGTGTTTAGGAATCGGATATTAGACAACGATAAGAGTGAACAAACTCCCTCTTTATTTACACGACTGATTCGGATTATTCTCTGGACAGAAGATATTCAGAAATTTCAACTGATGTTTGGTTACATGTGAATTATCTCAGTTAACTTACTTGTACCAAAACGATCCATCATTGGATTCCGACTTTTATGAAACACTTGGATTTCGTTGTCGAGCAATGAATAGTTGGGACATAGAAAACAGATAAGAAATCCAGGAAGTTATTCTTCTACGTAAAGATTAAAGTAGAAAGAAAACGGGATATTAATGTTTGAAAGCGGATATAAACAAAGAACTGTCAGAAAGTCTCGAGAAAGCACTAAATAATTCGACCCTCCTGAAAGTGTTGAATGAGTTCGAGTCTCTTGATTCTGTTTTTTCTACTAATCCCATACTTAGGTCTGTATGCACTCCAACTAATCTTCGGTCTTCCAGACAGACTTGCACGTGTCTGCCCATCTAAGAAATAAATGTGTATAACTGCGCTATAGGAAAGTAAACGCTCTCTAATATAAAAAGAAGAAAACCAAAGTAAACATCATTCATGTTTCTGGAAAAACTCAGATGTCGAAGAAAAGAAATTGGCAATTGTAGTGGAATTATAGGGAATTGCGTGTGAGTGTGAATATGGTGAGAATTGTCAAGATCAATTGTATTTCTTTGTTAGACGAGATCAATGGTGTCAGTCATATCAACATACTTATTATTACACGATTCATTTCTACGGATCGGAAATAGTGTGTGAAGAACTTAGACTAAGAATAATTATTGAAGTGAGAAACTTCTTTAGCCAGGGAGAATGAATTTTTGTGAGGGGAAAAGGGGAAATTCATCATAAAAAGTGAAACGCTTTCTTTTTCCTCAAAACGCGTTCCATAGAATAACTGATTGTGTGAAGAAGTTCCGAGAAGCAGATGGGTTGTTGGGGTGCGGGGATGTCAAAAGAAAGGGTGTGAGGAAATGAAGTTGGGTGGAGGGGTTGGTTTGAATGGTTTATGTCCGACAGCTTATTACCTTTCCCTATCTCCCGACGTCGCGGCTCCTGGTCACACGAGAGTATATTTCGCACGCGAAAGCAAGTTTTGTGACGTCACAGTGCCAGACGTCAAACTTAGAAGTTTCGCTTCTGTTGCGCGAGGACTTCACGTTGATTTTTTATTTTAAGTCTAAGGTGATGTGGGCGCAGTAGTCCAGGTCGATAAGATGCTCTCCTAAATTACCAAAGGATGTTTAGCGGTGTCACGAGTTTGATGCCCGGTTCGTCCTTGCGAGAAAAATTTCCTGATACAGGGGTACAACAAAAACGGCGACAAGACCGCAGAAAAAATTGCTACCGCAGGGAGTCCCCCATCGAGGGGTTAGCGCACCAACCCCTCCGACAAGTATAAAAACAAGCCTGCCGTTCGAAATCGGCAATAGTAGGTCCGGGTCTAATTAGCCCTCGTGTGCAGAAAATGACCGTGGTGCGACAAAAAATGATCTAAGGTGACGAACGACATACCCATAAACTTCCGTTCTTTCCTATAAATTAGTAAATTTTATCTCAGCTATTGAGAAAGATGCATTTCAACTAACTCATTGTGAAATCTATTTTATGCTCTCAGATTCCGTAACTCGTGAGTTTTTTGTGAAAATTCCCTTCTAGACGATTGGTTACCAGTGGCCTTATGGCTCCTTGTGGTTCAAGAAAATTCTAGGGGAACCACGGATAAAGATCGTGAAAGGGGAGCCACGGCAAGTTGTTGGGGGGGGGGGGGGCACAGAGAGAGCTGGGGGGAAAAATTCAATGAAATGGATGCAATGTGATACGTCGGGAGAGGCAATTTATTGTCTAGTTTCGTTGGATCGACCCATATTTTGAGACAGACAAATTTTTTTCCCTTAAAATTCGATTTCTGGGAGGGTGTGATCTACCCCGCTCCAGACTCTGGATCCGCGTCTAGTCCAGAGATCGAACTTATTAATAAAAAATTTTTCAGTATAAATTTAGTTTTGACTAAATTCAATTCGATAAGTTGAAAGAGTCTCGTTTCTGAATGATGGGGAGGGGCTTGATCATATGACAACAATACAAGTAGGACTGGGAATGGATTAAAATTTTAACTGGCTAATCAAACATCTTAATCGATTAATCGAATATTTTCAAATGCTAATCATTCATAGCAAACATAATATTAGTAACTATGCAGGGTGTTTCCTTGAAGTAGCGCCGAAATCAGAGAGGTGATAGCATCAAGAGAAAAAAAAAATTGCCATAGAACATGATATCGCAAACCACGTTTACATACTGATGAAGGGTGCGACGTCGAGTAGTATAAAAAGGTCAATAATAAGTAGAAAAAACATTTATTTGTCAGCATGATTACAATACAGCCTGTGGTTTCATCAGCTCTGTCATGAATTGTCATGGGGGGGGGGGGGGGGGAGATAGGTGATTATTGGCTCGGTGATCGTATGGGAAAACAATTTGAAAGAAAACATTAAACCAATAATTAACATGAGAAGATTCAGAGTTTGAGACGTCTTTACTGTTTCACATTAAAATCCAGGATACAATCGGATATACGGATAAAATGATTCTTACATTCGGAATAGAAAGGGCCCCCCCCCCGAATTACTGTAAATTAATGAGGATGGGAACTTAGCCCACCAAAGGAAATTACAATTAATTCCGGACAAGAATATGGTTATTACAAGTCTGTACTCACGGTGTTACTGTCCATCTGTTACCTCATCTGGAGTAAGTCCTTTAAGTCTTTAAGAGTCCTTCACAACCTTATTACGGGGAGGTCCGGCAGGATGCAGATATGTAGATTAGATGATGGTCAGTTGATCCAGTTGAAGGGAGGCATGTAGACGGCATGGAGGATCGCAGTAGACCTTGTGTGGATGGCGTGGTCGGTCCATGTTTGAGGGGATGATTGATGTCTTCTCGTATAATCCGACAACATTCAGTCGCCGGTCTTGCGATTCCTTTTTGTTATCTGTATTACATTATTGCGCAGGAGTAAGGTATATCACGGAGGAGTTATACTCCTATAATCTTAAATATTAGTGCATCGCGCTCTCTGCCATACATTCAGAGCGAGTCTCACAAGAAGACCACTCTACACCAAGGCAAGCAGCGCACGCACACACACAGAGAGAAGACTGAAAACACATATATTCTATAAGAATAGATAGAATATAGAAACCTTGCCGAAAACTCGTATTTTTCTCTTTCCTGCTCATCCTTCGGGAACAGGTTTTCTTCTTCGCCAAACCAGCCTCTTGGCGACGGCATGCAGGTTTGTTGGCGGGGAAATTGTGTGACTTCACAACAGCTCCTGTAATCATTTCTGTTCGTCGACTTTCTGACATTGAACTGTACTGCACAGTCTGTATTGTGTATTGCAATCATGCAGTCAAGTAAATGGTTTTTGTACTTATTTGTTTTTTTTTACTTTTTTGTACTTACTATTTCATTTTATTTTGTACACCACGGGCTATGCTGTAATCATTTACTTATTATTGGCCCTTTTGTCCCACTCGACGTCCCCCCCTTCATAAGCATTTTTGCGATTTTCCCAACTAAACGTAGTTTCGATACCAAGTTCTATGTCAATTTTTGCTGTTCTTGATGCATAATATCACTCCCCCCCCCCCACCTGAGTTTGTCGCCACTTCAAGGAAACACCCTGTATAATATTAATGAATATTATAAAAATATATATTTCACGCATTCATCTACACAATGGATGCAAACAAATATAAAAATCGAATAAGAAATGAAAGCTGCCCCACGGTGCAATTTAATATCTTGGAATTTCTTAACTTGGATCTTGCGTCTTTTTTTTTGAAGCATTTATTTTAGGGGAGTCACTGATTTCGAAACTATTTTCAGTTTTCCTACTATTAATTTTTCTCCTGAAACTGCTCTCAAATGGTTCTTGTGGGGAAGGGGGGGGGGGGTGGCTGATGTTTCCTAAGTAAGAAAAGTGCTATACACTTATTGAGGACAATAAATTTCAATCTCGTCTTCTGAAACTTCCATCAAACCCAATTTAAAACTGAAATCATCACCAGTTTTCGTTAAGGGGGTTGGTGCACGCAAATTTTCCAAAAAATACATTTTCCAATTTTTAAATACTATGAAATTTTCTGCGTCTGACTGTGTCCAAGCTTTTGTCCTACCTCTACTAAAAATATTTTTTTAAATATTTTAATATAAACTGCTGGCAGGCATTACACATGCTAATGTTTTCCACTGAAATGCTCTTTTCTGTAAATTAAGTTTTTTTGTTAGATAAGGAACATTTTTTCGAACACCGCTCATTCAAATGTCTTGAAACTATGTGTGTCTCTCAACACTAAGGTGTTACATACCTTAACACGAATTTTTAAGATTTTAATCATTGGCTATTTTTTTCCTTAAGTTTTAACTTTAACAATATGGAACTTTTTCAAAAATCACCATAATTTACCCATATTTTGTGCCATAAAATTTTTTTTAAATAATGTTAATCAAAAATCCTCATGTTAGGGTTTGTAACACCATAGTGGTGAGAGATATACAAAGTTTCAAGACATTTGAATGAGCGGTGTTCGAAAAAATTTTCCTTATCTAACAAAAAAACTTAATTTACAGAAAAGAGCATTTCAGTGGAAAACATTAGCATGTGTAATGCCTGCCAGTAGTTTATATTAAAATATTTTAAAAATATTTTTAGTAGAGGTAGAACAAAAGCTTGGACACAGTCAGACGCAGAAAATTTCATAGTATTTAAAAATTGGAAAATGTGGTTTGTTTTTTTTTGAAAATTTGCGTGCACCATCCTCCTTAAATCCACATGGATTTTTCAATACAAGTCGATTTTTCAAACTTATATTTTATCAAATTTCTTGACCCCATGTTGATAAATTTCATCAAAACATTCATCTATTTATGGTTGCTCATCTGAAATGTTATGTATGGTAACGTAATTCAAGACGTCTAAACGGTTTAGTCAAATAAATCATGTTAAATTATAAACTTTAATAAAAATTTTAATCGAATTTTAATCGGATTGATCGAGAATCGATTAACTCAACTAAAGTTTTCAACTACGATAAACAAATTCATCGATTAATCGGACCAGCAATAATTATAAGATAGGAAAAACTGCGCATGAGCAGAAATACTGACAAGAAGGCTACATAGTATCTTTGTAATTTATTAATTATTTATCTCTTATTTTGAAAGAAATGGATACCGTATAATCCACGGTATGCTTTATTACTCCCGTTTTTACATATGGACAAAAATTATTTATGATATTTTAAGCTTATTTTTCCATGACAAGGTGGGGACAATAAATACCATTAAACTACAATATTGGCTTCTCTAAATTGCTCATTTTGTAAAGAACACATTCGTCGTTTCTTAGTTATTGTTAGAAGAAAATAAAAATATATAAAATCTGAAATAGAGTATAATTGAGACAGACGGATAGACGTGAGACGAAATTGGACTGGGACCGCTTATGACATTTGGTGAAACTTACAAGAGTTTCCTGGAAATGGGATCAAGGCATTGGAAAAGGATGAGGCAAAAAAGTAGTTAGAGCGACAGACACGGGGTCATACAACAGAAAAGCACTTCAATCGGAAGATTTTGCCATCGAAACCCGTTACGGAATCGATGCTCAGCAAATCAATAACGTAGACTTTTCACGCTATCTCTTACTACTCGGTTCCAGACGTTTCTACTTGTTCGTCGATTTCTTGGGAAGTCAACGGATGCTTCTTCGGATATTACATGTGGTACTTATTTTATACTTTTCACACTTCTTTTTTTTCCACCGTTTTCATGACTGGGACGAAAAGAGGGAAGCCGCGATTGAAATCCTCTTTCTCTTGCGAAAGTTAAGAAACTACTTACTCTGATTTACTGTATATTGATTGCCTTAGTGTTCGAGGTAGGTATGACATGAATGATAGCTGCTAGCGGCTTGATGTGTGCTAGAGAAAGCTGTGGATTTCGACGTTTGTTCGCGACTTTATCGCAATTTTCCCTCATCCTTTGCGTGAATGTTAGGTTATTGCATCATCGGAATGTTTCAAAAGTGTCTCCAGGATTTCATTGTAACCTTTCAATAGTAATTTAATGTCTTTTTACTACCAATGAACCTCCCCCCCCCCCTCCACACACACACAAATGTACGTTATAACGCTGTATATTTATTTTAACAATCTATGTTGGGGTATTTTAAATTTGTCATAATGGTGGAGTACAATTTTCAGAAGTAAGTCTACCACCTCCAGACCAGAACGTGGTCCTCGCTCTATCTCCCAAGGGGACTTAAGCAGTTGAATAGACCATGGTGGAGAAAACTTTCCAGCATCAATCCGGCCAGGAATTCCTGCAAGCAACTACAGCGCGAGAGAAGGATCTAAAGAGAGTGAGGAAACATAAAAAAAAAAAATTGAGGTATGCTGCTTCATAAACACGGCCGCAAGTTCTGGCGTGAATACGTTTCTGGTGCCTTGAATCGCGTGTTAGGCACTGACGTAATGAAATTATAAATTATAGCATTATATCATCGGCTATGTCTTTGTATTAGCTAACAAACGATACCAATGTCGTCTATTTTCGTTGTGAACTGCTCGAGATATAGCGGGAAAAAAAATTGTTACCGATCGGGGCGGTGGGCCTAGTGCCCCTACGGGAAGAGACATTGAAACTAAAGTGATATCATTGGATGCACCGTTGCCTTGTGCATCTGACGATATCATTGTTTTTGATTTGCGTTGGGTACTTCCTGGGATATGAGCGTTTAAAGAACTTCATCACGTAACTTTTTTTGTGCGAATGCTCGCAGTATCGTGAAGCGATTTGAAAGACGTATTCCCGTCAAACAAAAACTGTTAATTATACAGAGGTGCAAAATTCAAAGGCATGATGCAGAACATTGATAAGGGAGTGCCCACTATTAACAACAATGCAGTGGGCATCTAAAGAACATCACGGTTCATTGTAGAGTTGAAACATAGCATTGCGGTGGAAATATTAGTAGTAAATCTACCGAGATTTTGGGAGGTAGTCAAACTTGGTTGTTACGACCTCGTCTATAATTGGCGGCTCCGGCTGATTCCCATAGAGAACAGTGTTAATGAGCTTTAGCGGGGCTTATATATATATATATATACACATACCTATATATATATATATATATATATATATATATATATAACTTCGTTAAACAATAATAATTCGGGGGGGAGGGGTGAAAATTCGGGAAAAAACGAGATAATTATACAAAAAATCGGGACAACGAAAATTAGAGGGGGGGGGGAATACATTTGTCTCAGAAGAAAAAGGTCATATGGTCACCCTACTTATCTGCAATCTCCAATATTTGCTTGCCGAACATGCACATCTTTATTTCATTTATTTTTTTTGTTTTGGTAAATTGTATATTGTTCTTTGTCCAATCTTGTAGTTGTTCTTTACATATTTTCCAAAAATTAGCGATCATCAGCAAATTCAGCGTTGATATATTTTCACTTACCTCCGTTAACTTCTTTCGCTGTAATTGGCAACTTCACTTATTTTTGAAAAAAAATTTTCGTGATAATCAGAGACGTCCCATACGTATCCCGATTTGCCGTATTTTTAAGAAGAAAATACGATCAGAATTTTGCTACTGATATTTTTCTATCGAGAATCTCTTGCGGGCCAAATACGATATACTTTCAGGAAGTTGTGCAACCCTGGTCTATATGCTCTGTTCAGAGACAGCAGACTACATTTTACTTTTGTTGGCCAGTTCAGTTCGAGCATACATATTTATAGATCGCTATCAAATAAATACATTCGAATAGCACAGACTCTTGTGCACTCATGAATATTTTAAAATAAAGTTTTTCTATCAATGTTTCTCGAATTCTAAATTTAGTAAGTAATTCCAAAACGGAAAACATTTCTGTCGTTTTTTCCCCTAATACGACAAAAGCTCTTTTATCGTGGTTCTACTTACTCACAGATGAACAAATGCGGAAAGATACCATTCGAAGTTTTCGAGGAAAATCGATAAAATATATATGAACTAGTTTATATCAATGAAAGCTCCAGTTTTACGGGCTCTAAAAACTTTCAGAAGAAAACTTTCGAAATAAATTCTCGATAAATGACCATATAATGACATTAACGTAAAAAATATTTCAAAGGATTGAAATTCGGAAAAAAAGCTGAAAGAATAAATCGTATATTTTTCGTATTCATATATCTTCAAAATTTAAAATAATTATTAGTGGCAATTATGAATTATTAAAATTTTTGGTGCACGAGTTCAGTGGCTTCAATAACTAACGGAGTATTCTCTCTCTTATAGAGAATAAGTTTCTAAATAGACGCTCTCAGTTTTTATAGGGATCCGGAAATTCCGCCTCCAATATTTCACCCCTAACCGTATGGGTGACCAAGTGAGTGGCCAATTAAGTGACTGACTGTGGGAGTGGCTAAATAAGTTGATCGAGTGAGTGATCCTATGAGTAAAAGGCCGAGCACATAGTCAAGCGACAACGAGGTACGGGAGTGGATAATAGAGACGAGCGACGAAAACAGTTGCACTGTTTTGCTCTAGGCTCTACACGCCACATACTGGAGCAGCGAGACAAAGAAGAGAAATCCGGTTTGTTTTTACCGCGAGGTGAGAATTTTCGCTGTCTTTTGATTGGTTCGTTTCTCCCTTCCGGCGAGGCGTATCGTCATCATCATCATCATATCACACCCTTAAATTTCATCTCCTCTGCCTCGTTTATCATGTGCGGATATCTCTTCCTCCGCCGTAATGCATTTTCTCCTTGCTAGGGTCGAACACATAGCGAGGCGATCACGTGGTACGGGAGGGCATAATGGAGACTGGCGACGAAAACAGTTGTATCTTTTTTTCTACGCCTCACATACTCGAGAAGAAGAGAAAGTGGCGCTCTTGGAAGTTCCCCGATTTCCCAAGCCAAATGTGTTTACAGTATAAATTTTTTAGGCATTTGTTGTTGTTTTCGTATTTTGTATTTACCTGCATCATATATAATTCGACATAGTTTTTGAATCGCCGCTGTGGTGGTCGAGTGGTCATAATGACGGACTCGCATCGCGGGGACCCGGGTTCGAGCCCCACCGTCACCACAGTGGTGGTCGACTGAAGTTGGTTTTCTGTGGTTCCCAACTTCAAGGCGCAAATGCGAGTCGATCTCCCCGTTAAAAAGTCTCGCCACAGAGAGCAACAGTCCTACAAACCGGCGTATAAACCAGATATTCAGTCATTACACTTCACTCACTTCACTTCTGAGATATAGATGCAGCACTAAAAAATCATACACAACACTAGATACACACTCTGACTGTTAGGTACACATACTTACACTTCTGGCACAACTCACTAGGTAGTAAATTGCCCATGGCGATAGACCTGAGTTGTGCTCGGCTTAAAGAAAAAAAAAGTTTTTGAATTGTATCTTTTTTGTTTCTCCTCCCACTATATGGAAATTATATGAGTTCACATCTACAATATACTCCGCGCCACATATTTACGTCCATTATGATCTACTGCATTACGTGCTCACATTTTTTTTTTCAACATTTTTGAATCATAAACATGCAACCTGTGTCGCTCACCGCACTTCCCACATCACACGGTTACTACAGCACCTAGTTGAACTTCCCGGTCACTACTCTCAGCGGGGATGATGTTGTTTTGGCTTTGCTACCCCCGCCAGGAACCGTGGGATGTTGTTTTGATTCGACTTACTACCCATAGCAAGGACAAAATATCTTGGGCATAGGCTGAGATTGACATGGAAGTCTGGGGGGGGGGGGCAAGGTCATTATTGCTGGGGGGGGGGCACGATGATGATGATGTCAGCTCATATATACATATATACATTAGATCAGTCGACTACACCTTTGACCCCTATGGGGGGGCACCCCCCCCCCCACGCATCTCCGCCATGATCTCGGGGTGTTTTTTCTTCTTTTTCTTTAACATTTTAGCGACATGATTGTAATTTTTAACTACTACTACTAAACCAGACATGCACCTCGTCCATATTGCCTCTGCGGAACTTCTAACGAATTGGTACATGTTGGGATGTGTGTGTACGTATCGTGAACTTTCCGTGAAATTTGTTTCTGTGTAATGCTTGTTATGTGTAGTGCTGCCATCTGCAATGAATTTTTTTTAAACTATGAGTTTTCTCTCAACTCATAGTAAATGATGTGTGATGAAATAATATTTGTACTGTTGTAGGTCTGTTGCTCTCTGCGGCGAGACTTTTTAACGGGGAGATCGGCTCGCATTTGCACCTCGACCTTGGGAATCAAAGAAAACCAACTTCAGCCGACCACCACTGCGGCGACGGTGGGGTTTGAACCTGGATCCTCGCAATGCGAGTCCGTCACTATGACCACTCGACCACCACAATGGCTCCAATTTTAACTATGCTTCGATAAGGTATTGATGTGTAGTTATGTTTCTTTTCAAATTGGCATGTAACAATACCGTCTCTCAGGACCTGTGAAGTGCCCTATTCGGCTCCCACAGCTAAGACCTGCTTGTATTAGTTTCTCTAGCACAGCGGTTCTCAACCGGGGCTCCGCGGCCACTCGAGAATAATAAAATAAATCAATAAATATGATAAACAAACAAAAAAGAGGCCTAAAGGGTACCGCCATATAAATAATATACTGAAAAGGGCTCCTCCAGAGAAATTATTCACTGAAAAGAGCTCCTCCAGAGAAATTATTCACTGAAAAGAGCTCCTCCAGAGAAATTATTCACTGAAAAGGACTCCGCGAGTCAGAAAAGGTTGAAAACCGCTGTTCTATGTGATCCTGTTGTTGGTTGGCGCTCGGGAGTGCTCGTGGTCGCACTGGGAGTTGGTGTTTGGCGGGCAAGGGTCCAGTCCTTTGTTTGCTGATATTGGGGCCTCGTGGGGAAAGATGATCTCATAATCCGGCGGTGACCTTTCAGCTAGAAATTCCCTGGAATATGGACTGGGTCCGTTCGATTAGGATGTCATTCACCTACTTACTTGGTCAGTCCTACGGTGATTCAATCACTCATACGGTCAGGGCAGGAGAAATGTCAGGAGCGAAATTTCTGTAAACCGCTTTTATCGGATCTCACGCTTATCGGTAAGTAATTTTTAACGACGTTGAAGCCATTTAAAAGCTATTTGTTCACGGCTGTTGAAGCCTTAAGGAAGAATCAGATTTCCAATTAACATCAATTAAGTGATTAAGGAAACGTGTTTTCAATAAGCGCTAACTTGTTTATAAGAATATTCTTTCACAAACAGTGAATTCCTTTCAGTGAAATGTTGTTCAATTTCAAAAAGAAACATGGCAACCAATTCCACGGGGATCAAATCACAAAACACTTTTTTTCATTTCGAAATACTTTCTTTTTGATATTTTATAGTTGATTTGACAAAAATAAAGATTCGGTCGTTCTTATCTTCAAGTAACAACGACCCAAAGTTTTTTTTTAATCTATAAATGTTTCTTTTCAAGTTGTAATTGAATTTCTTTATTTCATGTGAATTGCTTAAGAAGACGACTTAAATCCTTTTATATGTATTTCCACCAGGAAAATCAAATTTCCGTATTTAATAAGAATATAAATTTAATTTAATTGTGAAAGAAGAGTAATTATCTTTGTTTATATATAATTGCTTTCTCTTTTCATGCCCCAAAATTGCAATCCTTTATTATTTGTTTTAAAGATAGAAGATGCCAAAAATGAATGAGGATTTATTTTTCAAAATGATTCGTTTTGATTGTAGGTACCGATACTGATAATATAATTGAATCGATCATTTTGAAAAGTGCTCATCTAGAATAGAATTTTCAGGCACTTTTTTTTTGTGAGATATGTTTTTACAGGTGAACATCAACCATTTTCAACCTCTTGCTCGCGAGCACCATGGTGCTCATTGAAGCACAAAGAGTGCTCAGTGCTCGTGTCTGATTTTGTTCTCGCGAGCACTTGATCAGCGCTTCCAGTAAACACCCCTGCGAAAATTTTATTTCCAAAGATTACAATTTCGCTGATTTCAAGCATAGCTATGTCAAAGTTGCCGTCAGGGTTGATCTTCGTTTGATGATGGTCATATGCAGTGCTCTCGACTCGAGAAAGGTTGAAGACCCCTGGCGTAGATCTCTCATGTGAATGACGAAAGGGTTCATATCTGGATTCCTTATCGCTTTAAAAGACAGATGTTGAACTGGAGTTATCTGGCATTATTAAGAATGGTGAAATAATATTCCGGAACGGAAAAAATTTTTCTTCTTCAAACGCGGGACGTATGGTCACGCACATTTCGCATGGTAAACAATGATGTGCGGCTTTCTTCGCTTTCTTCTGAAAAAAAAAAAGCAGGTTTTATCTCCAGGTCCCCTTCACTGAAGCCCTATCAGCCTCCTGGCAGGGTCATCATTAGGGGCGGCACATGAGACTTCGCATCCGAGCAGCAGGTGAGCTCGAGCCGCCCCTGCTCGTAAATTTGAAAATATTGAGAAAATCGTTCGACATCAGTTAGTAGATAGGAAAAAAGATGACGATACGATATTCGCCATGTGTTTTTTTTAATTTCGTTAAGGATAACTTGATGAAAATATTTTTAATAGTTAGAAAACAATTATATTAGGCCTATATTTGGTTTTTTTAACGCGGTAAAAACACATCCAAAGGTAACTATCATACCAATCCGCAGTCGATATGTATCCATTCCGTGATCTGAAGGGATTTTCAATCCTCCACATCCATCCAACAGATTGATTATTAACTATAAATATTATTAATTAGTGAATTAAGAAAAGTGTTTATATTAACTTTATTATTTTCGCTTATTTAACTGAACCTCTTGCCGGGGCGAGTTTACTGGGCCCACAGTAGATGGGGGGAAAAAATAAATTCGAGATGTCCCGTGGGCCCCCGACAATATAGAATTAATTATCAAATTCCCTGTTCGGATCCATTGGGAATACGTGAAGATCACATTATATAATTTTAAAATTTAAAAAAAAAAACAAAATTAGTCATTTGCAAGGTGTTAATTCGGGTTAGGAACACTGGCGTTATGAACCCCACCGCCCCCCCCCCCCCTAGGGTGGGACTGACATCGTTCCGAATTGGAATTCCGAGACGAATCTTAACATTCTTTGTCTTTTGACAAGAAATTCAGTAGAGTCCCGTGATGCATCTGATCTGAGAGCCCTGTGTGTAGATGGGGTGGGAGGGGGGCATAACTGGTGTACTGTAGGAAAAGAGTATTTTCCAGCAGAAAAAGAAAAATTAAACACTCTCCTTCTCTGAGAAAATACTGTGTTTTTCATAGTTTCAATGTATGTACTGCGTATTTCATAGCGTGCCGGTTAGGAAGCCAAAATCAAAAAACCATCTTTTATTTCATTTTTAAGGAATGCAAGCATATTTTTGTCATTAGTGCTCAATGCGATCAGTATTCATACACTTTTCTCAATCTTTGCCATTGTCAGAAAATTTGAAAAGTTAGAAAATATCGTGGAAATTAAAAAAAAATAATAATTCGCAAAACTAAAATGAAATAATGCTCTAACATTGAAAAGGCATTAAAATGCAAATGCCATCAACATCCGGGAATTGGTTATGACCATACTCCCTTCCAGAAGACACAAATTCCTCTTTAAACTTAATACATGGGAAATTTGTTTTCCTACTTTTTCTGCCACCTCATTTGGCAAATTGCCGATTTCAGCAAAATAATAATTGCAGAAAAAAAAATTGGAACAAATGTTTCATTTGTTGGAGGAATTCGAACTATGAATACATTTGATGAAATAATTTGCAGAAGAAACTAATTTTTGATGCACTACATGTGGCTCGGAACGAAACCAAATGAACAACGAATATTGCTTTGAAGATGAGAAAAGGAAATACAACGCCCCAAAAGCCAAAAAGTAAGTTTGTAAAAGCCAAAACAAAACTGCTTTTTTTTTTCTTCACGTCACCATTTTTCCCTCCTACCGATTTGACGAGAAAAAAAACATACAGTATAAAGTACAGCAGCGGAAAACCGCCTCGCACACACTATGAGCACCCTCCAGTACGAGTAAACCACGCCCACTACCAGATGCGGAAACCAGAAAGCACCATGTTCGGACCCTTACATACTTGGTTGCAAAATTGTTTAATCATTCTGTACGAAGGCCCTTGAAAAAGTAGCTCCACACGCACATGGATCACAGAGAATACCACGAAACGTACAGATTACGGAAATGTTTAAATGTTTTCAACAACGGAGAGAGGAGAGAACACCTTCTAGTTGCCGGTGCATACTCTGGTAGCCTGATAACGATAATTTACAGGGAAGAAAATAAGTTTGGACAAACCTTAGCTTTAGAATGCGCGGGAAAAAAATTCGACGAAGAAAATCGATAACGTTATACTAAGTCCAGATAACTAATTGAATTTTTGCCATGTTACGATTTTGATCTGTTCTGTTCTTTGGAAAAGTGATAACAATACACGAATGATAGCATTATTTGATTTTAATAATCGGCATTAAATGCAGTATAATTAATTATTATTATTTAAATACTAATCTCCATTGCAATTCACTTCTCGACGCCAAGAAATATGTTATCGTAATCTTCTTGGTATGCGTGGTTCATTGTTAAAATAGTTTGTTTGAGAATATCTCTCTGCGTTGCGCTTGATATCTTTGTTGAACATTTCTCTGTTAGCCCCCTCCCCATTTTTTATTGTTGCAAATCCTATAAAAGGCATTAGTTTCGAAGGACAATTGCCAATCCACGCGGGAAGGTCACTTGAGAACTTCCCTCCAAAAAATCTTTTCCGGCGATTCTGAACTGATCGTAGCACATGTTGACACACAAAGATGTCTACCTCTTGCAATTGATTCGTTTCTTTGACGTTTCCATTGCAAACCTGGTCCCGGTTTTCTGATCAATTCGAACGCTGAGTGCCGCAACACTTTGTTCGAGTCGGTGAGAGAGCGCCGTGGCTCTATATCTATGGCTGGCATCTGCGGGACTGAGATATAGGTTTGCCGA
This sequence comes from Pholcus phalangioides, assembly GCF_987345545.1. Taxonomy (NCBI): domain Eukaryota; kingdom Metazoa; phylum Arthropoda; class Arachnida; order Araneae; family Pholcidae; genus Pholcus; species Pholcus phalangioides. Next base: position 49,961,844 of record NW_028301596.1, on the reverse strand, counting down.
CACCGGTGAATACAGCAGCGGTGCCTTTCTAAAGAATTTCGTATGAGGAAAGGCCACTCGTTCCAAATGGCAGGTTGGGAAGTCGAGTTGGTTTCCCTCCGTCTTTTTCGAATGTTTAGAATTTCGGCATGTGTTTGAGCACGATTCGGTGATCAATCGCTGCTTTCTACGATCAGGGATGAGAGTTCGGGATTTATTTGGCGGAAGGATATTTCTAGTGGCCTTGGATTGGAGCAACATGCTTCAACACCCTGAGGATATAATGGATCTTTAGTTTCGTAGCGTCCGAAAGTAACATGCTTCTATGGTCCTCGATTAGGTTCGATCACGCCTAGATTCGAGAATGAGTAGCTATGTGAAAAGCTACTTGAGGCGGTCATATGTTAATGAGGCAAACCACTGGCAAGGTTGGCAGCTTGGAACCGTTTATCTGATGATGGGGTCTCTCTGAATGGGCTCGTATCGGGCGATTAGTCCTCCCACAGTTGAGTTTAGAGATTAACATGTTCGCCATAGAGAGACAGCAAAAAAATGAAACTATATGAACGAAAATATATTTTATACAATGCGAATGCATAGGGTAACAGATGCTAGACAATCGTCCAGCGAAGATATGTTTAAAACGTCGAATAGAAAACAAAAATATTGAGCAGCTTATCTACTTTTTTTTTATATGTATGTGTTTTATGTTCATGTATTTTATGTATGCATAATAAAGCACCGCTCAGTCCCCTCATCCGGGGCAATGGCTAAAATTAACAATGATCGAAAGAGCCTGGGCGGTGCACGGTATGAAATGAAATGATTATATTTTATTGTGTAATGTTCCGTTGATTTATACTCCTGTAATAGGACTTGTTATTGTGTTATACAAATTTATATAGATATATATATACATATAAACATATTTAATAAAATTCCGGATGCAACCATCTTTCGAGAACGATTCGATATCTCCTTGAGATGGGAAGCAGGGTGTGTTCGGTCCTTCAATGTTCAATGTGTAATGTGTATGCCTTTATGTGAAAAAGGTTGTCAAGGTGAATTTCTAGGATAAGGGAAACATGAAACTGACAATGGAATCCTATTTCAATAAGGTGGAAGTAAGCATGAATTATATCGTGTAACGGTGACACGAACACATTTAAAATTATATGAAAAGACGTATACAAACAAATAAACATTCTGAAGCGTTGTGGAGCACAATAATTAACTTTTGATCAAATTTTAAGCATTTAAAAGTGTATTATTCATGATCATTAATCAAATATAATTAATCAAAAGTTTTAAACGGATATTCATTTGCGTTTGAGCCGTTTTTAAATTAAATCAATTAATAAAAAACGTTCTACAAATATAACAATATATTATCGGTATATGAACTGTTGCAATGCCATACACACACACAAAATTAAACGGGACTTATTACCAAAGTACTGCTCACTGGCTCGCTTGTGGCCAAGGGACGGTCAACAGGCACTAAATACTGCATTTTCAATATTTTAAAGGGGGTCCCTGCTCTAAAGTTATGAGCACCCCTGGTAACTACCTGATACGCGAACCCTTACACACGCAAAGCCGAGTAGAAAGTGAGTGTAACTAGGAGATACTTCTACGGTTACAAAAAAAAATCTAATTTGATTGGTTAGTCGAGGCGGGGGAATGGAATGATATCTACATTCATGTCTTAATGTCTGGACGCCAATCAGTGCAGCTAAAGTCGTGGCTGACCAGTTTTTATCATGTATATCAGTTTCCCAACCTTTTTTGTCTCATCGCCCCCTTCAGAAATTTTCCCCCTCGCCCCCCAACGCAATCTAACCCATAGGATCCTATGTTAAACCCGTAGCTTTTACGTCCCCCTGGAACATTCCATCACCCCCGAGAGAGCGTTAACGCCCACATTGGGAATCCTATGTGATTTCAGAAGTTGAAATATCTTAAAGAAGAGAATGGCGATCACGACAATTACTCAAGTTCACTAACTGAAGGATGTACGTAGACAAGACGGATATTGAAAGAGGGGAAAAGAACATCTAAAGAGAATAAAATAAGAAAATTAGTCGTAAATTTAATGATTAATCACTTGTTGAGAACAAATAAGTTGAAAGAAAACAAAAAGATTCTGTAAGTATATATAATAATATAAAAAAACAATGCATCATAGTTAAAATTGATTGTCTCTGTATCATGGCAATAAAAATCTTTCAATTACTAGTTTTTTAATATTCACTTGAATAATAAATTGCATAATTAAAATTCATTATCAATCATTTGAAATTCTCAATAATTTTATTTTCACTTAAAAACACTAATTTTATTTATAATTGCGATGAATTATAAGAAAACAGGTGTTCGGCCAAAACATTAGATAACTAATTCGGTATTCCGCCAATTCACTATTCGTTCCCATCCCTAATTGAAACCGACTAAAATTTGCATCTTTCTCATCTACGTATATTGAATCTCCAAGAAATGATGATGATCGTTTTCAATTAAATTGCGCAGAAAAATATATATTAGTTTTTCTAATTTCACTCTCAGCATTGCGTTCTGTATATATATATATAGCATCTGATAAATATTCACAACAGTTTTCATTAATATTCAGAATATTTTCCCGCTTCTAGATTCAAATAATCCAATCTTCTTAGATTCCCACTGAAGCTAAAAAGAGGATTCTAAAAAAAAGGAAGAGAGAGGAAGAGTGATACACTAAGAAGAGTGTTCGAATTAATAAAAATCCTGAAAAATTATATATATCCGAGGAATGATATGAATATTTATACAAATACAAATACAAATACAAATACAACGCCACAACAGGCAAAATGCCCAACGAGGTGGCTGATAAAAGGATGCCCATAAAAATATGGATGTCATATGTTTCAAAAATACAGCAACCCCATTAAAAATGCAATTAACACAAATTATAAACAATATATACACATGATAAAATATTATACAATGCCCATAAAGAATACTTATGGTTGTCTTATTCTAAGAATGGATAGCTTCTCGATTTACCCCAACATGTTTATCGTATTTCTTTTTAAACGTGTCAATTGTGTTACAATTTACTACCTCCGGGGGTAAGCTATTCCATTTATTAACAACCCTATTAGAGAAAAATTCCCTGCGACACCATAACCTTGCATTGTCCCTCACCAATCGATACTGGTGTCCCCTTGTAAAAGCGGTTGATTGGCGGTGTGCTAAAAGTTCATGGTCCATCCTATCCATCCCATTGAAAATTTTGAACACTTCGATCATATCTCCTCGACACCTGCGTTCATCCAATGTAAACATATTCAAAAAATGAAGTCTCTCTTCATAACTCAAGTCCTGTGTGCCAATAAGGACACGCGTAGCTCTTCTCTGCACCCCTTCAATCAAGTCTATGTCCCTCTGTAGGTATGGTCTCCAAAACCTTACCGCATACTCCAGTCCAGGACGAACTAAGCCTCGAAAAAGCGGAAGAATGACTTTAGGAGAACGCGAAGAGACCTTTTTGAAAATGAGACCAAGCATTCTATTCGCTTTTTTGACAACCGCTGAACAATGTTCGGAAAACTTAAGTCGCTCGTCAATGAGAATTCCCAAATCGGTGACTCTAGTTGCATCCGGGATAGTGACACCATTCAACTCGTAAGAGAACCGTGGGTTGTTCGAACCAAAATGAGCGACCATGCACTTATCTACGCTAAACGTCATGCTCCATTCATTTGCCCATGCTGCAATCTTGTCTAAGTTGGTCTGGAGCAACTCCCTATCGCTTTCATTCCCGATTACCCCCATTAGCTTCACATCATCTGCGAATTTGCTAGTAATTCCATCGATACCCTGATCGAGTTTGTCGATAAAAAGTGAAAAAAGTATGGGGCCAAGGACACTTCCCTGAGGAACTCCACTTGTGACGTCTGTCCAACCAGAGAATTCCCCGTTCACCATAACTCGTTGCGACCTATCTCTTAACCACGATTCTATCCAATTCAGCAAGTTGCCCCCTATTCCAATCTCGTGTAAACGCTTCAAGAGTTTGCCATGTTGTACCCGATCGAATGCCTTCTGGAAATCAAGGTAAACAACGTCGACATTTTTGCTCTTACCCAAAGCCTTAGTCACGTAATCATAGAAGCAAAGGAGGTTAGTTACACATGACTTCCCCTTCCTGAACCCATGCTGATTATCCGACAATACATTATTCTCGTCTATCCACTTCACAAACTGTCTTTTGATGATAATTTCCAAAATTTTCGAGAGGGAGCTCGTCAAACTCACTGGACGATAATTAGACACCACTTCTCTACTACCCTTCTTAAATATCGGAACAACGTTAGCCAGTTTCCAATCTCTCGGGACGATACCCTCAGCAACACTACTCCTGTATATCTGTGCGACTGGCCCCAACAATTCATTAGCACCTTCCCTGAGAACCCTGGGATAGATATCATCTGGTCCTGGTGCTTTGCTTGCACATACATTTCTTAGAATATTTAGGACCTCCACGTCTTCTACTTGAATATCGTTGAGGGTTCTATTACCCCATGCAACACCCGTATATCGAATATCATTATCTCCATTAAAAACCGACGCGAAAAAGTCATTGAAAGCACTACACATGCTCTCTACCTTAGAGCCTCCTATCGAGAGGGGACCAACTGTCCCCTTACATCCATTATTGACGTATCGAAAAAATGATTTTGGGTCAGAGCCAATGTTATCTGCCAACCTAGATTCAACTTCCTTTTTACTATCCCTTATCGCTTTCTTCAACAGTCTTCTTTTATCAGTAAACAATGATAGGTCACCACGTCCACTTTTATACTCTCTGAATGCTCTTTTCTTTTCAAGATAAAGGTTCCGCACGCTATCCGTGAACCATAGAGGGTGTGATGTACAAACACGCTTTTTTCGAACAAAGGGTATGACGTCGTGCAAAACAGAGGACAGCTTCGTACTAAATTCTTCCCATTGACTTACCACCCCTACTGATTCCAACCGGTCTTTGAAAACTTCCGCTAACCTTCCTCTCAAAACATCAAAGTTAGTTCTCCGAAAACAAGGAACCAGTCTTTTGTTATCAACCTTACCCGAGGAAAAGTTACCGATGATTAATTTATCCGATGATTAACATACACACGATCGCATATGGCCGATTTCTTCCGTCCGATACTACGATGAATAATGTAAAAAAAGAGAGATATTCTGATAATTTCAACGTTTCAATTCTTCTCATTATCGGCATCTTTACGTTTTCTTTTAAATCGCGAATAACTATTTAAAAAATGGGGAAATTCTTTTTGAAAGATTTTATTTATTTTTTTCAAATAATATCTGGGAATTGGAAAGAAATTGAAAGGAATTCTCAAAAATCGAGAAAAGAACGTCTGCCGCTCTTGAGATTCGGAATTTCAAGTGAGAGTAAGTTTCCATCGTATAGAAAAGATAGAGAAATACGTGCGAACGTGTACTTATTTTCTCTTACGGAACAGCGAGAGATTTCTCTGTAATAAAAATCCGCATTCCATTCCGAAATTTCCCTTGTTAAAAAAATATATTCAAGACGAAGACGCGGTGGGAAAAAAAATCCACGTTTTTTTATGAGGTCATTTGAGAACATTCCTCTCGTAACATGCTTTTTCGTAATAATTGGAAGAATTTTTTCCTTAATACTCGTATTCATTCTTTCAAAAAGAAATAAGAGGTGTATCCACTCCGGCAGTGCGTTCAAAATATTTACCTCAATTCTTTTATATATATATTTATTTATTTCAATATTTCCTTTTCTAAAAGATGAGCTTCTGGTATTGTTTGGTATTGCCCCGGACGGACCTTGGTGATTGGTTTTAATCAATCACAAAACCTTACGACAACTTCTGTTCTTCTTTCCGTACATAGATTCTTAACCTTTCGTGTTCCACGGACACCTTGTGTCAACGCGGTGAAGACCACGGACACTCTGTGCCGATCGAATGAAGGCCACTGACTCCCCCCCATAGGGAATAGAAAAATTCATTCCACGGACACCTTGTGCATATAAATGAGTCATGGCCCTCCCTGCGTCAATAAAATGGAGGCAATGGACACCTTGTGCCAGTAAAAGGAATTCGAGTACCCGTTGGCGCAATGGTAAGATGTTCGTCTTCTACTATGAAGGTTATAACCTCAAGGTCCACAGGTTCGAATCCGGGCGAGAACATCAAAAATAGTTTCTTTACCCACAGAATCTGGAGCGACAATCTTCATTGATAGGTGGCACCTTCATTTCCCACCCCGACTCCACAGGTTGGAAATGGTGGTAAGTGACTGTAGTTGGTGGGCAGTAAAGTAAAGTCCATCGGTCCTTTAATATTTCAAGATTTTGTAATATGAATAAACTTTTCTTTTTTCCTTTTCCTTTATAGATAGATAGATAGAACCGCTCACAACCCCGGACTGATGCAAAGCACCTTACTTCCATTACCTCAAAAGAGCAGAGTTGTGTCGGAAAAGTTAGCAAACATTTATAGTGGTGGCTCGCAAGTTTCGAATCACTACAGTCGTTCTACCCATGAAGACAGCCAACTCGATGCAACGTACAAGACATTTCACTGAAATGGACAGCTGAACCAATTGACTAGGGAGAAAAATTGCACGTGCGCCCAGTGCTTGGGATTTCGAAAGAAATGTGGAAAAGACTCGTGGGCAAGAAAGAATAAAAAGAAGCTGGCATGTTGAACTGCGAGAGATTTGAGAATGGTCTAAATCCACAATATATACAAAACATATATACCACACCTCCACAGTGACGGGAAACGAAGAAACAAAGCTGCTGAGCAGTTTTGTTTGCCTTTCCTTTTACAGAATGTGCAATATATACTCACACAGAAAACACGCAGAGCCTGCACTGCGACGGGAATAATAAAACAGAGCCTCCGTTGACAGTGCTGGACATTCACATTTGAATTACACAAAAAACATTATTGACATTACAAAAATTTCCCTTTTTTTATACTATTGGGAATGCACATAAACTTAATTAAACATAAACATAATTCCTTTATATATTGCTTTTTTTTATGAGACAGTATCTGAAGTAGATTTAAACTTCATATTCAAGGAGAAAACAAATGGAATTTATAATTAGACGATTTACTTTTAAGCAACTAAATCTTATTTTATCGTGTAAACATAAATTTTCAAATCTCTTGCCCAAAATAAGTTATAATTGGATACATCGAAGCACATGAGAATAAATTCTTTTTCCATTTCTGAAATGAAAATTCAAATTGAAATATCCTATCTCTCTTCGGTATCCAAGAACTATGAATGAATCTAGGGAGCCGGGAGAGAATATACGAATTAATTTTTTTTTTCAACTCCACTAGTGACGAAAAGTATTCCATGTGAAAACAAATGCACATTTACATGATCAAATATAATTATCTGACTTTGAAAGAAAACACATGAGAGTTGAACGAAAAGAAAAAAGAAACCAACAACAGCGTGAATTATGTTATTTTTCAAATGAGTTTCGAATTTGCGTTCCCTTTCATTTAATATTCATTTAAAAAAGAAAAAACTTTTGTCATTGAAATGAAAAACGGCGAGACATTCGTAGCGATGACGTAGTTGGATAGGAATTAAGTTGCATACGTAATGGGACTGACATGGAATTACAAGAACTCCCACATGCATAGAAACTCGTCATACGTAATATACGATCTCTTTAAAGATTAAAATTTATTTCATCGTGCCTAACAGAAAAGGAATTCGGCACTTTCATGAAAATTGAAATATTCGGTGTAAACAACATATTTAGCATACAGAGAGAGAGAGAGAGAGAATTTCAGTACCATATACTGCATATTCCAACAAGGCAAACACACCAGCTTGAACAAAGGTGAAAAACGGACGTTTATCCGACGTGTAATTTCCTCAAGCTACGCAACATTAGATTGAGTCACTGATCCGATTTGGGTGCTCTCAGACATACACTAAAAACAGCATGCGAGTGAATTCATTTAATTAATCAACTAGAAGCTATTGCCTGAAGCGTAATGAGAAAATCGAATCTCCCACAGTTTCGGCTCAGCTCTCCAAATGCGTTGGATAGAGAAATAGCTGAAATTCTTTTCACAGCAAAATATTATGCTTTCATGATGTAACGAAGTTTCTTAAGGGCTCGATTATTGATGAGATTTTTCAAAAAACGGAATGAAAATTTATGCTTGATGATGAACTTAATAAGTGCGGTCATAATCCTCTGTCAATTTAGTTGAAGGTCCGTTTAGTTGAAGAAAATATTCGATAAAGTACGTAATTTACTATATATCATGTCTGATTCTCCTAATAATTTCTAGAAGTGTTACATTCTTTTTCTCCATGATATGATAGGAAACCCGCCAATCGTTAATTACGAGTACACTCCAATGTTCCGATCACGCAGGAAATGAATGATTGAGAGCTCATTCCGCATTCTCGTGAGCTATTATTTTCCAAGAAATTATAAACCCATCTTAAGAAACGCACGAACATCTACCAGAACATCTGAAAAAAGAGTGCCAAAGGATTGTTAATGAAACAGCAAAGCCAATACATATCGGTATTATTTTAATCACAGTGACGAAGGGACAATATTAAAAAAACACGTTCAAACATCACAACAGAGTCACCCGGGGCTGAAGAATAGCGGAGACGGGGAGCACATGGTAGCCCAGGAAGCTATCTCAAAGCCGGAGTTTTCCTAGAAGCAGGTTTCTGGTTTCTCTGCGCCGCGTGACCTGAGTAGAACCGTTTCGAGGGGGCAGAAACGTTTAACTTTATCACTCTACGCATTTGTGTTTTCCTAGCGTGGTGCATCATCTATTCTGTCGTCTGACATCCACGTATTTTTGCATGATATAAAGCCGGGTTTTACTAGGAATAGAATTTCTGCGCCGTATGCAGCGTGAAATGCTGCAGCGTTAAAAACCTGAAATTCAGGTGGGTTTTTTTTACCAATCAGCGTTTTCACGCCGCAAATGCTGTAGAAACCTGCTCCTAGGAAAACCCGGCTTAAAAGAGGGAGACAGAAAGGAAGGGAAGGAAAACACAATAAAAGTAAAGCCGGGTTTTACTTGGAGCAGGTTTTCTGCTCCGCGCGCAACGTGAATCGCCCGGCGTGACATGCCGTCCGCTTACCAATAAGAAAAGCGGTATGACTGTTTGCCGCTGTGGTGGTAGAATAGTCATAGTGACGACCCCACGAGGTCCCCGGTTCGAACCCACTGTCACCACAGTGGTGGTCGACTGAAGTTGGTTTTCTATGGTTTCCAACTTCAAGGCGCGAATGCAAGCCGATCTCCCTTTTAAAAAGTCTAGCCACAGAGAGCAACAGACATTCAAATGTAATTCAATCATTACACATCACTCACTTCACTTCTGAAGTATAGATGGCAACACTGAAAAATCAAACGCAACACTACATACGCACTCAGACTGTTAGGTACACACACACACAGTTACACTTTCGGCACAATTCAGTAGGTATTAAATCGCCCATAGATGGTGATAGACCTGAGTTGTGCTCGGTTTGAAAGAAAGAAACTATGACAGTTTTCCCTACAGAGCGCAATATGGGTCACGACGGCTCTTTATTCTCACGTCGGGCGTGATTGGCGGACTACTTCTGCATAATACCATCTGTAGCAGAAAGCCTTCGCACGAAGCTCGTGACGTCACTGAAGTCGACCATTTCACCTACAGTCATTGGATACACTGGTAAAAAAAAGGTGAAGTTTTCGCATACGTCGGACGTAATAAGTGAAATTACCGACTTCAGTGACGTAAAGCTTTGCGCGGAGCTTTCTGCTATAGAAGTTGTTCTAGAGGAGTCAAATGCGTCGTGCGCCGCGCGTTTCACTGATCTTTTCATTTTTGTTGAGTTTTCTTTCACTTATCTTCAAACCGAAGCATGCAGACGACAGAGTAGCCATGGGCGGAGGTACGGCACCCCCCCCCCCCATCGTCAAAGGTGGAGTAGACTGATCCAATGTATATATGAACAAGTCTATGATATGAACTGACATCATCCTCATCGTGCCCAGACTTCCTAGTTTATCTCCGCCTTTGTCTCTCTTATCTACCATATATCTATTATACTTTTCCTCTTTTATATATGTTTTTCCCCTTTTTCCTTTTTTAATGTACGGTTAGGTTAACACAAGGTAACCGTATTTATCACCGATTCGTTAAATACGGGTAACCTAATTTTTCGCCAAAACCTTGCACTGGAACTGGTTAAATGCAAAGAATACTCGCAAAGCCACGAAAATAGGAAAAAATGCACCATTTTCCACACCACCCAAGAGGTATGGTGCCAGGCGCGTTACCCCTTTGTGTACGGCGGGTTCCCACGTAGGCATATTTCCGTCTTCACCCTGCGCAACCCCCATCGAAGATCTTCTCTCGACGGGCCCCAGAGCAGCAACCGTAAGTTGGTTGGGTGCCCTGGTAGAGGCCTCGCCCGTACACCACGTTTCGGCCGAGCCCCGGACCCGGTTAAGGTCGTATGGCGCGGCCCAACGATGGAAAGAAGTCTTTCGGCACGGGCTGCTTTCCTCTGCCCCGGCTTCCTTGACAGTCGACCATCTCGCGCGCGAGGGAAATGGCGACCGACCAGCTGCACACGGAGCAAACTGGGGGGTTGGTCATCCAAACTCGTCGTCTCCGAAGATGGGACGGGCAAAAGCCGTGGAGCGCTCCTCAGAGGGGATGGATAAGAATGAAGAAATCTGAAAACATCATGTTTCCAATCAAAACAATGGAATTTTTACATTGTTTAAGAAATTCATTCCAAAAGCTTCAACAATGAAATTTCATAGCTCATTGTTTGATTTCTGAACACGGGAAAAACTGAGACGGGGTTCACACACACACAACATACCTATGCAAGGATTTCTGAACACGGGAAAAACTGAGACGGGGTTCACACACACACAACATACCTATGCAAGGATTTCTCAACCTTCGGGCATGGGCGAAGATACGTCTTCTCCCCCCTCCCCCGACAGCTTTAGGAGTCGATTGATCTAATGTGTATATATGAATTGACATCTACATCTTCGTGCCCCTCCAGCAATAATGACCATGCCCCCTCCCTTCACTTCCAAGTCTATTTCCGCCTATGAGAGGAGCTGATGCCAGGGCTATATAGCAGCATTGAGCTGATGCGCCTCGCTAGGAAAACACAACGCGTAACGCGATTATGTAACACGTTTCTGCCGACGCAAAACGTTCCAGTTCGGTTCACGTGGCCCAAAAAAAACTACTACTTGAAAAACCCGGCTTAAAGAGAAGATCCGTGAAATGCGCGGCGCACGACGCATTTCACTCCTACAGAAGCAGCAACACCTTCTATAGCAAATGCTAATTCCTTCTAGCTGAAGATAGCGCTGCTTAAGGCCCGTTTACACGCGTTAAGTAATCAAGCAGAAACTAAACTAAATTTTAAGTTACTGGTTCAAAAAGTGTCCACACACGATAAGTGATTAAGTAGATGCTCATTGGATAATTTTTTTGCAAGCCAAGGCTAGTCCATACGCATAGTCTGCTCAAAGGAAGGGAGAGATGCTTTTTCTTTTTTTTTTTTAAGCTTATAGCTCTCACCTGGGCCTCAACTAGGAGGGAGCAGGCGGGTCTGGTGCCCCGGGCGCTGAACCAAATGGAGGCGCCAAATTCACCCTTCAAGTGCTTCTTCTACATTGCAGGGGGGCGTCAAAATGCCGGCTTGCCCCGGGTGACAAAATATCTAGTTGCGGCCCTGGACTGGACAGGAGTGTGCAACAAGTGCCTGGATTTTTCCCTGTTCCCATCCATCTTCAAAAAGGGCCGCCTGGTACTTGTACCTAAGCCTGGTTCCGCACTAACAACGTCATCCCGGCCTATCACGCTGACCTCGAATCTGGGCAAGATACTGGAAAAACTAATCGCACAGAGGCTGACGTTTTACTTGGAGCAAGGAGAGGCGCTTCATCCGATGCAATTCGGCTTCAGGGCAGGAAGATCAGCAGACGACGCCCTTCGCCACCTGCTGACTTCGATCGAGGCAAACCGCAGGGAGAATCTCCTTACGGCAGTCATATCGCTGGACATCAAGGGAGCCTTTAATAACGTACGCCACGAGAAAGTCATCAGCGCCATCCGTAACCTTGATGTCCCAGCCCCATTTAGTGCGCTACTAGAGGATATCCTGCCGGACAGAGAGGTCACCCTGTCTACGGACATGGGCGAGGTATCACGCACTTTAGTGCGTGGCTGCCCGCAAGGTTCATGCACCGGTCCGGCCTTCTGGAACCTCGCATTCGATCCTCTTCTTCACTCATCGTTCCCCCTTCCCCCTGGCACAAAGGCGTTCCTTCAAGCCTATGCCGACGACCTGGTGCTAGTCCTAGCCGCTCGCCAACCGGAGAATGTCACGTCACTGGGACGCATCGTTCTCCCTACGATCTCCAGATGGCTCCAGGAAAACGACCTTCAGGTGGAACCATCCAAATCACTGGTCCTGTGGCCAAACAAGCGCCTGAAGAAGCCCTCGTTCAAACTGAACAACGTCAGGCTAAAGCATGCCTCATCAATTAAGGTTCTATGGATAATTATTGATAAGAACTTTAACTTCCTCTCGCACGTGTCGTACTTGCAGAAGAAGACGGCAAAGATGCTCAAAGACTTCAGGCGCCTCTCAGGCTCGAATTGGGGCTACGGCAAGGAGTTCCGGAATACCCTCTATCGTCAGATAATTGTCAGGCAAGTGGCCTACGGTGCATCCATGTGGTATTCCGACCCCGGCGTCAGGCTCTCAAGGGCGGTTCAGGCTCTTCAGCGCCCGCACCTCCTGTTCATCACTCGAGCATACAGGTCCACGTCGAACAAGGTACTCCAGCTGGCCACCCACAACCCTCCTCTGGGCCTCGTTCTGCAAGCGGAGAATCGCCAGGTTCGGCTGCTTAGGTTCAGGGAAGACGTCACGTTTTTTAACGCGAGATTCCTGGCCGACAGGTTTGAACGCCCGGTCCCCAGCGTTCCCCAGCACCCGTCAAAGGAACTGCCCACGAACCAAATTGCTCTTTTCCAGGCGCCATTCAACGAACAACAGTGGCAGATCTTCACAGATGGCTCCAAGAACTCCGACGGCGTGGCCTCTGCATTCGTGGCATTCCGCAACCATGTCCGAGTACAAGACTGGAGCTCCCGACTCAACAATTTCAACTCGATCTTCCAAGCCGAGATCTTTGCCATTCTCCAAGCGGTCCGCTTCGCTTCATCATGCTCTGAACCTTCTATGATCTTCACTGACAGCCTCTCTTCCCTCCACGCCATATCAAACCCGTTCAACCGAACCCAACTGGTGAACGACACTCGCAATACCCTCCTCCTGCACCCACGCATACGCCTTTCATGGATTAAAGCCCACCAAGGATTTAAAGGCAACGAGGAGGCCGACACCCTAGCAAAAAGCGCCACGAAAGCCACTTCTGCCATCACTCTCCCGCTGCCAGCTTCGCACGCGAAGTCACATTTTGCTACGCTGGTCCTCCGCAGGTGGCAACTCATATGGAATGCGGAGGAGACTTCCACCAACGTTAACCTCATTGTCCCAACGGTCTCACGTGGTCGGGAGGTGTGGTCAAGGACGAAAATCATCTTTTACACGGAACATGGTCCCTTCCCGACGTACTTGAAGAGGTTTAAGGCCTCGAATAACCACTTCTGCGCCTGCGGGGGAATCGGCGATCTCCATCACTACGTTTCCATATGTACCCTTACGGAATCGTACCATTCCTTCTTCTTGGGAGACTGGAGCGTGCACCAATATGCATGGAAACGACGTATGATGCGCAGCCCCTTCAACTACAACAAAATTGCTGCACTAATTAACTTCTTGGAAGCTTTTTCGCACCTTCTACGTCAAGATACCATGTCTGACCCCCCCGTCTAGCGACTCTGACAGCGAAAATACGGATGATCTTGACCCGCCAGTTACCAGATCACGCTCCACCGGTCAACATTTTATGCTGGTGTAATCCGAAACCCCTCAACGAGATGCGATACGACCAACTCACCCACTCACCACACCCAGGGCTTGTGTAAGCTCCCTGATGTCGACGCCGTAACTATAGGATCACATGTGTATTATCGTGTGTATTATAGGATCTCCTGTACATTTTGTATATTTGTATACTCTTCTTTCTTGCACTTTTTTTTTTTTTTTTTTCTGTAACCGTCGTAGAGGGACGGCGCGGTGTCCCCCCTTGGTAAAACTTGGCTCTCCAGCTTCCTGGATGGGAGCGCTCTCTAGCAACGGCTAGATGGGAGCCATCACTCTCTGGCAGACGGCCAGCAGAGATGCTCCCCGGCGCAGACGGCCCGGGTGGGAGCCTAGGTCTGGACACCAAGCTCCCTCGAAAGCGGACGCGCTGCTCTGTCACCTTTCCTTTTCTCACATATATCTATCCAAGAATCTAGGACTCGTGATGGGACAGTATTGTCTTCCACGGTTGTGTCCATTCTGTATGGCTCTTGCAGTCAGATTTTCTTTTACTCAATAAACGGTCTCCGGCGCGTCTCCAATACGTTAGAGGTTCTCACGAATATTAACGTGGAGGCGCGTCTGGTCTTTCAGTTGCGGCCCTGGCTCTCACTACCAGTAATATGCCTAATTCATGAGAAATTTCACACATTCACAGGAAAAATCGGTGAATGTGAGAAAATTCTTTGAATTTTTAACCCCTTCCGTCTCGCGCCCGTCAAAATGACGGGTTGAGGTTTCGCTTCCTATTTCTCGTGTCCGTGATATTTCCGGGCTGGAGCATTCAAAGTAACGCACCGAAAAGATCAAAAACAATCCATTTCTTTTATACCCGGAAAAATTTTTATTTCTCATTTTACATGCCAGACAATTTATAATGTTATCTACTGTCCATACAAATGACGTGGTAGATGTACAGTGCCATAGCAAAGTTGTGAAAAAAAACCTACAGTTGTAACACATTACAACAAAAATATGGGCGCAGTAGACATTTTAGACCAATATGTTGGAGATTACTTTATTGCTCGAAAAAGAGGAAAGAAATACTATAGGAAAATATTTTTTTCATGTGTTAGATCTCAACCTTTTTTGACTCGCGGAGCCCTTTTTATGTAGTAAAAAAATTCTATGGCGGAGCCCCCTATAGGCGCATTTCTTAATTATTCATCAAAGTTACTGATTTATATACTTTTGCTATATTTAAAAATATTTATAATTATTATTTTTTTAATTTTACGGTTTTTTTTTTTAATTTTCTTCAAGCTGCCGCGGAGCCCCTGGAGAGTGTACAAGGGCTCCGCGGAGCACCGGTTGAGAACCGCTGTGTTAGATCAAACTATTTTTAATTCCTATCTTATTTACAAAAAACAAGGTGGGGGGAAAATCCCTCGTTTGTCTTTAGTAGATGAACTTATTGAAACCATCAAGAGAATGCAAAGTTTGTTCTTCGAGAAGAGATGCAAACAATAAGAGATGTAGGAAGGAAACTCGGTACTACTGTCCAAATTGTGACGTTGGACTTTGCATCTCATGCTTTGAAATTTATCACACAAGAAGAAATTATTGATATTTATTTGTGTTATGTGTAAGTTTCATTAAATTTTCTTCTAATGTTTAAAACACGTATTTTTTTATTTTTTCCTACTTACTGGAAAGCGGGGCCTTCGTGATGTTCGTTTTTCCCTTCTTACCCGCAAGAATTGCCCGAAAAATCACGAAAGCCCAGCTGGAAAGCCAACATTCAGTCATAATTACCCTGATTGTTGGTTTTTCCTGAAAATTTAAATTTTCGTGATTTCAAGCTAAAAAAAATTCCAAAAATTAAACATGAATACACGTATTGTTCATACACTTATTTTTATACAATTTTCTTGAATAAAACGAATTAACACTTTTATTACTCTTTTCTTGAAAATTATGCGATCGTTAAGGGGTTAAGGGTTCATTAAATTTTTAAAATTTATGTGATACTTTATTTTTTCAATTTAATGCGGTGCTTTTCTTGACGTTAAATACTTAGTCATGTATTTTCACCAATAGATGGCAGCAAATTCTTTTTGGATGAGGGAAATATCCCAAACCCGTCCAGTATTTAATGTAGTATAATAAATCCTCCACACCAGCGGCCGATATTTTTGAACTTTCAATTCTCCGTAACTCCTGGGAGCAGGTCGACCGAATAAAGCTTCCACTGGTTCCAACATTGGAATTTCTAGCTTCTTTTTTAAGGTAAGTTTTCATTTCTATAGTTCAACAAACATTCATGGCGAAGATATTCTTCAACAAACTTGAAGGTTGCGTCCTCCGGCCACTTCGCCATCCTATATTTCCACGGAATTCTAGATAAACGGAAGGGGACGACGGAGCATAAACGCTTAATATCGCAATAAACTCCACCGAGAAAGAGTGATAAGACCCCTTCAAGAGTGGTGTGGCACTCCACTCTGGGAGGGTCTAGCCCAATAGTGCGCAAAGTTTTTGAAGCACGACCCCTTATAGACCAAAAAAATTTTCGGTGACCCCTTCATAGGCTACCGGAACATTCCGATTTTTTACTAGTAAATGTGCTGTCCCGAAAGCACTTTTCGGAATGCTTGTTTCGATTTTAGTTACGCGATATTGACTTCCAAAGATATTCAATTTTTTTTTAACATCACATAAATATTTACTTTGTTTTTTTTATGTACTTGGTGTCTCTTATACAAGTGTAGCGAGGTGCGTGGTCCTTGATTTTCGTATACAGGGTGATTAAGAAATTGGTTGATCCGATTTCAAAATTATTGTACCTTTGAAATCGACCATTAACAAAAATTGTTCATAAAACGTACACACATTTCCCCTCGTATATTCACATATTATTTATTATTCTATTCTGTGTTTTTAATTTTTAAGAAATTTACAATTTTGAAATCCGGTCATTCTCTCTCTTTAGGTTCCGCAGAGGAATATGGACGAGGTACATGTATGGTTTAGTAGTAGTAGTGGTCATTCTCTCTCTCTCTCTCTCTCTAAAAGTCACCCTGTCAAGCACTTGATATCGTCCGCCGCATACTCCAGAAGCACGAATGTACTATTTTTCGTTTTTTCTCTATCAGCTGTTTGTATACCTTGTTTTGCTCTCAAAGTTGTGCCTGAAACGCGAATGTAACACACGTATATGTTTTTCGATAATCTTATATTGAAACACCACGTTACAAAACATTTTAGAAAAATAACTTCCGTAGAGTAATATGGGGTAGAGTAAACATTCAAACGTCATTTCCGACGTTCTTTTTTTGCAAGGACATTGCACTTTCGTGATTCTGGCATGACGGAGCCAATATATTGATTATTGTACAAGTAGAATTTGATAAAATTGCATTCTATGATACATGGTAATTAGCTCACGGTTGAATAAAGGTATTCTTTAGTTGTGGCATATTTTTGAATAGAAATTAATTTCTTATTCGGAAGTTTTTATTTTGGACAATCTTCTCGCGACCCTCCAAGTTCATTGACGGTTTGCTCACGGTCACTATTCATTTCCATGGAGGTATTATGAAGATGGTGCCTCCAGTTCCTTACAGACAGAGCCTGCAAACTAGAATCCTCCAAAAACAGGAAAAAGGTTAACCTAGAAAAATACGCGAGATTAGAACGCTGACTATATTTTCTCGAGAAAATTACGGAATATTACGATCCCAAATATGGAAAATCGACATTTGGCGCCAAAAAAAAAATGTCAAATATGAGTGAAGTTGCTAATTATCACAGAAAAATCACCGATGGTTATGTTTTTCAGACTGTCTTCCTCATATTATCACTGGACCATGATTAGAATAGCATCTGCCCTGCTTGAAGACAACTTGGGTTCTGGTGGGGTTACCAGGCGTCCCCCTTTTTGATGTCCTTTCAAGCGTTCTCCAACGTTTTGGAAAATTAGCCCTTTTCAGCTTTCCAGAATAACTTTTCTTTTCCTTCGGGGGAAAAAACAATTTTTTCTTCACTCTGAAACATATATCTCTTATCATCGATATGAGTTTGTTGTTGGCGAAAGAATACCTCTCGTCATGTTCCAAGACGAGCAGTAAAATTGTCCAGAAGGTGGGAACAATTTATTGTAATAAGGAAAGGGAGATGGATTGTTATATTTGTTTCTTTCTCCTTCTTTTTTTTAGCGATTCTGTTGTTTTTGTGTAGAAAAATTGTTGTGGTCATTTTGTTTGTTCAATATAGTGATTCCATCTGTTGTGGAAATCGGGAAAATTGACATTACCAAGAGTGCTTGTGCCGGCGTTCCCCTTTCTCAGTTTTTGAAACTGGTAACCCTAGTTCTGGTATTCTGGGAATTCAGACGCCGATTGGTCAAAGCTAGGATCACTATATTTGCTCGAGAAAAATACGGAATATTGGGCTTCGAAATGCGGGCAAATACGGGACATGACCAATTGTAGCCAGAAAAGATATAAAAAAAGTGGGACGTCTAGTAACCATATGTATTATAAATACTGGGTGTTTATCAGAGAAACGTGTGCTGGCACCTATTGGGAAGGTGAGAAACTGCGGGCGTTAGTGATATAGATGCAGCACAAATCGGTCGAGGTGCAAAATAGGGCAAAAAAAAAAAAAGAAATCTCTCTAACTTCAGGTGACCATACATCCCGGGACAGTCCTGGTTTTTTTTTTCTTTTTCTGGCCGTCCCAACTTTTTAGCAAAAGTGTCCCGGTTTTTCCCGTTTTTTTGCATGACGCCACTTGGAGTTTTATTCTTTATTGAAATCAAAATTATAATTTATGAGTTGAAAAATAATTTCAATCATTATAATTACAAATAAGAACACAATTCTCTCACATTTGTCTTGCTGAACATTTTATTTCGTGGAATTCATTTTAATCCACTGCAATTTGCAGTAATGCTCTATTTACCGCTATTGTGAATTTTTCGTTATTTCCAGCAATATTTGGCAACTTTGTTCAATTTTGGCGTAATTTTTGGCGATAATTGGTGATGTCCCGTATTTTCCTGTATTTTGAATTCCAATTTCCCGTATTCCACTCAAGGAAATATGGTCAGCCTACTTTCACTTGATCATTTGTAAAAGAAAGTCTTCATAATAAATTGTGATATTGATGTAGGCTGACCATGGACATCGGGATTTCAAATACGGGACATCGCCAATTATCTCCAAAAACGACGCCAAACCCAAACAAAGTTGCCAAATATTGTTTAAATTACGGAAAATCACAATTGCGGGAAATGATGCATTACTACAAATAGCAGTGGATTAAAATGTATTCCACGAAAAAAATAACGTTCACCATGGCAAATGTGGGAGATTAATATTCTCATACATAGTTGTAATTATCATAAAATAATTTATGAGTTGAAAAATAATGTCAATATCTGACTTTCAATAAGGAAAAAAATTCAAGGAGGCTTCGTGTAAAATACGGGAAAAATCTGGACACTTTTGCCAAAAAAAACAGAAAATACCGGGACTGTCGTCGGAAATACGGGACGTATTGATGTGATTTCAAAGGCATAAATTTTTTTTTTTTTCACAGAAAATTTCTAATTAACTTTTTCCATTTATATTCTTTAGCCTGGAGCAAAAATCTTCAGCAGACGGCCCGCGGAACTTTTTTTGCCATGCTGTAATGACCCCCCACACACTGAGGGATGGCCGACACAGGCACTAAATACTCCATTTTCAATATTTTAAAGGGGTCCCCTGCTCTAAAATTATGAGCACCACTGGGAACTACCTGGTAATTGAACGCGAACACTTACACACGCAAAGCCGCGCAGAAAGTGAGTGTGTGACTAGGAAATACTTCTACGTTACAAAAAAAGGTGCCCCCCACGTACTGCACCTGATCAGATCCTTCGCCCCCCTCCCCCCCCCCCCGATTGACCGATTCGGAATCAGTGAGAATGATGAAAAAAAATTATTTCAAAATAAGGGGATATATACTTATTTAATGTGTAATAAATTATTTCTGATATTTAATGAAAGAGTTTCATATTTAATGAGGAAAAAGAAGTAATTTAAATTCACACACACACATATTTATATTGAAAGAAATTATTTATCATATTAATTGAGAAAAAACGATTTATAATAATTTAATGAAAGAAATTATATTTTGAAATCGATTTCACACAGAATTATTATTTTTTGATGAAAACTCATGTTTAATGAAAAAAAGCCTGAACTGCTGAAATTCATATATAATGAGAAATAATTACATGTGTCTCTCCCACTCACATCTTTTGTTTCCAATACAAACTCTTTTCTTCCAAAAATAACACAGGGTGTTTCAAAAAGAATCATCCGATTTAAAAAAAATCAGCTTTTAATCCGTTTTGATCGAATAATGTATAGGTAGAAATAGGGGAATCTAGAGTTTCGCGCAGTTGCCGGCAGGTAGCGCTAACGATCTTCCTTCGGCCGCCACTTCAATGTTTGTCATGATGGTTACTGCACAACAGAAATCGTTTTGTGTTCTAAGCTTCGCGAAGAGTCCGTAACAACTATTCATCGCGCTTTTCGTCGACATGACTGATTATCGTTGCTTATGATTATAATTGCCATTCGAGAATAAACATAAAGTGGCAGGGGCGAAAGTAGACAATACCTTCCTCCGATCAACATGCACATCCTCGGTAAACCACACCCCCTTCTCCCGTTTGAAGATCATGAATACGCTTATGTGCGGGAATCCAGCAAATCACTCAAGGACAACGCATATGGCACAGGGAGTGGACACAAAACCGTTTAGCCGACCTCCCCCCCCCCCCACCCTGCAGAGTGAGACGGGGGGAGGGGCGTCTGTTGAAGTCTGAGAGGCCTACTAGAGAAGGGGGAGGGGGTCTTTTGAGGAAGTATGAATTGAGGGGAATGTTAGTTCAGGTGCCTGCAAAACTAGGGAAAGGTTAGGGAAAGGAAAAAATAACAGGGTGAAGTCTGGTTTCGTGAATATGTATCATCTATATCAGGGGTGGCCAACTTCTTTCTGTTCGAGGGTGACCAAAAATCATTAATTCCGGATGCACCCATCTTTCGGGAACGCTTTGATATCTCCTTGAGATGGGAAGCGGGGTGCGTCCGGTCCTTCAATGTTCAATGTTCGAGGGTGAGCATAATGGTCAGACGCAGTGCCGCACCTAGGACAAAAGTCGTATATACGCCGCATATGCACAAGGGGATAACGTATACAAGTCGGGATCGGGAAATTTTGCCGCCGAGATTTGGACCCCTTGTACGCGAAACGTTGGTATCTGACATTTTGCCTGTCCTGAACGTATGAGTGACCATATAAGTAGATGAATGACCGAGTGAGTGACCAAGTGAGTATGAAATTGACTGTAGGAGTGAGTTAGTGAGCGTACAAATGACCACGTGAGTGACCGTATCTGTGTGAGTGTGCAATTGACTGTACTTTTGGCATAACTTTTGGTGCGTATTCCGAAGCCCGAATTCCCGTATTTCTCGAGTAAATATGGTCAGCTTATTGTTAACCGACTGACGGTCCTGCACGTATATGTACGTGTGAAGTTGATGCCTTCCAAACGGTCTAGGCCGTATTTTTACGTGTGAACTTTTCGACTTCCAAATGGTCCTGGCCGTAAATATACTGACTTGCTTTCCCCCCATAAAGAATCACTAAGCTGGCTTAGCATACGCCCCTCTCTTTTCTCCACAAAATGACCATTGTACTCGCAACAGCGCTGGGCGTTGAAAACGACAAAATGGCTTCTGCCTCTTCGGCGGGAGGGGACATTTTTCAATTAACTTAGCAGATAGACGTTTGACAAGCAGCTCTCGAATAGTCAGTTCAAAGAAGCCTTAATCCTTTTGTAAACGAAGAGGAATTTTCAGAAAGTATAAAAAAGGCTGCTCTTCAGCAAGAAATGCCCCACCTAAAAGGCACGTCTTTATCTTATTATAGAAATTCTTATCGCTTGATTGTAGGATATGTACTGGCATTCACTTTTATTTTGGCATGAAAAAATTACATCGTATTAAAACTCATTGACTGCGAAACACTGAATGCATAGAGATAAACAGGATTCCCCCCCCCCCCGAATTGTGACATCCTGGCTTTCCAGTGATTTTAATTTTTTACAGTATAGGCGAAATTTTTTAATTTTATTTTTTTATTTGTTTATCTTTACCTCTTTATCACTACTCAAGTACGATACGGCAGAACCTCAATTATCCGATGTGATTGGAAAGCCCTACATTAGAAAACCAAATACAGTATCATGTTTATTTACGCAGAGCATAATTGATACCAGTGTTTCTTAACTCCTTTACCCTACCCCCTGTAACCCTGTTTGGACCATGTTTTCTTCTCACTTCTTGTTTCTTGGCCTTTGCCTGGGCCCCTAACCTCAACCAGCAGACTAAACCATTTCAAAGTATACAAACTATTTTCTTTTTGAAAAAATTTATAGTGAAAGCGAAAATTTTATAAACAAAGACTGTCATAGTGTCTGTCAAGAGTGTCATGTCTCTAGAGTCCAGCGAGCTTCCCTCTTGTGAAGGTTATATGCTGGGCAGTGATGCCAAGATCGCGCCAACCCACCCCCTCCCGCGTGCAAAGTGATTTTCGGGAGGGGGGGGGGGTTCAATATTTCGATGGAAGTAACAGCTTACATATTTACATACTTTCGGAAATTATTGTGTGCCAGAATTTTATCATGTAGGCCCCATGAAGACATTATACCCCCCCCCCCGGACTATGCCTGGATCAGCCCATACTTGTGAACCAGAGTTGGGCGAACATACACAGAGAAAGCATATGGGCACGTATGCGCATCACATTTGTGGTAAGGCGTACATAACATATATGGAATTCTATTAGGTTTGCGCAAACTATGCCATCCTAATGTTCAGTGAAATCGAGAATGCGGCTCATTTGCAATACCTAAATCCACGCATGTATTCAATCTCTGCAACATTTCATTGCTCAGTTGATAATTTTCAGATAGTACCAGTGCTTATGCAAATATATACATTTTTATATCATTGTTCATCACTTCGTTGAGCAATGTTCTAAAAAATAAATAAGGCAAGGGCACTCGTGTGTGGCTTTTTTTTTTTAAATTTTATCGGTTATAGTAAGAATTAAAAAAAAACAGTTGGAAGTGGAAATAAATATAAGCATGTTATCACATTGTTGACGGGTCATGAGTAAATTCGAACTTTCAAGCAGGATAAACCTGTAAGCGGTTCTCAACCGATGCTCCACTTCCCAGGGGCTCCGCGGTGACTCGAGGAAAATAAAACAAATCAGTAACTTTGATGGATAAATAAAAAATAAGAGGCCTACAAGGTTCTACCATAAAAATTATATGCAAAATGTGCTCCTCGAGTGAAACAAGGCTTCACCATAGAAATTATATACTGAAAAGGGCTCCCGAGTAAAAAAAAGGATGAGAACCGCTGCTGTAACGTTCATTAAGTTGAAAAACCACAGAAAACAAACTTCGGTAGACCACCACTCTGCCGCCAGTGAGGTACAAACCTGGATGCTCGTGATGAGAGCCCAGAATGATGTCCACGCGTCGACACAGTAGCTCTAGAATATACTAAGTGGCCACGGGTGAAAATCCAGTAAAATATTGTGCTGTAAAAGCTGAGCCACGGCTTATGATTAAGCATTACGTACAAAAAAAAAAAAATGTGCATCTATCAATTCCTCACACTTATGTGACAGGACATGAATGAGCTTGTACGTGCTCATCAGGCACAATGCCTCAACATTGAACGAAAAAAAAGTACATTTAAATTTAAAAATAAAATACAATTTTTCTATAGTATCTTTTGTGGTCATTTACTCACACTTCTTATAAAAAGTGTGCTCATTGTACAAACGAAACATCCAAATGGTTGACTGACTTTTTTTTTTTCCATCTAAGATAGTGATCTGGTGGCCCAGCCATTAGATACGTCGGAAGAGTTACGAAACCGTGGGTGCTTGACTTGAGCTTTACATGGAAACTATTGATCCCTGAATGAATTTTGGAGGTGCTCAGATCAGTGGTACAGAATACTGTAGGTACTCGAGCACTCACTGCATCCTCTGGCTACACCCCCACTGCCAGTCATCCCCCTAAATGCCAGAATTTTACTTATATATTGTGGAATCTTGACTAAGTACTGCACTGTCAGTTCCCTTCCCACAAGAAATTTCTGGCTACGGCTCTTCCAATAGCACCATTGTCCACATAATAGAAAGATCTTACAGGTCTTGAGGTCAAACAACCTAACATAACATTTATTTGCACAATAATGTTTTTAGGAAGAAATTTAACGATCAAACGGGCCACAGCAATTGAATTCAATTAGTGAGAAAAACTAATTTCTTAGCAAAACAATTATCGTACTCCCCCACATTAGCTGGCATGCCGGGAAACAGTGGGGCATTCCAGCATGCTGAAAATATCCGTATTTTCCGGAATGCCGATAAATTTGATTCACGGATTCTGGAAAATTCTTGAATATCTTTATTTTTTATTAATTTCTTATCAGGAAAATAGATTATACATATCCGCGGAGCCAACAATGATGGTTCTTACTGGATGTTAGTGAAAACAAACAGTTGAATATTTAATATTAGAATGAATAACTGAATGGGAGGAAGAAGGAAATGAAATATTTCAGAGAGAATCTGAAATATTGTTCAATGTCGGTACTGTAATTGAAAGAAGGTAAAATTTGATTAGTCTTCTATACATGCGTATGAACAGGGCCGCAACTAGATGCTTGGTCACCCGGGGCAAGCGCGCATTTTTACGCCCTCTTGTAATGGTAAGGGAGAGGTTTCAAAATGAAATTTGCACCCCCTTGGGTTCAGCGCCCGGGGTACGAGACCCGTCTGCTCCCCCTAATTGCGGCCCTGTATATGAATGAAGGCTGACAGTTGAATTCATATCAGATGGCATGGAGTAATAAAATTCAGGAACTATTTAAGTAAAATACTTTCTTTTCAAAGTTTTATGAACACAAGATAATGCATAGATTCAATTTATTCCTGAGGAAGAACGAGACAAATTAATATTTAAAGAAAACGAGGAAGAGTGATTTAGAAAAATATATATATATATCAACTTTATTCGGAAAGTCCACTGATTCAGCTGAATGCATGCTGTGATCCTATTATAACCTCACTTTTTCCGGCATGCCGAAAGTGGCCAAGACCACAACATACAAAAAGCTGGTGTCCCTCGTGTTTTACGGCATGCCGGCCAATGCGTGGGAATACGGTAAGTTTGTTGAAATTTTTGAGTAAAATAATTTGGTAGTTGTTCAAATCAGCGCTCGTGTGTAATCACTTCCATTTTGCCCAGATCTTTACTTGAAAAGTAAAAAATACGATGGCAGAGGAATGGGAAAAAAAGACGAGCCCACAAAAAGCCAAGTATTGTACTTAGTTTGAATCCTTTTACGAGAGAACACACCTTTTCCTCTCCTACAAAGAAGCATTCAACAGTGGGCGGAACAAAAATTTTAAACCACACAACACTAAATCCGATATCCCGCTGTTTGTACGGGGGGAAGGAAAAATGGTTGGATTTTTTTCGAAGCAGTTTTGTGACAATTACCTGAACCTTTTTCAAGTAGATTTTCTCAACACCCTCAAACCGTCAGTCGGTTAATGCTCTCAGCATGGTAGAATGGTTACTTCATAAAACATTATCAAATAAAAAAAATAATTTGACATTTGTTATTTCGTGCAATGCTTTTCCGGTTTGCTTTTTCACCTGCTAAATAAACAGTTGACTGAATATTTTCACCAATAGACAGCAGCACATTGGTTTTGTATTTTTTTTATGGAAAAACTTAAAGCAACTGATTTCATTCAAATGACGATTTTTTCGAAAATGGTTTTATAAATTCATTTGGAAGAACGCTTTGCACAGAAACTAAAACTATTTTATTCTTGTACATGCAATAAGTAGCAACAAAGTTATGACTAAATAATGTGATTAATTATGACTCAAAATTATGCAAGATATTCTCATTCAGTTATTCAACAGTGTTTCAGATAAACACTGTTAGTTAGCTGTGCAATGAACTAGGATCTTGGAATTTGTTTAGAATTGAATATTTTACAGCTGTTTGAATGAAAAAAATTGAATTTAATGGAAATCCATGTAATGTTTTACGAAAACTGCCATATCTCAGAGATTAGTTTGTGTATCTTGAAATTTTAGTTCATTGCACAGACAACACTCATAGCAACATACAGTATCAAAACTATTCAAATAAATTGTGTGGTTTTCAGTGTGCAGTCTGGCGTAAGTACTAAAAATGAGCCAATTTTGAGAACATAATTTAAAATATCTCAAAAAGTTTTAGAGATATTTCAGAAATTTCATTGGATTTCCTTATTTCATACAGTATTTTGGTTCAAACCCCACTCGTTTTGTCAAAATTATAGTTTTTTCAAAAAAGTGCCCCGTACGTAGGCAGTTGCCTTAAAAAAGGATAATTTTTGAAGGAAATTTTGCTCGTCGAGATTACCGTCGCTCACCTCCGATGATTGCGTAAGAAAATCTGCTACTGCTACTTCCGTAACTCTCACCTCACGGTCCAATTGTTGCCACCCCTGATCTATGTCACCCAGTGTCAAAGACATCAAAATCTCCGCTTTTAACTAACACCAGAGCTGTCTTAAGGACGTCATGGCCCCGGGCACGGTGATTTTTCCAAGGCCCCTATCTGACTAGAAATGTTTGCGTTATGCTCACTCTCGAAAATTTTAAACAGGTCTTATTTTTATGAGGCCCCAAGCGTTGAGACGACATTGCTTGTAAAACTATCTGTCCACAAAATATAATCTAATCCAAATTGATGGTTCTGTATAGCTACAGGACCATCAATTTTGGAAGTCACTTGCTATCAAACTTTGTAATCAAGAACTATACACAATTTAGGATGATGACAAAATAATGTTTCCAGAAGTTATTTACTGACAGTTCTGTCAGATAAATTATTGTAAAATATCTTTGAAAAGAGATTTTTTTTTCAGAGATCCATAAAGTTTGAAATGACCTGCTGAGCCATGGACTGGATGAGAGGAGTATAGTATTTGGTGGCGAGAACTATACTCCTGTATGAAATATATCTTCAACCCAGTTCTGTCGGCGATAAAAAAGAAAATGTAGTCTCAAACTTCTGAGATACACTTCCTTCAGGATTTAGACCGTTTTGAGTGTTCGTAAAGCGAGACTTGTTCGTAACCCGAATAATTCTCTGCTGTTCGCAAACCGAGATGTTCGTAAAGCGTGGGTTGACTGTATTTTAGAATGAAGTGGATGAAAAAAGAAAAGAAAATCGAAGAAATTTATATTTCCTTCAATGAAAATGGAAGAAAAAAAAAGAGAAGATAACAAAAAATTCCCACAAAACAGATAACACTTGCTTCCCTTATCTTCACCTAAAACTTTGCTCTTTTCTTATCCGCGTTATTTAAAGAACAGCTGTTCTGGAAGCACTCCTACACGGAGTAGTGCAATAACTATAACTTTGTTTTCACTGCGCAACATTTGAATAAAACACACAGTTTATTACACAAAATTATTTCTATTTTTAAAATATTTCAATTTTCCAAAGTTGATACAAAATGATTAAAAGGAAGATCGTGGAGTGTGTGCCGAATTTTTCCGAAGGACAAAGCAAAGAGGTAGAAAAAATTCATGGATATATTATTAATATATAAAAAAAGGATCACTCCATTTTTTCATTGGTATATAATGCTTTATCATATTTATTTAATTCCAATTTGCATGGTTTAAATTATAAAAAGAAGGGGGGATGGGAATTACGGTATTATTTTGATCAGAGGCGCATTTATGGTTTTTCCGCATGCGGGCTAAACGGATTTTGCCGCGATTCTCCCATTCTTGTCTAATTTTTCTTGACTACTCTTTCCGTGAATTCGCCATCCTGTGATACAATTTCAATTGAAATTGATAAATACAACCCGCTTGGCCTCCCTCTCCCCACTCCTGCAAGCACATTTGTGTTTCTGAGTCACTCTTTTGATCACTATCATGCTCACACTCTTTTTAAGTGACTCATTTAATCATTCGCATGCTTGCACATGCTCTAGGTCACTCTTTTGATTGCTCACTGGCATGGTTCCTTGCTGGGTCACTCTTTTTATCATTTATACCTTTACACACCCCTTTACCATTCTTTTGGGTAGGTTGACATGTTTGCACACACTCTAGATCACTCACTGATCTGGTCTTTCACTCTGTGAGTCATTTTTATTTGGTCATTCACATGCTTGCTTGCAAATGCTCTAGATCACTCACAGACCTGGTTCTTCACTCTGTGGTCATTTTTTTTTTTTGGTCATTCACACATACCTGCAAGCACTCTAGGTCACTCTTCTGGTCATTCACACATTCTTCTACACTCTCATTGTTTTGGGTTTTAAAATCATTCAAAGTGGTTAGTGATTCAATTATATACTAATTCCAAAACCCCTGTGTCAGGAACTTCAAATATTTGCTTTTCAATATAAGAATGCCCATTGGAAATACACATGTTAATAGCACGTAATATTCAGAGTGACTAGGTTAAACAAAAAATAAATACTCTTATATGATTGCACAATAATTTTCTACTCTCTCACAAATTATTTTGGCAATATATTATTATTTTTTTTTTTCTTACAAAATATGCAATTTGAATAGAGCATAACATAAAATCTGAAGGAAAAACTATTGAATGATTTGATATTCTTCAATTCAAGATGATTATTAACCTTCCAAAATTTCTTCAACTGCTCATATGTTCATGTGAATGGATGTGAACATTCGCTGTACTCTTTTTATAACACAGATAGGTGTTTAAAAAGTTCTTTTGTGCCATACATGTAATGTTGATTTCTGTTATTATTAAATTATCTAGATAATACTTAAAATAATACCATTATTGCACATAACATTAGAATATATATAGCAATCAAAATACTAAATTGTACTACTAAAATGCCCTTTAATTTGGCAGTGCTGCCTTGTATATGATGTTTAAGAAACTCGTATAACTTATTCGTAGTGCAAAAAAGAATGACCAGGTTTGACTATGATATGGTATATTTACTAACATTTATATAATGCAATGCTTTTCCATTTGAAGCTATATCTAAACGTGCAAAACAATGCTATGGGTATCAATAAAAATTTTCTTTGAAACTCAGGATTTATACAACCTGACCTAAGACATTTTTAGGTGAGAATAAATGAGTTTAATTAGTGTATTAACAGATACTGCACGAGAGAATTTATAATATGGAATAAAATTTTGGGCAGATCAGAAAATTTAAAGTCTCAAAATACTTATTTTGTGCTCAGTAATTGTAATTCGAAATATAAAACACTTTAATCCGCATAAAAATAAGAGTTTTATTTAACATATCTATCAGGTAAAATAAAAACTATTTGACAACATTGACAGTACATTTGTTTGACTGTTTCAATACTTAGCTAATTTCTGAAGTCAAAAGACTAACCCTGATCTCCTATCATACGTATTTTGAATAAACAGCTCTATTTTGCTAAGTAAATTGAACACAGGTTATCAGTAGTGTAGAAAAAATGGACAATAAAATTATATGTCATATCTTCTAGACTCTTTTTATGTGAAAAAATTCAAAATTGCAAATTATAATTAATATTTTGTTTTAATTATTGTAGTAAATTAATGTTTAAAAAATAAAACATTGTAATATGCAAAAATGTAGGTTTTTCATCATGTTATATATTTATAGTGTTCAAAATATTATCCAGAAGCATTCGTTTATGTTTTTGGCAGTTTTTGATGGTTTGAACCAGTTTTTTGGCAGTTTAAACAAGTTTTTGACATGTTATGTCAAAACCCTAATCCTGGTTATAAATCCTAGTAAATTTTACAAAGTTTATAAATGCATATATGAACTTGATGTAGAAATGACATAAAACACTTGATGTAGAAATGACATAAAACACTTGATGTGGAAAAGGCATAAGTCTTTATGCCTTTAAATTTTCTTATTTTTAATTAATGGTGATCAGTGATCATAATAAATCTCGGATTTCTCTCTCAGAGGTAATTCCTTATTTGGAAACCTAAATCCACTTATATCTTTCATTTCAATGGAAAAATAAGCTTAGATGAAGTAATTTGATCATTAATTGCTAATGAATTTGGGTAAGATATTTTCTTGTTTTTCTTCTTCCTTTCTAGAAACTTATTCAAGGTCAAGTCTTGCCTTATCTTGTTTTTATTTTATTCAAGAAGCATTTTATCACCAACTTTAAAATGTTATCTTTGTAGGAGATTAAATGTTATTTTGTGAACAGTCAGCGAAATGCCTCTATTGATATAGACCAAAGAAAAATAATGACAAGCATACATGTGTTAACTTATGATAGCTGTGAAGATAGTGCTTATAGTCAGCTGATAGATAAGTTTTAAACTGGAGTGTTTATGTGA
The DNA here is from genome assembly GCF_987345545.1 of Pholcus phalangioides. Taxonomy (NCBI): domain Eukaryota; kingdom Metazoa; phylum Arthropoda; class Arachnida; order Araneae; family Pholcidae; genus Pholcus; species Pholcus phalangioides. Next base: position 49,931,316 of record NW_028301596.1, on the reverse strand, counting down.
TTTTTTATTCACACGAGACAGAAATTAATGAAAATCTTATAATAAAATGGTTTTAAATAATTTTTTAACAAATCTATTGCTAAATTAGACTTGTGTTTGAATCTTTTGACATTTGATTACATTGAAAATGCCTGTTCTTGTGTCTATTACTCTTCAGACGTGAATGTCTAAAATATAGGATGGTTTTTTACATGTTTGAAAAAAAAAGGATCTACAACAATGAAGAGGAAAAACCAGCAATAAAGACAAATTATAGTTAAAACATTAAGTGCTAACATGTTTTGGGCATGTCATTAGACTTGATATGGACTAATGAGATGTAGGGATGGGACAAATAGTGTGATTTGGCCAAATACCCAATATTCGGTGGCCTAATATGAGTTTTCTTAAAAATCACAATTAGGAATAAAATTTGTGTTTTTAATTGCAAATAAAATTATTATAAATTTTAAATTATTAAATTTCAATTACATAATATATCATTTGAATATTAAAAAAACTGGCAATTTAACGATTTTTATTTCCTTGATATTGACAATCAATCCCAATGATATCAAATATAATGATTTTAAAAAGATTTTTTTTCAACACCTGTTTTAATATTTAGAGAAAGATGTACTCTCCTCTTGTTAATACAAGATAGAGAGAAAAACTGGCTAATTTTATAGAGATACTGATTTTGGGAAAATTCTCATCTTTGCCCCCTACCGAGACTCGAACCCAGGTCCCCCGAATGCCGGTCAAGTGCTGTACCTTCTAATCTATAGTAACAAATAGAATATTTAACCAATGGAGCACATATATATATGCTGAATGGTATATTGCATGGTCGGTGACAGCAATCAGTATTATTTTTACATCTAATTAAGCAAGTGCCAACCATTTATTTGCTGTCACCTAGTGATGCATTATAAAATTTGTGACTCATTTTCTTGTTTTTCCTCTTTAAATTCCCCTTTTGCCTTTCTTAGTAGTTTGATATAGCGATACCTCAGCTAACTGGTTAGCCAAAACACGATTATCTATAGGTTTCTATAAACTAGTTTAATTTGTTCTAGGAACTGTCAAAATTGCAAAGCAACTTTCGTAAAACACTAAGAAGCACTATAAAATATATATATAAACTGACCAAAGGCTGACATAAACAACTTCATAATTGAATGAAGGATAATTTAAAGGAAGATGAAAAACTGGATATCTTTCAAATTTTGCACTATTGTATGCTATGCAGTCAGTTTCATGAGCCATAGTGAAAAAAGTGTGTGAGACGGTATGCTATGTGATATATTCAGCTAATCTCTCCCTCACACACATATGCAGAGGGAAAAGATAAGTCCCTAGAATGTCCAGACTGTTGAGTTTGGTTTCAGTGCATACAGCAATTATTAATACCATTCAAGGGCTAAGGCACTTTTTTGAACGTGTTTTATCTTGACTTAACCATTTCGTATACATCAAATGTCTCAAAATCTTTGCTAAAGAGAAGGGTAACTAGGTAGCGATTCCCAGATGGAAAAATATTAATGTGGCTCAAGTGAGTTAGTTATTCATCAGATTTATTTTGATTGACACAAAAATTTATCTCATGACACAGCTGTTTTATAAGAGCTGATGCATCCATATCAACTAAAATGTCCCTTAGCTGAATCTGCATTCGTTAGCTCAGGCGGAAAAATGGAAAAAATATTTGTCAGCCGAAAAATTTGTAAGCAGACGCGTTCATTAGCCAAGGTATATTGTATCTTGTCTAGTTACTTCCTTCAGTAGTGAACTTGGCTTGTGTATTTCATGCTCGCTTTTATTTTATTGCAACAGAATTCTATTTTCACTTTCACCCTATCGTAGAAATTCACTTTGGCATATTCTCTTTCTCAAAAGGGATATACACCACAATAAAATCTGTGCTCAGATGGCAAAATTTTATAAGTAACTTTTTTAAAATTTCACTGTAGCAAATTTGTAAAAAAATATTTTGCCAAAATGCAGTGCTGTGGCTTTTTGACCTATCACAATTTGCCTTCATTGTTTCGTCATATACTGAAAGGGAAAGACAAAATTTTGAGGAGCAAGACTTGGGAATGCGAACAACTCAAATGTTTGGGAAAAGTAGTGACTTATGACATTTTGCCATCTGAGCACAGAAATATGATCAGTAAATTTTCAATTTGTACAATAAATTCCAATTAATATAATTTAAAATTAGTTTGATGTGCATGATATTAGGCCAAAGGGGTGATTACCAAAATAGTAACCCAATATTTGTCCCATCTCTCTATCAGCCCTAATATAAAATATACAGAAACAAAGCTCCGAAATAAGATTTTCCTCAACTTTCTCTATTTAACTTTAATCCAAACATAATCATACTTTTTTTTTACTGTATAACAATTTATCTGAAGATGTGATGTCATTCTCCACTATTCATGTGAAGGTTCCACCAACTAGCTGATTCGAAGATGAATTCTGGAAAGAAAATTCAACCACCCTTGCAGGGAATCGAACCTGATTCCTTGAGCAATCTATATCACTGCACTAAAAAGGCAACAAACCTTTTTCCTTACAGCTCATGCATGCTGAACAAGACTGTAAATGGAGAGTCTGACCTTACTCAGGCCAAAGCACAAACTCCAAGGGAAAGGGTTTGTGTCCTGGGTAGTGTAGTGGTCTGGCACGCTCACCCAGCAAGTGAGAGAACATGGGTTCAATTTCTCATAGAGGCAGTTGAATTGAATTTTCTTACCTGAATTCATCTTTGCATCAGCCAACTATTGAAACCTTTGTATAAACATTCATTACATAAAGTTTCTTTCCTAACTGAACCCATATTTATAAATAAGGAAGGCTAGGTTACGTCTCCAGGGTGTAGATGGTAGCATGCTTGCCCAGTTTACTAGAGGGCCTGGGTTTGAGACCCAGTGGAGACAAGGTGACTTTTCTTTTCATGTTCACTTTGGCATAATATCCGGAAAATATCTTTTCTCTTGGACCCATATTTGATTATAATTACTAATTGTTTCAATTTTATATTACTCTCATAAATTCATGTGAGATGTTATTTTTTTCCAGGTTATTGATGCAATATCAGCAGCAATATCATCAACAAAAGATGTTTCTTTGTTAGATGTGGACCCTGGTCCTTCGACAAACAGGACAGTGTATACATTTGTGGGATCTCCAGATGCTGTAATAGAGGGAGCACTGAATGCAGCCCGCAAAGCCTATCAGTTGATTGACATGACCAAACATAAAGGTTGCTATGGAAGAAATTGTTTTTTTAATACACAGATAATTTATCTCATTGATAAAGTTTTTTTTTTTAATTATTATATAGTAAACCTGTTTTTTACAGAACCTGTATTAAGCGGAAACCTGTCTTCAATGGAAAATATTATGTGTAATAGCTTTGAAGATATAAATTTTTAAAATCACGTCATTCATTTATGCGAACACTTTTCAATGTTATTAACATCTGACTGACTCACCCTTCTGAACTTTGACTCAAATTTTTTTGTCAAGGTATAATCAGTGCCATCTAAATGCAAGGGGTCCTGGGGAGCCTCATGATACATATTGATGAAGATACAATTGTCAAGAGTAATTATGTAAATTGGTGGTGGGTATTTCTAGCCAGGTGAGGAGGGGGCTCATAAAAATCACCTTGCCCTAGGGCCCATGATGTTTTCAAGATGGCCCTGGGTATAATGATAATCCTCCAAAAAATTGTATAATTAATAGATCATTGTGTCAATCTGTAAGACATGTGCTCTATGTAATGTACTTAATGTGAATATTGGTACTTCAGGTGAACATCCAAGGCTTGGAGCCTTAGATGTCTGCCCATTTATTCCAGTACAGGGAGTGGAAATGGAAGAATGCATTTACTGCGCAAGGAAATTCGCAGCAAAACTGACAGCAGAGCTAAAAGTACCTGGTTAGTACAAACGTTTTTTTTCTAAATTAGGTATTTTCATTAAGACTTCCAATGACAAAACTTCATGTTTTATTGCATTTAAGTTGGTGATTCTCACAAAATTGGCCTAAATGGTGTCCCCAGCAGTATACGTTTAATGTATTTGGTGCAGCATTTTTTTTTCCCGTCACTTTCTATTTATATTTGTGTTTCTGAGAAGTTGCTACTTGGTTTTCAATTTCTTCATCAACAGATTTTTAAAATTTGCTCAAACAAATTTTCATTTCCGTAGAAAATTTCATTCTCCTGGCTGTTCCCCAGTCTATTTTCCAATCTTTAAAATTATAACTTGTTACATTATATTTATTAAACAAAAATATATGTTTTTTTTTCAATAATATATGTTTTTAGGACCTGTATAATTTCATCTTTTTTTCATAGACTTAGACTTATGGGTGGGTGGTTCCACAGAACCTAGCACTGCGACCAGAGGCCTATTGTACTACCCCCCCCCCCCCCAAAAAAAAAATAGACGTTTTCGATAGAGACCTGTAGCTTAAGCAAAGTTCAGCAGAAATCTAATAGGAATGTCTTGAAGCTCTCATGGTTCAATCAAATTGCGACTCAAGTGCTCATACCTGTGTGCAGAGCACATTTCACATTCACAAAGAAAGTGAATAGCTGTTTCTTCTTTATATAAACAACCTTTACAGGTTGAGTCACTACTAATTCCTATGACATTAAGATGCCTTTTAAGAGTACAGTGGCCATTAAGTAGACTAACAGCTCTACTAATGACATTTTTTCTGAGCTTCATCAGCTCCTTCTGCCTAAAACTAGGGTAGTCACAATTTATCTCTTTTGCCTGTCGCTGACTATCAGTGTTCAGCCAATCTTGGTGCTGTTTTCTCCTGAATGAGTTGAAAACAGCATTTCTGATCAATTCCTGTAAAATGCCCAAAGCTGGCTTAAGATCCATGAATAGAGTCCTGGAATCCCTTCTAGCCAGCCCCTTTCATTCCCCCTTTCAGCCAATTCATTACCTGAGATAATTGAATGACCTGGCATCCAGTAAAGCTTGACTCTGTTGTTATTGGATAAATTACAAAGTGCAGTGTAACACTTCCAAACCACATGAGAAGGGATTTCAGACTTCTGAAAAGCCATCAGCGCATGTTTTTTTTATTATTTTAAACATATTTTATCGAAGGTTCATAGCCAAATTAAAATTTTCCCCAGTTTTTTATTTTCCGTTTATGACATTTGTAAAACATTGGTTCAAGTCCTACAACACCAGTTGCCACCTACGAAATTTTGTGTTGGAAAGGTTTAGAGAGAAGAATGTAGCAATCACTTGAACTTCCTTTTAAATCAGTTACAATTGTAAATTACTTCACAAATTAAAGTGATTCAAAAGAAAAGAGGTGAATGTCTTTATCAAATGTCATTTTCCAGGCTACTTTTTTTTATGAAGAAATATAGAATTGAAAAATATTTTGAGTTTTTACCTGATGTTTCAGTTTAGGAACTACTATTATTTCTGAAAAGCACATGTTTTCAACATGCTTACTTTTTAAAATTTACTATACTGTTGCACTGTAGGGTAAAACATCTGCACAAAAGAGAGAAAAAAAAGATAAAATTATATGATGGAAAAAGCTGATTAAAATAATTTTTCCAAATAATTCATTAAAATTAGATAATTTTTAAGATGGTTTTCTCAGAGTAATATTTATTGACAGTAAAATTTAGCAAATATTATCTTTCAGTTTACTTATATGGCTATGCAGCACAACAGGATCATAGAAAGACGGTTCCTCAAATTAGAGCTGGTGAATATGAAGGACTAGCTGAAAAAGTAAATGAGCTCTTTTTCCTTATAATGATTGTTATAAGAAAGAATGTGAACCACCAAGTTGCATGTTCAGAGTTATGATTTCACTATATGGCAGAGGCATAAACAGGTGCAGGCACATCCTTGTCCCAAGATGATGAAAAATTAAAATATCAAAAGAAAATATGTTCATATGTGCTATTTTGATCAATTTCTGTTAATTTAAATGCTTTTTGAAGGTTGGTAATGCAACATTTCTCTGAAAGATATTCTTTGTGATCCCTCTGGGCAGGGATCCTTAACGAGTCACCCTGTTATTAAAAAACTTAGACAAAATATGTGAGATGAATATGACAATATATAATATATGTTATATTGCAATAATTAGCCATAGTTATCATAATACAATCTATGAGTTATAAAAATGAAAATTTCAGTCCTTGATTTCAGTAAACAATAAATTACAAGTTTGTTGAAAATACAAGATGGCCAAAATTAGGATGAATGTCCCGTAAAGTAGTCATATGGCCACCCTATGTATATTAGTTTCTGGCCCACAAGGGGTAAAAATGGCCCATATGTGGCTTGCAGACTGGAAATGTCGTGCACCGATATAGTTTAGAATTTTTAATTTATTAATGGCCTAACAAACTGAAAGTTATGAGATTTAGAAAATGAATATTAATAAAGGAAGTAAGCGAAGAACAAATCATCCATCACATTTCTATAAATTAAGGGCAAGACTGCGATGATGTAACACTTAAATCTCAGTACCACTTAAGATTATTATCATAGTAACTATCACAGCACAATTAATAAAGATTACATAACATATTATTTCAGTTTCAGTAAATCATAGAGCCATTAATTATCTGCTAACTTAGAATAAGTCACACATAATTATTCAATAACATAACATAATATTATGTATATAATTATAATATTATATATTACATAACTCAATATTAGAACAAGTAATGCTTCTTGAAAGTGTTTATAAATTCATGTAAATAATCAATGTACGATTGAGCAAATTGTAATTCACAAAACGAAACAGTTCCCTAATTCAATATTTAAGTTAGGTAGTTAATTTTTAAGTTATGTAATTATAAAATGTTCAGTTAATTCAAATAGTTTACAAGTTCACTTATCACTTATTTTCTATTCACTCAGTCTGCAGCGCTTTATAGAGAAACAGAAGGTTTCTAGCATGTGGTTTACAGCTCTATGCTGGAAAACAAAATTTCGTAAATGCCAATGAAGGGAAATTTCAAATATTTTGTTTTAAGATAATCACACTTTATCACAATGATCAAGCAGGAAATCTACTTACAGTATACAGGTGTCACTCGCTTTACACAACTAATTGTTTCTGCAAAATAGTTGAGCAAGGAGGAATCAAGTAAAGTGAGTTGAATTTAACATGGGTAAGTTAGGGATAAGAGCCTGGCATGATAGGCTGTTAATTCTTTTTAATAAAACAGTAGAGATTTAGCTGACGAGCAGCACTTTTTCATCTCCTTATAAAAACTTTGGCAGCAAAGCCAGAAAATTCTGAATATTTCTCACAGATATGAAAATTCTAGTTTTACTGGAGCCACTTTTTTCGATTAAATTTCTCATAGCATTGTCGGTGTGTTATTAAACGTTGTTCATCAGTGAGATCAGGTGAGCTGTATCTGAGAATTTGTCTCAGCTACATCATCAAATCCAACATATTTTGCTGTCAAAGGATTTAACTCTGTTCTATATCTTCGATTTGCATGCCCATTACCAGGATTAAAATTAAATTCCAAGCCTAATTTTGCAGGTTGGAATTCCTAAAATCAACTTTTAAAAATCATGTTATAGCAAAATCGCATAAAGTGAGGGATGTATGTATAGTAGTCAAAATCTTTTGCTCCAGCTATAAATCACATCAAATGAAAATGTTTTTATATTTCTTATTTTATTCAAGATCAAACAGCCAGAATGGAAACCAGATTACGGTCCATCAGAATTTATTCCTCGTTGGGGTGCTACAATGTCAGGTGCCAGAAAATTTCTCATCGCATATAATGTTAATGTTCTTGGTACTAAAGAACAAGCTCATCGAATCGCATTAGACATCAGAGAACAAGGAAGGGGAAAAGACCAGGTGATTGTGAAAGTAAAGGACTGTAACGATCTAAGCATGCAAACTTTTTGTTTTCTTTTTTTTCTAAAAAGTACTATTTGGGTCATTTGTAACCAAATCAGCTGATGAAACCATCCTTAAATTCTTTTGTCACTCAATTTTTTCTAAATTTTAATAGATATGTTTGGTTTACTATGATTGAAACAGTTGACATTGAATTACATGATGGAAATATGATATACTGTTGCCATCTTCTAACAACTAATGCAATTAACTATTGATCTTTTTAAATTATTTATATCATGGCAATGGTATATGCTTTGCATTTCATAGTACATTACTTATTACAACTGATATATTCAATAATCTTATATATATATATATATATATATATATCCGTTACTGTGCCAGGTCCTGAAGTACTGCAAATTTGCGAATTGACAGAGTTTTGGTGGAAGTCTGATTTGGAGAAATGATTCTGGCTATGGCCGGCCAGTTCAAGAAGTGACAGGTCAATGTTTGATGTGCTGATGTAAAGGAGGCCCATACAAGTTCCAAAAATCCTCTGAGGAAAAATTGATCAGGCCGTCCTGTTGAGATTTCCGGATGTGGCCTGAATACCCCCTCAGAAACGTAGCTGTACTCTAATTTACCTGGGTCCTGAGATTATTCAAAAAATCTAGGTCCTTTTTGAGTGACAATGGGTCCCTCTCAAAAAAATTATCTTTAAAAAGTATGCTCTGCACACGCACCCATGATTTTCGCACTAGTATGATTAAACTGTGGATATTAAAGGTAGAGATTTTACAGATTCATTTTTTTTCTTCTGAATGGTCTTGGAAAATATTTTACAATTTGAACGGGCGTTCAAAATCATTTCTCAAAAAATGTGCATTAGCAATCTTGCATTAACAAGGCAAATTTACACCTTATAGACGCTGTCTTTGAATGACAGCAGATAGCCGTGAAAGTACTGTAATTTCCGTTATATAACTGAAGGTGAGAAAATCCACAGAGGAATAAAAACTCTGTAATTCGAAAATTCTGTACATGGCCCCCTCATTCAGAGAAGTAACTGGATATCTGTCATCTTCAACAACCTGCGTGTATATCAATACAGTACAGTACACAAAGCAGTAAAACCCCTTTTTTAAGGTTGTGCGATCGTGATAGATGATAAAAAAAGAAAGGGATTTTCTCTCTCTACTTTTTTCTTGGAAACATGAAAGAACGCATCCAGAAGGACGCGTGAACCAAATTTTTATGCGTCCTTTTCTGAAATTCGGATATTTGACGCGCTATAGCATGTCATTGGCGTCTCTGCCCCTCCGCCACACATGCTTCAGAATACCTTCCAGTTCACTAGTGAGTGATGTATGCGAGAAACTAATGACATGTTGATTGAACCCCGGCCTCAACCAAACTGAACTAATGCAGTGCCACACACACTCTGGTCAGCCTGTCCAATTATTCAAAATCGTTCTTTGATCAGACTATTTTCTCATCAAGACACCTGAACAGTCCTCCAAATCTGCACAGTTTTCCACCACTCACGTTCCGGAAATACTGAAGGCCAGGACCACACAGTTTTTCCTCAAAGGATTTCTGGAACATGTAAGGGCATGGCTATACAGCATTAGAATTGCAAAAATGAAAGTCACTGGTCATTGGGACAAGTGAATATGAGAACCTACTAGATCGCAGACATCATGACTAGTTTGCTAAACAAAATCTGTTCTAAATAATAATAATTATAATTAATTTTCCCAAATGTATTAGTATTTAAAAGAGTGATATACCATCAGGAAGGAGAGTGCAAAAATCCATAAAAAAATCCACTGCAGATAGGTGATTTTCCCGTAGGAGATTTTTCCAGGATCAATGTATTGCTGCAGAGAGGGAGCACAAAGTTTTTTGCCCCTGGTCCCGCAGAAAACCACAATTTCTTTCTCAGTGGTCCGATTGTTAAATCAGTGGCCTCAGACTAGCAGAACACCAATGATTTCGAACGTTGCTATATATAGTAGCTGTGTTGGATTAGCTCTATGTGTGTGATGAGACAGAAGAAAAAAATGAGAGAAAGTTGAGGGAAAAACTATTCATATAATAATAGACAAATAGTTTTTTTTTGGTCAAACTTTTAGAAAAAAAAAAAAAAAGATTACTGCATCTGTGACTGTGATATAACGGGTTGCAATAGCTAACATGAGCATAATCATCACAAAAAAAAAATACGTCAAATGATGTGATGATCCCAAATCATGCCTTTTCTTTTCTGACGTTCGCAAGGGATCTCCAGCCACTTTGCGAACTGGTTGCGCCAAGCCCCAAATTTGGTCATTATCTGGGTCAATTTTTAACAAAATTATGAACTGGCCAATTTTGTTCTTTAACAGTAACATATATAAACAATGTATTTTTGTTTACAATAAATTTTGATAGTATATATATTTTTTTCCCTTCAGCCAGGTACATTAAAAAATTGTCAAGCTATTGGCTGGTGGTTAGAAGAAGCCAACATGGCCCAAGTCTCTATCAATCTAACTGATCATGATATAACTCCCATTCATGTGGCTTATGAAGAAGTATGACTTTCTTCCACTTCCTAAATCTACTCTTTTAATCTAATTCAATCATTTATTTGCAAAATAAAAACATCAAAAGAAAAAAAATGGACCGTTTCTTACAGTATATTAATAAGATGTTTGTAGATACTAAATCATATTCAATTTCATTGGGTACAGTTCAAATACAGGTAAGTGGAACTATTCTGACTGCCGTTGACTTGAAAATTAATTTCCAATTCCTGCGTATATGGTGGTAATTTCAGAAATTTTATCTGTTTGAATAGGTGAGGAAAGGTGCCAAGAGTGCCAGATTAGCTGTGACAGGATCACAGATTGTTGGTGTTGTTCCTTTGAAAGCAATAATGCAAGCGGCCGAATTTTATATCAGCCGGGACAATCTGTTTGTCTTGGAAGAAGATCAGAAAATTCATCTGGTTAGTGGTTTCTTTGTGGTTTGATTGCTTTACTTTTAATGGTACACATACTCAGAGATAATGTATCCAACTGCTTTTCTAGTTAATTTTCCATTATGGCTTTGATCGATACCTCTCATATTTTATTGAAATCCACATATTTCTTTCTCTAAGAGACTTAACCAAATCTCAAAATTATTTTTTGCTTCTGCAGATTTTTAAAAAAATTTAGTTTATCTTCTTAATCAATAACCTACTTTAGTAATCACCCAATGAATATTATAGAAAGTTCAATCGTAACTGATTTTATCTATAATGCAAAATATCACTTGCATCAAATTTCACCCCACCATTCTTTTATATAAGCCTTAGCTAACAAATATTGAATGAATAAATGCAAATACAAAGCCACAGCAGGCAAAATGCCTGACAATGTGGCTGAGAAAAAGATGCCCACAACAAATATGGATTTCATATGTTTCTAAAATAACCAAATTAAAAGTGTAATTGTAAAAACTAAAAAATATATATACATTGATAAAGTATAATACACTGCCCATAAAAAGTATTTATGGTTGTCTTATTTAATTAGGGATAGCTTCTTGATTTATCCAACATGTTTATTGTATTTCTTTTCAAACATGTCAATTATGTTAGAATTCACTACTCAAAGGGGTAAAGTATTCCATTTATTCACAACGCTATTACAGAAAAATTCCCTGCTACACCACAACCTTCAGTTGTCCCTTACTAATCGATACTGGTGTTCCCTTGTCAAAGCAGTCGAGTGACGGCATATTAATAATTAATTGGCCATCCTATCTATCCCGTTGAAAATTTCAAAAATATTGATCATGTCCCTCTGACACCCGCATTCTTCCAATGTAAACATATAGAAGAAATCAAGTCTCTCTTCATAGCCCAAGCCTTGTATACCAAACAGATCATTCGCAGCTCTTCTACGCACCCGCTCAGTCAAGTCTATATCCTTCTGTTGGTAATGTCTCCAAACTCTTATGGCATACTCTAGTTTAGGACGAACTAAGTTCCAGAAAAGTGGAAGAATCACTTTAAGACAATGTGAAGAGCCTTTTTTAGTATGAAACCGAGCATTCTGTTCACTTTTTTGACCACTGCTGAACAGTGTTCAGCAAACCTAAGCCATTTGTCAATGAGAATGCAATACATAAAGGTGTTCCTAGTTGCATCTAGAATAATAACACCACTGAAATCATAAGTGAAACGTGTGTTGTTTGAACCAAAATTAGGGACCATGCACTTATCAACACTAAACATGAAGTTTATGTTACACATTTTTATCATACAATGACTTAATAGCATTCAGTTGTCTTCCACATTCTTAACATGCAGAGGCATAAACAATGTTTACAATGCTCAGCAAAGAGACTTTTTTTGGTTGTTTCTTCAATATTTTATATGTTTTTTCTTTATATTTTCAGGCAATAAACAGATTAGGACTCAATTCACTTGGCCCGTTCAATCCAAAAGAAAGAATTATAGAGTATATGCTACCCAGTGGTGATGAATGTTCTCTTATTAACAAGAGTGTACAGAGCTTTATTAAGACTGTTGCTGCACGCACACCAGCTCCGGGCGGAGGCTCTGTGGCTGCTGCAGTTGCTGCCATGGTAAAATTATCTTTTATCACAATATTTGAGTTCCATCATCAAGCACTACGCTGATATATGTTTGTGAATTTTTTTTGTAGCAAATGCAATTATGGCTATGTACATTTGTAAATATATTAAGTATCTATTTTGATAAAATTATTTTTTGTAATTTTTTTTTCCAGGGTGCTGCACTGTCAGCAATGGTTGGGCAGATGACATATGGAAAGCGACAGTGGGAAATATATGATTCGGACATGAGAAGAATCATTCCAATCATGCACAATACTATGAAAGAGCTAATCAACGTGGTCGATGCTGACACAACTGCATTCAATGATTATATGGTGAGCGATTGATTGGATCTCACACACACAGGATAACTTTTTCAAGATTCGATTTCCATATTATATTTTTTATGACCCACTAATTATTTTCTCTTTTTCTCCTATTGCTCAGAATGCCTTAAAACTACCAAAATCAACGCCAGAAGAAGAAGCCATGTAGGTTTTTTTTTTCTTCATTTATGTATGCCATCAAGTCTTGATAACAGATATCTGTTTAGGTCAAAGTTTTCACTTTGCCAGAAAATCTTCAATAATATAGGGTAGTTTAATTAGTAAAGCAAACAATTAATCTCTCTTCATCTGCCCCTCAGCATTTGACTAATCAGTATTTGACTGTATTTTCGCATAAAAAACTCCAACTAAATGGTTGATGTTGGTTAGATAACAACTGAATTTCTCATTGCAAAAATATGGTAGAACTTTGCTAACTTAGATAGATTAATATCAATCTTCAGGTAGAACTTTGCTAACTTAGATAGATTAATATCTAAGTTAGCAAAGTTCTACCATATTTTTGCAATATTACAAATTTATATATGTAAGTCCTATAACAAAACAAAAACATTCTAAGAAAAATATTAAAAATTGTCAAAATGCTGTTGAATAGAAAAGTTTATGGGTTTGACTGAAGACAATCAAATCTTGAGATAACAAATTTGCTTTGTACTACCAAAAAAGTTGTTATACTGAAGTTAAGTTTTTTTTAGAGAAACATAATTTTCCATTCATTAATTATCAAAAATATTAGTGTTTCTATGGAAAAGGATTTTGTTTCATTCTTGTTAGATTAGTTGAAATTCATGACATGGAGAATCTTTCTTCGTTAAATTTATTTCCAGTTCATCACAGTATGATTCATGGTAGACATATTTTACATATTTATAGATACTATCAACAAATTAATTTTTGCAGGCGTGATGATGCTATGGAAGCTGGTTTAAAGAAAGCAATATCTGTTCCCATGTCATTAGCCAAATTTGTCAATAGACTATGGGACCCCTTAAAGGAATTAGCAGTCATTGGTAATTTTGGAACCAAGTCAGATTTACAGGTACAAGTTTGTATTTTCATTTCTGCTTTTAGGTCTCATTGAATGATTGCATGGATTTTATTTCTTTGTTTAACCTAACCCTTTGATTGGAAAGCATGAGGAGAAATTTTTTGAAGGGTATCAAACAAATCAGGTACCCCGAATACTATTATATGATTTAAAAAAATATTATTTAAAGAAATATGGGATGTTACACTTTAGAGAACACATTGTATTTATATCATTTACAATTGCATGATTTTAATAGTTTATTCATTTATTGTTCTGCCAACTCACTTTTCTGCCATTGTTCAAGAATGCACACAACAATATATCTCCTACACACATAGTATTTCCCTCCAAATTGCAAGGGTCAAAAATCATTCTTGTGAGGCTTGTCAAGAAATGAGACACATGTACCTCTGAACCACATTCTGGTTGTAATTATAGAAACTTCATGAATGGCTCACACAGGTAAAAATCAAATGTTTAGTAGTTGCTTATAAGCATCAATGCCAAAACAAGCTCAAAATATACAATGCCTTTATTTTAAAAATATAAGAAACTTGGGTGCTTTTGAAAGCAACACTGCCAAAGATAGGGTTGTAGGAAAAATAGTTTGAAACGCATATATTGAGAAATTGTTATTTCAACGAAAGTTTTAGTGCATAATTTTTAAAGAAGTCAGATGGGGCTATTGTACTCCTAACATGAGTGAACAAAATGCCAGAACTCTACCATCAAATTTAAATATATTTAGTTTCCCTCCTCAATCAATAACTTACACTTGCTGCGATCTCTTCCATCCCAGTTTCCTGGCAGAGTCTAGAACAAGTTGGTATCAATATCTACCAGGGTCGAAACTAGGGAGAGCAACACTGACCCTGGTGGAAAAATTTAATGGGTGACAAATTTTAGGTGGGAACAAAAACACTGTTATAAAATCATCAAATTTTACATTAGTGAGGGTGGCAAAATCACGCCTCCCGCCCCCCACAAAAATCACATTCACAGCCCTGGTCTCTATCAAATTTTCCCAAGTAAATGTGAGTCGTCTCCCATTTGAAAAGTCTCTCCGCAGAGAGAGCAGACAAACTTCAACACAATACATGCAGAACGTGAAAGTTCAGGCACTTGCCTTTTCACTTCAAATACATAAAGAACAGATGACAGCACCACTGTAAAACAAAAAAAGTACCCAAGCGGTGCAGTGGTAAAATGCTCTACTACCCCCATGAAGGTTGTCATCAGGTTTGTGGGTTTCATCCTGGGGAAGAACATAAATAACAAGTTATTTTCCGTACCGAACCCGAGGTAATCACCAGTAAATGGCACCTTCATTTTCAACTCAATAAGTAGAAAATTGCTATACAGTGATGTGACTGGAGTTGGCATGTGGTAAAGTAGTAGTATAAAACTTGTGGGGAATCGGTCAAAGCGATCACAGGATCAAAGTCAAGGGTAGATAGAGTTGGGTTTTGGAACGCACTGGTGATAGCAGCTCTTGCTGTTGTCAGGGAAGAATGTTTTGTATTATTTTATGTTGTATTCCTGTCGTATACATTTAAAATTAAAGATATTTTTATAAAAGATGTCGTCACTCCTCCTGCCATCCACGCACCTATAACCTAAATAAGTATAACTCTCACAGCATGAGTACCTTAGAGCCACACATATATGCACACAACACGTTCCTGTATGTACCAGTCAACTAGAAATTCCCTAGAAGAATGCTTAGAGGTGCATGTATGGTTAAGTAATAATAGTAATCGTCTCTGAGAGGAATTAAGCCCCAGTCTTTTTTGTAATTCAAGCAAGTGTACTATCCAATATATACAATTAGAATGATGCCACTACATTCATGAATCCAATAAATAAGTATGATACAAACCAAACAATAAAATTCAAGATTCTTGACTGCATTTAAGCCTTTTTTACAGACAAAGTATGGCCTGTGATACTCATGTCACTACAGTAGAACCTTCCTGAACGGATACCTCCCATTAACGAACACTTTTCAGATCCCAGGTCCTGAGGGATAGGGCTTTAATATTTCACTCCCTGTTAGCGGACAATAAAATCAGACAAACTATAAAATTTTTTTCTAAACTCTAATTTGTGATATTGTGTTATTGATGAATTGTTCATAAATCGAGAATTTGACATACTCAATGGTGATTACGTATAATCCCAATTTCGCATTGGTAAATATGATAATCCATCAATTAATTACTTGATTAACTGAAAATAACTATGGTCCAGGATGCTGATTCCGAATGGTAATGTTAGTTTTGTTTGCCCATGTTGATACGTGTGAAGAAAGCAAACATAATTGATAATGTTGTTATGAACGTTTATTTCTTCTTCACACTTATTTTAATTTAATTTTTATTGCAAAATATGTGTAGTACATGTACCATTTACAGATAAAAATAATTAATGGGTTCAATGAAGAGAAGAAAGGTTATAAATTTTTCCCATATTTATCAGACTTTATTTGGGAATCATGCATAATCACCGGTAAAAAAGATAGATGTAGTGAGATTTAATCGAACCTCTTTTATATATCGAGACAATTGATGATTATGCGTAACCACCGTATATCACTTTTATATTCAGTAATGTATATAAAAGTGTACCAATTGCAACCAAAGCCAAATGTCAGATAAATGTGAAAGTCGTATAAAAGAGGTTCTACTTCATATCGTACCTACCCAATAGTGAACACTCTCTGTTAGGGAACAAAGGTTTTGGTCCCATAGGCAGGGCCATAACTAGGAGGGCAGCTGCCCCAAGCAGCAATTTTGAGGGAACAAAGAACGCCATCACAAAATTATCAAATTTCAAAGTTGTGGGGGCGGCAAAATCATGTTTGCCCCAGGTGACAAAAAATCCTAGTTACGGCCCTGCCATAGGTTCTACTGTAAGTAGCATGCCACTTTCATGCTACTTAGCAGCATGTGTATCACAGCCCTATGAGACTGTTTGGAAGCAATACTAGACTGTGCTTTGAGATTGTATCTTCAAGAACTTTAGTTGAAGATTTCTAATCATTGCAACTGTATGCATGGTTTTTTTTTTTCTTCACAGGTTGGAATTCGCTGTTTAGAGACTGGAGTTTTAGGTGCTTATTATAATGTTAAAATAAATGCAGAGGGTATTAGAGATGAAAAGTACAAATCTGAGGTATATTTTTTTATATATTATATATTTTAAGAGAGAGGAAGATATTTATGATATTTTCATTTTTTTCCAGTTTACTTATTAATTGATAATAAACTTATATTTGATTTCCAGCTTGGAACATAGGTGGCAGCACTTCTGGAAGATAAAATGGGAATAACTGCGATATATCATAATATGTTATGGCCACAGAACTTTCCAGTGTATACCAATTCATTGAAAATTCCTCAGAAGAATGTTTATAAGGCGCATGCGTGACCCAGTAGTAGAAGTGTCATAAAAAACATTTTAAATTCTGAAATTGAAACTTGTGCAATCGAACTTGTAGCTGTCAGTAACGTCAGCTAATACTACTAAACCATACACATGTACCTCGTCCATATTCCTGTATAGCTATGTCAGCTCAGGGGCATCTATGTTGGTGATCTTATTGGTCTCCCATACTTATGTTTTACTTAATCTATAGTGCACCCCTCAGAGTGCAAATTATGTTTCGTGTGTGGCAACATGTGTTATGTGTTTACCTTTTGTATTCTTTTTCTTTCCTTAAAGTGTGTGTCCATATGTGTTAATTAAATGAATAAGTAATTGTATTTATAATGCTGCTTCAATTACACATAATTTTTCCATACATAACTACTGGATTGTAGTTTGTTTAGTTGGAAGTGTTTCAAACCAGTGGGCGCTTGTCGTCTTCTTTATATTTAGGAAATTTAGATTTCCTCAATAAATTCTGGGGATGCTCAGACCGATGTCACAAATTACAATGGGTGCTCAAGTACCCACAGCAATCCCTCCCCCTGGCTCCAACGCCACTGTTTCAGCTAGTCACAAAAAAAAAAAGATGGAAACAACTACTGTAGTCTGAACTACTGTGTGAAAAAAAAGTTTATCTCATGTCCCACTATTTATTTTTTTAGAACAATTTTTATCGATTTGTATGGGAATCATACTTGCATAGCAGGAGTCGGGGAAACAATTTCAATTAGTTAGGTTTTCTATACTAGTTTAAGAAATAAGTATTTGTTAGCACAGAACAATTTTTCATACTACACCGCCAATTGCACTGCTCAAAACAATCAGCGGATATTGCAAATTTGTGATAATAAGTGACACAACTACCTCTTTTTTTTATCCATAGTGAAAGAAAAAAGATTGAAATACAAACTTCAAAGTACGCAGAATTTTTTTTTTTTGAAGTGAAAAATCACTTGTCATCTGCAGCCCATGGAACATGGCTTATAAAAAAATTTATGAAGGTGGCAGAAAGAAATGATAAAATGGTTCTTGATTACTTAAACAAATGGATATGATGTCTCAACAGTGTGATTTAGACAAATTGGAAGCCTGGAGGGCTACGAGTCATCTAGAAACAGGTCAAAGGTAATCCGTTGTAGCAGAAGCCATTAGCGTTTCTCAAAGTGTGATTTCCCATCTGTGGAATCAAGTTTTGGAAGCTGGAGGTGTAAGCTGAAGATCAGGGTAAGGTCATATGCTTTCAACATCACAAAATGAAGATCAATATTTGAGACTGATGGCCAGGAGAAACCACAGGATGAATGTCATTTGTTCGAAGCAACAACTTTGGACAGTTATTGAAACCAGTGCTTCAACTCGAACTCTAAGTAATTGACTCTGCTCTGTTGGTCTTTACACTTGCAGACCTATGGTGTACGTTGCTTTGACCAGACATCACTGTGCTGTCCACAGACAGTGGGCACAATAACATGTCACTTGGGATAGAAATGAATAGTTGAATGATGTTCTGTTCTTCAATGAGTCCCATTCAATTTTCAACCTGACAATAGGAGACTTGATCTGGAGAGAAAATGGCACTCAAAACAATCTGGCATTCATGTGTGAAAGTATGGAGGAGGCGGATTAATAGTCTGGGTGAGTATCTCTATAAATGGCTGCAACGACCTGTACATCATGAGGAGTAGATCACTGACAGCTCAACACTATAGAGATGAGATTCTCAGACCTTTTGTGATCCAGTTGCAGCAGTTGAAAATGAATTCCTTTTTATTGACAATAACACTACCCCATATCGTGCTCCGCTTGTAGATGGCTTCCATTTTGATGAAGGAATCTTTCAAATGGACTGGCCATCATGTTCTGCTGACATGAATCCCGTTGAACGCGTTTGGGACATTGTAGGGAGAAGGGTTGCTGGTTGTCCATCACCCCCCAAAAAAAACTGTTTAACAGCCTGAAACCACACTTCAGCAGGAGTGGGGGGGGGGAGGGTGTAGAATACCTCAGTCCCTCATCAATAATGTCTACGAGTCCATGTCTCACAGGTGTGTCAAACATTGATTTAAGTCAGGGGAAGCCATACTACACATTAGAAGTGATTTTCAGCTGAAAAAAATCACATTTCCCCCCTTTTTTTTAATGCATGAAAAGTGCATTTACTGTTCTTCAGCATAAAACTCTAATAAAATTTGATTATTCTATGTTGCATGCATGATCATCTTTCCTCATATTTTACTACACCTCTGGATCACATTTCAGCCTCTAAAACTTTCCTCGATCTGCTGCTAATATCAGAAACTTTTCAAAGGAAAAATGTATCGAATTTGTACTTCCATAATCTGTTGTTTTACATGACATGATGAATAAATACATATTTTTTTTTTAAACAGGTTCTACAAGAAATCGAGAAGTACAAAGCCAATGCAGAAACACAATCTGAAGAAGCGTTAAGTATTCTCCAAGAAAGACGCTCATGAGAAGAAAAAATAAAGCACAATTTTTTATTTTGTCATTTTTCTCATGATTGAAAAATAATATATAAATACACACAGAGAATTATAATTTTTGTGATATTTTGATCAATATGTTATAGTAATCCAGTATTTTGCTAAAAAAATTTTTACTTATATATATTTTCAACAGAGTTATTATATGTATATATTTATGAGTCAAATTATTTGTTTTCAGTTTGATTTGATCAGTATAATATAATTTTTATGAGTTTGTGCCAGTTAAATATATTTACCTTGATGTCGTTCATGTGACATTTTGTTTGATGTTTTTTGTTTCCATGACGAAAGTGCCAACATGACATACACGCATTTAAATCATTGTTCATAGTATAATGCATATCAGTTATCATATACTTGTATATTATAGGCTGGCAAGAAATATGTATATGCATACATATAAAGTCGTGTTGTCAATCAAGTTTGTACAGCTTTTATTTTCGATTTAGAATATATTGGAGAACGAAATAGGCTAATCTCATCTGATTTTCCCGCTCCTTACATAATGTCATTTGAAACTATAAACGTGTTTCTTCAGTTTTCCCAAATTCTCATGAAGGACTAGGCTGTTTCTGAGTGGTTTGCATATTAATGTAGATGCAAGATTAAAACTAGAATTCATTGCTGATAGAGATAGTATAGGGCAATCCGAGCAAAACAAAATTCTCTAAATACTTTTGTATAATTCCTCATCAAGGTAGAAATCCCTTTCCAATTCTCTAAAATCCTGTTGAACTTACACTCCTATTGATGACAATTTTTTTCTTTTCGTCTCGTTTGTGTCGAACTGCAAGTAATTGCTTTTTGTTTCATCTGCGTAAGTTGTCGATTTAAAAGCAATGAGGAGTCATATTACTTTTTATTTCCCATGACATTATCCCCCCATATTACATACACATTTCCTAGTGGAATGAGGGCTTCCTTCGTGTGCTAACTCCATTGCAGAATAATATATTTTTACACCGGTTGAGTGATGCTTTGACTTCATGTATTGTACTATGTGTGTGTATGATGTATATAAGGAATACTGCTCTATTTTCTAGTGTTATTCAGCGTGTCTGTAAAAAATTTGTGCCACTTCCATAAAAATAATAAGATATTGTGTTAGAAAATATGTTTCCCACTTTCATATTTTCTAATACATGCGATGTTACTCTTAGGGTACACATTTTTGTATCTATAATGACTAGATTTCTCAGCCAATTATTGGTTTTTGTACAGATGAAGCACCCAATTTTAGATTTTGACAATGATTTAGTAATCAAACTCTTATAGTTGCTAATAATGAGTGAGTATATGTCTGTAAATTATAACTTTAAACGTTGTGCATTACTCATTTAGAAATAAAGTTGGAAAATTATTTACATGCATTAGAAGTTCTATAATGAGTATTTTAGCATAAACTTATTCAGGTGCTATTCTGAGTCTCTCACCTTTTTTTCAAATTTTTTTATATACATTATACAGGGTTTCTGCAGGCATTTCATAAATTTTAGCGATTCCCACAGCTCAATTTAGCTCAATTGTTAAATAGCCATAGTGACTGGTTGGAATCGCAGCAGCAGCACATCAGTAATGACCTGAAGCTGGTTTTTCTGTGATTCACACTCTCGAGACGCAGATGTAAGTCAATCTCCCTGTTAAAAGGTCTTGTCACAGAGAGCAACAGGCCTACAACAGTACTAATATGCAATCATTGCACTTTACTCATAATTTGAAAAATAGATGGCAGCACTGAAATTCATGCACAACCGTTCATTCATACTCATACTGTTAGACACACATGTACACTTCCAGCACAACTCGTTTGGTAGTGAATTGTGATAGACTGGAGTTGCGCTCAGTAACTGTGCTCATAGTCTGAGAAATAGATTGCACTGAAATTTATGTAAAACCACACATATGTACTCGGACTGTTAGGTACACGTGCAGCACAGCTCATTTGGTAGTAAATTGCCCATGGCGATAGACTGGAGTTGTACTTAAGCAGAAAAAAAGGTTTGGTTGAACAGAAAAAAATATTTGTAGCTTAATGGAAAACATTTTAACCATATGTGTCTTACAATATTGGTAAATGGAATTGATCGTTTGGCAAATCTGATCTTTTATTTACTCCTGAATATTTCATCACGATTTGGTGCAAACGCAGTTGTCAGTAGAAACCCTGCATATAATACTGGGCTATTTAGTGTTGTATTTGTGTTTTTATGTTACATTGTTCAGAAAAGAAATCTGTATCATGAAACAGATTTGTAAGCATATCATCCATCACCAGAGATCATGAATTTTATTTCGGAATCTAGCTCAATAAGGGTGCTCAACATCTGAATTGGTTCTAGTTTTGGTTTTTTTTTTCCTTATTGGATATAGTGTAGTTATTTATTGTTCATGGTAGCTTTTATAACATTTAGGTGAAATTTCATTGTCGGTCACAATACAAATATTGCTCATTCGTAACAAATGAACACATTAGAATATTTCATTCTAATTTTTGTGGGAAATTCTGACGCTATGGACAATTTGGTGAGATTGCACCTTTTTTGTTTTATTTATCGCAAAGCACAAAAAAAAAAAAAGGATGCGTCTGGGAAACCAAACAACTATCTATAATATGAAGTGCTTCCAGGCATTATAACAGGGCTCTCACTTGTCCTACTTTTTTGTAAAATGTCCTACTTTTCCTACCAAATCCTGTCAATGAAATTCGTGTAATTGTTTTTAAATAAAGAGAGAAAAAATCATTGATATATTGCCAAATAATACAAATGTAGCAAATTTCAATTAATGATTCTGTCAAAGCAGAAATTTTATCATTTTTTCAGGTTATTTGAGGTTGTATGTGAACCATTTTGTGTCAATGTTTAGAGTTGACATTGAAAACTTATGTCTGGATGGAAAAAATAATTTTGTATTTACTTCTTCATGGTCTTGGACTATTCATTAAACAGTAACTAACATTCATACTTCAAAATTATGGTGCAAATTTTGTGTATAGGTGAAACAACAGTTTGCATAACATGCATAATCCTATTCTAGGTTTTGTGACCCTGATTGCTACTCAATAGCATTCAGTTGTCTTCTGCATTCTTAACATGCAGAGGCATAACCAATATTTATAATGCTCAGCAGAGAGCTAGAAATGGAAGTGCTTTACTTGTCGAAAACAATGATGTTAGCATTGAACAGTAAACAAATCCCTTTAAAAATGAATGGACAGTGCAGCAAAACCATCTTTCAGCAAAATGTTCACCTTGATTTATTTAAATTGCACCTTGTAATTTACACATTTTGCACTGTGCTTTTGGATGGTATTTTGAAAGAGCGTCCATTCTTAAAAAATTCATAATTTGCGTGTGCATCAATGTCTTTATAATTTGCTGTGCATCAAGGATGAGAATTGACGGACTAGACTTTGGAAGACTCCTTAAAGAAAAGGATGTAAACATATTGTGAGGAGAGACAGAAAAGATGTAGTTGTAGTACACTGTTTTGGCCCGAAATTGTTTTTCTTACAATGTCATTTCGTTTTGTCTCATGTTAATCTTAGAGGAAAAACAAAAATATTTATTGAATTTTTTTTTTGCTATGATTATGTTTGTCTGAGGGATGCTGTCCTACTTTTTCTAATTTTTTTTTGAGTGGGAGCTCTCTCTCTGCATTAGATTAATCGATAAATATTCTAAAGAAATAGTTCTTCACACAGCCGTTCCTAGATAACTGAGATCACTTTGTAAATCATCCACTGATGATGTAAATGTAGACAAAACGTTTGGGGAAAAACTTCATCTGTTCTATACATCCTGAAAGCTTCTACTGACAGAGAAAATATGTGTAGATGGGCTTCAAAATTCCTTTGGGGAAACGACACATAATGTTAAAAAAATATATTTCGTAACTTGAATTTTTTCTAAAATTATTTTCAGTGTATTTTGATTGGAATAGCTTTTAAAATAATTGTTTTTAATAATTTCTCACTTAAACAAATTCATTTTCATCATTATTATTTAAACAAATTTCAAACGCTGAGTAGAATAGTTAATGTAATTTAATTGTGCTTTTTAAAAAAGCAATTGTTTTTTCTTTTTTGTTGATTTTGTTATATATGAGGTACTGCTTAAACGCCAATCCTAGTCAAGGGATTATTCCCCCTCCCCCCAATGGTTGTTTTTATCTTGTACGTGTTGTTCACACATGAAATTTGCTCAATGTAGTTTAGCCCATGCTGATTTTCACGCCTTGATGTATTAAACTACATAAATAATACCATACTCTTATGGTGGTGGTAGATTTTATTTGATTGTGTGCATGATTTTATTATTTATATTGCTTTTAATTCACCGAATTATTTTATGAAGGGCCATAAGTTGTAAATGGTGATGATGATGAGTTGATTCATTCTCATGTATGTAAGGAGTTGAAAACTTTCAATGTGTAGTATGAGAGCAGTTATATCAGTATTTGAATCGCATATTGTAAGTAGGAACTATATCTGAGCTTCATGAACGTAAAGACCTTTGTCACATGAATATATATTAGTTGGCATAATGGGTTTTTTTTTAATCGATTTGAATCTTATTAAATTTATTAATTAACCAAACATGATTAGATATCATTTCATTGTTTTTGAATGTGTATACTAATGTGTTTGACTTGCATGGTCATGTGCAGAGCCGTTTTAATAGTTCAATGCATTTCTGGGCCAAGTGATGTTCCGAGGTGCATCAAATTAGCTTTAAGTACCTGCCTATTGATCTTCATACTCTTAAAATTCATAGTACACTCACAAGACTAAAATAAGAAAGATTTATTAAGATATTTAGATGCATTAAGATTTATATACAGGGTGTATTCTGTAAATTTGTAAGTAGTTTAACAATTGAAAAAAATGGGGTTTTTTAAATGTGGATTGCAAAAAGGTTATTCTCATGAAGGAATTTTTTTGAGCAGAAAAATATTCATATATAATCATACATAATTTTTGTCAATAGAGGGCGCTGCACAAAGCAAATCGCAGAATTACTTCTCACAGAGCATGCCTTCTGTGTCTGAAACTTTCGTAAAGATTCAGCCAGCCATTCGTGGCTGAGGTAGAACATCTTCAATAATGCTTTACCCACCCCTGATGTCAAAATCGCAATGAAAACCTTATGTAAGCACCAGTAACGGAAATTCAGAAATGAGCTCAGGACTCTGATTGGCATATTACAGTCAAATCTCGATAAGTTGAATGTTTAGCAAAAAACTTCGAGTTATCGTTTAGTTCAACTTAACGGAAATTCCAATTTCAGAGGGGGGGAGGGAAGATAAATTTATTGAAATAACAGCTTGCTCTATTTACAAATATCGTAAGTAAAACATGTCATACTAATGGAGGTGAAGAAATTCGAAAAGATAAGTTACTATAATTTAATAGTATTGTTCCGTATAATTTGTCTCACAAACACTCGAGGCGTCAAAGTATGAAGCAATTCAGTGGGCAACACAGCAACTCCCTCCACTTTTACACTCGTTGCTATGACAACGAAAGCCTCGTAACCAACGTATCGATGCGCGGCCTCGGTAAGGTCACTGAGCTATAAGTAAAGTTCTTATAGCTCAGTGGGTAAGGTATGGCTGATTTTTTTTTCTCGCCAATCTCGCTGAGAAAAATACTTTTTACGTATAACGTAATGCTTGTAGAAAAAATTGCAGTCAGTTAGTCATTGATGTCGCACCACGGTCATTTTCTGCACACAAAGGCTAATTAGACCAGGACCTACAATTTATTGCCGATTCTGAACGGCAGGCTTGTTTTTTTATACTCATCGAGAGGTTGGTGCGCTAACCCATCGATGGGGGACTCCGTGCGGTAGCAATTTTTTGCTGCGTTCAGGTCGCCATTTTTGCTGTACCCCTGTGTCTGGAAAGTTTTCTGACAAGGACAACCGAGTATCGAACTCGCGACATCTCTTAACATCCTTTGGTACTTTAGGCGAGTATCTTATCGACCTGGGCGACCGCGCCCATATTTTGAGTCAGTTAGTTACAATTAGCTAATGAAAAAAAAAAAGTCATCGTCGATATTTTCAGAAATTAAAGTGCGGTTTTTGAAATCATTT
Organism: Pholcus phalangioides; assembly: GCF_987345545.1. Taxonomy (NCBI): domain Eukaryota; kingdom Metazoa; phylum Arthropoda; class Arachnida; order Araneae; family Pholcidae; genus Pholcus; species Pholcus phalangioides. Next base: position 49,905,422 of record NW_028301596.1, on the reverse strand, counting down.
TTTTTAATTGAAAAGTAGAAGTAAAGATTTTATTTTCACTTTAACGAGTGCCTAGTAGGTAATGCGCAGATTTTCTAGACAATTTTTGCAGATTACCTAGGTAATTTGAGAAATGAAACAATTTTCGGCACGTTAACGGATCATCCTAGTTAATCTGCACAATACCTGTGTTATGAATCTAGAAGAATAATTGTGTGTGATTTCCCGTATCAGTAACCGCCCCCCTTTTTGTGATGCGCCAGGGGCCCCAGACCAGCCTGATCCCCCCCCCCCACACTTGCGGCCCTGCCTAGGGGCTGGTTAAGTATTACGTCATCGTCGACGGGGACGGGGGGGGGGGTTGGATCATGCTTACCTCATCAACCACCCTTTATGAAAATATGAAATAATTGTAATGGCATCCTACTCGGTATGCAAAAAACGAGAAAAACCTTTCGATAGGGCATTTGTGGGCATTTGAAGTAAAATCCCCCAAATTGATAAGTGCCCTACAGAGCCACTTAAGTGATCTCTAAATGTTTCGCGGATCCAAGTGCTCTGGAAATGTGTCTGGGCTGCTTAAGCGATCTGGGACTGTGCCACGCATCACTTAAATAAACTGAAAATGTGCCGCGTGTAATTTGAGTGATGTAGAACCGCACTGGGCGCCACTTAAGTGCCCTAAAACTACGCCACATGTCACTCGAGGGATCTCTAAATGTGTCACGGATCGCTTAAGTTTTCTGGAACTGTCCCGGGTCATTTAAGTGATCTGAAAATGTGCCACGGGTCGCTTAAATGTTCTGGAATTGTACCACGGGACACTTAAGCGATCTGTAAATGTGCCGCTTAGTTCATTTTTAAAAAATTAGGTTAGAGGAGGGCAGGCTGCATCAGATAACCCCCAGGGCCATATTTGGTCCGCGGGCCAAGGGCCTTTATGCGATTTATCACATATGACTTAGAGGGTGGGTCGCAATGAGTTTATTAAAGATAAATTTTGAGTTCACGCCTTCAAATAACATTGAAATTAAGAGAAATCGATTATAATAACATATAACATATAAAGGTATTTTGTTCCGAAATTTTAATTTAAAAAAATATTTTTTTTATCGTGTGGGGAGGGGGACACGAGCCCCCCGTTTACGTCTCTGATCCCACCAATATACGTTAGGATTCAGAAGTGCAGAGCTGATGACGAAATTTTGCTGACAAGTGGTGGTGGGGGGGGGGGGGGGGGGAGTCAAAAATGGCTAAAAATTTGCTTACGTAATACTTGAACGGCCCGTTATTGGTAATATTATGGCCATTCTAACATGTAATGGTTTCTCCTTGGAGTGTTGTTACAGCCATTAAACCGTTCGTCGTATTGGTATGGTTCTAATTTTAACAATTCTCAAAATGTGACCAGAAATCACCCTGTACGAGTTTTGAAGATGAAAATACAGTGTACGCAATAATAAAAAATGTAAATGTTTATACGAACCCCCTCCCCCCCGTCCTCTAACTCCCCATTAGACAGTTGTTGCTCTTTCTTTGCTTTATAACTGCATTATTCCCTGAGATATTTAAATTCAAAAATCGGATGCAGGTCCGGGTTTAGGAGAATTTCGCGGCCCAATGCAAAAACATTTTGCGACCCCCCCCCCCCTCTAAATATTTTTTATGTAGCTGCTCCCCGACTTACAAACTTTTCGAGTTACGAACGTAAATCTTGAAGGGGAAATTTTTTTCCACAAAGAACGCATTTTCTGTTTCACTCATTTTTTTTCATTATTTCAGAAACGCGTTGATAGTCTGGATCGTAATCAAACACGATCCATTGAGAGGGAATGACATTTAAATTAATTTTACAAAATTCATAAATTATTATTATAATTATCGTGGTCCAAATGCTGACTCGAATCATATTGAATAGACATAATTTTTCGTCATACTTTTAAAGCGCTTCATCATCTCTTTATCAAATATACGTTGCAATTCGATTACTTTGATCATTTTTCGAATTTTTTATTGCTGTTTTTGTTTAATTAATGTAAATTAATAGAAGTAAAGGAATCAAGTACTGGAATTCCATGACCCCCACAAGGGTGGGGCTGACAGGCAGGATCATGGGGGCCCAATTCGATTTTTTTGGAGGTCCTACCTGAAAAATTCTCGAAAACTTCAACTACGTCTCGTTTTCCTGAGGCCCGGGGTGGGGGAGCCATGCGTTAAGACGGCTAAGGTTCGCACCATTAATGAAAGAGATAATTTCATAATTAATGAAAGATAATTCTAAAATGAAGGAAAGAGATAATTCCAGAATTAATGAAAAAGACATAATTCCAGAATTAATGAAAGAGAAAATAATAAAATTAATGAAATATAACTTCATCATTAATGAAAGAGATAATAATATAAATTAATGAAATATAATTCTAAAATGAAGGAAAGAGATAATTCCAGAATTAATGAAAAAGAGATAATTCCAGAATTAATGAAAAAGAGATAATTCCAGAATTAATGAAAAAGAGATAATTCCAGAATTAATGAAAAAGAGATAATTCCAGAATTAAGGAAATAATTCCAAAATTAAGGAAATAATTCCAAAATTAAGGAAATAATTCCAAAATTAATGAAATAATTCCAAAATTAATGAGATATAATTTCAGAATCAATGAAAGAAATAATTTCAGCATTAATAAAAAAAATAATTTCAGCATGAATGAAAGAAATAATTTCAGCAATAATGAAAGAAATAATTTCAGCAATAATGAAAGAAATAATTTCAGCATTAATAAAACAATTTCAGCATTAACGAAAGAAACAAATCCAGAATTTATGATAGCAATTATTCCAGAAGTAATGAAAGAAATAATAATTAAAAAGGAAATAATTCCAAAATTAATGAAAGAAAATTCAAGAAATAATGAACGAAAATCCAGAATAGAAGGGAAATTCAAGAAATGATTCCAGTATTAATGAAATAAATAATTTAATCTATTTTCACCTTTAGATGAGTTCTCTACCCTCTTTTTAATCTTTAAAAAAACGCAATATTTAGAGGCCGAACTGTAGATTTCCATGGGCAAATTGCCAGGCGAGAACTTTGTTTTCACCGAGTCACGTGATTTCCTTGCATTTGATATCGCTGCCGTCGCGGTGGCTGGATGCTGATCCCTCCAGTATTATCAGCTCGATGAAAGCCTGAGAATCTCTGTCGTCTGCTTCTCTCCAGGTTACTTGTTTTGGACGTCTCCTTAAGTCCTGAAAAAATTACTGAACTGGTAGTTCAAACTTCCAGTTCTGTTTGTGAGCTTACCTACTAGGGAACCAACTTCTTGTCTGTCGTCTGCTCATTGAGAGATTCTTTGTTTTGGACGTCTCCTTATGCTCAAATAAAATAACCGAACTTATAGTTTAAATTTCCAGTTCAGTTTATGAGCTTTGTTTATAAGGAACTGAGCGGAATAAAGAATATAGTTTTTTCATTTTAAACTTCATCATCACCACAAGAGTCACTTCTGAATTTCAGAATAGATGGCAGCACATTACTATAAAGTAGTGTTTGGAAAAATTCACTTTTTACGGTCTTATATACCTGTCGTAAAAAGTTTTTTATACCTGAGCTTCGTCATCACCACATAAGGCACTTCTGATTTCGAAAGTAGATAGCAGTACCAACAATATTTTTAAAAATGAATGTATTAAAGTATCTAGAGTATGAAATTAATTTTAATTCCCTTAAAATTGTTAGTGCCATTGTGAATTCACTGCAAATGCTACAAGGCAAAAAAAACCTGCTATTGGCGGACGGCGTAACGTTTCAAATCACCCGGTATATACGGGACTCATTACTATTAATTGAATACAATATCTATAGGACGTACTGGCCTAGCTGGAAGACTGGATGCATTTATCGCACACACGTCCTGCAGCAGGGGTCGCTAGGTTGGGGCCTTAGAGGCCAGATTTTTCTCTGGTCCCTTGATAAAGAATTTATAGTATGAAAAAACAAAAATTATAAGAAACTATACTGAAGCCTTTCAGCCCCCACAACGGCCACCTCTCTAGGAAAGGGTGCCAAATCCGAGTTGGAAGGTAAAAAAAAATTGTTGAGCTGAGAAACGTCACCGGGGCACCAAAAATAGATCCCGCACGGGCAGAGATTCCTTTTTCTTTTCTGCCCATTTGTACATCAAGGCCACCTTAAGACTATCGTAGACCCCGGGGACACAACTAGATGTTTGGTCAGCTGTGTCATGCAAGCATTTTGGCACCCTCTTGTAATGTTGAAGAAGAGCTGGAAACAATTCAGAAAAGAAACCATAATATCGGTGTTCTTAACTATAGGGACGGTTCTTTGGCCGTGCGACCTGCGTGGCTGTATGGGGTACCTCCAGGTGCGGACCCAGGTCGTTGTGTCGGGAGAAGCGAATTGTGTAAGTTCGTTGGATCGTCCCGTATTTTACGGGACAGGAAAATTTTCCAATATTATTCCTTCGGTTCTTACCTATCGCCCCCATCTCTGGATCCGTTCCTGAGCAAAGGCAGACATCTTCAGCTGCGAATGGAGCTGAGGCACAAATATTCAGCTGGGAAAGAAGCTGTGACAGACAGCTTAAATTGCGAAATGAGTGGAGGCAGAAATATTCAGCTTCGAATGAAACGGAGATACAGGCATCTTCAGCTGCAAATGAAGCCGAGACAGATATCTTTAGCTGCGAATAAAGCCGTGGCAGACATCTTCAGCTTCGAATGGAGTGAAAGCAGGCGGATCCAGGGCGATATGTCGGAGAAGCGACTTCCTGTGTAGGTGCATTGGATCATCCGTATTTCGCAGGGACAGACAAATTTCTCCCATATTATTCTGCTCTTGGGAGGGGCGATCGCTCCCCGTCTGGATCCGCACTTGGGCACTGCTCTAAGAGAAGTGCGAAATTCGAGTGGAAAAAGTGAGGAGCTTTGCACAAAAAAAAAAAAACACGTTGGCAGGGGACACCAAAAATAGGTTCCACACAAGTACAGATATCTTCTCGAGTCACGCGTTCTTAACACATATTGGTGTATCAGCCCCCCCCCCCCGCCCCTCCAGAAGCAGGACCGCTGTCAGATTTTTTTACCGGATATTCATTACTCTTTAATGAATTTATAAAAAAACATGGCTCCTAGGCAGGGATTTCTGGTACGCCCCCAGGTCAAACTTTTCATGCCCCCCCCCCCCGTAGTAAGTTTATAATGTGGGGATAATACACAAAAAATTATAATTATCGTCCCGTGTCTGCTCCCCTCTGGTTGCGGCCTCGGGAGCAGTGTCTTGTGACCCGGGCATCGGATCAGGGGGGGGGGGGGGGCACCAAAATTGCGTCCTTGCTCGGCTGACTAAGCATCTACATAGCTGCCAACTTTTGAAAATGAAAATTCAGGAGATTTTTGCGCGAACCCGTATTTATGCTACAACCACTCCCTAATAAATACGAAAGGGATTTTTCCAAATAAAATAGGAATTTTACGCACATGGAAGTTAAACCCTTGGGAATAAAATCCCTACGCAAAAAACAAGTGAAATTGGAGACCAAAACTTCAAAATGGTGATCTAAAAAAATAAATAAATATTGTGTTAATCAGAAACGCTGTGAACAAACATTGTGCGCGTACGATCCCAAAATCATCGGAAGATGAAGGGAAAAAAGCGTCAATTTTTGAAGAACACTGACTTTTTGTGACACTTGCTTGATGTTTTTTTTTTCATTTTACATGAGTGATGATGGCAGTCTTTCCATGACCGATGTCTGTAACACAACTTGTACAAAAAAGGAAAAGTCGGCCCTCTTCTGGAACGTTTGATGAAAGGAAATTCACCGGAATAAGTATCTTTAAAATTGATTAAATATGTTTTTGCTGATCAGTATTCATGTTTTGTTATATCGCACGTACGTAACTTCAACAAAAGAAATTTTGACCATATGCGCGTCGCTATAATCTTCAATTATTATCCAGTTCAATTATTTCCCAGACTATTGGCTGCTAAGCTATTCCTTTGCACGATAAGACAAACAATTTTCTTGTTACCATCAGAGCATCGAGCTTATATTACTCGATGCTTCAGAGGGTTTGTAAAACGGGGAAATTCCAACACTACCAATAACCACTGAGCTATACGTAAAGTGCCTATAACTACACTACTCTAGCTATAGATGGCGTTGGAATTTCCCCATTTACGACGCCATTTCGAAAGGAGAAAAAAATTATAACTCCTTAATACACCTACATTGTATATGAAGTCGTCTTAAAAAAAAGAGGCTTCATGCCCCACAAGAAATTCCCTTAGGGATTTTTTTAAATGAAGTAGAGTAGCGGTTTTCAACCGGTGCTCCGCGGAGCCCTTGGGGCTCCTTGTGCGCTCCGTAAGGGCTCCGCGGCCACTCGAGGAAAATATAAAAAAATAGTAATTTGAAAAAAAATAATTATAATTACTTTAGAACAATAAAAGTAAATTAGTAATTTTGCTGAATAAGTAAAAAATAGGTCTACGGGGCTCCGCCATGGAAATTATATGCCAAAAAGGGCTTGCCAAAAGGTCAAAAAGGTTGAGAACCGCTGAAGTAGAGAATTTTAGGGACAATTAGGGATTTTTTGTGATTTTCGTAAAAATTCGGGAGATTTAAGAACTTTTCGGGAGATCGAGGGATGAAGCTAAAATTCGGGAGATTCCCGGAAAATTCGGAAGACTTGGCAGCTATGCATCTAGTTGCAGTCATGGCAGCCTTCTCCGGGCCCCGGGGAAGAATTTCTTGTTGCCCTATTGTTGTGATTCCAAAACAGGCCTTGTTTTTTTTATATGATGCTTAGAATCAAAGTTACGTTCACTTCAGTGTTGCGTTTTTACATACAAGTAATACGCGAATAAAAACTTTAAACGTGTTTTACGAAGATTGCTATTTTTGACATTTTACTTGACTTTGTGACATGATTTGTAAAAATTGATGCATTGCATCCTTACGAATAGCTATAAATTGTTGAGGTTATGAACCAAAATCTAAGGTCTATCACATATATTTTGTGAATTACAGTGTTTTATAGACAAAATGTAGGATGAAATTTCAAAAAATTCACACGTACTTAAACATATTTTGGTGTAACTTATGAGATCATATCATGCAATCTTCTAAATTTTGGTTCATAACCTGCACTATTACTAGCTAAATGCACTGTGAAAATCACAAAGCATTTCATTAATAAAATTTTTTGCAATCGTGTTTTGAATATCACATGAATTTTGCCTAAAATCTGACATAAAAACGACTTTTTCATAGTAAATATAATCGGTAGACCAAAATTTGTCACTGTTTTCACCATTTCGAGACACTTTCTAGCAAAAAATGTAATTAAAGTTCACTCCAAAACCATTTTAAAGAAAAATAACAAGACAGGTAGTCGGATACCTTAACGGCAGAAAGAAAAGCCAGACTTTTTTAAGGGATAAAGAATGCATAACATACACGTTTTTTCTTTTAGAAATAAGCTACTGCCATACCCTAATAACGCTAAAAATTATATTGTTGGGGCTTTAAACTAAAAACCTCCTTTCACAATCAATAATAGTTTAATGGGACAAAAATTAAATTTTAATCAAAAATTTACAAAACATCTGCCGAGAAAGGTTTCTTTTGAAAAAATTGCGGCCCCGGAAATTTTGAGGCCCGGTGCGACCGCACTCCTCTCCACTAAGTTCGGTCCTGATCGGAGACACAAGTCGGAAAAGAACAGCATAAATGAGGGAAAGAGGATTGTCCTTTTTAGTTTACGATGTTCTTTCCCAACTTTTCGCAGATTTTTGTATTTGCAACAACTTTCTAATTAGGTTTTTTAGGACAGGGTGGCCATGTAAAATCAATTTTTTCTTTTATTTTGTGACACACTGTATTTTCACTCTCAAAACTGAAACTGTTTTCAGTTTCTGGACACATTTTTAGCATTTTTTAAATTGGAACCTTACCTCTAGGACAAATAGTTGATGAGATGAAGTGCGAATTAACAGAGGCCACCCTATATAGTAAATCTATGGTATATCTAAAAAATGAAAAAAAAAAAAAGTTCGAAAACGTGCATTTCGGCAATTTAAAAAAAAGAGGTAAAATTGATATGCATGTCTCTATCTCTTGCATAATTTTAAAAATTAATCTTTTAACAAATTTTTCATAAGAATTTTTAATCAAGAAAAGTATAGAGATCAAGCTGAATTTGGGGATGGAAAAACCAATGAAATTAGCATTGTAATTTCAAAGCCAGAATCAAAACATTGAAAGGAAAATTTAAGATGCGTTGAATTAATTAAGAAGCAAATAATGTGGAAAAAACCATTTTTGATTGAGGGTCCATTTCCTCGATTAAAGTATGAAAAAATATATAATGGCTCATATCTCTACTAAGTATAGACACAAATGTGGTAAGTAGCATTAGTTTTAAAGATGTTATCAAAGACTTTGAGCTAGAAAAAAAGTAGGAGAAAGCTTTTAGATAAATATATAAAGTGAGTGCTCAGAAATATCAGATCATATAATATATTCAACCTTAGACGCAGTCACGGATCAACAGCGATGAGTCAGGAGGGGAGGCTAATTTTGTAAGATTGTCCCGTATTTTACGGGACAGGCCAAGTTTTACCATATTATCCGGATTTTGGGAGGGGTGATTACTCCCCACCCTATTTCTGGATCCACTGCTGGTCTTATTAGATTAGTTATTTCTGAAATACAAAGTCTCATTCAATGTTTTTTTTTCCCATTGATAGATTCAACATTGAAACATTCAAATATATGTATAAAGGAGGGAGGGCACCGAAATAATTTGAGTGCTTAGGGCCTTCAAACATCTTAATCCGTCCCTGGCCTAGGGGCCGTTCAAGTATTACGTCATCATCGATAAGGGGGGGGGGGTTTCGATTTTCTGACTTTTGATGACAAGGGGGAGGGGGTGGGGTTGGACAATGCTTACGTCATTAACCACCCTTTATGAAAATATGAAATATTTTTAATGGTATCTTACTCGGTGTGCCAAAAACGAGGAAAAACCTTTCCATAGTTTGTGGACACTTGAAGTAACATCCCCCTATTGATAAGTGCCCTACAGAGCCACTTTAGTGATCTCTATATGTTTCGCGGATCCAAGTGATCTGGAAATGTGTCCGGGCCGCATAAGTGCCCTGGAACTGGGCCACGCATCACGTAAATAATCTGAGAATGTGCCGCGGTTAACTTTAGTTATGTAGAACCGCACTGGGGGCCACTTAAGTGCTCTAAAATTACGTCACATGTCACTCAAAGGATCTCTAATGGTGTCACGAATCGCTTAAGTGTTCTGGAACTGTGTCCCCGGTCATTTAAGTGATCTGAAAATATGCCGCTTAAATGTTCTGGAATTGTACCACTTAAGCGATCTGTAAATGTGCCACTTAGTTCATTTTTACAAAATCAGGTTTGAAGAGGGCAGGCCGTATCAGATAACCCCCAGGGCCATATTTGGTCCGCGGGGCAAGGGTCTTCATGCGATTTATCATGATATGGCTTAGAGCGTGGGTCGCAATGAATTTATTAAAGATAAATTTTGAATTCATAGCCTTCAAAATGGCATTGACATTAACAGAAATTGATTATAATAACATAAAGGTATTTTCTTCCGAAATTTATTTTAAAAAAAATTATTTTTTGCATCAAAAAAATAAATTTTTGATCGTGGGAGGGGGGTACGAGCCCCCTCCCCGTGTGCGTCTCTGATCCCACCAATATGCGTTAGGATTCAGAGGGGCAGAGCTGATGACGAAATTTTGCTGACAGGGGGGGGGGGTCAAAAATGGCTAAAAATTTTCTTACGTAATACTTGGACGTCCCCTGAACGAAAAATCTCTTCTGAATAATAATAATCAATTTTTCTAAATATATTGCGTTTAGTATGGTGATATATCACCAGGGGAGGGTGCAAAAAGCCATAAAAAAAAACAGAATTTTAGTCAAACCTTAAGGCACGTGTACACTAGCGCGCCGATCTTGCAACGCACTAACCCCTGCAGCGGTTCTAATCAGAATGCGGCGTGGGTACACACAAACTTCCTTTGTGTTCGTTGAAAAAACCGATTCCAGGTGGGTCCAGTGTGAAAACAGCTCAAGAATCGTTCACAACAGCGTACACATTACTGAGCAACCAATTGCTAATGCTTTCATTGCAGGATCCGCGCGCTAATGTATACGCGTCTTTAATGAAGGCAACACTGTTGATCGTGTGGCTTTATCGATAAACAGGTGTGGAGGTTTGAAGAGGTATTCCTTTTTTAAATAACATTTTCAGAAATTATTTTGCAAAAGATATTTGCTACTATGAAAGTATAATACACTGAATAGCTTCTTTGCTATGATGCAAAAGGCAATATCGATTACGAAACAATTAAAAACAAAATATCTTCACATTAAATGCACGCTTTTTTTTTAGAAGATTCAGCAAAAAGTAAGACATTTTCAGGTGTCAAACTAACTGCCGACGTTGATCAATAGTCAATTTTACTGGTCCCGTGGACCACCACAATTTTTTTCTCGGAGGTGTCACTGTTTGATCACTAGTTTCGAACCAGAGGACCAATGATTTCGAACGCTGCTATAAAAGGGGGTTGACCCAACTCGATTGGTAGTAAATTACCGTATGGCGATATGATCGAAGTTTTTGTGCGGTAAGTAGTAGATCACTTAAGCGGCCCGTGACACGCTTTCAAACCAATGAAGTGGCAGCAAAAAGTGAGCCCCTCATGATCTGGTACTAGGATTTTTTGAGAGTAAGTGCATGCAATGGATTTTTTTTTTTTTTGGGAAACACTTCATTTCACAAAAACAACGAGAACTCCATCCTAAAAATAAAAAGCTGGACTGATTGATAACTTCTTGTCAAAAGCAAACTCTTTTTTAGGGGGAAAAAACCCAAGTTTTCTCACGGTAATGACTCATTCTACATCGATAAGGTGGGTGGGGGGGGGGGTATTTACGTAGTTCAGGCCCTGATTTTAAAGTGGCTTGTGTATTTCAGATGCAAAATAATAGTTTTGTTCAATTGTGTAATATACGATGAAATTCATCAGATAAGTAAGACATTTTACCTATCAACCTATTCTTTGCCTTTTAGCGATATTAGTATATCTCGCGAAATGTATGTATGTTTGATGTTGCACCAGGGCCGTCTCAACACACGGCTGCGGAGGGGAGGAGCTCAATCAGTGATAGTATGATTTTAACAAGAGTACTATTATGCACGTATTATTCACGCATACGAGCAGGGACAGGCTTAGGTATTTTGCGGCCCGATGCGGAAAAACAGCTGTGTGGCCCCCTAAAACGGGGTTTCCCCAATCCTCCAGTGCATTGGCGGTACGCAATCGGGGAAGTTTTGGAGCTTAACACCCCCATCTCAGAAAATGACGTATTTTTGCAGTAAAAAATGTAACCCCCCCCCCCCCCCCCGAAAAATCCTTCTTACGCTACTGCCCCAGTGTCCATGAACATTCTGGTGTATTCCAGAATTACATTGGCACCCGAGAATGAGTATCAAATCACTATTTCACTAGTAAATCAGAAAAATTAGTTGGGCCCGTTTGCCCATGCGATAAACAGGCCCTGATGGTCCCAGACATATCGAATCATTTTCATTGCCCGAACTCTCCGACAAATCGAGCACCCCTCGTCCTATATTCCATCCCAAATTCTGAGCATACCGTAAAAAAAAAAGGAAAGAAAAAAACCAATAGATATAATATCAATAATCATTAAAAATTTATCACTAGATATTTATCTCATGATGAATTAATGTTATTGGAGATAACGCGTCTTTTTTTTGTTGGTTGGTTTTCTCGCCAACGATCATGAATTTTGGAAGCGTTATCTCGCTCGACCGAAACCAGCCAACATGAATTGGCTTGGCTTTTTCTCTCCCCTATATTATTACACATTATTATTCAGGTCTGAAGTAATAAAAAAGAAGAAAACGTCGCGATCTCACGGCGTTGCGCAAAAAATAGTAAAGAGAGAATATCTCGTTACTGGTTGGTTGTTGGATTGCACGTACTTCCTCGTTCTAGACACAAACAGGGTTTTAGCCTGAAAACAAAACTCGATTATTTTTTTTGCCACAAAAACGTGTTTTCTTTTTGTTTAATAACATTAAATAAGGATTATGTAGATTTATTAAAAGAATTCGGATCCCTTTTTATTTATTATCAGAGATTTAAAAACGAAATGTGTCCTACTTTTGTTAAATCTCGAGAAATCGGCTCCCATTGAATTCCTGTTTAGAGGATCCCGCTTTTGTTTGCAGAATGAAAACGTGGTATGTAATTTCTATGATCATTTATTGTGTGTGATTACATAATTAATGTAGTGTTTTCGTTTGATATTTGTACCGGTCATTAGTGGCGACATCTATTTTGTGCTTGCGAAATTAACCGAGTGCGTTGAATATTAACAGAGTCGGTTCCAAACATTTTTCAAGAAAATAATATTTTAGTGATTAAAAAAAATTGCCCCTCTCCTTCAGTTGGCACATTAACACGATCGATGTTTGAATGTTCTTAACCTGCTTGCGCAGCCCGCAATGGGCGCTAACTTCCACAAAGTGTAAAAAATATATAATAAGTCTGCACAAAAGAAACATATCCTCACGCAATAATCGCCAGCAGACGGCGAAACTAGACGAAGGGGGCATGAATTGCTACTGCGGCGGTAATTGGGACCCCAATCAGACCACGTATGGCATTGGTGAAAATCGGCCCCTTCCAGATGGCGCGTAGTTAGCAGGATTCAAGATCCGACATTGAATATCAAGTATTTTCACACCTTACCAGGTAAATTCCCGAAAAATTCAACTAATTCTTATTTTTCCGAGGCCCCTGGGTCGTACCCGGGTGAGCCCATGCGTTTAGACGGCACTATGACGGACACGGAGCCTAATGTATATGCCCCCCCCCCCCGGCCTGTCATGTTTATCTTCGCCTATGATAGGATACCAGCAAGCCCGTCATTTGGGGGGTCGGGAAGGGGTAACGGCCCCCCCCTCCCGGCTTTTGAAAATACATTAAAAATGGTATACAAAGTATATATACAAATATATATACATAAAATTATGAATACATATTATGTGTGTGTGTGAGAGTACATGTTCTTTGCCCCCCTGGAAAAAGTTGAAATGACGGCCCTGGGGCTACCGGGAAAATCGATATTCTGGGGCCCCTGATTAGCTGAAAGTACCTGCTTATAAATTCCCGTGCTTTCTCTTGAAAATCATATAGCATTAAATCTCATTATCACGAGGCCCCTAATGCACTTGCGCCCCCTCCCCGGGTAGGATAAGTTAAAACGGAACTGGCCAGACTTGGGCACCACGTCACTGAATGATCTGGTAACAAGGCCCCTCTTATCGGACGCGGGACCGGTCAAAAATAATTTAGGGCATCTGTTCCCAGATTTTATATATTTATATCGGGGGGGAAGGGTAATCGGGGCATCCAAAGATTTATGCATCATCCTAGAATATGGGGGAATGCTGAAAAATATTCACTCAAAAAATACAGACAATGAAATGCAAAATAAACACAAGAATCCAAATGAAAATTCAAATCGATAAAAATTCACAACTGAAGAAAATTTTAAATTGATGAATTGAAAGATATATAATTCCAGCACAAATAAAAAATTCAGAATTAATGAAAGAAAAAATTCCAAAATTAATGAAAAATTCTGAATGAATGAGAAATATCCCAGAATTGATGAAAAACTCCAGAATCAAATCAGTTGAAGCTGACACCTTGTTTACTACAAAAAATGTATTTTTGATTACCTATATTTTTCACCTGTTACCGAAAGTGCAGGGCCGGGTGCGACTGCACCGGTCGCACATGAAACTTAGTTCATTTTTACAGAATTAGGTTTAAGGCCATGGGTTGAGCATGTACGCTCTGCGATATACAGGGTGTTTCAAAAATATTCATCCGATTTAAAAAAAAACATGTTAAATATATAAATTATTGAGCTTTTAATCCATTTTGATCGAATAATGTATAGGTAGAAAGAGGGGAATCTTGAGTTTCACGCAGTTGCCGACAGGTAGTGCTAACGATTTTCCTTTGGCCGTCACTTCAGTGTTTGTCAAGATCGCTACAGCACAACAGAAATCATTTTGTGTTCTAAGCTTCGCGAACTGCGAGTCCGTAACAACCGTGTCCGAGTGGCGTGGTGGTAAGATGCTCATCTACCACCGTTGAAGGTTACTGTCACGGTCCTGGGTTCGAATCCGAGGGAGGATATAGATAAGACATTTCCCCTAATGCACTTGAGGCGACCACCGATAGACCGCGCCTTCATTTCCAACCCATCTCATTAATGGCAGTAAATTTCAATGTAGCGATATGGCTAGAGTTGGTGTAGTAGTCAGTAACAACTGTTTATCGTGCTTTTCGTCGACAATACCCTGGTGTTGAACTTTCTACCGCTCAGAGCATTAGGCGACGGTTAAAACAATTCAGGGACACGGGTTGTCTGTGTAACAAGAAATCCCCTGGCCGTCCCCGCATGTCAGACGAAAACGTGGAGCGCATCCGACACAGTTTCGCACGTAGTCTACAGAAATCCAATCGCAGTGGATGCAAACATGCACGCAAGTTTGGGACGAATTTGACTACCGTATAGACATATTGAGCACATGGGGTTTGTAAAAGAACCTTTATAATTAGCCATGTAATATAAAATTAATCTTAAGTATCTATGTTCACTGTTTTTCGTAATATACGCATTTCAAATCGGGTGATTCTTTTTGAAACACCCTGTACGTGTAAGCATGCGCCACTTCATACAAGGCATGCGACAGAGGTTTGGCCTAGAGCAGCGTTGTCTTAAAAGTATCATGTCTATTAAAGTATCGGGGGGGGGGGGGCACGAAGATGTCAGTTCATCTATGCATATATGAATTAGATCAGTCGAAGACAATGGGCGGCCCCCCCCCCGTATCTCCACCCATGCTCACTATCCCCGGCCACCCTTCTGGACCTGGCGCGGATCCCGTGAGGGGCCGATCGCCCCACCCAAGAGCCGAATTGTTGGATGGGGGGGGGGGAGAATAGTCTCTCACATAAACTACGCACGATCCAATGATCTCACACAATAAGTCGCTCTTCCCGATACATTGTGCTTGATCCGCGCCTGTTCTGGATTCCATGACTTTTGTCCCGGGTGAGCCCATAATGAGCCCTTCGATAAAACGCCATTAGGCTAAAGGGGCAAAGACATAAACTTATTTTTACTTTTGCTCACCGAAATACTCAATTTGGGGAGTCGGCGGGAAGTCTTGGCTTCCAGGCCCGTCTTAACATATGATGTATGTATCTCATCGGCAGACACAGAGAAGCAGGGCCCTGGAGAGGGAGCGATCTTAACTAAGCAAAAGTGCATTATAGTTTCATAGGCGGAGAGTGGCAGTGCGCCCCCCCCCCACTTCACTATATCCTCGGTGATTCGCCACCAACCTTCCCATTCTAAAAACCTCTATTATCACCCATGGTTCCTCCGCAATAATCTAACAAAGAACTACTTCAAAACACAGATGAATATCACCAATCCACTACAATGCCCCTCACTAATGTTGGCGACACCTCCAGGAGCCGCGACGTACACTTTGAGAACCACTGGTCTACCCTGGAGGCAGGTGATTAGGAGACCTAGTTAACGATGCCATATACAAAATAAAATGCCTAACACATCAAGACTGGCAATTCAAGTCTAGTAGATTTGGCACAAAACAAAATTTGTGTTAATTGGCATCTTTTTAAAGAAGCAAACTACAACACATTTAGCCTGTTAAGGTATATTATACAATATTCTATCTTATGCAATTTTTTTTTCACAGGAAATGGGTTCAGCTCTTTTATTTTGGATCAGCCCTTTTAATTTTGCTTTTTTGAAAATTTCTTTGGCAGCAAAAAGAAATGGCTACCTTGAACGAAAACATTTTCACAGGACTCTTCTGGACAGCACAGCTATTGGCTCTTGTGAACATTGTCCTTGTTTTAGTGTGGACAAATAATTTTTTGGGAGGATTCGCCTGGCAAAACGACCCACTCCATGAATTCAACTACCACATTGTCTTTGCTGTCATTGGACAAGTAGTTCTCTATGGCGAAGGTATAATATTCTACAATTCTTGGAAACATAAATCTCATGAATTCTTTATTATTAAAATCATTTTAAAATGGTTTAAATTATATAAAAAAGGAAGCAATTATTATATGAATATAATATCCAACTGTTTTACTTCAAATCAGTAGAAATGGTATTATGCACAATGCTAGATAGTCAGAGGCAGATTTCTCGTTTTGCCCCCTTGGGCTATACAAAATTTGCCACTCTTTTCCCATTCATCTAATTTTTTTGACCACTCATTCCTCAAATTTGCTACAGTCCACTCAGCTCCCGTAAATATGCCCATGTCTTTAATGTCAATCTTTTGTTCACTCACATGCTTATACACTTTCCCGGTCCTTCGCTCTCGAGGTCACTGTATTGGTCACTCACATGCTTACACACTTTCCTGATCCTTCACTCTCTAGGTTTCTGTTTTGGTCACAACCATAATTACACACTCCCTAGGAAACAGTTTTGGACACTCACTAACCTGGTCCCTTACATTGTACGTCAATCTTTTTCATCATCTACATGCTAGTACATGCTGCAAATTCTCTGTCACTTACATGATTGCACAGTGTTTTGTTTGTTCACATGCTTGCACACTATTTTGGTTCCTCCCATGCTAACACTGTCCCTTGGTCGTTCACTGACCTGTTACCTCCCTCTTTAGGCCACTGTTTTGCCACTTACATGCTTGCAAACTCTATGGGTCACTCACTGACCTGGTCCCTTGCCATGCATGTCACCACATGTTGCAAACTCTCTGGGTCAGTCACTGACTTAATCACTCGATCTTTAGGCAGAGTGGGGATTTATTATTTTACAGTAAGTGGGTTATACAAATTTTTCTAGACCTCTCATTTGTCAAATTTGTTATAGCCTGCTAAGCCCCCTGTAAATACACTTCTGATTAGTTACATAATCGTTACAATTCTGATAAGATTTCAATGTAGTTCTACCACAATACAAGAATGAATAGATGAATATAAATATGGTTTCTAACCATTACTGTTGGGTACTAATGAGGTTCAACTGCATCCAATATGATTACAGCTACACTTTAGAGAAAAAGATGCAATTAAAAATATCATAATGACCCTCCTTATCTTGGACCATCTAGCTTTTCAAATGTATTGCCATTCAAGTATTACGTAAGCAGATTTTTAGCCATTTTTGACCCCCCACTTGTCAGCAGAAGTCAGCAAAACACTGCTGACACCCCCCCCCCCCATCAGCAGCTTAGAATATTTCATGTCTTCAAAAACGGTGGTTGATGACTAAGCAACCTTCAAATCTCCCCCCCCCCTTGTCATCAAAAGTCAGCAAATCCGAAACCCCCTCCCCACCCTCGATACTGACGTAATACTTGAATGACCCCAATCACGCTCATTCAATCCAATTAAAGCAAATACAAATCACATTTTTTGTGTATTATTACGACACATTCTGACTGTCTTGTGCTAATAGGTCTGCTGGTATTCAGAGCAATGAGGTACAAACCCAAGATGATTTTAAAGATCACGCATGCAGCGATACTCTTGATGGCATTTGTCTCAACTGTAGTTTCTCTCAAAACAGCGTTCGATTCTCATAACTACAGACCAGTGCCAATTCCAAACCTGTACAGTCTTCATAGTTGGACAGGACTTGCTGCCGTTGTACTATTCTCACTGCAGGTAAAAAACTCAAACACTGATCAAATTTTTGAAAGTACTGTATACAAATACAGTAGCCTCTCAATAATCCTACATTTTTAAGTGTGTATTCTTCGAGTATAGAAGAGAAAAACACGTCGCTGTATTATCTGTATGCAGAAATTTATCCCATTGACTTCCGGTAATCTGGTGATTTCGATGATCCTTCACACTCAGATCTGATATGAACAGGATTAGCGAGAGTCTGCTGTACTTGTAATTATTGTATGCAACTTTTTAAAACAACATTCTATTTTTGGTCAAAGCTGTGCTGTGGATTTTTCGCCTTCATCTATCCAGGTGTTTACAACATATACAGGAAAGAATACTTGCCATTGCACAAATTTTTTGGGCTGATCATGTTCGTCTTATCGATCATTACCTGCCATTCAGGAATAATGCAAAAAGTGAAAGCCTCTTTGTAAGTAAATTTTCTATATAATGTACAGTGGTACCTTTTGAAAAAAAGTTTATTGTCGTCTAACGTGTATAAGGAACCCCTAGATTTTTTGGGATCAAAATTTGGAAAAAAGTTTTCTCATCTAAGATATTTTTTACTTTAAGCAGGGCTCCCATTCAAAAAATTAGAAAAAGCAGGACGGGGAGGGTATCCCGACTTAGGCAATATAATTATAGCATAATAAATAAAATTCCTAAATTTTTTTTAATGAAAAAAATGTTTAATTTTTTTTTCATAGATCTTTCATAGCTCTCTTCAAAATATAAATTATTCTTTTTTTGGAGTCTTCCACAGTCATCTGTCAACTCTCTCAGACAAAGTACAGCAAGTTGTGAAGATATATATATTTTTTAACAATGATGCTCCTTCCAGACCACTTCCAAAAGCGCAGTGCAAAATGTGTAAATTACCAGAACAGATGTAAATAAGTCAAGGGGAACTTACTGCACTGCCCATCCCAAAGGGATTTGTTTACATTACACTGTTCAATGCCAATGTAATCATTTTTGACAAATTAAGCACTTTAATTTCTAGTTCTTTGCTGAGCATTGTAAATATTGTTTATTCCTCTTTTTCCATGCCTTAAAAATACAAAAGACAATTAAATGCTATTGGATCACATTAGAATCACCAAACCTAGTATAGGCCTATGTATCCAACTGCTTTGTAATGCACTTATACACAAAATGTGGGCAATAATTTTGAATGATGAATGTTAGTTACGGTCCAAGACCACCAAGTAGTAAATACAAAATTATGTAGTAAGAAAGAAAACCATATAACTGATGGCTTTTATCTAGATTCTAATGTTAAATTACTAAACAGTGGTTACAGGTATGAAATATTAAACACACTTTATAACAAGGTGGCTGCAGTATTTATATCTGAGAAGTTACAACAACAGAGATAATGAACCAAGTCGTCAAAATTATTTTTTTAAATGTGAAATTGAATCACAACCATGATGTTGAGCATTGAATAATAATCAGTTCTGCAAATGCATAATATTGATCTTTACAAAAAGTCTATTCATGTATAAAATAACAGTTTGTATTTCTTTGCAGGGGTAAAGAATATCTAGAACTTCCACCAGCCGCACTAGCTGCAAATTTCCTAGGAATTGCCATAACTTTGTTTGCTGTTATAGTAATTTATTTGGTAGCTACGCCACAATATAAACGAAAAGCTCTCGTAGAAGACGACAGCGTGGAGATGGCTTCAGGTTATGGACAATTTTAAGAGACGATTAACTGCTTAAAAAACCCCCCATAAAATACCGATAATAAGAACCAGGGGAATAGTTAGAAATTCTTGGAGAGAGGGGAGAGAAGCAATATATTTCCGTCTTCTTCAATATAAAACTTGCTGATTTTACAAGTGTTTTGTTTGTTTCCCCCTCTAAAATTTTCCGACTTGGAATGTGACGACACCCTGTCATCTTTTGCAATTTTTGGCACTGATGGAAATCATAATATCTTGCAAATTCAATTTTGAAACATTTTGAAAATTGTATGAAAACTATCTAGTCAAACTGGTTCGGGAGTATGTGAGAGAGAGAAGAAGAGGTGGGGGGGGGGGGTTGATTCTTCAAAACTTATTGGAATATCTTTTGAATATTTCTCTCTCTCATTTCATACAGAAATAAAATACAGCAAAATAAATATCCCATTTGTAAGACTCACCGATTACAAGGACATGAGTTGTGGTGCATGTTGGCTCGAGTTTTTCCATCAGATATCAGCACACATCCACTTTTCTTTGAATAATCAACTTATAGACATAGGCCAAACAAACTTGTCACATTGACATAATGTTTATGCTTAGGGTGACCATATTTTCCTTGAAGGGACATCCTCGTGTTTTCCCATTATTTTTGGCTGTCCCGATTTCCTTTTAATGGTAATTTTTTTTCCTTAAGAAACTTACTTGAATATTTTTAACCTTTATCAAATATGGATTAAGATTTCAAAACTAAATAATTATACAATAAAACCTGTCTTCAACGGAATCGCAAGAAAGGGTGCTCATGTTGAAAAATTGTAGTTTTATGAAATGTAAATTGTGATAAACATTAATTATGCTCTGTTTGTGTAGCATTTTATGAGTTATGTGGAGTTTTTGTTTTACAGCGCCACATGTGAATGAAAATTGAACTTTTTTTTGATTTATCAAAAAAATAACGCAAACCTCAGCTTTTTATGTAAAGCAGTGGATTTGATATTAATTTTTAAAATGTGTCCAGAACTTCTTGTCCATCCTGTACATTACAACGCCCCTTCATAATATAGTAAAACCCGTCTTCAACAGAATTGCAAGGGACCAAGATTATTTTCCGTTGAACACAAGTTTCACTTAATAAAGGTTTAATTGGTGAAATTATGTAACGATTTCGTGCGTGATCGAAATAAAAATAAATTTATTGAAGATAAAGTAAATAATTTAAAAATAGATAAAATAAATAATTACTCTATAATTACTAAATACCGTATTTAGGTTTTGACAGCATTTGCATAAAATTACGACCTACACTGTTGTTCTTCTAAAATAACAACACTTACGTTCTTTTTAACTTTTCCAAAAATTTTCAATTAGAGTGGCAATATCTGTCATGTCAGGTTCAGTTTTGTATATTATTGTCTATGTTTATGTAATCCTCGGCATCAGGGTCGTAGCTAAGAATCTTGTGAGGGAAAGAGAGCAACATGATTTTGCTGCCCAAACCATTGTAAAATTTTGATGATTTTATAATGGTGTTTTGTTCCCAACTATGAAATTCGCCACCACTAAGTTTTGCCGCCAGGGCAATTGCCCTCTCTAATTAATTCCGGCCCTGCCATCCCGGAATGCACACAGCTTACATACGATTTTGTAAGACTTGCATATCATTTGGAAATTCAGCCGTTACACTGTGTTCTCCCGTGGAAAAGTATGATTTTCCGAAAAATGTTGTTACAATTTCAGAAAGCAACTGCTCCACTACATACGGCTTAGTAACACCACAGCATCAAGTATTGAAAATGGTTTTTGCTAATTTAATGGTGGATGATGTAGAACTCACATTTACAAGCATAGATTCCATAAAAAACTTTGGTGGAGCAGTTTAACATTTTGTACAATATTTTGGTCGCCAAACATTGTGTTTTTGTAAAATTTTTTATTAACGGGCACAATTTTCTTTTCCATTTCCGTGTAAGACAGGTTCCATTTAATCCAGGTTTTTAATATGCATTTTGACATTAAAATCACAGGACCATGATTTCTTTCCGTCATTTCGATAGGCTTTTGCTTAATACAGCTACATTTCATTCATTGTGACTTGTAGAAACCATTTATTTCCCCCTTCATTTATGATCTTTTAGCGATTTCAGCAATAATTATCAATTTTCCAAATGATCAATACATTTTTTGGGTAATATTTGGCAAGGTCTCATATTTAGGATCACAATTTTTCCGTATTAAAGAAATATCATATGATCACCACCATGAGCCCCCCATCATCTTCTGCCCATGACAGCTAATTCGACTGGGACCTAGATTATTGTCGAATCTGAAATCAAGGATTGACATATTTTCCCCCCATTTATCTTGTAGAGAAGTTAGTGTGTCAACCTCTCAGTGACAGACTTGCTGTAGTAGCATTGTATTCTGCGTCAATACGCTACGGACCACACATGCACCCATAACACACATTTCAGCATGTACAGATCCATAAGAAATTCTGAGAGGAATGTTTACAAGGTGCATGAATGTTAAATAGTATAGTTCACTCATCACTGTTTCTATTGTACTTCTGTGCTAAGAGAGATCCTGACAAAAATTACTTGGACATCAAACTAGCGACACCTCTTAATTATCCCTTGGTACATTAGGTGAGTATCTTATAGACCTGGGCTACCATGCCCTCAAAGATATATAGCCAGCCCTGATTGTTAATTTACAGCTTGTGAAGACAATACTAGTGACTTGTCAGACTACTACTACTGAACCGCACATGCACCTCGTACACATTCCACTACATAATTTCTAATGAATTGGCACATGTAGAAATGTGTGTTCTGAGTGTACGTGTGGTCCTAACCTATTTATATTGTCGAGTTGCGCTTGTTTCGTGTTTGTGCTGCCACCTGTCTTCTCTTTTCTAAAAGAAAGATGGAAATGTTTGAATTTTTCATGTTTTTTGTCAGTATCACGTTGTAGGTCTGCCTGCTCTCTGCGGAGGGACTTTTTCAAATCAGCTTTTTCACTTCAGCTGACCGCCACTGTGTAATCAATGAGGTTTGAACCTGTGTACTCAGGACGAGAGCCCAGCAAGATGCTCACATGACCGCACAGTGGCAAATTACCAGATGATATGACATAGGCATCTGATTTAAAATTCAATAATTTCATGGCAGTGTCCTCCACCAAAAACTTGCCACCCAGGGCAGTTGGCCCTCCCCTCTAGTTCCAGCTGCGATAGAAGGGACTCATTCTCAAAATTTTAGATTTGCAGCTTGTTTGAAATGAAACAAAATAAGATATTTGGTGCAAATCCATAAAACAAAAACGTGTTTAAAAACCTTAAATAATTTCAGACTCTTATTCCATTTGATGCCGGTTTTTAATTTGATTTTTACACTATGAATCGGTTAAAAAAGTGTATCAGAGAGCATGGCTTAGGAAAACGTTCATGGATGTGGGGAAGCTGCTCACAACACTGCCAAACTACAGTTATTAGCTACAGTTGTTTCTCAGGGGTGGTGAATGATACCACTATTCTGAGGGACGTTCCTAAAAATTTCAGAACACTCACAGAATAGTAGTGTCACTCGTGATTTGGCTACTTCCAAACTATGATTCTCGCATTCTTCTTAACCTCGCTTCGGCAATGTAACTAACTAATATCATTCTCAACAACCCAAACAAATCTTCATGAATTTCAGCAGTTATTTGAAACAATGAAGACACTTTTCCCACATAATAAAAAGAAACACAATATTATCAGTCATACACAAAAATAAATTTTAAGCCATTTTCGGACATGAAACAAAATGGGGATAGCGACTACAGAACATCTTATCGCTTAACCACAGCTGACAACTTTAAATGAACACATTGTCAAACCACAGTTGAAATCACTATTCTGCGCAAGTTCCAAAAATTTCTGCGAAAACTTAAGTACTAGAGGACCTTGATTTAACAACATATATAACTGTGGATCAAATGGAAACGGATCATTTTTTATAACTTTGTCAATTTGTGTAGAGGTAGAGCAGGAGGGGGGAAAAAAGACAACCCTTATTGCGAAATGGACTTGACCTAGGTGGTTGAGCGGAATCAGGTGATGTGTGTGAACGGCTGTCTGACAGGCAATCGGTTGTTTTTTCCACCTACATTAACGGAATGTTTTCTAGTAAAGAAAAGCAACGTGTCATTGGTTTTTTAGTGGCAGAATAGTTGGAGTTCGCGGAGTGCATCGGTGAATGAAGGCAGTGCACGGTGAACATGCACTGTCATCGACTCGTGTGCAGGACTGGTACAAGCGATTCGACTATGCTCGACTTACCTTCCTGTAGTGGAGTTTCCCTGTAATGATCACATGAATGGAACCGAAACGCAATCTCGCCTTCTTGCTGATGTCCCTTTCTGTGCATTGTCTGTTTGGGTTAATCATTTGGTCGATTTCTTTAAACCTAAGCCTGTGATGACAAGGTGACTTCGATCAGTCAGGTCATGCATCATCATTCACAGATTCCCGTCCCTCGTCGAAACGCTTGTGCCAGTGCTGCACGAGTGGATATATACATAAATACATTTGATCAGTAGGCTTTACCTTTGACGCTGGGGGGGGGGGGGGGTGTTGCCTTCCTTACCTCCCGCTCTATCTGTACACAAAGTTTTGCCACACCCACACAAAAATAAACCAAATTACAAAAACATCCGTTTCCATTTGAATTTGATCCACCCCAATAGGTCCCATCTGATTTATTACATCAGAGATTGGCTGCCTTTCCACACACACAAAAAAGACATTATATGTTGTACGAAGATCAAGATATTTTTTTGAAAATAAGGCTCCTGTAAATGATGTATCAAAATAGCGAAAATGAACTACAAACGTTGACATTTTCACTTAGCTGTCAACACATCCGTTACATATTTTTTTCTCCCACACTTACACATAAAAGATTCATTGATACTTTTCATGCATCACACAACACGTTTTTCTTTCAGTTCTTGGACAATCCTACTCGAAACTTTTGATAAACGATCACATTCTTTGTCCTTCACACTATAACATGCAAAAACTGGTTTCCCCAGTTTCACGCACAGGAAGCTTCCGAGCGAACAGCTCTCTGAATTAGAAAACTCACCCATGAGCGGTGAAGCGACCGGCATTTTCTGGTACGGCGAGGACATCGCTACGGACATGGAGTTGAACACACAATCATCACCGACCCACACGAAAAGCGAATCCTTCATAGTTATCATGTAAAACCCAACAGACAGTCCATCTATAACATCTTCGAAGTAATGTGTCTTCAGTCTACACTCCATGGCAACACTTTCAAGACCTTTGTCACATGGATGTGAAACTAGCGAGAGAGAAATAATTCAGAAAGCAAGTATAAGAAAATTATCCACATATATCAGATTATTTCTAAAATATGCTTTTCTTTGTAAAGAGCAACAGCCCTAATGCAAAACGACCTATGGAATGTTGTTTGGGATGTGAAAATTTTACCTCCGATATTTCGCTTGCCCTAACCATATGACACTGAACGAGTGACCAAGTGAGTGAGATTGACTCTATGAGTGAGGGACTGTATGAATAACCACATAAGAAACTGCATGAGTGAGTAATTGCATGGTTGAGTGAATGCAGTGCAGTCTTAACGCATGGGACCTCACAAAAAATGAGAGAACTCAGTGAAATTTTCGAGAATTTTACAAGTAGAGCCTAAGAAAATCACTTGGACTGGGGGCCCATGGTGCTCTTAAAACAGCCCTGAGTGAATGACAGTTTCTCACTTCATCACTCAAATGCTCACCCACTCAATCACTCATATGGATACTCACAGGTACGGTTACAGACCGTCCTCTTTTTTGATGTCATTTCAAGCGCCCTCCTACGTTTCGGAAAATTTGCCCCTTTGTCCTACTTTTCAGGTTTCCGGAATTATTTTTTGTTCTGGGGAAAACATATTTCTTCACTGATACGAGTGTTCTTGTGCTTTTTTTCATACATACACTCACCAATAACTGTTGAAATTCCCAGAATTTTTTTGGTTTTTTTTTAGCGGTTCTGAAAAACTGTTGGGAAAAATTATTGTCGTCTGTTTTTTTTTTTTGGTCGGCATAGTGATCTATCATCTATTGTGAGAATTGGGATAAGCGAATCACTAGGGGTATGCGAAGTCGCAGGCATCCTCCTTTCTGTTTTTGAATCTGGTACGGCAGGATGTCTGGAAGTAAATGCCCAACTCACTTGATCACTCGTACTACTAATAAACCACACATGCACTTTGCCCATATTCTGCTGGGGAACGTCTAACGAATTGGTACATGTTGAAATGTGCATGTACGTATAGTGAACCTGACAAAGTTTTTTTGTGTGTAATGCTTGCTATGTGTTGTGTGCTGCCATAAATTTTTCTTACTACAAGTGAAGTGCAATGATTGAATAATTGTACTGTTGTAGGCTTGTTGCTATCAGTGGTGAGACTTTTCGATGAGATCACTCGCACTTGTGCCTCAAAGTTGGGAACCAAAAAAAGGATCACTCATATGGCAAGGGCAGGAGAAATGTCACGGGAAAATTTCCGTAAACCAATGTTATTTTTATCTCTGTCAGTTGAAGATTCATTCTTGGGTGGTCTCTGTGAAAAGGAAGTACAGAAGGGCTTCAATTAACCGAGTTTCGGGTTATCCAAGGAGAACTACGCATAAACTGATTTCCAAATAGCTAAAGGTTCTAAAAAACACATAGCGGCATGAAAAGCTGGTACACAAAATGCAACAACATATAATGAAGAGCTCTATGCATTGTGGAAGTACACACAACACTCTAGAGCTCTTTGAAATCCCAGGCTGGCTCATCCAAAATCTATGAGCGGAAAGTATATCATGAATAGAGCCTGGCTGTTCTGCTAATTTTGCCTTTTCCTCACCAAAATGAAACATTGCAATGTGATGTGACACAATGGTGACAATTTACTTTATGCGTGCAACCTCATTTTCGGAAGGGGGGGGGGAAGACACAGGCAAAGACGACTTTAAAGGGCAAATAAGATTTCCCTGGCAGTTGAAAGGTCAGAGAAATTCGGCACCTATGTAATTTTAAATCATGCAAAAAATTTCATTTACTCCTCTTAAACCGGCCTTGAAGCATGGGCTTACCTTAGTATGGTCCTGGGGACTTCGGACATATACAGTAAAACATCCTCTAATCACCACATTGTATTGGAGCCGAAAGCATCACATAGGCTTAACATTACAAGAAACCTCCACACAACAATTTTCAAATAACGACCACTTTGTCAGGGGGAAAAACTGCATATATTGCTATGAGAAAAATAATTTTCCCGCTTCGTTAACTTTATAGGACATGGGGGGCGGGGGGTTATGTATGCTTTCTTTTCTTGGGTACAAATACTAGATAGGTATATTGAAGGCAGTGGAGAGGAAAAATTCTTGAAGAGATAATATACGGGACAACAGAAGAGACCTGTTGCCAGCACTCTAATGACTAGAGAGATATGCAAGTTCACGGTACTCCCTAGTCTAAAGGATGATTCCGTGCAGAAGAAATGGTTGGTGCAAATAGGAAACATTCAGTTCATCAACAACCCAGTTGTTGCTGGTATAAAAAAAAAAAATTCTATCATTGAGCACTGTGTGCACGATTCTTAAGAGGTAGTATTTGCTTCAGGAGAACCTAGGCAAATACCACCTCCTAAGAATCGTGCACACAGTGCTCATTCTTTTCATGGCAGCAACAGAAAAGCCAGGGCTAATATTACAGGTGGGGCGGGGACAACTTTATCGGAACACTGCAGGTTGGCCAATCAAACCCTGCTGCAAACAAAAAATCCACAATGGATTTCAGCCCAGCCAGCTACAACTGATGAAAACAAATGGAACAGCTGCAGTATAATCCAGATTTCCTTGGAAACTTTTTTCCGACAATAAGTTGCCAGTGTCGACATAATAGCACTGGGCTACTATACCTTTTCTAGACCATTCTACCCACGTTGAGCTAGTCGCTGTTTCTTTTCTGGCTTTCTAGAATGATAGATACCAGGTGGCACTAGTTCTGCAGGCTTTTCAAACGGGTTCCTTCTTTAATATTTGAAATAGCCATTTCATTTTGTCATTCGTTTTAGAGCATTTTCTTATCAGGTTATATAGTTCATATCTATATATAAAAAAATTGATTTTTTACATGTCTGCGTTCTCTATGCAAATCTACAATTTTAGATCGATCGTCGCCAAATTTTACATATATACCAAATGAGACCAGACTTGATCTACGCTACTTTAAAATTCTGTCAGAGTAGGGCATAAAACAGTCAGGCAACAATGGTTTTAACACCTCAATCACTTTCGGAACATTTATTTTGGTTACCATGGTTCCCTAACAACGCGTCTCAGATATGTATATGCGTGAGGTTTATTTCGTTATTGGTTAACTTGGATACGGTTTGTGTGTCTCTCAAAGAAAGAGGGAGATATCACATGATCCAAAAAGCCTCATTGAAGAAAACCTGGGCAACGCCGGCTATTATAGCTAATATATAATAATTATTACATACTAGCCACTATATCATTTTAATCGTGTACATTTTTATTGATGGAACCCGGAGAGGTTTTCATGCCCTGATCAGTTTATTATTTAAAACAGCCTTGGTTTTATTATTTTTTTATACCGTTTTGTTTCCATTATGCTTTTTATGCTGTTTTTTTTCGGCGTCCATAGTGTCAGTTACGGATGTCTGGATTTAACGACAACAAATCAACTCCCTTCTCGGCCATGGCGGCAATATATAAAAAAAAAAAAGACACAAAAAGGACGCGAGGCAAAACATGACAGCAGAAACAAAATAGCGAACGAAAAGAACTGTCATCTCGAAAACAACGTTGGCGACATTATTAATTTTTTTGGTGACATCACAAACAATTTGGTGAGAAAAAAGTAATTCATATATTAGGAAAAAAAGCCATCATGCCGTTAAAGATTGCCAGTAAAAACTACACATGAATATTCATTTCAACTTCAAAATGACGCCATAGGAAAAGAGCTTACAGGTAAGAATAAAACGCCGGGTTTTCCTAGGAATAGGTATTTTTTGCGCCGCGTGTGAACCGAACTGGATCATTTCACGTTGGCAAAAACGTGTTTTCCTAGCGTGGCGCATCAGATCAGGCCCGCTGTACAGTATATGGCCCTGGCATCAGCCATTCTGTCGTCTGCATGCTCCGGTTTAAAAGCAAGGGAAAGAAAACACGACGGAAAGGAAGAGGAGATCGGTGAAACGCGCGGCGCACTCGACTTCTCCAGAAACCACCTACCAATCACGCCTGGCGTGAGGCGTATTGCGCTCTCCAGGGGAAACAGTCGTACAGCTTTTTCTTATTGGTGAGTGGACGGCGTGTCGCGCTGGGCGATTCACGTTACACGCGGCACAGAAAACCTGTTCCTAAGCACGAAAACCCGGCTTAAGGACTCTACAAATTTACACGGAAACCAAAATGAGGAGCAAACTAGAACACTCGGTCATGAAGCTCACCCTAAATCCTGACCTGGAGGACCCAAGAAAGCGAGACAAGTGGGCGGTACCTACCCACAACTTTATATTACGGGTTAAGAAAACGTTAGGATAACTTAAAACTTCTTTGTTGAGCCAGGATAAAATAAGAGACGCACCGGACGGCTTTGACTTAAAGAATTTAAATTTTGTTGCCACTCAAACTGAGAACTTGGAGAAAAATCAGGATAATACATAGAGTATATACTGACATCTGTTGAAAAAAATATAAAAGTTTAAAAAGGGGAGAATATATTTTTGCTGCCATCTGTTGATTAATTAACACACTAGAAACAAAATAGCAGAGTTTTAGTTTACATTTTCACCAGATAGGTGGCACAACAACTTA
Source organism: Pholcus phalangioides (assembly GCF_987345545.1). Taxonomy (NCBI): domain Eukaryota; kingdom Metazoa; phylum Arthropoda; class Arachnida; order Araneae; family Pholcidae; genus Pholcus; species Pholcus phalangioides. The sequence continues at coordinate 49,875,963 of NW_028301596.1, read as the reverse complement.
TATAATTTAAAATATTTTTTAGTGCCAATTTCAAACCGATTTAATTTCAATTTAACGTTAATTGATTTAAGTTCGCTTCGTGCTTAGGAACAGGTTTTCTGCGCCGCGTGTAACGTGAATCGCCCAGCGCGACACGCCGTCCACTCACCAATAAGAAAAGCTGTACGACCGTTTCCCCTGGAGAGCGCAATACGCCTCACGCCACGCGGTTTCTGGTGAAGTCGAGTGCGCCGCGCGTATATAAAATTGGTTGTGTGTGTGTGTGTTCTCTATACAAATCTACAATTTTAGATAGATCGATCGTCGCCAAAATTTGCATATATACCAAATGGGACCCGACTTGAATGATCACTATCAGCAGCATCACTTTGAGGGTGAGGCAAAGGATGATCCCCCATAGAAATCAGTGTTAAAATTGTCTATTTTACTGTATAAATGCGGAAATTTAGTGGGGTTTTCTGCCACATCAATAATTTTAAAAATTGTATTGAATTCTCGATTTTTGAAATATGGAGTTCGCTTAGAGAGATATACGAAGCCCAGAAAATTAAATATGAAGTAATTATCCGGACCTACTTTTGAGTTGGATATTCATGCAATAACATTGATTTAAACTTTTTATTTACAACTTCTCTAGCTCGAAAATGAAAATGTGTCTGAATTGTCTTTTGATATTCAACTGCATAAATTCATATAGTTTAGGACATAGTTTTCCAAACTTTTCTGTTCCATCGCCCCCTTCTTCAGAAATTTTTTCCTCTCATCGCGCCCCAACTCAAACAAGCCTATAGAATTAATTCTATGTTATAACCGTAGCTTTTATCGTGCCCCTGGACCATTCCATCGCCTACCAGAGGGCGATATTGCCCATTTTAGGAAACAAACACTGGTTTAGGATGTTTTAAAATTGATTATGGGCCCGTAAAGCACATCGAAGAAATTCCACAGCTTTAACTAACCATTTTTTGGAGCAGAAAAAGGCAAATGGATAACTTGAAGTTATATATATATATATATATATACACACATTATATATACAGTCAAACCTCGTTAACGAGTCACTCTTGGGAGAGCAAAAATATGACTTGATAAGCGGAGTGACTCGTTAAACGGAGTAAGCCATAGCTGTGCCCATTCCTGCCTGAGGGTAACTGGGACTTCCAAACAGTGATCCGGTAAGCGGAGTGACGTGTTAACCGGGTGACGCACTAACGAGGTTTGACTGTATTATATCAAACATCAAAACATCATTATATATTATTACATAGAGTAATTTAAACGCGATGGTTGTTTCCTCGCGCTCTCAAATAACAGATAAAAACACGCACAGATGTTAGTTTGTGAATAGATTCTTTTAAAACAATGTCAAAATATTGTGGAAATCAGCCTCTCTCACTTGTGCATCTTTTTTTTTCCTGTCCCCTTGCACCGCGACGCATAAGTGAGAAATCACTGTACTAAAATTTTCTGCCTCTTTAAACTTGCCACCCACTCACCTAGCCCTTCTTGTAAACACGTTTTTGAATATAATATATAGGCCTACACTAACGTCCGGGTAAACTAACATAACAGTAATCAAAATCACAGTAATCTCTCACTTATGCTTCGGTGCAACGCAAGAGGAAGAATAAGACTTAAAAGAATGAGATATAGGCGCATGAGTGAAAATGGGATGGGGGAAGAAAAACACTTAAATACATAACACGAAATGAATATGTTACGGTAAAAGCCCGAACACTGGTAGAACCTAGGTTTTACTGGTACGCACCAGGGCCTGTTTATCGCATGGGCAAACCGGGTACGTGCCCAGGGTCCACTAATTTTCATGGGCCAAAAAAAAAAATTTCTTCCTTTTGTATTTCTTAGTCATTTACCTCCCTTTCGTAGAATACAGTCAGAGAACGTTCTGATGTGTTTGAGGAAGTAGCGAGGTCGTATTCAATCTTAATGCACCACAAGAAAAATAAAAGCACCTAGAAGTTTCCTTGGTGATAGGGATACTGCTTCTATAGAGATCTTTCTCCTAGGGACAATTAGTAGTACGCATTTTTGCATTATGTCATGCATTGATATTGCAACTGACATCAGGAAAAGTTGCTTACGAAAGTATTTTGGAAAATTTTTCTTTGTTACACTGCGAAACAGATGAAGTCTTTCAAGAAAAAGCCCAAGTGTTCCAGTAACTGCTTTAGGTGACGATTTTTGCTGTAACATTTCAGCTATTTTTGCCAATTAGAAAGAGGAGTTGAGAGAAAACTCAAGTGAAATTTTACAAAAGTTGCCTAATTTTTTGACATTAGAGCAACATTCCAAAATGCTATGCTCCAAAAATTTCTATGACTATTCCCATAAACAATTGTACAAGTGGGCGAAGTTTTTCCCTTCAGTATGTACTTTGATTTGAAAGTGATATTACTTCAAATTTACAATATGATGAACTCAATAGAGACTTCGCAGCACTGAAGCAAGAAAAAAAGTCAATTTTAGTGACTGTTTTGACTCCACACAGTGGTATATTTAGGTTGGTAAGGTTGCAAGGTCAGAGGGGTGGAAAATTTGGGGACGATTGGCCAAGAAAATTAGTAGAATGGGAGAAGCGTGGAAAAATTTGTATAACCTTCACTAAATCCACCTCTGCCCAAACAGCTAGGGACTAGGTCAGTGAGTTATCGAAAAAAGTGACTTGCAGAGTTTACAAGTACAAGAGTGAGCAAACGTTTGACATATAGAGCGAAGAACCAGGTCAGTAGCAGTGACCAAGAGCGTGTGCAATCATACGAATACCTAAAAGAGTGACATGAGCAGCGGTTTCCAACGTATAGTTACTCGCGGAACCCTTGATGATAATGGGGCTGTTCAGCGAAACCCTTGATGATAATGGGGCTGTTCAGCGAAACCCTTGATGATAATGAGGCTGTGTTCTGTGGAAGAAAATATTGAATATTTATCCAAGAAAAAGTTTGTCCCCACTGCCGTCTCAACAGCATCATAGCCTCAGGGGAAAATGAAAGAGGGCTTAGCACCACCTATTAACCAGGGGCGTAAGCAGGATCGACCTTTGAAGGGAGAGAAAAATTCTTTGGGGGAGGGATACAGAAGTTGTCTTCCCGAAAAATTTTGAGTAATCAACCTTCAAAAAACATTAAAATTACGAGAAATTTGTTAAAATAGCACATAAAATGTATTTTCTTCCGATGCCTTATTATTTTTTAAGCGAAATATTGAACTTTTTCAATTTTTGGTTGGTTTGGGAGGGCACTGTCCACCCCCCCTATCGCCCCCCCCCGAGTAGGGCTCTCTGCTCTTGATATACATGTTTATTATCATAAATCATTGTAACAGACCTTGCCGTGGAAGCATACGTGGTCAACTGAGGTCCCCGCATGATCCCTACAAGGGGGAGGGAGTGGCAGAGCTTCAGCTTGGGCTCAAGATTATTCTCATCTCTAATTTTTGTTTTCGCACTGTATGTGAAGAGGTTATTGCTTATTTTTGTTTTTACACTGTACCACCCCCCCCCTTCCATTATATTCAGCACTATAATAGGGAGGGGCGTGAAGAGTCTTACTTGGGAACTCCCCAAAGATCTGAGCTTAGGGTCCCCTGTGAACTCTTGGTTGGGACTCGAGAGGTGGAGCCCTGTTATCTTATTGGGATGCATATTCACAAATCAAGAGCTTTGATTATAACCATCACCGTACAAGAACTCTCTCTGGCAGGTGCCTTAAATAATCATGAAAGTGCTTGAAATAATCACGATGCTAATGATTGAATCATAGGGCGTTTATCTGAGTTTCGGATTTTTTTCATACTGTAAATTCATTATGGAGAAGGTCCACTTACGATATCAGTCCAGGGGGGCCTGACTCCAGGATGGGGGATGGGGGGTCCTGATGAGCGGAGAAATGTTCGCGGGGAAAGGAAAATTTTTCTTACATGAAATGTGCCCTCCAACTATGTTTTCTTCCGGGAGGGGGCCGTATTGTCTTTTACTTCACCTGCACTGACCTGTTTCTCTGTGCAGAATTTCAAAATAATATGCTGCTTTTATAGGGAATTTTTTTTATGCTTAGCAAAAAAACTTTACTTACATGGAGATAACCCAAGTACACGGAGGTAAACTTAAATCCATATTTTGTAAACTCATTAACTATGAAAAAATGGTTTCTTTCTTAGAAGCCTCAGTTGGTGCCTTTTCCTTTTGTCCATAACTATCAAATTGGGTAAAAAATAAAATTTTATCAACTACAAAATATGCCTTTCAGAAAACAACTATTTTATTATATTTGGAAATTGGCCTCTCTTTTATTATATTGGAAAACATCATTGAACTGGAACCCGTTGTGCCACCTATCAAATGAATAACCCACCTATTCGATTGAAATTGAATAACTGGTATTTAGTTATTGAACAACATTATAAAAAATGTAATACGATATTAATAAGCAGTTTTTAAACAATAATACTATCTTAATTATTGAATTTACTTCAAAAACTTAACAGTTGATGATTGTGTAAAGTAAAATAATATCAGTATTAATTGGAAATATAGGTATGGCTCAAAGGAATCAATTTTTTCGATTTTTGTTCTTGTGGGCTAAACCGGTAAGAAGCCATGAATAGCCGTTTCTCAGTTGGTACGAAGTACTGAGTTCTCTCGTCAGAATTGACTAGGTACAGATATTGATAAAATGGTTGCTTAAAAAGAACCATCGGTGATTTTTTTTAAATATTATATAAAACCCTTACACATAAAATATTCTAACTACTACAATATACAATAATAGTATACTTATTTACATTCTCAACAATTTGCAGAAGTTAAAACATCTTTTGCTACTCTGCTCTCAGATCATACATATTTTTTAAAAATAAATCTCGAACATTGTAAACACTCTCAATATCTACAATATTAAATGTAATTCCACTATAAAGTGATTTGCTTTGCCACAAATTACAAAATTTACCAATCTTTTACAAAATAAGTTTACAACATCTTTCACTTTATATTTCCATTCAGAGAAAGGTGATATGTCAATATACATGAAAACCCCAACAAAGCCATCAGAACCATTTAATGTGACTTTTGAGCATTTGACAAACATATTAGAAAAAATAAATAAATAAAATAAAGAGTTGGAAAAAAAGGTTACAAATGCTTATTAGAATGTACAGAGACATCAATACACCCCCCCCTCCTCCATACAAGCAGAATCATTTGATGTCTAATGCCTGCAAAGTAGTCATTCAATTGCCAGTTTAACACTCTGATTTCGATAAGCAATGCGCTGCCATCATAAATATAGCATAATACTCGACGCATCGCAATACATGCGTGTTACACCACGATAGGCAATACAGCACAAAAAGTAATGCACCACCATATGCAATGCACCACCGTATCAGCAATGCAGCAAAATGTGATCACAATACATAATAATATGCAGTGCACTACAATACGCGATGCATCACAATAAGCAAAGCACCATAATAAACAATACAGCACACGATGCACTACAATACGCAATGTATAGTAATATATCACTACTTACAGTGCCCCGCAATACAACATAAAACGTAATGCACCACAATACGCGATGTAGCGCAATAAGCAAAGCACCATAATATACGCAAAAAGCACTGCATTACAATAAGCAATAAATCACGCAATGCGCTGCAAAGCGCAATGCACCATTATTTGCACACTACAATATGCAATGCAGCATAATACGCAATGCACCACCATCGGCGATTAAGTGCAAAAAACAATGCGCCACTGTAGGCAATACAGCACAATAATTAGTGCACCACCATATTCAAAGCACCGTAATAAGCAATGCACCACCTATTCAATGCACCATATTAAGCAATATAGCACAATACTCCACCATCGGCTATACACCACAATAACAAATACACCACCGCCATAGGCAATACAGCACAATAAACAATGCACCTCAATATGCAGTGCACCACAATACGCAATGAACCACAATACACAATAAGCACTGCATTAGAATAAGCAATATGGCGCGTGATTCACTAAAATACGTAATGAATAACAATGCGGAATTGACTAATATTTACCACAATAAGCAATACAGCACAATACGCGATGCATCGCAATAAGCACAGCACCATAATACGCAAATACCAATGAGCCATAATAAGCCATAAGCACTGCATTACAATAAGCAATACAGCACTAAGTGCACCACAACACGTAAAACATCACAATCAGTAATGCGTGTAATCAGTACTATTGTACACCACAATAAGAAATGCAGCACAATGCGCAATGAAAAGCAAGAAAGCGAGATTCATCCTCGACTCGAAATGAAACTCGTCAATTTTCCCCACGACGGTATCTGCCCAATGCCCCGCCCTGGGTACCCTGACCCTGTGTGTTGGGAGCACTGGTGATGTATACATACCTCTGGGTACAGGCACAAAACTTGGTCCCTATAGGTCAATCGATTCTCGATGTCCTCAGGAGTTAAATAAAAACTTGACAAAAAAAATCGTAACCGACTTCCGTAACATAGAAACGGGCCTTTTTCGAGTTAGTGATTTTATATTACAGAGTAGATTTATCTTATGCTCTATGACTCTATGCTGTTGGCATAGTATAGATATATCTACTATATATAAATAATAATAGATAAATCTACTCCATAATAAAAAATGCAGGGTATTTTCAACATCATAACTTCGGTATGATTAACCATTATTGCTTGTTCTATGACAATTAAAATTCCTTTCTAAAATTTGTAACCAAGATATTCCTTGGTCTTAGCTGTGCTAATTTCTGTTGAGCTGGGTAGTGTTGGATGCTGAGCTGATAACATCCACTTCTGAAGCATCTTGCTTCTCAAAGTAATTTTTGGTCAGTTTTTTTATGTATTTGTAGATGCATGGAATTTGAAGATCCGCGTGCAGGTCGGGTCCGTTAGTCTTTATTGATGTTAGTTGATGTTTCTGGAGGTTGTAAATATTGCTTTTCTGAGCGAAAGCCCAAGCCTGTGCATTACCATATGTAAGAACAGGTCTGATAATTTGTTCATACATTATTTTCTTGTTCTTTAGTGATACACGTGACTGGGTAGCAAAAACGAAGACTTTCCAATGCAATTTGGGATTTTTTTATCGCTTGCTCGACATGATCGTAGAAATTCAGGCAATTGTCTATACTCCTAAGTACTTTGTCACTATGCTTAGGTCATCGCTTAATGCTCAATAAACAACTTTGTGGAATCTGTGTGTCAGCCACATAAAAACACAGTTCGAAACACTTAATGCAATTTATATGCTACATTTATACAATAAATATTTTTTGCTGTATTAATATATTATTTTATTATACACAAATATCAACTGTTAACGTTTTGCAACAAACTTGATAATTAAATTTATATTATTACTCAAAAAATATTTGTTAATATCACACTATTTTGTTTTTTATACAGCATATCATTCTTTACCTCTTGCATTCTTACCTCTAATCAACTGTTAATGAAAGATCATTAACAGTTGTGTTTTGTATTTCATAGGTGACAGAAAGGGGTTCTAGTTAAATGATGTTTCGCAATATAATACATCCTGTAATGAATAATTTTCTAAAAGGTATATTTTACCTGATGAAATTTTCTTCTTACCCATTTGTTGGTTATGGACAAAAGTAACTAACGGCCGTATTCACCGACAGAATTCAACTCAATCGCAGATAAAAGAATTAGAGATCGAAATAGAGGGGTTAAGCGAGTTGGTGGAAGCAAATTTTCTAAAAAACACATTTTCCAATTTTCCAATTTTTAAATACTATGAAATTTTCTGCGTCTAACTGTGTTTTTGTTCTACCTTTAATAAAAATATTTTTAAAGTATTTTTACATTAACTGCTGGCAGGCATTACACATGCTAATGTTTTTCACTAAAATCCGTTTTTCTCAAAACTATGTTTATTGTTAGATAAGGAACATTTTTTCAAACACCGCTCATTCAAATGTATTGAAACTTTGTATGTCTCTCACCACTGTAGTGTTACACACTTCAACAAGAGCATTTTTTTTATCAAATTTATTTTAAAATTTTTTATGGCACAAAATATGGGCAAATTTTGATGATTGTTGAAAAAGTTGCATGTTGTTGGAGTTAAATTTCGATAAAAAAAACAATCAACAATTAAAATCCTAAAAGCTCGTGTTAAAGTATGTAACACTATAGTGTTGAGAGGCACACAAAGTTTCGTGACATTTGAATGAGCGATGTTCGTAAAAATGTTCCTTACCTAACAATAAACATAGTTTTGAGAAAAACGCGTTTTAGTGAAAAACATTAGCATGTGTAATGCCTGCCAGTAGTTAATGTAAAAATACTTTAAAAATATTTTTAATACAGGTAGAACAAAAACTTTAACACACTTAGACGCAAAAAATTTCACAGTATCTAAAAATTGAAAAATGTGTTTTTTGGAAAATTTGCGTGCACCAACCCCCTTAAATTAGGAATTTTAGCCAATCCGTGCCGATTTCTAATCCTCTAACTTGCGATTGCAGTTAAACTCTGCGGTGAATACGGCTGTAAGAAAGTCACCAGTTTCTTATGGTTAATAAGTTTAAAAAATATGGACGTTTAGAGTCTGAGAATGATAATAAGTTTCTGCTGCGCAGAGAAAAAAATTTCCTATATTATACATGAGGTAGAATGATTTTTTTTTTCATCCCTCACAGAGATATCGAAATTCTGTGCGCAGAGGAACAACAGGCTAAATTGAAGAGAATGTGTGTCCACTATCTGGAAAATAAAAAGGATCCGTGGTACCACCTAAATAAACTAAAAAAAATATTAAGCAGGATTTTTTCCCCTCATTTCAGCCTCATTTTTCCAAGACATTCGAGCACTTTTTTGACAAGGACCACATTTAGGTCCTCCGATGAGGCCTTTGCCGCCCTCTTCCCTCCGGATGAGGATTTATCGCTTTGGGACTTCGACACCGTAATCATAGATGATAGATTTCGCTGAAAGCCCATTTTTAATAAATCATGAACTTATTAGTTCCTGCCAGTTGCTAATTAATATATAACTGTAATTATTTAACAATTTTAATTATTAAATAATTAACAGATGAATTAATAGATGATTTGATATAAAAGTCCGAATTCAAAACATTCACAAGTAGGTATATTTCGGGCTTTTACCAACTCACCTTAGGTCTTACCGGTCTTCGGGCTTTTACCGTAACATATACATAAAGTCTAGTAATTCAACTGGTCTGTGAATTGAATATTATTTACGTACTGGTATACACGTCAGCAATCGACGTGTACACCGCTTAAACCCGTTTCAATCAGCACAGAAAACTCGCAATTGTTCTTCTCCCCTAACGGATAAGATGCGCACGAATATACATTTTAATAGCAGTTGAAGCCTGAAAGTCATCTATGGAGATGTGGTAATATATATATATGGTGTCACGTATGTTCTGAATTAGCAACGAATAAATGTAATGCTGAACTGAATAAATTTTTGGAGGAAATTGAATAAGTAATAGTGATAACCAATGGAGTCTGGACGGATGAGAAAACAGGGATCGGATCAACGGCACAGAGTCAAACGGGCCCCCCCCCCCAAAATCGTCAAAACATTTTACATCAATTATTTTATCAATTTAAAAATTTGATTCAATGTTCCATAGCTAGAAGACATTATAAAAAAGCTGTAAAGGACCCATGAATTGATTTACTAAATGCATCTAACACTTCGCGAATCACAGACTTCGGACATTGGCTATCAAAATATTACAACTTTTATAGAAAAAAGAAAACATTCACATATATAACGTGAAGATCACGTTATTATTAAAAAAAAAATATATATATATTGTTGAGATATTTACTGTAATGTTTTCTTCACCGCAACCCCTCCTCTGTGGTTCAGTTGTGGCGGCGCTGCTGTAAAAACGGGAGAAACTAAGTGATGAGCAATTTATGCTTTCAAACGATATCTTTGATAAATCCCCAACATATACAGCCGATCCCGCTTATAACGTTCCCACTTACAACGTTGTCCCGCTTAGTACGACTTATTTTCGTGGTCTCGACTCACAAATTCTCATTAAGATATCCCGTTTAAAGCGTCTTTTCATGACGGTGTTTTTGGAAAACGTTATAAGAAGGGGGGGGGGGTTGGTTATATAAGAGTGGTTATATAACCACTGTTATATTTTGATAGAAATCATTTTTCTACTTGAATCAATTCAAGAAAAAGTGCATAAATCTTTATCAAATAGCGTACTTTAAAAAGTGGCGCGGGTCGTAGCTTATTCTGATAAATCACTTATAGAATAATTTATACGTGAAACACACACACGTCACTACATAAATATAAAAATTGAAAAAAATAATATGAAAACATTGAATGCGATGTACTATAAAAAATGAATAGCTCTAGAAACTAAAGAATCTCCCCAGGATAAAAAGATTTGATATTTCAACTTTAGTGAAACTATAGAAGATATATTGGAAGTAAAGCTGTTCCGTTAGGGGTGTTTACAACGACACCTTTGGGAATATATCCGTATAGTATAACTACATTAGGTGAATGACCTCGTTGGCTGTAGCTCTCTGAGACACCTTCTAGTGATATATATAAATATATGAACACGCATTCCCATTATAAATCCCAAGATGTCTCGCCGGCCGTTTCTATGGAATATTTACTCAAAGCAATGTCTCGTTCTGGGGAAATGTTGAGGAAGTCCTCGTAACGCGATCTTTAACACAAAAGGTAAATCGAAGGTAACGAGACTAACAATATTTATACACACACACACACACGCACGCACGTTACCATATAAAGGACTCATTGAATGCGACGCTTCTATGTTGGAAATGTCAAATTATGTAGAATTTCTGTATAAGACTTGTTTTGTACCTGTTTTATATATAAATACACTCTTTTTCAAAAATCGGGAAAGGAATCATTGAAGCATTTTGGGTCTATTTTTCAATTTTGATTCGAAAAACGAGCGGAATAAAATATATTATAACTTAAGCACTAATCCCTTAACCGCGTATGTTTTTCCATAAATATACGTGTGTATATGTATGAAAAATTTAAATATCTTACTACAGTGTTATTTTGTCTCTGCATAATTTCGCGTATTAAAATACATAAACGCGAACTCAATAGTTAAGTATAGTATAATAAATAATATATATAAACGCAAACTAGTTCCCAGAATTGGACTCGGGCAAACGCAGGTAAAGCGTATAGACCGGTGATTCCCAACGTGGGGTCCACGCTTCTCAAGGGGGAAATTTGATTCTTAACGGGGGCAATTCGATGATATTTTTTGCTATTAAGGCTGGCGAAATTTTTCAGAACTCCCGCAATTTTTTTATTTGAGTTGAAAAATTTACACTTTCCAAACAATTTCTTGGTGGGTTTTTTCTTTTCTTTTTCCTCTTTCAGTGTTTTATTCGGAAGGGATTCAACCGGGGGGGGGGGGGGGCTCCTGATGTCTCACCTCGGACCCTCGTGAAAAAAAAACACATTAGCGAGGGAGTGAGAGAGTGAACAGATGAGCAAGTGAGAGAGTGAACAGAAGAGCAAGTGAGAGAGTGAACAGAAGAGCAAGTGAGAGAGTGAACAGAAGAGCAAGTGAGAGAGTGAACAGAAGAGCAAGTGAGAGAGTGAACAGAAGAGCAAGTGAAAGAGTGAACAGATGAGCGAATTAGTAGGTGAGTAAGTGGGTGGTGGTGACTATAGTTTAAACCACGTCGGTGGTTTAAACTATAGTCACAATTTTTTGTGAGAGATCGACACGGATTGGTTAAATTCAGGTTTTTAACCAATCTATGTTGATCTCTTATCCAAAAATTGCGACTACAGTTTAAACCATGTCGGCGAATACGGCCCTAAGTCACTCAATCGCTCACTCACTCTGTCACTCATTCACTGGAGACGAACTGCTGTCGACGCATTTTTTCCTAGCGGTGATTTTTCCGTCGTTGAATTTTTCCTTAAATCGAAGACCTCTGGTAAAGCACCGCTCCTTTTGACTGAGAAAATGACTTTTGGCTCCCTCAACGTGAACAGGAGTTTACTTTTGAATAAAAAGAATTACAAGTAAGGGGAAGGCAGAACTTGGGAGGGGGAGGGGAAACCCCCCGGGGGTTGCGAAATTTAAACGACACAAAACAAAAAAAAAATGGTTTTTTACACACAAAAGAGAAACGTTGTTGAATTATTTGAAGCTTCATGGGGTTGGGGGTTGGGGTGGGGTCGGGTGGTACCACCCTTGACAAATGAGGGGGGGGGAATTGTGATTTTGGAGATGCTTTGGTGGGGTACGGACTAAAAAAGGTTGGGAACCATTGGCATAGACGGAATTCGCATAAAATAACCGTTGAGGTGAAACAGTTGATGAGAAATTGTGCTGTGGAATGAATAGTAGTTGCATATTGTTACGAAGATTATGTGTAGCACAATTTGTGGAGAACCCCTCGGGACAGTAATTTCCTGTTTGCCAAACCGGAAATGTGAAGATATGTTCGATGTTTGTAGATTAGTCTCTAGAAAATCTATTTTGACCTTTGGAAAGTGACGCCACCAACTTGGTACTATGAAATACAATTCTCTAGAAACACTTCTGTTTCTGGAAGGTTGGACGAGTCTATAAAAATGATGCGATCAAGAGGAAGTGACTGTTTTTGGACTTTACTCTCAATGCGAGGAACTTTATTTGTAGTTCGTGAAATCGCTGCCTCTGTAAATACGTGTAAAATAGCTGTTTTGTGTGGATTAATGTGTCTTCCTGCGGAATTATTTCATTCTCACTCATTTCAAGGACTTGTGAGACATTATCCGGAACAATACAAATTCCAGTTGCAGTTACTACAGCGTTTAAGCAGTTTTTAGTGAGTTTGGAAAATATTATTTGATTGTAATTAGTTTCAAACGGAAGAATTGATGAACATTCTTCCTTTATACACACAATTTACCGGTAAGAAAATTCACAGACGGAAAAACCACAGCATGGGAAAATTTACCGACGGAAAAATCACCGCATGGGAAAATTTACCGACGGAAAAATCACCGCATGGGAAAATTTACCGACAACAATTCGCCACCAGTGAGTGAGTGACCAATTATTAAACATTATCACAAGTATTACATTATCAGGCCTACGCGTGTTGCTCTCTGTGGAGGTACTTTTTAAAGGGGAGATCGGCTCTCATTTGCGCTTCAAAGTTGGGAAGATGAGTGATACTATGAATGATTCAGTAAGTGACCATATGAGTGACTCACTCGCTCACCTACTGACGTACTTGCCCATTTGCTCACCTAGTGAGTCACTCGATCATTTGCTTACCTGCTCAGGCTTGCGCTCATTAGCTCACCTGCGCACTCACTTGATCAATCACTCAGTTACTCACTGGCTCGCTCACCTGCTGATCCACTCACTGACTATGTGATTTTGTCGATGAATTGTTTGTCGGCGAATTTTCCTAGATGCGAATTGTCAGGTCGGTGAATTTTCTTAGATGTGAATTGTCAGGTCGGTGAATTTTCTTAGATGTGAATTGTCAGGTCGGTGAATTTTCCGGGGTGATTTGTTATCGATGACTTTTCTACTCACTGGCCGTCATAAGAACAAGGTTCGGTTCAAGCCTATTATATAGGCATACTGGCATCTGGGAGGCTTTGGTAAGACCCGGACCCGCAGCGTCCAGTTGGATGGCAACAGGGCAGCCGAAAACGCGAAGTAGGTTTACTTCAAATTGATTTTTACCAGTGGCTCTCCCTACGATATCCCAGAGTCTCAAATACGGAGTGATTATAAAAAAACTATCCCGACATATATGGGCCCCTAACTATCATACCATTCACAGAAACTGAATGAAATTTTGGCATAAGGTATTTTGAGGTATGCGCTCAAGAATGATATGGAAAACAACAGTGCCACTCTAACAGTTACGGTTACAGTGAGAAAATTTCGAAAATATCAAATGGCAACACCAAGTTTTTTGTATTGGAATGCGATCTCCATACTGAAAAACACTAAATAGCGTTGGAATGGCACCTGTAGCACGAAAATCCCCGGAGCTAGTCAAGGAAAAAGTAAAAAGGACTTTGCCGTGTACCAGAGCATTAATGTTCGTTTCATTCGTCACACCGTTTCTTCGGCTGAGATCCCAGCCTGATTAGTCCTCCACAAGGTCATGTGGAAAATTTGTGAAACACAATAAAATGCTTTATTTTATGCTGCTTCTCTGTCCTTATTGGTTGTCCTCACTTTTAGCCTACCTACCGCCGGTGATTTTCATGCTACAGTTGCCGTTCGAACGCTATTTAGGGTTTTTCACAATGGAGATCACATTCCAATACAAAAAACTTGGTGTTGCCATTTGATATTTTCGAAATTTTCTCACTGTAACCGTAACTGTTAGAGTGACACTGTTGTTTTCCATATCATTCTTGAGCGCATACATCAAAATACCTTATGCCAAAATTTCATTCAGTTTCTGTGAATGGTATGATAGTTAGGGGCCCATATGTCGGGATAGTTTTTTTATAATCACCCTGTATATATATGTGGCTCTATGTTGAAAATGACTGCCAGAATGAGCAACAATTTAAGTCTCCAAAAAAAAAAAAAAAAAAATTAAAAAGGAAAACACTGGTCTGGAACAGATATTTTCAAGTTCTAATATATGAGCCACGAATTTAAAATCACAATTAAACCACTATATAACGATACTCGGCTGACGAAGAAAAAATATCGTTGTAGAGGGGTTTATTTTTTCATCATCAATCGCGCCGCCAAATGTATGTTGTTATTGGCATCTATTCTGAATTCGCGTTGTTCTTATAACATGAAATGCCTTTTTAATTATAATTAATAAACAGTTATTTATTCGCAACAAAAAAATTCTAATTGATTTGTTGATCAATAAATTTCATTCGATTGTTTCACACTGTAAAGTGGTTCACTGTACAATACTTCTATGCATTACACCTTCACGGCAAGTTCATCAACACTTTGGGAGAGTAGGGAGCGCAAAACACAAATGTTATTGAACAACCTCGGACGAACAAAAACTGGTGAGGAATTGATTAAACTGGCGAAAATATATTTAAGGTGATTTTCAATGAAATATAAAAAATATCGTTGCAGAGCAGTTTCAAAAAATCTCAAAAAATATCGTTATAGAGGGTTTTATCGTATTAAAGGATACTGTTGCATCGAGAGTATTTAGCACGAGACTGGCAATTCCAAACAAGATTTGAAAAAATATGGTTGTGGAGCAGCGTTTCTCTTTCAACCTTTCTGAACCCAAGAACCAGTAGAACGTCTAAAACAATTCGACGGGCCACTAGTGTCCCGTATTACGGGGAAATACCTGTATTTATGCTCGTTCCTAATTTTTATACATTTGTCCCGTTTTTTCCACGATGCTTATTCAAATTTGTAATGTTCACTAAAATCGTGAACAAACAGCGCGTTTCCATCATAACTAATTAATATAACTATAAGCCCACACATTATTTGGTTCTATAATGTGTGGTATATTTCTGAACATTGTTCAGCGGTGGTCAAAAAAGCGAATAGAATGCTTGGTCTCATTTTCAAAAAGGTCTCTTCGCGTTCTTCTAAAGTCATTCTTCCGCTTTTTCGAGGCTTAGTTCGTCCTGGACTGGAATATGCTGTAAGGTTTTGGAGACCATACCTACAGAGGGACATAGACTTGGTTGAAGGGGTGCAGAGAAGAGCTACGCGTGTCCTTATTGGCACGCAGGGCTTGAGTTATGAAGAGAGACTTCATTTTTTGAATATGTTTACATTGGATGAACGCAGGTGTCGAGGAGATATGATCGAAGTGTTCAAAATTTTCAATGGGATGGATAGGATGGACCATGAACTTTTAGTACACCGCCAATCGACTGCTTTTACAAGGGGACACCAGTATCGATTGGTGAGGGACAATGCAAGGTTATGTATGGTGTCGCAGGGAATTTTTCTCTAATAGGGTTGTTAATAAATGGAATAGCTTACCCCCGGAGGTAGTAAACTGTAACACAATTGACACGTTTTAAAAGAAATACGATAAACATGTTGCGGTAAATCGAGAAGCTATCCATTCTTAGAATAAGACAACCATAAGTATTCATTATGGGCGTTGTATAATATTTTATCATGTGTATATATTGTTTATAATTTGTGTCAATTGCATTTTTAATTGGGTTGCTGTATTTTTGAAATATATGACATCCATATTTTTATGGGCATCTTTTTATCAGCCACCTCGTTGGGCATTTTGTCTG
The DNA here is from genome assembly GCF_987345545.1 of Pholcus phalangioides. Lineage (NCBI taxonomy): Eukaryota > Metazoa > Arthropoda > Arachnida > Araneae > Pholcidae > Pholcus > Pholcus phalangioides. Next base: position 49,859,635 of record NW_028301596.1, on the reverse strand, counting down.
TTGTGGCGTTGTATTTGTATTTGTATTTATAAATATTATTTAACCAACGTATTTGTCAGGTTCGACGTTCTTTCCTAGATTTTTACCACGATTGGGGCATTTTACCGCCTTATGGCAACATCTTTTGATGACAAGTGGCGACGTCCCGTATTTTACTTCGCATCCAGATCCCAGATCCTCTTTCAATGTCTTTCTCAATGGCATGTAGCCATTTTAGTCATTTTAATGCTTTTTTTCGTTGAAGGTTTTCCGTCAAATACGTTTTAGTTCACTGCGAACTGCAGCAGTCCTTTATATTCTCCCCCACCCTTCAGCCATTTCAGCAGTAATTAGCAAATTCGTCGTAAATTTCATTTTTTGGCTTCAATTAGTGTGATATCCCGTATTTGGAATCATAATTTAAAGCATTTTCCTTCATGGTGTATGTATAGCAAATCTAAAAAATAGAGATAAAATTTTTACTTGGACTCATATGGATAATATAATTACTATTATATCAATTGCAACAACTGAATAATTTTTCATTAAGTTAGAATTGAATTATCAATCTGTCTACGGACCATCGATGCCGTCGTCCCGGACCTCCGCAAACCATAGGTTGAGGAAATGCTGTTGTAGAGGGATGAATTGTTATATCGAATATCGCTTTAGCGAGCTCTCACTGTATTATGTTTTTGTTACCGAATTACAGTCTAAAAATGTCAAATTTATCAAACGTCCCTCCACACGAACTGAGTTAATTCAATCACCTAGTTTCCTCGGACGAGTTGATGCGGACGGGCAGCGTGTTGTATATCTCATTGGAAATTCAGCCATTCGATGAGTTTTGGGATTCGACGATCGATGGCTTTGACCTTTCGCGCTCCATTTAACGCATCACCGTTGGGGCCCGAAATTTAGCGCCACATTTTGAGAGAAGCTTTGCCGAATGCTTCAGGGGTCCATTTATCTTACGATTCCTGACTTCTCGGCTCATTTTTGTTTCGGTTTTGTAAAATGATCGCATAGTAATCGATATCTTTCGAAATAGGACGCCCAAATACGCAAAAATGTTTTAGCTATTGGACAACGTTTCGGCCCGCAAAAAGCATCGAATTGAAGTCACTTTTTAACTATTTACTAAAGATATACGGTGTGTTCAATAATTAACCAAATTCTTTGTTTTTCATAGAAATTTTTCTTAACCTTTAAGCGCTTTTTAAAATGTCCCCTGATTCGCACATTACAGTGGAAATTACTAAATCCGCAACAAAATACCACCTGTTTTTACGAATAATGTTTTACTGCTCTTTGTGTGTAGCTGATAAGTATTTTTACTCTCAACACCACAAATACAAATACAACGCCACAACAGGCAAATTGCCCAACGATGTGGCTGACTTAAGAACATCATGGATCCCCGAGCCATTTTTTGGAGGCCCTACCTACTACTGCTACACCACACATGCACCCCGCCCACACCCCCCCCCCCGCGGAACCCCCAACGAATCGGTACATGCGGGAATGTGCGTGTACGTGTAGTGAAACCAGACGTGAAGTTTTTTGTTACCCGGTAATGCTTGTTATGTGTAGTGCTGCCATCTGCCACCAGTTTTTCTAACTATGAGTGAAGTGCTATGGTTGAATGATTTATCGTTGTAGGACTGTTGCTCTCTGTGGCGAGACTTTTTAACGGGGAGATCGGCTCGCATTTGCGCCTTGAAGTTGGGAACCACAGAAAACCAACTTCAGCCGACCACCACTGTGGGGTTCGAACCCGGATCCTCGCATCGCGAGTCCGTCACTATAACCACTCGACCACCACAGCGGCACAATTATAGAGAAATACTCTATCTTTTTTTTCTTACTTATACAGTACTCATATTCTTATACTATCTCGAAGGGAAAGAACCTCTCGCTTTCTATTATCAAACTTTGAACAAAAGCTGACTCCGCCCACTGGCAGTTGATCTGAGAGGTTGGAGGGAAAAGAAAGCATGTTTGACCGTGTGTAAAAACAAACTATAACGGCGTTGCTGGGCTCATCTGCTGAAATAAGAGGGTTTTAATAAGAAGGGAAGCGAGATATTTCGAGATAGCCGGAATAAAAGCCATCGAGTTAGGCGAGATATATCGCCATTGTCACGGTAAGTGTTAAAAAAAGTAAATTCAAGCAATCAGTGTTATTTACTATAATGCTCAAAAAGATTGTTTGACAGATGATATAACATTTTTAGTTTCTACATTTCGTTACCTCAAGGTTCCGTTACACACATTCAAGCACTCCCTTTGACATTGCTCAGAGTAAGGCCTACCACATCCTAGAGTGAGGTTCTTAGAATGAGCCAGATTTCTAAGCCGGGTTCCTGAGATTTTTGGTGACCTCCAGGCCAGGATTTAAAAGTTTTCTCTCTCTAAAATCAGATCTCATGAGGCAGGTTGAGCCTATGAGTTAAGTACTAGTACTACAGTCGAGGGTATGGATTGGCGGTACTTGAGAGTGAACATACAGTAGAACCTCTTGATAACACACATCCATGGGACCAAAAGTTTTGTCCGCTAATTGGGGAGGTACGATATACAACAGTATGTTACAGTATAACCTCATTTATACGACTTTCACATTTATACGACGTCTGGCTTTTGTCGAAATTGGTTCCTATATGTTACTGTGTGTAAAAATGATACACTGGTGGTTACGCATAATCGTCAATCGTCGCGATATAGAAAAATCTTCATTACATTTCACTACATTTATCACTTTTACCGGCGATTATGCATTTAATTCCCAAATAAAGTTGGAAAGTTTGATAAACATAGAAAATTTTTTAAAACCTTTCTTCTCTTCATTAAACCCATTAATTATTTTTTCCCGTACGTGATACGTGCACTAAAAGTATTTTGCAGTAAAAAATTAGATTAAAATAAGTGTGAAGAAGAAATAAAGGTTCGTACTAACAATTATGTTATGTTGTCTTTCTTCACACGTACCAACATGTGCAAACAAACCAACATTACCATTCGAAATCAACATCCCGGAACGTAGTTATGCTCAGTTAATCAAGTAATTAATCGACGGATTATCATATTTATTACCAATACGAGCTTGGGATTATACATAATCACCGTTGAATATGATAAATTCTCGATTTATGAGACAAAAATTCACAGATTAGAAGTTCGAAAAACAATTAGAGATGCCTGATTTTACTGTCTGCTATCGAGTGTGTCCGCTAACGGGGAGTGAAATACATTAAAGCTCTATTCCACGGGACCGGGGATCAGAAAAGTGTCCGTTAACGGGAGATGTCCGCTAACGAAGAGTGCCCGTTAAGGGAGATTTCACTGTATTGTTACTGATTATGGTCTCCAAAATATCTGGATTGAAGAACGCGGTCTACTAACAACTAAAACTGCTACCCTCCCGTTCGTATTTCAAAACTTACTCGGAAGCAGAGTGTTTGGTAAATTACTGAACACTATTTTTAAGGTAAATGTATTGAAACCATTTATTATAGATTATGAATTAGTTCAAAACTTCACCGTAGCCCCATAAATCATTCTGCGAATGCTCTATGGGTCTTCAATAGTAAACAGCGCTATGTTTTTTTTCCCTTTGAATAGCCATGTTTTCATAAATGAACGCAGTGTAATTCAGCTTTAATCCTCCGGAACATGCTAGCGAAAGCTGGTTTTTCAGACGTGACAGGACCGGGATTGTTGTCGGTAGACATTCAAATTGAAAACATCATGAAACATCGTGGAACATACTGTATTGATCGAAAAATCATTCTGAGATCTGTGGAATGATTTGTCGATCGGAGGCTCCACTTATCAGCAAATTTTCGTACTAGGTTTTTCTTTTTAAATCTCATGAGTATTCAGCACATCATCTGACATGTCTTTAGTCGAATTTGATGCCATTCGAGAACTTGTAGAAGGCCCTCCACAATGCTGCGAGTTTGATAAAATTCATTTAATAACCCTATAATTTACAGTAGTTGACGTCATAAAATTGTTATACCAGCATTTTTCCTCTAAATATTTAAATAGTGATCAAGAAGAAATAATGAAAATCTTGACCATTGAATGGTAAATCGATTCATTAGTCACTTCACGTACGAGGTTTGCGCAAGAAATTTGGGTGGTCTATTGAATGAATCGGCGATAAATATGGTGACCTTGTCCTAACCTAACCACACGTTGTAAAAAAAGGAAGAATTGGGGAAAGAAAAAATATAAATGGAAAAAATTTAATAGATAATATAGAGATAAGAGAGTTCACACTCTTACATGAATATACATAGTAGAAAGATACATTATAAAGAAAGGACGCAAAGGAAAAGTAACTTCCGTAGATTATAGACAGTCGTGATATTAGGGTTGCTATGAAGCTATTTTGGTTATATAAATGCGTACAGAAGGCTCGCTAGAAAAAATGGTAATGCTTGGAAGAAGGGAAAGAGAAAGAGAGGAAGAGGCAGACCGAGCACCAGATGGATAGAGAAGGTATTGCAAAGCATCGGAATGAAGTTAGCACAACTTAGGCATGCTGTGAATGACAGACCAGCTTGGAGAGCCATGATCTAGAGTCACCAAGAGTCGGGATCGACTCTATGTTTCCTAACAACAACAATAAAGCTTTGCGATGGAGAAAAGGGAGAGGGAAGCAAGCACAGAGAACGTGTTTGAATTTATTCCACAGGTGTTTGGACGTAATATTACGTCCGTAATTGTAAAGAGGTTAAATCAAGAAGCAAAAAAGTTTAATTCTGAACTTTTTGGACTCAAAAGTTCGTTTTAATCGATTGTCACAAAACATTTTTTTGCCACTACTTGAAGTTGCATATCCTCATTAATTTAGTTACCACTTATGCTAATGAAGTTACTTAACACTTTATAAATACTGGATTATTTTGTACATATTGCTCTCTAGGGTTTACATACTTCTAATTACGAAGTTGGTCTCGATGAGAAAATATTTTTTTTTCAATCTCTTAGAGTAATTATTTATGAGAAAGTGCTTTGTTTCCTATTTTTTAAATTTCCTTTTGGCTCCCCATGGAGTAAAGATTGAAATTAGTGATACGGTTTCTCTCGTAAATTCTTCGCTTAAAAATAATTTTTTTAGGGTCTAAAGAACATGGCGACAACATCATTATTATAAGTAATTAAAGTATTGATTATTTCAGACTTGACGAAGGAATCTTTGAAAAAGTGCAATCTAGATAATTTTCCAATTATATACACATAACCATATTTTCAAAAACTACAAAACCAATATACAGGGTGAATGTAATTAAAGTTCCTGCGCTATGAATAGTTTTTTACAGAAACTGCTTATCCGAATATATCCAAATATTTAGAATATATTAATGAGACCATGGGAGAGGGTCTCACGTACAAGCTATTGGCAAGAAATTTGGATTATCTCTATTTGAGGAACCGGCGATAAATCTGGCAACATTGTCCTAACCTAACCGCACGTAAGAAAAAAAAGGGGGAAAGAAAAAAATGGTAGAAAAGGAAGAAAAATAATTAGATATTATAAGGAAAAACAATATAATAGATAAGTAGATAAAAGAGTACACACAAGAGACATTTCTTTCACCCTCACCATACGTGTTCTCTCACTGTTACATGTACGTATACAGTGAAAGACACATTATATGTCGGGAAAAGAATTACTAACGGGAGTAAATAAAACACGGGGGAGGAAAAAAACTTCTGAAGTGAAACTTTCTACGGCACCATAAGAGTTGAAGGGACATAAGAGTGACAGTTTGTGAAAGAAAGGAAATTCATCACAAAAAGCGAAACGTTTTGTTTTTCCTCAAAACCCATTCCGTAGAATAACCGATTGTGTGATGAAGTTCATAGAACCAAATGGGTTGTGGTGGAGAGGGGGGGAATGTCAACAGACACCCGACCGTGTAAGAAAATAAAGTTGAGTGGCAGGAGGGATGGCTTTTACGGTTTGTGTCGGACAAAGAGAGGTTATTACCTTTCCCCCCCCCCCTCCATCCCCTACGACACTGCACCTCTTGGTCACAGGAAAGTATATTTCGCACGTGAATGCAAGTTTTGTGACGTCACAGGGCCAGCTCCTAATTGGTTGCGCTGCCATAACGCTGTACATCCAGGGCACTTTTTCTTTTTTCCTTCTGTTCACTCCTGTACTAGAATCCTGCACTGCAGTGCAGGATAGAAAGAAAAAAAGCCCCTCCCTAATTTAGAGCCAACCACGATTATCGCCAGGAATTTTTATAGTGAACAAATCTTCCACAATTTCTAAATTCAATTTTAAATAACTGAAATTATGTTTAATTGAGGTGAATCTAGCTATTTCAAACCTATAAGTTTCCCTTCTATCGCGAGAGATTCTCACGCAGGTTTTTTTTTTCTTCATAGGGTTACAGTAAAGCTTCGCGATGGTTCAAAAAGACAAAAGGAAACACAGAGAGAACCTGGAGATTATTCCACTGGCCATTTGGACAAAATATTTCGTCCGCGATCGTAAAGGGGTTAGTTGAGTGACCGGCGGCACGTTTTCAAATCAGTGAAGTGGCCTACACACTCTCCTGAAGGTTGATCAACCTTGGTGTAAACCATTTTTCTTGGTCTTCTCTCGCAAAAGTACATACGTGGTTCTACCGAGGAGAGAGAGAGAGAAAGAAGAGATTAAGGTGAGTACGGAGGGACTTAGAGCTAACTCGCAGTGATAAGTAATTTCCGAAAGAGCGTCTTCACATTGTCGATGTTTGCTCACATCCTCCACGCTTGCTTCTATTTATAGATGTTAAAAAACAAAACAAAAAATGTCAGAAAAAGGTTAGACAGAACGAAGAAAAAGACCTCCAATAAGATAATACTTGTCTTGGTCCATCCACTATGGGCAGAACAGCTGAAGAAAGAAAGGATTCTTTTTCCCTTCACCAACACCACTTTATTTGTCCTCGTCCATAGAAGATATTTCAGAAGCTGGTTCCTGAAAATATATAATGAAAAAAATAAGAGAAAGGAACAAGGACTATTTCTTTTCTTTCTATAGATTGTTAGTTTCGTCGATTTCGTAATGGAAGGATTTCTAATTTATCTCGTTCCAGCACAAACACCACCACCACCACCGATCTTTTACAAGTGGTCTCTTTTTCTGATTTTCTGGGGGTGTAGAAAAAAGGACTTGGAAAATTAGGTGTTTATCCCAATCAAATAAATAAACTGGTTCAAGATGGGGTAAATGCATCTATGTTTTTTTCTTATGTATGGAAAAAAAAGTATGTGTAGGTTGTGTAATATATCGAAGAGGCTATTGAACTTGGATCAAGTCCTTCACTTTTTTTTTTCCTGTTATTTTTCCCTCATGACCTAATAGACATTGATGCTTTTCGCTTTCGAAGTCTATTTGGGATCCTTGATCGATCGTTCTTAATGGTTCCTTGTGTGTGGGATACTTAAGACGAGTTTTATCAATCTACCACCGACGATTGGATTGAAATAGAGATTCATGTTGGTTGTAGCTATTAAAGCAACGCTGAAACTACGACTGGGAGATAAACTAACTGCGGAATTGATGTTGTTGCGATGAATTTAATTTTTATTGCGAATTGTGCCCCCCCCCCCACATATTTTTGTGAATTGGATTTTTTTTGTTTCGAAACGGTACCCATTCGCTCACTAACTGCTGCGTCATTTACTGACTCACTCACTCTGGTTATTCCTCGCTCACTAACTGCTGCATCGTTTATTGACTCGCTCACTCGGGTCGTTCCCCACTCACTAACTGCTGCATCGTTTACTGACTCCCTCACTCGGGTCGTTCCCCGCTCACTATCGGCTGCATCGTTTATTGACTCGCTCACTCGGGTCGTTCCCCGCTCACCAACTTCTGCATCGTTTACTGACTTCCTCACTCGGGTCGTTCCCCGCTCACCAACTGCTGCATCGTTTACTGACTCTTTCACTCGGGTCGTTCCCCGCTCACCAACTGCTGCATCGTTTACTGACTCTCTCATTTGGGTCGTTCCTCGCTCACCAACTGCTACATCGTTTACTGACTCGCTCACTCGGGTCGTTCCCCGCTCACTAACTGCTGCATCGTTTACTGACTCCCTCACTCGGGTCGTTCCCCGCTCACTAACTTGTGTCTAACTGTTATCGGTGAATTTTCCATCGATGAATCTCATAACTGACTTACAAGAGGATTTGTGCGAATCATATCGGAAACTCATGTGATTAAAGTTCGGGTCGCAAACCATAGGCTAAGAACGCATGATGATAATAATAGTATGTTAGCGCCATTTGTCGTCGACTTATAGAACTTTTTTTATTACTAAAAATACCGATATCTGATCAACTTCACGCGAATGACAATTTTTTTATCAACATTTGTTCCTTTCTTTAATTTTAACGTTTCAGCAAACTTCTGACTTACCCTGTATTTTACGTTCTGCGTTGCTTTTCTTCCATTGCCAGAATTTTCATGATTTTTGGGAAAATTTTTTGGCTCAATATACAATATACCCATTTTGTATAGAGCCAGGGAAATGTCACTGTAAATGTTATAGTAAATGTGAAAAATGCGGTAATTATACATATTTAAAAAGCATTTCGGTAAGTTTGAAAAATTTCTCTAAATTTATCATTTTTACCCGCGATCAAGCATACCACAATGCCCAAGTGTCGCGCCGTTAGTAAACATCGCACTATACGATACACTATACATGTATTGTATCATTATATCGGGTACGATCGTGAAATTTGTAATCATTATATCGGGGTACGACTATATTCATCACACTTATATTAGACTTAATTGGAATTCTTTTCAAATTTATCAGTTCATCAATTACACTGGAGGTATTATGCATAATCACAAATAAAGGCGATAAATTTCAAGTGTTTTTCAAATGTTATGGGATGTTATGCATAATCGCCGGTAAAAATGATTATGTTTGAAATACTTATCAAATTTACCAACGACGCTTGGGTATTATGCATATTCGTCGGTAAAAGTTTTAAATTTATTAAACTTATCCAGACGATTAGAAAGTATAAACAAAAAAATTTTATTATTTATAATAACCGATTTATCACATTTACCACGTAACATAGAGGTTCTCAAACTGCGCGTCACGGCGCCCTGGTGCATCAGGAACCTCTCTGTCAGGAGCGGTTGCCCAGACAAAGGTTTTCGAAGAGATTCTTTGTTAAACTGCTCTGAGGGGCAGCGGATAATCGTTGCCGCTGTGGTGGTCGAGTGGTCATAGATGCGCATCGCGAGGACGTGGTTTCGAACCTCACTGTCGCCACAGTGGTGGTCGGTTGAAGCTGGTTTTCAGTGGTTCCCAACTTCAAGGCGCAAATGAGAGCCCATCACCCCGTTCTCACCAAAGTCTCACCAAAGGGAGCAATAGGTTTACAATGATACTATTATTCAATCATTAAACGTCACTCATACTTAGAAAAATTGATGGCAGATGGCATCACTACACATAACAAGCATCACACAGAAACAAACTTCACGCCAGGTTCACGACACGTGCATGCACATTCCAACGTATACCAATTCGTTATAAGTTCCGCAGAGGAATATGAACGAGGTGCACGTGTAGTTTAGTAGTACAGTCGAATCCCGTTATAGTGAAAAAATCTCGTTTTAACGAACACTTTTCTAATCCCCTAAATAAGTTTATATATGAACAATGCAAAAGCATGAAATTCCTTTATAACGAAATTTCGTTATAACGAAATTTCGTTATAACGAAGTGATTTCTCCGGTCTCTTGGAGTTTATTATAACGGGATTCAGCTGTAGTAGTAGTAGTAGCAGCAGCGGATAAGCATTGATTAGGGAAAGGGGCCCGCGCCACACGGACACACTGGGTCCGTGTACCCAGTGCAGGGCATTGGATAGATACCTTCGAGAGGGAAGTTGACAGGTTTCATTTCGAGGATCTATTGATGAATCTCATTGTTTTCTTGTTCCTTGAACATCGAAAAATTTGCAACAGCCGAAGCCCGAGAAAAATCCAGTCTGGGGCCCCCCCACTAATAACATGCGAATTGGGTCCCGTGTCCTTGGTTGAGGGCCCTGGAATTTCATTTGTTGGTAAAATGAATGCATGTGAAAATTTTTCGTGGCCCTCACGGGAGGCGGAGGGAAGGGTATCCGTCGAGCCTCCAGGTTCGGGCCCCATGGAGAAGTTGACAGGTTTCATTTCGAGAGGGGGCCAGGATGAATTTCATTGTTTCTTTCTTTTTTTTTGCTTTAGCAGTAAAAAGTTTTATGAAGCGGAATCCTGGTCCAAATCCACTTATGGGGTCCACAAAACTATTCTTCGTATTGACTCCCCGCTCTTATGTTTGGGCCCTTGGATTTTAATCATTGGAAAAATGAATACAAATGAACATTTCGCAACAGAGCTCTAGTCTGAGTACCCCTCCCATGGGGAATCTGACTCATTTCAGGAAGATGGGGGAGGGGGGTCCTCGATGAATCTAATGGGTTTTTTTGGTTGCTTTCATATTGCAAAATTCGTCATCAAGCTGGTGCTCTCTCATGCCACTTTTCATAGCACTCTGATGAAGTGGGAAGAAATAAAACAAGATATGATGTGAAGAGAAAAAGGGGCGGGGGTGGCCGCTGAAGGTGGCGGGGATAAAAGACGCTGTCCCCAGTACATTACAGTACATTATAGCACCACAGGCTAAGAATTATAAATCAATTAATTATAATAATTAAGCCCACATCCAGGAGGGGGAAAAAGGATTTGAAGTTCTCAACCCAATCGTGACACATAGACATATATTGCATCCGAATTCGTTTATTAACCGTGTGATAGATTGCAAAAATTAACGTCAGCCGTACGAAGATTAATCGAGAAATAACACCAAGCTTAGATTCAGACACTAAATCTCCTCCTGAATTTAGAAAAGATTAAGTTATACGATTTATTATTAATGGAATTCTGATGAGTAATTAGTGAAGTCCTCACAAGAAATCTCACCAGTATTCGATATTGGCCAAAAACTGCAAACTCTAATTTATTCCAGACACATGCGAAACGGGAAAATCCTCAACGTCAGTATTTGGGCGAAAAGGAAATTTTATAACGTAACATATTAATTAAAGGTAATTAATTACTACAACAACAAAAAAATTTATGGGATGAAAAAATAAGGCTTCTCATAGAGGTGGAATGCTTTTGAAATGCAAAAAATGGCATCTTGAAATGCCAGTATCACGTTTTTCACGCACATTCCCGCATGTACCGATTCGTTGGGGGGGTTCCGCGGGGGGGGGGGGGGTGTAGCAGTAGTAGGTAGGGCTCGGGGATCCATGATGTTCTTAAGTCAGCCACCTCGTTGGGCAATTTGCCTGTTGTGGCGTTGTATTTGTATTGTATTGTATTGTATTAGTTTAATTAGTTTTAAATTAATTTAAAAAAAATTGTATCATACTGGACGTTATTTACTATAAATTTTTTTTGCATGAACTCGCATCGCGAGGACCCGGGTTCGAACCCCACCGGTGGCACAGTGGCGGACGGCTGAAGTTTGTTTTCTGTGGTTCCCAATTTCGGGGAAAAGTGCGCGATCACTTTCATGTAGATTCCAGACGAACTACTCTGGCTTGAAAGTGAAAGCGAAGGTATCCGTAGACACCAGAAGGTATCTAGGCCGGAGATGCATCTTATTTATCATCATCTTATTTTCACTGAGAAATCAACTTAATAAGTGGAAAGGTGTCTCACTTGTGGATGTTGATTAACGGAAAATTTACCGCCACACACGCTGATAGGAAAATTCACCGACCACAGTTCGTCAACACTGACTGAGTGAATGCGTGAGCGAGTGAGTGACCGAAAGAGAGTGATGAATGAGCTACTGAGTGACTATAAGTTTGCGAGTGATTGAGTGATCTCTTATAAGTGTGCGAGTAAGTAACTTCATGAGTTTCTAACCGCACGAGTGACCTATGAATGACCAAGTGAGTGAGCGATCTTATGAATGACCGAGTGATTGACCAAGTGAGTGAGCGATCTTATGAATGACCGAGTGATTGACCAAGTGAGTGAGCGATCTTATGAATGACCGAGTGATTGACCAAGTGAGTGAGCGATCTTATGAATGACCGAGTGATTGACCGTGTGAGTGACCAAGTGAGTGGGTGAGTGATTAAGTGACCGTTTGAGTGATCGAATGGGTGAGTGAGAGATTGAGTGAGTCAGCGACCAGGGGAGTGACAGACTGATTGACTAGGTATATAAGTGGGTAAGTGACCGAGTGAGTGCTCACTTGCTCATTTTCGTCACAATTTTTTGATAAGAGATCGACACGGATTGGTTAAATCAGGTTTTTAACCAATCTATGTATTGATCTCTGATCCAAAAATTGTGACTACAGTTTAAACCATAGTTCCCCAACCGTTTTGTCCCATCTCCCCCATTCTTCAGAATTTTTTTTCTCCCATCGCCCCCCCCCCCCCCAATGCAATCTAACCCATAGGATCCTATGTTATACCAGTAGCTTCTTCCGCCCCCTGGAACTTTCCATCACCCCACAGGGGCATTAACGCCCACGTTGGGAATCACTAGTTTAAACCATGTGTCGGTGAATACGGCCCTCACTATGTCATATCGCGAGCTGGATATTCGAGATTCTACTGTACTGTATAATGAGAAGAAAGATACACATAATTAACACTCACATCATATATTTTTCTTATTTCATAATCCATTCTGTGCTATCCTTGCAGCATTTCTGAATAACTTTTTTCCTCGTTCAAGTACGCCATTTTTGCATTTTTATTGTAATTCATTGAGAGAGATTTTTAATTATAATATTTGTTTCCGCGTAGGTTCAATTATATTATATTCGTTCGTTATAATTTAAAAAAATAATAATGAAATATGAGGGACTTTTTTTCCCTCATCCTCACAAGCAATTCATTATTTTTGAGTATTTAATTATGTGAGCTACCAAACATTTCCTATATAATAAGTTCTCCCGTTAATTTAATTCGTTCCCCACGAGAGTATGCGGCGCAGTAATGTGAATGAAACGTTAAAAGACTGATTGCCTCAATTAAAATACGCGGAAGTAGGAAGAATCCGGCATTAGCAGCATTTTTGCTGGTTCTATTCAACATCGGTTGACCTCGGTCAAGTATGTAAGCCGTGATGAAACCACGCACTTCTACTGGATAAAGTTCGGAAGAAACCCGGAATTCGCGTTGCAACTACTTCCGGGAGTTTGGAATGGCTTAACTATATTCTTGCCTTTAAATATTACAGTAGAGCAGTGATTCCCAACGTGGGCGTTAACGCCCCTTGGGGGGCGATGGAATGTTCCAGGGGGTCGGTAGAAGCTACGGGTATGGCATAGGATACTATGGGTTAGATTGCGTTGGGGGGCGCTGGGAGAAAAAAAATTCTGAAGAAGGCGATGGGACAAAAAAGGTTGGGAAACTATGCAGTAGAGTCTCAATATAGTTTCAGCCTCAAAAGTTCGAGGTTTCGGATAATCTGAGGTGTTAGAGAGTTTTTTTTTTTAAAAATTCCTTCTCAAACGTGCTTTATTCTAATTTGTTTATTCTTCCAACGAGTGCTAGTAATTTCAGTTTCAAGGGGCCTTGATCCCTAGGCCGGGGTCTCCTGTGGGCCCTCCGGAAATGAATGTTCCGCAGACCCTCCTCCACCATAGCACAGCCTATTCCTCATAAGTTTGAATCGTGAGCAAATATGAATTTTTGGGGCCTCTTACGTGTAAGCTTATTCGAAGCAGAGGCGTACAAGGGTATGCAGTCTGTGTCTAAAATACAAGAAAACAACCGATTTTAGGCCCTGAACATTTTTGAGCCAGGGTACGTGCCCCGTTTTCCCATGCGAGAAACAGGCTCTGCTGTATAGAAAATTTATAGTGCAAAAATGATAATAATTGTGATAGCATTCATACTATGCTGCCAGGAGTTTAATAGTGCCCCTGCCATTATTCCTTTTAAGGAGGCCATGGTTAGCGGCCGCCCCAGTCTATAAAGAATTCGGCAGTTGCATTTGTTTACGGAGCAGATAAGAGTAAGTACAATAACGAAGGTCAGGTCCAAGTTAGGGCAATTATATCTCATCAAATGAGGCTGACAGGGCTCCAGTCCGGGGGCTCGAGGATGGAATTCTACTTAATTTTTCCCTACATATATTAATCCACAAAATTAATATTGGGACACCCCCACTCGTTCAAAAAAAAAGCCGTTTTATATATATATTTTTTTTCTGTTAATTCGAGGTGATCTCGGTCCCGTTCACCTCGGGGTTATCCAGACTCTATTGTATGGTAAGAAAGATTGCGATTCTCCTCTAGGAAGGAAAGGGGTCCCAAGGTGTCGTCCACAAAAAAAACAAAACAAATTGAGCACATTCATCTCACTTAGAAACACATAAAAAAACCAACAGAATTAGCGGTGGAGTGCAATTATTAAAGCCGCAAAAATTATTCAAAATGACAACAGTTGGCTACTCATCGCCTCTCGCACTACCTTCGCAATTAACTATATAAAAAAATTTATTTTCGCTTTCCTTCAGGGCTGTCATTTCAACTTTTCCAGAGGGGGCAAAGAACATGGTATATATATATATATATATATATATATATACCATTTTTAGTGTATTTTCAAAAACCGGGAGAGAACAACGGCTTTCCCCAACCCCCAAAATGACGGGCCTTCTTTCCTTATACCAAGGGTGCTTAACCTTTACGAGATTACAGGCCACTTTATTAGTCTGAAAACATGTCGCGGGCCACTTAAGGGATTTGTAAATGTCCCGCGAGCCGCTAAAGTGCTCAGGAATTGTGCCACTAGTCACTTAATTCATGTTCAAATGGGCTCCGCAGGTAACTTGAGTGCCGCTGTGGTGGTCGAGTGGTCATAATGACGGACTCGCATCGCGGGGATCCGGGTTCAAACCCCACCGTCACCGCAGTGGTGGTCGGCTGAAGTTGGTACCCTGTGGTTCCCAACTTCGAGGCGCAAATGCGAGCCGATCTCCCCATTATTAAAAAGTCTCGCCACAGAGAGCAACACGCCTACAACGATAAATTATTCAATCATTACACTTCACTCACAGTTAAGAAAACTGGTGGCAGATGGCAGCACGACACATAACAAGCATTACACAAAAACAAAACTTCACGTCAGGTTTCACTACACGTACACACACATTCCCGCTTGTACCAATTCGTTAGACGTTCCGCAGAGGAATATGGACGAGGTGCATGCGTGGTTTAGTAGTAGTAGTAGGTAACTTGAGTGATGCGAAACTGCACCACGGGCCGCTTAAGCGCGCTGGAATCGTGTCGCGAGTCGCTCAAGTGATCCGTAAATATGTCGCGACTAAATTAAGTTATCTGGAGCAGTGTGCTGAAGGTCAGCAACGCCGCGGGCCATTTAACTGCTCTGTAACTGTGCCGCACGTTACTCAAGTGAATTGCGAATGTGGCTGGGTTATTCAACTGATATGGGAATGTGCCCGCGAATTACTCAATTGCTTCTGTGCCGATTAGCAAATTTGCCGCCAAAATTTGGTTTGGAGTCACAGGCCACATCAGATATTTCCGAGGACCACATTTGACCGCTGCCCGGTGAGCATATAATGCTTTACTCTCTCTGTCTCTTGCTCTCTCCTGTTTCCTTTCTTCTTCCCTTCCCCCCTCTTTTCTGTGGTCTACCTGATCACGTGTTGCTTGGATGACGTCCCTTTACGGGGAGTTGCGAGGTTTTCAAAATCATTCTTGGTCTCTGGAATGAAATTTCCGCAAAGGAAATTTTTCATTTGCCATCAACATTTTGCCCCTGTGAATTGCTGCAGTATCGATATAGCTTCTTAGACGTAGTCAAAAGTTTGGTGACAAATGAAATTTCCATCTCCATGCGAGCCTTCAACTTCTAGAATCAAAAGGTAAAGAAACTAATGTACACCTGCATTCAGAGAAGTCTTCTGATTCATTGGACTATATCTTTTGATTCCAGCAGCTGAAGACTTTATTTGGAGGTGGAAAACGCAGAATGAATCAAGAATTCGGCAAAGTCCACGAAAAATCATCGATACTTCGGTGGTTTCGTGATATCTGATGACTACCTGATGTGATCCTACCAAGAGAGTCGTGCTAAAAATCCCCTAAAAAACCCCAAAAAACTAACCAAGTGCAAACTTGCAGCTATCAGATCTGAAATAGCGACGATGGGATTCACGGTTGAGGTCTGATCCAGATCTGTGCTAGAGACTTTGAATTGATAAGTCTTGATGCATTAAATCCATGATCAGGGCCAAAGATGGCCACACTACAATGTATTGATACGATATCAGCACGCGTTTTTCCGTATTGTAGAAGCCAGCGTTTTTCCGTATTGTATAAGCCAGCGGTTCTCAACCTTTTTTGACTCGCGGAGATATTTAAGTAAAAAAATTCCACTGCGGGGCCCCTTAGGCCAATTTTTTAATTATTCATCAAAGTTACTGAATTATTTTTACTGTTTAAAAATATTTATAATTATTTTTTTTAATTTTTTTTTTTCTCGAGCGGCCTCGGAGCACCGGTTGAGAACCGCTAGTATAAGCAAATACGTATAATTTTGCGTTTCCAGGAAAGCTCTGTTTTCCTACTCGTATTGTGAAGATTTCACGATTCTGGGTTCACATGAAAAAACGAGGAAAAACGTAAAACACGAATTCGATCAAGTTGATGTAAATTTGCCTGAAAATATCCCTGTTACATTCCGTTCTAAGATAAATGCTCTAATTTTTTGAAACAAAGATTGAAAGTAATTTGAAGCATTAAATACAATTTATGCAAATTTTTTGCTGAATATATGCTAAAGAAGAACCTCTTAGGGCCGTATTCACCGACATAGTTTAAACTATAGTCACAATTTTTTAATGAGAGATCGACACGGATTGGTTAAATTCAGGTTTTTAACCAATCTATATTGATCTCTTATCCAAAAACTGTGACTACAGTTTAAACCATGCCGATGAATACGGCCCTTAGAAGATACAACCCCGCCCTTAATTTGGACTTTCCAGCTTAATCATTTCATGAACTGTTCCCGTACACTTCTGGGGTGGGTGTGTTCTAATTTTTTGAAAAGGACATGTATATAGTATATATAGAGATATTATATTTTTTTGTGAAGGGAAAAATCACTAATCGTCGGACGATGATGGGCCCCTTTAACAGCAGTATAGAGGTAACTGGAAGGAAAAACAACAACTTCGGTTTATAGGGTTACAATAAAGCTTCGTGATGGTAAGGAGAAAGGAAAAAGAAAAATACATAAAAAAATCGATCTAATTTATTCCACTGGCGGTCGTAAAGGGGTTAAATATCGACTTTTTCCTGTAAATTATATGAAATAAGTGGGGAGATGGAAGGTTAAAACGTCCTTTGGTCCCCGAGGCTCCCGAATATGCCAATACGGTTTTGGTGATACATCAAATGTGAAGCATTTCTGTTGAAACTGGAAAGAATATCCGAATTCTATAAATACAGCTGTTTTATACCCTTTAAGTGGGTCTTAAAATTTTCCTGATCCGCATTATAACATTGAATATAAAAGCGTGTTAATTAAGAACCCGAGATATATCGGGATGACCGAAATAAAAAGCATGTAAAGTTTGACGAGATATCTCGGGATTGGCGTTGTAAGGGTTGGCTCAGTTGTATGCGGTATTTATTGAATTTTTTTATTGAATAAGTGTTTCAATATTTTCAGCTATCTTCTAAAACTAGTTGCCATGCCACGGCAAATATCGCCGAAGGCCCTTAAGGTTCCCATGATCTCGGCACGCTGAAAACATACCCTCGTGGAACTGCGGCAAGTTTCCGCAAATTTCACCCGACCATTTCGTCTGCCCGACCGTGTGAGCGACGAAGTGAGTAGGGTTAGTTACCAAGTGCATGAGTGATTGTGTGAGTGACGAATTGAAGAGGTGAGTGACAGCATGAGTGAACAAGTGAGTGGGAGGGTGACAGTATGTGACTGTATTAGAGACCAAGTGAATCTGGCCACTGATATGGTCACCAACTTGATCATTCGTACGGTCACTCCCTTGGTCACTCATACGATCTGTAACTTGGTCACTCATACGATCTGTAACTTGGTCACTTATACGATCTCTAACTTGGTCCCTCATACGATCTCTAACTTGGTCACTCATACGATCTCTAATTTGGTCACTCATACAATCTCTAACTTGGACACTAATACTTTTTCTCATGCTTTCAGGCCTTTGGTCACTCATACGATCTCTAACTTGGTCACTAATACTTTTCCTTTTTCCTCATGCTTTCAAGCCCTTGGTAACTCATACAATCAATTGTAGTAATTGTAGTCACTCATTCACACATACAGTCGCTCACTCACGCATACAGTCACTCACTTGATCATTCATATGGCCATTCACTCGCTGATACAGTCACTCCTATTCACTTGATCATTCATATGGCCATTCACTCGCTCATACAGTCACTCCTACTCACTTCCTCATACGGTGACTCACTTGGTCACTCATACGATCATTCACACGCGCTATAGTCATTCATATGATCACTCGCCTAATCACTTGATCATTCACACAATCAGTCACTTGTTCACTCACTCGGTCACTCATACATTCAGCGCAGGCGAAATGCCAGAGACGAAACGTCGGGGGTGAAATTTCTGAGACGAAATTTTCGCATCCCACTCCTGCCACATTCTTATCCTCTTATCGACATGCAGGCGTTGAAAACTAGATTCATGTATCCATGCCATTTGCGCCCAAACGTCGATGATCTATTCGGCGTGTGACCTCCAGCTCAGGTAAGATGTGGAGTTCGAATGATGTTGTATCAAGAAACGATACGCGCTTACGAGTTCGGCTTCTGACGTTAGTACGGTCAAATTGTGCCATTGACCGTTCGGCTGGTGGCCCTAATTCAGCTGGGTGGTTATCCGAGTTGCTGTTTGGCCTCGATAGTTACGTGCGATGCAGCTGAGCCGTTTCTGACTGCGATCATTCATTCAAGGCTAACGGTCCTTTGAAGTTTACTTGGTTGTTCTCGCCACACTAATGACAAAGTCCAACGCGAAAAGCTCATTTCTCTCTAACGGTTCCGGTTGTTCTACTGCCTATTGCTTGAGAATCTATTATTTGCCATTATATAGCCGCTGTCGGATGCGTTTAATCACGAATTCTACTTACGATCTCGGTAATTACTAATAATTACTACTACGTAACCCTAACATGTATATCGTAAGTATTCATTGTGGGGGGGGGGGGGGTTCTTAACGAATTGGTTGCATGCCGAAAATTGTTGCGCGTGTATATTTTTGACTAAGATATACTCATAATGTTGAAGTTATGTGCGTTATATGTCTGAGAAATGCTACTACTACTACTACTACTACTAAACCCAGACATGCACCTCGTCCATATTCCTTTGCGGAACCTCTAACGAATTGGTACATGCGGGAATGTGCGTGTACGTGAAGTGAAACCTGATGTGAAGTTTGTTTCTGTGTAATGCTTGTTATGTGTAGTGCTGCCATCTTCCACCAGTTTTTCGAACTATGAGTGAAGTGTCTGAGAAATGCTGCCATCTGTCTTCCATATTAGAAGCGAAAGTCTCAGATGCCTCAATTTTTTTGTTTTCTAAGCATCAATCCGAAAAACTGGGGTTGACAACCACGCTTTTTCTTCAGGGTGATTCAGAATTCATAATCAAAACTTTAAGGAGTTTTTACAAGCAATTTTTGCCCTCTCATACTCTCTCTCCATCTTCCCCCTTTCTCTAACCCCCCCTCTATCTCCCTCTCCCCTCTCTCCACCCCCCTCTTTCTCCAGGGTCGGAAAACAAGCGGCGAGCCGCAAGAGGGCGCATTCTCTGGAGTGGATGAAACGCCGCCTTTCGCAGAACCCGTCGTTCAGCTGCTATCTGTCGCTGATGCGACGCCTGTATTGCAGCTGGTGATCACTCATTCGAGCAGTTGTTGCAAAGTTTTTGATAATAAATATTAAATATTGTTCCGGATAATTTTCCACAAGACTTCGAGGTTGCAAAACAAGAAGCGGTTCGGCGGACAAACACAGATTTATTTACAGAACAGCAATTTCCACGTATTTACAAGCTAATCAGAGAGCTAACAACTTTCGCGCAAACTTTAAACACAACTGACTGCTCATCGAATCTCTCTAAAATCTCTTTGAGCCTGCCATCTTGTGAGCGCCACGGTATTTATAACCCGGATAGACACTTCGAGAAATCGAACATTCCACAAAATTCTATTTTACAGTTTTCTATTTGGAGGCTCCACCATACGGAGGGGTTGAACCAATGTCTGGAGGAGCGGAACTTTCTGGATTTTTCTCAACAATATTTTTTTTGTCGTCATTGTGTTCGTCATTTTCACCAAGCAGGCGCCCTCTCGCGGCTCGCCACTTGCTTTCCGACCCCACGCCCCAGAGTGAAAGTTGTTTGCTTTGGCGAGTTATATCACCTCTTAAAGTTCAGAATATCAGTTGCATCTTTGGTATCAAAATTCGTTCGCAATCGTTGAGTTTTTTTGTGGCCTCTAGGGGTATATCAGCAAATTTATTTTTTATGAGCAACCTGTACATAAACGTGCATTGCATGATGAAAATTGCTTGTTTAGATGTATATTCCATCTAAAGTTTTTCCCATGTGTTCTGAATCACCTTGTATTGACGGCAGCGAATCTTCCCAACTCGTAGATTGAGTAGCACTAAAAAGAAAAGAAAATACTTTCATTTTCTTTACTTAACCCTAATTCGTCGTCGTTTCAGCGCAAATAAAATAAATTGGAAATTGAATTCTTAGGAAAGAAAAATTCATTCAAAAAAACTATAAAATATCTATTTCAAAGAATCTGTCACACAGAAAAAAAAAGTGAACTTGATTTATTTATTCTCTAGGGCAGTGGCCCTTTTCAGGGGGTGCGGGAGAGAGCATTTTTGGCGATGCGAGGTGGAAAAAGTATTACAACAGGTTGACTGATTTTGATTGAGGATTTTGATAAAAATTGAATTTTTTGATTCAGAGAAAAGCATGAATTATATGGACCTTATCTTCTAATTTTGGCTCGTAAAAATGCATCACATAAACTTCGAGTTGCGAAGCTTCTTTTCCGATTGGCGCTCATTCTTGCTTTCCATTTCGATTTAGAAAAAACAACACCGTTAATACCCAAAATATTTCACTGTTTATTTACATTATTGTACCTCCTTTTATCAGCAAGCTGCGCTCATAGTGGGATGAAGAGGTGCGAGGTACAAGAATTGAGACTAGGAAAAAAAAATCGCGTGGAGTGGAAGAAATGTCCGCACATGGAGGAGGATCTTACAGATGCACCCACGACCCATCGCGAGGGTATACGGGATAATTAGTAAACCTGACGTTAAAATCCTGCCCAGCATATATGCTGGAAGGGCGAGTCGTGATAAATCCCAGAGTCGAGTGTGAGGGGGATAGAGAAAATGGCCGGAGGGGTTCTGAAATGGTAAGGGCGTGATGATGATGATGATGGTCCAGAAGCTCTTCTTTTTCTTTTTTTAAAGAGAAAAAAAGGGAGAAAACGAACCAATATATATCACAGCAGATAGCGAAAATCCAGAAGATCGAGGTGAAAACAAACATGTTTGTTCAAGTCGCGCATCTCGTTGAGTGGCTTCTTTCTTTTCTTTCTTTTTTTTTGCTCCTCGAGTATATGTGGCGAAGAGCAAAGCATTAAAACTGTTTTTGTCACTAATCTCTAATGTACACTCCCCGTATCTCTTGGTTGCCCCACTATGTGCTTGGCCTTAAATTTGATAATGTCATGAGAATGACTCAAGAAAAACGCCGGAAAATTTAATCGAAGGCCAAACAAGCATATATATATATATATATATACAGGGTGTTCTGTAAGTCCTAATTCGTCCTTTTTCTCAAAAACCGTTCGTCGTAAAGGTACGGTTTCAGTTTGAAAAATGCTTAGAATGTGATCTGAAATCACTCTGCACCAGTCCCGTGAGTGGAAATAGTGTGTGTCATAACACAAAAAAAAAAAAAAAAATCTAAATTCATATACCGCCTTCTTGTTCTTAAATTTCCAATTAGAAAGCTCTGTTTCTTCTGAGGCCAACAAGAATCTCCTATGTTTCTAAGAGGAATATTGATAGCGATATTTGAATTCAATAATCGTAAAAAAAGTTCGTAGAGAACAACAGCGTAAACTAACGTGTAGCGAATTGGCCAATTTCGTTAAGTATTAATTTAACCCATCAGGAGAATTGATAAACTGGATCAAAGTCGACTTTGATCCAGTTTATCAATTCTCCTGATGATGCCAACTACTAGTGTTGCGGAAACGTTGAGAACTAACTCAAACGGACGACGGTCTTCTAACCCGAAAAAACAATTTTCATCAATTATGTCCACATTAGTTATGGAAACCCATCAATCCATAGTCACGATGCGGTAATAATTATTTTTATCCGTAAATTGTCAGAAACAACTATATGCTTATTTAATTATTTTTATAGTTTTTCTCTCAAATTGTGACGAACCCTTTTAGAGGAATAATATTAACAATAACTATTATATGTATAATAATAACTATTATATGTATAATAATAACTATTATATGTATAATAATAACTATTATATGTATAATAATAACTATTATACATAATACTTGATACTGGCAGGATATTAAAGAAGTGACAAACCATTGTAAAGGCATACGCATATCTGAAACGGATTGCTAGGGAACCAAAGTAAACATTCCGAAAGTAGGAGTAAAAGAGTTCCTAAAATTAATTAATAAATTTATATAGGTAATTAATGTAATTAATTACAGGAAAAATAACGAATAGTATTAAACTAATTATCCAAGGGGGTGCGGGAAGGTAAGTCGTATTGCACTGGGGGTGCGAGATGGGAAAAAGGTCAAGAACCCCTGCTCTAGGTGATGTTATATATATATATATACAGGGTGATTATAAAAAAACTATCCCGACATATGGGCCCCTAACTATCATACCATTCACAGAAACTGAATGAAATGTTGGCATAAGGTATTTTGAGGTATGCGCTCAAGAATGATATGGAAAACAACAGTGTCACTCTAACAGTTACGGTTACAGTGAGAAAATTTCGATAATATCAAATGGCAACACCAAGTTTTTTGTATTGGAATGCGATCTCCATACTGAAAAACACTAAATAGCGTTGGAATGGCACCTGTAGCACGAAAATCCCCGGAGCTAGGCAAGGAAAAAGGACTTTGCCGTGCACCAGAGCATTAATGTTCGTTTCATTCGTCACACCGTTTCTTCGGCTGACATCCCAGCCTGATTAGTCCTCCACAAGGTCATGTGGAAAATTTGTGAAACACAATAAAATGCTTTATTTTATGCTGCTTCTATCTCTGTCCTTGTTGGTTGTCCTCACTTTTAGCCTATCTACCGCCGGTGATTTTCATGCTACAGTTGCCGTTCGAACGCTATTTAGGGTTTTTCACAATGGAGATCACATTCCAATACAAAAAACTTGGTGTTGCCATTTGATATTTTCGAAAATTTCTCACTGTAACCGTAACTGTTAGAGTGATACTGTTGTTTTCCATATCATTCTTGAGCGCATACATCAAAATACCTTATGCCAAAATTTCATTCAGTTTCTGTGAATGGTATGGTAGTTAGGGGCCCATATGTCGGGATAGTTTTTTTATAATCACCCTGTATATATATATATATATATTTTTTTTTTTTTGTGATAATTATACATATTTTACTGATAAGATAAATAACTAAACAGTAAGAAAAATAAATAACTAAACAGTTCCATGTTATATAATATTCAAATTTCATAGTTATAATTCTTCTTGTAAATATGTATTCATATCTAGATAAGAGGAGGAAATTATTTATTCAAGAAGTTTGCAGAACTCTTTTTATGCATCGTTTCCATGAAGATATGATAAAATATTCAAATAGCGGAGAGGTTTTGCTAGTTGTCGGTATTCACGTGTTTTCATTCGTGTCACGAAACGTGGGGTGATAAGTAATCCTCCTCTTTATACATGTCCTAAAGGATGGTAACATCACGCATTGACCTGAGACACATTCAAAGCCCTGTGTCAAGTTGATGTCGTGGAAACATTCTGAAAGGCGAAAATGACTGGTTTCGTGTGGATTGCTTTTCCCTGCCTGCTGTCTATCTTTGCTTTTCAAAAAGATGTCCGACATTTTCGTGTTGATTTTCTTTTAAAACACCAACAGTGACCAATTTTCTGTTGGGAATTCGATCGATAAGAAGTATATTGATTATTGTTTACAAGTTGTCAAACATTTTCTATAATTATCGTCGGCCATCTTGGAAAAGCCATTTTTCTCTTGTTATAAAATAACTTTGCCGATGTGCGAAACCCTAGTGGCCGAAAAAATCAACGAATGCGAATGAAATTCGAGATAAAGGTGTTTAAGAGCATGCGCTCAAGAATGAGATGAGAAACGAAACCCTAGCTCTTGCCGTTACAGTCACACACAACAAAAATCGATCAGCAGAACTCATTTTTATGCACTGCAAAATGATCACCGTACCAAAAAAATATAAATGGTTTTGAAACGGTACGTTTAGCATCATAAATGCGGGCGCGGGACGCAAACAAACAAAGATCTCACTAAAGCCGGGTTTTCCTAGGAAAAGGTTTTCTGTGCCGCGTGAAACGTGAATCGGCCAGTGCGACACACCGTCCACCCACCAATAAGAAAAACAGTACGACTGTTCTCCTATATAGCGCAATACGGCTTCCGACAGCACTTTACGTCGAGCGTGATTGGCTGACTGCTTCTGGAGGAGTCAAATGCGTCGTGCGTTTTGCCGATATTTTCTTCACTCTTGTGTGATTTCTTTCCCTTCCCTTCAAACCGGAGCAAGCAGACGACACAGAGTAGCTGATGCCAAGGCCTATATACTATAATGTAGCCGCCTGGTCTGATGCGCCACGCTGAGAAAACACAAACGCGTAGCGTGATTATGTAGCACGGTTCTGCCGGCGCGAAATGTTCTAATTCGCTTCACGCGGCGTAAAAAACCTATTTCTAGGAAAACCCGGCTTAATGAGTTGGTGCACTAGAAACCAGGTGCTGGCTAGACGCTGGGTCAGGAAGTTCCGCAGATTTGAAGAAATGCCCCGACCGAGCGTCTAGCGTACCAACCCTTGTTGATATCTTTCTTGGACTGCATCACGTACCCGCATTTATGGTGCTACAGGTACCGTTCCAAAGCTATTTATGGTTTTTTTTTTCTTTTATCACTTCGCAATGCATAAACGTGGGTGTTGCCATTAAAATTTTTATCGTTCCGGCCGTAACCGCAAGAGCCGGGGGTTTCGTTTTTACTTTTCATATCTTCGAGCGCATACTCTGAAACATCTACATCTCGAATTCGTTAATTTTTGTGGCCGCTAGGGGCGCCTATATCGGTAAAGTTATTTTATGGCCATAATACAGGTGTTTCAGAATATGCGCTCTAGAATGAAGGGAAAAACAAAAACCAACCTAGCTCTCGCGGTTGAAGTTACGGCAACAAAACGTCTCCGCTGTGGTGGTCGAGTGGTTATAGTGACGGACTCGCATCGCGAGGATCCGGGTTCGAACCCCACAGTGGTGGTCGGCTGAAGTTGGTTTTCAACTTCAAGGCGCGAATGCGAGCCGATCTCCCCGTTAAAAAGTCTCGCCACAGAGAGCAACAGGCCTGCAACGTTACAAATATTAAATCATTACACTTCACTCACAATTTGAAGTATAGATGGCATCACTGAAATATCAAACACAACACTAGCTACACACTCAGACTGTTAGGTGTACTCACTTTGTCCCAGACTCTGCCACGATGCTGGGCTGGAAGAGATCTCAGCAACGGGATAAGTCCGGTGGCAGAGCCCCTGGCGTTCATTCGGCAACAAAATGTCGAAAAAGTTCGAATGACAACACCCACTTTTAAGGATTGCAAAATGATCGGCGCATTAAAAAAAAGGATGCAGATCACGTTGCTGCCGCAGGAAGTCCCCCCACCACAGAGTTAGCGTACCGATCCTTGGTGAGATCATTCGTCGTCGGCGTCCTGCGTAGCCGTTCATAGTACTACAGATGTCGGCCCTACGCCATTCGCTGTTTTTCACTTCGTCGATCCCTTATCTATGCATATAAGTGAGTGTTGCCATCTGAATTTTCCGAAATTTCATAACCGTGATCGTTGATTTTTGTGTCCGCTAGAGGCCCGTACATGGGCAAAGTTATTTTATGACCACCCTGTGCATCAAGTCTAACTTTCTTAATATGTCTGACTTTCTTCTCCGGTTATATTAACGTTTTCTCATTAACCGAAATCAAACTCAGTTATAACGATTCCTCGGAAATAACATCAATACAGTAATTTTTAATCCCGGCTGATTCCTATAAAGAATAGTTTTAATTAACACTCTTTATAACGTCGTTGAAAACGTAACGAACTCTGATATAACGACACTTTCGATGCACCTCCTTCCGCTTTTATGGGTGTTCTCCTAAGAAATTTCGAGCTCATCACATTGTTCAAAGGTCCATCTTTGTTCTGGCATTCACACTTGCTTATTTTGCTTATTGGAATGGCCGTATACGGAAACATTCCCGTATTTGCCAGTAATTTCGCACGGTTTTTAAAACGAAAATATGCAGTTTTTCAGTGACACATATTTTAGGAAACATATTTTTTGGACATTATGCCGAGGTGAGCTCGGAAAGAAAAGTTATCTGGTCTCGAATCGCCGTGACTCGAACCCAGTCCGTCTTGCATTCGGGAAAGCACGCTCCCATCTGCAAACACGGCCAGGCCTCCATTATTTCATGCATTCCTTCCTTATTTTCTTCCCGAGTTCACAGCATAATATCCAGAAAATATCTGTTTTCTTGATAACTTGGGCTGAGGAAAAAAAGGCGTCTATCTCTCTCTCTCTCTCTACCATCCCACATGGGGGCTATTCGCTGAAGTTAGAGGGGCTGCAAATACCTCCACTTCAGCACTTCACGCCACAGATAGTGAAATACGAAAGGCAGAGCAGTGTCTCCATTGGTGTAGATGATAGCATGTTTACCCGGTTTGCAAGAGGACCTGGTTTCGCGTCCCGGCGGAGACATCTTTTGCTCACTCATTTTATTTTGACAATTGCACAAATATTTTGGTCACTCATATGATTGCACGGCCTTTTAGTAACTCCCGTGATTGCCTACAGAGCAAAGTAAAAAAAAAAATGATTCTTTTCAATGAAATTTAAGACGCAGGAGACAAAAATGATTAAAAAATGACGTTCGAATATGGCGCACTTTGGTGTATAAATAAGGCACTAATCTTGCTTCAACAAGCTTGGCACCTAAAAACTTTCATTTTTTTAAACTAAGAGACCTGGGGATGTACCACCTTCTGATTCTTAATAAGAATCCGCTTCTTAACTATGGATTTGATCTTTACTTAAGAATCGAGAGAGAACTTTGCTACCGCATTCTTAACTAAGAATCGTTTTTGTTCCATAGTTAAGAATCGAGTTAAGAACCAAGGCTACCCACTTCTTAGCTTGATTCTTAGTAAACATTTTTTTTTCTTCTATGCGAGATAACTTAAATTCTTTCTTTAATAGAAGTTTTCTATGATTCATATTTTAAAAAATGGGGGAAAAAA
Organism: Pholcus phalangioides; assembly: GCF_987345545.1. NCBI lineage: Eukaryota > Metazoa > Arthropoda > Arachnida > Araneae > Pholcidae > Pholcus > Pholcus phalangioides. Next base: position 49,831,901 of record NW_028301596.1, on the reverse strand, counting down.
AATTAACAATGCATTTTTATTTCAAAACAAGGAATTCGTCAGACTTTTTAAGTTATCGAAAAGTTATCTGAAGGTTGTGTGGGAGAGTTGAAAACAGTGTTAGAGTCTATATACAGCACATATATGTTGATAATAGTGATAAAATATCGGATTATTTCAATAAAGTTTGATAAATTTTGCTACTTTTATCACATTTACCAGTGATTATGCATAATTCTCAAATTTTCAATCCATAAATATCATGATCAATGAGTCGTAAACACAATTTTTTCCATATTATGGGAACTTAATATAACTCACATTATGGAATTATTAAATTCAAATCATATATGATTTGAAATTTTTTATTAGTTTTAAACTTGAGAGAAAATTGAATTTCGCCCACAAAATATGTGAGATAAAGCTTCAATCGGCCGAAATATAATTGTACATAAATTAAAAATCATTATTAACCTGCTGCTGCGTTTGTTTTTTTCACATACTTCGGTGTACGTGAAAAAGCCAACATTACAGAAGCGATGACCATTTTTAATATTGGTGTATTATCTGATCACTATATATCATTTTTATTTGGCCACGAAGCAGCTATGCAATACATGTACAGTACCACGTTCATTTCGCCTTGACAATTAATTTAAAGAAACATGAAGCATATTATAAAAATTATTATTAGTCTTGTAATGTTAGCTTCACTTACATACATAATGTAAACACAACGATGATTCATTTATCGCATTAACCATGGTTTGACAATTATGCATAATGACCTACAAATGTGATAGATTCACGGTATATAAGCAAAATTTATCAAACTTACCGAAATGGCCGGTGATTATTTATATAATAACCGCAGCTGTTTATCACTTTCACCATAACATATATAGCATAGCCCCTCTTCATGGAGGGTGGCAGGGATCCATCCCAGTGAACGTGGGATGAATCTTTGATTCGAATCATATCGGATGATTAAGTATGGATATGTTTGTTTTTTACTGTAACATGTTAAAAAAATATTATGTATTTATCATTTCTTCAAAACCGTATTCACATTTGCTGAAATAATCTCCGCCATTTTTTCAGGCTAGCGTCGCTCTAAAATTTCTTTTCCTCCTTATCTTGTCAACAACAAGCTGTTGTTAATTTTTAGCTGGGCGCTGATTGGCCAATGGCGAAATTCCCCAAAAGGGAAATTTATCGGCCTGTCCATCGTCACGTGACCTTAAGAATAACTTTTAACAATCACATCGTGGTTGCATTCGGAGCTCGATTCTTAACGTGATTCTTACGAACCGATTCTTACGTATGGATGATTGTTTATTAAGAATCAGAAGGTGGTACACCCCTTTCATGGGCGGAGATACGGCCCCGCTCCCCAGCGTCAAAAATGGAGCCTACTGATCTAACATTGCATATATATGAACTGACATCATCATCATCCTGCTCCCCTCTTTCCCTCCAGCAATCATCATCGTGCCCCCCTCCCCCAGACTTTCAAGTTTATCTCCACCTATGCTAAAATTGTTATTATAATGATATCGAAATGTCATTAAAGCATTTTTAGCACGGAATGTACAATAATAAGAAATTTTCATTTGTCTCCTTAATAAAAAATAAATCTTCCAGTTTTCTGGAATGTTCTAAACCTTTCATTTTTAAAAATAAAAATCTTCTAGTTTTCAGTTTTCACAATAAAAAAAATTTACAACAGAAGTTTGCTTCTGTTGAAGCACAACTGCTATTTTCCCGCAGAAAAACTACAGAAATAAACCGATATTTCATAGTTAAGGACAGCGTAGGATATATATTGAACATCAAATAAATTTCGGTAGAGACATTTCTAGAAGGATAATTCTTAAAAATCACGTCTGCGAGGAAGGAAAAAGATATAAATAATAATAACACAAAAAAACAAGGGGACGTTTGAATGGATGGCTGCCATCTTGGCGTTGACATTGCCGCTGGAGCTTTAAACGGAATAGCAATGTTGTTACTCGCTGAGACAAAGACGGATTCTGGAATAAAGAATCGCTGTCGGATGAATCTGAACCTCTCTGGGACGAAAAAATTAATTTCTGACAAACGCTTATATACTTTGCAACATGGAAAAGAAAAGAAAATATGTTTTCTTCCCGTAAAGAAGCTTCGTTTCTTCCTCGGATAACGTTGATGTCTTCCATTTTTCGGAAAAAGCCAAAACAAAATTAATCAATACCAGGAAATAGGATTTTGTTTTTTGAAAATCTCTCCGATATATTGTTTTTCCGTCGTTTGATAAATACGCAATCTCGATGACTGTAGTAAGAGTTTCAGGTTAACTTTGCAGTGAAGAGAAAGGTAGAGAGTGTATTCCTTCGCCCCGCAAAATATAGTTCCCATGCATCGGAGGTTTACGATGATCCTTTATGCGGAATATTTCAATTTTTTTCTATGGTTTTGAAAAAAAATACTGAAAAAATATCGTTTTGAACCGATGTTGAATCGTTTAAAATTTTTAAATTAGAAAAAATATTGGTTACCATTATCGAAAATCCATAGCAACGGCAACAACATTCTGGCGCGATATCCTAGAAATTTTCTCCGCCAATATCACTGTCGTGCTTTTTTTCGTTGCACCAAATTATATATACTGAAATATACATACATATTTTACATCGCTATTCTCGGTTGAATTTTCCATAACGATGCAATTTTTCATTCAGTTTTACATGCAGTTACAGGCTTATATCAATGCGAATATTCAATAAGTTTTTTTCTCCCGAAAAATAGGCTTCAGTGAATTGAGATATTCACTCGTTGATAACAGGAAGTGTTTCTCTTCCACGAGAGCGCCGATACCGTTGTGAGAGGCCCTTTATGGGTGCAGAAGTTTTTGGTTTTAGATGCTCCTGTTTTTAATCATTTATTTCTTGCCACCTTCTTGGGAGAGTAGTGGTTGCTGAATCCCCTATTGCCGATCGCGGAGAGTGTTGACACGAGTCGCGTCTTCACTCACACGAACGCCATGTCCCATCCAGCAGGCCCACCTGTTTCTCCAGATGCTCGCGCGCGCCCCTTGCCTTTAGTTTCTCTTCAGATAAAATAAGAGAGAGGGGACAGTGGGGGCACAGCTTTCATATTTTATGTGACAGTTATATCTCTCTTTTCACGCTAAAACGTTCTCTGGCTCTTCCATTCCTGAATACAATACTCGCTGTAAACAAAACTCGATAAGAATAATCCGTAATAACTAGGGTGACCATACGTCCCGTATTTCCCGGGACAGTCCCGGTATTTTCTGTTTTTTTGGCTGTCCCGACTTTTCAGCAAAAGTGTCCCGGTTTTTCCCGTATTTTGCACGAAGCCTACTTGAATTTTTATTCTTTATTGAAGTCAAAGATTGAAATTATTTTCAAGTTATAAATTATATTATGATAACTACAACTATAAATGAGTATATGAAGCTCCCACATTTGTCTTAGTGAAATTTTTTTTTCGTGGAATTCAATTTAATCCACTGCAATTAGCAGTAATGCTGCATTTCCCATCATTGTGATTTCTCCATTATTTCAACAATATTTGGCAACTTTGTTCGGTTTTGGCGTCGTTTTTGGCAATAATTGGTGATGTCCTGTATTTTCCCGTATTTTCAATCCCAATGTCCCGTATTTCTCTTGAGGAAATATGGTCAGCCTAGTAATAACCCATGAGCGGCACATCAACGGTAACAAAAGACTAAAACTCGTGAAAACAAGTGTCATCAATGTGCAGTCAAACCTCGTTAATGAGTCACTCTCGGGAGAGCAAAATATGACTTAGTAAGCGGAGTGACTCGTTAAACGGAGTAACCCATAGCTGTGCTAGTTCCTGCCTGAGGACAATTGGGACTTCCAAAAATCGACCTGGTAAGCGGAGTGACGTGTTAACCGGGTGACGCACTAACGAGGCTTGACTGTATACCGTTCGGGGAGGGGGATGAGCGACGGAAATTTCGGCAAGAAAAGTGAGTGAAAAAAATTCTGAACTTTTCCACATTATTATTATTATTTGGTGCTATTCCTGCATGTTCACGTGAAAACAGAATTAATCTGCTTGTTCTTAATTTGTTTTTTTGATTGATTGACTTCAAAAATTTTATTTAACGTGCATTTTTTTTCATGTAAATTGAAAAAAAAATTAAAAATCCCCCAAGTTTTTGAGAGCCATGGTTAATATACAGTATTTTAAAATTATACGTTGCTTTCGTATTATTGTTTGGAATTTCTTTTATAAATAAATTTCAGCTAGGAAGGAAGGGAAATATTGCAGAAAAATATTAATATGTTTTTCGAAATTTTTAGTGTTACTCACGGCACATCAATATGAAGAGTAAGTGACACGCTGATGTAAGATAATTATTTTTCTAAATTTAAAAACACTTTCTAGTAAAAAAAACGAAACAAATTATTTCAAAAACCTCACTTTAATTTCTGAAAGTATCGGCACTGGTACCTTTTTTTAATTCTATAATTATTATTAATTTACGGTGCAATGTTTTACACTCATTACGTTACACGTAAAAAAATATTTTTCTCAGTGAGATTGGCGAGAATCGGCCATACCTTACAAAGGCCGAGCATCGATACATTGGTTAAGAGGCTTTCGTTCCCATAGCAACGAGTGATGCGGTTCCCTCGTAGCTTCCCCTTCACTGCAAAGTCAACCTGGAACGGACTATAGAACCTATAGTTTGAAGAGAATGTTCACGTGTAAAACTGGTTCCAGACCCACAGCTCCACGCCGCGCCGAGCTGCTCAAAAACGTTTTTTGTTGTGGGAGGTACGGTTGAGGTGATTTTACAGTCAAAAACCGAGACGCTTCGGACTCTCCAACAACAACTATAGCGGTAAAGGGGAGCTACAGCACTATTTCTCACTGTGTCCGTACACCAGCGATGCTCATTTTCCACAAGTAAATCTATCTTACATAAACATATGGAAGAAACAAATCATTAGGTCGCAAGTCCTCACTAAAAAGATGGAAAACCTTATAAATTCCATGGAGATCCGTATGCATATATGGCACACCGAGACTAGACTACCTTCTAGCCTACCTCCAGACTAGGACACATCCACGACTTCAATCTTATTAGATTACTCGCTGCCTATTACTCGAAGCAAATCCCTGCTATGGAATAGACTTAACGATGTGATCAGAACTAAATAACGTCTATATTATAGTATACGCTCTGGTACTGCATTGCATCTCTAGCCATATGTGATTGGGTTATCTGATATGTACACATTTTTGTTTGTATTTCTGTTTCTGAAATGTTTGGAAATTGTGGAACGTGTATGGGATGAGCATATGTATTATTTTATTTTGCATTTTGACCATATTGAAAATATGTTTCCCCGGTGATAGCTTTTCGGTTAGAAGTCCCGTAGGATATGGATCGAGCCATCACACGCTTAGTTAGTTAGTCAAGAAACCGAGCAACTGTGGTGGTCGAGAGGTCATAGTGACGGACTAGCGACGCGGGGACTCCGGGTTCGAATCCCACCGTTGTCGCAGTGGTGGTTGGTTTTTCTGAGGTTCCCGAATACGAGGCGATCTCCCTGTGGAAAAGTCTCGCCACGGACAGCAACATGCCTACACACACAACGGTACGATTATTCAATCGTTACACTTCACTCATAGTTACGAAAACTGACGGCAGGTGGGAACTGTTACTACCAAACCACGCATGCATGGATCTAATTAGTTTATATTTCTGTGCAATGCTTGGGATGTGCAGGGCTGTCATTTGTAATTATGAGTGAACTGCGATAAGATTGAATTATTTTACCGTTGCAGGCTTGTTGCTCTCTGTGGCGAGACTTTTTAACAGGAAGGTCAGCTCGTATTCGCGCCACAGTTGGGAGCCACAGAAAACCACTTCAGTCGACCACCATTGTGGTGGCAGCACTACATATGACAATCATTGCACAGAAACAAACTTCACGTTAGGTTCACTACACAAAAACTTCCGGCATTGCCTCGACTACCTGTTAAAATATCTTCATTGAGATAGAGCGATGGGCCATGATCTGGTCAGGAGGAGTCAAAAACCGAGCACCCGAGAGGCGGGGAGGGTAAGGTGATCGTCTGCCACCGTGAAGGTTGCCATCAAGCCAAAGGTTCGAACCGGGGTAATAGCATAGATAACCAGAAATTTTCTATACAAGCTTGAGGCGACACCAATAGATGGTTCATTTCCGACCCAACTCGTGAATGGCAGTAAATTACAGTATAGCGATATGGCCGGAGTTGTTGTGTGTGGTGAAGTAATAGTCAAAAACCATTTTTTTGTGCCGCTCGACATAGCGCAGCTTGGCGAGTTCTCACCCGTCTTAAGATATTTTTCCCGGCCGAGATTGAGAACAATTGGGAGGTGGTTCGCCAACCTCTCGATTCTTTAATTCTCCGGTTTACGTTATTGTTTAATTCGAGATAGTCGTTGTTTTATTGCAATTCGCACCAACAATTAATTTAATTGGGATGAGTGTCAACCATATTTTATCGAGAAAAATGCAGGACATTCAATTCCCGACAAAAATATTGCTATTTGATTGCGGAATTGCCGTATATTTCGTATAAATTTTCCTAGACGAGCAACGCTACAGAAAGTCTGCAGGGACTAAATATGTATTACACAAAGAAAAAAATATGAGCATGGCAGAGAGGTAAGGAGATCAATATTTATTTTCATATTCATTCCAACACAATTTATTAACTGTGTAAAAATTTCCTTCGTCCCCAATTGTACAGTAGTAATGATTATGAATATCAAAGTAAGTTTCTTTGAAAAATCTCTACCTATTACGTGTGGAACGAAGTTCTTGCCAGAAATCATAGGTAGCGCCACAGACGAGTTGCAGTAATCGTGTTTCCAATACGAAAGAAGGGAAACGCCATTTTTGGTGGTGTTCTTGGCGATTGCTATGCGCTTATTATTAAATATTACATTGATACGAGTAATGGAGAAATTTAGATAAAGAAAGCAATACGTCATTTTTGGCGATGTTCTTGGTGAAGCTCAAGATAAAGGTAGAATGCTTTACAGGGTAGAATGGTTAGTAGAAAGGTTAGAATGGTTACTTTCTGGTGTGGTTGAAGGCATTTTCATTTTTAATTCATTAAAAAAGACTGAAATTCATAAAAAAAAGAAAGTGTCGGCAACTCCGCGAGTAAAGTGAACAGAACTATAGCCAAAGTAGAAAAAATGTTGGCTTTTAAATTCCCTTTCATCTCAAACTTCGCCAAAAACACCGCCAATGGTGATGTACCTGAGTCAATCATTGCGACCAATCACGAGAATATAAATTTCCGCTTAACTTGTATTAATGCAAGTTTGTTAATTTGCGTCCCGTAGTCGCTTCGGCTGGGTTTACATTATAAAAGTTTGATAAAAGGTGTATTACAAAACGAAAATAAAAACAACCAATAAGTCTATTGGTTACATACGAATGTAATCACTACGCTTATTAGTTGCATTTTTCAAGTTTTATAAAAAAACTTTTATCAAACTTTTATTGCGAAATCCCGACTTTAGTCACTGGAAGAGACAAAAGTTGAATAAAATCACCACTCATCCCACGTGTGTAATGGGAAATTCAAAAATATGAAGAGGGGGTTTTTAAAAACTTGGCTTTTTTCTGTGTCCATTGTTTGTTAGAAGCAACTCAGGGTAATGTTTACGAGAAGGATGTACCATGATAAGAGCTATTATGTTGAGTTCTTGAACAGAAAGTTAGAAAAATTTGCATTTTTGAAGCACTTTCTTAACGTCATAGCAAATGCTTCCCACTTTTGAACGCGTGTGTGTGAGAAAACCGTATATATTTTTGCACCTTCAACATTAGCTGCTTGGCAACCACTTACAAATCATTCGTTTTAGCGGGATTCTCGTTATAGCGCACTTTCACTGTACTTCGATTCCATCTGGAAGGTCAGGGAGACAAAAATGTTTCCAAAACTTGACCAAAAAAAAAAAGTACGATTTCTTATAAATTTCTGTCAAAAATAAATATATTTTCAGATCTCTTGAAAAAAGTGCCATATAGAACGCGTGATTCGTGACAGAAGTTTAGTTTCAAACGATTCTTTTTTTTGGACATTGTGTTACAAAGGCTTTCATTTTATATATATTAAATCTCGAAGAAGTTGAGCAAGCAGTATCTATTTTACGACGCAAAGGTAAGCCTTTCTCTTAATTTCATCACAAATTCCAGAAATAGAGCAAAACTTCAGAGCAAAGAGAAAAAAGCAATTCTCGCGCTTTCTCAATCTCTCAAAACACATCTACGTGATTTCAAGTCAGAAATCAAACAAGTTCAAGAAGTAAGAACCAAAAAAAACTTATATGTACTACTTTTTCCTCGGAGGTGTAAGAGGTTCAAACTTTGATAGGATTCCTTTTGAAAATATTTTTATTCTATTTTAAATGATCTTCTTGGAGGAATGCGTAGGTGAACTGCTTACCAATGCGGTTGTGATACTTTATTTATTGAAAGGTTTTTCGACCTGTTTCAAGACGCCATGTTGATTAGTTGAGTAAAAGAGAAAAAAAAAAAAATCATTCTCACATCGCAATCATTGATGTTATAATGATTTCAGAATCGTCTAGACGCGTGTGTGCTTTCTTCTCAATGTCGTTTTATTATTATTTTTTTTATGATAGGAACTCATTAAAACTAACGGGAGCTCTTTGTGTTTGTTCCACCAGGATTCAACGTAATCTCATCGATAAGCGTGGGACATTATTGTTACTTTCTTTTAATGGATTTTAAGAGAAATTTGGAATTTTCCTAACGATAAGACATGATTCGTATGAGAGATAAAACAAAACACTGGCGTTTGTTGATTACGGTGATTTATTCGTTTTTCGTGATGGTCAAAATCTTTGGAAACCAGAAAAAAAAGTGATGTGAGTGAAATAAGGAATAAAAAGCAGTGATTTTTTTGTCACACCAGCATTTGAGAATGATTCATTGTTTATGATATCAATATTTTTCTGGTGATAGAAAGTAGTCTGATTCAATCGAATACAGGGTGTTCGGGTAAAAGGTATCCAAAAGTAAACACTCTTATCCAGAGAACAACTACCCATGATTAGCTATGAATTAAAGTTGCATTGAAGAGGGTAACTCATAAAGTTTATTTTTCAGGGGCGAACGCGAGCCGATCTCACCATTGAAAAGTCTTGCCACAGAGAGCAACAGACCTACAAACGATACAAATATTCAGTCAATACACTTCACTCACTTCTGAAATATTGGTGGCAGCACTGAAAAATCAGACACAACACTAAAATGCGCACTCAGACTGTTATTTTTCAGGTTAATAAAGTCACGCGAGCACCCCATTAGTGTCTCTGCAGATGTCCAAACAGTATTCGATCGTTTGTAAAGTATTTAATAGCATTTCAGGTGTTATCGAATCAACTGCTGCAGACGCTGTTTCAAATCACGTGGGAGGCTACACATTTCACTTATTTCGTATTTTAGTTTATTAGACGGTGTTTATAACACGCGTCACTGATTTTAAATGCAGCAAGCCTAAAGCACGCACTGAATCTTATGTTGTGACGTCCAAATCATACCAGTGTTTTGAGTCTGATTGATCTCTGTAGAAGAGACTTTTATTAAATAGAAGATCGGCTCGCATTTGCAATTTGAATTTGGAAAACCACAGGAAACCAACTTCAACCGACCACAGTGCTCCCATGCTGGCACTCAACGCAACTGCTGCGTCTCAAAAAAGCTGTTAACAGTGCGTGTGCGTGACCTTGGCAGAAAATGTTGAGTTTGGAAATCACCTATTGAGGGTTCAATATTGATTAAGCATATGTGCTTCTCTCATTTACTTTTGGACATCTTTCGCTCGAAACCCTGTATTTAAATTACAATTGTTCAATTGCAGTAAATGATATAAATTCCTTCCAGTACACTTCCAGGAAAACGAAACATCTTATTTGGCGGGCATTGCGGAGGCCAAATGGCATGCAGGTGTATTTAAAAAAGGAGTAGTGGCTGCTGTTTTTGGGACGTCTTCCCTAGATTCACCGGATTTGATGATATGAGAGGGTGAGATCCAGAGTTGAAAAGATTTCCTTGCCATGAAAATGCTTGCGTGCAGTCCTGCAGATGTGGCACTGGATAACGGTCGGGCACAGTGATAGAATTCAAGCAACGATAGGTTCCACGTGGACGCCATTCACTATTGGCTTCGCAAACCATATGCAGAGGACTTGCACAAGGACTCGTATGCAGTCGAAGCATCCGATTATTTTATAGCAAATGAAATTCTTCAATAAATTCGATTTGCTCTTTTCCCTGAAGAGTCTGACTGACTGAGGCAGATACATTTTCTCAGGGCGTACCGAGTCTTTAAGACTCCCATAAGCCTCTCTGTTTGATGCTGCTCCGTACGAGCTGGATGAAGAAGTTAAGAAACTGTTTGTATATGTGATAGTTGAGTGTGTGAGTGTACGTGTATAAGAGGTTTGTCAATAAAAGATAATAAAATTTACAGCCCTTTATTACAGATTATAATTTTTATTTGAGGTGACTGACTACCTTCTAATTGCAAATTTTGTGGATATTGTCTTACATATTTTTATTAATTTATTGGAAGGAATTTTATTTATAGCAATGTATTTTATTGAAATCTATTTAAAGCAATTATTTCAAAGGAAAAAAAGCGTTTTTTGTTACTTTATCGCATGCAGAACTTGACTTCTCAAAACTAGTGCAAGATATTGTGATGAAATTTTTTAAAGAATGCTTCAGGTAAAATACTCTATCAGTTCAATCTCCTCTGTAGAACGAGATGGTTCATAACAAGGGCATCCCGTCGAATCTATTGGCCAGAGAACTTTCGTTCTTCCTGTACCATCCAAAAGCTAAACACGTAACACACGTTATCAGTTTTGCCAAACTCTCTAAGTTGGGGAAAAGACATTCATCCAGACATAATAGATTAAAAAAGAAAAGCGATTCACAAAAAATTGATAACAGCACAACACGAGATTATAAGCATGATAAGATATAAGATTACCTCCTCATGATTTCTAATTTGCATTGGAAATTCATAAGAACATTCACACCTGAGCTAGCAATCGTAAATTGGATTTTTATTCATCGATAACACTTGAAGCAAAGCTTGAATGCTTATTCATGGAACAAAAAAAAAAACCCGATATAAATTTTTAAACCACAATAGTGTACTTATCCTCTCTGTACTCTGAAAGTAGAAAATAATAAAGAATGTCTGCGGTCAAAAAGCAAAATAAGGCAGAAAAAACAACCATGCAAACAGAATACTTTAGAAGATCAATTCAAAATCAAGTTTATTCTAACGCCTTCGCATGTGTTACATACCTATGATAAATGGGATTAATATTTATGCGTTAGACAACATGCCACGCATTTTTCACGTTTATATTTTTTTATACTACGAAAACAAAAAGAACTGATTTTGGACGCAAATATTTTCTTTGGACGGCGGTGGCGATGGAAAAGAATAGAGTTATCTCATGATAAAGTATCGGGAGCGAGAGAAAGATATGTGTGAGCCATTATCACCAAACACAAGAAGAAAATCGAATATTCCGGAAACTGAAATATTTCATCGGTTCTAGGCGGCTGAACAATTACTTATCGATATTAGAATTTTTTGTTGTTGTTACAAGTGAATCCGAGAAATTTCGTTTTTGCGGAGACATTCTTATCAGTATTATTTCCAGTCTTTTGCAGCGTCTACTACGAAGGACAAGCGGGAGTTATACCGTGAAATATTTAATCGCAAGTATATACCCACGGAATACGTAATTTTAGACTTTTATGTACTTGACGTGACTTGGAGTTGTATGCTCGTCTTTTGTCAGAGTCTGAATCGTTACAAGATCCATGACGAGGTTACGAATGGTATCTGATGTCAAGGGTAATGCGAATTTTATACGATTTCGGTGGGGTTTTTATATATATATTTTTTTTTGTATTTGGTTACGAAATGGATCGGTTTCACTCATCCTTTTACTTGTACGGTACGAGTGATTTCAATATGTTGCAGAGTGAACTTTCAATGGTGATGGTTGATTGTTGAAACATCTCTGATTGTAAAGTTTGATGTAAGAATATTTTATATCAGTGTTATTCAACATTTTCCTACTTGCGGACAGGCGAAATCAAGTGAATAATTTCGGGGACCGGCATGAATGTGAGAAATAATTTGCTTCCGAACGAAAAAATAATAATAATCAGAGAAAGATATCCCAATATTATCGCTTGTTATATTCCATACTTATACTCTATTATTGTTCATGCGAAAAACAGGCTACTTCACCAAACGCCAACTCCGGCCATATCGCTATACTGAAATTTACTGCCGTTTATGAGTTTGATTGGAAATGAAGCCGCCATCTATCGGTGATCACCTCAAGATTGTTAGAGAAAATATCTTGTTATCTATATACTCTTCTCCCCAGTTCGAACCTGGGACCTGACGGCAATCTTGGTTGCACGTCATCATCCTACCATCACGTCACTCGGGTACTATCGAGAAACAGCCTGTCGTCCCAGCTGCCACCTACGCAATAAAAAGAACTCGAGTTAGATTGGCTGTTGGTTCAAAACCGGTGTGCGGCATAAAAATGTGTTTTTTGTTGATGCCATATATTTTTCATTTTCATGGTGCATACTGGTGTAATTTTTATCTGCCACAATTACCGGTTGATGAGTTTTATGTTCTTCACAGAATTTACACAATTTCTTTATGAGAGTCAAATATGAATACAATTGAACTTGAAATTAACGGGCAATAAATTAATTTGCAGCAGACAACGCATTACGATGTGCATGGCAGCAGGAGTTCCGGTGTAACAATAATATGCACTGTTATTACATTCGAGAGGAAAAGGCAACTGCTACCACCTACCAAAAAAAAAAATTAAAAGTATTTGCTACAATTGTTCAAGTAAAATTGGTTGTTGGTTTTGAACCGATGTACAGCATAGAAATGAATTTATGGTACGATACCATGCATTTTCTATTTTAATGTTGCCCCCCTGTGTAAATGTTATGTGCCGTAATACCGGTTACTATGTTATTATGTTTGACGCAGAATTTCAGCAATTAGTTTTTAGTGTGCTTTTTATCCGCTGTTTCTTTGTTAAAAAATGGTATTTCGAGTCCGTCACAAAAGTTTACGAACTATAGATTTTTAACTGTGAAATGGATACAGATTTAGATTTCATTTTTTTGCTTGTCATCAGAATGCAAAAGCCAACTTTAAACTTCGGTCATTGTCGAGGAAAACAAGTTTTGGATTTTTTAAACTCAAAATTTCGAAAAAATAGCTGCCTCAAAAGTTTAGGAAAAGCTATTGCTTTGAACACGTCGAAATAAAGTGTCTGACGTGCACTGACCCAAAGTGCGTCCCTAAAGCCAAAACCTGGTTATGGTAGGCAACGCAGTAAAAGTTTACAAGGAAACAAAACCGTTAGAAGCTTGACTTTAACGCAAAAATACATGACATTATGAGAGATCCTATAGTGAAAATTTCAATAGATACAGTTCAGAGAAGCTTGTATTTGATTCATAAAAGAGTGGCTGTGAAATCGTCACAAGGAAGCACCAGAGACAGGTGGAGAAGAAAGACTGGAATGGGCATGAAACCATATATTTTACGGAGACAAATATCTTGGTACCATATTCAATGGGGCAAAAAGAAATGGGACTCACTTGTTCCAGACGGATGTTCACAGCAGACAGTAAGGTGGAGCTTCGACAATGCTATGGGCATCATTTGATTCTAATGGTCAGGTTTTTTTTTTTGAAATTGGTCGTTAAAACTGATGCTCAAAGAAAATCCCCGAGAACAATTTGCTACTGGTTGGAGAAAATTTATGGGGACCAAACTTTGCATTTCAACATTATAACGTGTCTATTCAAAGATCTTCTGCCACAAAAAGCTCTTTAATCGCGAAAATGCATCGGTTTCAGACTGACCATCGATCAGTCCTGACTTGAGTCCTATTAGGAATGTATGGGTAAATACTTACGAAAAAAATGCGTTTGCAAATGAAATACAGACGGTTGATGACTTGAAAAGCTTTATCGAGGACGCGTGGTACAGTTTTGATGTTGAAACCCTACAGAATTTAATTACATCCACGGAGGATAGTGTGTTTGAGGTTACTGGAAAAAAAATGAAAAGTCTATTAGCTTTTAAAGGTCTGTAATTTTTTTAAATCTGAATGTTAATTTTTTAGACAGCCATTTTTTATATTTTAAAACTACACTGCTGGCCACCCAAATTGCAACACCAAGAAAGACAAGAGATATCGCAACAATATTTATTTTGTAGATAACATGTTGACCAAGCATCAAATGATTAAATTTATAGACTTCTGTGAAGTGTGGTTCCTGCCAAAATCAGTACAAATACAAATACAAATACAAATACAACGCCACAACAGGCAAACTGCCCAACGAGGTGGCTGACTTAAGAACATCATGGATCCCCGAGCCCCTACCTACTACTGCTACCCCACACTCATGCACCCCCCACCCCGCGGAACCCCCCAACGAATCGGTAAATGCGGGAATGTGCGTGTACGTGTAGTGCAACCTGACGTATAGTTTTGTTTCTGTGTAATGCTTGTTATGTGTAGTGCTGTCATCTGCCCCCAGTTTTACTAACTATGAGTGAAGTGTTATGGTTGAATGATTTACCGTTGTAGGACTGTTGCTCTCTGTGGCGAGACTTTTTAACGGGGAGATCGGCTCGCATTTGCGCCTTGAAGTTGGGAACCACAGAAAACCAACTTCAGCCGACCACCACTGTGGGGTTCGAACCCGGATCCTCGCATCACGAGTCCGGCACTATAACCACTCGACCACCACAGTAGCCATAGTAGCCGCCATTGTTGGAGATCACCGCTGCCACACGCCTCGGCATTGATTCAAAGAGACTTTGGATGTGTTCTTGGGGTACAGCAGACCAAGCAGCTTCCACGCGTTGCCAAAGTTGATATGATGTGGCAGCTGGGGATGTAATCTGGGTCAATCGTTGAGGAACCATGGACCACATGTTTTCTATCGGCGAAAGATCCGGAGAGCGAGCTGGCCAGGGAAGCAATTCAATCTGGCGATTGACGAAGAACCTTTGGACAATGCGTGCCACGTGTGGTCGCGCATTATCCTGTTGAAATATGGCTGTGGGCAAGCCCTGAAGGTAAGGAAGGACAACTGGCTCCAACACCTCGGAGATGTAGCGCTGGCTTTTCAAAGTACCGGCAATGCGTACTAGAGGAGTGCGAGAGTGATATCCAATACCGCCCATACCATAATACCCGGTGCAGGACCAGTGTGGCGGTGCATAACGCAGCTGTTCAGCATCCTCTCTCCACGGTGTCTCCAGACTCGAATCCGACCATCGTGGTGTTGCAGACAGAAGTGTGACTCGTCAGTAAAGACAATTTCATTCCATTGTGCCGTCCACATCCTTCTTTCATCGCACCATTGGCGGCGGAGACGTCTGTGGTTCTGCGTCAAGGGTAGACGAAGCAATGGACGTCTTGCGGACAGACCACTCTGCTGTAAACGGCGTCGAATGGTACGCGCAGACACTGGATGATGCGGTACAGACTGAATGTGCTGTGCTATGGTTCGTGATGTGGCTGAGCGATCCGTCACTGCCATACGCACAATACGCCTGTCATCACGTGAAGTGGTGCACTGAAGTGGATGCGATCGAACACGTCGGTCCGTCGTACCCTCCTGCATCCAACGATCACATATCCGCATTACAGTTGTTTGGTTTCGTCCAATACGACTATCGATTTCCCTGAAAGATAATCCACAATCTCGGTAGGCCACTATCCTTCCTCTGTCGAACTCGGATACTTGATCAAAAGATGATCGTTTTTTTGAAAAAACCACAAGAAAAACACAATTGCCGTACTTCAAATCGTCGAAATCTCCAAGCCTTAAATAGCGCTTTGAAGTGGCGCCACAGGCGCGCGTGATGTGCGTCTGCGCTGAAATTCTAATCATTTGCATATCTCACCTCCGCTAATGCATGTTGTAAATTTCATATTATTCGCATGCTTCCTTCAGGGTGTTGCATTTACGGTGGCCAGCAGTGTATAAATATTTTAAATGTTCTTTCGCAGAATTTTTTTCTCTTATAAATGTAGAAATGCTTCAGGTATTATTCATTAAAAGGTGCTAATTTTACTCGCCATATTTTTCTTGTTATTTTAAGAAAAGTGCATTATCTCAAGTTTTGAGACTGACTGGCAGTAGCATTGATTATGAAAACACTGTTTATCAACTCATATTTGATTCTTCTTTTTTGGTTTTCGTTACTGGCACGGTGGGAAAACATTTTTTTTCTACATGAATATAAATTTCAAACTAATCATCTTTCTTACCCCGCCATAATACAGCTCTATAATCATGCCTTGAATCGATATATCTTTATCGCTTCGAAAGCAGGAATACAATAATGATACCTTATAAGGTCAAGCGGCAACCATGAGTAGTGCAGAACACCCATTAACTCATCCACCGACTCACAGGTATGATCTGCGGTTGCAAAGAAACTTCGCTGCACCCACACAATCACCAGGTTAAAGTATAGTCTTCACATCTTGAGGTGCGCGATTAGAAATGTAAACTTGATCAGACTGATCCCAGAAGAGATTCCTGAGCCCCTACTGGAAGCGAGCCCCTCGGCGCGCAGGCAGGAATCTTGATGGATTTTCTCAATCTTAATATAGCCGTGCGAGTAGCCATCCCCTCCAGATCACACTTGCATCCCTCACGATCCAAGTGAGCCGGCATCCCAGAAGCCTTACTCGAATTGCTATATGGGTGGATGAAATCGATGAAAGAAGCATAAGCCGGATAATTATAGACTGAGCACAGATGTCAAACCCGGAGATGGTCCTCTCAATTGATTTGCTGGAGGAATGCCAAGGATGGTCCCGGTGAGAGCGATGGAGCTGGTACGTAACTTAGTGCCCTAAGATCCTAGCGGTAAGACCAGCAAACCGGCAGATAAGAATTTGGCGAAAAGTTTCGTCGACGGGGAGGAAATTCACACGATAATTCAAATGATGCGCTCATTATTTAAAGCGGCAGTTAGAAATCACTAACGCCTCCCTCAAAATGTCATATATTTTTTAACTGAGTAGGTTTTCTCACGATTTTCAACAGGTGCAAACTCAGAGGTACAGGAAAAAGATTTCCATTAAGAAATTGTTTTTACAAAAGATCTGGACTTGTATGTCAATGTTAAAATGAGAGCCTTTTATGGGGACGAGATATCTCGTCATTGCCACAGAAACGGTTAAATAAAAAATATAGTTGAAAAAAAACCATCGACAGGTGTCACTGGAGCTCACATGCATATAAATATTGAATATGCTTACACAAATAAATCTTCAAATTCAAGAAGCTCGCGTGTTTTTTTAATGCAATCGAATACTAAAATTCTATATTTGGATATTGAATGTAATACGAGTAGTTTTTAAATTAAGTAACAATTACTAAATTAAATATTAAATTGAATTAAATCTAAATACTATATTAATTATTTTACAGTATCACTATAATACGTTGGAATTGTCGATGAAACCCAAACTCCATGATGCTAAGACCAATGTTTATTTATTAAGAAACAACATATTTTTTTAAAGAGAATTAAAGTTATTCCTTGTAATTAATACATGAATATAATTATCTTCATCTTATGTATTTTTGTTTCGCTATTATTTCTTCCTAAAAGATATAATTTCAATCAAGACTTCAATAATCTTACATAATCTGTGAGGGAACGTAAACAGTCTTTCAATGATATAATACTTCTTTATCCCCTTGTAACTGAATTTATTAATCAAAAATCAGACAAATTCCGAAAAAAATTAAACTTCAAAATAATTAAATGAGAGCGTAGTTTCACATCAGGATGGTACTATTTAAGTGTTTAAACAAGGAGAAATGTTTAGAATTCCTTGAGCTTTTTGCTAGATCTTTGAGCATGAAACGTGAGATTGGAGACGTGTAACTCATGTTTCCCATGCGTACCCTACTATAAATTTTTGTCATCTGAATGTTACTAAGTATATGCTCATCCGCTAAAGCCATGGCCACACTCGTTTCAAAGCTGACCCAATTAGTTATAAGCAAACATTTGGATCCCCTGATGTAAAGAAGCGGTATAGGCTGGATACACACTGGCCTAATATTCCTTGATGAATATTTGCTGAGAGAACCGGTTTCTCCACAGAATATCCTTCGTGTTGTGACTTGGTGTTCTTCAACCAATGTGTAGCCAGACGGATTGGAAAATGGGGAAGGAAGGCGGCACACACACACACACACCTTTGACTTGGTTGGAAGTTGGAAAGTACTCAACCAGCCTTCCAATACCTTCTAGCATCAAATATTTGACGATCATTGCCCAATGGGGGAGCGGCTACACTACTTGCCCATGGGAACGTATTGGGCCAGGCTTGACACGAGTGTGCTATTGTTATACTGTAAAGGAATTAGCAAAGTTAAATAATCGTATCGTTCGAGGAATAATGGTATGAAAGGATGGACTTTGAAATTATGTATTTCAAAGCCATACCAGCCAGGTGTTATCCAGGTGTTAGAAGAGTCCCAAAGAATATGGATCATGAAAGAAACCTATAAATTTGGCGCGTAGCACGTAAGGAATACAGAATCGAAGAAGTAGTATAAAAAGTAGCGATAAGCAGATCTATAAATATGGGGACTGAAATGAATCGCATAAAGGGTGCAGGACACTATGAAAGAAATCGGTATAAGTTGTATAAGAAGAATATGGTAATAAAATTCAGCGGCCGCGCTCATATTTCAATGATATTTGCAGCTGGTCAGAATTTTGTATACATGTAAAAGCGTGAGAAAGTCCAGGGTTAGAGCAGATGGTTTTAGGTGAAAGGAGTTTTGCGGATTCCGGGAATAGTTCCCACAGGAACGTCAACCGAACCAAAGGGATAGCAGTAGCCAATGAAACGCATGTCCATAGGAAAATGTTATCCAATAATGTAAAGTGAAGAGAAGTTCGGTAAAGAAAATTTAGGAAAGAAAATCGGAATTAGCGAATGAGATGAAGTTTATGGAATATAGGTAGGAGTAGGCGGATAGCCAAAGAAAAAAATATATATGAAGTTTGAGGGACACAGAGGGAGATACAAAAAGAGAGATGGAGAGAGACTGAGTGAGTGAGATAGAGAGAGGTTGTGGAAGTCCACAAGATAAGCGTGAAATGGGCACCATCGAAAGAGTGAAGTTGATCTTCACCGGATTTGGGGTAAGTCACACTTCCGACTTTACGAACCATTTATCACTCTCCATGTAAATTGAAATTATGTAATGCACTATCCTAGCTTCTATTTGTAAATCGTATATTTAATGCCCTTATTTATAGTAGCCTAATAATTAAAGATTAATTAACTGTTTTATCTTTGTTTCCTTGGACTTGTCATTTACACGGGTCTGTGGTTATTGACTTAGAGTCACAGCGCAATGAATATCTATGGAGCACAAAATTCGTAAGATTATGAATAAAATTCGATCACGGCATTTTGGGATGTTTACATTAGTGGGATGATTAGAATCAATGCTGCAGTAGGGTCACACTCGATATACAATAAAAACATGAGCTCGCTAACACTATATATTAATCGCAAATGATCCGCGATGTTTCGCACATGTAGCGCAAGACATCCTTTTAGTTCCACAAATGATGCAATTCTTCCGCTGCACACCACATCCTAGAGATGACTCAGAAAGTAGATAATGTAAGTATAAGTCTTAAGAACGCGGTGACAAACATGTGAGGGAACATGCGATTTTTTCTTCCATACCGAACATACCTCTATCGCCATGGCAATTTACTACCGAATACATTATGGCGGAAATGTGTATGTGTACGTAACAGTCTGGGTGTGTATCTAGTGTTTTTAGTGAACTTTTTTTAGTACTGCCAGATCAAGTGTCACATGCGACTGTATTATTCGATCATTGCAAAATGTCGACGCAAAACATTCTCCACAACCGGTAGATACACCGGCTTGAATGAAATAGGTGCAATCAAGGAATTGTCTTTGCTGTAGCTAGGGGTGGGGGGGGGGGGGTGCTGTACTATCATGTTATTGTGCCTGCAACTATAAGTGAACACAATCTTTTCAGTTTTTCTGGCATTGCAATTTGCGAAGAGGAAAGCAGACAAGCATCAGTTGGTCAGAGTAGAGTTGGATCAGAAATGACCTTATGAACAAGCTAATGTAAAGGTTCTCAAACGTTTCTGACTCGTAGAGACATTTTTTGTCTATAATTTCTATGGCAATGTGTCCCGCAAGCCACTGTTTTTTTTTTAATTTATTCATCACATTTACTGATTTATTTTATTTTCCTTGAGTGCCCATGGAGCTCCTAGGAAGGGTACAAGAAGCCTTTAGAGTTCCGCGAAGTAAAAGTTGAGAACCCCTGTGAGCTAATGTATCATACCATCAGCTCAACCAATCTTGATACACAAAGAGTGAATTACGTTGTCAACGCATCTTCAATTATTCATGGTAACCCCGCCAACAATCGAATCCTCTTCCTGGCACGTGTTCGCAAACACCTGCATGTTGGTCATGACAAATTGGTTGAAAATCCTCTCTCTCTCTCTCTCTAGAGCTCTCTCCCCTTCCTCTATTTTCTCTTAAGACACGTAGAACATACAAATTGAATTTTACTTTTTACTGCAACGAATTCAGAAGCTGCTAGAAGAATGAAATAACAGGAAAATAAAATATCAGAAGGAAAACGAAGTTCGTAAAATAAAGAGTTAATAGAAATGAGTTCGTAAAATAGAGCGGATTTCAACGTTAGCTCTATGGCAAGCTATTCCGGACAACAATGTGTTCGTAAATTGCAGGTTCGGAAAATTCAGCGACTACTGTAGTACACAAATCCGTCAATGGGTGATGCTGAAGCATACATATAAATATTTAATATTCTTACACATAAAAATGTTTAATGTGTAGCACTCTAAAACTGCTCAATATGCCCCCCCCCCGTCCATTTATTTTGAATAATGTGCTCTAATCGCACAGGACAGCATTCGAGGCCCTGTTCTGGATATTTTGGCTGGATCAGTATGTTGAGCTGTAGGAAATATTGTTTTGCGATTACAGTACATTGTTCAAAATGAATGGGGGGGGGGGGGCACATGGTGTGCAGTTTTAGTGCTACACATTACAAAAGGGAGGAAACATCGTGTCTGAACATCTAAGCATTTGTAAAGAAACAATTCAGTTCATTGAAAATACCAATACATCATCATCTTCCGCAAAATATTCACTATTCATTGTCAGTAATTCTATGAGCTTTTTTCCGTCATAAATCAAGTTCTGGAAGGCATTTTTTTGTGATGTATTTCAGAATGGCCTCGAGCTGTTTCATCCTCGGCTGCCGAATATGAAAACTTGTCTTTATTGTTGACGTGACGCCGATGTTGGATACGAAAATAGTCACGTGGTTCCAGATTAGTGGCGGAATGAGGTACATATAAGGGTGGAGAAATCTCCAAAAAGTTGAATGGACATGCAATTTAAAATAATCAGTCATCTATATATGCTAGCGTCGGGATTGTGGTTTAAAAAAAATACTTGCCCACCTTCCCCCGGGCAATAAATTTGTCCAGCCCTGGTACATATTTCCCGCTACCTCGGGCCAAAATCTCCGCCACGAAATTTTTCCAGCGAGACCAAGTTTTTTTCGTAACGAAGACGCCAAGAAGAATTATTCTTCAGAAAGTTCAGCCCCATTCTTTCGTGAAGTGAAGATATGAGATACGTTACGAGCACAGTATTGTACGTATACCTACCTACATTACGTGAGGGGGGCTTTGCTGGGAAAATCCTCTTGTTTTCCACTGTTTATGTCTAGTTTTGTTCGGGGTGTATTATGTAGTCCTTTTTGGAGTTGGAGCGAAAGTTTCACTATGGTTTCTTTGCTATCTCTCGTGCTTGTTCCGATTCTGCAATAAAATCCGAGTGTTGCAGCTGCACTTTTCTCAAAGTTTGTAGCCATAACCGTAACCACGACGAATTGCAGTGGCAGGATAGTTCGGGGGGGGGGGGAAATAAACAATAAAACAAAAACCGATTTCCAAAATTTCAAATCAATCCCATGTATAGTATGAGTCTCTCGTATGGTCCTTCAAGCCAGTCTTTTAGTACATTCCCGGTAAACCATTCCAGTTCAAGCTATTGCTAGAAAACATTTCCCGATAAAAAAAAAAATCATTCTTCGTTGTGTGAACACAGCCATCGTATATTTCAAAAATACCTATTTCGATATTAATGATACTTTATTTCAGAATCAATAACATTGCTTACAACTAAAACATGGAATACCGTGGACCAAGCTTAACATAAGAGAGGATTATTTACTAATGATGCTTATAGAGATTTTAATTTTTCAATCGAAATATCTACTAATTGTCGTCTCATAAGCAGTAGAAATTTTTTTTGGATCTCGTGTGTTCTGTTTGTCTTTTCTCTGTATATTCATGTTTATGTACAGGGTGATTCTTAGAGTCCCAATGAATTCACTGATATAATTCCTTAGTTGATACATATAATCGCTGAACATTAGGACATGTTAATCTGTATAATATGTAGGGTGGAACAGGCGAATAATTTGCGAATAGTGCAAACACAGATGGCAACAAATACGGTGCTGAATTCAAGGACACATAAGCCTCCAAGATCCCCAGACCACATAAGCATTAATTTCTTTTTATGGAGAGTTTTCTGAGAAACGTTCAATGTTCAATGAGTGTACACTCATTGAACATTGAAGGACCGGACACACTCTGCTTCACGTCTCAGACGGATATCGAAGCGTTCCCAAAAGAAACCAGAGTGAACACAAGCAAACCTCATACTTACATATTACTAAATTTGAAGAATAATATTCCTGCTGCGATCGAAGCCAATCACCAAAGGAACACACACACACACACCACTACTACTAAATCAACATGCAGCTCGTCCATATTCCTCTGCGGAACTTCTAATTTTGTTCCGTATGTGTATTAGTACCAGGTGCGGATCCATGGGAAGGGAGGGGGTCCCCCCCCCCGAGCGAAATATGAAATATTACCCCCAGTGCTAGAATTCATGAAATTTTCGTAATTTCTAATGATAATATTGCATTCAATCAATCCGTTGAAAATTACCTGTACCAATGTTTTTGTGTGATTAGATAACAAATTAAAGAAAACTCTAACTAAAATACTGGGAAAATCGGAACGGAGAATAAAAACAGAAAAAATGGGACTTTCCAGAAAATATGGAACAAAATGCGGTACGTATTCGGAATAACGAATAGTGACCTTATTCACAGAAATCGCCCTTCCCAATAGCGAGCTCTACATCCACCCCGATCGGTAGTTTTTTTTTCCCGAAACACTGATGGGACGAATAAAAGCCCGTCGTAGGTCACATTTGTCACGTTGACCAGGGTTTGCGCACCTTAGCCGTGCACATTCACCGGATGCAGTGCCGTAACTAGCCATTTCTGTGCCCTGTGTAAGAATTTGCATTTGGGCTCCATCTCTCCCATTCTTGGGCCCCGAAAAGCCCATTTAGACCCCCCCTTTCCAAGTGGGACCTGCGACGTTGCACCTGTCTAGTTACGGCACTGACAGGGTGTTTCAGAAAAGACTCCCTAAGTTTGAAATATATAACATAACTTAGAAACGGTGAAAGATAGAAAGATGAAAAAAAGTACATCTTTAATGTAAAGGCCTGGAATTTTAATTATGCCGGATTATATATAAAATGAGTTGCAACTTTGGCTGATAGGTGGCGTCACAGCCTCGGTGCAATGCTTTTAAACAGTAAGTGATGCTGTTCTTCGGGAATATGGGTAAAATCGCACATCTTAGGATTCGAAATAGTCGCTCTGCATGGCGAATTGGTACATGTTGGAATGTGTGTGTGTATCTAACCTAATGTGAACCTAACATCAAGTTTGTTTGTGTATAATGCTTGTTGTAGCACTGCCATCTTCCATTTGTTTTTCGAGCTATGAGTGGAGTGTGATGATTGAAGATTTGTGCTGTTGTAGGCCTGTTGATCTCTCTGTGGTGAGACTTTTCAATGGGGGAGATCAGCTCGCATTCGTGTCTCGAGGTTCACCAATGTAACACTGCTACTCATCACTGAGAAAATATGAAATATCGAGTGACCGGATAATGCCTTCAAAAAAGACGACACCCTCTTTCAACACCTGCTCTAATCACAATGAATGACACTCGAACGTACAGGACATAATTGAAGGTGAGTTACATATCAAGCACATAATTATATGCATGATATCTTTTGTGGTGTACCTCATTTTATGGGGTAGGTTCTACATGAGTCATCCTGTATATTCTCAGTGGAAATAGACAATGCCAATCAGTACCATCATGTACGGATTATAAGCAATAAATGCCTAAAATGGTGTGATAAATATAGTTTATCTGCTTCAAGTTTATTTTAGTAAACACGAGAAAAGCGTTAGTCAACAATGTGAAGACATCTTTGTGGTTCTACATTGATTTTATGATCACTTCACAAATATAGCTCCTTTAATGATCAAATTAGAGAATCCGAGAAGCACCGGGTGTTTCCGTTCGGGAACTGTACACTGCACAATGGTGAAAGCAACAGCAAAAGAGTGGATACTACACAAAGGTCCCATTAAATGCAACTTGCCTTTTGATTTACTCGTTTACGGCAATTTACTCAAATTGGTTACTACTGGAAACGGTTTTCATGGCTAATTGTCATTATACAGATCCGTGGCACGCTGAAATGCGGGGGTGTATCAAATAAACGTGATTACAGACACGGATTATTCGCATGCATGAACTTGTACATATAAACATACTGCACATCAAAGTAGGGCAAAATGTTTTCAGCCCACGAAGGCAAGGTATGCGATATTATTACTGCCCACGGGCCAAAAACCGGTATTTTACCGAAAATCCGTTTTTCCGTAATTTTGGCCATCCCGAGTCTTTGTTTATACAGTCGAATCCCGTTATAACAACT
This sequence comes from Pholcus phalangioides, assembly GCF_987345545.1. NCBI lineage: Eukaryota > Metazoa > Arthropoda > Arachnida > Araneae > Pholcidae > Pholcus > Pholcus phalangioides. Next base: position 49,806,766 of record NW_028301596.1, on the reverse strand, counting down.
CCAAGATACAGGAAAAATCACTTCGTTATAACGGAATTTCGATATAAAGGAATTCCAGGTTTTAGTATTATTCCTGTGTAAACTTATCTAGGGGATTAGAAAAGTGTCGTTATAAAACGAGATTTTCTCTATAACAGTTAAAACGGGATTTGACTTTATTATTTGACTTAACAGAATCCCGTTTTTTTTCCTGTATTTTTGATGGAGTATATCATCCTGAAGTATATCGTCCGTATTTTACTAAAATCAAGGATTAGGATTATTTTCATAATTCATAAATTGTAGTCATATATAAATTCATTTCACACACCAATCAAACTAAACGTTTTCCATGAATTACATCTTGATCCACTACGATTTGCAGGAGCGTTTCATTTCCCTATCATTGGTCTTTTAACAGTGATTTCAGTAATAAATGGCATCTTTTTTTTCGTGATAACATATAATTGGCGATGTCTTGTATTCTACCGTATTTTTCTCAAGGGAAATATGGATGTAAGTGCATTTTCTTCCGAAACACCTTTCACAGGCGGTGTGAAACTCCTCCACAGTCCGCACTTGGCTTGTGGCCTGAGTTTGAGCACCCTTGCTGTACACATCTGCAAGGCGATTCAGAAATTACTCCCCAACTTTTAAATGGCATAACTTCAAAATTGGAATTCTAACTATGCCGGTTTGCGAAATTGGTCACAAATTTGGCTAATAGATGGCGCCACGATCTTTGCAATTTTAAACAGTGGATGATATTTCCGTCGTCAATATGGGGCAAATCACACATCTATGGATTCGAAATAGTCGCCTTGCCTGGTGGTAACATAGTGGCACAACCGAAATGTGGAATTTGAAGCTCATCATCTGCAATGTCTCTACAGCAATGAATGCGTATGCCTCACAGATGAACAATTCAAACTGATATAGCGGCTGAGGACCCTTGCTGTAAATAAGTGGTTCTGAACATCTTCTGACTGTTCTCCTCATTCTGATCTTTTTCTTTTGTCGCACCACGGTCATTTCTTGCTACGAGGACTAATTAGACCAATACTTCAAACACCAAAACTCTGGCCATATTTCAATTTACTGCCATTAATGAGATGGGTTGGAAATGAAGGCTCTGTTTATCGGAGGTTTCGCCTCAAGTTCGCTAGGGAAAAATACCTTATCTATATATTCCCTCGGGTTCGAACCGGGCACCGTGACAGCGACCTTCGCGGTGGTAGATGAGCATCTTTCCACCACGCCAATCGGGCGGCCGCTTAATAACAATACAACGCCACAACAAGCAAAATGCCTAACGAGCAACCTACAATTTATTGCTGATTCCGAATGGCAGTTTTTTTTGTTCTCATCGAGAGGTTGGTTGGTGCGTTAACCCCTTGATTTGGGACTCCCTGAGGTAGAAATCTTTTTCTGAGGTCATGTCGTCGTTTCTGTTGTACCCTTTGTCAGCAAAATTTCTGACAAGGACGAACCGCGTACCGAACTTGCGACACCTCTAAACATCCTTTGGTACTTTAAGTGAGTATCTTATCTTTCTCGACCTGGACTACCGGGCTCTGGAACCCTCGTCAGAAAATACTTGCTACGGTGGAGCCCGCGTAGTCCTACTTTCCCTTCATTTGATAATCAACTTTCCAGATTTATTCTACTTTCCTCGAGCGGTCGGAGAGCCCATGAGAAGTACACTTGGAGCACCAGTTGAGAACCGCTGCTGTAAACAATTACTTTCAAACGAAGGGAGAAAGGAGATGAAAGATGAGAATTTAAGAAAGGAAATGTGGCGCCATCTATTAGTTGAAATTTTAATCAATTTCGCAAAACTGTGTATGTCAGATTACAGACCCACCCATCAAAAACGCATCATTTGTTTCATTTTTTTCCGTTTACCACTGTTTCCAAGGTATCCAATGCCAAAGTTGTAGAGTCCTTTTCTGGAAACACCTCGTACATCACTGATGCCATTTCATTGCAACATATCTTTCTAAACAGACATTCAGTTTCCGTTCATTGATTAGAAACATCATGAATTGCTATTTTAAAATATCTAAAGTTTCAGTTAAACTTACTTAATAAAATTTTATTATTACATTTCATGAGATTTAGATTTTCTAATTATTTAGCGAAATTATTTATCTTGATTCCATTATCCGGTGGTTTATTATGTTTTTCATAATTAGGACGAACTCGTTAGTTTTTGATACGCAATTATAATGTATCAGAATTACACAAGTTGTATAGTTAAGTTTTTCGCCCAAGAAAGTAAAACATAATGAAAGACGGCGGTAATAAAGAATGTCGAGGGGGCAAAAACAAGAACGATAATAACTGAAAAGAGAGTATTTGTGAGGCACAAATTAATATATGTGGACGTCAGCTATAAAAAGGGTTAATCAGCAACTTACGCGTTTCTCGTTAATGGTCGCTGTTTTTGGTAAATGGGCGAAAATATCACACAAAACACAGTGTGGGAAGTTGCTTTTTCAAGCTTCTATATATATCCAACGCTAATTCTTTTAAGAAATAAAAACAAAATACGCCGCCGTGTTATAACGACAACATTTGTTATAACGTGAGAAATAAAGCACAAATCCCTTATTTGCCTCGACAACAAAAATTAAACGCATGTTTTCGTACTATTTTTCGCTTATAATTTGAATGGATAATCAGCGAAGTTTCTTCTGTTTCTCTTGGTAAACCAAAAGGAAATTATGCCTCTCCCTCCCCGACATTTTGCCTGCCCTGGCCGTGAGAGTGACCAAGTGAGTGGGTGAGTGTCCGTATGAGTGGCCATGTGAGTGAGTGACCATATGAGGGACCAAGTGAAGGGCTGAGTGACCGTATGAGTAAACAAGTGAGCAAGTTGGTCAATTGCATGAATGAGTGACAACATGTGACCGTATCAGAGACCAAGTGAATATGGTCACACATACGGTCACCAGCTTGATCACGAAAATGGTCACTCACTTGGTCACTCATGTAGTCACTCATACGATCAGGCATTAACCACTCATACAGTAACTCACTTGATTATTCATTTCACCATACAGTCGCTTCATACTCATTCGGTCACTCACTTGCTCATACGGTTACTCAAACTCATACGGTCACTCACACTTACTCATACGTTGCTCACACTTACTCATACGTTGCTCACACTTACTCATACGTTGCTCACACTTACTCATACGTTGCTCACACTTACTCATACGTTGCTCACACTTACTCATACGGTTACTCACACTCATACGGTCACTCACACTCATACGGTCCCTCACACTTACTAGCTTATTTACTCATACGGTCACAAACACTTACTCATACGGTCACTCACTTATTCACTCATACGGTCACTCACTTAATCACTTGATCGCTTGCACAGTTAGCCACTCACTCGGTCACTCATGCGGTCAGGGCAAGCGATATTCGCGGGGGGAAATTTCCGGGGCCGCAATGCACTAGGGACGAAACTTCAAAGGTGAAATTTCCGGATAGCGTTTCTCATTAAAAAATTATTTATTTTACTGGAATTTTTCTTTTTTTGGATCAGGAAATAAAGTATAACGTGCTATATATATTAAATACTCATGCACAAAAAATTTTCCAGATGTTACATATTATATAACTATATTTTTTGGCCAATTCACACACTGCAGCATAATCAGATGTCATCAAATACAGTCAGGGCTCAGTAAAATTTTGTCGTTATAACAGAGGCGTTGCAACATACAACGAGATTGACGTCCTCAAAACCTTTTTTTGACACCAAATATAATCAGATGCGATCAAATACTCTGCATATAGTTATAAGATTATTAATAAGAGGTGACCATATTTGATCAAGAAAACTACTCGACAATCCAAGATTACAAATACGTAAATAAATACGTATATACTTTACAAGGCCAATACTCACCAAAAATGTCACCAAAATTGCCAGATTTTGCGAATAATAAATTACCCTTTCCGGGCAATACAGTGTTGGCTTTTGGAATGTATCGGAAAATACCTATCTATCGGAATTAAGAAATATCGTTGTGGAAGGATTTATCGAAGGATTATATTTATTATTATTTTGATTATTTTTATTAGTTGAGAAACTTATTTGAAAAGGGAACATTTCCACTTTTGCTAAATATACAGTAGAAGTAAAAAACCATTTTCCTCCGAAATGGACTGCTTTTACAAAAGTAGAAAATTGCCCAACAGGTAGTATACGGAAATGGCATGATAATATTTGTGAATGTTATTTTTCTTCATCAGCATTCAAGAGAGTTATCCGTATTAGAATTTCGGAAATGTTCCGTTTGGAAGTAACATTAGTGGAAATGTTACCTTTTGATCAAAATCGGAGCTGGTTAAGTCTGTAAAATTGAAAATTACTACGCCGACCCCGTTGATTCCTGATTCCAGAAGGTTTCATTTATCCCAGTAGAGGCATTCCTAGTTCTCTCTCATGAATAACATAAAAAACATAATCGTTCTACAGTGGAACCTCCAATAACGGACACTTTTTTTTAGGACACTATTAGCGGACACTATTTTTTTAATTAATTCGATGGGACTTTCAATGTATTTTACTATTTATTAATGGGCACTCCTCGTTAGCGAACAAAATTTTCGGTCCCGTGGATGTCCGTCATCGAGAGGTTCTACTGTAGAATGCGATTTTGGAAGCGCTTCTGAAAAAAAAAAAATCTTATAATGCCGAAAAGACAACCGCTTTGTTACGTTACCTTGTGAACGAATGCAACTCTTACGGCCGTATTCACCAACACACTTTCAACTGCGATCGCAGGTTAAACGATCAGCGATCGACACGGATTGGTTAAAATCCTTAATTTAACCAATCCGTTTCGATCTTCAATCCTTCCACCTGCGATTGCAGTTGAAACTGTATTGGTGAATACGGCCGATAGGGACCATTTGGTCCGTCCTAGAGCTTAATATTTTCCCTTTTGATAGAAACGACCAACTTTACATTGTAATTTCTACCAAAAATATATTCCGGCTGTAATAATCCCTATTGCAGAATCCGAACGAAGAACTCATCCCACAGATTCAAAAACAGTTGGAAAGTGCATTTCGAAGAAAAAATGTTACTTTTTAAAAATAAGCTCCTTAAGTTGTTAACATTATTACGATATTTTCAATCACAAAAATAAAGATACGCGTAAATTATAAGGAAGAATGAAAAATAACGAAACATACTAAAATGAAGGCACGAAAGATTCAAAATAGAAATGAAACATTAGGGAAAAAAATCGATGGAAACATGTAAGAAGAGATTTAGTTTCTACGTAACTTGATGGGAACATGAATTTTATTTTAAACGTATCTAACAATATGCATTTATTCCTGTATTATTCTGAAATCTTGCACAACGCTTATTAGCATCAATAGAACGGCTTTTCTAGATTTTATATCCGTTTAAAAATTTCACGAACAAAACAAAGTTTCATTAGAATTAAAACTCACTGTATTTCATGAATAATAAAGATTCGTATTTCACCCTAATTGGATGGTTTTTACGAACGGAACCGAACGCAAAACTCTTTTGTTGGATCCGTAAATAACTATAATGAATGCTTTATCTGTTTCATTCCGGAGATTAATATGAGAAAAATTTACTATTCTACCAAAAACAAACTTAATATGCGTCTCTATTTCGTATAATCTTGTTTGATTCCTCACATTGTTCGCAAAACAAAAGCCTAATTAGGCGTAAAAATTTTTCTCATGATACATCGATGTTTTAGAAATATATTCGAAAAATGGATTATCTCGATGGAAATAATCACTTGTTGTTTGAGTTTCGCTATACAGGGTGTTCCGTAAGTCCTAATGCGGCCTTTATCTCATCAACCGTTCGTTGTGGAGGTATTGTTTCAATTTAAAGTATGCTCAAAGTGCGTTCAAGAATCGCTCTACTAGTTTCGGGAGTGGAAATACAGTGAACATTGAAGGACCGGACACACCCCAGCTTCCCAGCTCAAGGAGATATCGAAGCGTTCCCGAAAGATGGGTGCATCCGGAGTTTTATTAAATGAGTACACGTGTATATAAATGTATATCTACATAAATTCGAATAGCAGAATAACAAGTCCAGTTACAGGAGTATAAATCAACGGAATAATTATAATGAATCGTGGTCTTAGAATCGAAATCTAAATTGATTTTTTCAGTCGATTTTCCTATTGGAATTATTGTTTCCGGCTTACAGAAATTTCGTCCCCGACATTTTGCAAAAATTTCACCCCTGACATATCGCCTGCCCTGACCGTGTGAATGACCAAGTGACTGCGTGAGTGGTTGTATGAGTGAATGACCGTAAAAATGACTATTAAGTGGGCGAGTGACCGTATGAGTGAATGGCCGCAAGGCTGACCAAGACAGTGGGGGTGAGTAGACAGCGCCTTCACTTCCAACCCATCTCACTAATGGTAGTAAATTGCAATATAGCGATATGGCCAAAGTTGGTGTTTGGTGAAGTAGTAGTGGAGGTGAGTGACCGTATGAGCGACCAAGTGAGTGGTGATTGAACATATGTGAGGGAAAAAGAGAATGCGCGAGTGACCGTATGACTGAGAAATCGAAGGGTGGAGTGATCATATGAGTGAGCAATTGAAGGGTTGAGAGACCGTATGATTGAGCCGTTGAAGGGGTGAGTGACCATATGAGTGAGCAGTGGAAGGGGATGAGTGATGAATGAACAATTGAATGGGTGAGTCAGCTCAATCAGTCATGCGGTCACTCACTTGATCACTCATATGGTAACTCAGTCACTCCCACACTAATATGGTTGCTCATATAATCACTCATTTGGTCATTGATATGGGCATTCACTCAACCATACAGTTCCTCACTCGGCCACTCATACGGTCAGGGCATACGAAATGTCAGGAAGGTGAAATTTCCGGATCCCATTGTTTTCCCATCTTTCTCAAAGACCATCAAAAAATTATCGATTAAAATCGAATGTATAGAGGAAACATTACACGATGGAGTTTTCCATTAAGTGACATGCTCGCTACCAGCAGATAATGTTGAAGGTGTCAGTTGCATCTGACATCGACGGCGAGATAATTGTAGTTTAATCGAACTCCAGATCAATCTGCAACTCTCCGGGAGAGGCAACCTTGGCTATGCTCCAGGGCCTACATGTAATTAATTGCGGCCATTACTCCAGCTCCCATTAACAACGCTAAAATTCTTTACCCCAAAAATTTAAAAAAAAATAACCACGGATATAAGCGTAAAAAGTAACGGAATGTTTGTAATAAAATGCATTGAAGTATTTTAGAAACAAAAATCTTGATCCTTTTATATGTTCCGATAATATTTCATTTATATTTAATGGAATTTTCGGATGGAATTAATTCCATGATAAATATTAATGGGGAAAACGAAATATTTTATTATTCAGATGATGTGTTTATCCTCTATCAAAAAAAGAGTGCTATTTTGGAGCATACGAAGTTCTCAACTCGAGTAATATTTAATATTTTGATGGAAAAATTTTTGATAACTTAATTATCATTGCGTATGTACCTTTTTATAACAAAAATAAATATTTATTGTTAGATATTCAACTGATAGTTTTTCTTTTCAGAGATCTCGATGTTATTTAATTATTATTCTTTTGTTAGATCAATGATTTTAATTTTTCATTTCCTCTTAAATTTTGAAATTTAATGATGAATTACTAGTTTTTTTTTACTGACTGAGTTGAATACATTTTCTCAGGGCGTACCGAGTCTTTAAGACTCCCATAAGCTTCCCTGTTCGATGCTGCTCCGTACGAGCTGGATGATGAAGTTCAGAAACTGTTTGTATGTGATAGTTGAGTGTACGTGTATGAGAAGCGTGTCAATAAAAGATAATAAAATTTACAGCCTATGCTGTACTCAGAGAGTCAGTACATGTCATATTAACTGATATTGTGGTAGAAGTAAACCCCTTATAAATAGTTTGTAAATTTTTTTTTAAAAATGTTCCTTTATTATCTGTCAATCTAAACTACAGGGTGGGCAAAAAGTCCATAGAAACTTTAAAAATTAATAAAAACCGGAAAAATAATCGAAATAAAAAACGGTTTGAGGGGTTAGCATCGCTGGTTTACGGGAATTCTTTCAAGACAGGAAAATAACTCAAAACTGCAGATAGATGGCGCTAGTACGAGCGACTTCGGTGGAAATATGCCAATGAGACAGTTATAAGAACTGGTGCTCCTAATCCAAAACAAGTTCACCGTTGTGAACCGTGAATGTGAACAAGGACGCTGAGTACGAAGGATAAAGCTTTGTTGGTGAAGCAGTTTTACGTGAACCAGGAATCAGCGACCATTGCCTTGCGTAAATTCCGAGTTTAGAAAAATGTGAGGACTGGAAAAAAGCTTTTAACAGCGACAGGCCTCGTAAAGCTTGTTTAGTGGTTTGGGAGACTGGAAAGGTGGAAGATCGTGCAAGAGCCGGACGACCATGTTTAAGGAAGGCACGTTCGCCGCTTGTTGCAGCCGAAATGAAAACGTTATCGTCCGAATCAGCTGCAGGGACCAGCAGTGCTCGTGAAGCTGTCAGACGCTTGGGCTTACCACTATCCTCGATACGCAAATGGATCCTTGATGGATACTTCATGGAATAACTGATCTGTAACCATACAGATTGCAGTCATGCCATGAACTTTTACCAGCGGATACCGTACAGAGGGAAGGGGAAGCATTTGCGAATTGGGCCTACTACAAAATCGAACAGAATCCCATCTGGATTTTAACATCTTGTGGGCAGATGAAGCTCTTCGTGGCGACGTTAATACCCATAACTGTCATATCTGGGTGACGTTTAATCCACGTGAGTACACGCAGAAACATTTGCATTCCCCAAAAGTGATAGTGTGGTGTGGGTTCACAGGTTCGTTCACCACATAGGACCCTTCTTCTTTGAAACGCAGTACCCAGTAAATGGGTGGAAAACGGCTACACGGTGAATGCACAGCGTTATTTAACGCTTCTGTGCGAGATATTTAACGCTGTGGTGCCATGTTTGCGTGAAAGAGATGCGCTTTCTACCGTCCCGTTTATGCAAGATGAAGCAACTAGTTATACTGCTATTCTGGTCAAGGCATTCCTGGTAGAGACGTTCGGGGAAGACAAATCATTAGCAGGCGTTGCTGGTTCCCATGGCCTACTCGGTCTCTAGATTTGACACCGGCAGACTTCTGGTTATGGGGATTGGGGATATTTGAAATCCCGTGTGTATCAATTCAGTCTATCCAATCTTTTGGAACTGAAAGATGCGATCCGCTGAGAGATGCATCCGGACCTGCTGCACTCTGCCGTTGCTGGATTTGTGATTCGCCTGCAATGTGTTATACCCAGTGGTGGTGGTCGTCACGTGGAACACATACTGCTCTAATAAACGATTTGGAGGCATTCTGTTCGTTATTTCCCTGACTTTCTTTGACTTGTGTACGTCAGCGCTACCTATTGACGGTTTTTGAGTTATTTTTCCTGTTTTAAAGAAATTCCCGCGACCTTGCGATGCAAACCCTAATACCGATAGATAAAAACAAAAATCATATCCAAATGAATGCCACTACTAATACATAACCATTACATGTACAAGATATAGCATGTACTAACGGGACCCGAACAAGAATTTTTATGACATTCCCGTTACAATGATGTAAATGTGATAACTACAAATGTTCTCCATTCAGCTCTTCTAGCGGGGGTGCTTGGCGGGAGGACACGAATGGTTTCTTAATAATCATTACATGTAGTTTTTATTTTATATACATCCTCATTTTTTTTCTTTAACAAATATAACCAGCCAGAAAGAACGAGCCAACCAAAAACAACAAGGCCAAAGTTGATCCTTAGTTAAGGCTCTCTCTCCAGACAATCTCCCATTTAAACTAATCCCACATTGCTCACCAAAATAGGTTTAGACGACTCGGCCTGGCAGTTATATATATGTATATAAATGTGTATTTCTCTCCTTTCCCTCTATTCAAGTTCTTCATGCATTTCATGTCCACAACACGTGTGCGTACTCGTACGTATTGTCGTATTCATGTTGTTCACCGTGTAAGGTGCTAAGCGAGATGGCACAGGTGATCCCTAATTATATATATGACCCCACAGAATATTTCTATTTTGTATATTTTCATCAAATCCACCGGAGCGAGTGGACTCAACCCAATAAATCTGATGCTGGCTTCTAGTTTACAAGTTATCAAACCCATTTGCTCACGAATAAGATGTTAAGCGAGATGACTCGCTCCCCCCGATGAATATTTTATGTTTCACAATAAGATTCTCTCAATTTTGTTTGGTTTCTTTTTGTATCCTATGTATATAATATGGCGAGTGTAAGATAACAGATGAGATGGCATTGGGAGCCCCCTCCAATTGCTTTTAAAATATACTTCCATCTTAATATGTGTACATTCATCTTTAACGAAACCCAGAAACTTTTCTCCAACTCCCAGCCCCATCTTGTCTGTAATCACCACAAAATTTGTTAATCGCGACAGTACGCAATTATCCGGGGAAAATATGGTATAAACATTTTGTATGTTATTTTGTTGATTTTTCTTTTTTTCAAACAAAATAAAGTGTTCCGGACTCTGCCACGAAGCTGGGCTGGAAGATAAGTCCAAAGCTGGCAACGGGATAAGTCCAGCGGCAAAGTTCTGGAGTTCATTCATTCAGCGATGCTGACCCTGCAAACCGTTTTCTATTTCGGTTATTTTTCCGGTTTTTATAAATTTTTAAAATTTCTACGGAGTTTTTGCCCACCCTGTATAAACTAATGCTCTATCGCCATTTTTCCCCGCACACACTCCTTTTCTACTGTTGATTTCTTAAAATACATTATTGAATTTACAATTTGTTAAGGAATCTGTACAATTTAAAAAAAAAAATCTCCAACTTTTCTGTTCAATTATTTCGTCTCATCCTTCATTTGTTAAATATTTGTTTTCCAATTTTTTTTGTCTTTGTTTTTAATGATGTGTCAATTTTTTTTTGTATTTATTGTGTCTGTTTTTAATGATGTGTCAATTTTTTTTTGTATTTATTGTGTCTGTTTTAAATGATAATTATTTTTCTTATTTTGTGTTTTCTTCACATATTATTCTAACACTTATTTTAGGTTTTCTTTAACATATATTTGAATGTATAATTTTTAATTTTACTCTGCAAAAGCTAACTTTTTTTTCTTTGTGACGGGGCATTAGTCCCAAAACAAAATAACAAATACTAATTGATCGATATCGAATGTTCCGGAAAAAAATTCTATGAAAATAAATCGGTTTTTTCCAACTGATAACTTTCTTTTCAGATATCGACGCTGTTTAATTGCTATTATTTTTTTGGTAGATGAATAATTTAAATTCTGCAATTCGTACAGCAAAAAAACTGACAAGGATGAAAAAGAGAAATCGAATATTAAATATATTTCGAAATTAAATAATATTTTATAATGAATTTTCCTCAAAAAAATTTAACTGTCAATCTAAATTAAAACACTTCATCTCTTCTTTTTTTTCAACTCCTTTTCTTTCTATCATTATTATTTTTTATATATTTGTGAATTTCCAGTTTTTTTGAATGATTTGTATAATTTTATAATTTTCAGTTTTTAGAAATTCCTCTAACAGCAGTCAATCTGAATTATAAACTAATGCCCTATCTCCATTTTTCCCCCACTTCTTTTTTCTAATGTTAATCTTTTTGAATTTATGATTGAATTTACAGTTTTTTCCAGACATTGGTACAATTTAAAAACAAATTTTTTAGTTTTCTGTTCAATTACTTCGTGTTATTTTTCATTTTCAAATGTTTTGGTGTATTTTGAAATGCTATAAAAGATGTCAAATTTTTCGAATGTGCGTGTTTGTTTTAAATGATTACTATTTTTCTTATTTTTTTGTGTTTTTTTCAGTTTTACATATATTTGCTTTATATATAATTTTAAATTTTTACTGTGTATAAGCTGATATTGTTTTTGTTTTTGTGACAGGGCATTAGACCCAAAAGAAAATAACAGAGATTGATTGATCTATATTGAATTTTCCGTAAAAAGAAATCCTGTGAAAAGTAAATCGGTTTTTTCAACTGATAACTTTCCTTCCGGAACTCGATGTTATTTAGTTATTATTATTTTTTTTTGTTAAATCAATAATTTTAATTTCGGAATTCGTACGAAATTTAAAAGAAAAAATAATTTGACAAGAACGAGAAGAAAAATTGAGCATTGATATATTTCGAAACTAACGTTCTTTTATATTGAATTTTGCTGGGAGAAATTGACCTGTAAATCTAAATTGAAATACTTTATCTCCAAACTTTTTGTTCTACTCCTTTTCTATTATTACTTTTTTTTGTAAATCTATTGGCGAATTTTTCTAGTTTTTTGAATAATTTGTAAAATTTCACGTTTTTAGAAACTCCTCAATCACCTGTACATTTTAATTATAAATTAATGCTCTATATCTCCATTTTTTCCCCACTTCTTTTCTACTGTTGATTTTTTTAAAATCTATTATCAAGTTTCCAGTTTTTTAAAGAAATTTGTATAATTTTATAAAAACTCATCTAATTTTATAAAAAATTCATCTAATTTTACAAAAATTCATCTAATTTTACAAAAATTCATCTAATTTTACAAAAATTCATCTAATTTTACAAAAATTCATCTAATTTTCTGTCGAATTATATCGATTCAATGTTTTTAAGAATGTGCCATATTTTTCACATTTGAAATGCATGTTTTTTAACGAATAATATTTTTCTTCAGTTTGACACATATTTGCATACATATATATAATTTTTACAGTACAAAAGCTAACTTTTTTATTTGTAACGGGATATCAGGCACTAAATAATAAAGATTGATTGATTGACTGATATTGAATTTTCGGGTGAAAAAAATGACCTGACAGTGTTAAATGTTTTTGTCATGAATTGGCGTGAAAAAAAATTAAATAAAACTTCGATCTGAAACACAAATGAAAGGAGAAAAAAATGGATCCGAAGATTTCAGCGCCCCCTGCAGTGCGAAAATATCGCCCTGCTTAAACGTAGTTACGGATTGGTACCACACATTACAAACTTTGTCACCTCCGGAGCAGGATCTCTCTATTTCCTCTCGATTTGATGGAAGAAAAATAAAACGGTGGTTATATATGCCACGTGGGACACAATGATTATAATAATTTCGATAACAACATCGCTGTCAGTTTGTTTTGATAGCGCTAATGCTCATAAAGACTGAAATCGCAAAGACCTTCATGGCCATTCTTAAAAAGTGTTGTTGTATGAAGAGTGTTAGGAGTGGAAGTTTTGCCTCTGGAATTTATACCATGGTGAGCGTTTCTAATGTTTCTCTATGTCTTCACCTGCAGCGCAGTAGTAATCAGTAATGCCCCCTTCAAAACGCCATATCGTAGCATTTCTTTTGGTTTTCAGCAGGTGCAAATTGATGGGTATAGGAAAATGTGTTCCATTGAGAAATCAGTTTACAAATTATTTGGGATTTTTAATGTTAGAAAAGAAGCTTTTACCCATTATATACCATTGCCACTTTTTTCAGGAGCTTGTTTTCTCTTCGGGACTTTTATTTTATTAATTTTGATTGTTGAATCTAAATTTTGAACTGACTGCCATAAAAGTTACAAAGTAAATAAGAATATTTTTAAAAAATTAATAAACAACAAACAATTAATTAATAATAAATAATTTTGATTTAATAACACTTTTTTTTCCTTCACACAAACAGTTTTTCTTTTATATTTCATTCATGTTATTGCAATTTTTCTTCGTTTTCAGAAAGTTATGTAATAGAGTTTTGGCATAAAATGGGATGAGGAGAGAAATGTCGTCGATAGCGCTAAAAGGGTTAATAATCTATGGTAAACCCCCATAAAAACGTATTGATTTTTTTCACACAAAAACGAATGCAAAGTGGTGCTGTTAGAATATTTTTAATTGGAGGAATACATCAACACAACAATTTAATTAACTATATAGGGATTTTAATTGGCTAAAATGGTCGATTAAGTGTAAGGTATTGAGTTTGCTTTAATTTTAATGTCATATATTAACAGATAAAATCTTGCTTCACAAAGATGAATAGCTATTTCACTGAATTTCATTTTTGATTCCCTTAATATTTGGTGCGTTTTTATATATCTCTGAACACGTACTTTCAACAGCTCTCAAAAAATGACACCGACAAGAAATCAACTTTTTTCTTTATGAAAAAGTATTGTAACTACATAGCTGTGTTTTGCACTGAAATGACATTAAAAGACGTACTTTCTATAAAGAGGAAAAAATCAGGATAGGTTTTGTGAGAAATAGCATCGAATAGGAAATCCAAGGGGTTATAGTTAGAACTATTTTGGTAAAATTCATGGGTTCTATCAAGTTAACTCTACGTGGTCCACCCCCATAGAAATGTATAAAATTTTTTTACAAAAACGGATGTAAATTGTTGCTGTTAACATATTTTTGAATGGAACAATACATGAACACAGCAATTTAAATTAGAATGAATGTTAAATTAGCAAAAATGATTAATGAGGTGTAAACTATGGAGTCTACCTTTATTTTACTGTTATCTATTGACAGATAAAATCTTTCTTGCTTAAGAAAGATGAATAGTTGTTTTCTTGAATTTTTATTTGATTTCCTTAATTTGGTGCGTTTTTATAAATCTCTGAACACACAAACTTTCAACAGCTCTCGCAAAATGACACCGTCGACAAGGAATCAACTTTTTCTAGATGAGAAAGTAATGCTCTTATACAGCCGTGTTTTGTACCAAAATGACACTAAAAGATAAAATACCAAAAAATATTGAGAAAATGAAATAAGTATAATGGGTATTTTAACCATTTATTTGCCATGTATATCTAAATGTACACTGGACCATAGGGGATTAATGTGAAAATCATTTCTGTTTTGGGATGGTAATAAATCATGGAAGTATTTTGAAATGGTGCAATATATCTTATTTTCATCGTGTTATTGGAATTTATTGCTCTTGATCGATATCTTGGGTGACGGGAAATAAATATTCTTCTCTCTTTTAGGGATTTCAAGAGTTTTTTTCTTTGGACTTGCTTTTATTTTATAAAAAAGTTATTTTTCCTTCATTTCTGTCTTAACGGTATAATTCCGCTTTTATTTTTGAAAGAAACTTCAACAAAGAAGATTTTTGAAGAGCGTTATGTCATAGTGTTACTTTAATTGTTATGGGTAGTGATATTGATATACAGTAATTACCCGACTTACGTATCCCCCTAGTTGTGAGAGAGATTTTGGAGTCCCGCACATTTCCGAAACTCAGGCATAATCAGGGAATTATTGTTGAGATGGTAGAGATTAATTGGGTGGTAAAATCAAGTAAAGAATTATTTTATTGGAAAATTATATCTGCGTATCTCTCTTGGAATCCGGCTCATGAAATGAAATCGGGAATTTCCCGGTAGAAAAATAAGGTTGAACGAAATTACAACTCCATACTTATTAGATGTGCCAAAGAAATTTTCATTACCAGAAACGTATTTAAGAGGCTGCAATTAATTAATTTTTACTAAAGCTAAATATATTAATATATAATTTAGATATTAAGGAATTACACTGTATATATTTAATGAACAATTTTCAAGAAGAATTATTTTTCGATTAATTCCCGATATTTTACCGGGCCCAGTTTAATATACCAGTGAACCAACCACGTTCAAGAATTCCATCCGTCGGTCCCACCTACAGAGTATACGCATCAGAAGTCCAATATGTGAATTCGAGTTAGTTGAAACTCTCATTAAATGTTCATTAATATTCATTAAATAGTTCAATTAAAAGAAATTATCTTCTAAATTTTCGTCATCGGTTATAAGACATCAATTATAGTTACCAATTATAGTCATAAGTTATCAATTGTAGTCAGAGTAACATTGTTACAGTGGTTCTCAAAGCACGCTATGTCACGCTCCGGGATTCAAAAAAAGACTGGACAAATCTCCAGAACTTTACGTGTCTATATAGGTGAGCTTAAAATAATTACTTGCAAAAGAATCGGTGTTTTACAGATTTATATATTATATCATTGTAACACCGCGAGCAGCAGCCGAGACGGTGTTACATACATTTTCAGGTGTCGGCCTTTGATAATAATAGAGCCGCCACAACATGAAGGATACCGTAATACCATCTAGTATAAAGGAGGTGTATTGAGAAAAATGGGGCCCTTCTTTTGCCAGTAGTGGTGTGCAAAGACAGGTCGTAGAGGAAAATAACAGAGTAGCGCATGAGAAGTTTCGCTTTTCTAGAAGAAAAAGGTTCCGATGTATCGGAGATGTCGATTTTTGGTGGTGAGTGCCAATATAATTCATTGTAATTCTTATATGTTATGTATGTCTCTCTTTCAGTCAAGAACTTAGACAAGTCAGAATTGTACATGCTCTGACCAGTTTTGTTAGAAAACACTCATATTTCGTATAAGAAATAAATCACTGCATATATTTTTATACAAATACAAAAACAACGCCACAACAGGCAAAATGCCCAACGAGGTGGCTGAGAAAAAGATGCCCATAAAAATATGGATGTCATATATTTCAAAAATACAGCAACCCAATGAAAAATGCAATTAATAAAAATTATAACAATATATACACGAGATAAAATATTATACAATGCCCATAAAGAATACTTATGGTTGTCTTATTCTAAGAATGGATAGCTTCTGGATTTACCCCAACATGTTTACCGTATTTCTTTTTAAACGTGTCTATTGTGTTACAATTTACTACCTCCGGGGGTAAGCTATTCCATTTATTAACAACCCTATTAGAGAAAAATTCCCTGCGACACCATAACCTTGCATTGTCCCTCACCAATCGATACTGGTGTCCCCTTGTAAAAGCAGTCAATTGGCGGTGTACTAAAAGTTCATGGTCCATCCTATCCATCCCATTGAAAATTTTGAACACTTCTATAAAACGGAAACCTGTCTGGAAATGAAAATAATTTTTCAGTCTCCTGACCTTCCACTTTAGGGGACGTTCAAGTATTACGTAAGTAAATTTTTAGCCATTTTTGACCCCCCCCCCCCCTGTCAGCAAAGTTTCGTCATCAGCTCTGCCTCTTTGAATCCTAACTCATATTTTCATAAAAGGTGTTTGATGACGTTAGCAATATCCAAACCCGCCCCCCCCCTTCCCCCTTGTCATCAAACGTCAGCAAATCAGAAACCCCCTCCCTCCATCGATGATGACGCAATACTTGAATGACCCCTCATACATTTCACTGTATTAATCTTTTTTTTTTTTTGCTCATAGAGTCGACACTAGATAATATCTAGTGTCGGACGATATAACGACCCCTTTCGTCCCGTCAAAATCGGACGTTATATTGGGCGTTATATCGAAAGTAAAACATATATGATAGTCGTCTCATGAAAATATTTGGGACTCATTGTACCTGTCCTTTTAATGGAATGGTCGCTATAACGTGGGGTCGTTGTAAAGTGCGTCGACTGTATATGCTTTTGTATTGGGTATTTTGGTTATTTGACGTCCATATTTTTAATGGGCGTAATTTTTTTAGCCACTCGATGGGCAATTTGCCTGAGGCTTTTGTATTTTTACTGAACCACACATGCTCCTCGTCCGTATTCCTCTGCGGAACTTCTTCAAATTGGTACATGTTGGAATGTGCGTGTACGTGTCGTGGTTTGTTTGTATGTAACGCTTTTTATAGTGCCACTATATAATTTTCGAACTATGAGTGAGGTGTAGTGATTGAATATTCTTACCGTTGTAGGACTGTTGCTCTTTGAGGCGAGACTTTTCAACATAGAGATCATCTCGCATTCGCGCCTCGAAGTCGGGAACCACAGAAAACCTATTTCAGCTGACCAGCAATGTGGCGTTGGTGGGGTTCAAACGAGTGTCCTTGCGATGCGAGTCCCTCACAGTGACTATTCGGCCGCCACTGCGGTTTCTGGAGAATCAGCACCCCAACTCTTTTTTTTTTATTTGCCGCGGACCACCACCACTACTACTATTACCAAGAACGCCCGCGTGTGTGCGAGTGTGGCCTTGACGTTTTTATGTTGCCTTAGATTTGCTTGTTTTGTGATGCACTGGTGTCACCATCTGTCTCCTATATTATGAAGAGAAAATGGTAAATGCCGGAATTTTCAGGTTATATGTAAGTATCGAGTTGAAAGTACAGATGGAGCGAATATTCGACTGCTATTCGGTATTCGGGCTATTGGGATCTTTTTCCGAATATTCGGTTCAGCCGAATAAGCTTCGGTGTTCAGCCGAATATCTGTGTAAAATAATCTGAGCGCAACAAACTAATTCCAAAAACTAATATTTTAGTTGGGATTTTTCGCAGAAATTAACAATTTACTGACTATAGTTTTTTGTGTGGTTTGCATCACTTTCCGTGAAAGGTTATGTCAGGGTGAATTTCTAGGATAAGTAAAACATGAAACTGAAAATAGACACTGCAGTTACACAAGTTCACTGAAGAATGTAAAAGAAACGTATTAAGCTAATAAAAGTGGCCAAAGGGGGCGAAGAACATCGAAAGAGGAAAAAATAAGAAAATAAAGACGTCCACTTTGTGATGCATTACTGGTTTAGAGTAAACAATAGTTTGTAAAATTGTAGATATAAAATTGTGATACGTGTGAAAAAAAAATTGATTGTGTAAAAAAATAAGTAATATTAAAATACAATATATTATCGTTAAATTTGATTTGTCAGTATCATGACAACCAAAATCTTTCAATTGTTTGTTTTTAATATATATTCAAATAAAGTGCATAATTAAAATTCATTATCAATCAATAATTTCATTTTCAATTAAAAACATCAATTTCATTTATAATTAATTTTAGGAAGATTGATATGCATAACATATATGTGAATTACAATAAATTACATTGGCACTCACCCAGCACTTCCTAGAGATAGAAGTATTCTGCAGTGTTTGCCATAAAAGTCATTCAGACTACATAGCAAGTTTGCCACATTTTGAAACACAGCATCCTATTTCGTTTCTTCTTATGTTGGCGTAGAATCTTCCTGATTGGCTCACAAATACCGCACAGTGATTGGGTGTGGAGCATAGAAATCGCCAATTCTGAGCCCGACCATTTCTTTTCCCTCACTACGATGATACTGGCAGGAGCAGGGAATTTGTTTTCCCTGAATATTGTGAGGGAAAATGGACTACTTACTGACGTCACAAGCAGACAGCTGAGGCCTTCTATCTCTAGGAAGGGCTGACTCACCACCATAAATCGACATCGATACATCGGAACTTTTTTCTTCCTCCCTAGAAAAAGCGAAACTTCTCATGCGCTACTCTCTTATTTTCCTCTCCGACCTCTCTTTGCACACTACTACTGGGAAAAAAGGACCCGTTTGTCTGAATACCCTTCCTTACACGTATACTAGATGGTATTAGCTGTTTCCCTCATGTTGGTGGCTCTATTATTGTCAAAGGCCGGCGAGGCACCTGAAAATGTAACACGGTCTCGTCTGTGGCTCGCGGTGTTACATCATGGTTTCAGACATGTTGTTGAAAAAAATATATACCCAGGCGTGTCCGGGCAAAATAGATTTGTCCAGCCTCGATATCAATCACTGATGGTCTCGTTGGTTAATATCATAGAATGTCATGTCTACAGGTACCTAGAGTGGCCTCGCGTCTAGCTCTAGAGTTATGCATGAATGTTAGGTCTCGGTTGGGTCACATAGGAAAGTGAAAACTTTTCCAGTCGCATCGGAAGGAGCACTACAAGGCGTCCCATCAATTCGTAAATAGTTCAAAAATTCATAAAAATCGAAAGAATTGGTGTATAAATTGAATTTATGGGATACCCTATTCATAGAGCCTGACATTAAATAGAACTGAGCGCTCACGGGAGCACTCCAAACTCCTAAGCCAAACCAACCATACCAAGCCAGCCGCATAACTGAGTTGAGCTCATTACCACATAGGTCGGGAAGAAATTTGAAATTTACTCGAAACATATAGCCTATATAGTTGTATATGCATATATACGGAAAGCAAATTCCCTAAGCCATTGGGCTTCATTTATGATTGAGCAGGGTCAATTAGGGTCCGCGGATGGTGGGTTGATGTATATGTTGAATTATTTTTTTTGATAGTGATTCCCAAAGAGTATTTTTTTTACACGGCAGTTATGGGTGCCAAAGAATATGAAATTAGGCAGAGGTACCAAGCGATGTTCGAAATCTTAACATCATTCATTATTTTTAGAACGTACAGATTTGTTAGAATTTCAGAAATCCATTGACTTGTTTTCAAAGTACTTTCCTGATATCATCATGCAATTATTATGAATTATTTTCATGCAATTCAGATGCACGTCAGAGCTTTATTCGATACATCTCCAAATTTTATGATATCTGTTGCTATTCTGTCGATTCAAATGAAGTTGATTTATGTCGAAAACCAAGCTAAATACATTTCTTTTATTAGGATTTTTTTTATTGAATTGATAGCATATCTGAAGTTTCTTGATGCATTCATAAAATACAAAACTAAAAAATGCACAGAAAACGAAAAGAAGGTCAGTCGCGAAATTCTCTCACTGGTGCAATGTATTTGAGTGCAGCTGGGATTTAAATCACTTTCAAGGGATTCATCACCAAGCTGTAAATTGCTTTCTTCCACTTGTTCAGACTCTGTTCGAGATATTCCCGGTGGAAGCAATTTTTTGTTTTTTGGTGGCATTCTCATTTTTCATTGATACGTGATGGCATCTCTTTTGCTGGTGAGTGAATGCAACGGATTGTAGAAAAGCACTAAAAAGATTTGGTTTTTCACTACGTAACACAGGTCTGTGGGGAAAAAATTGTCTTAATCTTTTTTTTGTAAATAGTTTTTTGGATGCTAATTATTGAAATAATAATAATAATAATAAAATTCCATCACTTCTTAGTTTTATTACAAATCACGGCCCTAATATGTACGAATTTTTTTTTATATTTAAGATTAGCTGCGGGGGCTTCGCTCGCGTGGATTTAGTATTCTGAACATTCCTCGACGATGATTTCTCCCATACAACATTTGAACCCTTCATGACCCCCTTGGGAGTTCAATTTTAAGAAATCCCGTTTTAGTTATTCTCTATATTATTTATATATTCATATTTATAACTTTAGCGGGTTGGGCCAGCACCTCCTAGAGATAGAAGGTCTCCGCAGTCTGCTTGTGACGTCAGTAAGTAGTCCATTTTCCCTCATAATATTCAGGGGGAATAGAATTCCCTGCTCGTGCAACTATCATCGTTGTGAGCAATAGAAATGACGGACTCAGAATTAGCGATTTCTATGATCCACATCCAATCACTGTACGTATTTGTGAGCCAATCATGAAGATTTTACGCCAAAATAAGAAGAGACGAAATTGGATGACGTGTTTCACAAAATGTGGCAAACTGAATGACGTTTACGGCAAACAGCGCAGAGGCCTTCTATCTCTAGGAGGTGCTGGTTGGGCTCAGTGATGATTGCCCCATGAAACATTTGCACTGCCCTTTTCTCCCCATGACCCCTCTTAGAGGTTGAATTTTGATAAATTCCTCTTTAGAAAGTCTCCACATCACAAAATAGATAACTACTCACCAAATTTCATATTTATTGCTTCAGCTTTAAGCTATTATTTGTGCTCAGCGGTAACTACTCCATGTAACACTTTACTCCACCCTGACCACTTTAGTGTCGAATTTCAAAATCCGCCTTCTTAGTGAGTCTTTACGTCATGAAATCATGAAATAAAACTACTTATCATATTTAATATTTATGGTTTCTGCGTTTTCGGGTCGCCATGATTTCCCTATGTAACCTTTGAACCTCCACCCCCAAATATGGTAATTCGACCCCTAAGGGGGGGATCAGATTATCCTTACACCATAAAATGAAACTACTGCCTAAATTTCATATTTCTGCAGCGATTTCGGCTTGGCGGTGATGAATCAGTGTCAGGACATGCTATTTCATGTGTATAGATTACCGCAATTTTATTTGTATGAACTCCTTAAACATATTTATATATTTTAAATAATAATAATAATAAAAATTCAATAATAATAATAATAATAAAAATTCAATAATAATAATAATAATAAAAATTCAATAATAATAATAATAATAAAAATTCAATAATAATAATAATAATAATAAAAATTCAATAATAATAATAATAATAAAAATTCAATAATAATAATAATAATAAAAATTCAATAATAATAATAATAATAATAAAAATTCAATAATAATAATAATAATAAAAATTCAATAATAATAATAATAATAAAAACTCAATAATAATAATAATAATAATAAAAATTCAATAATAATAATAAAAATTCAATAATAATAATAAAAATTCAATAATAATAATAAAAATTCAATAATAATAATAATAAAAATTCAATAATTACTATTGATTTATCAAAAAAATGTCTAAAAGAAATATTATTACATAATAGAAATAAGTATGGCTTTTCACCTGTTAGGCATTCAGCTTATTTAAAAGAGGGCTATGAAAATCCTGAATTGCTCAACAATGAATTTATTGTTGAAGGTATTTCAGTGATTCTAAGGTGACTTTGAGACGCTGATTCCGAATCTTTCATGGGTTTTGTCAGATTGGCTCTGGTTTTCGAGTTGTTCAGATAAAGTGATAATGACTTATTTCAATAGTTATAAATAAGCAAATCACATTGAAACAGTGTGTTATAAATGAATGTAGTATTGCCAAAGATATTTCAGTGAATTTAGGATGCTATTAGGGCTTATCATTATAATGACACAGCTACGATACAAACGTAAAATATGTATTTATGAAGTGATAAAATAAAAATGTCAAAATATTTTGATTTCAGTTATTGTCTCTAAAATACGAAATCCCTCTGTGAAAACACTGATGGGAAAAAAATTGATTTTACGTTTGAATCGCTAAATGTAAAAAGGGGTCATGTCACATTTTCTCAAATTTTCAGGAAAGACAAAAAACGTATATCTTCTCAAGTAATTTTTTTAGTAAAAAATTTAATTGCTGTGTCTGTGGAATGCATTTAATGAAGCCCTGAGAGAGGATTTTAAATTTTTATTACTCAAGAATAGCCACGAGAGAGTAAAATCTGATACGGACATGACCCCTTTTTACAATTAAACATTTTAGAGCCCCAATTCTCTAATGAAAAGGGTCTGAGGAAAACACATAAATAAACAAATATACGCAATGAAACAAACTTTATTTAGCTTTTTATACTATACAAATTTTCTATTAGACGGGGATCAAAAGCACTCCTCTTCCGGTTGCCTCTAATGAGTTAATGGTTGGCGCACTAAAAATCTGGTCCCAAATATCGTTATACTCCATTGGGATGTGTTTTTTGTTTTATTCAAGTCGTCCCTTTTACTTTGGTTATTGGAATTTATGTTGATGAATAAGCTTTGCTTTGGAGTATTATTGGTGGTACACCAAATTTTCTTAGTGGGAAGATTCGTGAGCCAATACCATTGACGTATTGCGCACAGTAAACTTTGATGCATTCTGGTTGATCAAATCTACATATTGGTCCACTACAATCTCACGTTCTTCTCGATAAGTATTTTTATCAGGGCGAAATCCCTATCACGGTAAAAAAGAATGCCCTCTGATGGGGAAATGAAATTTAATTTCCTCAAAACGTTCAGACTCTACTAAGAACATCAAAAACCTCATCAATGTGTGATTTTTCTTCTGCCCTCCGCAGTTGTCCATATAAAGTTAGAAGATCTTTCCATCTTCAGCTCCATCAATATATTTTTCAATAAGAACATAACTTTATTAGGCCCTTTGCCTACATTTGTTTCGTCATAAACGAAACATTTCATTTCACCATCTCTTAGGTTGTGAATACCGAAGGTATTAACACTCAGCTGCCTAAAATAGTAGATATCTTGTACTGGAATCCGAGGTAAGGATATTTATAGTCAATACACAGACAGAAAATATCGCTGTTTTCTTCGCAAAGCTCTTCAGCTTCTATGATTGCATCAAGAAATTTTTTACTCCTTTTCTGTACTAATAATTACAACATAATTACGTAATAACAACTACTACGTTTTAAACAAAAAACAATAAATAACAAATAACAACAAAACAAAAACAATGTATATAAATGAAGAAAACCTGCTTATGAAGGTAACTCAATAGAAAAAACCCTGCTGCCACCTGTTAGCGGTCTTGAGAACTAAATGTAAAAAAAGGGGCCATGTCCTGGACTTGACACCTTTTTACTTTTAACATCCGTTTTTTCTCAGCATCTAGAGGTGAGACTTGACCCATTTTACCATAAAACGATGCGTCGGTGTCTCTATTACACAAATCCATCAAAACTGAAAAATTGAAAAAATGTGACATGACCCCTTTTTACATTTAGCGATTCAATAACAACTGTTCATAATAATCAACTGAAGTATCTATTGCTGAGATATAAACTGAATTTCGAAAATTATCCTCAGTGATTTATGCTTAAATCCTGGAAAAAATTATAGTCTTATTATCTTAACTTTTCCGATTACAAAAATGCATCTATAATTACAGCAATTATCAGATAAATCCCCTTTAATTCAATCTCGATTATATTTACAAATCTTCATAATCCATGTCTCGATTAAAATAAATGCGATATAATGTTTGCATAAATTTATAATGCACATTTATTTTCGGCGTATAATCTCTTAAAATTCCTTGTAAATATTTTTTTAACCATTTTCTTCTTATAATAAAAGAGTATTAGAATAATATTCATAGTCAATTATTCATTTTTTTTTTACAATTTATTATAGATTATTACACTTTCGTTATCATTAAATGTAAATATTCTGTTTTTTTCTTATGTACATAGAAATATCTATTTTTAAAAATGGAGAATTTTAGTTTGTGAATAAAAAAAAAGCTTATATATAATTTTTTATACGGAAAAAAAAATACTTATCTAAAAGAATATTTTCTTTTGGTTATTATAAATAATTTTTTTTGGGTGAAAAATAATCTCTCATTCAATTCAAAACAAAAACCATTGTTCGTTTTTAATACAAAGAAAAATTAATAGATGACTTTATCGGTTTTCTTCACATTCGGTGAATTTTCTTCTTTCTTTCCTATGATGAAAAATAGTTTTTCTTTCAATTTTTTTCTTTAGGTAATGCATTAATCATGTAAGATGGTATTGATATTGAGATCATATAGATTAACCGTAATAGTTATAATATGAAATCAATATTTTTAAAGTTTATGGGAAAATAGGAAACTGATCGAGATAACATTCCGCAAGTCGAATTAAAGTGAATTCTTTTTTTCGTTATTTAATATTTAAATTTATTAATATAATTTCTGATTTTGGTTGTTATTTGAATAATCATGTTAGTGTTTGATTGGATTAGCATTCATTGAATCTCTACTTATTAATTCGATTTTTTTGTGGAATTAAGATTATTGATTGCTTATCCCACGCGAAGAGAAATCTTATTTCGTCTTAAAAAATTGTTAAGCTTATGAGAATCCTTATCTCCTTGAGTCGATACCGGATAAAAATGTCATTTTTGGTGGTTTCAGATAATTTTAGGATTTTAATTTTTTATAATTAATGATAGATTTAGATAGTTAATTTTTTGATTTTAACAGCCAGTTTTCGTACATTATTTTATGGAAAAAAAAAATCTGATGGGTGGATACCATTTTAGTTCATAAAAGTGCTTAAATGAATGCTTATTTGCAGTCCAGTCCGAAAAATCGTTATACTCATCATTAGTAACTCTACCTAAATCAATACTAGATTTTTTTTTCTATTCATATTCTTATCCACCTGTTTGCATTACACATTTAAAACCTGTAGTTTTAATGCGCACTCACATCAAAAAGCTATAGCCACGTTTTAGTAAAGCCTGAAGAAAAAGAAATTAATGAAGCAATTTCACCCAAATTTCTGAACAAACCAACTGAATGGATATGATGTCTGGTCTTAACACATACTCGAGGGTTCACCTGTACATTCTTTTTCTATTAAAACAAATCTTGGAAATGCTATATATACTAATGCTATATATACTATGCTATATATACTATGCTATATATAATTTGTATTTGTGTTGTATTACCCTTTTCACACCTGAGTCAAAACTAACAAATCAATTTTCTTTAATGATTGATTTGTGTTTATTGTACGCCAAAATGCTCTTTAAAATAAAATAAAAAATTATTTAATTAATTTGGGTCTATATCTTTATTAAAACCATTTGAGTTCGGTATATACATGTTTGTACCTAAGACCTTAACTCGAAAAATGAATCATTAAAAACCATTTAAAGCTGTTAAAAATGAAGTACCCATGCGTATATCTCTGGAGCGAAGAGGTTAAGGCCGTTATGAAAAATTAGATATTTTATAATTAATTCATTATAATTTTATTAACGTTCTAACAATGAATCCTACGAAACTATTGGTTAATTTCATTTCGTTTTCAAAGTGAGTTTTTAAGTGTTTTTTACAGCAAAGTATACCGGTTTTTTTGTCTGAAAAACCACGGATCGATGCCGGTCTGTCCGAGAAATGTCAACCAATTCATGTATGGCCGTATTCACCGACAGAATTTAAACTACAATCGCAGGTTAAAGGATTAGCGATCGACACGGATTGGTTAAAATCCTCAATTTAACCAAAATCCATCTCGATCTTCAATCTTTCCACCTGTGATTGTAGTTTAAACCGTGTCGGTGAATACGACCGATAATTATCATGATCGTCGTCGTCGTCATCATCAACCATTTTCAATCCGTTGCTGGATGAAGGTCTCCTCTAAAAAATTTTTACATTTTACTCTGTCCGATGCTTTAGCCTCTCCAGTCGACTCCAGCCACTTTTTTGATCTCGTCGATCCATCTTGTGTGGGGGACTCCTTCTTGGACGTTTAGTACCACGGGGGTACCAACCCAGAATACTTGCGGTCCATTTGTTGTTCTGTCTTCTAGCAATAAGCCCAGCCCGTATATATTTTTAGAGGGTTTTTGGCCGTAATCCTCCCATCCGCGTCCGTTCGCCACGCGTTAAACATGGCTACTTATGGGATGCACCACGAGAAGGTGCGGATTGGACCTTAAGCGTCTACTCCTAGTCGATTTCGATTTCTTCAAGTCCTCATAATGAAGTAATTGAACCAATTCATATAGCAACAACAAAATTTTATACTTTAGTTAAAATATTACACAATCTCTCTACATATATACAGTAAAACCTCTCTTTTGCTGTCACCAGCGTTTCAAAAAAAAAAAAAAAAATCGTCCGTAAAAGAGGAGGACCGTTAGAGGGGGTGACCGTTAATCAGGGGTTTGAAAAGCACACTCTCATTATACAAGCGGTAATTGTTATTTGGCCGTAAACGTAAAAGATGGGTGACCGCATCTGATGGGTGTCCGTTAAGAGGGGTTTCACTATATTAGTTTTTGTTTCTGTCTCAGCCGAAATTAATTATATGCATTATTTCTTCTATTTATTTATTTTTTTGCAGCTCACAAATTATTTCTCTTATTGACGGTATAATTATTTTCTTGCCGGACCCCAAGTTATTCCAACCATTCATCTATTTTTTGCCAGACTGAAAATTATTTTCCTATTTAATGTTTCTCTTATTTATTTTTGGCCGATATGCAAATTATTTCTATTTATTTATTTTATGCCAGTGCTCAAACTGTTTCTCTTATTTATTAATCGGTGGTCCGTAAATTATATTACCCATTACCCCCGGCCCGCAAAGTTGCTTAGCTACCGGTCCGCGGTTGTAAAAAGGTTGTAGAGCAGACATAGAGGATTTTTCCCTTTGAAGTGTTTATCCGCCGTGCATGCATTTAAATAAGACTTACGATGATAGCCATATATTCTTTAGCTTAATACACTGAAACCCCTCTTAACGGACACCCCTCGGATGCGGCCACCCTTCTTTTAGGGGATAAAGAGTAATTTATCTTTGTATAATAAAAGTATAAACTGTAACCCCTCTTTTACGGACGAATTTTTTTTGCCCCGCCGGTGTCCGCAAAAGAGAGGTTTTACTGCAATTGATTTTTCCGTCCTCTGGTTGATTCAAGTACCTATCTGTAATGTCGTTGGTGGCTTTTTCCACATTCCTTTCACTTAATATATTTGCGTAGGTTCAGGTTATTCGCGGAACACAGTATATCAGCATTTAGTTGGACGTAATAATAAATTTTCTCAGAAGATAATTGTTTGGTACGTGAGGAATCAGAAATATTTGCATCAAGTAAAAAGGGGGAATGAGATTGTTATGTGATATCTTATACAAGGGCAAGTACCATTAATATTGTCTTTTGTGTCTCTGATAAGTATCCCGTGAATTATTACCCCGTTGTTATCTTTTATTTACGATAACTGCGGGGGCATTTTTCTACGTGATTATATTATTAGGTATGTATTTTTACTGTAATTTCTGGGTTAGGTTTTTGTGGACGTGAAGATAATTGGGTATATCGCTGGGGAAAAAAAACACATACACATAAACAAAATGTTAACATGAAATTCGGCTTTAGCAAGAGACCTAATCAATCATGATATTCAGAAACAACGTAAAATGATCCATCAGTGATTTACTGATTTATTTCAACCTGCTCTGCTCCTGTTTTATTTCTCCCCGTTCCAAACAACATGGGGGAAATGTGATCGATTGTGAAAGATTTCTATTCTGCGGATCTTGGATTTTCGGTAAGCACAGAAATATTAGAATTCACTCGTATATATTCAGAAAAATACAGAAATATTCAAAACGCTCAGTTTAATACTTTGGATTTATTCAGGGATTTATATAAACTTACTTAGGAATAGGAAGAAAAAAAAAATCTTCTTATAGATCAAGTTTTCGCTTCGTAAATATCGATCAGGAAATAAGAATACATTCTGGAATAATAATAATAATAACAAAAAAAAAATTTTCATGTTGAAGTTGTCTCGGCAATCTTGGATTTCATCTCAGAATGGCTGAATGAATCTGGATTTTTCTGACGAAAGAGCTGAATATCCCGGAATCAACTTTTATTCAGCTGCCATGTCGCCAATTTTTATTTCTGTGCGAAAGAAAAAGACGATCTTGGAGAGAAAGTCAGAAATTGAAGTAAAAGGGAAAAACACACAAATTGCATCAACATGATTTTTAGGATTAGATATGGCTGTTTTGTTTCCCTCGTGACATCAAGATTTCGTTTCTTTTATTCTGCGTGGAGAGGAGGAATAAATTGAATGGAAGTAAAAGTCCGGTAGTCCGTTTTATTATGGTTTCTTGAGGTCTTTTGAATTCCAAAGAAAAGATGAATTATGTTAGTGATCTCGAATCTTTCTCGTCGGTTGTTATATGTATTCCGGCTATAAATAATCTTGTATCCTTGTAGGGTCTCGTATCCACTGGAATGTCTGTAAATTCCAGAAAACATCGAAGGTTCTGGAAGTGTAAATGTCACCAAAACACATACATAGACTTCAATACACGAAAAGCGTGGCACTGGGTTGCGAGAAATGCCCTGAAATAGATTTCAAACTTTCAAAGTCACTTAATGAAACAGACTTAAGGCAACTGATTACGCGCGGGGCACTTAAAAAAAAAAGGAAAAAAGTGTGTGTTGTGATTAGGGTCACCATACGTCCCGTATTGCCTTGGACAGTCCCGGTTTTTTTTATTTTTCTGGCCGTCCCGACTGGTTTTTTGCAAAAAGTTCCCGGTTTTTGTCGTTTTCAAACAAGGCCAACTTGAATTTTTATTCTTCATCGAAATCGAAAATTATTTTTCAACTCATAAATTATACCATGATAATTACAGTCAACCTCTCTTTCTCGAAAACTATTTCTAGAAAAACTCTATATCTCGAAAAATGAAAATATCCTTGCGTTTACTGCACTAAATCAATGCATTTTCATCTCTGTGTCTCGAAGTAATTTTCGGAAAACTCTTCATCTTGAGGGCTAAGCCCAATGATGGTAAATAGAAAACACGTAAATTCATTTTCTTCCCCGAAAATCTGATTCTTCTCTTAAGGTGAAAGAAACTTACAAGAAAGGATCATTCCTATTACTGCCGGTTGTGTTGAAGGATCTTTTCAATCATAAGCGGATATTATGATTGAAGGCGGGGGGGGGGTGTGGAGGCCATGTGAATGGATTATTCAGCACGGTAAAAAGTCAGCCAACAGACAATTAAAAATTGTTTAAAAAATGCAGCGGCTTTGAAATCACTCATCGCATTGATGAAGGATCAAATCTTGATCGGATCACTTGAATTTCAACGGTGCTCAGAACAAATACAAATACAACACCACAACAGGAAAATGCCCAATGAGGTGGCTGAGAAAAAGATACCCATAATAAATGAATCGCTAAATGTAAAAAGGGGGGTCATGTCTCATTTTCAAGTTTTCAGGAGAGGCAAAAAACATATATCTTCTCCAATAATTTGTTTTTAGTAAAAAATTCAATTATAGTATCTGTGTAACAATGCTGAAGGTGAAATTTCATAATATTAGGGCATTACTAAAAACATTTGAGGTTAGAAATTTCATTTTCTGATTTTACGGAAATGAACCAGTTCACTACAAACCCTCAGCATCTTGACCGATACTGGAATCATTGCTGAATGTACGGCCGACGAAAATACAGCTGAAGATGCTCCTGAGGGATTATAAAAAAGTAGCAGTGAAAAATGTTGAACTCATGCTGTAAAGCGCTGCACCATTTTCTGGAGCAAACTGAGAAGATTGGACCCAAAATGTTTGCAGATCCTGCTAATATAGATGAAATTGTGGAGGCTCTCAAAGAGCATAAAATATGCATTAATCTAAGCTTATGGACGATTTTAAAAGTCATGTAAATAAACATGAGAAGAGAGAGAGCTGAAAAAAAAAATTCGAACGTAATTTAGTGTATTTTCATACACTGTGATTGAACATTGATTGTATACGGTACCCAGTAATTTCAATAGTCTGTAGTAAAATATAGTAATGTATTTTTTTAAAGTTTTAATCAATGGAATTTTTCGCCATTTTTGACATTTTTTCTTTTTTACTAAAAAAACTCCATTTTTCGAAAACCCGCTATCTCGAAATTTTCTTCCGAAGAAAGCATATAGTACGATTCATCATGCTTGCCAACGAGACGGGACGCTTGGATATTATGCATAATCACCGTTGAAAAAGATAATTTTTTGTAAGTACTTATTAAATTCCCCAATGAAGCTTAGGCCACTGTGCGTGACCGTCGATAAAAGTGATAAATTTAGGGAAATCTAAACACCAAACTTACCAAACTGCTCGACGATTAAGCATAATAACCGGATTTATCACATTTATTGTAACAGTTCTATCTTCGAATAAATTATCAGTATTTCACATGATGCAAATTCATTGAAAAATCGTTTTCTTTTGTCTCGTTCTTTACGAAATTTTCAATTTACGGGAACTTTAAGTTTATGGATGAATTCACACTTCGGAAATAAGATTTTCCATCGATAAAAAAAGGCGCATTGAAGAATTTATAAGCATCGTAATTGGCATTTATGCTGTTTTTTCCTCATCGTGATTTGAGGAGGTTATTCTCACACTCAGCGACGCGGGATCTTAACACGGAACATCGAACACGTTTCCCCTGTGCATATAAATAATACAAAATATTTCGTGTTATTAAATATTTAAATGACCCAAGAAATCACTACAGGGCTCGTGTTAACAGGGAAAAGATCGTGATCATCTTTATTCACGCGTTTCGTATGAATGCTGCGAAATATATTGAAAAGGGAATTACACGATGGGATGTGATTCCGAGAGAAAAGCAGAAACTACTTTTCCATTTCTTCCAAAAAAAACCCGATTCTTTTCTTACGCTAGAAAAAAAATAATATTGAAAAAATAATTTTTTGCCGATTCGGGAATATTGAAAATAATAATAACGCATATTTCAACGATTTGTTTTTCCTCCCGATCGATAGTTATCCGTAATTTATTTCGTTTAAAAAAACGTTGAATATGAAAATCTTTGACTTTTTCTTTAATGAAGGCATTAAGTTATTCCAGATATTCTAAAAAAAAAATTGTATGTGCATGTTTCAGTGTGTTTTGTTTTCCTTTATTCCATTATCAGATGTGCCAACTTTTGGAATCCAGAAATCCAAAGATTCTCCAGGGGGGGGGGGGGTATTCCCCTCCCCCCACAAGGCAGGTTCTGCATTGCCCCTGAGCAGAATATAATTCCATGTCAGTCTTTCCATGCAGAATAGAGAGATTGATAATCTCGGGTATATGAACTCTTAAGAGCATTTTATATTTAGCTTCATATAGTTTTATTTTGTTTCTGAAGAAATATTACCGGAGGAAACAATTTAAAAAACTTCAAATTTCAAAGCTGTTGACGAAAGTACAGTTCATTTGGTAATTCGAGCATGTGGATGGAGAGAAAACAGTTTGGATCGATATTTAGTTAGAGACATTTTTGAAACGGACTTAAAAACCACGTTTGTCTTTGGTTACTCAAAACAAATTTCATGTCTGTAGCTGTCTCATAAAATCCTTCAAGTAAAAATCATTCGCCAATGTCGAAAGCCATATCCCTTTCAGATCCGAGCTTTAATGTTTTGGAACTTTCAAGATGTTTTTGCGTTTCTGATTCTCAAAAAATACGTAGAAAACATAAATGTCGGCAAGTCTTTACTCGTTTTTTCAAATTTTTAATTTTCTTTTTTATTGTTTGTCTTGTTTCTTTTAGTTATTTGATTTTTTAAAGAAATAATTCACTTTGTTCAAGTTTTTTTCAGCCAAGATGATGCGGGGTATATTCATCTTCACGTACGATATTTTTTCAAAATTTTAATGCTAAATTTTATGTAATAAATCTCATACTTTTCCCGGAAGCACTTTCACCCAGAAAAGCCATCTTATTCCTCCCCCCTCCCTGAAAGTGCAACTTGAAGTGCTGCCCTCTGATGTAAGGCACTAAAGTTCATATTCACATTATTTCTAAATGAAAACTTCGCAATCCTTTAAGGGCTCAACTCCCTGAGGTTGGAAAAAAAAAACATCCTACAGTGAGAAAAAGCAATCATCACATTTGTGCATGCTGCGTCTAAAAAGGGATATAGATGACTATTTTTAAACCCTTTCAGCGGCGATCCCGATATATTCAGTCAAACTTAACAGGCTTTATTTCTGTCACCCCGAGATATTTCGTCTCCTAAATACGCAATGAAGCTGTTTTTACAATAAAACATGTTTTTCATCCTTCCCTCCAACCAATCAACTGCAGTGGGCGGAGTCACCTTAGATAAGAAGGAGTGAGAAAAATAGAGAGAAATGTACTCTTAGTATATAAATGAGACAAAAAAAAAAATATTTCTATTCCTAGAAAGCTACAACGCACGGCAGGTGTTTTTATATCAGTGTTTTTTGTATATAGTCAGGGAAATAAAACCGATAGGCGCAGTAAATTTTCTTGTTGGGGAGGGAAACGCAATTATTTGCTCGCAATTGAAAAAAAAAAAAAAAATCTTTTTAAAATACGTAGCAATTTGGGAAAATTTCGCAGCTTCAAATGTAGAAGTTATAATGCGGATCAGGAAAATTTTAACTATTTAGGTATCGATGCTTCTAGTTCCCGTTTCTCTGATAACTTCCCAAGGTCATGCCACGCTAATAAAGATCTCACGGCCATTGTAACCCTCGTAAACACTCTGATAGAAATTGCTGGATAAATACGTGATAAAACGAGTGTTCACACACGCTCCTTTCTCGATTCCGTTATAAACAACGTGTTTTCCTCAATTCCCCGAAGACTTAGATGTTAGACATCAACAGGAATATAGTCTACTGGACTCTGTCTTGGCTCAGATATTGGAGAGGATTTTCCACGGGAAAATATCGTTCGAGACCTATTTTATTTCGAGGGATGTGTAAATAAACGAGACGGATGATCAAAACACGGTTTTCATTTTCTTTTCTATTGATAATGATGGTTATTGGTTGTTATCACGTTATATTGATTAATGTGTTTTTCCTCGTCATTCACATTTAATGGATACTAGGGGTAGATTTTTTTCCCCCCCTTCCGTTCCTTTGAAGAAGAATCGATATTCCTCAGGTAATGATTAGCTTCCGAACCCTGTAGTCACGTAATTTCCGAGATTCTAAAAAATCGCATCAATCAATGATTTACTGTAAATTACCGTGAATTAACTTAAAATGGAGGCACGCGATTGCGACAGAAAAATAAGTCACGTTCTCTTGAGATTCAATCAAACTACTCCCAGCATTTCGTCCTTAATTTTTGAGGGATCTTATCAACCTCCGGCAATGCTTTTGTCTCGCAGGTCAATATAAGTTCAGTGTTATATTATGAGAAACTTTTTAAATCTCGGTGAATTGATTCGTCAAGATGTTACTAACTTCAAATTTCTAGGTGAGAAAACTCTAAATATTTTCTTATACAATATCACATCATTGTCAACAGTCCGTGTAATCCTGTCGGTATCGCGATGGCTAATCTTTATGGGAAGTTCCTGATTTATTCCAATATCATTGGTTAGTCGAAGATTTGGTTTATATGAAGGTTTTTAACAGCTGGATCATGCGAAGATGAATTCAAGAAAGAAAGAAAATTCGCCTGCCCTTGCGGGGAATCGGACTCACATCCTCTCACTTGTGAGGTGAGCGCCCCAGACGTCCTGTTTTTCTATCAAACCGAGAACAACTCTGGTCTAGGCGATAGACCAGAGTTACTATTGATTGTGTTGTGCCGGAAGTATGTGTGAATGTAGGTGCCTAACAGTCTGAATGCGCATCTAGAATCGTGTTTGAAATTTCAGTGCTGCCATCTATGATTGCAGAGAAATGATTGGAATATTTGTATCGTTGTAAGCCTGTTGTTCTCTGTGGGGAGACTTTTTAACGGGGAGATCGGCTATCCTCGAAGTTGGGAACGACAGAAAAACAACTTCGGCCGACCACCACTGTGGCGACGGTGGGGTTCGAACGGGCGACATGGTAGGTTTCGGGTTCTCGCGATGTCTAACACTATGACCACTCGAAGGGCCCTAGACTACAAAGGCAACGAATTTCAATATTTCCTTAGAGCTCGTTTGCACCGAACGGGACCTCGTGTGCTTCAGCAATTGTGAGGTTGGCCCGAGTTAGGTCCGACCGTCCATGAACGGTCCCGTGCACACGAGCTCTATGGAAGGATTGAAATTCGTTGCCTTTCTAGTATAGGGCACTCGACCGGCAAGTGAGAGGAGGTTGGTTCAATTCCCCGCAAGGGCACAGTTGAATTCTCTCTCTCTTTCCTAAATGCCGTGCATCTTCGCATTAGCCAGCTGTTAGAAACCGTCGTATGGATAACGGAGATCGACGTTATCTTTGAAAAGATTGTTTTATACTGAAATTTTTTCGTCTAAAGGAAAACCGATCACAATGATAACAGTTATCGGTAGTGTCGTCGAACTCGAAACCGTACTGTTTATCATATTGATTTGTCTCGGAAGACAAATCAGTGATAAACAGTACAATCTGAACCAAACAAATGATCTAAACTTTTTTAAGTATATGAGGAAAATAAAAAATATTAGAACTTATCTGTATTTTCTCTTCGCAGTATCTTCTATATTTTTTTTTCGAATTGAAAGATTTTTTAGGTACAGTCGACACCGCTAATTAAAATCATGGGTAATGTTATCATTCGGGTATTGTTATCACTTTTTCGGAGTACGGAACGGCTCAATATCATTACATGGGAGAAATTCGCTTTTTGTTATCGGGACTTTGGTTTAGGTTATAATGTTTTTTCGCTTCGAAAGTACTTTTGTTTTTTTCCTAGTTTGAAGCTATAGTCAAACTAGACTCATCCCCCCTTATAAGTTATCGTTAACAACTTGCAAGACTATGTTTGAGGTCACAGAAGCTATTCTCCCTACCTTGTTGACAAAAATTTCCGTACTCAGTTTGCAATGTCTAATAACCGGCTCATAATATCCGCTTATTACAAAATACAGACAATTTCTTGGTACGGGGGGGGGGGGGATTAAAATTTGTGGGCCCTAGGCACATGATCCGTTTAACCGTACACGCGGTGACTGTACTACTATTTACGAACAAACTTCGTGCTTTTCGTGAAATCGCCCCAATAATCCAATCGTAAAAACTATCCAAATTTTGAATTTTGTTATTTCTTCCATCCATCTCCAAAATCAGAAATCAAACCGGCAAAAGAAGTGGGTTTTTAAGCATTCAAATTCTTTTGTGTTGCGGTTCTGTCGAAACTCTCGAAACAGAGTGCTAAAAATAATTATTTATCTGAGTATCAAAGAAGCTTAATAAATTAATTGAATTTTTGTACCTCGATAGCGCATCCATGCATTGAAACATTTCAGTGAACACGTTGGAAAAATCTTATCCCAGATTTTCGATATGGTATTTTTTTCTCCCTACCTCACTACATTTAGATAGTTAATAAATTTATCATAGAAAACCTTTGGAGCAGAAAATTGGATTCATTAATGTTTGAAAACAAATTCATGTCGAGATGCCATTATTAAACTTGCCTTGGGTGAAGAGCAGGAAAAAAACTGCTTTGCAGTAAACTCTTTAGTGGATCTCAATCATGTTTATTCAAAGACATCCAAATGAGGATGTAAAATACTCCTGCGAGGTATACGTATTATGAAAAGTAAGGTCATAATAATGACCTTTAAGGCTTGTATTGCCATTACGTTATTTCGGATTATGGGAATAAATGTTCTTACTCTAATGAGCTTTGGGAGAGAATTTCAATAATCATCATTTCTGTTTGTGCTCTATAGAAATATTTGTTTCAAGAGTTACAATGTAAACTCTTTTGGATTAAATTCTCTCTCTTTTAATATTTTTTCAGCAAATTCGTATTTTATTCCGAATTACGGCAAAAGATCATGATCATTGCGTTATGCTACGCAAATTGTTTACATCTTTACTTTCGTTATTAATTTTTTATTTCATTTCGTAAAATATATATAAAATGAAAGTTACCGAAGTATAAAATCGAAAAGTTCAACCAATTAAGAAATATCTTTAATTAGATTGGCAATTAAAAGAAAGACAGTTAATTACCTGTGAAATCGATGAATATTATTGCTTTTGTCTCATTAGTATCGTTATATGATTCTTTTTTTTAAAATAGAATCGAAAACAAATTATCAGAATGTACACTGATGAGTCATATTATTCTTAAGGTATCCGACTACGTTGAAAACGTCATTTTGGAGGAAAATATGGATTTTCATTTTTTGTATTTTTTATAAAAGCCCTATTTATTGTGATTCCAAAACGAGCCTTTTTTTGTTTATATGATGCTTAGAATCAAAGTTACGTTCACTTTAGTGTTGCGTTTTTACATGCAAGTAATACGCGAATAAAGACTTTAAACGTGTTTTACGAAGAATGTTATTTTTGACATTTTACTTGACTTTATGACATGATTTGTAAATATTGATGCATTGCATCCTCATGAAATTTTAATGTAATGTTTTGCTATATATTGTTGAGATTATGAACCAAAATCTAAGGTCTGTCACATATATGTTTTGAATTAAAGTGTTTTATAGGCAAAATGTAGGATGAAATTTCAAAAAATTCACACGTACTTAAACATATTTTGGTGTAACTTACGAACATATCATGCAATCCTTTAAATTTTAGTTCATAACCTGCAACATTACTAGCTAAATGCACTGTGGAAATCACAAAGCATTTCATTGATAAATTTTTTTTCAATCGTGTTTCGAATATCACATGAATTTTGCCTATAATTTGACATAAAAACGACTTTTTCGTGGAAAATATAATAGACAGACCAAAATTTGTCACTGTTTTGACCATTTCGAGACACTTTCTACCAAAAAATGTATTCAAAGTCCACTCCAGATCCATTTTAAAGAAAAGTGACAAGAAAGGTAGTCGGATACCTTAATCGCACCTGAGGAAAAAATATACAGTATTTTTCAGTACCATTTGGTACCTTTTTTTGTCCCGGATTTCTTTCATACGCACTACTTCACCTCCATCCTTCTTTTCGTTTGATATCAAATCCTTAAATACCAGACTTATTCAACCGTCACCTTTAAGCAAAAGTTTGACGTTAGTATAATCGCTATGACCAATCGCTTTTTGTTCCCTATTCTGCTTTTTATTGCTAACGATTTCCCACACATTACTTACAGCGGAGGATCCCTGTTCTTTGTTCAAAGATGGATGACAAGTCAGTGCCTTAATCAGCCTGGTATTCCAAGGAGGTTTCTGATAAACACGAGATCATATAGGTTTGCAAGAACAGTAAATAGCAGATCCAATTATCATTCTTTATAGAATTAATTTCCAAAAGGAACCACATTAATTTTTAATGAGGTTTTATTAAATAATTTAAATGCTTGAAAAAAATGTTGCAAATTATTTTAAATAAATGGAATTATCGAAATTTTTTTCATGTTTAGTAGTTACTGATATGCTTCTTACATCGAGATATTCTTACGACACGGGCAAATTATATATTTATGGCATTCAATGAAATGGCAATGCATATTTAAAAGCAATAATTAAATGCTTGTTGTATTTTTAATGAAAATTTTAGACTTTTCAGGAAGAGCGTATAATTTTTTTTAAATGTCATTATTTGTTTAAGGAAAAAACAGAATTAAAACATCAGATACGTGTACGAAATGGCGATGACCAAATTAAATTTGTATTTTATCTTGTACTAGCAAAAATACCCGGCGCTTTCTGGATTTTCTTCAATTACTGGGAGGATTGAAAAAGTGACAAACCATTATAAAGGAATAAACGGTTATACATAATGCTGGCAGCATCAAAGAAGTGACAACACATTGTAAAGGCATGTGCATGTCTGAAATGCATTGCTAGGGAACCACGGTAACCAATGTAAACATTCCGAAAGTGAGTGTTGAGGCCCAGGAACCATTGTGGCCCAACGGTTTTTCACCCATTTCGGGCATTTGCCCAGCTCTGATAACTTTTAAAGTAGTCCATTATTCATGTCAGGTCCCGTTTGGTATGTATGCTAAATTTGGCAGATATCGGCGAAAAATTGTAGATTTTTATGAAGAACAAACATATACATACATACTTTCACATTTATATATAATAAGATGAATAATTTTTGCGCTGTCTATGCCCAGAGTGTTTGAGAAAGAACTCTGAAATGGCATAATCCCTCTAAAGCCCCGTTTACATGTGCAATAATATCCCGGGAAGTTACCCGTAACAGGAATTTTCGCTAAAACTCGTTTACGTGGTTTAGTTCATGCTAGTATTCCCCTCTTCTTTCGGAAGTCGTCACTGGTTAAGTGGGTTGAACGGAAGTGGTTAGTTCAAGATGGCTGACGAAGGAACTTACCGTAGTTTTCGCGGCACAAAGCGATACGGGAGAGGAGGTCAGAATCACTCACCATTATTTGGCAACAAATATGGGACTCTTTTGACGGATATCTTCGTCCCTCCTTTTTTCCCTAAGAGGAAAAAAGAGGACAAAATTAACGTGCAGGTAATAATAACCAAAGCGACCCCCCAATCTTGCACATGTAAACGGGGCTATAGCACAAAGATAGAAAGATCGAAGAAATAGTTCATTTAATGGTCAGGCCTGAAATTTCAAATACACCAATTTGCGAAATTAGTTGTGCCTTTGACTAATAGATGGCGCCACAGTTCTTAAAAAAATTCCGCGTGCGTGTGATATTTTCCTTCTCAGACATGAGACCAAATTACATTGTGATGAATCCCAAATAGGCGCTTTGCCCAGCAATAGCATGACAAAAGCCACTTTCCTGCAATATCTCTACACTGCTATGGTAGCGTATGCCGCACAAAAATGAATAATAATGAAGCTGGTTAGAGTAGCATGTCACTCAATGTTTGTCCTCAACATTGTAACTTTTCATGACAGCATTTGAGGGCTCCAGTTAAAACCTTCGAATGTCAGGAAGAAGTCGTCAAATAAAGTGATTGGGTGACATCTATAAAATAAGAACACAATTAATACTGCGCATCTTTGCATTAAAAAATTTCAGGCCTTACATATCATTTGAAAGTTAGAGACGCCTTTCTGAAACACCCCATAGATAGCGAAGTTAACACAGGAATTCCGTGCAATTTTCCTGGGAATAAATCTGACTCTGCGCAAGTATAAAACCGGTCTTTTTTCAAATTTGTCACGGTCATAGTTACTACTTACAGCAGTGAAAGATAGATGGCGTCATAAATCATATGCGAAGGTTTTTAACAGCTATCTGATGCAAAGATATATTTAGGAAAAAGAGAAAATACAACTTCACTTTCACGTTAAGAGTGACATCATCCGCGGATAAATCATATG
Organism: Pholcus phalangioides; assembly: GCF_987345545.1. Taxonomy (NCBI): domain Eukaryota; kingdom Metazoa; phylum Arthropoda; class Arachnida; order Araneae; family Pholcidae; genus Pholcus; species Pholcus phalangioides. The sequence continues at coordinate 49,766,262 of NW_028301596.1, read as the reverse complement.
GCTACCAAATGTCTCCACGCGAATCGATTAGCGTACGAACCTCTCGATGGGAGACGTGGAATCGGCTATAAAGTTTACGTTCCGATACATAATTATCTTTCGTAAAACGACCTCGACGAGACAGAAAAATGATTGAGTAAAACTCAGATTAAATAAATCTCCTCACCCCATGATGTTATTAATTTCTCTCTATTACTTTATCCAGGATATTGCCTTCGCGTTCGTTAGAACTGCGAAAGTGTTGCTAATGTAATAACGGAAGTCTTATGGGAATGAATGCTACAGCTTTTATCAAATCACGTGAATGAATACGCTATACGTGGAGAGGAGAGGAGACCAAGAGTTGAATGAGAACTCGAGGCTAATAAGTTTAGTAGGCTTAGTTGTGTTACAAGAAAGAGAAGTGATGTAATTGAGTTTTTCTTTTCTAACACCACCCCTCGAATTGAATGGAAATAAAGTGATTCCGGCAAAAAAAAATCTATTGTTGACTCGAGTTAATGAATTTTTTGGATATTGTTTTCCTGTATTTTTATTGTTTTGTTCTTGTAATGAAAGATTTCAACGTCGTTCTATTGTTCAGAGCCTTGGAGAGTCGTTTATTTTCACTCCGTGGAAATCGATATCCTTTCGCTTAAAGCCGCATTTGATCTAATATTTTTCTCATCCTTGTTTCTAACGCAATAAATTAGTCTTTACAAGTAACTTTGATGCAACGAGCAACTTTCGGTGTTGTTTATTCATATCCGGCGTTGAATATTTCGATACTAGAATGGAATCAAGAGTCGGGAAGTATTTAGTTTGGAATATATATTCGCTTTGCTCAAGGCTATCTTTTCGAAAGAGGCTATTTATCTACATCTCGCAACACATTCGCTCTCAACTGAAAATGGATCGAGATGTTCAAATCATATTCACTAATTTCGAAAAGATCGAATTCTCAAAATTGATATAGTTTTGTAGAATATTATTGAAATCAAACCATCTCAAAAATGTTATCAATATCCTCGATGTTATTAAAATTTTAACGGCCATTGTTCCCAATTAGGAACATCGGTTTTATTAATTAAAAAAATAATATATTTTTCTTACATGAAAGCACTTGATTTTTGAACGTGTGAAATTGAAAACTTGATTTACGAAACAAAAACAATCATTAATTTCAGCACTTTTGTTATAAATTCAATGTTTTTCTGAATCACCTATTTTTAAGAATGAATAAAATTTAATTTCAATGCGTTTTTAATTTTAATGTTTATTCTATGGACATGGGCAAGTCCAGGAAACATACAAGGAAATTTTTTCATGAATTTTGTGGTTGATATCTCCAAACTAAAGGGACAAAAGAAGAAAGACCAGGAAAAAAATTAAGAAAATAAATTACAATCTTAATTCGGCGGGTATATTACGGTGTAATTCCGACCGTAGAGGAATAGGAATTTTACTGAATATAAACGTGTTCATTAACTATTTCCATTACTTAATATTTCATGTGTAGTGATATAGGTAACCACAACAAATTCGCATGTGCGGATCATACGCTGCAGTGGATTACTGGCAGAAAACCGTCGCGTTCTCTCGAAGACGAAATTAATAATCCTCATATACAGCTTGAAATTACCAAGTTTACGTTTTGTTAACAGAATACCAGTGGCAGAAATGCCACCAAAGTTTGTGTAAAGCAAGAGAATAGCGAATTCCACACCACTTTGTAGTCTGAAGAATAATTTGAGTAAAACATGCATTTATTGCAGAATAGAATTTGCGAGTCTTCAAGTGACAAGAATGCCATCTATTTAATTGATTAGTGACGACAGATATAAATCATATAACTGTTGATTAGTGAACAAGATAGATCTGGTGAACACGCTAATTAGAAGCATGAAGAAAGTTGCATGGCAAATTATACGTCGCCCCCCCCCTTCATGCTAGAAGCATGAATGTGCTTGGAAAAAAAAGAATGTAACGTAGGAAATGACGTTTGAACGTTACTCTATGGAACTCTACCAATTTTACTCAATGTGTTTTGTAGCATGTGTTTCAGGCAAAAAACTTTGATAGCAAAATATCCAATCAGCTGATGAAAGGAAAAAGGAAAATTTGCACATTCGTTCTTCTGATGCAGAGGACGATACAATGTGAAATGACATACAGAATGGTCATAAACTAACTGTGCCGCTATACAGGCCCATAGTGGCCGCATAAAACAACGAATGCGAACAAAATTCGATACATAATGTTTCAGAGTATGCTCTCTAGAATAAAAAGAGGTAACAGAAACGTTGCTCTCACTGTACGGTTACAGCAACAAAATTTCAAACAATTCAAACGGGACACTCATTTTTTTATGAAATACATTTATTACGACACACATTTCACAAAGTGATCGGAGCGGTAAAAAGAAACATAAATGACGTTAGAACGGTACCTGTAGCACGATAAATGCCGGTGCTAGACGCAGAGAAAGAAACACGTGGAAACAGCCAATGCAGATCACATTTCTACCGCATGAAGTCCCCAACTGAAGGGTTAATGCACCATCCCCCTGGTAACATCACGTTATTCCTGAGGCGGCGTTTATGGCGCTACAGGTACCGTTCTAACGTTATATTCATGGTTTTCATCTCTTTGCAATGGAGAAAAGTGAGTGTCACCATTTGAATTTTTGGAAATTTTGTTAGTGTAACCGTAACCACGAGAGCTTGTTTTTTTTCTCTCATTCTCGAGAGCATAGTCTGAAATACACCATTATGTCGAACTTCATTTGCATTCATTGATATTTTCGGCCGCTACGGGATAACGGCAACGGGACAGGTCCAGGGGCAAAGTTCTGGCATTCATTCAGGGGCTCGTATATGGGCAAAGTTGGTTAATGACGACCCTATAAATAACCTACAAAAACATTTCTTTTTGCGAAGTATTACTATTGAAGCTTCTGAAATATCCCTGTAATATGGATATGAAATCATAGCTATTCAAATTATGACCCTCGAACTGCCACAGATCGGATATATTTTTTGATTGCCTCTGTGATATTTTCTCGATTATAAGCAATGTTCAATGTTTAACTGCGGTTTTCTATTCAAAAATTTTCACTTTCAAAAAATATATATATTTTTCCTGTTCCCGTCATTAACATTAAAGGGCACATCTGGCTCGACAAACACGACAAAAGCTTCTGGAAAAGCACAAAAAGATTATAGCCCATTGAACAGACCGAGCCTTTCAGTCGGAGGTTAATTGGTTTTCGTCGTCGAGTCGAGTACGTTCTCAGAATAGGGAATTCAGATTTCGAGGTACGAGAAATTTATTGCTTTTCGACTGTTTGCATGGAATTAGCGGGTTCATCTCGATTATCGCTCGAGTTAATTAGTTCCGTAAAACGTGAAAAAGAGAAAGGTGGGGGGGGGGGATTATACAACAAGTAAAAGTAAAATATAATCAAGTTACAGCGGCTGTAATTAAATTCTTTTGGTGTCGTAACGTGTCTCAATTTTCAGAGATTTAACGGAATCGGGAGGTAATTCGTGTTTCTAAATACTTCTGTCAACAATCCATTGCTTTAATCCGGTTACATTAAACAATATATATGGCCGGCATTAAGAGCAAGTACAAACTTCATGATTTTTTTGGTATTGATGAAAAATTAGGAGCAATGAAATGCTTGCTTTGCTCCAGATAGAACTTTTTTCCACTTCAATTTATTTGCGTTTTTTTGCACTTACTTTAAACATGAAAACATGATGAAGAAGTTTATTTGCGTAACTGAACTGTTTAGTGAAATTGTTAAAATAAGCTCGGTAATGGATTAAACAAATGACGATTTTACATCAGGAACTTCTAAAACCTCCCTGCTTGGCAGTGGAAAATTCATTTAAGTATCCGTGTTATATGCCTAAAAAAGTGTGTGTGTGGATTATTTGAAACTGATTTTCGTAGGCTACCCATGAAATAATTTTTCTTCATTATTCATTTTGTATAATATAAGCAATTTTAGCCCCTATGGGACTTCTTAACAGAACAAGCACCTCGCACACATTCCTCTTCGGATTTTCTAACGAATCGGCACATGCCGGAATGCGTGTTCTGAGCGTATGCTTGGCCCTAACGTATTTATGTTATCGAGTTGCGTTTGCTTCGTGTTCATGCTGCCATCTGGCTTCCATTTTCTGAAGTAAAGATGGAAAATGCTTGAACTTTCATGTTTTTTCAGTATCGTGTTGTTTCTCTTCAGCGTGGTCCAACTAATCGGGGTAAAAGGCTTACATCCCACTAGGGACAGAGCCTGGGCCTCGACTGGTCTTAAAGTATCGTGTTGTAGGACTACCTGCTCTCTGCGGAGAGACTTTTTCAAATGGGAAGCCGGCTCACATTCGTGCCTCGAAGCGGGAAAACCGCAGAAAACTAACTTCAACCGGCCACCGCTGTACACCTTCAACGGGGTTCGAACCTGAATCCTCAGGACGACAGTCCAGCACGATACCCACAACGACCGCACAGCATAATTGATGTTTATTACAATTTGCGTTACATAAATGTACCACTTTTAAATATGAGCACTTTCTAGCTCGGGATGCATCTAAACGGGTGAAAAGGGTGCCCATAAAATGAAGAGCGGTAGTTTCATGCAACGCAAATCGTAATAAACATTTTTTTGAGCTCACCTCGAAGACGCCAGAGCACATCTAAGAGAAGAGTATTTCTATGTAAAATATAATCCCTCAGCGTTCGGATTTCCGCAAATTCGATTTTGTTTTCAGCGAAAAATAAATAAATCAGCACAAAAACCCAGTGCGACGAAATTTTTCACCTTATTCGGTGACGGAGAAAAAGGAAAAACAAAATCCGAGACTCTCTCAATGGCTTCGTGTGAGTCTCGTTATTTTATGATTTTGAAGCTGGTCCAATTTGCATGTTTCAAGGAAGTCTTGTCAAAAAATAAGAAAGACAAGAGAAACTGACATATTTCTTCTTGGATCTTCATGTGTCATTATAAAATGGTTTATATGTACGGAAATTTCGCCTGCCCAGACCGAGTCAGTGACAAAGTGAGTGGGTGAGTGACTAGATGAGCGGGTGACTGAGTGACCGAGTGAGTGTACGGTCACTGACTGACTCATACACGCAATGGCACACTCACTTGGTCACTAACACACTCACTCATTTTGCCATTCATACAGTCACTCACTAACTTGGTCACTCACATACATGAGTGAGTGACTATATGAGTGACCAAGTGAGTGTGCGATAGAGTGTACGGTCACTGACTGACTCTTACACTCAATCGCACACTCACTTGGTCACTAACACACTCACTCACTTGGTCACTAACACACTCACTCACTTGGTCACTAACACACTCACTCACTTGGTCACTAACACACTCACTCACTTTGCCATTCATACAGTCACTCACTCACTTTGTCATTCATACAGTCACTCACTAACTGTGACCGCATCAGCGACTAATTGAAGGGGGGAGTGACCGTATGAGCGAACAAGTGAGTAGATTGGTGGGGACAGTGTAAGTGAGTGGCAGTATGTGAACGTATTAGAGACCAAGTGAGTATGGTCACTCATAAGATCACTAACTTGATCACCAAAACCGTCACTCACTTAATCACTAAAACCGTCACTCACTTAATCACTAAAACCGTCACTCACTTAATCACTAAAACCGTCACTCACTTGCCTACTCATACGGTCAGACACTTGGCCATTCACACGTCACTCACTCACTCGCCAGTCATACGATGATTCGCTTGGTCACTCACTCACTTGGTCAGTCATACGATCACTCGCTCACTATACAGTCGCTCATACTCTTTTACTCATACGATCACTGACTCCTTTACCGCACACCAACTGAGGGGTCATACATCGCCATACGGCAATTTCCAACCAGTGCAGTTGGATGGGATATGAAGACACCATTTATATCGGTCGCCGCCGTAGGCTCGGTAGGTTAAAAACTTGTTTCTGATGCTCTTGCCCGGATTTGAAACCCGTGGACTCTTACGGTAATCTTCACAGTGGAAGACGAGCATCTTACCACTGCGCCATCCGGGCTCACGGTCGCTGTCTGACTCATAAACCTGAGTGACTCACATATATGAGTGAGTGACTGTATGAGTGACCAAGTGAGTGTGCGATTGAGTGTACGGCTACTGACTGACTCATACACTTGAGTGACTCACATACATGAGTGAGTGACTGTATGAGTGACCAAGTGAGTGTGCGATTGAGTGTACGGCCACTGACTGACTCATACACTCAATCGCACACGCACTTGGTCACTAATACAGTCACTCACTTTGTCACTAATACAGTCACTCACTAACTTGGTCACTAATACAGTCACTCACTAACTTGGTCACTCATACAATCACTCACCCACTCACACGGTCAATCATCCACTTATATGTTCACTGATACAATTACTACTGAATCACTTGGCTCATGCAGTCAGTCACTTACTTGGTCACTCATACGGTCAGGGCCATGCTGAATGTCTGGGCGGAATTTCCGACGACAAAACATACCAGGAACGAAACGTCGGAAATTGAGACACCTGGACAATTGTTGCCAGTAAGCGGATAAAGCAGTAATAATGATACGCAGTGTATATCATAGTGTTCCATTTACACCGGCGTGTCCGGAAAATTCATCGACATCAGTTTGGCATGAGTGAATAAATCGAGTGAGCGAGTGAATGAATGAGTGAAATTGGCCTCTCACTCGAGCTAGCTCGTTCTCGCTCTCTCACTCAGTCAATTACAAGGTAGCTCATTCTACTACTCACTCACGGGGTCGCTCCCTCTGTCATTCACTCACTAGGACGCTCATTATATCACTCACTCACCAGGCCACTCACTTACTTCATAGGCCACTTCTATATCACTCGATCACTCTCTCGACTCAGTAGGCCGGTCGCTCACTTGATCCCTACGTCGCTCATTACGTCACACACTTTGTCATTCACTCACTAAGTCACTGATTCCATCATCAACTCACTAGGTTGCTCATTCTGCAGCAACAGTTAATGCTGGTTGTGGATGACGCTGGATTTGTTTTCCAATAATGTCCCATACGTGTTCGATGGAAGAAAGATCTGGTGATCTCGCAGGGCAAGACAACATGTCGACACTCTGTAGAGCACGTTGGGTGACAGCAGAGCGGCATGAGGACGAGCGTTATCCTATTGGAAAGCACCCCCTTCAATACTGCTCATGAATGGCAGCACAACCGGTTCAATCACCAGTCTGACGTACAAATTTGCTGTCAAGGTGCTAGGTATATCGACGAGAGTGCTCCTGCTGTCATAGGAAATCGCTGCCCCAGACCATGACTCCTGGTGTAGGTCCAGTGTGTCTACGCCGCAGACAGCTTGGTTCCACGCGCTGACCGGGCCTCCTTCTTACCAACGTACGACCATCACTGGCACCAAGAAAGAAACGGCTCTCATCTGAGAACACAAGAGATCCCCCACTCCGCCCTCCAATGAGCTCTAATTTGATACCACTCACGTCACAGATGGCGGTGATTTGGAGTTAGCGCAATGAACGCCACAGGCCGTCTGGCGCGGAGCTGTCCCTCAAGTAATCGATTTGTTACAGTTCGCTGTGAATTCGGGTGAATCCCATTCGTGGTCGCTCTGGGGGCAACAGAAGCTCTAATTTCTGCTGCAGATGCAGCAGGAAGCGCGCCACAGCCCTGCGGCGAATACGGCGGTCTTCCCTCTCAGTAGTGGCCAGTGCGCGGCTTGACCCCGGTCTTCTTGAGACAGCGCCTTCCCGTGACCACTGCTACCAATAATTATACACAGTGGATATAATTTTCTTTCCGCAATATCGCGGAAAGAAAATCCACCTTCTTGTAGCCCTATTACTCGACTTCGAGGCGCAAATGCGAGCCGATCTCCCCATTAAAAAGTCTCGCCACAGAGAGCAACAGGCCTACACAACGATAAATTATTCAATCGTTACAATTCACTCATAGTTAGAAAAACTTGAGGCAGATGGCAGCACTACACATAACAAGCATTACACAGAAACAAACCTTCACGTCAGGTTTCACTACACGTACATTCCCGCATGTACCAATTCGTTAGAGGTTCCGCAGAGGAATATGGACGAGGTGCATATGTGGTTTAGTAGTAGTAGTAGTAGTAGCACTCACCTCGTTCAAACTCAGTAAGCTGATAATACTGCCTTTTTTCGTCTCCTTAAAGCCATTCTTGACTCAAACGTAGCTCACACAACGTCCAATCTGGAAGACGAATTTTACATCGCGTATTTAAAGCAAACGTGAGTTGCATGATCATAGTGGCGCAACTAGCGCCACTCTTATTCATCTAGTGTGAAATTTGAATGAGTGCCATCTTTCAGATGCGCAAACACGCCCCTCCCAAATTTCGTTTATTCTTGGTGTTGGGATTTTATTTTCCGCCAATGTATTCATTAGTTCCTTATTAATTAATAATTATAATGATTTAGTGACTAACTAACTAATAATAAACAAATTAGTTAACTGCCACGAACTTATTCGTTTTCTTTTCTGACACTTACTAAACAATTGCTATAAAATTATTTACTCCTGTCGCGCAGTTATTAGTTATTATTAATTAATTAATATAATCCGTTCATCAATAATCATCATGGCCATCAATGGTGAATTGCTTCATTGAAAACGTATTTTAACTATTCAAATTAATAAATTCCCTCCGAACAGTGAGTTCGGAGGAACACTCAGTTCTGAGGAACTAATTAATTTATTAATTAATGATAATTGGTCATTATTTTGTTAGCGTCAGGAAGTATTGAGGTCTAGGTGATTGATTAATTCAATAACGAATTGCAAGAGACCGGAGAAATCACTGAAATTTCGTTGCAAAGGAATTCCAGAGATTTTTACATTGTTTCTATATAAACTTATTTGGAGCATCAGAAAAGTTTTCGTGAGAACGAGATTTTCGTTATAACAGGATTCGTTAAAACGGGAATAGACTGCAGTTTTAGAAATCAAAGATAAATGGCGCTGATATGCAATATAAGAAGCAGATTGTGCAAATCCAAATGCGAAGTAAATTGAATGAATTTATTGACGGACTGATTTGCATGATATCTTCTGCATGTACTTTAGTTGGGCGCCATCTACTAGTAACTTTTAAAGTTGATTTTATTTGTTTTAAAAATTGATTTAATTTTTTTCTCACCCCACTTTCACGAACCAAATTTTTTTAATCGTTATATATTTTTTATTATATCAGTTTTTAAAAGTTTAATTAACTTTTGACGTATTCAGTAGTTACAAATTTACAATAGAAACTTCAAATAAATTGCGTACTTCTTACCTGGACAAAAACATTTATATATTGAAGCGCCGAGCTGTCAGCAAGGACGCGGTTAAATGAAAGGCATTAATTTGCGCTTCTTTCCGAAGCAGTGCTGCCCTGCGTCGCACAGTAATCCATGTGGCGAATTTAGAATGGAAAAGGGGACGTTCAAGTATAACGTCATCATCGATGGGGGGCGGAGGGGGTTTCCGATTTGCTGACTTTTGATAACAAGGGAGGGGGGGGGTTGGATAATGCTTACGTCAGCAACCACCCTTTATGAAAATATGAGTTGGATTCAGAGGGGCAGGGCTGATGACGAAATTTTGCTGACAAGGGGAGGGGGGGGGGTCAGCGTTGTACTGACAAGGGGGGGGAGAGGGCGGTCAAAAATGGCTAAAAATTTGCTTACGTAATACTTGAACGGCCCCAAAAGATACTTTCTCGAGAACGAACGCATATTTTTTGGTAATTTTTCTTTTCTTCACATCAAAAATAGACACTCACACGCACGGCCCAAAATTAAATGATGATAGCTTTCAATAATTTTAGAATTATTTTCACGTGAAAACCACATTTTCCATTTTTTTCCTATTATTGGCATTTTAGTGCCATATAATAACTTATTTCTAATTAATATCATTAGCATTTATTAATGTTTCCTACTCCTTCATTTTGGCTGCGAACTCGAACGTTTTTAGAAACGAATAATATTAAAAAAAAAAAACCCCGATTATACAACAAAAGCTCATTTCAAACAAAATATCATCGTGAAAACTTTTTTTTCAGAAAGAGAGAGAAACACTTGCATTTTTAACATGCAGAAATGAAATTTTTCACTTGAAAAAAATAGGAATAAATTCCTTATATCTCAACACTTTAAAAATATAAACGATGCAAATAGCGCGGGGGGGGGGGGGTATTTAATATTTTTGGATTTAATTAAAAATTGAACATTTCGAACTCGAATGAAACTTTGTATAAAAAGGAACAAAATTCCGTTGATCATTAAAAAATTACAAATTTATACTCGCAGCACTCTACGAACACGTAAAAAAAAAATACTTGTTTCTTGGAATTAGTTTATATTTGCGTGCAGCAATTTTTTTATACAAATTAAAAATTTACCCAAAAAAGTGTCCAACTTATGGGCGGTGCCAATCACTGAAAGATACTGAGGATGATGTAAGACTGGCTTGTGCTGCATAGCACAATTCGCTGGTGCTTTGCTCTTCCAATCGCCCCTCTTAGGGGCCGTTCAAGTATTACGTCATCATCGATGGGGGGAGGGGGTTTCCGGTTTGCTGACTTTTGATGGCAAGGGGGGGGGGTTTGGATAATGTTTACGTCATCAACCACCCTTTATGAAAATATGAGTTAGGGTTCAGAGGGGCAGAGCTGATGACGAAATTTTTCTGACAAGGGGGGGGGGAGAGGGAGTCAGCGTTTTGCTGACAAGGTGGGGAGGGGGGTCAAAAATGGCTAAAAATTTGCTTACGTAATACTTGAACGGCCCCTTACGTAAAAAAATTTTGAAATGGCCTTACGTGTAACTCACCTAGAGTTGTTTGACGTTATTAGCGCTAATGGTAGGTTGAGCTTGCCTTTTAGAAAGTCCGCACACCTGTTATCCAATCCATTAATGAAAAAAGTCAAAAATTTTGAACACACAGCCTCTCGCAGTTAGAAGTAATAAGTTTCGTCTGAAAATATATTTGTTTCGCCCAGTGTCTTTTCAAAAACAGTGGAACTCTTGTAACTAAAATTACTCTGACATGTTTCCTCACATGAAAGAAATTCAGCACGGTAACACGGGAAAAAGATTTTCTACTTTTGTCTTCTTGGTCCTCGGGCAACTATCTAGGAAATTTCTTTTGAGGTCTGTCCCGATCGATCTTTCTGGACTATTTTGGATGGAATAGCTATTTTCCCGTGTAACCGTGCTGAATTCTGCACCGGCCCGTGGTGCAGATCCGCAGATCCCTTAAGTTACCCGCGGCACACACAGTGACCGAGCCATATTTTCAGATAACATAAGTGTAATGTGCGTATGTGACACATTTACCGATCACTTAAGTGACCTGCGGAGCTGTTCCAGACCACTCAAGTGGCCCGCACTCTGCTAATGGTTGAGCACCCTTGATCTGTACCACCGTCACGGACCACCTCTGTTCCGTGGATGTTACTGCATGGGATTCAACTCGGATCGCCAATTATTGACGTTGAAGCCGAGCTTTCGTTACAATTGAAATTTTCTGTGTATGAGAATGGTTTTTTTTTTAATGTCAATTTCCGTTGTCGGAATTTATTTTCTTAAGCTTATATGTTAAAGAATCGTAGGTGGTAGTTAACAGCTTTTTCTTTATGTAGATTCCACAGGGTGGTGTTTCGCATTGCGGTTTCCGTAGTGACGCGAATGAAATATTAAACGAGGGGAATTGTTCGAGAATTCAAGCAGCATTTAGGCTGGATTATTGTATGTACGAGAAAAAGGCAGGAACTTATCTCTTCTACTTCTTTCATGTCACTTGTCAAGTGTTGGTCATCGCTCTTCTTATTGTGAGAGGGATTCGCTCCAGAGTTAGCTGGCCTCATAAAACACTGAACTCACGATGTTAACTATATATATATATATATTTTGATACATAACGAGTTAATGCCTGACGGAAACGGAATCACATTCTGTCTTATGCATATTGAATTAAACCGGTGTAATTTAGGAAATGAGCAATTTCATTATCCATGGGTTTTGGCTGCATTTGCTTGCTTCATTATAATTAAATAGATTTATAACTGTCAAGATTTTAATTTGTCATGATAATATCATCTGTGGATGCCACAGAACTCCTGTGTTTCGCCATAGATGAATTTATTATCATGCAATTTTGTGATTGATAACCGCATGGGCAAATGAGGCATTAGCCCAGTAATCACAAAACAAGACCAACAAAAAAGGGGCAATACACCGAAAAATACGAAATTTGGCTTCTACGCTGATCGGAGATCCCACTTGGAATGGGTATCAAATCTTACCGGGTATCAATTACTTCCGGTCACTCAGCAGAAAAACGCATACAGTTGAACGACGTTATAGTGTCTCCGTTGTAGTTCTAACCCCGCTTAGCGTCACAAGTTTTCAGTAAAGAATATAGGGATTATAATGTAAAAAACCGGTTTTAGCTCAAACAATTGTTTGGATATATACAAAGTCTATATATGTCAATTTCCGAGAAAAAAATTTCACTACATTCCTACTCCCATCAAATTTTTTTTTCGAAATGTGTTGAGGGGTTTATCCTCTTTCATTCGACTATCCGTCAACACAATAATAGCTTAGAGCACCGGTTGAGAACCGCTGCTCCGTGTGAACTACCAGGGACTCCGCAGCCGCTCGAGGAAAGTAAAAATTTAAAAAAACCCAGAAAATTTGGTAAAAAATAATCATTAATATTTTTGAATGTAATAAAAATAAGTCAGTAACTTTGATGAATAAATAACAAAAATAGGTCTACGGGGCTCCACCCGGAAAGGGCTCCGTGGGTCAATAAAGGTTGAGAGCCGTTGGCTTAGAGCAAATGACTTGAAGAATAGAGAATGGTGTGCTCGGGAAGGAAAGCACATTTCTAATGAAAACCTGAACGTGCGTAGGGACCTTTAAAAGCTGAACAACCGACCTATTCAAAGAAACATATATTGATAAGTGGAAAACCTATAATAAAAGCTTACTGCACTAGTTTTTGTTCGAGATTTCCAGTATAAGTTTTCCAACAATGCACGTTTTTACTGGCCATTCATTACATTCCGAGTGCTATGGCTGGCCACATTAAGAAATTTTCTCCCTCGATTTGTGCCATTCGATCATATCGGAAAGATTTGTTTCGATATAATATCTAGAAAAAACAGGAAATTTGTGATTGTAAAACCAATACGGATTAACAGCATTTCCGCCATTGTATACCTTGGTTTGGTTAGTCGTTAAATTTATGCAAAACTAAAATACTTTCAGAGGTAAGAGTATGTTTTTCTTTGTTAAGGTTTTTACGTCAAGAAATGGTAATTATAAAGTTTTTAAAATTTTACGAACTTTCTCAACTTAATACCGAATGCGTGTAAAATAGGTTATTTATTCATGAAGTAACGCTGAAAAAAATAGACTTTCTGAGATAGAGATTAGTTCGTAATAAAGATGTGAATTTATGTAATGGAGCTTCTATGGAACGCTAATCCTTCCATGATCCGATTTAACGTAAAACTCATTATAGCGCCAAATATCTTTGAAATGGATGGTGGCGTTGCAACGGGGTTCAACTACGTCTGCCTAAGTCAAACGTGATAGAATAAAGCTGTGCGGATGCGCGTAATGTACAGGTGCAGAACATTTTCGGTCCACCGGCCATATATGCAGTATTTCTCCCGTTCGCGGGCCATGATCATTTATATGTAGGGTTATTACATTTATATGACCCGCATTTTAAGGAATATTCTTGCAGTTATGGCTGTCCCTATTATATTTCATGAAATCTTCCGTGTTTTTCATTCTTTTCAACAAGGCCTACATAAATTTTTTAATCAATAATGGAGACTAACTTAATTAAATTGTAAGTCATTTTCACGACTTACAAATTAACACCTTTAACAACTTTTTTAGCTGTAATTGGCAACTTTACTTGCCTTTGACAATTTTTTTGGCTGTTATTAAGAACTTTACATTTGACAATATTTTGACTGAAATTAACAGCTTTACTTGTTTTTGTTAATTTTATGGCTGTAACTGGCAATTTTACTTGCCTTACACATTTTTTTTCTGGTTGTAATTTACTTGTATTTGGCAATGTGTTGGTGACAATTGGTGATATACCGTACGGATCCCGATTTCCCCGCACCTTCCTGAACAAAATATGGCCAGGCTATAGTATTTTATGTATTGATACTTTTCTACCGGAACACCTTTCTCGAGCCGGAGCACCACTGGTCTAATGCAACGTTCTGATTGGTCGCTTGCGCAATGTAGCTATTTGATTGGTCTTCTCGCATTTTCTTAAAATACCCGCTCGTGATGAACCTAAGCCATGGCGGTGTGCATATTAGCCTTTACTCTATAATTAATGGCCAAACTTCTGAGCAAAATATTTTCACTGACTGACTTAATATCGCTGCTACTTGATCAAACATGCAGCTCGTAAACATTCCTGTGAGGAATTTCTAACGAATCGGCACATGCCGCAATAGGTTGTGTGTTTCATGGCTCTATCGATTTATGTACAGGGTAATATACTAGGGAAAAAACAACGTGTGTAGACCCAAAATTGGAAAGAAGGAACAACTGCTAGACGCGTTTCGGAACTGTATGAAGTTCCTTCATCAGTAGCAAAGAAAATAATTTTTCTTTAGAGAGGAGTTTATTTACAGTCGAATCCCGTTTTAACGAATACCGCTATAGCAAAAATCTCGTTTTAACGAACACTTTTCTAATCCCTCAAATAAATTAACATAGGAACAATGCAAACAACCGGAAATTCCTTCATAACGAAATTTCGTTATAACGAAGTGATTTCTCCGGTCTCTTGGAGTTCGTTACAACGGGATTCGACTGTATTTCCCCTTGAAAGATAAGCCATGAGGGGTCTGTCAGGTATCACACAAACATAAGGTGGCCAGATCATGTGACTGAGAAACCGGGCATAACATACACATTCCCAGATAAAAATCAGAAAATCTAAATTTTTTTTTTTTTCAGGGAGTGTTACAGAGTCGAATTTCAAAGGAATGGCTGAATTTACCAAACTGGCAATAAAGCTTGACTCTTGAACAGTTTACTTCACTGTACAATCAAATTTAAAATTTAATGATCGGAAGTGAAATATGATTTCAACCTTTCTATACAGTGTGTCCTGTAAGCGCTGATGTGGCCTTTATCTTATCAACCGTTTGTTGTAGAGGTATAGTTTCAGTTTGAAATAATCTCAAAAGGCGTTCAAAAATTACCCTGTACTAGTTTTGAGGGGAAAATACAGTATGTAGCAGAATAAAAAAAAATCTACATTTTTATATACTCCCCCCCCCATCCTCTAACTTCCAGTTGGAAAGTTTTTGCTTTGTCTCTCCAAAGGCAGACAAAAAAAATCACAACTCTCTAAGTGCAATATTCACTAAGATATTCGAATTCAAAATCGGGACATCCAGGAAAGAACAACATAAATGAGTGAAAGGAGCGTTGTGTACGTTAGCTTTTTTTTGCTCTTATTTCATAACTTTCCTCAGATTTTTGAATTCAAATATCGTAGCGATTGTTGCACTAGAAACGTGGAGCTTTCTCTGTTGGCACCAGGAAACGTTCTGTTGGCAACGAGTTTCTAATTGGAAGTTAGAGGTCAAGGGGAGACCGTATATAAATTTTGATTTGTTTTATTTTGTTGCACACCGTATTTTCACTCTCAAAATAAGAACAGGGTAATTTTTGAACACCTTTTGAGCATTTTTTAAACTTAAAACCTTACCACTACGACAGACGGTTGATGAGATAAAGACCAAATTAGTACTTAGAGGACACCCTGTATACACTGATACACTGAGTGGCTACTTTATTATGACCACCTGATAGTTTTGAGCAAATAAGCTACGGCGTCACAAAGTTCTGTAGCTTCGGGCATGTAAACAAAAAAGCTTATATGCTAAAGAATCGTAGGTGGTAGTTAACAGCTTTTTCTTTATGCAGATTCCACAGGATGGTGTTTCGCATTGCGGTTTCCGTAGTGACGCGAATGAAATATTAAAAACGAGGGGAATTGTTCGAGAATTCAAGCAGCATTTAGGCTGGATTATTGTATGTACGAGAAAAAGGCAGGAACTTATCTCTTCTACTTCTTTCATGTCACTTGTCAAGTGTTGGTCATCGCTCTTCTTATTGTGAGAGGGATTCGCTCCAGAGTTAGCTGGCCTCATAAAACACTGAACTCACGATGTTAACTATATATATATATTTTTTGATACATAACGAGTTAATGTCTGACGGAAACGGAATCACATTCTCAGTCTTATGCATATTGAATTAAACCGGTGTAATTTAGAAAATGAGCAATTTCATTATCCATGGGTTTTGGCTGCATTTGCTTGCTTCATTATAATTAAATAGATTTATAACTGTCAAGATTTTAATTTGTCATGATATTATCATCTGTGGATGCCACAGAACTCCAGTGTTTCGCCATAGATGAATTTATTATCATGTAATTTTGTGATTGATAACCGCATGGGCAAATGAGGCATTAGCCCAGTAATCACAAAACAACACCAACAAAAATACACCGAAAAATACGAAATTTGGCTTCTACGCTGATCGGACATCCCACTTGGAATGGGTATCAAATCTTTACTCCCGGTCGCTCAGCAGAAAAACACATACAGTTGAACAACGTTATAGTGTCCCCGTTGTAGTTCTAATCCCGCTTAGCGTCACAAGTTTTCAGTGAAGAATATAGGGATTATAATGTAAAAAACCGGTTTTAGCTCAAACAATTGTTTGATATATACAAAGTCTATATATGTCAATTTCCGAGAAAAAAATTTCACTACATTCCTACTCCCATCAATTTTGTTTTCGAAATGTGTTGAGGGGTTTATCCTCTTTCATTCGACTGTCCGTCAACACAATAATAGCTTAGAGCACCGGTTGAGAACCGCTGCTCCGTGTGAACTCTCAGGGACTCCGCAGCCGCTCGAGGAAAAGTAAAAATTAAAAAAAAACCAGAAAATTTGGTAAAAAATAATTATTAATATTTTTGAATGTAATAAAAATAAGTCAGTAACTTTGATGAATAAATGAAAAAAAATAGGTCTACGGGGCTCCACCATAGAAATTATATACCGGAAAGGGCTCCGTGGGTCAATAAAGGTTTGGAGCCGTTGGCTTAGAGCAAATGACTTGAAGAAAATAGCACGTATATTCACCAAGATATAAATGTGTCTTTTCAATACCCTAATTTTTATCGCATGTTTTCTGCTTATAGCACGTGGACATTTCAACCAATTTTTGCGAAAATCACAGAACATTTGACACTGTAATACATACACTGTAAATAAATTTAACTTGTAACAATTTATTATTCGATGAGATATGATCGTTTTTTAAGTAAATTATCTTTTATTACGCATGCGCGTAGGAAATATCAATTTTTATTTTTTTCATAATTTGGTTTCCAGGAATATAATTCAACTCGTGTAAAAAATCAGTTGAATGTGGTGAAAATTCAGAGAAAGATATCGGTGACAAAGTGAGCAGTAATTTCAGTTACAAGCTGAAAGTAGATGGGTGACAAGGGGTTTTCCACAAACTGATGCTTCGATTATTTTCGATCAAGCTAGCCGTTATGAACCATGTTCATAAATTAGTCAAAACCTGGGACTGTCCTTGGAAACTGGAACATCTGACCACCTTCCACCAACATAACTAACCATTTCTTTTCAGGGCTGACTAGAGAAATTTAAATCCTAGGGAGTAAGTACTTTCATCTACAGTTGAAATCAGCAGGAAACTGAATACAATTAATGAAGGTGTGAGTATTGGGCGATGTGTGTGTGTAATGGGTTTGTCCTTCAGTAAGACAATCACGGTATATACAATTAGGTTATCACTCAATTTCTTCAATGGTTTTTCGATTTTGTTATAACCAGGAATTCGTCATAAATTCGTCGTTTTTAAATTTGCTTCTTTCGAACGCAAGGAATTCAGTTTGAATTCAGAAATGAATGCAATGTTGTTGAGGTTAATGCACATGTTATGGTTAATGTCCGAAATTTGGACTATTCGTGAAGTGTCCGGCGATTTCAAGAACTGGTAGGACTTTGGGCACAGACCTTGCAATGTATCGCATAAATATCTAACAAATATACAATATTACGGGATCTGGAAAATTCACCTCTCCGATTCCCGGGACGTTTCACCCTCGACACCCTTTTCCCTAATATTTTGCCCGTGACGGGGTCAGATAAGTGGGTGAGTCAATGTATAAATTCAGATCATACGTACACTCAGTCAGTCGGTAATTTATCCACTCAATCAGTCGGTAATTTATCCACTCAATCAGTCGGTAACTTATCCACTCAATCAGTCGGTAACTTATCCACTCAATCAGTCGGTAACTTATCCACTCACTTAGTTTCAAATACGGTCACTCACACGTCGTTCACTTTCTCCCGGTCACTCATACGGGCCTAAACCCTCTGGGTGACCAGATTATACCCCCTATGGGGACAGAGCGGGGGCCATGGTCGGTTTCGGGTCGGGTCACTCACCCAGTTACTTGATCATTGAGACGGCCGGTGACCCACCATTTGGTTACTCATACGGTCACTCGGTCATCCGGCGCGAAATGTCAGTGGCTAAATATTCTTTAAGAATAGTTTCGGGTGAAATGTTTAGAGGTAAGGAAAGGCCAGGCTGGGCAAATTGTTCGGGATGAAATTCCAGGCTAGGCGAAATGTACCGGTAACTAAGCGTCGGGAAAGGAATGTCAGAGGCCAAAATTTTTTGCATACCTTTTTGTTTCCTGAAGCTTGTATGTACGTTACGAACTGATTCACCAGCATGGACGTTCCAGAGAAAATTTCAAAATCCATTTTTCTGATATTTTTCATCTTTTTTTCTGTGAATTGGTTGGAGGAAAAAATGTTTTTCCTATAAAATATTTATTCGGAACATTACTTTCTGCATGTTCAAGGCCACATGTACGTACGGCTCCTCTGAAAGGGACATAAACAACAGGGGTAGCCTTTATATCTCGATATTGTGAGTTTTTTGAAATAAAGGCTTCCTTTTGTGAGTTTCAGGTCGATATTTTTATTCCGCGCAAGCGACTTTCCTTACTTTGTAACTAGTTATTTGTGCGATACACAATGTGGGAGAAAATGATACGAGCGTAGAAATCGATATAATGAATAAGCTTATTACCATTTATTACGTTAAAAGGGGGTTACATACCTTTTAACATGGTGGTAAACTATGCTATAGTAGAAATATCATTAAAAATACTATTCAAACATTGGTTTATTTCAAATTTTTTACATATTTTCGATTGTATATGCTATTCCATGCTAGTATAAAGCTTAACATAACCCTAACTCAATTTTTTTTGTTTCCATTTTTTTTTTAATTTGAAAATTTAATTTTAAATAACATTGAATCAATGAAATCTCAATATTTTGCTTCATTTTATGAAACGAAGTTTCCTTTATTTTGAATCAATTTTAATTCAATTACATTGCCGTCAACCTATTTCATCATGTGTGCAAGCTGTTTTTGAAAGCATTGTTTTAAAAATTTTTGAAAAAAATCAATTATTAAACTTTACGCTTAGGATAGCATGTACAATCAAAAATATGTGTAAAAAAATTTGAAATAAATCAATGCTTATAAATAGCACTTTTAATGACTTTTAAATAAGTATTTTTATATTTTCTACTAGAGCACATTTTTTCACCATGTTCAAAGGTATAAGAGATCCCTTCAACTCTAATGGCAGAAATTTATTATACAGTCTATACTCCGCTCAATCGGATAACACGGATTACCCGCTTGAACGGATAAAATCATCGGGCAACAAAAAATTTATTTCATAGAGGCAATGTTAAAGTTCCTCCCGATGAAATTATAATTTGAATGACTTTTCCTCGCTTAATCGAATATTACGCTCCACATGTCAACTGTTGATACACATGAACCACTATACACATAATGATTTGGAAATAATGGAAAATATGATATACACTATTACAGAAAAAAAAGTACATTTTTGGGAGTAGCTACTGGCCTCCAAGTATTCGAGTTATCTTCAATATGTACATTTAATTATTTCATATTTATTCCCTCTTCAGCCAATAGAGGGCTTTAACTTTCCTAATAATTTACTCAAAAACGTCTCTTCACGTTTTCCTTCCACTTATTCGGGGCCTAGTTTTGTCCTAGATTGGAGTATGCCGTTTTGGAGACCATACTTACAGAAGGACGTTGACTTGGTCTAGGGGGTGCACAGAAGGGGCCACGCGTGCTTTTGATGGCACACGGGGCTTAAGCTACGAAGAGAGACTCGATTTGTTTTTTAAATATTTACACATTGGAAGAGAGCAGGTGCCGGGGTGGATATGATTGAAGTTTAAAATTTTCAACGGGATTTATAGGATGGCCCATGAATTATTAGTACGCCGTCAATCAACTGCTTTAACAAGGGGGGCACCAGTATCGATTGGTAAGGGAAAATTCAAGGTTGTGGTGTTATATTAACTGACTTAATATATATATACTTGACTATATTTCATATTTTTAAACTGCATATATATTATACAATATTACATAATTACGCATAATTTATATGTATTATAAATACGGGAAACCGCTCTAAACCAGGACCTCTGCTGTCATCTGTTGAATAAAACCGAAACTATGACATAAATTATCAGACAACCTTAATTATTTATGGGCGGTATATTTATATTGTATAACAATTATTCGTTTTTCTTTAATTGCTGTTAATAGGTCGCTGTATTTTGGATATAATTTAGGTTTACACAGGCATCCATATTTTTATGGGCATCTTTTTCCAGCCATCTTGTTGGTCACTTTGCCTGTTATGGCATTTGTATTTGTATAAAGCTAATATGTGAGTAGTCAGGAATACAAGCGATATGAAGATGCTCCAAACTTGAATATCATTGCAATATCAGCTAATGAATGGAACATTTAGTGTTGATAAGTACATGGCGACACTCATTTTGGTTCGAACAACCAACGTTTCACTTACGAGTCGAATAGTATTACTTTCCCGAATGCAACTAAGGTTTCCAATTTGGGAATTTTCGTTCACGAGTGGCTTAGGCTTTCTGAACATTCTTTAGCGGTGGTCAAAAAATCGAATAGAATGCTCGGCTTCATTTCCAAAAAAATCATTCTTCCGCTTTTCCGTGGCTTAGTTCGTCCTGGACTGTAGTATGATGTAAAGTTTTGGAGACCATACCTATACATATAAGAGGGGCATAGACTTGGTTGAAGAGGTGCAGAGAAGAGCTGCGCGTGTCCTCGTTGGCACAAGGGGCTTGAGTTATAAAGAAAGACTTCATTTTTTGAAGATGTTTACATCGAAAGAACGCAGGTGTCGGGTAGATATGATCGAAGTGTTCAAAATTTTCAATGGGATGGTTAGGATGGACCATAAATTATTAGTACACCGTCCATCGACTGCTTTTACATGGGGACACCAGTATCGAATGGTAGTAAATCCATCTTTCACAAACATATGGAAGAAACAAATCATTTGGTCGCAAGTCCTCACTAAAAAGATGGAAAACCTTATAAATTCCATGGAGACCCATATGCATATATATGGCACACCAAGACTAGACCTTCTGCTAGCCTACCTCCAGACTCGGACACATCCACGACTCAATCCTATCAGATTACTCGCCGCCTATTACCCGAAGCAAATCCCTGCTATTCTATAATCTCTATATTATAGTATACGCTCTTGTAGCGTATTGCATCTCTGATGACTAGAGATATGTGATTGGGTTATTTGATGTGTACACATTTTCGTTTGTATTTCTGTCTCTGAAATGTTTGGAAATAGTGGAATGGTGGTCGCTGTGGTGGTCGAGTGGTTATAGCGACGGACTCGCGATGCGAGGATCCGGGTTCGAACCCCACAGTGGTGGTCGGCTGAAGTTGGTTTTCTGTGGTTCCCAACTTCAAGGCGCAAATGCGAGCCGATCTCCCTGTTAAAAAGTCTCGCCACAGAGAGCAAGTCCTACAACGATAAATCATTCAATCATAACACTTCACTCATAGTTGGAAAAAAAAAACTGGTGGCAGATGGCAGCACTACGCATAACAAACATTACACAGAAACAAACTTTACGTCAGGTTGCACTCCACGCACACGCACATTCCCGCATGTACCGATTCGTTGGGGGGTTCCGTGGGGGGTTGCATTTGGGGTGTAGCAGTAGTAGGTAGGGTCTCCAAAAAATGGCTCGGGGTTCCATGATGTTCTTAAGTCAGCCACCTCGTTGGGCAATTTGCCTGTTGTGGCGTTGTATTTGTATTTGAATGTTAATGGATGCACATATGTGTACTATTTTGTTTCGCATGCATGTATAATTATTATCTCTGAAACGTTTAGAAATTGTGGAATGTGTATGAGATACACTATTTTATTTGCTTGCTATTTTACTGTGCTTGCTTGTATGTATAACTGTTTCTGGAATGTTTGGAAATTGCGGAATGCGTACGGGACGAGAATATGTATTTTTCATTTTGCATATTAACCATACTAAAAATATGTTTCCCGATGATGGCTTTTCGGTTAGAAGTCCCGTAGGATATAGACCGAGCCATCACACGGTTAGTTAGTTAGGTAGTATCGAATGGTAAGGGATAGTTATAGGTTATGGTGTCGTAGGGATTTTTTCTGTAATAGGGTAGTTAATAAATGGAATAGCTTACCCCCGGGGGGAGGGTCGTTAATTTTAACACAATTGACACGCTTAAAAATAAATACGATAAACATATCGGGATAAATCAAGCGATAGGAATATATATGTAAATATCCATACTTAGATGAAACAACCATAATTTTTATGGGCAGTAGATTTATATTTTATCATATTTGTTGGTTTTTTCATTGCTCTTATTGGGTTGCTGTATTTTCGATATAGTTTAGATATATATACCGACATCCATATTTTTTATCGGCATCTTTTTTCTGCCATTTGCACATTTTGCACATTTTGTCTGTTGTGGCCTTTGTACTACTTGAAATAAAAAGTAAAAATGTTAAGATATTGGGATCATTGTAATCAAATATAATTTTCATTTCATTTTCGATTTCTGGTTTATTCGAGACGTTTTATTAATCAGCTTTCAATATAAAAAAAATACACTAACGTTATAATAATGGCAGTTGAATGTTTTCCCGCATAATCGGATATTGTGTACTGGAATCGTTGATATCCGATCAAGCGGGGCCGATTGCATTTCGACTTTTGATTTGCTTTCAACCACAAAGTAACAAGTTCTCAGGAGTCTTTTAGGTATGATCCCTAATCGTAGACATGTATTGAAACATTTGATTGAGGTAAACTTAGTTTCCTATTTCGTAAACAGATGGAAAAAATCGAATTAAATATTTGTTTTAACTTAGTCTAGACGATGAACGAATTGAGGATTGCGTGATTATCGCATCATCTTTCAAACCACGTAGTGTTTACATCTTCAAAGCACGTCCGACGTAATACGTTCCTTCTGTTTTGTTGGTCAAGGCTGGTCATTATATTACCTCATCACGAGACATCATGAAATGACGTTTCTGTCAAAAAAAAGATCGAGTGACCAACGTCAATAAGCGTAAGTCCGTCATCGACAACAGTTTACAATTTACAGCTGGATTTAGGTCTACTAATTTTTTTTTTTCACTTTCTTCTGTCTGATGTCTTTGTTTTCCAGTTTATTCCAGGCAGTTTACGGATGTGATGTCTCCATTTTGTTTGGGAATGACGTTTTTGACATTTGGGGATACGACTCAGAATGGATAGAGGGCTTTTTCTCAGCCCAAGGAAACAGAAATTTTCTGGATTTTATGCCGACGTGAACTTGGAAAGAACAGTGATCTAGTCTCCGCCGCGGGAATCGAACCTAGACCCTCTTGCAAACTGGGCGAAGCATGCTACCATCTATACCACTGGAGACACAACTACCTTCTATCTCTCTACGTCTATCTCTATCTCTACCGTCCAATCTGGGGGCCATTTGTTGAAGATAAGAGAGGCTTCTAATGCATCTGCTTCATCGCTTGACGCCACAGTGCGTGAGATAAGGAAAGCAGGGTTGTGTCTCTCCTGGTAGACGGTAGCATGTTTTGGCCGGTTTGCAAGAGAGCCTGGGTTTGAATCCCGGTGGAGACCAGATGAATTTTGTTTCCGAGTTTACCTCAGCGTAAAATCCATCCGTAAAATATGTTTTCACGATTTAAAATATTTGTGGTTCATCTACTGTCTTGTTAACAGCAGATACAGATAGTTATACAGGATGTCCTAAATCGCTTGCACTGCCGATATATATGCAACCGTGACTTGTCTCCGTGTGCTAAAACGTCCAGTTCGTGAAAAGTAGATGCCACACCAGAAAGCCAATTGCAACAATTTCATTTTTTGAAGTTAAATGCATCTCTGAAGGAGATAATCGAAGTTTGCAGCATTTTTTTTTTGTCGCCAATAATTGAGGGGGGTGCCGCTGTGGTGGTCGAGTGGTCATAGTGACGGACTCGCGTCGCGAGGTCCCGAGTTCGAATCCCACCGTCACCACAGTGGTGGTCGGCTGAAGTTGGTTTTCTGCGGTTCCCAACTTCAAGGCGCGAATGCGAGCCGATCTCCCCTTCAAAAAGTCTCGCCACAGGGAGCACCGGACCTACAAACAGTACAAATGTAATTTAATCATAACACATCACTTACTTCACTTCTGCAGTATAGATGGCAGCACTGAAAAGTCAAACACCACACTACATACGCGTTCAGACCGTTAGGTACACACACAGTTACACTTCCGGCACAGCTCACTAGGTAATAAATTGCCCATGGCGATAGACCTCAGTTGTTCTCGGTTAAAAAATAAAATAAAATTGAGGGGGGTACTCCCTGGGTAGTAAATTGCCAATGGCGATAGACCTGAGTTGTGCTCGGTTTGGAAAAAAAAATTGAGGGGGGGGGTTCACAAATTGCGGAACGTAAATTATATTGAATGTTGTAGAAATTCTGTAATTTTCACAATATAATCGTCAAAAAATGTAATTGCTATTTATTCTGAACAAGATATAAACTAACTGAGTTTATTCTATTTTTATGTTAAAAAGGGCAACTTTTCAGCCTATGAAAACTTGCAAACACGGGGATAAGTTGCCAAATCGTGGTGAGATTTTACATATTTAATATCTCGATGAATAATTGCGTTTAAAAATGTTTTTTGTAAATGATTTTTCAGAGTTACATTTCAATAATTTGAACTTTTGAGCACACGGAGACTGTATAAAATGTTGATATATCTTTATTCTTTTATGTATACAACCCCTCAAACACATTTCGAGATATTAAGTATCTGCACATCCTTTCGGAACATTTTGTATGAGAAAGTATGTTCCTAAAGTCAACGGTGACGGAAATATCCGCTGTGAAAACAATTCGGGCAGTCTGTATATTCCGTCGATTTCCATTTGAAACATTTTCTCTCTCTCTCATGATATATTATCAACCTCTTCTAAGATTCTTATAAAAATAACTAGTTTTCTGTCTCTTCTTGTAGAGTGCCTAGAAATACCAGACTTACTCATCTGCTACGTTTGAGCAAAAGTGTGGCGTCAGTATAACCGCTACAGCCAATCGCTTTTCCTACCCACCCTGCCTTTTTTGTCAATGATTTTATCTTATCACCTGGAGCGACAAACCTGTTCTTTGTTCAAAGATGGATGACGAGTCCGCTCTGTTTTAAGTATATTATAGTATATTAAGCCTTATCTTTTTGTGAGGCCCTGCGTACATCTTCCTGAGCGGAAATAATCATGGGTAGTAATGATTCCCCCTTCCTGGTACGGGCGCGAATCCAGAATGATGTGTCTATTGGGGAACTATCTAAAACTTGGCAACCAATTTTCCAATGCCAAGATTCAGTGGTTTGAATGTTTTTAGATTTTTAATTCGTCAACATATTGATTTTGAGTTTTTGTATTTCTTTCGAGATTCCTGTTATCCTTCGAATCAGACTAGAAAACGCACAATTTAATAACATTATTTTTGTTTTTCAGTGTGGGAAATACGCCAATTTCTAATAATTTTTGAATTGGCATTGTTAAATGCCACCAAATTCGCATTTACTTCGCTTTTGGAATCATAGGGAGACGTATAATATACCAATGTAAAGTAATATCCTGTATTTTATGCAACCAAATTTTTGCATATTACGTATTCATTTTTTGGGGGTTTGGGGAAGCGATAAGGAGGCAACACCTCCTCTTCTGTGACTGTAGTGGTCGATTATGCTCTATAATGTTCGCTAATTTCTAATATTTTATTTAGATTTTCATGATAATTTTCACCGTTGTGGAGCAGATAATCATGAATCAAGTTGAAGTTCCTAATTCCTATTCCAACAGTCAAGGGCTCGTTGCGGCCGCAAATTCCTAACGGCGAATCTAGTTGTGTTTCCGAATTATGACTGCTACACTTTTTAAGTTCATTTTAGTACCTACTCAAATAGTAGCTTTTCCCAGAGTTTCTAATTAATCTAGATTACTGCTATCAATAACAATGACATTCCCAAAATGTAAATCAATGAGAAATTCTTTTCTTATTTTAACGACTTTTTTCATCTCAACACAGTTCTTTAAATACAGACAAACTTGGTTATAACGACTTCAGTTGTAGCTACACCTCGGCTATAACAAACTGTTAAGCAATAATTTTCATTATCCTTCCTTTAATAGCCGTTTTGTTTTGATTACCCCATTCTTCCTCTACAAAACTGAACGTATATATAACTAGTTGTTTCCACCAGTTTTGAAGAACCAGCCCAAAAGTTGTCACAAACTCACTCCATGTTGGGTCTGTGACAAGCTGTTTTTTGTATTAGAAATGCATAGGAAAAATAATTGTCACCCCATTACTCTCTATTTAAGAAGTCACCAACGAATAAGGCAAACACACGAAAAATACACAAACCTCCTAATGCATTACGACACGCAAAGAGTGTCGTCCTCTCCAGAGAAAAAAAATATTTGATATTTAATAAATATTCTTGGGAAAAGTTGATCTATTCCGCATACCCTTTTTCCTAAACCATTTTTACAGTTTCAAATGAATTATACATTTAAATTGAAATGACTTCAGATCTAAAATTGGTCGAGTAGGTAGTTGGAGGATCAATACGAAACACAAAACTTCTTTTTTGGAATACAGAATTACGTCTGGTTTTCGAGTGCCACTTCCAGTTGTACCCAGTCTTTTCTATCGCGCTGATTATCGCTCCGTCCGGTCTGTTCTTTGCCACTTTTCTCGGGAAAAAAATGTTCAAAGTTAACAACTATATAATCAATATTCTAGGGAAAAAACAAATGTGTGCGTAGACTGCTACCAACGTTTACTTTTTCCCTAGTATATTGTCTCATCCAAAAGGTAATTCATTTCTATTCAACTGCATAATCTCCTCGACCATATTCTGTTTTAATGGGTGAGTGGAAATCTCAGAATCGGAAAACTGTCCGTGCAAGTTACACTGGGATCCGAATCTCGAAGAGAAAACGCACAGTTTTAATTTCGTCGTCACTAGTTTGTTCTCTTTGAGGAGTTTTTTTCCGAAACGGAGTTCCTATCCGAACTCCGTCCTCCGCATATGGATGGCTTGTCAGGGTTGGCTTCTTCGCTGATGAGAACGTCCGACAAGCCAATACTTTTTCCCGTGGAACATTTTGTTTCTTTCTTCTCTTTGTGACAAACAGATGCTGTCACAACGTCACTCCACTGATTTGTTCGAGACAATATATAAAAACTCAAGAATCATTACCTGTCAAACGATATTTTCTTCCGTGATTTGCTACACAGTTCAAAGTTTCCGGTGAATACAAAAGCACCAACTTACTGTACCGTCACACGTTCGATAATGCCACTGCTAAAACATGAAGAGTTCGCTGGAAGTTAAGTTCGCTGAGGCCAACCGATAGGTGACAGCACACATGACATCAGCCTATCACGTTGCCCGTTTTCTGTTTGGCTCCCTGATCACGGCAGAAAATTCGAAAGGAGAACAATTCACATCTTGTCACAAAGTCACCCCGGTTTATGGTACTGTATTCGACATGTTGATTCTTTTTTTGTGGAATACATTTTAAATCACTACAAACTTATTGTGACGTATTTCTCGCCAAAAAATATTTCTTAGCAATATTTAACAACTTTCCTGCGGTTGGCGACATTTTTGGCGAGAGTCTGCGATGTTCTTGATTAATTACGCAAATTTTTTCCGTATTTTTGTCGGTAAAACATGGCCATCCCTATCATAACTGAATAGCAACGTATTGCACAGTATTTTGTTGTATCTTAGTAAACTTTCTGTCGAAAAAAAGGTCTTGAAAACGGCAATCTCGGTACTAACGAAACCTCGAAGATTCGGAGAAATTTTGTCGTTATAACCGAATTTGACTGTGCGAAAGTAAATAGCGTTTCCGATACAACAAAACAATTGCGTATCGCGATAACTAAGAAAATGAACAGCGTTATAATGACTTTTCTTGAGTTTCAAAGGATACCAGTGCGAAATGATTTTCTGGTGGAGTGTTTTTTTAGACATTTCAAGACGGCATTGAGAAACTTCCAACAATAACTGGAGCGTGCCAAGTCGGCGTATCTTACATCTTCGCTGCATGAACATTAAGGAGTAAAAAAATTTTCGAAAGAAAAATTTAAAAATTTGGAACGATTTCTCCAACGGGATTTGCTATCTAAAATAATGATGATGTGCTAGAAGTTATAATCATATACTGCGATATATATTTCTGTAATAAAGATATATGAGTTATATTTCGAAATTAACTACACACACGGCCCTTTCGATGTATGTAAATGTCATCACTACAGCCCGGATAATATGCAAATGCATAAGTGCATGTGCACTTTTTATAGTTATTGCGTATAAATTCATAAAATCACCGAAGTTTTAGAATATGTGCGTATTTTTAGCATTTTCAGCATTTTTTCTATTAATCGCGTTCTACTAATGTGTGTTTTCAAGATTATTGTTTTATCTCCTTATTCTTCAAATTCAATCAAATTTCTTCAATTTTTTTCAAGAAATTATTTCACCATTGAGTATTGTTCATTTTAGGTCATATGTTTAGCCATTTTGAAATGCAAATTTTTGAACTTCTAATAATGCATGTTTTCTTCATTTTTTGAGCATATTTTTAAGTTTTACTGCTTATTCTTTTCTCATACTTCGGTGCTTATAATATGGCTTTTTTTTTCATTACTGTGTGTGCATTTTCTTAATTTTTGCGCGTATTTTTCTTTTTTTTTTGGAAATATTTTTCATTTTTAGATCATATTTCTGTATTTTTTTTCAAACATGCACTGTTTTTTTTCGTTTTTTTTCGCATATTTTCCCTCTTTAGGCAAAATTCAGCATTTCTAAATGCATGTTTCAATAGTTTTAGATGCATCTTTTGGAAAGTTTTATATATTTTTTCATTTTTCGATCTTTAAAATGCATATTTTTTCATTTTTCGTCATATACTAATTATTAAATAATGATTTGTTCTAATTTTTTCCCACATATTTTTGATTTCCTGTCATGTCTTGGCATTTAAAAACGCAGATTCATCTGATTTTTGGTGCATATTTCAGTTAAATTTAATGCCTATTTCAGCGTTTTTTAGTGCATATATTGTCTTTTTTTAGCTAGTGTAAATTTTTTCAAAGCATTATATTAAGAAAATATTATAACGTATATTACTGCGTGCAATCCGGGAATTATATGTACAGGGTGTCCGGAAAGTCCTGATTCAACCTTTTTTTTCCTTAAATCGTTCGTCGTAGAGAAATGTTCGCTAATTCCTTTTTTATATTATTTAAATTTTCATGATAATTTTCTACATTGCGGAGCAGATAATCCTGAATCAAGTTAACATTTCTTATTCTTGTTCCAATAGTCAACGGCCTGCAAACACCTGAGGGTGGCTCTGGTTGTGTTTCCGAATCAAAAAACTGTTACATTTTTTGTCATTTTTAAACCTACTCAAATGCTATCTTTTCTCAGTACTTGTATGTTTTTTTGTAGTAAATCTGGATTATATATTGCTAGTAATTACAATGCCATTAGCAAAACGTAAATATCATTGAGAAATTTTTTACATAATTTATTTATTTTTACTTAGTCTAGCTCTCTAAATAATTATTTCAATTAATTAAGCTGTAGAAACCGTTTTCGCTATGAAAATTGCATATCGATTAACTAAGATGATGAATCTGTAGTGACTAAAGTAGAATTAGAGAGAAATACCAATGCGGAATAATTTTCAACTGGAGAGACTTACACATTTCAAGGAGGCATTCAGAAACTTCGAGCAATAACTACTTCATCGCGCACCACCTCCGATATTATATATAACCATATAATACGGCAATTTCCAACTATTTGAGTTTAAAGAGAAATGAAGGTGCCATCTATATCGGTGGACGCCTCCAGGCTCAGTAGGTATTTCAAAGTCCAGGATTCAAACCCATGGACCTTGACGGTAGCCTTCATAGTGGAGGACGAGCATCTTACCACTGCGCCATTCGGGCACTCCCAAACAATAATTTCAGCGTGTTAAGCCAATACCATCTATAGCGAAAGGCCTCCGCGCGAAGTTCGTGACGTCACTGAAGATTGCCATCTCACCTTTCGGATATAGCGGG
Source organism: Pholcus phalangioides (assembly GCF_987345545.1). Taxonomy (NCBI): domain Eukaryota; kingdom Metazoa; phylum Arthropoda; class Arachnida; order Araneae; family Pholcidae; genus Pholcus; species Pholcus phalangioides. The sequence goes on along the minus strand of NW_028301596.1, from coordinate 49,735,451 downwards.
CCGACGCATGTGCCATCTTTACCCTTTTTTTGTGGTATTTCCAATGGCTATAGGTGAGATGACCTCCAGTGACGTCACGAGCTTCGCGCAGAGCACTTCTGCTATAGATGATGTTGGCGGAGCCGGTGTATCTTATTCGTTGCATGAATATTAAGGAGATAAATTCCAAAATGATAAAAGTAGAAACGATTTCTCTTAATTCTTTATTTATCTTTTTTTCTCCAACGGAGTATACATCGCAATACTCCGTTGGAGAAAAAAAGATAAATAAAGATAAATAAAGATAAAAAAGAGGAAAAAAGATAAATAAAGATAAAAAAGAGGAAAAAAGATAAATAAAGATAAATAAAGATAAAAAAGAGGAAAAAAGATAAATACAGATATGTGAGTTATTTCTGAATTAAAACTACATGATCTTTTGTGATCTAAATCTCATCATTTGGGATACGATTTCTATGACCTAAAAACCGACGAAATATGCTCCATAAAAAATACATTTATGTCCTAAGAAAATTTAAAATATGCCTTCATATTGTGGCAAGACTCAAAATAGGACAGATATTCAAGTATCATTATTAACTCGACTGAAAGACCAGCCATTAACAAGGCATATTTTATTCTTGTCTTTTTTATTTATTGTTTATTTTTTCTGGAATGTTCCGATATGTTTTTGTGTTCTTGTTGGATTGTGACTGTGTTTGTAATTGCTCTGTAACGAAGATCTGATAAAACTACGCGATAATATATACATACTCTGGCCATATTTCTTTGAGGCAATTACGGGAAATCGCTAGTCATATCATCGCCCAAAACGATGCCAAAGGCACGCAAATAAAATTTCCAACTGTTGCGAATATCGTCGAAAAGTTGCCAATCAATGTCAAAAACATTGCCAAAGATGAGAGAAATGTTCAATTATTGCTAATATCTATCTAATTAGGTCATTATTTTCGTAATTTCTCTCGAAGTTTCTAAAAACATTAATAATAGATATGTTTGAAACATGATTATTTCATCTGAAATTGCTTCTTGCTCTTGGTATTTGGATCTAAAATGGAAGTAATGTCTGAATGAAAAGTAATGCGTGATGGCATAGTTCAAAAAACTGGGGATTTTGGAGGCGTATAAAAGGGGTCGGGGATGAGTCATATAACGCGTAAGTGATTACGTAGGGTAAACAGAATGTTCAGCACGCGCGGTTACGTATTAACAAAGGTTTCATTCCAAGATTTATATCAGGTATAATAGAGGAATTTCATGATTTGTCTCCATGGATCTATATGTTACTCATAGAAAAGTACTTGGAGAAATTAAATGGTGTGTTTTCTTAATGGTTTGATTTATTTAACCCCTTTGCTTACAAGCTATTGGCAAGAAATTCGGATCATCCGTATTTGACGAATAAGTGATAAATATGGTGACGTTGCCATAACCTAACCGCACGGTAGAAAAAAGGAAACGAACGATACGGGAAAAAAGTAGAACAAAAAAAAAAAGTAAAACTATATAATAAATAAGTAGTAAGCGTGATAAGAGAGTAGAATCAAAGTATAGTTCTCTTTTCACTCTTACCCTACCTGTTTTCTCTCGCTTTTATATGCATATAATAGAAGGATACGTCGCAGGTAAAAAAAAAAAAAATTACGAATAGTATTTAAATAAACGGAGTCAAAAGAGAAAAACTTAACATTTCGTAGGGTTGCATCAAAGCTTCGCGATGATGGGGAGAGAGAGAGAGGAAAGAAAACAGAGAGAACGTGTTTGAATTTATTCCACTTGGGTTTGGACGCAGTATTACGTCGTTGATCGTAATGTGGTAAATTACAGCCGAAATTCGATATCTACTGTGATTGTCTGTCACGAGGACTGTCACGCCGAAAGTTCGGATCTCGTTTAATCAGCTTATGTTGTTCTATTCCTTCTCTTCGATCTTCGTTTTTTGACGATCTTTCATTCATTCTATTAAACAGGAAAGTACTTTCAAAACTGTCAGGAGATGCACGATATTTCTTCGACAGAGAGAAGTTTATCAGACAATCTTTGAGAGTATTTTGTTGTAAAAATACTTATTTTCTTTGAGAAACGAACTTCCCCATTTTTTTTTTCTTCTCCAGCTGCTATGAGCGTGCTTAGAGCTGACAGTTGCGTAACTTTACATTTCAGTAGAAACCGTAATCTACTGCGAAAAATCCGCGGCTGCATAAACTTTGGACATACGAATATCTGCACTTTGGAAAAAAAACTTGTTCATTATGTAACTGTCATTCACCAGCAATGAAATTTTAGAAAATGGAAGAAGTTTTCGGTCAAACTTTCATACAGAAAAAATGTCAATTAGCCACTGGAATTTGATTTTTTGTTTAGAAATAAGTGAAAATTATGTTCTTTATGAACTTTTTTTCTAAAAATACAATATTTCTCTTTCAACCTCTCAGCGTAGAAGCAGGCAGCGGTACTCAATCTGCATCAAGAAATTCCGAATTTTTCTCTGACGTGAAACATTTATTACCGGAAAATTTAAATTTCACTGTATAAATTTTAAATTAAGTGAAGAATTTTTACCGTATTATTAAAAAAAAAATGTTTCATCATACGCAAGATTTTTCGGTTTCATAGTATCAAAGTTAGCGAGTTAATTGGCAGAATGCAGTTTCGCCAAAAGCTCCGTCCCTCGTAACGTTTGTGTTTTTACTCATAGCAATCAATTGTTCCGTGCTACTTTGTAAAGTAAGGGATTTTTCTCATATATACATTATTACTTTTTCTAATTTCTTTTAAGGTTTTAGTATATTATTAAGCGTTATTGAGCGCTCTGACCATATTCAAGTTATAGCTAACATATTTGACTAATTAAAACTTCAAAAATCTGCTGCCGAAACACCTGCGGACACTAAAACAATTTAAATTTTTTTCCTTTTTATGGGTCGATAAATTACTCGTACGTCATTGTTTGGCGTATGGGTATGAAACGAGACCATTACACGATTTGAAGCCATTTTAAATTTTATTTTGGGAGAAATTGGCAATACAGATATTTCTAAGGCATTAATGGAAAATTAAAAAAAAAGGATATGTTCCAAATATTTCTGTTTGGCAATTGAAAAACGGTGGCAAAAAGTGACAAGATACAAGAGATGATTTCTTAAACATTATTCATTACAACTTTATGAAAATATGTTTCTTTCTTTCTTTTTTTCTGTACGTGCAATATATGCAATATGAAAATATATTGCACGCTGAAGATTTATTTGAAGCTGCTCCAGGTCTATCATAAAAAAATTTTTGCTATTAAAAGAACTAGAAGACGCAACAAGCTTTTCACTGACTGCTTTCCTAGAGTGAAGTCACGAAAAGTGAAACGTCTTCTGAACTCCACCAGCACAGAAAAATTATGCTATCGTAGCCATCGAAGTAACACTGAGAAAAGTGGGTAAAAGGTGGATTCGGTGACTACAGTGAAATAACTAAATACCTCTCCAAACAGAGGAGCTATGATCAAGAACGTCCGCAGATCAATTCTTCAATATCAAGAGAGAATCAACCGAGTGTGCCCACATTGTCAAAGTCCATTGACCATTGCTCGTGCTTTTACTTGTTCACATCATCGTCATTATACGACCGCTTTTGGTCAAAGTCATCTTTCACTTCTTGACATTTTAAATAATCATAGCGATGCATCTCGAATTCTTAAATTCATTAAAGCTATTGGTTTTTACAACAAATTATAATTTATAATCCATGCATTGTTTTTGTCATTTATATTTTTACTTTCTGGGCGTGACGAGAATAATGTTAATCTTATTTTTAATTAATCATTTGATTCGGCGCATTTCAATCTTGTTGGTTCTTGCGCCAATAAAACCCCTTGTTGTCGATAAGATACTCGCCTGAAGTACCAAAGGATTTTTAGTGGTGTCGTGAGTTCGATACCCGGTTCGTCCTCGTCAGAAACTTTCCTGACACAGGGATATAACAGAAACGGCGATATGACCACAGAAAAATAATGCTAACGCAGGGATTCCCCCCCATCAAGGGGTTAGCGCACCAACCTCTCCATGAGTATATAAAAACAAGGCTGCCGTTCGGACAATAAATTGTAGGTCCCGGTTTAATTAGCCTTCGTGTGCAGCAAATGACCGTGGTGCGACTACAATGATAAAAATGATCAATTCTTCAAAAGTCATCTCCATTAGCAGATCAAGAGCTTGCTTTGGTGATGGATATTAATCTTTCAACCCATGAGTATAAGGCCCGTGATGCACACGCTACTAAATAGCACGAGAACATGCAACTTTAGAGCATATGCAACCACTGAGACTATGGGTAACATTTGAATAAATGTTTCGAATAATCTCATTGGCTGCATATGCTCGGAAGTGGCACGCTTTCGTGCTATTTAGGAGCATTTGTGTCATAAGTCTAAACTCTTACGCCAACAAGCAAGAGACTAAGCGTGAACTCCATCCTGCGTATTACAGGATTAAGGAATCAAAATTGTCATGCTATCCACCTGGCGTCAAAATAACAGAGATAACAACAGAAATCCCATTCATCATCCAGATGAATCCCGATCAAATCCAGATTCATCGAACAGTGACACAGAGCAAGCTTTCTCCCCCTCATTTTTATTAGCATTTTTCTTACTATAAGTTTATTTGTTTGCATGTATTTTTTTTTACAATTATTTGTAATTTTCGGCATGGGATATGGTGGAATGAACACTCAATGTAATTTGTATTGCATGATTATCTTCATGCAGCAGAGTAATGATTGAAATATAAGGAGCCAAATCCACATGTATACATCAGTATTTCATTAAAAAAAAATTACTGAATTCCTTTTATAAACCTTCATTGCAATTTCGCTGTAATTTATGGGATAAACTATGTATTACTGAGCATATATATGTATTCACGAATGATACAAGAGATAGGACACAAAAAACCAATCTCGATCAATTTAAAACAGAGAAAACATTTTTGTCCTCTCACCTAGATGGCCAAAATTACACGCTGTGAGCTGTTCCACAAGCAAAAACATAACTTTAGTTCTTGTTAAACAGTGAAAGATAACATTTCAGGCACGTTATGATCAGATGGACAATAAATCAATTATTTATGGTTCATGTTCGATCCTGATCGTGCTGAAAAATCATCAGAAATACAGTATTTAAAAAAACCAACTTTATAACGGAGAAGAATGTAACGAATAGAACCATTTTATTTTGTCCGTCCGCAATTTCCTAGTCGACTAGTGACAGAGATGTCTTTTTAATGCGAAATGACTAAGGTTCATTGAAATGTTGTTCTTCCGAGTACTTTCACTGAAGAATTTCTTAAAAATCTAAAAAAAACCATTTTTAATGATCTAGCTTTTCAAAGGTGCAGACTTTTGTCGTTTTTTTATAGGTGTTTGGGAATCTCATTAAAACAACATTAACAAGGGGAATGTCACATTATAGTTTTGGTGAACTTTGATTGAAGTTAAACTTTTAAACTTTAAATATTAAATAGCACGCGAATGCATTTTAAGTAGAGGATGAAAAATTCAAACCTTAATGACTTAATATTGATACAAAAACTATTCAAAAATAGGGAAAAACGTATTTCATATTTTCAGTTTAAAACGCCCTCACTGGACTTTCCTTCCAATCCTGATGTTAAACTTGTATCTTAAAGGGTCGCTTACTTTTTAACATGGTAAAAACATTCTCATGTAGATATGTTATTGAAAAATGTTAATTACTCATTGATTTATTTCAAATTTTCACCGCATATATTTAATTGTGTAAGCTATCCTATACCAGTATAAAACTTTACATACCTTAAATACTTAATTTTTTACAATTTTAAAAGGAAACAGCTTGTCCGCATGATGAAATTTCATGAAATCAATGTAGTTGAATGAAACGTGATTTAAAATAAAGGAAACTTCAGAGCATAGAATAATGAAAATATTTTAATATTTATCGTCTCAAAACCAATCTTATTCAAAATTAAATTTAAATAATTTTTTTATAACCTAAGAATAAGCGAATGGATATCTCAAATATATTTCGTCATTTTATGAACTGAACAGTTTCCTTTATTTTGGGTCAATTTTTATTGAATTTTATTGATGTCATGTTATTTTATCATATGTGAAAGCTGTTTTTAATGCGCGTTTTTTTGAAAAGTTGTAAAAAATTAAGTATTATAGACATATGTAAAATTTTATACTGACATAGGATAACATACACCAGTGATGAGCAAACTGTTTTAGAAGCGGGGGAAAAAAAAACAAAAATAAAAAATACTGTAATTCATACTGTATTACCCAGTATTAGCCGGCATGCCGTGAAACTCGAGGGATATCAGCTTTTTGAATATTGGACTGTTTTTGTACCCTGCATGCTGAGAAAAGCGAGTTTCGGAAAGGATCACAATGTGCATTTAACCGATTTTTTTCAATGAATTTTTGAAACATAGATAGGATACTTAAACCTTTTCCAGAATATCTGTGACGAAAATTTCCCGGCGTGCTAGTCTTTCTTCCTGTTTTCCGGCATGCCGGATAAAGTGAGGAGGATACGATAATTGGGATTTTATGCTTAGAGGTGAAATGGCGGAAGTTATTTATACTTTGAAGACTATTTCTCTATTATTTAGGAATCTGCGGCAGGCCGGATAGAACCTTTATGTCGCATATGGCCCGCGAGCTGTAGTTTGCCCATCACTAGCATGCACAATCAAATATATGTGGTAAAAAGTAATAAAGTAGTAATAAGTAGTTTTAATAATATTTCTATATAAGAAAGTCTTTTACTATGTTAAAGAAGGGTAGAAGATCCCTTAATCAAAAGATATACAAACGTTTTCGAATGCTTTCCCATGAAAAATTGCATTTCACTCAGAGAAATGTTTTCCGAGAAATTGTGTGCGTTCTGCGAAACATTGTATTAAGACCAAAAGAGTTTTCTAAACACAAAAATTAATTCATGACACACACAAGTAACAACTCCTTAAAAACAGACACGCACTTGTCTGAGACTCCTCAGACTAAATACACGTTCGCGTCTAGGAAAATGCGAATTTAGAGATTTTCCACCCGGAGAAGATTTAATGGAACGGGAATCGTTTAGTTTAGACCAAACCATCATCAAGTAAACTTTCCACGTTCTAAAACTCCGCCGTTATCAGTGTCTGGAATGTTGACTCCATTAGGTTCTCCCAATAGAAGATTAACAGGAATAGATCCATCGTGAGATGTTACAAGAAGTATTTTCGCTTCCAGATGAATTTCTACTCAATGTTCAAAAAACGATTTTCGGGTAAGAAATCAAGATCGTGTACATAACATCCATTAGTTTAGATACCGATGCAAAGTAAGAGACAGAGATTAGAAGGAATGCTGCTTTGATAGAGTCGAAGAAAAATTTACTTTCCGGAATACTTTCGAAAATGGTGTTTAGAAAGTTAATTTCTGGTAATGGATTTTCTCCTGTTGGTGGTAATTACGGGCTTGAAAATGCTTCGAGAATCCCGTGTTGTTATTGAACAGTTAGCTATCACAAACGCCAAGTTATACGTGATTTATTTCAATTTAGGACAGCGTGACAAGCTGAAGAAATAATGACAACTGAAAGAAATGTTTCATTCTATTTTTCGGTAAACGTTTATGGATATAAACCTCATATCATCGATCTCTGAGAATCGGAAAAACGTATTCTATCGATTGGTATCGATCAGGTCGTTCCGCGATGATTCAGAAGGAAACAGATCTTTAGTGTGATTGCTGCTCCCAGAGAATTTTCAGCCAATAGATTTTTTCACTATGTACTCGAATGAATTTGTAGTCGTGGCATCTTTTATCTGGTCCCCGCAGTGAAATTTTGCACATTCAGGAGATATTATCGTCTTTTTGAAAATGTTACAATTTCATGTCATTGCGAGTATAAATTCATGATAACAAAATAAGTTTACGCTGGCTTTCAAAAGGTCGGTACGTTATACAGCGTGTGCTGTAAGTGCTAATGCGGCTTTTATCTCATCAACCGTTCGTCGTAGAGGTATGATTCCTATTCAAAAAATTTTGAAAAGGCGTTAAAAATTACCCTGTACCAGTTTTCAGAGAGAAAATACAGTGTGTGTGTCATAAAAATTAAGAAAAATTTAAAATTTTATTCGGTCTCCTTCCAATTAGAAAGTTGCTGGCCTGTCTTTTCTGAGCCCCCCCCCCCAAACCCTCCCCCCCCATGTTTTAAACTGTAATAAGTTATTCAATGAGATACTTTAATTCAAAAATCGGAGAAAGTTAGGGAAGAACAGAAAAAAAACCACCTGATAATGCTCCTCTCTCTCTCATTCATGCTGCCCTTTCCCAATTTTCCTCCGATTTTTGAATTCCAATATCTCAGCGAATATTGGAAATAGTGAATATCGGAATATTGGAAATTCCAAGTTTCTGAGATACATACAACTTCCCAATCCGAATTTAGAGGACAATGGGACCGTTTAAAAATTTGGATTTTTTATTTTGTGAAACTGTATTTTCACTCTCAAAACTGGTACAGGGTAATTTCTGAACACCTTTTAAGCATTTTTTAAATCGAAACCATTCCTCTACGACGGGTGGTTGATAAGATAAAGGCCACATTAGCACTTATAGGGCGTCCTATATATTATAACAACATCTATTTTATCTTGCCACTCGATTAGTGGAACTCAAACATCTGGCATTCGGGCACACACTTCCATCTTGTGGAGCCTTTGGTACTCAGTAATGTCGGATATTGTCTTACCAAGTGATGCTCCTACCATTGATGTAACATTTGGCCGGGTCGCTCGTCGATTTCGCTTTTTCACTATAGAAATACACCGATCATCAGAGGTACGGGAGGGGGGGGGGTAAAACTTGTGTTGACCCTGCACAGGTCACTGGAAAAATGTTTGACTTGCTTGGAATTGTTTCTATAACCGAAGTCTATTGCTACAGTACCCAAGCGGAATCGGAGAGTGATTTCCTCGACTGTTACATCCATGGTTGCAGTATCACTTGGCAAGACAATATATGATGTTATTATATGCCGAAGGCTCCACATGAAGGGACTGTATGCCCAAACAATGTCAACGAGGAAGACTGCCCAGTTTTAAAATTGAAATCAAAAATTTTCATTCAGCCCGTTGAAGTCAGAAATAGAATTTTTGTGTGTGGTTCTCGTTGTTCGTGGATATATATATATAGATATATATGATTTATGTAGTTTTCATTTTATTTAGGGCACTGCAACCAACACGGGGCATCAAATGAACTGCAATGACAACAAAAAATAATGCAAAACCAATGCAATGAAATTAAAACATAAAACTTAATTATTATGACTCTTCCATAAAGCAAGCCTACGAAACATTACGATAAATTAGAAAAATACACGTTAAAATTGAAATTAGATAAATTGTATACATTAAAGATTTATTTGCTATTATAAGGATATAAGCTTTCTATAAAAAATGAAATTCAAATTCGAATTTCGAAGCGAACGAAGGAGAAATGAGTTCAACCGGAACTGTGTTTGCTTCCACCGCAATATCAGTTGACATACACAAAAAACAACCTAACGTAGTCCAAAGATCCATAAGCATCTATTATCTTCAGAACATACGTTACATCTGATATTGAAAGAGTCGGAAAAAAATCCGGAATATCAAGACGAAAATGTACGAGTTAAGGCAGTAAAAATTACAGGTTGAATGGCTCCCATAGGAATTCCATGTCAACCTATTTCCTCTGTACATTGGTTCTTATAAGAGAGTAATCGTGTTTAAAATACACCTATCGTTTTTTCGAACTGTTCAATAGTTTCAATTTATATACAATTTATAGGTTGATACCCTGAAACAAAATGGCAATTAGAAAGTGGGCAAAGTGACCCCGAATTTCCTATGGAACCCGTTACCTATTCAGGGTGCATAGGTAACGGGGGGGGGGGGTTATGGAATTTTACTGGTGAACCATTGATCGTAGCGCATACTTCCAGCTAGAAAAAGTATCCAAATAACGTACATTGCTCAGATATGTCATTCATGTTGCAAGGGTTTGTATAGTAATTAAATTGAACCGATTCGTTGGGGGGTTCCGTAGGGGGGTGGGTGCATTTGGGGTGTAGCAGTAGTAGGTAGGGCCTCCAAAAAATGGCTCGGGGATCCATGATGTTCTTAAGCCAGCCACCTCGTTGGACAATTTGCCTGTTGTGGCGTTGTATTTGTATTTGTATTTGTATTTGAAGAAAATTAAATTTTTATACGGAAAAAGCAGGTTTTGAGGTTTCAGGTTCCTGAGCATAGGATACTCAAAAATCAAATTAAAAAGTGGTTGCCCTGTCTCTCCTGATGCCAACTACAAAAAAAATTCACATTTTTAAGTGCAATATTCACCGAGATATTTAGATTCGAAAAACGGAGGAAAGCTTTGGAAAAAAAAACAACAGCGTTAAATACGGGGAAAATGGTTTATCCGCCTATAAGGCTGTTTTCCCCGCCCCCCAAGTTTCCAATGTTTTTTGAATTTGAATATCTCATTGAATATTGCAGTTGGATACATGGAATTCTTTGTAGTTGGCATCAGAAGAGATAGGACAACTTTCTTAATTAGGTTTTTGAAAACAGGGTGTCTCCGTACAAAATTTAATTTTTTTTATTATAATATTTTTAAAACCACTTGCAACATGAATGACATATCTGAGCACTAAGCGTTATTCGGATACTTTTTCTTGTTTTGGGATCAACGGTTTGCCATTAAAATGCAATACGCCCTGTTACCTATGTATCCTGTATATAGCCTATATTGCCCACTACAATAAAAATATTTCATTAAGCTACAAAACCAAAACTTCAAAAGCGTCTCTTCGCCCCAAAACTTCATGTCGTCTCATTTACATGGAAAGCAAATACTTTTTGACGACCGACTGCAGCGCCACAAACGGACAATCAAGTAAGTTTTACACAACGCCAGAAAACTTTTTTTTTCTAAACTGGGCAAAGGCTTCCCATTTGACAGTACCACGTGCTTGTGTTCCTTCCAGTGGCGTCGTTGCGTTACATAAGCCATAGCTTGCTTGGACCTACGTACCTACGTCGATTTTCGTCTTCTAAAGACTAGCAGCCTGCTTTGTTTCAAATACCAGTGAAAAACAGCGTTATGAGACGCAGTCTTTTCTATAGGCTATCTTTAATAATTCATTAGTTTTTGGTTTGGGTGTTACCTTTTCGAAACAAACCTTGACGTGACTTGTTCACGTCCAAAAACTGACGAGACTGAAATTCGCAAGAGCGAATAATTGGCAATATCTCAACGAAAACGGCAGAATAATAAAAGAAAACATAGTCGGTCTAAATGTTATTTCATTTTACTATATTCAACGCCATCTCAACATGTGCATAACAAAAACGCCTATCAGTGATGTTTATTTTTATACAGACGATGTACTCAACTCGTTTTTAGAATAGGGTTCTTAACAAATGCATGGATTCAAACTTTTTAATGCTCGATGATCATTGATTCATCATCAGTTGACAACAAGAAAAGAGCACCAATCGGAAACGATACGGAGTGAAACGTCAGTTTTCGGCAAAAATTTCATGCTCCTGCAAACACACCAATTTCTGACTATCATTTCATTTCTCAACTACATCATTTGAATCTCAAATTCCGGAGAAGTAAACATTTCAATGGAATTTTTCCTGTTCCATGAATGAATTACAGATATTGAACTTGACTCGTCTGACACAGAAAAAAGACAAAACTTTGAATCGCATTGACTGTATTTTGAGTTGCGCGTCTGTTTGGGAATAGGACAGAATACATTTGATGATGCACTTTTCCTTTCAAGTATTCACAACTTCTCCGCGTTGTTAGACTTAGAAATACTCATGTATGATGGGGGAAATGAAAAGAAATTGACGTAATTTGAATTACAATCGCGAACTTTAGTTCAATAAACTGAAAGTGATTGCTGCCTTGCTCTTGAAATGAACTTTTGTGCATTGTAAGAGTGCGTCTCTTCATCTCTCCAGATTTGAAAGGCACTTATAAAGGCGATACGTCTTCAGGGGATTGCCCTTAATGAAGGCAGTAGTTGTTCTCTTCAGAAGTTGTTGGTAGTGAATGAAGAGTTCGAGTCGATGGTAATGAGCCCTCAAAGGTAATAAGTATTGGATTCGTCGAACTTTAAACTATAGTTGACGAGTTGACTCTATTTTTTCCTGAGGAAAATGATTCCTTGATCTTCTATGTAGTGAAAAATAATTCTTTCAGAACTTCAACATTTTTTGCACGCAAACACTAGCAAAAGAAAAAAAATATATACTTTTAACAGATCTGCGATTGATTTGTTCAATGGCAACACAAAAACATGTGACTAATTTCCTTTATTTTTCTTATTTCGCACAGTATCTAACGCATGCAGCTGATTTGCTGCATGTACATTTTTTTAATGCTCTTTCGATTGCACTCTCATTGCAATTTGGCTTCATGTAAAAGTCAGTAATATATTGGTCTCTTTAGAATAAATACAAATACATTAATGTTGAAAATGAACTTGGGGAAGTTGAATATAAAATTGTCGAATATATCGTCCTTAGAATACAATTTTGTACAAGTTGACGATAAAAAATCTTGGCATCGTTGACGGTTTCTTCAGATTTCTGGCATCGATTTCGGAGCGTATTTTCAAATTTATCGCGTAAGCCCGCCAATGTGTTCGTCATTCAGTTAAAGCAAAATTCTGTAGAACTGTTTTGTTTAGATTAAACATTAAAATTTAATTTGCTTTTCATTTTGTGCTTTATCTTCATTTTTGAAGAACTATAAAGTTTCTGTAAAGGACTAGGAAAATCACTGAAGGGTAGTATCACGGTCATATTATCTCCAGTTATCTCGTGGTATATCGAAATGTTGTAAACATTCTGAATCCACAATTTTAAGCCATTATTGGCATTCCAAAGTCCCATGCCTCAGGCGAAATATACGTATTACAGATATCAAGAGGTTATAATTCAAGATATCAATTCTTCGAACGAAATTTAAAACGATAAATCGGATGTGCGTGCCAAGGATTTTCATTAATCGAATCGCGAATAATTCTTCGCATAATTGTGGCCGATAACTAACTATCGCGAATCCCGAATAATTGCGTTTTTAGCGTTGGAAACGGCACATGATGCGTGATGTCATCGTAAATGGCAAATTAATTAAAATTTACATCTCCCTTCAAATCTGATATGCTAAAGAAAATTCAGTTCAGTTTGAAATATTTTTATACAACAATGCGCGCCGCTATTCGACATTTCTGGAGAGATATTAGTTATATTATTTTAAAATTAATATATGTGTAGGAATGTGATTTGAATGAAGCGTAACTCTCTCTCTCTCTCTGATTGGAAAATAATTACTAAGCAGGTGAGTTGTCATGATCGCTTACGCCCCTGCGCAGCCGGATATTTTAAGCTTCTACGAATGCACACAGTCTAACTTTGAAACAAATCTGACATATAACAGATAATTTTTTCGAAGCGATAATTTCCAACCCAAAATTTTGCAGATACATATGATTACACACGTCTAATTATGTTCATGATGTTTAATATTCTTTTTTTTTGCATCAAAATAATTGACCTTGGATGCCAAGAAAATACTGCTGGAGAAAATAGTGTTAGGCCGGGATTACACTATAAAAGTTTTTTAAAAGTGCTTTTGTATAAACCTTGAAAAATACAACGAATAAGCTGATCGGTTACATTCGAGCAAATGCAAACGATCAGTTTAATGGTTGTATTTTTGAGCTCTATAAAAGCACTTTTACAAAACTTTTATAGTGTATTCCCTGCCTTAGAGAAATCTTTTCGTGGTCAATTTAACAAAATATCTCATTTTCCGATAATAAAACACTGGTTTCCGTTATACACAGGGTGTCGCATAAATTCGTAAATGGTTTAAAAATTTAAAGAATCGGTATACATATTTGAATACGGTTCGTGAAAAAGTTATTCTCGTGAACAGTAATTTTTTTTGTACAAGAAAAAAAAAATCTGAATTTTACCGATAGAGGGCGTTGCATATCGGTCCGGCAGGAGTGAATGTACCAGAACCTTTCTTCTACCACTTCTTTGTCCGAAACGAAACGCTCCTGAAGCTTCAGCTGGTGATTCGTGGCTTCGGAAATCAAAAACAAACCTCCAATAGTGTTTTATCTTGACTTATATCAACATCACAATACATACCTTAAACGCCAACAGGGAAATTCAGAAATGCGCTGTTAATCAATCGTAAACACTGGTTTTCATTTTTCCAGCGATTCGCTTTCGCGTACCACCCTCTATATCGACAAAAATTAAACTAAGGAAAAAAAATCCCCTTTGTGAGGATAACTTTTCTTCAAACCGCATTGAAATATACCAATTCTTTCCATTTTTATGAATTTTCAAAAAATTGTTTATGAGTTAAAGGGACACCCTGTATATTCAAAAGAGAAGGCAACAACTTTTTAAGTAAATGACTTATCCAGTAATTTTTCAGTTGAGTTCAGTCGAAATTAACTCTATTACGAAGTTTTTGGTTCTAATCCCGGCTCAGCGAGATTTTTCCCGGGGTTTTAAAAGCCTAAAATATCGCAAATGTTGGGATTACAGTGTCTGTAAACTCCACTAAGTGCTTTCGGTAATTAAGCCCCGAGATAAGTGAGTAAGCCAACCCGAGCATGCATTTTTCGGGAGAGAAGAGTGCTGTTGCTCTCCGTTCTGTTTGCACTGGTGTTACACACGACATGAGTATGGACACACTTTCTAGGAATGAACTAGAAATTTCTAGGATTGAGGAGCAGAAGAATTTTACAGATTTTGAAAAGAGTTCGCAAGTATTTATTCAAAAAATCTTTTTTGAGCGTTCTCGATATACATCATAAATCTGGAGAGACAAATCATTTTCCCGCTACTCGAAGGCATTTAAGATACGAGGGGTTGAGATGCCGTCACGCTAAATAATAATTAGCGCTAATGTATTCCGGAATGGGCTCATTATTTTCAGATAACTCTCGTTGCAATCAATGATCAGTATCTAAACACACATGTTGTATTATTCAAATTAAATTAAGGATAGGCAGATTTTTTCAATAGAGGGGGGTCATTCAAGTATTATGTCAGCATCGATGTAGGGGGAGGGGGGTTCGGGTTTTCTGACTTTTGAAGACAAATGGGAGGAGTTTGAATGATGATCAAACATCATCAATAACCCTTCATAAAAATATGAAATATTCTTAATGACATATTCATTGGGAATGTCAACAACAAGAAAACCTTTTCCTAGTTCGAAGGCTTCCGAACTAACATTCTACCCATTGATAAGTCCCCTATAGAGTCACATTAATGATTTCGAAATGTTCCGCGGACCCTTCAAGTGCTGTGAAAATGTGCCGCGGGCCGCTTAAGTGCTCAGGAACTGCGCCACGCGTCACTCAAGTGATCCGTAATTATTCTGCGGTTTACTTAAGGAATCTGGGAATGTGCCGCGGATCACTTAAGTAATATGAGAATGTACCGCGGGTAGCTTGAGTGATATATAACTGCACTGCTGGCTCACTTAAACTGCTCTATAACTGTGCCACACGTCATTTAGAGGGAATCGCTAAATGTGCCACAGATGCGCTGAAGTGTTCTGGAACTCTGCCGCGGGTTACTCAAGGAATCCGTAAATGTGTCGAGGGTCACTTGAGTGATCCGTGAATGTGCCACGGGTCTACTTGAGTGATTTGAAGATGTGCTACGGGTCGATTAAATAGGGTCAAAAATAGCTAAAATTCTGCTGACGTAATACTTGAATGGCCCCAAAGGCATCGGAAAAACGTCAACGTACTCTTGACGCTGAAGTTGGTTTTCTGTGGTTCCCAACTTCAAGGCGCAAATGCGAGCCGATCTCCCCGTTAAAAAGTCTCGCCACAGAGAGCAACAGTCCTACAACGATAAATCATTCAATCATAACACTTCACTCATAGTTAGAAAAACTGGTGGCAGATGGCAGCACTACACATAACAAGCATTACAGAGAAACAAACAACATTCACGTCAGGTTTCACTACACGTACACGCACATTCCCGCATGTACCGATTCGTTGGGGGTTCCGCGGGGGGGGGGTGTGGGTGGGGTGCATGTGCGGTGTAGCAGTAGTAGGTAGGGCCTCCAAAAAATGGCTCGGGGATCCATGATGCTCTTAAGTCAGCCACCTCGTTGGGTAATTTGGCTGTTGTGGCGTTGTATTTGTATTTGTATTTATGACAAATGCTGATATCGATCAGAAACATGTAGTCTACCTACGCATGATCATCCTTATTATGGATTCGGAAATGTCCTGATGCACTGACAAGTGCTGTACTGAATAACTATACCTATAATGCTAATGCGAGTGGTGTTTACCGTATTTTAGAGCTGATTATGAATTCTAGAACAATCCTTCAGGGAATAATGTCCAATGTGTTCGAAATACGACACTGCGCTTCTTCATAGCCTGCATGCTAATGGGCATCAGTTCCCATGTTGACTATGGCATTAGTATCCGGCACGTGCCTTTGAAATTCCAAATACCGCCCTCCGTAATCCGAGTAATAGATTCGATGATCATCGAATGTTGAACATGAAAGACTTCAACGTGTCTCGATACCTCAAAAAATTAGATTAATAACTGCAAAAAGCTGGTTCGAGCCTGATGAAGCCCTTTCAACAATGGCCAAAGAAAGTACAGTAAAACCCCTCTTAAAGGGCAACCCCCCTCAGATGTGTTCACCTTTTTTTTTACGTTCAAATAATTATTTTCCCGTGCGTAATAAAAGTGTGCTTTCCAAATCCCTGATTAACGGTCACTCCTCTTTTATGGACGACTTTCTTTTTGTCCCACCAGTGTCCGCAAAAGTGAGGTTTTACTGTGAAAAGAAAACATGGGCCTCTGATATAACTCACAGTTTTTTACTGTCTCAAAAATTGTTCCCTTACAGGCGCGTGCGATATTAGTTTTCAAAAATTAGTTAGATTCTGTACTTAACTTAAATCTCGTCACTTTACACAATCGTTATGGATATCGGAACACTACAGTGAAACCTCACTTTTGCGCACACTGGTGGGACAAAAAAGAAATTGTCGGTAAAAAGAGGAGACCATTAATCAAGAGTTTGAAAAGCATACTTTTATTATATAGAGAAAATTACTATTTGGTCGTAAAAGGGGGTGATCGCATCTGACGGGTGTGCGTTAAGGGGGGGTGGATGACCACAACTGACGGGCGTCCGTTAAGAGGGGTTTTTCTGCATAAAGCTTGTAATGCTACCAATTTATACACGTAATGACTGAATTCTATTCTATTCAGAACTGATAGAAGCTCTTCCTCTTCGTTTGCTAAATTCAGCGGGACTCAGTCAAATATTTTAAATTTGTACTGAGAACACTTCATCTCTTCCCATACCAGAGCGAGTTATCTCGGCCTAGAGTAGATGGAAGAAATACATTCGAGCTCGCTATTTCTTCTTCCTCTCATCGAGACCCTCCTTTGATAAACAGGGCTAACTGGCCACATTTCGGGAACGGTTATCCTGAAACCATATATACTTCAGGAATCTGTCCTGAACGAATGATCTGTAAAAGCAACCGCAGCCAAATTTTGAAAATTGGAGAGGGAAGTCTGATCTTTTTCTAATGGGATCCTAAAACTGCTGTTTGAATTTGCAATATCAACTTGGTCTGTTTTTTGAACAATGATGAACGAATAGATGGAGATATTCCGTTTTTTGTTGTCACATCGCTTTTATTTACTCTGGCATAAATTTCAGAAATGATCTTGGATTTTCTAAAATCGGAAACTGTTTCATTTGATGACACTCATTTTGAAACAGAAGAAATACGAATCATTCCTCGCTTACCACAGACTTTATTTCTTTGTCACTCACCGTGTTGCTTACATTTTCTTGCCACACCCCCTCACAAGCCATGCAGGAGCAATTTTAGACATTTTTCAAGTGTAAGCTAATACTTCATTGGTGATAAAAAATCACCTATCGCCATCGGCCCACCTTCAGTTGGCGCGTATTACGGCGGCGTTTTTTTTCAATATCCGGCCCTGAAGCCAAAGAAGAAGAAAAAATGTTACGATATCATTTTTGCAATGTTCTGTAGTCTTGTGTTGATTTTCAGAAACCTTTATTTTGAATTCGCTGTAACAGGTTTTTCATTTCGTAACATCCGGATTCGCAATACATTATTCCAATGGAAACTTATTTGTGGGGGGGGGGGGGTTAGAAAAGTCTTCGTTATAACGAAGTTTTTGCTATAACGGTATTCGTTATAACGGGATTCAACTAGATATAGGGCGAGAATGAATGGCAGGGACGGGAGAATGGAAAATCTCCACTTATCTCTCTATATTCTATTTCCTGAATGTTAGCAAAGATACAAGTTTCTTGGATATATCGTTGGCGCTTCAACTTTGAAGCGTTCAAATTGATGGCCGAAGGCCTGTACGTAAAAGGAGTTGAAGTTTAAAAAAATATATATTGTATGTTCCACCGAAAATTTCAGGAAAAAATGTAAAATTTCTATGGGGCTCGTTTAAAAATGTAAGTTAAGTATGAAAAATGATCAGCAAATTGAGTATGATTGTTTTATGATAACTTATCCCCCTCCCCCCCGACTACTGAAAGTTAGTTTGAGGAAAATGCAAAGAATATTTTATTTTGTACCGCCTCCCAATCAGAAAGTTGTCAATTTCTATAAAATTTGCGTCTCTATCAAAACATTATTTCTATAAAAATTGGATGAAAATCCACCGAGATATAAGTGATTGAAATTCTTGATTTCCAACATTTTGTAAGTGTTAAAACAAGTCTGAAAAAAAAATTCCACGATTTCAAAAAGTGGAAAAAATAAATAATTTCACTCATCACCTCAGCGAAATTTCATTCAATTGTCAAAAGATAAATTTATTTTCTATTTTTTTTTAATTCCTTGAGCTTACGTACACTATCCAACTTAACTTATGCAGCGTGCTTCAAGCACACAATTGATATAAAAGATATAATTTATACGAAAATTCTCGATTCCATTGCTAATGCCTTATCAGGAGCTAGAAGAATTTTCCACTTCAGGATTTCGTCATTAGATTACATTCAATCAATACCAATAGCGTACGCACTGGTAGAAAACTTTCTGGGAGAAATACTTTTCCTTATCTCCGGAAATTCGCAAATTGCGAGATGATTAAACTCTCAGGGATTCTTCCAGTAAATGTGCCCAGCATTAATTAACTTATACTTTCCGAATAAATAGCTAAAAATATATATTTTTTTTCCCGGTAGCTTTTACGGAATGAATGAGCATTTAATTTTGGGAGAAATGTTTATTCGGTAAAGAGACTTTTATTGCATAAAGTCCATTACTTAATTGATGTTTTTCTCTGTTGAACTATTCCTTGCATTTTGCATAATTAGCGCTTTGAAAATTTTACTTAAGAAAATTATTATCTTTCATTCGTTGGAAGGAGGGCAAATGCCATTCTGAGAAATAGTACACGGTAAATAGCTACACTCGACATTATTCACAGCTGTTGATGCTTTTCGGAAGAATTAGAAAAAAAAATTAATTTAGAAAAATTTACAAGTCTGTTGGAAAAATGCTTCTGGTCTGGATCTGGCAGTTTGTGATAAACGACAGGTAACTATCAATCCCGTACATATAGACACTTTTGTCCCCTTTTCAAAGCAGTCGATTGTCGGCGTATTGATAATGCTTGGTCCATCCATCCCGTCGAAAATTTTGAACACTTCGATCATATCTCTCCGACGCGTGGAAGAACACGGGTGTCGGAAAGATACGATGGAAGTGTTCAAAATATTCAACGGGATGAATAGGATGGACCATGAATTATTGCATCGTCAATCGATTGGTTTGACAGGTGGTAACCAGTATCGATTGACATGGCGCCTGAGTGGCGCGGTGGTAAGATGCCCCTCTACCACTGTGAAGGTTTCTGTAACGGTGCTGGGTTCGAACCCGAGAGAGGATATAGATAAAATATTTTCCCTAACGAACTTGAGGTGACCACCAATAGACAGCGCCTTCATTTCCAACCCATCTCATTAATGACATTAAATTGCAATATAGCGATATGGCCAGGTTTGATGAAGTAGTAGCGATTGATAAGAGAATTTTTCTCCTATAAAGGGTTGTTATAATATAAATGGAATAGCTTACCCCCTTGGAGTGGTAAATTCAATTTACACGTTTAAAAATAAATACGATAAACATGTTGGATCGAGAAGCTGTATATATACTTAGATATAAGACAACAATAAATATCTTTATGGGCATATTGCAGTGTATATAAAGTCTGTATATAAAGTCTTTATTTTTTATGATTGCGTTTTTAACTGGGGGTTGCTATATTTTAGAAATATATGACATCCATATTTATTATGGTCAGTTTCTCTCATCCACCTCGTTGCGCATTTTGCCTGTTGTGGCCTTGTATTAGTATTCGATACAAAGGATCAGACAGTAATAAGATAATTTTAATATGCGGAAGTTGATTGAAACATGGAAGGAAACACATTCTTATAATGTATCTGAATTATCACGATTTAAAATTTTATTTCAATGATATAATGCTGATTTCCGAAGAAAAACCAGAGTTTATCATTTTCAGTTTTGGACTTTGATGCAGTACCTTTGAGTGGCTGCGAAAAACAACAATGTAAAATCCCTATCAAGATGCTGGTAGTTGATTGATGGATTTGGTTGTGTGAATTGGGTTGATTTGGGTGCATAGACTGTTTAGTCTAATCACAAATCTGGATATATGTAGTATCTTCCAGCATCTCATTGTGTCCTTACAGATCATCTTGCACCGAAATGCACAAATTTTTTCCTGGATATAAGCTGGTGGTGATACTCATGGGACTTGACTGTGTATATACGGGGTGATTACAAAACTTCCTAATTCCCCTTGCGCATCTTACTGGTGAACTGTTGAACCTAGAGAGGCATACTTCCTAATAAGATAAATAATTCTCCAAATAACGTATAATACTCAGATACGTCATTCATGTTGCTAGGGGTTGTATAGTTATTAAAATAAAGTATATATATATATATATATATATATATTCAGTTTTTGAATTCAAATATTCCCAGCGAATATTACTAGAAACGTGGATGTGTTTTTTTTTTTTTTACTCAGAAGAGGCACAGCAAGAACTTCTTCATTTGGATTTTCGGGACAGGGTGTCCGTATGAAAATTTAATTTTTATATTTTACGATCTCTGTGTGTGTGTACAACCTTTTGCAACACGAATGACGTTTCTGTGTTCTTTGGATACTTGTTATAATACGACGCATGCCTCTTGGACCAACGTTTCGCCAGTAAAATGCTTGCCGCATTTTTACTTGGATGGGGGAATTATAGAACCACTGTATATGCAGTACATTTTTGTATGAAACAAATTCATTCCGATGCGGAAAAAAAACGAAATGTATATTTTTGGAATTTGTTTATATATACACCATAAATCTTAATTAAATAAATCTAGAGAGCAATAATTGTGTCCTTATAAGCGTCACAGCCGAGTGATACGCGAATCTGAGTCGAATATGCTAATGAAGAGGCTGTAAGCTGAGAATGACAAATTATACCGTAGGAAATTAAATACTGCCAGGTGCTCTATTATGCAAAATACGCATGCGGACAAACGATATCTTCATTCTTGCCGAAAAAAAAGTTAAACAAATGGAGCAACATCCCTCAGTGGACATCAGCGTATTCATATCATCATTCATTCAGAGGTTCCTACAAAACTCGTGATTCGAGGAATTTCAAACCATGAATTATTTATACGCTCTACACTTTGTTATTATAATTCGATTAAACAAACGCGTGTTTCACAAATTGCACAAGCGTTTCCATTCTAGCAGATGTTACTCGGTGTAAAAAATCCCATTTTACCGGGATCTCTAAATTATACCGATCGGATGATCATTTATTAATTCAGTATAGCGTGATAAGCGTGTTTCTTGATTCCCGAAGAACGTGACGTGTTCATTTGTAATCACACGCATCCCCCCAATCTTAACACGAGTTTCGACATTACCCATCAACCTGAGATTTATATGATAATAGGATGAGCAGCAAATAGGCAATTTGATTTGATGGTCGGATATTTGAGGGGGTCTCGTACCTTTTAACTTAGTGAAAAACTATGCACCAGTACAAATATCATTAAAAATACTACTTAAAAACATTGATTTATTTATATTTTTCACACATATTTTTGATTATATATGCATCCTATATATCAGTATAAAGTTTAGAATATCTCTAAGACCGGGATTACACTATATAAAAGTCCCTTTATAAAACTTAGGGAAAAACAGTCGATAATCGTACCAATTCGCTTCAATGTAACCAATGCGCTTATTGGTGGCATTTTCAAGTTTTATTAAAGAACCTTCATCAAACTTTTACAGTGGTACTCCCCGAAAAATACTTAATATTTTTTTTATAAATTTTCAATACAATGCTTTATAAAAACAGCTTTGGTACGTGATGAAAGAGCATTACATAAATGTAACTGAATAAAAGTTGATTCAAATTATATAAAGAAAACTGTTCAGGTCATGAAATGAAGCAAAAGATTGAGATTTCATTGACTCAATCTTATTTAAAATTAAAATTTAAATTTTGAAGTTCAAAATTTTTTTTTATTTAATAATATTGGTCAATGAAATCCGAATCTTTTGCTTCATTTCACAAACGAACAGGGTTCTTTATATAGAGGGTGCCTAGCAAACAGGGGAGTTTGGCATTTCACTGGCAAACAGTTGATCTTCGAAGTATATTTGCAATTAGGAAAAGTTTCCAAATAACATGTAGTACTCAGACATGCCATTCGTGTTACAAGGGGATTGTAAAGTTATCAAAAAAAAGAAATAACTTTTTATAAACTGCAGGTGTGCCCCAAAACTCAGAAATTTCTTGTCCGTTTCTCCTGATGCCAACAAAAAAAATTCCATGTTTGTAAGTGCAAAATTCACTGAGACATTTGAATTCGGAAAAACGGAGGAAAGTTAATAAAAAAAAACTGCTCTAAATGCGGGAAAACCCGTTTTACCCGCATTTAACGCTGTTTCCCCCCCCCACAATTTATTCGTTTTTCAAATTCGAATATCTCAGTGAATATTGCACTTAGAAACGTGAATTGTTTTTGTTGGCATCATGAGACATAGGGTAACTTTTTTATTGTCCTTCGGGGGCACCCGAGAGCTGTATAATAAGTTAATGTTTTTAGTTTACTATAAAATTAATTTAAATTAATTTATATATATATATTTTGCTATAAAATTATTTAACTATACTACTCCTTGAAACATTAATGCCATATATGAGTACTACGCGTTTTTTGGAAATTTTTTTATAATAGTAAGTATACCTCTATGTGATCAACGGTTCACCAGTAAAATGTCATACTCCCTATTTGCTATGCACCCTGTATATATACAGGGTGGTAACTATCGACCGCCCAATAAATACACACGTGATTCCTTGTGAAAAACTAATGAAGAAAAGTGTTTTAAAGTTCTTATATCATACGAATATTAAGAGATAGATAGATAGAACCGCTCACAGCCCCGGACTGATGCAAAGCACCTTACTTCCGTTACCTCAAAGAGGCAGAGTTGTGTCGGAAAAGTTAGCAAAGATTTATAGTGGTGGCTCCCCTTGCCCCGTGCTCGCAAGTTTCGAAATACTCGCGTCGTTCTCCCCATGAAGACAGCCATCAACTCGATGCAACATACAAGCCATTAAGAGAGCTATAACGTTTTGGAATTTTGTGACGCGTCATTTTTTCTAACGGTCAGTTACCCGTCAAACACCCAACGGAAGTAAATTTCTTCACCAGCAGAGGGTTGCAAGTTCTTTGAAAATGAACTGAAGTATTCAATCCCGTTAGAAGCCAAGTTTGATCATCATCTTTCACGATTGGCGCCTTTTCTCTTCCTGAAGAGTAATGTTAAAAGCTCTCTTGCATTATACATAATAAATTCGCCCCACTGTAATGAAAATTTTATCACCAGATTTGTAATGTGTTGGCCAAATGAGATTCATTTGAATATTTTTTTCCAAACCAATGCTTTTTTGCCAATTGAATCAAGTTCGTTATGTGGCAATTTGTTCTCCTTCACTATCAAGTCTAATGTTTTGGTGGGGAGGTGCTTACAGTGCATACGTGCTTACTGTGCGATCTTTTTTTTTACGCTGTCGTTTTAATTAGAGATTAATTGTTAATTAATAAGACAAGACAATATTTTTTGAGAAATTTTTAAAATTTCTCAAACTTTCAATGAAGGATGTAAAATAGTAGCTTCTTGGTAAAAGTACGACTGGTGGAAACAGTAAAATAATAACAACGATTCGATCGGAAACTTATACTTAAACTAATTGTTTTGCAAATTGACGTATTCAAAATAATAAGTAGTTTCGGATTTTTTTTTCTTTTGATTATTTACGCGAGTTACATTTTCATACCAAATTCGACATGTTGCAATGAAGATTTTTAATTTCCTAGTGACTGCAATTTATTTTTATCACGCTGTTAGCAAAATCATTTGCCTTTTTTTCGCAAGAATGATTTTGACGATTTCGAAATGTATCTCAGCTTACATGATTCGCGCAGAACTTAGTCATTTTTACAGATGAATTTTCATTTTGGAAGGTATTTATAAGGGCCTTATAATAAGGCTTGATGTCCCGGGTCCCTCTTAGCGGAGACGGACTTCAGGCTCCCGCCGTTCTAGGCACTTCTAATTTTGCAGCCCGTGCTAGATGCCCTTAGCCATTTCGCGTTTCTTAATATTTCCCCCGAAAAATCATGGCCCTCCTCGCCTTAGGTTTCAATTTTCAAAAGAAAGAAAAGAAAAAAAGAAGCCATCTCTTAACAGTTTGTTCTTCTAAATATGGTTTAGACTATTGTTTCATGCATACTCACACATAACATAAATAAGATGCCATAAAACTCTATATTACTGTATTTGTTGGACTTCATTGCGACAATTTGTCGATCGATATCATTCAACAAGCGTATGTGTTAATCAAGTTGATTGTGTTGCAGAATTAAAATCAAAACCCGTGGCTGAACTTTGTCCCCCATATCAAGAGCAGGACCCTAGACTCGGATCTTTCGCGGGCCGTTCTATAGCGAATTTATAGCATGAAAAAAAACGGTGATTGCCCCCAGAGCTAGAGCCCTCTCCGTCTCACCCATGGCGGGACATGGCTGTAGGGTCATCTTAAGACCATCATGAGCTCTCAGACCAAATATCTTTTCTGAGGACCTTACCAGGCAAATTTACATACACATTTCTCGACAATTTGAACTATATCTCATTTTTTGTGAGCCCCTCCTTGAGCTCCCGGGGCCGTGTCCGGGTGGGTCCATGAGTTAAAACGTCACTACATGTGTGTTTGTGGATGCAATATGTAAATCTTCGGAAACAATGTAAATCTTCTAAGTTAGAACTGGAAGAAAAACCTCATCTCAAAGTTGTTCCTCTCAAAACCAACCAAATGGACACAAAAGTTGTGCAACTTTAATCGAAAAGGCAAAACCATTATTGATATTTAAGGTTTTAATATTACGTACAAAATTTTGCAATGCGCTCACGTACACGAAAGAGGGGGGAAAAACTGGGTTGCCTTTTTCTCGATTTCTCTTTTCGGTTTACCATTATTATCCAGTTTAAAAAATGCCAAGTTGTGTGCTTGGTGTACGTTCAGTGAATTTGGCAGGATTCGGAAGTGACGCCATAAATTTTTAAAGCGTTATAACTCATTAATTATGGGTTATATCAAAAATCAGAAAACACTTTTCCCATATTAATTTTCACAAGGAATCACGTGTGTAATTATCGGGTGCTCGATTGTTACCACCTTGTATATAGGGTATTTCAGAAAGCATCACCGGATTTGAAATGTGTATATTACGAAAAATATTGAACACATACACATTAAAGATTAATTTTATAAAACATGACCAATCATAAAGTTTTTTTTACTAACCAAATTAAAGGTGCTCAATATGCCCACCTTGGGATGCACGGCATATGTCTATACGGTAGTCACATTCGTCCCAAACTTTTGCGAGCATATTTGCATTCACTGCGAGTGGATTTCTGTGGACTACGTGCGAAACTGTGTTGGATGCGCTCCACGTTTTCGTTTGACATGCGAGGACTGCCAGGGGTTTTCTATTTACGCAGACAAGCTGTGTCTCGGAATTGTTTATACCATCGCCTAATGCCTTGAGCGGTAGGAAGTTCAACACCAGGGTATTGTCGACGAAAATCACAATGAACAGTTGTTACGGACTCACATTTCGCAAAGTTTAGAACACAAAACTATTTCTATTGTGCAGTCGCCATCTTGAGAAACACCGAAATGGCGGCCGAAGGAAGAGCGTTAGCGCTACCTGTTGGCAATTGCGTGAAACTCGAGATTTTTCTCTTTCTACTTACA
Organism: Pholcus phalangioides; assembly: GCF_987345545.1. Lineage (NCBI taxonomy): Eukaryota > Metazoa > Arthropoda > Arachnida > Araneae > Pholcidae > Pholcus > Pholcus phalangioides. Next base: position 49,708,878 of record NW_028301596.1, on the reverse strand, counting down.
CATTATTCGATCAAAACGGAACGAAAGCTGAATAATTATGATTTTTTTTAATCGAATGATCCTTTTCGAAACATCCTTATTTTGAATGAATTTTTATTGAATTACATTGATGTCAGATGTTTCGTAATGCATTATATTGAAAATTTGCAAAATTTGAACACCAGAGATACGTAAAACTTCATGCCGGCACAGGATAGCATATACAATCAAAAATACGTATATAAAAATATAAATAAATCAATGGTTAAGTGGTGTTTTTAATGATATTTATACTTTTCGTAGCGTGACCCTTCTTTCTGACCAACAGTTTTTATCGGTGACCCCATAGCCTACCAGGACATGCCGATTTTTTACTAGTGAATGTGCTGTCCCGAAACCACTTTTCAGAATGCTTGTTTCGATTTTAATTACGCGATATTGACTTCCAAAGATATTCATATATTTACTTTTTCGATGTACTCAGTGTCCCTTATGCAAGATGGAAGTGTAGCTCGGTGAATGGTCCTTGATTTTCGTATACAGGGTGATTTTAAAATCGGATGATTCTTTCTTAATGATTTTCTACTTTTGAAATCAACCATTTACAAAACTTTTCCATAAAACGTATAGACACATTTCCACCCATATATTATTTAACATTCTATACTCCGTGTTTTTAATTTTTAAGAAATATGCAATTTTTAAATCGAGTGATTCTCTCTAAGTCACCCTGTAAAAGTACCAACTTGATATGCGCCAGAAGTACGAATTTTCATATTCTTTTTTTAAAATCAGTTTTTGGATACCTCGTTTTGCTCTGTAAGTTGCGCCTGAAAAGCGAATGTAACATACGTGTTTTTCAATAATCTCCTATTGAAACACACGTTACAAAAGACTTTAGGAAAATAACTTCCATAGAGTAAGATGGCTAGAGTAAACATTCACAAATGCCGTTTTCCCACGTTCTTCTTATTATTTTTTTTTTAAAGAACATTGCACATGATTCTGGCATGACGGAGCCGATATATTCATTATTGTACAAGTAGAATTTGCTGAATACAACCGTTCTTTAACAAACTTTTAAACATAAATACACTTCCTCATTTTATATTTTGAGTTATATTACAAAATCTTACTTAATCAAAAATTAATTGGTAAAATATAGGTTATCCGGAACATGATACTTGAAAATAAAATAAATTATTTTGAATATTTGCACATTTCGTGATAAAAAAATCATATTTTCCACACGTGCAGTAGAAATTCTGTAAAATTTGTATCACAATATTCACTGAGTATAGTCAAAAATGTCGACGATAGATGACGCTGCTCAAATACAATTAAAATGCGCACAATAACACTACATTTTTGAATTTTTCTGCAAAAAAAAAACCCCCCACAATATTTTTTGATTGAGATAAATCGACATACGTAGGTATTTGTGCATGCTCGTGTGCCATGTAGCACAGGGGGAGGCCAACTTTTTTCCAGGCCGTATCACAATCTGAATTATTTTCGATGCGCGTTCCTCTCTACAAATTTTAACACTGATTACACGTCCCGTTTTTACGGGAGCATTTCTTCCATTCCTGTCAAACCAGACGCGACCCAGGCTCTGTCCCATCCGTTCCAATCCTGGAAAATCCATCGAAAATTTTTCATTCGTAAAAATCTTATTATTATTTCTGTTATTTTCGTAAAAATTTTCAGTTCGTCCCTCTTTAGAGTTATAAAATCTCTTTATTTTTGAGTCGTAAATTAGATTATCGTAATATAGATTGTGTATATACGTATATCGGCAGTAGTTTATCTTGCCTACAGCACAGTCCAGAGATTTGAATTATCCGCTTTAAAGTATTTTATCTGCTACTTCAATTGGTAATGAAGAGTTTGTTTGGCATTAGATCAATGACCTACGAACGTGTCGCGTCTCACAGTTTTGTTTGGATGAGTGGGGACCCAATAAAATTTGCTGGATGATAGCTTGCTCCCCCATCCCAAGAATTCATGGATATACACTGTAATTGTATTATACAGTGCCTGTTCCCTATATGGACGATCCTGAATCTTGTAAGCGTGGGACGCCAAGTAGCTATGCCCAAAGATGAAAAACCGAACAGAAATGCATTATATAGAGTCATCGCATAATTGTCATTTCAAAAGAGTGCCTACCATACTAAATATACGTTTGGCTGCCTACAAGACCATCACTCATAAAAGAAAAGGATTCTTTAAGAGAGATTATTCTTTTTGGAGATAACATCTTTCATTGGAAAATGGAAGAGAATTTATGTTTGAAAAGCGTTCGCGTGCAACTCCTCTTACCATGGCTTGTGGCACATGTGCCGGGAGTTGGCCACCCATGGTGGTTCCCAACGTTTTTGAAGTCGTGGATCCCTGTAGTGAAGGTAAATGCACTGCGGAACCCCCTGTGAAGGTTAATTTTGACGCCCCACTCCCCTAAAATTCAAAATGCATTATTGTTTTTTTTCCAATTCGCATATCATAAAAAAAAATTTAAATTACATTTTCACAGCAGAAAATGTGTCATTCATGCAATGCTAGTAAATGAACCCACAGACCCCTTACAGAGTACTACTCACGGACCCCCCCACCAGTAGTCCACGGACCATAGGTTGGTAAACACTGATACATAAACCTGTTTCCGGAAACCAAAGTAAAATTTGTGAAATTCAAATGTGAATACCCAGCACTGTGAACGGAGGCTGTATCTTGTAGATGGATAACAATAACTTTTGGGAAGAGAGAAAATTCAACTGCCCCTGTGGGGAATCGAACCCCCGTCACTTTCCGGGTGAATGCCCTCGACCACTAGACTACAGAGACAATCAATATTTCGGATAAGTCGCCATGTGGTGGCATCATCAGCAATTGTGAGCTTTGGCCTGATTTAGGTCCGACCGTCCATGTACGGTCCCGTTCAGTGCACATGAGCACCAAGGAAAGATTGAGATATTCGTTGCCTCCGTAGTCTAGTGCATTCACCCGGAAAGTGAAAGGACGTGGGTTCGATTCTCCGTAGGGACAGTTGAATTTTATCTCTTTCCAAAAACATATGTTCGCACAGCCAGCTGTTAAAAACCTTTGTAAAAAAAATAATTTGCTTATAAAACTTATCTTCAGGACGCGCAAAAAAAAAAAAAAAAAAAAACCAATGACGAGAAAAAATTGATAACATAAACCAGTCCTGATAACTATAAACGAATTTTTCTATTTTGTCGTATTGGTTCGTTCCGTTCTTTACAAAAGTGGTAACGATGCCTGAATGAGAACATTATTCGCGATTTTGATAGTTGGCGTCGACTAAAGAATGTAAATTCTTTGCAAGATATTTCCTCTTAATCCAGCCAAAGTATTAAATTTTTCACCCTAGAATAATTTCGGAGCCACGTAATTGATAAACAAAATTCCCGAAGGAAACGTAACGGTCAGTTAAGGCGACTAACTAACTGCGAACAAATTACTAATTTTTTTTTTTAAATTGTCGAAAATGGTTTTATAGATTAATTTGGAAGAATGTTTTACATAGAGACCAAAGCCGTTTTATTCTTATACATACAATAAGTAAAACCAACGCTATGTGACTGATTTAAATCATCTAGAACAATGGTTTCAAAGGCAACAAACAATTTTCAAACGCGTTTTTGGAGAAGATTGATTTTTTTCGTTACTTTATTCTATGAGAAACCAAATTTCTCGAAAACTAGCAAGATATTATCATGAAATTTTTCAAGTGTTTCAGATAGCATTTGCTGCACAATGAACTAGGATATTGTGGCCATATGTTTAGAATTCAATATTTTACAGCTGTTTCTGAATAAAAAAAAATTCAATTTTTCTTTACGAAAATGTACGTATTGTTTCACGAAATCTACCATAACTTAGAGAATATTTAATGCAGTAAACTTTTAGTTTATTGCGTAGAAAGTACACTGCTGGCCACCGTAAATGCAACACCCTGAAGGAAGCATGCAAATAATATGAAATTTACAACATGCATCAGCGGAGGTGAGATATGCAAATGATTAGAATTTCAGCGCAGACGCACGTCAAGCGCGCCAGTGGCGCCACTTCAAAGCGCTATTTAAGGCTTGGAGATTTCGACGATTTGAAGTACGGCAATTGTGTTTTTCTTGTGGTTTTTTCAAAAAAACGATCATCTTCTGATCAAGTATCCGAGTTCGACAGAGGAAGGATAGTGGCCTACCGAGATTGTGGATTATCTTTCAGGGAAATCGGTAGTCGTGTTGGACGAAACCAAACAACTGTAATGGGCGGATATGTGATCGTTGGATGCAGGAGGGTACGACGGACCGACGTGTTCGATCGCATCCACCTCAGTGCACCACTTCACGTGATGACAGGCGTATGGCAGTGACGGATCGCTCAGCCACATCACGAACCATAGCACAGCACATTCAGTCTGTACCGCATCATCCAGTGTCTGCGCGTACCATTCGACGCCGTTTACAGCAGAGTGGTCTGTCCGCAAGACGTCCATAGCTTCGTCTACCCTTGACGCAGAACCACAGAAGTCTCCGCCGCCAATGGTGCGATGAAAGAAGGATGTGGACGGCACAATGGAATGAAATTGTCTTTACTGACGAGTCACGCTTCTGTCTGCAACACCACGATGGTCGGATTCGAGTCTGGAGACACCGTGGAGAGAGGATGCTGAACAGCTGCGTTATGCACCGCCACACTGGTCCTGCACCGGGTATTATGGTATGGGGCGGTATTGGATATCACTCTCGCACTCCTCTAGAACGCATTGCCGGTACTTTATAAAGCCAGCGCTACATCTCCAAGGTGTTGGAGCCAGTTGTCCTTCCTTACCTTCAGGGCTTGCCCACAGCCATATTTCAACAGGATATGTCGCGACCACACGTGGCACGCATTGTCCAAATGTTATTCGTCAATCGCCTGATTGAATTGCTTCCCTGGCCAGCTCGCTCTCCGGATCTTTCGCCGATAGAAAACATGTGGTCCATGGTTGCTCAACGATTGACCCAGATTACATCCCCAGCTGCCACACCAGATCAACTTTGGCAACGCGTGGAAGCTGCTTGGTCTGCTGTACCCCAAGAACACATCCAAAGTCTCTTTGAATCAATGCCGAGGCGTGTGGCAGCGGTGATCTCCAACAACGGTGGCTACTGTGGCTACTGATTTTGGCAGGAACCACACTTCACAGAAGTCTATAAATTTAATCATTTGATGCTTGGTCAACATGTTATCTACAAAATAAATATTGTTGCGATATCTCTTGTCTTTCTTGGTGTTGCAATTTGGGTGGCCAGCAGTGTAGTTATAGCAACATACAGCACCAAAACTATTCGCATATATGCGGAAGTTTTCGGTTTGCAATGCTTGGCGTAAGTGCAGAAAATAAGCTAATTTTGATAACACGATATAAAATATCTCAAAAAGTTATAGAAATATTTCAGATATCTCGGTGGATTATCTTTTTTTATACAGTGCATATATTTTTTAGTATAAAAATGTCCCGTTTATTCAATGAAGCCTACTTTAATTCATAATTTTACCAGAATCAGGGACGAAAGTAATTAATGTAATTTATAAATTGTATTATAATGAATGTTTACTATAAATATCCGTCTTACATACTTGAAAAAAAAAAAATTCGCGAAATACAATTTTAAATCACTATAGATATTCTCCAGTGCAGTGTTTCTCAACCTTTCTGGAAACAAAGGCCGGTAAAATGCATGAAACAATTTGACGGACAACTCGTGTCCCGTATTACGGGACATTCTTGTTCCAAAATTTTTGTTCCGATTTTTTTCATTTGTCCTGTTTTTACAACGATACTTATTCGAATTTTTAACAATTACGAGAGTCGTAATGCGCATAATGCTTTCATAATATTAATTATATTATAAATATTCTTGCGAAAATTATGTAAATAGTCCTTATTTATGATTTTTATGTCATTCTTATCTGTACAAATACAAATACAACGCCACAACAGACAAAATGCCCAACGGTGGCTGATAAAAAGATGCCCATAAAAATATGGTTGTCATATATTTCAAAAATACAGCAACCCAATTAAAAATGCAATTAACACTAATTATAAACAATATATACACATGATAAAATATTATACAACGCCCATAAAGAATAATTATGGTTGTCTTATTCTAAGAATGGATAGCTTCTCGATTTACCCCAACATGTTTATCGTATTTTTTTTTAAACGGGTCAATTGTGTTACAATTTACTACCACCGGGGGTAAGCTATTCCATTTATTAACAACCCTATTAGAGAAAAATTCCCTGCGACACCATAGCCTTGGTGTCCCCTTGGGAAAGCAGTTGATTGGCGGTGTACTAAAAGTTCATGGTCCCTCCTATTCATCCCATTGAAAATTTTGAACACTTCGATCATATCTCCTCGACACCTGCATTCATCCAATGTAAACATACTCAAAAAATGAAGTCTCTCTTCATAACTCAAGCCCTGTGTGCCAATAAGGACACGCGTAGCTCTTCTCTGCACCCCTTCAACCAAGTCTATGTCCCTCTGTAGGTATGGTCTCCCTTACAACATACTCCAGTCCCGGACGAACTAAGCCTCGGAAAAGCGGAAGAATGACTTTAGGAGAACGCGAAGAGACCTTTTTGAAAATGAGACCAAACATTCTATTCGATTTTTTTACCACCGCTGAACAATGTTCAGAAAACCTAAGTCGCTCGTCAATGAGAATTCCCAAATCGGTGACCCTAGTTACATCCGGGATAGTGATTCAACTCGTAAGAGAACCGTGGGTTGTTAAACATAGTCATTATCTTATGTAAAAATAACAAATCAGGCATCTCTCTGTAATTCTCGCTAAATTGGCGGCAAACTTGGCACGTTTCGTGATAGTGCCGATAAGTTGGCGATGCCATGACGCCAAAAGATCCTTGGAGACACTTCTTGATCATTCTCTAGCTATACAAAAGCGCCACCAGAAGAGAACTATATGAGTTTCGTTGAGTTTTCTTGACGACGAGATAAGTTTGTACCCAAAAACAGTCAAATATCCCAACTTCGAAAGTTGATGGATAAAATTTTCAAACATGAAGATTATTTAACTAGAATAAATAGGACGGTAATATAATCTATTCGTAACCTGAATTATTGCTTTCATCCATTTAATGGATAGCCTCTTTTATCATTAAATATTCACGATCGGATAAATCGAATATGTATCAGATGAGAAAAAAAGATAATTCTCTGAATAATAGAGTTTTTATTTCTTTTAAAAGATACTGAAGCATTAAGATACATGACATAGATACTCTCCACCCAAGTTCTATTATCATAAAGATGATTAATGATAGTCTCAGTACACACGTGAAATTTATAAAAAAGAAAATACTTCTGGAATTTTTCAACAACAACACATAGGCTCGATGCAAAAAATATATCATGTAAGTAATTTCTTCATAATGAAGAAAACATGCAAAAAAGCGTCTTATAGAGTGTTAATAAGCGTTAGGAGAGATGTTTTACATTGTAGGCAAATGAGAAAAAATGGGCTGTAAAAATGGTGTTTCGTTACTGAGAATTTTAATTTTTTTGCGCTATAAGGAAACATGTCTTTCAATAGATAAGAACTGTTTTTGTTATATCGAAATTTATTCGTATAGATAATATATACGAGGGTAAGTCATTAAGTAAGTCACAAAATATAATTATAAAATAACTCTCTCTGTCTCTCTCTTGCACAGAGATAATCCATTGTAAACCATTTACTAATGGCCAAACTCCACCAATATTTGTGCACTTATTCCATAGTTTTATCGGAGCCCCAATACCAGCTGCATAAAATTCTTTGGGTTGGTGTCTCAGCCACATTAGGACTTCACCTTGAACCACTCCATCATCTGCAAAGTGTTTGCCTCCAAGATGGTTTCTTAATGGACTGAACTTCATATACATTGATCACAATCTTACATGGAAGAGCAAGTTAAGTATTTGCAAAAACAGACTGCGGCTAGCAACTTATAAATTTTACTATCTCGAACCTTACTTAAGTCAGTCTTTTTTACTAACTCGCACCAACCTCTCGGTGAGTATAAAAAATAAGCCTGCCGTTCGGAATCGGCAATAAATTGTAGGTCCCGGTCTAATTAGCCCTCGTGTGCAGAAAATGACCGTGGTGCGACAAAAATGATCAAATTTTTACTAACTCTTTATTACTCCTTGTTTCACTCACTTCTAATATATGGCCTAACTGCTTTGGGTTCTGACTATCTTTCAACCCTTTTCCCTGTAATCAGTCTCCATAAGAGAATAATTAGAATTATAACAAATGATTTTACTACACCATCAATACAACTTCATCAACATCTCAGAATACTTACGATACGTCAGTTATATTTCCATAAATCTATTCTCCTATTCAAAGATCAATTCTCTTTACCTTTAAATACATTTCGATCTCCAAATACACTAAGTAATATGTATACAATTCCGTTACCTCAGAAAACACACTTCTGAAGAAACAATTTTACTTATCTTATTCCAAAATTTTGCAATACATTACCACCAGAAATCCCTCTCAATACCAATTTATCATCTTTTGAAAAATGTGCCAAGCAATTCATTTTCTCACTTGATGGTATAGAAAGTTTTTAAAATGTTTTTCCGTTGCTCATACACAAAACTCCTAAATAACATCACATTTGAATTTATTTACGCGCTGCATCTAGTTGTGTTTTTGCTTTTGATTCTAATCCAATTTTTTTTTAGCCATGCTTTTGCACCATGTAATACTGATTTTAAATTGCACTCGTCTGTTGTCATGAATATTATTTATTTATCCAGTACTATCCGTTCAAAATTTTGTTTCCCATTCTAATTTTTACTAGTATTTACGAGAATAGGTCTTTTTTTTACTTGACCCCTTGGTAAATATTTTTTTTCTATATTTTCTCATGTCTTTTGTACTTGTTTAATGATAATAAATTTGATTTTATTTGAAAAAAATCGCTTTTGGCAAAGTCGGGGCTGTGAAGTGGATGTTTTGGAATGCCAAAGGAGTGCCACTGGCCCATTTCCAAAATCGAGGTGAACACGTGAATACTCAATTATACTGTGATGCTGTATTGAAGCTTCGGACCGCAATTCCGAGAAAGCGGCTAGGCCTATTGACCAAAGGAGGAATAATTAATGATTCATCTCAATAATGGGAGACCTCAAACAGCTCGCCTTACACAAAAGACAATTAAAAAATTCGATTGGCAACTTCTTCAACATCCCCCTCAGTCCCGACTTGGCACCAAGCGATTTTTATCTGTTTGGTCCACTAGAAAAAACCATCTTGGAGGCAAACACTTTGCTGATGATGAAGAGGTTCAAGACGAAGTCCTAATGTGGCTAAGATATCAACCCAAAGAACTTAATTGGTATTGGGCACTGATAAAACGATGGGATAAGTGCATGATTATTGGCGGATGTTATGTCGAGAAATAAAATAGTTTTGAAGCGGTTATATCTGCAAGTTCTTTTTTAATAACCTTTTGTGACTTACTTAATGACTCACCTACGTATTTAAATTTCTAGAATGAAATGAGATTGAACGTCCATTTAAAAATAATGTTACGGTAAACGCTCGTCACACATAAAGGTTATAAAGACATTCATTGATCCAAAAAAAAACAAAACTGTACGCTTTACTGAAAGTCAAGAAATCGCTTATTCAGAGAATTTAAATATTTGGACGGAATTATAGAAAATAATAATATTTTCATTTGGCTGTAATGTAAGCTGTTGCACTGAAAATGTATCAGGTTAGAAAATAATTATAAAATTTTAAATCATAATCGGGCTTTTCAAGGTCCGAGGACATTACGTTACGCTCACCAGAAATGGCCATGCTGAATGGATGTAAACATGAAAATGCCGATTTTCTACATGAAACAATTCCACTTGTCTGTATATTCTCATCATGTTTGAAGAAAAATGATTCATTATGAATGCCTATTGGATGACATGTTCTTAACTCACGATCAGAAACTTTGATAAACCTTTCTCCTCAATCTGAGGTCATGGAAACCCTCCCCCAGACCTCCAGAAACGAAAGGGTCAGTCATGCAACAGTCACAATCAGGTGCATGAATGAACGCCAAGATTCTTCCACGTGACATATCCCGTTGTCGAGATCTCTTCCAGCCTAACTTCGTGTTGGATACGCACAGGCACAGTATTTATCAGATATCCTCTCGTGTCTGTCGCCTTTATGAGCAAACTATACTAAACTCTACAAATATACCTCGTTAATGTTTGAAGAAAAAAAAGGGGGGGGGGATCGAGCGCGTTGCTGCGTTCAGGCGTTGTACTGAATTGAAGTCTTTTAGCAGCGATAGAGATCAGCATGGCGAGAATGGCGACCAAGTGGTTCGTCCACAACAGTGAGGGTTGCCATTAGTTCCCAGGTTCGAACCGGGTGAAGAATATGGTATTTTAGAAACTTTCTTTAACGAGCTTGAGACGACCACCGATAAATGGCGTCTTCATTTCCAACCTAACTCGTTAATGGCAGCAAATTGAAGTATAGCTAATATGGACGGAGTTGGTGGGTGGTCAAGTAGCATGTCGGGTGTACACGGATGTTCCGGCATGCCGGGAAATTTTAGTCGCAGATTCAGGAAAATTCTTGAACTTATTAACTCTAAAAATCCATTCAATTGACTAAATGCATTATTTAACCTCGCTTTTCCCGGCATATCAGACCCCTGCATTGAAAAATCTAGCTCACAATCGCTGACACTGCCACGAGATGCCGACTTATCCGAAGATGATGTCACTCTCCGACATCCATACCAAAGTTTTTAACAGCTGGCTGATGCGAAGATATATTTAGGAAGTAGAGAAAACTCAACTGCCCCCTGAGGGGAATCGGACGCACGTCCTTTCACTGAGTTAGGTCCGACCGTCCTTGTACGGTCCCGTTCAGTGCACACGAGCTCCAAGGAAAGATTGCGCTATTCGTTGCCTCTGAAGTCTAGTGGTCTAGGGCGTTCACCCGGAAAGTGAAAGAACGTGAGCTGGATTCCCCGCAAGAGTACAGTTGAATTTTCTCTCCTTCCTAAATATATCTTCGCATCAGCCAGCTATTAAAAACCTTCGTACGAACATTGATATCAATCGAGTTAAACTAGATACAAACGTATTTTGCAAATGAGGCTTCAATTCAAATTGCATTCGCTTTTTAGTACCAAAATGGCTCACCCCGCAGCCATCATTAAAACTTCATCATCAGATAAATTAAGTGAATAAGTTCCGAGGAAGTTTCACTTAATAAAATGAAATTAATTATATACAGAGAGGGACGTTAAACGTTGAGCTTCGGCTTAAAGAAATCACTTAAGATGGAGTTTTTTGGAGAAAGAAAAACAATTGCTTTTCAAACTGATAAAGTTGATGTAGTAGCGATAAGCACGGGGGCTTCCCACACCCCGAAAAATCCATTATCCTATAAAATGATTAATGACTACTTGAAAAAAATTACAGGGGGAAAGTTTTAATTAAAAAAAAAGTGTTGAAATATATTTTTTTATGATAAAGGAGGGAACTCCTATCCTTAATCATCAAATAGAAAACGAATATTTTGACTTGGGATGTTTTCGTAAGGTTAAAAATATTGTTTTCCTAAGTAGAATACTAGCCTTATGGATAGCGTTTCGTTCAATTGATGATTACGGGATTGTTTCAGGTAGATGATGTCGATAACTCGTCTCGAGTCATTTTTGATTTGAATACCTTCCGTGGACTCGAAAATAGTGATAATATTGATGTTCTGACGCATTGGGTGTATATTTCATTATACATCCACCATATTTCATTCAGAAAATACAGGAAATTTGGAGCTTAAATATAGCAGAGTACGGAATATCGGCAATTTTAACCAAAAAACTTTGTCGAAAGATGGCGAAATTACCAGTTATTGACCATAAATTATTAATTAGAGGGTAATGAATAATTTACTGGAAATCACAATGTAGTCCACGGAGAGGAAAAAACTTATAATGCAACAAATATGTTTAGATGAATATTTATACGTAATTATCATAATATAATTTACAAGCGATGGAAATTATCTTCATTCATAATTTCAGTAGAGATTGCCAAATATGCTTCCTTAAAAAAAAAACCGGAAATATCACTAAAAATACGGGACATTCCTGTGTAATATGGTAAAATATGAATAGTTTTAGACATTTTGATGGTACGTCAATCACTCGCCTTTCTTCTCAGTGTGAAACCACGGGGCGTTTTACCTCACATTGACAGTATCCAGGGAAGTGGGAAGGGGAAAAAGAGATCGGACGAAACGGGACTATTTTCACCTAAAGCCGGATTTTCCTAGGAGCAGGTTATCTACACAGTGTGCAGCATGAAAGCGCTGATTGGTTAAAAAACGTAATTTCAAGTTTTTAACCAATCAGCGATTTCGCGCTGAGCGCACCGTAGAAAATCTTTTCCTAGGAAAACCCGGCTTAAGGGTGAACCGGTAAAGGACGAAACGTTACCTAGCCGTTATTTTATGTTGTCCTTTCCCAACTTTTCTCCTATGATTTTGAATTCAAATATCTCAGCGAATATTGTAATTTGAAACGTGGATTTTTTTTGTGGTTGGCCTCAGGACAGACATAGCTACAATTTTCTAATTGGAAGTTAAAAGACAGGGGGACCTTAAAATATTTTATATTTTTAATTCTTTGACTCACTGTGTTCCTCCTACTTTCTAGAAACTGAATGATTTCTGAATGGAATACATACATTTGGACATTTTTTTTAAAATTAGAATCATACATCTACGATGAACGATTGATGAGATAAAGGCTGGATAAAGATTTGCAGGACAACCTGTACATTTACTGTTGACGTTTTAATTTCCACATTCGATTCAAACGGGTAAAAGTCATTGAAATTATTCTACAAAGCGGGGTAACTTCAAAATTGTCCCTGTGGGAGAATTTTTATGTTTCCGGAAAATTTTATCCGTACAGCGGGGTATCCGTTAACCGATCAAGCGGGGCTGACTGTATATCAAGAAGAATCCATCCTTGCCGAAAGAATTATTTCCAGCCTTATAGGAAAAATAAGCCCTTTTATTATACATAGGTATGCCAAGCAGGTGCACTTGGGCTCCTCAATAAGTCAGTAAGTATCAGGGAAAATATGCCGGTTAAAAGAGGAGAAATAAGAAACCATACAAATAGCTGAGCAGAAGATCTTAATGACTGTAATGGGAAACTTACGACCATCTCTTAACCATTCAGGGCCATTATCTGTTCAGCCATGTTATTGGAAGTTGTAACCATTACGGTGTAAGAATTGTCTCAGCTTGAAAAAAAAAAGAGTCCAGTCGTATTTCCTCTATTCAGGCGCATTAACTGCTTTTGTATGTTTTATATTACTATCATCGAGCTTAAAAGGACTCATTACGTTTCTTGATTGAAATAGATACCAGATATCCTTCCAGTCGGATAATGTTTCTAATAGAGTTACTGTACACATACGACACACACATTTCTAATTCTTTTCATGTGGGAGCATAAAAAAAATCAAGGATTTAGTTTTTGCGATGAAGTCAAATAAATATGAGGTCGTTCTAAAATAATTTCTAATGGTTCTTGTAGGTGAGGGGTCTTCAACCTTTCAAACGTTGTGGGCCAAATAAAAATTGCCACGAAGCCCGCGGGCCACCAACTCGTCTCGCCAAAGAGAGCAACAGGCATACAAACGGCCATCACAAATTCCGAAATTATTTCTTCCACTTGATTTTAAGTTTTTTTTTCACTAATTCTGAAATTATTTCTTTTAAAAATCCATTTTTTTGGAAATCCAATAATTATAATCTAGAAACAATAAGTGAATAGTAATAAAAATAATAAAAAATTATAAATATATATAATGAAAATAAAAACTATAGTAATAAAAATAATTCTGTTGTTGGTGATTATGATTGCATCATCCGCAAAGAGTTCCAGTATGCCCATTTGGGGGGGGGGCAGGGAAGTCATTGATGTAGATGGAGAATAACTGTGGCCCAAGAACTGATCCGTGGGGAACCGAGGCTCTTATTGGACGAACAGAAGCACAAGCATTTCCATTTTTTACCAGAAAATGCCTGTCTTTAAGATCGCTGTTGAAGAATAACACGTAGTGGTCAGGAAAACCGTATTCAACAAGCTTGACCAACAGAGTTACGTGATTCGTTTTGTCAAGCGCCTTGCTAATGTCCAAGCACATTGCGCAGGTGAACGCCTTGTGGTTGAAGGCTTGTATTGTGAATTCTACAACTCTATGCAGTTGTGTGACACAGGAGTGATTTCTTCTGAATCCATGCTGCTCAGGACGAAGAAAATTAGAAGATTTGAGATAGTTATTGAATCGTATAAGAAGGATACGTTCAAACAGCTTAGATATATTGCTCAGAAGGCTGATCGGTCGGAAATTTTTGGCTATGAGAGGACTATCAGATTTGTGGATAGGTCTGATTACTGAAAGTTTCCATATTTTCGGGAAGCGACAAGTTTCCAACAAGATATTAAAAATGTTGGTGAGAGTCAAAAGGGCAGATAGGGGCAGATTTTTGGGAGCAAGATTGGAGATTGCATCCCAGTCAGAGGTTTCTTGATCGAGAGCTTGTTCTCTAACCGCCTTCATAGTTGTTAGCTCTGAATCTTGAAACCCACCAAGATTCTGATGACGTGGTCTGTTGAGAAATTCCTCAATTATATTCAGATGTTCCCGCTGAGTGTCAATCGGTTGATTCGTGTTAGGTTTGAATTGACCCTCACAAGTTTCGGCAAGCACTTCCGCTATTTCAGCATCAGTGAAGACCAATTCACCTCGTTCGTTTTGAATTTTGGTAATTTTGTTGCTTTTCTTTTTGCAGATCTTCCAAACTTCCCAAAGGGAGCCTTCATTCGCAGTGGCCTCTTCAACGAAGTTCGAAAAGCGCTCGTTAACGAATCCTTTGATTTCTTTCCTGATTTCCTTTTCCAGTCGATTGAGCGCAACTTTGCCCAAAGGACGACGAAATCTTTGCCAGGACTTTCTTATTTTATTTTTGAGTCTAATTTTTTCCTTTAGACCAAGAGAGAGTCGAAATTTGTTTCCCGGGTATTTGATTTTTCTAGTTGAATTGTGTAATGCAGATTTAATACTATTCGAAAAGATGCCCGTTGCTGTTTCAACTTTCTCCTTGTTTGCATGCTGGAGCTCGAGAACTTCGTCAACATATAGCAGATCTCTGAATTTATTCTAGTCAGTGGCAAAGCAGAAAGGAACATCTTGAGGCCTTGTTAGATCAATTGTGAATATGATTGGATTATGTGTTGAGTTGAGGCCAGTGAACGATTCTAAGTCAACATTATTCCGAAAGATTTTAGATAGACGATAGTCAAATACATCCGGTGTACGCCGCCCTCCAGGATAGTGGGTTGGTGTGGAACTAGAGTGTATTTGTAGGCATTTGTTTCTATACCATCTTTCCAGAATTTTGCCACAGGAATTTGATCTGTTACTGCAGAAGGCAGGACTTTTGCAATTCCAGTCTCCAGCCAGTAGAATTGGATTGTTGGTGTTGATCATAAAGTTAAATAGATTCAGGTCAAGTCTATTTCTAGGTGGCTTGTATATTGCACATAGAGATATTGGATGCCACTTAATAAAGATGGTAACTGCCAGATTTTCCATGGAGTCGGAGTCTGGTGTATCAAGTTCTTTAAATGGTAGATCATTTTTGATGAAGACTGCTACTCCACCTCCTCTTTTGCTTTGTCTATCTTTTCTGAGGCAGGTGTAGCAAAAATATATTAGAGGTGTGTGAAGGCTTCAACCATGTTTCTCATACGAGGGCTACATCAATTTCCATATCGTAGAGTGCCTGCCCAAACTCTCTAATGTCGTTTCTCAGACGTGTGGCATTCTATGCCAAAATACGCAGCGGTTTGCTGCTGGCAAGTCTTGGTGTGCTAATTGTTGCAGTGTGAGATTATAGTTATCAAAAATTGCAGTATGAATTCAATTTTTGTCGCTAGATAGGCCCAGTTCCCTCAAGAACGGTTCTAAGAGGTTCAAGAATTGTTCAATATTTTGAGCAGGGGAATGAGTTGCTGCTGTTGGATGGGCTAAAGAAACTTCCCGCAAAGGTTTCGAGATCTCTCCCTTTGCCATCGTAAGCCTTCGGAGCCCCAAAATTTGGACTCTGCCAACGGGATTGGAATAGATGCAGCAGACTGGCATGACGCAGTTGAAAAAGTCGGGAACTTACCCCTGACGAGCCACATCTATGGTAAGGGCCCTGAGCAAGACCGTACGACCAAAATAAACCCCGGGAAAACGTTTCGGAAACTTGGAGACAACCGCTGTCCGTTGAACTAACAAGACCGTTGATCCGTGTTGATACGCAAAATCTCGTAACTACTAGGCGAAGTGTCGATACGCAACCGGCGGAACAACATGAAGCGGCGTGGATTCGAAATATCATCAACAGACCGGATTCCACCCTAAAACTGGTCCGGATGATAAAATTTATTGAGCTAAACCCAGAAAAAGTGAAGATAACACTCGACAATGATCTAGACCATAGTTTCCCAACCTTTTTTGTCCCATCGCCCCCTTCTTCAGAAATTTTTTTTCTCCCATCGCCCCCCCCCAACGCAATCTAACCCATAGGATCCTATATTATAACCGTAGCCTCTACCGCCCCCCCCCCGGAGCATTCCATCGCCCCCAGGGGACGTTAACGTCCACGTTGGGAATCACTGATCTAGACGATAATCAAACATCAGTGACCAGAGCAACACCCAGACGATCATCTAGATTAGCAAACAGGCTAATCTCCTACACCGACTTAGGAAGTGGCCAGGATTCAGAAGAGGAGGATGTAATTGGGTAGAAGGTGGCCGAATGGCCCAGCCAGTCCTAACGGGAAAAGAGGTAACTTAACCCACCGGACAACCTCCGGGATAGTAGTGTAAGAATAAGTATCCTGACCTTTGATACAGGAGGGAAAAGAAGCTACATAGGGCTGGCCCTTTTGGGAAAAGAGGGTAATATGTTCACCGACATATCCTTAGATCTTACCTTGACGATGAACAAATACAAATACAACACCACAACAGGCAAAATGCCCTACGAGGTGGCTGAGAATGAGGGAATCAAGAGGGTAAAGAAGATATTTAGCTCGCCTTTTTCCCCAATAAGGGGACACTCGAAAATGATAAATAAACCCAATAAGGGGAAAAAGGCCCATAATCCCACCGGTTTCCATTCGAGGATTTGTTAGGATGAGGGCCCTACAAGTGGAGAAGTTGGATACCCGTTTAGTCAGGCCAATGGGGCCCTGCACGTGAGGGAGAAAGAGACCCGTGTGGACTGGCCACAGGGAACCTGTACGTGAAGAAGACGGATAACTGTGTAGACAGGTCATAAGGGCTCTACATGCAATGCAATGAATATCTAAGGAACTGTTGAGAATTGACATTACGACGAAACGGATTCGCCGTAAAGGCCAGTGTCGTGAAGCATCCAGATGTCTGCAAATATATTCATTCTGTAGATACGCAAAATCTCGTAATAATTAGGCGAAATAACACTTTTTCACAGAGCAAACCGTTGCGACTAGTCGATCCGTTGGTTAACGACGAACTCCAAAACCAGAATCCGACAAAAGTGTACGACGAAAACCTTAATTGGCCACTTTACTAGAAACATTGCTTCTGTTTTACAAAATAAAATTCCTTAAAAATGTTTTAATTTCCAAAAAAGAACAAAAATAATTCTTAATTTAAAAAAAAATTGCCATTTGCTTGTATAGTCAATAAGCCGATCACCTCATAAGATGAAATGTCCAATTTCTTTTTGCAAGAGAAAAAAAATAAATAGTTTTAAAACTTTTGATAGATGGTGCTGATAAACAAAGAAATAAATTCATGCAAATCAATCAGGCTGCCGCTTTTGAATGAAGAATTCGTAAGCATCTGTCCCTTTTTGAGACAACGATTACTTTACGGTACATGCAACTAGTACACATTCCTCTGTGGAATTTTTAGCAAACCGGCACATGCTAGAATGTCCGTTCTGAATGTATGTATGGCTCCTAACGTATTCTCGTGTTGTCATAGATGTGCTTGTTTCCTGCTCCTCTTGGTTGCTGCCATCTGCCACAATATGGAGTTAAGATGGTAAATGCTTGAATATTGATGTTTCAGGCTTGCGCCTGTTCTCTGCGGTGGAAACTTTCTCAAATGGGAGAACGGCTCGCATTCCGAAGTTAGAAAACCGCAAGAAAACCAACTTCAGCCGAATACTACTGTGCGTTAACGGGATTCGAACCTAGATCTTCAGGATAAGAGACCAGCACGATGCTCACATGTGCGCCCATTGGCTGTAGTAGTGACTATAAACGGACGGGGACATCAAATTCAGACTTAATGAAAGAAATGAGCCCGAAGTAAATAAAAATTCAGGATTAGTGAAAGAAATGAGTCAGGAGTAAATGAAAATTCTGAAATTACTGAAATAGTTCCAGAACCACATGAAAGAAATAACTCTTAAATTAATGAAAGAAATAATTCCGCGATTCTGATAGAAATTATTTCACAATCAATAAAATAATAATTATTCATAGAAATGATTCGAGATTTATTGAAAGAAATAATTTCTGGTATAGTGAGAAGAAAAACAATTTCAGAATTACCGCAACAAATAATTACGGAATCATTTAAAGTGATTTCAGATTAAAATTAATCTCAAAAAATTAATTCAATCGGTAGTTAATCTGAAAATTTTTCAGTTAGTGAAAATAATTATTTTAGAACTAATTAAAATTGATAATTAATAAAAGAAACAATTTCAGATTAAATGAAAGTTTTCAATTATTTTTGTCCATGTTTAACACGGGGGGGGGGCGTCGGTCCCTTCTATTGCGATGTCCCTGAATTAGATGAGTTGGTGGCACGCGGGCTTCATGGGAAGTTTCAATTTTTCCCGCCGGTGTCTGGAAGCTTGAACACCTCGGCCCTGAATCATATTTCTGCCAATCCGGGCCGTACAGTGCGTATCAGTGTTCGCCAATACGCATCTAATATAGATGCGTCATTCGCACATGCACAAATTCAGTTTTACTCCTCCAATTTCTTTCGAGGGTCGAAAATGCTGCTTCAAATTTCAGGTGATTTTCTTAACTAGCTATTTCTCAAGGAGAAAACGGGAAAAAAACTCCCCTAGAAATTTTAGAGAGGTTTGAAAAATTACTCTATTTAAAGTTATATTTTCTAATAGCACACACAATACAATACTCATCACTACGAAATAGACCAATGCGCCGTGCGGGATGTCAGCTACACATTCTGCTTTATTTTTTATTACTTTCTAATTTAGGAAATAAAATACTTAAAAATTTTTTTAATTTAAGAGAGTTGAAAAGAAAACAGTTGACAATAATAAAATATTGAGATTTACTTGCATAAAATGCATTCAAAAAATATATATAAACAGTATACATGTATACATGATACCGAAATAAATAATTACATAATCTTTTATAGTTATTTCAGATTGAAATTAATCTCAGAAGTAATTAGTTAATCTCAATTTTTTTCAGAATTGTTGAAAAAAATAACTTTCAAAACTAGTTAAAATTGGCAAGTAATGAAAGAAATAATTTCAGATTAGCAAGACTTCAATTACTTTTTGTCCCTGTTCAATTCTGGGCCCCCTTCTATTACGATTGCCCTGAAGTAGATGAGTTGGTGGCAAGCGGGCTTCATGGTAAGTGTCAATTCTTTTCCTGCGTGTCTGGAAGCTTGAACACCTCTGCCCTAAATCATATTTCTGACAATCCGAGCCATACAGTGCGTATCAGTGTTCGCCAATACGCATCTAAATGCGTGATTCGCGCACACACACATGCACAAATTCAGTTTCACTCCAGTTTCTTTCGAGAGATGAAAATGCTGCTTCAAATTTCACGTGATTATTTTAACTAGTTATTTGACAAGGATAAAAGAAAAAAACCCTTGAAATTTTAGAGAGGTTTGAAATTACTTTATTTAAAGTTACATTTTCTAACACACAGGTGCAATGCCCGTGAAGCCTACACCACGGAAACAACACTAGTTCATTACCCAATAGATAAATATGCAGTTCAAGCTGTTAGCTGCACACCTTACTTAACTGAGATTGGTAAAATTGGCAATTAAAATTATTATTACTTTCTATTTTACAGAATAAAATACTTCAAAAAATTTTATATTTTAGGAAAGTTAAAAAAATTTTGAAAATATGCAATTAAATGTCAATTTCTTTTATAATCAATAAACGTGCTCCTTAAAAGTCAATTTTTTTTAATTGGAAAAGAGAAAAAATGAATAGTTTTAAAATTTGTTGATAGATGGTGCTGACAGAAAATGAAGTAAATTGATGCAAATCAGGCTGCTGCTATTGGATGAAGAATTCGTATGCATCTGTCCGTTTTTAACAAAACAATTACTTTACAGTACATGTACTGCCATACACCGCCGTCTACATGGAAAGTCTAAATTTTCCCCGCCGTGTCGGATACGGTGAAGTCCTCTATTCTAAATCATGTCTGGCAAACCAAGACAGATGGTGCATATGTCTTCGCCCCCCAATACACGTTTAAATTCATGCACGCATCAAAATTCCATTTTATTCCGAATTTCGTCTAGGAATGAAAACACTCCTTTTCAAATTTTAGGTGACTTTTTTCAATGGCTTTTTCTCCCTGATATAATAAAACACGCCCTTGAAATTTTAAGAAAGGATTAAAATTGGTCCTTAAAATTACATTTTCCGTTAACACTGGTGCATAAAGAGTGGTAATTATGGACCGCCCAATAATTACACATGTGATTCTTTGTGAAAAACTAATACAGAAAAGTGTTTTCCGTTTTTGGTATCGGACGAATATTAAGTGCGTTATAAGGCTTTGGAATTTTGTGACGTATCATTTTTCTAACGGTGAGTTATGTGTGGCGCTGTTTCGCCAACGCTTGGCGTTAAAAGTGACTCCGCAGATTACGCGCGCCAAACGACCGGAAAAAGAAAAAATATAGTTGTTGCGTGTCTCTCGGTGTATATAAATGTTGATGTCTTTTCGTATGTGTGAATTTTTGTAAATAAATTCATGTTGTGATTGTTGACAAGTCGTCTATAATTAGAGTGGAGTCAGGTATATGCGTTATCAAACCAACTCAGTCAGCATTCCAAATGTGTGCCAAACTCCGAACGAAAGTACATTTCTTCGCCAGCAGCGGGATGTCACTTCTTGAACAAATTAACTGAGATACAGTCGAATCCCGTTTTAACGAATACCACTATAGCGAAAATCCCGTTTTAACGAATACCACTATAGCGAAAATCCCGTTCTAACGAATACCACTATAGCGAAAATCCCGTTTTAACGAATACTACTATAGCGAAAATCCCGTTCTAACGAATACCACTATAGCGAAAATCCCGTTTTAACGAATACCACTATAGCGAAAATCCCGTTTTAACGAATACCACTATAGCGAAAATCTCGTTTTAACGAACACTTTTCTATTCTCCAAATAAGTTTACATAGGAACAATGTGCAAAGACATGGAATTCCTTTATAACGAAATTTCGTTACAACGAAGTGATTTCTTCGGTTTCTTGGAGTTCGTTATAACGGTATTCGACTGTATTCAATCCCATTAGAAGCTAAGTTCTGCCTTCTTCCTTCGCGATTGGCGGTTTTTTCTCTCCACGTAGTGCGATATTATAACCTTGATGTCACGTATAACTTACGTATTCGCTACGTCTCCAATGTCGGCAAATTTTTCGCCAGATTTGTAAAGTGTTAGCCAAATGAAATCTGTGAAATTTATTTTAGCCAAATCAACACCGCAAAAAAGCGGCAATTTATTCACCTTCACTATCAAGTCAAATTTTTTAAGGGAAGGTGCACAGTGCGTGCGTGTATACTGCGCGATCGTTATTTTACGTCGTCGCTTTAATCAGATTTCGTGTTGATCAATAAAAGAGGGCAATATTTCTTTGGATTTTTATGAATTTTCATTAAAACTGTTACGCGTAAAAGACTTCAATAAAGGAGGTAAAAATTATAGCTTGACGAATGTATGACTAGTATGACTAGTGGAAATTGTAAAACAATAACGATTCAATCGGAAACTTTTAATCAAACTTATTATGTTATGAATTGAACATATTCAAAATACAAGATATACAGAAGACTGGATGTTGTGAAGATATTTATTATTTTAGATGTTAATTTTTTAAGGAAGGAAAAAGCTCATCTCTGCCTCTACCGGGAGTCGAACCCGGGTCCCTCGATAGTTATTAACATCTAAAATAATAAATATCTTCACAACATCCAGTCTTCTGTATATCTTGTATTAACAAGTGGAGAGCGACATTCATGTCATATATATAGCCATCTGGTGGCTCGTCGTCCATGAGCTACTAGCTGATCGGTTCACCGTCCATTGCACGGTTCCGTTCGGCACATATACGCTCTAGCGAAGGAAAATCTCTATCTCCTCTGTAGCTTAGTGGGCAGAGCACTCGTTCGGCAATCGAGGGACTCGGGTTCGACTCCCGGTAGAGGCAGAGATGAGCTTTTTCCTTCCTTAAAAAATTAACATCTAAAATAATAAATATCTTCACAACATCCAGTCTTCTGTATATCTTGTATTAACAAGTGGAGAGCGACATTCATGTCATATATATAGCCATCTGGTGGCTCGTCGTCCATGAGCTATTAGCTGATCGGTTCACCGTCCATTGCGCGGTTCCGTTCGGCACATATACGCTCTAGCGAAGGAAAATCTCTATCTCCTCTGTAGCTTAGTGGGCAGAGCACTCGTTCGGCAATCGAGGGACTCGGGTTCGACTCCCGGTAGAGGCAGAGATGAGTTTTTTCCTTCCTTAAAAAATTAACATCTAAAATAATAAATATCTTCACACAACATCCAGTCTTCTGTATATCTTGTATTAACAAGGGGAGAGCGACATTCATGTCATATATTCAAAATAGTTTTTGTTTTCAGATTTTTTCTATTGATTACACTACTCAATACTGTTTTTGTTCTCAAAGAGATTTCAGTAATTTTCACGTGTTTTGAGGCAATGATTCAAAATCTGACATTGGTTTTATCAGATCGTCTCTAGTTTTTGAGTTAAAGTGAAAGTTGAATATCAATGGTATAAGCAAGACGTGGATCTGGTGGGGGGCGGGGGGTTGATCATTGTGATCTCCCCCCAAGCAAAATACGATAATTCATTAAAATTTTCAGAACTTTTATATGATAACTAGCTATAATACCCGGCGTTGCCCGGATTTTCTTCAATGAGGCTTTTTTGGATCACGTGATATCTCCCTCTTTCTTTGAGGGACATGCAAACCGTGTCTAAGTTCACCAATATGGCAACTTCCTGCGCGGCGCATGAAACAAACAAATCTAGATTTAAAGAAACGTAAAAATAAATATATATATTTTTCTTTTTTTAAAGGGTGCTAGGTATTTCGATTCCCTCCGTTGAACTTCAAGTTATCCATCTCTGCCAGTTTCTGCTTCAAAAAAGGCTTAATTGAAGCTGTGGAATTTTTTCTTTTTACTTTTTTGCGGGCCCATAATTAATTTTAAAACAACCAAAACTATATGTGAATTTATGCAGTTGAATATCAAAAGACACAATACGGAGACATTAATTTTTATGTTTGAGAAGATAAAAATAAAATGTTGAAATCATCGTTATTGCATGAATATCCAACTCAAAAGTAGATCCTGCTAATTACTTCATATTTAATCTCCTGGGCTTCGTATATCTCTCAAAGCGAACTCAATATTTCAAAAATCGAGTTTTTAATGCAATTTTTAAAATTATTAATATGACAGAAAAGCCCACCAAATTTCCGCATTTCTACATTAAAATCGGTAATTTTAACACTGACTTCTATGAGGATCACCCTTTTCCTGACCCTCAAAGCAATACTGATGATGATTATGACGTCATTCAAAAAAACCTCATTACTGGGAGTATTGAAAATATGTCAAACCATTATAAAGGCATAAATATTATATAAGTACATTTGCAGCGTTGAAGAAATGACAAACCATTGTAAAGGCATATACATGTCTGAAACGCATTGCTAGAGAACCACGATAAACAAAGTAAACGTTCGGAAAGTGATTGTTGAGGCCCAAAAACCATTGTTGCCCGACAGTTTTTTGCCCATTTGGGGCACTTGCCCTGCTCTGACGAAATTTTAAAGTAGCATATCGTTCAAGTCGGGTCCCATTTGGTATATATGCAAAATTTGGCGACTATCGATCTAAAATTGTAGATTTGTATAGAGAACATACATACACACACACAGACACACAGACAGACAGAAAATCAATTTTATATAATTGCATTCAATCAATCCGTTGAAAATTGCCTGTGTAAACGTTTTTGATTAAATAACAAATTCAAGAAAACTTCGAGTAAAAGATAGAAAAAACCAATAGTTTTTCAAAAACTTCGGGACGGGAAACAGAAAAAATCGGGACCATTCCAGAAAATACGGGACAAAATGAAAGATGTATGGTCTACCTATTCATATAATGAATGAATCATTTTATTTATTTATTATTATTTTGCAAAATCACCCTTCCCAACAGCCAGCTCTAGATTCGCTTATGCCTTAAGCAGCGTACAAGTCACACTGAAACTGTGCGAAATGTAAATCATTAATAAACTTAACATCAATACATAAATATTACTGGTGTCTGGTAATGATATAAATACGATAATGTGTTGAATGAAATAGGAAAGTGAACATAATGTTTTGAAAGAAAAGTTTCCACGCAAAAATTAGTGGCTGGAAGACTGTATTGAAATTTTATCTCATGCATTATCTCAAAAACTAAAGGTGATTCGGCAAAACTAACATCACTTTTGAAATCAGCAGCCCCAATACACCCTAAAACAACTAAAATTTCCTTTGGGAACATAAAAATGTTGGTTTTTTTTTACCTGGCTTAAAATACGACTATTTTAACCTACTCACAAAAGTTTAGTTTTTTGGTACATATTAGAGCCAGTGTATTATTCGAAAAAACAATTTTGAAGAATAACTTCATTCCTCTCAAAACGTTTTAAGGGTATTTGGGTAAAAGGAAGAGATTTCTTTCTTTCAAACCGAGCACAACTTCGATCTATCGCCATGGCCAATTTACTACCGAGTGAGTTGTGCGGAAGTGTGAGTGACGTGCACCTAATATAAGGTGCGCGTCGCAATATTCTTGAATAGCATCAAATTAGAAATTATAACAGAAAAAAAAAAGAAATAGACGCAGTACTTTCTAGAGAATAAAACAAAATGTGACCAACGCTTTGCTGTAACCTCTGCTGTAAAGCCGCCGGCGCGGCGTTGTGATGTGCAAAGAACATATTCTGATTGACTTGTAAAAAACGTTTTTTCTTATAAACGTTTGATTTATAAAATAAATTCGAGGGGGAAAAAAACTGGTTTTTGCATCTCTTTTGTTTTTTGTGCGAGGGTTAATAGATTTTAAGCATTTTAAAAAACGCCACGTTTTGTTTCGCGAATTCGACAGGATTTTGAAATGACGACAGCAATTTTTAAAGTGTTGAAACTCATTAATTATACGTCAGATAAAAAAAACTGAAAACGCTTTTCTGTATTAGTTTTTCACAAGGAATCACGTGTGGAATTATTGTGTGGATCGGCAGTTACCACCCTGTATAATGCTGCCATGGCTTAGGTATAAACCGCGTTGCGAATTAATAGCTACTCACAACCGTTAATGCACGAACCGAAACACTATGGAAAAATATTTTTTTTTACTTTCTGTTTCACAAAATAAAACTCCTCAAAAAACTGTTGGAATTTGACAAATAGAACAAAAGTCAACAATATTGACAATAAAAAAATTGTCACTTGCTTGTATAGACAATAATAATAATAGTCAAGAAAATAGACAATAAACGTTTGCCTTAGGAGATGGGGAGATGCATGCTTTTAAAAAAGGAGGGAACTGGGCAATACAGGAGGCACAGTCTAGTTAATTTTATATCTGTAGACCAAGTGATGCTTGTCGTGCTGGAATGTTGGTAAGAGTGGCACGTGATTATGAAACGTATTTTTATAGCGAAACATAGTCCCCCCCCCCCACTCCGTGATTCTTTTAAAACAGGGTCTTGAATGCAGCCCTATTTCTCCACAATCAAGAAAAGAATAATTGCATAATTATTGAGAGAAATGATTTCAGGATATAATGTATATATAAGAAAAATATTTCTTTTTATAATTACCGAAATTAGTAATTAAAGAATCATTTAAAGTGATTTTAAATTAAAGTCAATCTCAGAAGTAATTAATTTAATTAGCAATTGATCTCTGAAACTTTTTCAGAATTAGTGTGTGAAAAAAATTATTTCAGACGAAATGAAGGTCTTCAATTGTTTTTGTCGCTGTTTAACTCCGGGCCCCCCTTCTATTAAGATGCCCCTAAATTGGATGAGGTTAAGACCCGCGGATTTTCAATTTGGCCCGCAGTGTCTGAAACGTTCAAGACCTCTGCCCTAAATTATATTTCTGCCAGTCGGAGACAGATAGTAAATATCAGTGTTCGCCCCAATACGCATCGAAATTCAATTTTCCTCCGAATTTCGTCAAGGAGTGAAAATGTGCCTTCAAATTTTAGTGGTATTTTTGAATAGTCATTTCTCGCTGATAAAAGTTAAAAAAAAAATGCCCCCCCCCATCTGATATTTTATAAATGTATTAAAATGGCATTTTCATGATACCGTTAATGCATTCTATACCTTGCTTTTCGCAAGTAACGACATTTACATTTGGTTAATTCAGTGAATAATGTTCTATTAAATATTACAAAATATAATGCTTCAGAAAACTTTCAAAATTTAAAGAAGGAAACAAAAAAAACTATTGACAAAAGAAAAAATTGTAATTTGCTTGTATAGTATATAAAGTTTGCAACATAGGAGGGAATTTTGAAGTCAGAGTTGTGCTTGTTTCGTGTTCCTGTTGGTGCTGCCATATTATCAAGTCAAGATAGTAAAAACCAGGTGAATTCTTCAAGGATTTGATTTAAGAAATAACCGAAAGATAACCAATAAAAAATAACGAATACTTCGCTATTAATGGGAGATGAAATTATAGTTTTTCTCTCTCAAAAGTTTACAAACAAATAAAAATTCTCAGAAAAATTTCACGGGATGACTCAATAAATTCATTTTGAAACACTTTTAAACCATTTATAATGTACGAGACATTTTACAACACTGTATTACACGTACATGCCGACTCATTCGGACATTACCACCTCAAAAAACCAGCAGTGTTAAAAACTTATTAAACGCCATCAAACGCTTCTGGACTCATCACCCACGTATTTCGTTTAATAATGGACGGGGGGAAACTATTTGTTTTAATGAAAATCCATTCCATGAACATCTTCTTCGGTAAAATATTATAAAGAGTCCATTAACTAGGAGAAGATGGAGTGCTAAGGTATTCGAAAGTTAATGTTCTCTGTGGAACTAAATTTTCTGTTTGTTGGCGAAGGTGGGTACGCGTTGAACGTTCGTTGAACTCATTCCCGGTAACCATTGCTACAGGAATTATGAAGCAAAAGGGAATAATAAGTCTTTTCCCCCGTTTCCAAAGCTAATACATCTATTTTCCAATATGCGGCTTTGTTCCCTGGTGTAAAAATTTCGTTCATTAAAACTATGGGTTGTGTACGGATACAAATTACAAAGTAAAATTAATCATTAAGATGGGGGCCCGAATTTGTGCTGGTTGCGCAGAATGGTTTGCGTTAATATACAGATTGATCTGCCGTACGGGGGGGGGGGGGTCTTAAACTCTCGCATACCTGAATTTAGTTAATTTATTCGGAACATCATGCAATTCGAGCCCTGCTGAGGCCCCCTGACTTTTGAAATACCGTAGTTTCTAGGTTGCAGTGCGCACCACTTAGTGTGATTGTATCAGGACTCGCGGTTTCTGGAAACAATAACCGATTGGTGACTGTATCCGGAAAAAAATTTCGTCTGGAAGGGTAGGATAACCATATGTCCGGTTTAGTCGAACGGGACGTATGGAAACGGGACAACTCTAACAACAGGTTTCGAAATGTGGTGAATCGTGTGCGTATATGTGTGTGTGTGTTTTCAATTTTTCTAGAACAGGATTTTTTTGCTCCTTTAAGCTAAAATTATTATTTTTTCGCTTAGAGATCGTTCAAGTATTACGTCAGCGGGTGTGGGTCATAATCCCGACAGACGAAATCCCGACAAGTCACAATCCCGACAGACGAAATCCCGACAGGTCAAAATCCCGACAGGGTCGAAATCCCGACAAGTCAAAATCCCGACACGGTCAGAATCCCGACAGGGTCGAAATCCCGACAGGGTCGAAATCCCGACAAGTCAAAATCCCGACAGGGTCAAATTCCCGACACGGTCAAAATCCCGACACGGTCGAATTTAAAAATTCAATTTCGCCGTATAAGCCGCACTTCGCGATTTCTGTCGGGATTTGAATTTCTCGCGGCGAGGGGCGTTGGGGCGACGATGAGAATGGTGAATTGCGATGAAATAAATTTTTCAAATTTTAATTTCGCCGTATAAGCCGCACTTCGCGATTTCTGTCGGGATTTGAATTTCTCGCGGCGAGGGGCGTTGGGGCGCCGATGAGAATGATAAATTGCGATCAAATAAATTTTTCAAATTTTAATTTTGCCGTATAAGCCGCGCTTCGCGATTTCTCTCGGAATTTGAATTTCTTGCGGCAAGGGGCGTTGGGGTGACGATGAGAATGATAAATTGCGATCAAATAAATTTTCAAATTTTAATTTCGCCGTATAAGCCGCACTTCGTGATTCCAGAGGCCTGAGTTAGGTCTGACCGTTCATCGCATACAAGTTCCAAGGAAAAATTGATATTCTTTGCCTTTGTAGTCTAGTGGGCTCACCCAGAAAGCTCGAGAACGGGGGTTTGATTCCTAGCAAGAGCACAGGTGAATTTTTCCTTCCTAACTTCATCTCGCATCAGCCAACCGTTGAAACCTACGTATAGATAGCGGAAAGTGATATCATCCTCGGAAAATATAGTGTGTGTGGCTCAAAACAAAAAAATCTAAATTTTTCTTTGATTTCCCGTCCTTTAACTTCCAATTTGAAAGTTGTTGCATTGTCTCTCCTGATGCCAACAAAAAATTGCATGTTTCTCAGTGCAATATTCGCTAAGATATTTGAATTCGAAAACTGGAGAAAAGTTATGAAAAGACAGCAAAAACTAATCGACAACGCTCCTTCCCCAAATTTATGCTGTCCTTTCCACCTTTCCTTCGAATTTTGAATTCAAATATCTCGGCGAACATTGTACTTGTCAACTTAGATTTTTTTTGTTGGTCTCAGGAGATACGGTGCAGTCACTTTATAATTAGAAGTTTTAAAAATTTATATTTTTTTATTTTGTTACACACTGTGTTTTCACTCTCAAAACTGGTACAGGGTAATTTTTGAACGCCTTTTGAGCATTTTTTCAAACTGAAATCACCTCTACCATGGATGGTTGAGTAGACAATGACCGTATGGCCGTACTAACTCTTAAAGGACACCCTGTATGCAACTACACTACCACACAATTTGCATACTCTCTTCAAAGCCTTAAGACCAACTTAGAGATAGAATTTTAAGAAATTTTTTTGGGAGTCTCAACAGTATAAAATAAAACTACTGAGAGAATTTTATGTTTATAGCTTCGTAGTGAGAAGGGGGGAATTGGGGATCCGGTCCCTTCGAAATCAGAGAAAATGATTGAAATAAGGTAAAACATGGCCAAATATATTATTTGACCACCTTGTTCCCCCCCCCCCCGAATGGAATTTCTAGATACGGGCCTGACCTTCAGTGGTTGCGGCTCGGCGATGAATCAGTGAATTAAGCTGTCAAGACATGTAATTTTATACATATGAATAAAAATATTGCTCTACTATTACATTGCTTTCGAAAACCTTGAAAATTTTAAATTAAGATCTTCATGAAACGGTCTAACTTTGTGCAATATCATTTGACATTTTAAGTCTATTTGAAACTTGAGCGAGAAAGAATTTCGAAAAATTCTCAAAGAAAATAATAAGGAATAGCAGTGTTTCTGGAGGATAGAAAAATCGATAAATGCCAGAAAAAGGCAACCCTGAATCCTTTGCTTTTCGCCAAGTTGGAAAAGTAAATGAATTTCCAAATTATTGATCTCCATTGATCATGGTATGCGCCACAAACCACTTGCAGCGACAAACGGAAATCCCGACAGAAATCACGAAGTGCGGCTTATACGGCGAAATTAAAATTTGGAAATTTTATTTGATCGCAATTCACCATTCTCATCGTCGCCCCAACGCCCCTCGCCGAGAGAAATTCAAATCCCGACAGAAATCACGAAGTGCGGCTTATACGACAAAATTAAAATTTGAAAATTTTATTTGATCGCAATTCATCATTCTCATCGTCGCCCCAACGCCCTTAATCGCGAGAAAGTCAAATCCCGACAGAAATCGCGAAGTGCGGCTTATACGGCAAAATTAAAATTTGAAAATTTTATTTGATCACAATTCATCATTCTCACCAGCGCCCCCACGCCCCTCGCCGCGAGAAATTCAAATCCCGGCAGAAATCGCGAAGTGCGGCTTATACGGCGAAATTAAAATTTGAAAAATTTATTTGATCGCAATTTATCATTCTCATCGTCACCCCAACGCCCCTCGCCGCGAGAAATTCAAATCCCGACAGAAATCGCGAAGTGCGGCTTATACGGCGAAATTAAAATTTGAAAAATTTATTTGATCGCAATTTATCATTCTCATCGTCACCCCAACGCCCCTTGCCGCAAGAAATTCAAATCCCGACAGAAATCGCGAAGTGCGGCTTATACGGCGAAATTAAAATTTGAAAAATTTATTTGATCGCAATTTATCATTCTCATCGTCACCCCAACGCCCCTCGCCGCGAGAAATTCAAATCCCGAAGTGCGGCTTATACGGCGAAATTAAAATTTGAAAAAATTTATTTGATCGCAATTTATCATTCTCATCGTCGCCCCAACGCCCCTCGCCGCGAGAAATTTAAATCCCGACAGAAATCACGAAGTGCGGCTTATACGGCGAAATTGAATTTTTAAATTCGACAGTGTCGGGATTTCGACTTGTCGGGATTTTGAACTGTCGGGATTCTGACCGTGTCGGGATTTTGACTTGTCGGGATTTCGACCCTGTCGGGATTTTGACCTGTCGGGATTTCGACCCTGTCGGGATTTTGACCTGTCGGGATTGTGACTTGTCGGGATTTCGTCTGTCGGGATTGTGAACGGAACCCTACGTCAGCATCCGGGGGGGGGTTCGGATTTGCTAACTTTTGATGACAAGGGGGGGGGGGTTTGAAGGTTGCTTACATCATCAACCACCCCTTTTTGAAGATATGAAATATTCTAAGCTGCTGACGGGGGGGGGGGAGGGTCAAAAATGGCTGAAAATCTGCTTACGTAATACTTGAATGGCCCCTTATTCGGAAATTATGAAGAGTTAAAATGGAACACTGTCTAATGTATATCACAAATTACGATGTTTTTTCATAATGTGAGGTACGTTCCATACATTCCTTTATCAGCGTCTTTCGGCCGAAGAATTGCGAATATAGTCAAGACTTTTTTTTCACTTTACATATGCATTTACTATGAGAAAAGTATTGCAAAAGCGGCTGTACACGTACATGAATCCTAGCGGCTATTACGGTATGATCAGGACATTATGAACAGAGCATGAAAATATCCATCTATAGGGGAGCCATCTGATCTCCTACATAGTCTTGCCGATTGATAATGATAAGTTATAGGGGAAGAAAATGAGTCTGGCTTAAACTTAGCTTCAAAATATATAAGAAAAAAAAGTATCGACGAAAAAGAATCGATAGCGTAAACGGAAGACTTGATAACTACAAACACATTTTCCCCCTGTTCTGATATGGATCCGTTCCGTACTTAGCAGAAGTGATAACAATACCCGATAGGTAACATCATCCGTGATTTTAATAACTGGCATCTACTGTAGTGCATTTCAGGACACCCTATATTTCCCCACAAAACAATCATCATGGGGGAAAAATAGATACGCTTTAGTGTAAGAGAAAAGTCCTGTAATTTCTGGTAAATAAATCCGCTGTGATGTGTATGTCCAGGGCCGCAACTAATGTTTCGTCACCCGGGGCAAGTGCACATTTTGGCGCCCCCTTGTAATGTTTAAGGAGAGATTTGAGAATGAAATTAGCGCCCCCTCTGGTCCAGCGCCCGGGGCAGGAGATCCGCCTGCTCTCCCCCCCCCCCCTAGTTGCGGCCCTGTGTATATCACATCTAGAAAAATGGCCGGAAGAGAAATTGTTTTTTTCGCATAAACGCCACAGCTTGGGCGTGTATGCCGCACGCAATTTTCATTCAATAAAAGTGAATAAAGGTAATTTTTTTTGTTTTTCGTTGGACACCTTTCTCTTAGCTTCTGTTTTCTTAGAAAATTTTCAAATATTATTGATCAAACACTGGAAATTGCTTGATTAGAAACATCCATAAAAATTAATTGGAATCGAACGAAATTGGAATTCCAGGTAAAAGTAATCTTCTTTAATTAGCCGCACACAAGAGCTGATTATTTGCCTTAAGCTGATAAGACGTGGCTTTGTTACGAGAAATTTCGGTGGTTCTGGAAGCAAATTCGTAAGACCGGGCAACAAAATGTATCGGGGAATTCCATTTTCACATCCTATTGTAAGTACAAAATCTTAGCACGTGGATTCCATGCATTCGTGACTGCGGATAGACTATGCTATGAATTTTTTCCATCATCAGCAAAATTTTCTAAATCAAATACCGCACTAAATATTGCACTTAGAAACGTGGAAGTTCCTTTGTTAGACTCAGAATAGACAGGACAACAACTTTCCAATCGAGTTTTTGATCACGGGGTATTTATATATAAAGTTATTTGTTTTTTTATTTCAATTACTACACGACCCCTTGCAACATGAATGTCGTATCTGATCACAACACGCTATTTGGATACTTTTTCTAATTGGAAGTATGCCTCTAGGATCAATGGTTGGCCAGTAAAATGTTGCGCCAGCTGTTAGCTATGCACTCCGCATATTATTACAATATGTTCCTTGCATGCCGTCCATACAAAATGGTTAAATTCAGGTTTTTAACCAATCTATGTTGATCTGTTATCCAAAAATTGTGACTATTGTTTAAACCATGTCGGTGAATACGGCCCTTAGTAGCGTTGAGATCCAGGTGATCCTGAGCCTTCCCCTAAGCATTTTCCCTTCAATCCTGCCTTCCATCACATCTCGTAGCAATTTTCCGTGACCGAGAACATGCTCCAACCAGTGCAGATATCTGTATTTAATCCTTCCCAGGATTTGGTGACTCTCCAACCTGTGTAAGTACTTGTGAATTTGACCTTTTCAATGTCCAGCTCATGCGCTCCATGCGCCTCCAGCACCACATCTCCAGCGCTTCCAATCGTTTCGCGTCTCTCGTTTATGGTGAATGTCTCTGAGTTTAATTGGTAAGTTTTTGTTCTTTAACAATCTTTGTTTAGCGCGAGTTCTTGTTTAGATAGCCATCTTATCTTCCGTGATCAAACCCTCCAAGTATTTAAACGATGTTACTTGTTGCAGCTGTTGACCTTTGATTTTTGTTGTGAAACGATGAGCTTTCTTGCCCATTGACATTCGTTTTTGTTATATTTATTTTAATCCCGTACTTCTGGACCTTGTGGTCAATCCTCGAAAGTAGTTTCGTCTATGTTGCCGGGCATCCTGCCGATAGAGCAAGGTCGTACGCAAACTTTATCGTTTTCACTGTCCTGCCCCCCATTCGGATACCAGCATTGTATTCATCAAAGATCTCATTGTAATTTGTCATTCATTGTCATTTAATCTGTAGCTTAAAATACATTAAAAAACATCAATATTTCTTAGTGCGAGATTATGTGTATTACCTGCTAGGGTAACATGCAGGCAATACGCTGCGTATTACCTGCAGCTTTTCTCCTTCGCAGGTCGAAATAGAAATAAATATTAACAAAAAATTTATTTGTTGGATATAATTTTTTCTACAGATTTGGTATGCATGCGAGCAGAAAGATAGAAATTTTTCTTCTGAAAATTTAACTGTAGGTAAACGTTTAACAAATTTAACTGTAAAAACGTAGTGAACAACTAACAATCTATTTCTTAAGATTTCATTATTGATGACTGAAATTTGCACATGCGGATTGTACGCCGCTGCGGACTACACGATGATACTTTTCCCCTCAAAAGTACTGCAGTGGAATTAGCATCTGAAGAGAATACACAACCGCGGATTATGGAAATTAAGGTAAATGAAAAAAATAATTTTTTGCGTCGTAACTGCGTAAAGCGAGTCGTCGTAAGTCGAGGAAACGTAAGACAGCTATTATTATACCGTAATTTCCTGCGTGTTACCCGCATGTGAAAATTCCATTCATGAAGTTTAGGGAACAGAAAGGGTTGTTGTTAGCCACACGTTTTTGCAGAAAAAAAAGTTTTCTACATTTGTAAATCATTGGGAAAATTAGATTTTTTCTAAGGCATTTTCTCGCAAATTAGTTTTCTTTATGTTTGTTTCTATCCATACGTATAGGGAGCAAACCTGCAATATGACGTAACAATGTATAATCCACGCTAAGAAATTCAAATGTTTTTTTTAATTTTTTCAAATGCATAATCCGTGGATTATACGAAGGAAAATACGGTACCCTTTTTGGCTCACAAGCTAGCTAATCCCTCAAACGTTTTGTATTTGATTATACGAATAAATGAAATCTGTCAAAACATGTTCTTCTACGTAAATATTCTCGCGATGCTTTTACTGCTAATGATGCATGTGCAGTATATAAATTCATATCAGCGCCAAAAGACACCAATGGCTTCTGTGATTCATTTTTGTAAATAAAATATGACTCTCTTTCTTTAGCTCGGAGGCATTAAATATAATTATGTTCCCATAACTTTGAATCAGCCTCGGAAATACATATACAAATTATTGAGTACTTTCTTGGCTCTGCATATTTAGATATATTGTGTGAATAGTGAGGAGTTATGTTTTTACGGTGAATAAATGTGTAGCACAAGGTGTATTTTAAAGACCGAATCTGCTGTTAGCAAGGTGCTGAGAAGCAACGGCGCGAAGAACATAATCGATGAAGTTGGGGTGGGAACCAAAACTCGGAAAGTTTCTTGGTGAATCGATTTTGGCGAATTCTTGGAATTCGATTAAAGTCTATTTATTCTTGGAGCAGCTAATGGGTGTTTCGTTATGTACCGTGTATAAATAGAATTGATTATTTTCATTTAGAGAATTTGGCATTTCACTGTGAACCAAGTTGGCGATGGGTATAATCGAACTATCAAATGTAAATGATTTTATATATTTTTTTGTTTTCATGCTTATCTTACTATTAAGTGTTTTTACTCGTTTGATATATTTTGTGGTACGTTTCGTATGTACGCTCCTTAAACCTGCGTTTCATAAACTCCCCCCCCCCCATTGTCCTTTACGACCCTATTTCTTCTCGTGGCCCTTCGGTCTTATCCACGGCCCCAACCTCATAGGGTAGGTGAGTAGCTCCTCATCCTTTTCTACTTATCGAATTGACTTTTAGAGTTAAATTATATAATGAATTTTTTTTTTTTTATATTGAGGTCAAAACTCTCCCGCTGAAGCTCACTGAGCTTTCCTGTTGTATGGCAGCTGAATGATGTTTTGCTGCTCCCCCCCCATTAGGCGGAAGCCACAGCTTACATATTTACATAAGGAAATTATAATAAAAGATCTCTTTGTGTATAGGCCCCCCCCCATGAATATAAAACTTCTTCTCCCCCCCCCCTTCCAAGAAGAGCCCATGCATTAAGATAATATTTGTTTTGTGAACAATATCACTAAAAGCTTCTATTTAACATCA
Organism: Pholcus phalangioides; assembly: GCF_987345545.1. Classification (NCBI taxonomy): domain Eukaryota; kingdom Metazoa; phylum Arthropoda; class Arachnida; order Araneae; family Pholcidae; genus Pholcus; species Pholcus phalangioides. Next base: position 49,672,762 of record NW_028301596.1, on the reverse strand, counting down.
CGAAATCCAGTGACTACTTACCAGCGAATAAAGTATTAATGCTTGTAGTTAATTAGAAGGATCACCCTTATAGGGATAGAAACTAATCCTTAAGATCGGCAAGATTATCCTTAGCGAATAATTCACCTGGTGTAACTCGTAATTAGAGAAATAAGATAAACAGCAGCAGTTTATTTACACGAATCGTAGTAGGCTGCTAGGAATCGGATTTTTTGATAAATTTGGAGATTATTCTCCAAAATATACAACTTTGGGATCATTATCTTGAAATTAATTTTAGTTTGTATTCCTTTTTCCAAAAAACACTGGCCTGAAACTGAATACTTGATACATGATTTATTATTTGAAAAATTTTATTTGCGTGAATTTATATTTTCTCTCTCGCACCCTGATAAATAAGTTTTCTTCTCTATATTAAAATTTTTTTGATAAAGAAAATAGCATCAGAAAATGTATTTAAACATACATATTCACTTTTGGTGAGAAATTTTGAATGGCAGGGGTCGTAAACGACCCGTTCGATACGAGCTCATCTTGAAGCGTGAATTTATGAATGGGCCGAAAACGACCCGTTGGAGTTTAATGGGTGTTAAGAACGAGATATGAAGGGATAAATTTCCAGACACTGATGCAACAGTTAATCAATACCAAGAGATACTAAATGACCAGTGGTCAAAACAACCTTAAGAGAGAGAGAGAGATTTTAAGTGATCGGAGTTGCGATTTTTGGGTGTGGGGGTTTTCGTGTTTCATTTGAAGCCAGAACGGGACAATTTTTGGTGCGGCGCAGCCAGAACGACCCAAAACACCACTACTTCTTTGTACTCCAGGAAATGGCAGGACACTGCTCATTCCCTAAATATCTACACGAACGGAAACGCCCCAAAACAAACACATGTGCCTGCGGTATGGTGGGTACTCCAGTTCACTATGCTACAGAGAGCAAATTTATAAAGCATCCACATGTACAAATAACTCCGAAAACCATAGAAAACAATGGTTCACTCAAATCATCAGAAACAAAAACACAGCAACGAGGATTACAAGCTTTGCCAAATATATACACCGCTAACGAGAAACAAACAAATCTGCCCCCCCCCCCCCCAGATCCATAAAATAATTTTTTTTAACTTTTACAAAAATAAGGGGAAGAAACACAACAAAAAACTACAACGAAAACCATATCCAAATGACTGCCGCTACTAACACATTACATGAACTAGATATAATATGTATGTACTAACGGGACCCGAATAAGAATTTTTATGATTTTCCCGTAACAAATGTAAATGTGATAACCACAAGTGTCCTCCATTCATCTCTTCTAGCGGGGGTGTTAGGCGGGAGGACACGAATTGTTTCATAATAATAATTACATGTAGTTTTTATTACACATTACAGCAGTATGTGTTCCACGTGACCACCACCACCACAGGATATAATACATTGCAGACGAGCCTCAATCCAGCAACGGCAGAGTGCAGTCCACATACACGGTTTACAACGGTGAACTGAATGTGGATTAGGAGCGCAAGTTCTTATAACCGTCTCATTTGCATGTTTCCACCGAAGTCGCTCATACCAGCGCCACCTATCGGCTGTTTTTGAGTTATTTTTTTTCCCGTCAGAAAAGTTTCCGTGACCTAGTGATGCTAACCCAGCAAACCGTTTTTAATTTCTGTTTTATTTGTGGTTTCTATTCCTTTTTAAAGTCTCTACGGACTTTTTGCCCACCCTGTATATATATAACCAGCCAGAGCGAGTCAACCAAAACAACAAGACCGAAGCTAATCCTAAGGCTCTCTCCAGGCAATCCCCCCATTTCAATTAATCCCACATTGCTCACCAATATTGGTTTGGAGCGAGACGACTCGGCCTGGCACATATATGTACATATATGTGTGTATTTCTCTTTCCTCTTTCTAATTTCTTCATGTATTTCATGTCCACAACACACGTGCGTACTCATATTGTCGTGTTCGTGTTGCTCACCGGATAAGGTGCTAAGCGAGATGGCACGGGTGTCCCTAATTGTATGAGTTACTTACTCATACCATGTTATGTTATATGTTAAATCAATCATATATGTTAAAAAATATATACATTCTATCCCCGGGGGAGCACAATTGGCCCCCGAGGTTAACAATTCACCTTACAATTTACTTTGCATTACAATTAAAATGACAATTCCTATAATAACGTGATTATATTTTGAATAATCACCAAAAAATTTGTTAATCGCGGCATTACCCTCAGTTGTCCGGGGAAAATATGTGTAAAAGATTTTGTATGTTTTTTTTTTCTTTTTGAATCGAAATAGTGTTCCGGGTTCTGGCACGACGCTGGGGTAGAAGAGATCTCGGCAACGGCATAAGTCCAGTGGCAGAGTTCTTGCGTCCATTCATCATGTACTCCAGTGTAACTGAATAAGAAAATGCAGTCGAACTCGGTTATAACCACGTGGATGATTGAGTAAATCACCCCCCGTTACAACCGAGGTCGGCATTTGCATGACCCTTTGTGAAAAATTAAATCAGATACAATCAAAAAAATACTGCTCATTATTTCCATCATTATTAGGGTGACCATATTTGATCGCAAGAAGTATGGGAAAAGGGATTCAAATAAGTGAAATCACCAACGCTCGTCGAAACTTTTGCTGGCGAATCTGTTTGTGATTAACCCTTGGAAGGAAATACAGTGTTACAGTAGTTCTGCAGTGGTTCACAAAAAAAAAAAAAAAAATTGAACAGGGTGAATATGTGAGATCAAACTAGAGGAACATTATTCTTAGTCTTTATTCATTATATAATACAATTTATATATATATACACTATAAAAATCACTTTCATTGCCCCCGACTATAGTAAAGAGGATGCGAATCAAATCATTCTTAGTTGAAAACACGGAAACTTTTCATGTCCCATACATACCTCAATGTGATCGCAAAAATTGTAGGAATTTTGATAGAAAACGCAATTTTTTAAAAGAAACGCAAAAAAACAACAAAAAATCGGAAAGAAAGCGTCGGAAAAGATATCGTTATGTCCGAGGAAGTTTCGTTTTCATTCACGTTATAAATGCTTGGTCAACACGATTCTCAATAGCAATGGGTCCGTCAAGCCCCCCGTCTCCTGAGACGAACCAGCTTATATCTCCTAGGGGGACAGAGCGGGGGCCATGGTTGGTCTGGAGGTCCGTCAACCGGTTCTTAACATCATAGCCATTGCGTCGTCGCAAACGAGGTCGTTATAACCGAGTTTGATAGTATACTGATGATTGTGAAGAGTTCTTCAAAAATATAGAGGATGAATCAATATTAATACTTATCATAATTTTTGTAATGATTTTTTCGTATCATGTAATATTTAGCTCGTCTAAAGTAAGAATGGTTTTCTTACATGTGTTACGCAAAGCCTCGTTTTTCTAAAATAAAATGCCAAAAAATTGTTTTTTTCGCGAAATCCTACATTCAAATCTCTCATGTGAAGAAAAACGCGCCATGCAAGCAAATTACACACCGTTCTGTAGAGACGAATAATATTTCAAATATTTTTGCATACCGGATGTAGAATTTACTTGAAAAATGTCCCAATAAGGAAATACAACATTCTAGGGAAAAACGTAGAAATCCGTAAAGACAAATATCAAACGGGGGAAAAATATTCAAATTTTGAAACGCGCAAAATGAATTTGTATTGATAAGTTACCACTGTGAGAAAAAAAAATAAATAAAATAAATGTTTTCTATTAAATTTTTTTTCTGTCATGATAAACATGTTGGAATATTTTCCCCTTTTTTACTATCGATTTTTTTTTCCGGGAAAATAAAAATTTAAATAAACTCGAAAATCAGTTTTTTCTCGTTTTTTTTGGAAAATCTGAATGAAAATGATTATTTTTCAGTTTTTTCAAAATGTTATTTATATAACAAAGAATACTCGTAGAGATAGAAATGATTTTTTAAGAAAGAATGTGTTTTCCTTCTTCTGAAAGTTAACATTTAATTTAATTTAATGAACAAATTTAGTATCTAAATAACAACGAATTAAAGTTATTGTGATTTCATATGAATTTATTTTTTTCAATTAATACTTATGAGAAATATGAATTTAAATATGAAAAATTGAAATATAATTCGATTATTTAATGAGTTCAGTTTTTTTCTAGAGAAATTTGTTTCGATTTGAATAATAATAATTACAGGCCGGATTATATGCAAATGCATATTGCACATATGGATTTGCATATTTTGGTGTTTTTTAGCATTAATGTATATAAATGCATAAAATCAAAGAATTTTCAGAACGAGTGCATATTTTCAAATGTTATTTAAGCTCAATCACCTTTTTTGTAATATTTCAAATAAATATTATTCATAATATTTTCATAACATCGGTTTTTCCCCCCGCAGGTTGGATATAGTAAGTTAGTAGAGATGTTTGTAAAAGCTGTATTTTGAAAATATCAACCGATTTATTGTAAGGTTATTTCTAGAAATATATGAAAAGCGTTAATTTTTTTTAAAAATAGTGCCAAAATTCTTTTGTTCCCGAGCAGCTACAACAAACTAAAAAATGCCTAAATAAAAGATATGTAGAAGTTGTTTGCATATGGCAGTATATACGTGGGGATATTTTTCGTAAATGAATATAAACTAAGGGCGGGATTACACTTTAGGCACCCGGTTTAAGTACCGATGCAGGGCACCGGTGTGTAGGCGCCTATCTGTAGGACCGGTTGTTGAGCTCCATTATTAAATATAATAACAATCAGAAGGTTTTAAATAATACATGTTTAATTTGCTACGGACACATAAAAATGAAAGACATCACATGACAATGGTTGCTTGCCGACTGCGAAGAAAAACATTCGATTTTTTATCGCAACTTGCGTTGCTAGGTAACAAAATATTCGCATCAGAAAATTGCGAAGTGCGACGTTATTATTTTTCCGCAATCGGTGAAAGTTCAAGTAGAGGTCGCTACACACTCCCCCCCTAGTGTCAACGAAATGTCGTGGTCGAGTATTTGTCGGGGAAGTGGACATGACGACCGGAACGAGTCACAGTTGCTGGTACTGTACTTGGACGAACGGGTGACGTCGAAGGCACTTGGGTATGCTGGTCACTTAAGAAAGCAGGGATCAACCGATCGATGGAGATTCTCCTGGATGTCCCGTTGAAGTCGATGTCGAAGAATTTATCTCGTCGATCTTTGACCAGAAATGGGCCTTGATACGTTGGTTGCAAGGCAGAGTGTGGTGCATCGTTACGCAGGAAGACATGAGATGCGGATTGTAGACATGTAGGAACATATGTTGGCGTAGATCCGTGAGTTGTTGTAGGTATGGGTTTCATTGAACGCATCAGTTTTTGAAGTTGATGGACGAAATCAGATTGTTTGATGTCTGGTATTGCGGAGAAGTACTCCCCAGGCAGTTGCAATGGTGATCCGTAGAGGATTTCGGCGGAGGAGCATCCTAAATCTTCTTTCACTGCTGATCTCAGGCCTAGTAGTGCTAATGGAAGAGCGTCAACCCAAGCTGCATGGGATTGGATTCGGCATCTTAGGGCAGCTTTCAGAGATCGGTGTTGTCTCTCGATGAGTCCATTCGCCTGAGGATGATATGCGTTCGTCTTGTGATGTTGGAATCCGAGGTATCTGCGTAAGGTTTGGAAAAGATGACTCTCAAACTGTCTTCCTTGGTCTGTGGTAATCTTCTGTGGTATGCCAAATCTGGCAAACCAGGTCGCAATTAGGGCTTTGGCGACTGTTTCGGCAGTTTGGTCTGGCATAGGTGTGGCTTCGATCCATCTGGAATATCTGTCTATTATCGTTAGGAGGTACCGTGAGCCTTGGCATAATGGCAATGGGCCAACTATGTCGAGATTGATGTGTTGAAATCTATTGTTTGGTACTTTGAATTCGGCCAGAGCGGAACGAGTGTGTCGGTGAACTTTAGAACGTTGGCATGCAATGCATGCTCTAGTCCACGCCTGACAATATTTTTTGATGTTGCGCCAGATGAAGCGTTGAGAAACCAACTTGGTAGTAGCTTTGATACCTGAATGAGAAAGCGTATGGAGTGATTCAAAAGCTTGTCTTCTGTGTGATTCTGGAATATAAGGACGGATGTGTCCCGTAGAAATGTCACAAAACAAGTGCTTCGTTATATTACTGTCCGGCAAACGCAGTTTGACGATTTTCAATGATGAGCTTTGTTGGAGTTCACGTAATTCATCGTCACATTGAGAGTCGGCAATCGCATCGTAGTCGATTGGTGATGGAGAAGCAATAGTTGCGATGCGTGACAAAGTGTCAGCAACTACATTGTTTGGTCCGGGAATATACCTGATATCAGTAGTAAATTCTGCGATATAATTTAATTGCCGTAGTTGTCGAGGCGAAGCTTTGTTCGGGTCTTGTTTGAAGGCATACATCAATGGACGATGGTCACTATAAATGGTAAAATGACGTCCTTCTAGCTAGCATTTGAAATGTTTAACTGCGCTATAAATAGCTAGAAGTTCTCTGTCATACGCACTGTATTTTACTTGAGACTGGGAGAGTGTCCGAGAGAAAAAACTGAGGGGTTGGATCACACCTTCATGCTCTTGCTGTAACACTGCACCGATGGCATTGTCCGATGCATCTGCTACGAGAGAAATGTGCGCGTTTGGCTTTGGATGAACGAGCAAAGTGGCATTGCATAGCGCTTCCTTGACATCGGCGAAGGCTTGTGAAGCTTGTTGAGTCCAATTGAGTGGTTTCCGGCTGTTTTTCGCATGCCCTGCCAACATAGCGGTGAGTGGTCGCTGCAGGTCTGCACACTTAGGTATGAACCGGTGGTAAAAATTCAACATGCCCAGAAATCGGCGCAAGGAAGTGGCGGAAGTGGGTTGCATAAAGTTCTTGATGACATCTACTTTGGCGGATAACGGTTTGAGTCCATTCTTGCTAATTTCATATCCCAAGAATTTGATGGTCGGGACGCCAAATATGCATTTTGGCACATTTATGCACAGTCCGTATTCGTCAAGTCGACTGAATACTTCACGTAAGTGTTGGAGATGAGTTTGCTCGTCTGGAGAAGCTACCAGGATATCGTCTAAATAACAGAATACGAATTCCAATCCTTGTAGGATCGTATTCATGAATCTCTGGAAGGTCTGCGCTGCATTGCGTAATCCAAAGGTCATATACGGAAATTCGAAGAGTCCAAACGGTGTAGTAATTGCTGTTTTTGGAATATCCGGCTCGTGCACTGGAATTTGTTGATACGCTCTAATCAGGTCGATTGAGGAATATATTGTCGTTCCGTGGAGAATGTGCGAGCAATCTGTGAGGAAAGGAATCGGGTAACGATCAGGAACTGTGATTTTGTTTAGTGCTCTATAGTCTCCACACGGTCTCCAGTCACCAGATTTCTTTGGCGCTAGATGGAGTGGACTAGACCAACTGGTCTTCGAAGGCTGACAAAGTCCTTGTTGCATCATGAACTCGAACTCTTTTCGCGCAACTTTCAACTTTTCCGTGGAAAGCCGTCGAGGTCGGGCAAAAACTGGTGGACCTGTAGTCTCAATGAAGTGCTTGATATTGTGCTCTTTAATTTTCTTATTTTGGATGTGTGGACGGAGAATATCAGGAAACTCTTTGACTATATCCCGATATGGCGATGATAATAGATCGATACCGTTCAAGCAAAAAGATGGAGCTGCGATATTTCTTGCAATGGAACAAGTGGCAGATAGCAAGGTCGTTCCATCGATGAGGCGATGATGTTTGCTATCGACTAACAGGTTGAAATGCGATAGAAAATCTACACCAATAATTGGTCGGGTTACGTCGGCTATGATGAATGGCCAAGCAAATGTCCTTCGGAGGTTCAAATTCAATGTTAGAAGTTTGGTACCGTAAGTTGAGATAGAGGAACCATTGGCGGCTGTAAGAATCAACTTCTCGGGTTTCTTGTGGGTATTGACGACAGTTCGCGGGACGACTGACACATCAGCGCCCGTGTCGATCAAAAATGTCCAGTTGGTGGAAGGATCGGCCAGTATGACTCTGTCGACGAATTGGCAGCCGTGGCCTTGGCCGGTGGACGACTGCCTTATTAGTTTCCCGGTGAGGTTTTGAAGGAGCAGGGCTGTTGACATTTCTTAGCCTGAGCTCCGAAACTGGTGTGATAGAAGCAGAAGCCATTTTCAGCTTGTTTGTATTGGGCTCGGCTGTGGGATCGCGAGCGAGAATACCGTTCTCGATGACGGAATCGAGGTCTAGGCTGTCGCTGTGAAGTGTGAATAGCGGCCTTCAGCTCACTCAACTCTTTGGTCAGAGCTGCGACTTGTTGCTCCAGTGATTGGCTGATTGCGTTCTCAGGTCGACCGGATGCTGAACAGATATTTGGAATGGCCAACTCGGCGATTTTATCTGCCATCGAAGCGAGTTGTGGAAGCCCTTCGCTCGAAGCAGCTAGTATAGCTTGGACGTTAGCGGGGAGTCGCGCTAACCACAACGATTTCAGCAAGTCATCACTAAAGTTACGTCCGGCAAGCTCACGCATTCGGGCAAGCAGATGCGATGGTTTTTGATCTCCTAGTTCTAAACCTTGCAGTAGCGTACGGATTTTCGATGATTCGCTCTCCGCGTAAACCTGAATCAATCGTGTCTTCAGCGCGTCGTATTTATTCTGCTGGGGAGGTTCTAGAACTAAATCTTGGACTGTCGATAAAATATCGGCATCGATACCAGCGATAGTATGGTTGAACTTCGTAGCATCGGCAGTTATCGCTGCGATCGAGAATTGTGCTTCTAGTTGGATAAACCACAAGTTTGGATTGTTTCTCCAAAATGGAGGCGGCTTTATAGCGACGCGATCGACATTCGGCGGATTGTCCATTTGGAACGGATGAAACGATTACTCGCTTACCTTGAGAAGCTTGCTGTTCGAAATCATGGCGCTGTTCGAAATCACGTCCGGCGTCGCCAGTTTAGGCACCCAGTTTAGGGACCGATGCAGGGCACCGGTGTGTAGGCGCCTATCTGTAGGACCGGTTGTTGAGCTCCATTATTAAATATAATAACAATCAGAAGGTTTTAAATAATACATGTTTAATTTGCTACGGACACATAAAAATGAAAGACATCACATGACAATGGTTGCTTGCCGACTGCGAAGAAAAACATTCGATTTTTTATCGCAACTTGCGTTGCTAGGTAACAAAATATTCGCATCAGAAAATTGCGAAGTGCGACGTTATTATTTTTCCGCAATCGGTGAAAGTTCAAGTAGAGGTCGCTACAACACTATAAAAATTTGATTAAAAAAAAATCATTTACAAAAAAACATAAAATAATAAATAAATAAAAAATAACCAACCAATCAGATAATTGGTTACACTCCCTCGAATGTAACCGATAAGCTTTTATTATTCTTTTTTATTGGTTACATTTTTCCAGTTCTTTAAAAGAAGTTTTCTAAAATAGCCGTAACGCTGGCCTAAGAAATGGGAAATATGCATTTTTATAACATATTTTCTTTCTTCTTTAATTGGTGATTTTTTAATGTATATTTTCCCATTTTTGGGAAGTACTTTGAAAATTTTAACTTTCAGGGGATGGGGAATATTTAGTATATATTTTCGGTTTTTTAATTGGTTTTTTTTTAAATGTATATTTTGAATTTTTAAATATTTTAGCACTTTATGCATATTTCGCCACTTTTTAAGTGCATATTTCGCCACTTTTTAAGTGCATATTTCGCCACTTTTTAAGCGCATATTTCGCCACTTTTTAAGTGCATATTTTGCCACTTTTTAAGCGCATATTTCGCCACTTTTTAAGCGCATATTTCGCCACTTTTTAAGCGCATATTTCGCCACTTTTTAAGTGCATATTTCGCCACTTTTTAAGTGCATATTTCGCCACTTTTTAAGTGCATATTTCGCCACTTTTTAAGCGCATATTTCGCCACTTTTTAAGCGCATATTTCGCCACTTTTTAAGTGCATATTTCGCCACTTTTTAAGTGCATATTTCGCCACTTTTTAAGTGCATATTTTGCCACTTTTTAAGCGCATATTTCGCCACTTTTTAAGCGCATATTTCGCCACTTTTTAAGTGCATATTTCGCCACTTTTTAAGCGCATATTTTGCCACTTTTTAAGCGCATATTTCGCCACTTTTTAAGTGCATATTATCCGGGCTCTATAGTAATAATAATTTCACCCTATATACAATGATGAGTTTATACAGGGTGTCCTGTAAGTGTGGATAAAACCGTTTTACCCGTATTTAATGCTGTTTTTTTCCAAATTTCCACCGTTTTTAAAATTCGAATATCTCTCACTTAGAAACGTGGAATTTGTTTTGCTGTTGGCATCAGGAGAAACAGGGCAACAGTTTCCTAACTGGAAGTTAGAGCACGGGAGGGACAGTATAAAAATTTAGGTTTTTAATTTTGTTACACGCTGTATTTTCACACTGAAAACTAGTAAAAGGTAATTTTTGAACGCCTGTTGGGATTTTCTAAACTGGAATCATACCTCTACGACGGATGATTGATGAGATGCAGGCCGTGCTAGCACTTGCAGGGCACCCTGTATAATAATATCATGGTATTTTTTTTAATTTTTTTCGTATTTGATTACAGTATTTATATTTATTATTTAATAATTTGAGGGATTTTCCTAGGTGGAAATTCATTTCCTACGCACTGAATCATCAGAAAAATATCGATAATACAGTATATTAGCTTATTGGATTTCTGCTGATTTTCCCATGGGTACGCAGAAATTAACAAATACGGAAAATAGACTAAACTAGTTTGAAGAAGCATTTTTGTACATTTTTTTTATTCTCAAAAGGTATGCCGTGACATTCACGGATACAATAGGGGGGGGGGGGTCCTAACAAAGCAGCGCTTAACGGGGCTCGTGTGATACCGGTTTCTAATCATAACGTGATGATGGTTCCAATTATGCTCAAAGTAGTGGTAGTAGTAAAGGTTGCACGTCTGATTTCAGAACCTGTCAAATGTAAGAAACGTAGTGAAGTTTTTACATTGGCACATATTGAGTCTACTGTGGAGGAATTTGACGCAGTTGTCACGAAAGATTTTATGAAAAAGTGATGAATATAGATTTGATATCTATATCCATTAAAAAAAATGAACATTTTGCAACCAATTATGTGGGAAAGGAAAATAGTGTCCCGTTTTACCAATACCAGTTTACTATACGTTCCGTTCGACCAAACAGAATGTACGGTCACCGTACTTGAAAACGAGACTTTTTCGGATATAGCTATCATTCGGTTATTGTTATAAGAAACCCTGATTCCCGATGTGATCGCATTGGACTGTATTTAGAGGAAATTAGTGACATTTGGCTGAAATTGGCAAAGTTTGGTGAAATTTTTGATATTCGGTGCACATTAATGACGTTTATTTCGCTCAAGTTCGTGATATTTAATAAAATTTTGTAACATTTGGCAGATATAGGTGATGTTTGGCTCGGATAATTGATATTCATTGAAAGTTTTCTGGATGTCCCTGTTTCATACTGGTTATAATTACCCCAATTATCACGTGATATTTTTAATAGCAAAAAAAAATTTCTCAGACTTATCGTAATACAGTAAAACCTTCTCTAACGGCCACCTCCGAATAGCGGTAATCTCCAAACAATGGCCACATCTTTTTTGGCAACCGAACGCGTCCCTATGGACTTAACATTACAAATAATCTTCGAACGACGATTTCTGAAAAACGGCCGCTTTCGACAAGGAAAAAAAAATCGCATACCGCTATAAGAAAAACAAGTTTTAAGGTGATTTTCAAGGGAGCCCCCAAACTATACGGGGGGGGGGGAACGATTATATACGCTTTCTTTTGCAGAGTACAAATGCTACGTGGGTATATTGAAGCAGTGGAGAGGGAAAAAGGACCGCTTAAGGGATCTATAGTTGTGCCGTGGCCACTGAAGTGATCTCTAGATGCAGCGCAGATCATTTAAGGGATCTGTGACAATGTGCCTCGCGTAGTTTATGCTTACAAAATTAGATTTCAGATCAGAGGCCACATCAGATGACTCCGAGGGTCACATTTGGCCGCGCGTTATGGGTTGGTATGGTCTAGTTCATAGTTCCGCCCCCTTTTTTGGAAATTTTTTTTTCTCCCATCGCCCCCCAACGCAATCTAACCCATAGGGTCCTATGTTATGCCCGTAGCTTCTACCGCCCTCAAGGGGGCGTTAGCGTCCACGTTGGGAATCACTGGTCTAGTTGATCGTGGATGGGAAGATGGAACTATTTGGGGTTGTTGGTAAACTGTCTTGGTGCATATAAGTTTCTTTTTTTTCAGCTTTGCAAGCCTAACTTTTATTTTAGGATGCCAAAATATCGATTAATAAATTAATGTAATATTATCAATGTAATCATTATTCTAATATAATCATTTGTGTAATTCTCGTATTCAATTACAGAATGGATTACCATTTTATATGTGATTATATAAATATCGCAAATTTTAGTTGTATTTTTTTTTAAGAATAAAAATGACTATTCCCCCAATAACACATTTCCGAATAGCAGCCACATTTTCACGCTGCCGTTAGTGATCGTTATTGGGAGGTTTTAATGTTTAACTTTCCAATAGGAAAGGTCAGATTCCAGCGGGAACATACATCGAACTTTGCAATGAACTTGGTACGTGATGACACATATTATTTTTTCCTGCCTCTTCATCGCATATTGATAAATTATATGGATCTCAAAGGCAGTATAACTTTTAGTGAACTATCAGAAAAATATAGAATATTTCAGGATTTTTGAGGCTAACCCGTTAATCATTGCTGGATACATACATATACGTACGTGGAAAATGAAAAACTATACACGCGAAATCGGACTTGACATTGAAGAATTGACTTACGTCAATGCATTTGAAATTTCTTTTCGTTATTCAAACAGTTTCGATCTCTTCCTTATTTCTTAGAAAAAACAGGTCTTCTCAATTCCATGGCGTCTTCTTCTTTTATCGCGGCATTCTTTGGATTGAATTCTTTTATTCTTCTTCTTCTTCTTCGGACTTTCTTTCATAGATTCTTTGCATTTCACTTAACGTAACTCCCGCAAACTATTCCAACTTCCATATGACTTCTATTGAAGACTAGTTTTCTTCCCCCACCCTTACCCATTTCGGTTTATAAAGGAATTCACAGAAGAAACTGAGGTGTGAGAGGGAATTTTGAGATGGATTCTCTCCCCCTTCCCCCCACTTATATACCATACAATTCGTTTTGCGGTTTCACTGCCGTGAAATATGACTTTCAAAGAATTTCCCAACTGTGGGAGATGTATTTGGTGCTATTTGAAAGTAAACTGAATAACCCCATCGCGTCCTGATAACTTCCAGCGTTTCTCGTCCTGCTCAGAAAATAGAGAAACATTCAAGGCTTTTTCCATTCGTTGATCCACTCTGATTCGCTTACCCTAAAGGTGCCTACAAACGTAACTGTGAGCTTGACGAGCATTCACGTGCAAACTTTTTGTGCAAGCATCGTGATTGTACAAGCGACTTAAGGGAATTTTATAATGCATGCTGGTTCAAGACTCGCGTTTGCGCAAGCATAACCATGTAATCCGTATAAACCTTTAAAAAAAACTCGTATGAAATTTCACGATTCTGAGAGCTTTGCTTGTCAGTGAATGAGTGAATGCGCAATTCGACAAGTCAGTAGGGAAGTTTATAGCCGAGTGAACACGATGAGAGACCAGGCGAACGATTGGGAAAGTCAGTTATCAAATGAGTTAGTGAAATGAGCAAGTAAGTGACCAAGTGAACAAATGAGTGTTCAAGGGAACAAATGAGTGTTGAAGGGAACAAATGAGTGTTAAAGGGAACAAATGAGTGTTGAAGTGAACAAGTGAGTGTTGAGTGGAACAAGTGAGTGTTGAGTGGAACAAGTGAGTGTTGAAGTAAATAAGTGAGTGTTGAAGTAAATAAGTGAGTGTTGAAGGGAACAAATGAGTGTTGAAGTGAGCAAATTAGTGACCAAGTGAGTGAATTACTTGGTGAAAGAGCAAGTCGGTGAGTAAATTAGTGACCAAGTGAGTAACACTCTCTCACTCACTTGCTCAATTGCTCACTGACTTGCTCATTCACTCACTCATTTGTTTACTTGTTCAACTGACTAGGTCACTAACATGTGCCGAATTGTTTGTCGGTGAATATTCCGTAAATAGCTTCAGTGTATACTCTGGTGCTTGTAGTGTGTGGAGACGAAAGGGAAGTTGTGCATGCTTGTGCAAAAAGATTAGACATGCATGGTTGTTAAGTGCGCAGCTGCCTTCAGGGACATGCTTCGATATTTTACAAAAGATATGAGGTGGGGTGAATCTGGTCATGTAACAGCATTCATTGAGTTTTGACAACAATCTCGAAGGGTTAAGTTCCCATTTAGTTTCCCAAAGGGGTTCTTTAGTTCCCATCAAAAAGTTTCAGAAATGCAGCTGAAATCTCTGTTTATATTGGTAATAAACAAGAGAAAATAAATGAACTTTATCGCTCTTTAGTTATCGATCAACACCTCTTCAATCGTCCAATTTGTTGCATTTTGTTTGTATATTGTGCTGGTTAGTTAAATATCACCCTGCCCTAAAGAAAATTCGAGTATCTCTTCGAAACTAATAAGTAGGGGGTAGGACTATAGGATTTTTATTACCTAAAACCGACAGAATATGCTCCATAAAAATTTATTTATGCCCTAAAAATATTAAAAATGCACCATAAAAACATGAAACTGCTTTAAAAAAAAGGTGACCATATTTCCTTTAGGAAAAATACGGAAAATTACGAAAAATTGCCAATCATTGTCAAAAATTATGCAACCTCGGTAAGTACTGCCTGAGGGTATCGTCCCGAGAGATTGGAAACTGGCTAACGTTGTTCCGATATTTAAGAAGGGTAGTAGAGAAGTGGTGTCTAATTATCGTCCAGTGAGTTTGACGAGCTCCCTCTCGAAAATCTTGGAAATTATCATCAAAAGGCAGTTTGTGAAGTGGATAGACGAGAATAATGTATTGTCGGATAATCAGCATGGGTTCAGGAAGGGGAAGTCATGTGTAACTAACCTCCTTTGCTTCTATGATTACGTGACTAAGGCTTTGGGTAAGAGCAAAAATGTCGACGTTGTTTACCTTGATTTCCAGAAGGCATTCGATCGGGTCCAACATGGCAAACTCTTGAAGCGTTTACACGAGATTGGAATAGGGGGCAACTTGCTGAATTGGATAGAATCGTGGTTAAGAGATAGGTCGCAACGAGTTATGGTGAACGGGGAATTCTCTGGTTGGACAGACGTCACAAGTGGAGTTCCTCAGGGAAGTGTCCTTGGCCCCATACTTTTTTCACTTTTTATCGACAAACTCGATCAGGGTATCGATGGAATTACTAGCAAATTCGCAGATGATGTGAAGCTAATGGGGGTAATCGGGAATGAAAGCGATAGGGAGTTGCTCCAGACCAACTTAAACAAGATTGCAGCATGGGCAAATGAATGGAGCATGACGTTTAGCGTAGATAAGTGCATGGTCGCTCATTTTGGTTCGAACAACCCACGGTTCTCTTACGAGTTGAATGGTGTCACTATCCCGGATGCAACTAGAGTCACCGATTTGGGAATTCTCATTGACGAGCGACTTAAGTTTTCTGAACATTGTTCAGCGGTTGTCAAAAAATCGAATAGAATGCTTGGTCTCATTTTCAAAAAGGTCTCTTCGCGTTCTCCTAAAGTCATTCTTCCGCTTTTTCGAGGCTTAGTTCGTCCTGGACTGGAGTATGCTGTAAGGTTTTGGAGACCATACCTACAGAGGGACATAGACTTGGTTGAAGGGGTGCAGAGAAGAGCTACGCGTGTCCTTATTGGCACACAGGGCTTGAGGTATGAAGAGAGACTTCATTTTTTGAATATGTTTACACTGGATGAACGCAGGTGTCGAGGAGATATGATCGAAGTGTTCAAAATTTTCAATGGGATGGATAGGATGGACCATGAACTTTTAGTACACCGCCAATCGACTGCTTTTACAAGGGGACACCAGTATCGATTGGTGAGGGACAATGCAAGGTTATGGTGTCGCAGGGAATTTTTCTCTAATAGGGTTGTTAATAAATGGAATAGCTTACCCCCGGAGGTAGTAAATTGTAACACAATTGACACGTTTAAAAAGAAATACGATAAACATGTTGGGGTAAATCGAGAAGCTATCCATTCTTAGAATAAGACAACCATAAGTATTCTTTATGGGCATTGTATAATACTTTATCATGTGTATATATTGTTTGTAATTTGTGTTAATTGCATTTTTAATTGGGTTGCTGTATTTTTGAAACATATGACAACCATATTTTTATGGGCATCTTTTTATCAGCCACCTCGTTGGGCATTTTGCCTGTTGTGGCGTTGTATTTGTATTTGTATTTGTATTTGTGTTCTGGGTGAATATGCGTGGCCCTAACGTATTTATCTCGTGGTGTTCTCGTGGTGCTTCCGCTAGAAAGTGCTGAAAGTCTACCTGCTCTCTGCAGAGTGACTTTTTCGAATGAGGGACCGCATTGCAAGCACGTCTAAAAAAGTTGCGAAAACATAGATGCACTGCAAGACTCTTGGAGTCCTTGGCGGTTCTTTTATCTTGTATTGCATGATTATCAACAGATCAGATTCGTATTCGGTTGTGCTGTTGTTTGTAAAGTTTCGGACTGTACCGCATTTACACGGAAACAAACTATACTATACTCATATCACAACACGCTTTCACGCACATTTTCCAGCATGGACCAGATAATCTTTGACCACATGCGTATATCTCTCTATTGATACAGAGTGGCCGGCAATGATCTGGTTAGGTGGAAGATCGTATCGCTCGATCTTAATTGTCTCTATTCTTATCTTCATTTCACAAGCGATGAGAAAAAGGGAAGTCCATTTACTCTGGTAAGTACTTTCGTAGGTATGCAACTGACCTTTGGCATAAACGACATCCGATTGACAGCGTTTCTACAGCGCCGCTGTGGTGGTCGAGTGATCATAGTGACGGACTCGCATCGCGAGGATCCGGGTTCGAACCCCACCGTAACCTCAGTGGTGGTCGGCTGAAGTTTATTTCCTGTGGTTCCCAACTTCTTGGCGCAAATGCGAGCCGATCTTCACATTAAAAAAGTCTCGCCACAGAGAGCCTACAACGACATATCATCCAATCATTAAACTTCACTCATATTTTGAAAAACCGGTGGCAGATGGCAGCACTACACATAACAAGCATTACACAGAAACAAACTTCACACCAGGTTTCAAAACACTTACAGGCACATTCCAACATGTACCAATTAGTTAGAGGTTCCGCAGAGGAATATGGACGAGGTGCATGTCTGGTTTAGTAGTAGCATTTCTATAGCAGTGTTGCCACCGGAAAGAAAGAAAGACCCTTGTATGCTCACAGATGTCTTGAAAACACTTCGATATCCACCGCAGCTAGACTAACAAGAACATAGTAGTTAACTAATTATACAGTGTAGATGCAGTAGATTATACAGAATTTTCTTTTCAATTTCCATCACTTGTCACGAGCCATGATCCGGGAAATTACTCTACGTTAAACGGATTTATTCGATGGACCATGAAAGTTTAAGCTCACATATATATATATTCACTATATTTTTTCTCACAGCTTCAAGATCACATAAACACCGTCAAATGTCTTCATAAATCTTTGATATTTTCGCTTTCTAGGCAGAATGATGCGATAAACATCGTGGTTAAAGTTTCATCGTCACTAAATGTTAAGAGAAAAATAAAAGAAAATTATAGCTTTTATATATATATATATATATATATATATATATATATAAAAGAAAGATTCACGCTTCGTATTACGACCATACTAAATTTTTAGGACACGAGACGACATTTCGTTGTTGTTGTTTTGTTTATGTACTTACTTCTACAGGGCAATAAAGATCCCCTTGTCACCACCGTTCAGTAATTTTACGAGTTTCCTCAGCGATCATTTTATTTACAACACCCCAGTTGATATCATGCTAAGGTTTTAACGTCGGAGAAAACCAAAGAGGAAAATTCACCGTGAGTAAAATTATACACAGCAGTATAGTGTGTTGTGTATATCTAAAGATCTCCTCCCCGAAATAGGTTTGAGTATAAGTAGTTATTGTAAGTCAAGTTGAATTCTAATGAGTTAAGCTAAAAGAAAAGTGTTTTATTTAAGGGAGAGAGTTTTATCACACATTCTAAGGCCGGTTGTCCATTGGAAGAGATAGCATGCGGAAAGCTACGTGAGTGGGGAACCGCCGGCTTTGAGTTCGACTACAAAGAATGTCTGTTGTCGTCGACCGAAAGCGACCTTTACACGTTACTCGGTTCGCGACTGCACTCCATGCAGACGAGTTTGCTCGTTAATAAATCATGAAGAAATATTGAAAAATTGAAATTTTTGAGAAAATTTATCAAGTCCATACTTAATGAGACACCTGGCACAAACTCGGAGAAGGCGTTCTTGTTCTAAATAGATAATTATATTTAATCCATTACTACTTACCATCATAATCCTTGAAAGGTAGTTATCAGATTTCCAGCTTTCATACTCACACGTGCAACGAGGGACGGAGACTCGTCTGCAAAGAGAGAGAGAAAGACCCACTAAAGCAGTGTTTCTCAACCGCCGGGCCGCTGCCCAGTACCGGGCCTTAACACTATCCACACCGGGCCGTGAGTGATTCGCAGTTTCATTTTTCCCATTAATTTCCCGTTATTGTGTGTATGACCGGGATTTTCACTCACACAAAAGAGATTTACCGGGCCGCGGGCTTCCAAATGTTGAGAAACGCTGCACTAATGCGGATTTTCTGTGCCACGCTCAACGAGAATCACTCAGCGTCACACGCCGTCCACTCACCAACAAGAAATTCAGTATGGCCGGGATTACACTATAAAAGTTTTATAAAAGTTCGTTTATAAAACTTGAAAAATTCAACCAATAGGCGGATCAGTTAAGTTTGCTCGAATGTATCAGATGTGTTTATTGGTTACATTTTTTTCAAGTTTTATAAAAGAATTTTCATCAAATTTTATAGTGTAATACCAGCCTATGACTGTTTTCCTACAGAGCGCAACGCGGCTCACGACAGCGCTTTTCGTCGGGCGTGATTGGCGGACCGCTTCTGGAGGAGTCAAAAGCGTCGTGCGCCGCGCGTTTCGCCGATCTTCTCTTCATTTTTGTTGTGTTTACTCATAGCGATTCCTCGTCTGCTGATGTCGCTCGCCCAAGATCGTTTGCAGTGGATGACGTTCTCTTATTTTCTATGTAATGGGATACGTCTTGTGAATACGGACAACTGCGTGCGATTAATTTATCGCTTCAAATCGCTGCCAGTGGGCGACCAGCTTAAAAACTATAATTTCTGTTTTCTAAGACCGGTCTTTCACTGGTATATCATTTGATGATTGATATATCATTTCATGTACAAAAAGTGGGGAAGTGTGTGTGTGTGTGGGGGGTTAAGTTGTACGAGGAGTCCTGCTGCTGGTTGGCTTGTCTCCTGAGACCATAGACTTAAGATATAAATAGACCGCGCACGCTATTCATAAAACTTGTCGAACATGAAGAAAAGATGAGCAGTATTGTCGGGGAAAGAACAGGTTCTGCGCTATTACATTTGGCGCGTTTTCGCAGAAGCTAGGATGTTGCTGTAACGAAATTTGACTCAATTCGATCAAGTTGATGAAAACTTTCCTTCATTTTTTCAATGAATTTCACTCATTTTTATGTGAAATATTTAGGGAGTATCAGATTTGAAAAAATAAATTCTATAAAATAAACAAATATTGGAAAACGGAATTTTTTTATTTTCCATTAAGGGATAATTCTTAATAATTTCTTAACACATGGGTTTTTAAATTTTAATTGAATATATAATATTTGAAGGAAGTGAATATAAACAGTATAAATTTCATGAAATAAATTTTTTTGGCACAGTTTTTAATAGCTTTCTAAATATCTATACACACACAGGAAACAAAATATTGTATACAACAAATATATAATGTTTATGTTACTGTAAATTTGATAAATCCGTAGTGCGCGTTATCTTCAGAAATTATGCATAATAGTTGGTAAATATATGCATAATTACCAATATTTTTAGTAAGTTTGATGAATTTCGTAGCATTTATCACTTTTTACGAATGAATCGAATAATTCTCAAAATGAAGTTAGTAAGTTTGATGAATATGGAAAAAATCCATGCTGAAATATCACTTTATTTCAACAACTTCGTTCTGTCCGTATGAGATGCGTGCACTACACATATTTCGCCATAAAAATTAAATTAATAATAAATGCGAAGCTAGAGAGAGATTTTTTTTCATCGGCTTAGTTCATGTTGGCTTTTGCTGTATTTATCAGCATATGCAAACATAACCGTTACGAAGAGGGGTAAAAATACTATTATTTTTAGAGGTTGTTATGCATTTTTATGCAAAACTGCAATTGTCTAGGGGGGGGGGGAGTTTTCCTCACATTCTATTTAAATAGAATATTTTTCATAAATTTCTCCTCCTGAAAAGCATATTTTCTTCCAAGTTGAGCAAAAGTCGAATGAACTCACTAGCTCGCCAAATCTCGCCAAATCTTGCGGAGACGTATATTTCAGTTAAAACTTCATAAAACTCACAATTTCAATCATTTATTGCCAAAAATTCTATTAAAACATTTAATAATGATTCATGACATTTGAATTTTACCAAAACTTGGAACTTTAATTGAATTAAATCCAAAATGGAGTCGTTAAAAACTGAGATTACGTCAGAAATCCATTGCATCGTCAATTTAATATTCCAATTTTTAATTTATAAGAAGGGGAATAAGCAAAAAAGTATTCCTTTGTGAAAGGATAACGTTCCTCCTTTCCTAAACCTTTCAGAACATCCGAAAGTTGCACACGTGGTGACCATTCTAATGAAAAATAAGACAGCACTTGGAGATCGTCATACGAACAGCCATAAGGAAAGCATTGAAAGCGAGATTCCCTGACCAGCCTTTCGACCGGAGTCACGTGACTCCGGATCTTTGCTTCACATTGTAACCCCTCGCGCGCACTCTATAGTATTATTACTCTGTGCCTGAGACGGACCAGCTTATATCCCCTAGGGGCATAGAGAGGGGGATCACGGTTGGTCTGGTGGTGGTCTTTCACTGGCAGTGACTTGAACTTAAACCAGTCGCACGCGGTTATCCGTCTGATCTTTTACTTTCTAGTGAAGAGAATATATCGACATTTTTATGATTTAATTTCATATAGTTGTCTTGACACCAGTTTTCAAAGTCTTCTGCAAATTCTTGTAAATTTTCGACACATTTTGTCCCTTTTTGTGTGATTGGCCTATAGAATGGCATCATCAGCAAATAGACCACGCATTCCGCGCTGAGAAGCTGGAAAGTCGCTGATGTATGCTATGAAGGCTGTTATTAGACAGAGGCTCTAATTGGTCTAACAGCTGAGAGGCAGTTGCCATTTTTGACTTGAAATCTTTGATGGGAAGGTAACTATTTAAAAAAGTGATGAAATAGTCATTTAAATTTAGATCAATTAGTTTTGTTAGTAAGATCGTGTGATTAGTCTTATCGAAGGCCTTACGTATATCCAGGCAGAGGGCCATGTTCCATACATGTTCCATGTAGTTGAGCACAGTCATTATGAACTCGGTAACTATGGCAGCTTGTAGCTGAGTAACACAAGAACGCCTCCGCCTGAATCCATGGTGTCGCTTCGAAAAATGTCGTTTGAGGACAGGAAAGTATCAAGACCTGAAATATAGATACGTTCAAAGACTTTAGAAAATTTTCTAAGTAGGTCTGAAGTTTTGAGAGATAAGGGGGGACAGTTCCAGATTTATAAAGAAGTTTGACAATAGAAAATTTCCAGACATTGGAAAAAAGCTTGTATGAAGCATGCTATTGAATACATATTAGTTCGGGAATTGAGGATGAAAGGGGAAGGTTTTTAAGAGCGAGATTTGAAATTTTCTCATGCCCTGAAGCTTTCTCAGTTTTTTAATTATGCCCCTGATCTCGTCAACATTGGTACAACAAACAGCACTCATTCCGCTGAAATCGTGCTTTAGCGAACCTACCATAGAAATCCTTAAACTTTCACATGACGAGCTGAGGCAATACTTCGAGACTGCTTGGCATAAATTGCTTTTTTTAGTTATCACAGTAAACGTTTTAGCAATCTGTTTGTATACAACAGTTGCCCTTGTTAGTTAGTAGTTTTGTTTACCACTGGAGATTTCCGTTTACAGAGTTTCCAGACCTTCTAAAGTGAGCCACAAGATGCTGTGGCTTCCTCAAAGAAGTTATCTAATTGGCATATTCAGTTGTTTCTTGTCTTATTTCCTTTTCTACTATGTTCGAAGTACTAATTTTTATCAGATATGCCAAATCTGCTCACTTTTGCCTTGACCCTGGGTAAGGCAGGCCCGTCATTTACGGGGAGGGGGGCAATGGTATATATATATATATACATCGTGAGTATATGTATCCCCCACTCCGGAAAAAGTTGAAATGACGGCCCTGAGGTGACGCTGCTATAACAATTTTACACACACACTGTGTTTTGCACACACAATTGTACAGTTACACATTAGTAGTGTTTCCCGTACGGAACGCTAAATTATACACAATGATAAGTAATAATTTGATTCCAATTAATTGTTATATTAGTTACATTCAAGTAAATTGAACCGACAAATTTATTATTCAATTCTTTAAATTTTTTAAAACAAATTTCATAGAAATTGGTGACGTAATCTCGGTTTTGAAGAAATATTTCATTTTTGCGATTTTAAAAAATATTAAAAATATCATTCACAGATGTCATTGTACAAATAATCAAATAATTCGACGTATCGCATAGAACAGTGTTTCCCAACCTTTTGAAGTTCACGACGCCCTTGGGAATAACATTAAAAACTTGGGTCACCCTTCCTTGAATACAGGAAAACCGGACGCGTTAATATTTCTTGATAACTTCTCTCAAACATATAGGAGGCACGCCGGAAAATCTATAAACCCTCCACGAGGCATCACGTGTTGCTACCCGCTCTTTAGTTATCGATCAACACCTCTTCAATCGTCCAATTTGTTGCATTTTGTTTGTATATTGTGCTGGTTAGTTAAATACCACCCTGCCCTAAAGAAAATTCGAGTATCTCTTCGAAACTAATAAGTAGGGGGTAGGGCTATAGGATTTTTATTACCTAAAACCGACAGAATATGCTCCATAAACATTTATTTATTTATTTTATTTATTATTTATGCCCTAAAAAGATTAAAAATGCACCATAAAAACTTGAAACTGCTTTAAAAAAAGGTGACCATATTTCCTTTAGGAAAAAAACGGAAAATTACGTAGCTCGACGCTACGCAGGTAAGACTCCCACCGTACGGGACACTTCCTTCTTTGAATACAGAATACAGTACTACAAAAAAAATCACTGAGTAAAAATACATCAGTAGAGTTTTGTTCGATTAACTACAAAGTGAAATTTGTGATTGATGCTCAGGGAACAGTTACTTGAAATCAGGCCTTACATTTGGCAACGAAACACGTAAATTGTCCTCAAGGTCTTGCAGTGTATTTCGTGACAGATGACAGAACTACACATAACAAGCATTACACAGAAACAAGTGCCACGTTAGGTTCACAAAATATACGCGCACATTACAGCACGTACCAATTCATTAAAAAAAAACCAATTCATTCAAAAAAACCAATAAAATAACTAAGAAAGAAAATTGGCCTTGCGGGCAATCGAATCCACGTCCTCTCCCTCACTTGCCGGGTGAGCACCCTGGACCATTAAACTAGAAAGTCAACGAATCCTCTGGCCTCAGAGATCGTGTGCGATGACCGGGGCCGTACATGGACAGCCGGACCTAAATGAGGGCAAAGCTCGCATTGCTGACACTGCCACCAGATGGTGAATTAATTATTCGATAAGTCTGTCACGCATGAGAGTAATTAATTCGACTTAATTTATTTTAAAACATAAAATGGGCCGTAATATTTTTGTTGACTAATCTCCATAATACTTCGCGGCATCCCTTAGCTAATATCGCGGCACCCTAGGGTGCTGGAGCATACCGGTTGGGAAACACTGGCATAGAATAACACATAAACGGGACAGTTTATCCTAAACTTTTTTCGCCCATGCCCCCTTTGAACCACATTTAATTCTCGTACCCCCATCACTTACCTAGGTTCCCGCACTCACCTAGCCGCACCTACTTATTGAGTTGGTTTTTTTTTTTTTAATTTGTCGTGAATAAAACATTTATAAACAAGTTCACTCAATATCCGAACTCTTACTCTAGATTCCAGTGAAGTTCGCTCATTTAGGGGCTTAGTGCAGGAATGTGTCAACGTCATGGATCCCTAGAGTTTACTAAATTCCCATCAGCTAGAAATTACAGTTACATAATTATATACCTACGCTCGAAAATTATAGTGCAGATGTCATTATGTAGGGCTCCTAATAATGATATTAGGTATCCGTCGAATTACCCATGCGTTAAGATGACCTTGGTTCTATGGACAAATCTGCTAGATTCTGAAAATTGTGACAATTTTTTCCTCTTCGTATTTTATTTAACTCATTTTTCACTGACGTTGGTTGCATTTGCGCAACGCTTTGTTTAAAAGCAAATGTCATGGAATAAATCTTAATTCTCCTCTAATCTTAATCTTAAGTTCAAGTAATCCTCATTGGAAGTAAGAAAAAACCCAGAAAAGTTTATAAAAAAATGGTTTGAACATCCAAAATTACGGAAATATCCCGTAAATAACGGGTCATATGGCCACGATATACACGCAGGTTTCTGGCCCACAGATATACCGCATGCGGGCCAGCGGACAGAAAATTTTACGCACCACAGGTTCAAGCTATAGTCCCAATTTTTGGATAGCAGATCGTCACGATTGTTCAAGTTCAGGTATTCAAGCATCCGTATCGATCTCATATCCAAAAATTGCGACCGAAGTTCAAACCAGTGGTTCTCAACCTAGGGCCAAAAACCTAGGGGCACCCTCTCCGATCCTGGAATATTCCGGGCGGGTAAAAAATTAGATGAAAGGGGGAGCCACGACAATAAATGAAGGGGAGGGACAGAGAGTGCTGTGAAAAGAAATAAAGCTTTCAGTGGAATATGAAAATAAAAATTGTAAGTGTGTATATGCTTTCAAAATCCACCAGAGCCATGACAATCTCATCCCATGGGGCCCATAACCTAGAGTCTCATATCCATTAGGTCAGCGGTTCTCAACCTTTTTTGACCCACGGAGCCCTTTCCGGTATGTAATTTCTATGGCGGAGCCCCGGACGCCTATTTTTTAGTTATTCATCTTCTGATTTATTTTTATTATTCAAGAATATTAATACATTTTTTTTCAAATTTACTGGATTTTTTTATTTTCCTCGATCAGCCGCGGAGCCCCTAGGAGTTCCCACGGAGCACCGGTTGAGAACCGCTACATTAGGTGTACGGGGTGAGATCTGATTCTATGATTTTCAAATGCATGCAAATATCTCAGCTCTTACCTTTCAGCTGAGTATGGGAGGGCCCATAACATCACTTTACCCGAGCACCCGTGATGTTGAGACGGCCATGCGTAAATCCCCAACCCCCTGTTGGAGATGCTATTAATTTATTATCATTATTAGTAATATAACGAGTCGCGGAATGGTAACAGTGCAGCAATCGAATGTCGCCTCGGTTGTGATTGTTATGTGTGTCTCTGGATGTTTAAATATTTTGTTAAGGGCCCTACACACGCTCAGTTATACCTGCGCAGTTATGCCTGTACAGGCCAACTGTGCAGGCATAACTGAGCGTGTGTAGGGGCCGTCAGTTGACCTGCACAGGCGACCTGAAGGGAATGGTTTTTCGATTCGGTATAACTGTGCAGTTATGCCTGCGCAGGTATAACTGAGCGTGTGTATGGGACATCAGGTGTAACTGCGCAGTTATTTTTTCCCGCTTTCTTATATTCGCCCTGCTTTGTTCCCTCTTCTTTTTTCACTGATAATGTAATAGAACAATAATAACCGAATAACTTGTTTTGGAGAGGGATTCCATTTAATTAGAAGAAATTTTTCTAATGGCGTAATTTTCACGATATTTTCTTACAATTTCATATCGAATAAAAAAGAAATATTTCGACCATTGTTAAAATTCACAATTTTGTTTCCGAAATCACTCTTTTCAATAAATTTGCCCGAAATTATGCACCAAAACACACAAACTCTATATTCAAATAATGTGCTATGACTATTAATTGTTTATTGATTATTTAGAGAGGAGGTCTCTAACCAGGGTTCTTGGAGATTTTAGGGGCCCCGTGACATCAGATTATTTTAGTATTCTTTCACATGTAGTTCCTTTAGAAATCAAGATTCCTAGAAATCAAGCAGGTGTTTATACGAGTCAGTTAATGTTTGCAATTTCAAACGCAGGATTCCCACTCCTTTCTTGACCGAAAACCAGCAAGCATCAATAGGACAAAAATCACTGTAATTTATTATTTTCTTTTACATTCAATGAATCTCATTGAATTTGTTTTTTGGACACATCTCGTCAGATTGCAACGAATTTCAACTTTCAGCTCAAACATTGAAAGAAAAAAATTCAGATGAAATTACGCTAGTTAAACGTAAGAAAACAATCGAAAAATTCTTTGAGAGAGATATACGATTGATAATATAATTATATCATTGAGTAATACTATTAATATGCATACTATGCTTAATAATAAGTCAATTTCTAATTGAGTTGAATTAATCGTAAGAGGTCGCGTGAAAATGGTTTTCTTTCAAGGAAAAACACTATGTAAGTTACCGTAAAAATTTTCAAGTCAAAAAAATTATTTTTTTTAAATCGACGCTATCGCGAAAAGAAAATACTATCATACGATGCTGAAGGAGCATGTATCCCCTATCTGTATATTCAGAGGAGAAACGACGCTCGTTATGACAAAAAGCTTTGAGTAGAGGTATCTTGATCCATTCTGAGAAAATTATGCCAATCTTTTGGTGCAAATCTCAATTCCTGTAATAATTTAACGTGCGAATATTTTTGCCTTTTTTTAACCAATCTTTGTACCACGTTACCCGTTTTTTTCTTTTTTTTTGAGTTAATAACTTTCAGTGCCATAACCAATCCAACTACACCCAAAGCATCATCTGTGGAAATCATACTAGAAAATTCCGAGCTTTATATAGACTATGAAAAAATCCGAACTGATCAAAAGACCGCGAAGACAGAGATCGAAGAATGAAAATATCCCCACAGATTGCCTAGAACCGGTTCCAGAAGCTTCGCCTGCACAGGTATAACTGAATGGTGTGGATGCATCGAACCGTTCAGTTATGCCTGCGCAGTTATGCCTGTACAGGTATAACTGTGCAGGCATAACTGAACGTGTGTAGGCCCCTTTAGGTTCTCGTCCGTAATCGATGTAGTTAGTATCTTAACAATAAACACCCCTCCCCCCACAAGAAGGAAGTTCACTGAATTTTTGCCTAGGGTGGGTGCGGAACGAGGGTGACGTGTCGGGATGGTAGATTTATTGTGTAGGTTCATTGAATCCGTCCCTTATATTACAAAGACATTTTTCTCTCACATAGGTCAGCTCTGGCGGGGGGGGGGGGGGGGCGACGTTTCATCCCCGGAAATTTAAACCCTGACATCCGCCTATCCTAACCGTACGAATGACCGAGTCAGTAAGAGAGTGACCAAGTGAGTGGATGAGTGATCATAATACTAACCAAGAAAGTGATCGTATGATCATATGAGTTGATGATTGTATGATTGACCGAGTGTGTGAGTGAAAGGGCATGGAGGAAGGGCCTTATATGCAACGTAGTTGATGGAAGGCCTTAGTTATATGCAATGGGAATCGCGAAATAAACATTATAAGTATGTAATGTTCGTGTCGCATTTTATACGCCAAAAGTTTCGCGCCATTTGTGAATGAAATTTCAAACTATTTCTCCGATCCATGATAAAAAAAAAAAAAAAAAATACGCCATAATGAGCATTTTGGTGCGAATAGCAGTTTTTATTATGCAAATTGATTGAAATGTTTAGTTAATTTTATAAATGTGCCATCGACATTTCCTCCAACGTTTTTCAACGTTGCTGTGGGGAAAAATTTCGTTCCAGGGGTGCCTTATACTCACAAGTATAAGACGCCTGGAATACCGAGCGGACTCATCTGCCTCTCTATTAAAAGTTACGTTGAATTCAGCGGTTCTCAATTGGGTTTGCTTTGACCCCCCCCCCCGGGGTTCCATGGTTCTATCACTGGGCTGAGCATCTATGGCTTAATTGCGGAATTATAAAAATAAAGAAAAATCAACGCTAAGTTTAAAGAAAAATAAATAAATTAAGTAATTAAAAAGAAACATTTTAATTAAATTACCACAAAAAAAATCACCGCTGGCAACGTCGGTAGACTACAGTTCTAATATTGTTAGGTTTTGACAAAAAATACACTTGTAGCGGCAGCTCCCGATAGGAGCATGGAACATTGTTTTAGTTCTTTTGCACTGCAGTAGATGGCATTGCTACTGCGTCTCATTTACTAGTACTGGATGGAATGTACTCCAATGTTCGAAAACATTCTCTTCGATAGATGGCTGTAGTTTATGCTGCTATAAATTGGGGGGGGGGATCCATGACAGATACCAAGATTAATATGAGGGGTCAACAACTAAAAGTATTTGGGAACCACCGGAGTCTGATTGGCTGTAGCGATAATACTGACGACACACTCCCCACATATATGGCGAATTAGCTAGTGTAGGGTTTCCAGGAGCTCTGGCTGGGTGATGTCACTGTGCGACGTATAGAAAATGAGCAGCAGTACTACTAACTGCGACCGCACGTTCATTCACATCAGCTATTCCAATATGATAACCATCCAAACAGAAAAAAAGCGTGGTGGAGATTCTCTAGAGCTCTCTGAGCGAGCCACAGTTAATGTCAAGTTTCCATCACTGGGAAAGAGAATTGGATTTATATGGATGCGGTTTTCGAGACACAACGTACACACAACGTATTTTCTGAATCTCGAGAAGCTCTTTGGTCTAGTTTTTTCATCCGCATTTGAAATCACAGATATGAGAGTCCGTGTCTTCACAAGCAATAATTGCATTGTACATTTTTCTTATTGTTCACCAAGTTCTACTATATTTTCCTATTTGACTAGGCTGACCATATTACCTTGAGAAAAATACGGGAAATTCAGCTTCGAAATACGGGACATTGCCAATTATCGCCAAAAATGATGCCAAAACAGTAAGCAAAGTCGCCAACTTATGCTGAAATAAGATAAGTTGCCAATCGCGAAAACAAGCGCCACTTCAAATTTCTGCGAATTAAAAAGAAAAACAAATGTTTAAGATGAATGTTTGTAGTCATAATTATCGTAATGCAATTTCTGAGTTATAAATATAATTTTAATCGTTGATTTGAAGAATAAATAGTCAAGTTCGTTTTGTTGAAAATACGTGAAAAACCGGGACATTTTTGCAAAAACATCGGGACGGTCAAAAAACTAAAAAAATCGGGACTGTCCTGAGAAATGCGGGACGTATGGTCACCCTATATTTGACGCATCTCTTATACTCAAATAAAATTGCATAAGACTTTATAGTCCTTGAGGAACTCGACAGCGTTCATGTTTCATCGAAAGATTGAGTTACCAACATTAAGTCCCGATTTTTGTACATTTCTTGAAATAACATCAACAGATGTATTAACTTAAATTTTTGTTTAGTATTTCGTTGATTTTATTTCTAATAAGATTTGAAGCTTCTGAGTTTCGTATTTCGACACGATGCCATTCCTAGAAATAGTATCAAAGGAGAAAATTTTCAAAAAAAGGAAAATTATGTATGTGGCATATTTTTCCTTCATTTCTATAAAAGTATCTCAAATAATCGTACATGTGATAGAATTATTTCGTATGATGTAGAATTGAGAGTGTCTACTGAAGAAACAGTATTTTGATGCTTGCGATAATTTCGAAACAATTTTCAACTTTGTAATTTTCGATGAAAATTCAGCAGGCCTAATATCGGACTTAAATAGAAGTCAATGGATCCTTTGTTGGTACTTGAAGAGGTTTCGGGTGGCGGGGGGGGGGGGTTTGGTTGGAAAAGCAATCAATGTATTGGTGTTACATTATTATTTAGTGGGTTTTTTGCCTTGTAAATTATTAATTATTATTAATGAGAAATTATTTTATCCAACACAGCAATAAGAAAAGTATAATGGATCTCGAGACTCAAAACACGTTGAATTCACTGTAGTTTCATAATAGCCGCAAGTAGTAGTAGTGAAATGTGCGCAGAAATGTGCTACTACAGTAATAGAGAAATGCGACACGTCTCCCATAGAAGCTTCTACGGACCAGAAATGCACATTTCACTACTACCGCAAGTAATTTCTATTAACAGGAAAAATTAACATTAACATTAGGAAGGAAAAATTAACATTATATTTGAATTAATTATGAAATTTTTACGTGCAATCTACTAGTTTCGTTTTCTTTAAGAATTTTATAATATTACTAATTAAACATTAGACTAAAGAAAATTAATTTTTCGAGTTTAGTGAAAGCAATGTTTATAGAAATTCCTTAGAGCCCCTCAGAATACCAGACATATTATTAGATAGGCGACGGCTTTTTTCAAATTAGCCCCCACAAGAGCTGATAATTAACTTTCAAAATTGTACAAGCCGCAGATTTATAAAAGAGAAATTACAATACACCGTATAATTAACTGTTAAATTCTCTCTCTTTCAGTCGAACCGAAATTTAAATGAATAGTTAAATACAGTAAATCTTCCGTCATTAGAGATCGATGATTTTCCCTTAACTAATTGGTTCAAGATCCTCGAATGGGTATTTATAGGAATCTAATTATGAAATCGATTATTTATTCCCGTCGAAGGAGTAAAACGTGATGTAATTGATGGGTTTCCGTCAAGATTACTTTCAAGCAGGTCCAAATATATACACCGACCGGTAATTGTGACGAATCACCGATTCTTTTATATGATGCTCTTTCGCTCCAGAGTTCCGATAGAAAAATTAGGTTATTTTAAACTTTTTTTCTAATTGGAAGTATACGTCTAAGATCAACGGTTCGCGAGTAAAATGTTATTCCTCCTTTTTGCTGTGCACCCTGTATATTTTTGTGATGTAGTGTGTCGGTGAGCATTATTAAGCGACTTAATAATGTCAACTTATCCAAGCTTGTGAAGGTGGAATTTTCTCGATTGATGAACGTTCCATAAGATCCTTCTCTACCTATTTGTTATCATTAAATTACATTCCCCTGTGACAGGACAACATTATCCTAATCCTTATTTTTTTTATCAAGTAAATTTTAAATATTTAATTTACAGAAATGGTAATATTTGTCACTCGCTGATGTTCGAGAACATCTGCTGAATCATCCACGGAGTTCCCACGAACCGTTTTCCTTTCATTTTTAAAAGATTCGATTTGAATTATTTTCGTCACGTAATTCCTCGTTTTCATTTCGTTATTTTCGTTCAATTGCGGGTATTTTTCCTCGAGTGTTTGTCCTAAATTGCATTTTTACTTTTCCAAATGTAAATTTGTTTTTGAAATCATTCGAGAAGTAATTGGAAATTGAGGATATATTTTGGGAATTTATGTCAATGCGTTCAAAAAACATTTCTTTCGCTGCTCCTGTTCAATGTATAATTGAAGATGGAATAAAAATGTTAAATATTAAAAGTGTTAACCCCCCCCCCCTTTTGGGCATATTATTCACTAGTTTTGTTTTCGTATTTTTGTTTTTACATTCAAAATGAAATACTACTCTCGTAGAGCGGTTTTTTTTTAAATCCTGATGGGGGAAATTTTAACTGAAAAGTGTCTTTTCAATCATTTTTTTTTAAATATTTATTATTTATTTTTAAAAAAACCACTTCGTATAAAGTGTTTGAATCGAAGACATTTTGAAAACTCTTCTTCAACGGTAAAAGATATTATGGAAGAGCCATATAACTATGATGCGTTGTCATTGTCAATAAATGACAATGTCATTGCCATTCATTCATTCTTGTTATCTCCTCGGAGGATACGCATGATACAACGTGGAGGAATGGATTAGATGCGGAGGACCGGATTCAATGTGGAGGACTGGACACAATGTGGAGGACCGGATACAAAGTGAGGGCGAATGTAAAGAATGTGGAGAACTGGATGCAATGTGAAGACGAACGTAAAGAATATGGAGAACTGGACACAATGTGAAGATGAAATATATAGAAGAAATAAATACAATGCAGAGATGAATGTAGAGAAGAGCTGTACGCAAGGTGGAAATAAATGGACATAAGAAATTGGAGAAGAACTGGAAACAAATAGAATAAGAATGTAGAGAACACCTGGATATACAATGCAGAGATTAATGAGAAGGAAAGTTATATGAAATGTGGCGGAAAAATGGAAATGAGAACTGGATGCAATAGGGAGAAGATGATCAGTATGTGAGTAATCTTCATCATCATGAAATGTATAGGATTCAGTATCTGTGAGTTTTCCTCTACCACTGAGATACAAAGTTTTAGCGCTAGCTCATAATGATGATTTAATGTTAATTACGGCTTTGAAAGATTATAATTATTGTTTTATTCCAGCTAAGAGAGAATGGAAGGTGATGTGAGTAATTATTGTAAACTCTGCAAGAAGTGTCAGTTCCATCGCACCCTATGAACAATGATGGAGACACCAGTGAAAATTTTGTTGGTAAAATTAATAGTGATTGTTTTGAAGAGAAACTTCACCTCCATCATCATCACGAAGACATCAATACATTTTTACGATCATCGATCAACGTTCGAAGCAATCGATATGTCCACGATCTTAGTATCTAAGGATTGCAATATATTTTACTTATAATTAGAACCATTATATAATGTTTCGAAACTCATCCACGGAGTCCTATCAGAAACATTAATATTACGAATACTTCTCCGATTTAGATAGTTTTGAATACAAATAAAAGATTTTTAAAATGAAACTTCTTCAGGCAGGGAAGTGAATTTTTGTGAGGAAAAGGAAATTCATCACAAAGAGTAAATAACTGATTGTGTGATGAAGTCCCGAGAAGCAGATGGATTGTGTCGCGGGTGGGGGGCGATGTCAATAGAGCTTCGGCCCTGCAAGAGAATAAAGTTGGGTGACGGGGGTTGATTTGGACGGTTTGTGATGGACAAAGACACTATACTTGGCTTCGCCCCCCCCCCCTCCCGTTTAACATTTTGAACGGGATGGATAGGATTGAACATGAGTTGTTAAAACACCGTCAAACAAATGTTTCGACAAGAAAAAGACGCTAGTGTCGTATAGTAAGGAACAATTCCAAGTTGTGGTGAGTCGGAGAGAGTTTTTTTCTAGTAAGATTGTTAATAATTGGAATAGCTTACCTCCAGGGGGGGGGTTGGGATCGTGAATTCCAACACAATTGACGCGTTTAGAAAGAACTACGATAAATATATTGCCGCTGTGGTGGTCGAGTGGTTATAGTGACGGACTCGCGATGCGAGGATCCGGGTTCGAACCCCACAGTGGTGGTCGGCTGAAGTTGGTTTTCTGTGGTTCCCAACTTCAAGGCGCAAATGCGAGCCGATCTCCCCGTTAAAAAGTCTCGCCACAGAGAGCAACAGTCCTACAACGATAAATCATTCAATCACAACACTTCACTCATAGTTAGAAAAACTGGTGGCAGATGGCAGCACTACACATAACAAGCATTACAGGGAAACAAAAAAAACTTCACGTCAGGTTTCACTACACATACACGCACATTCCCGCATGTACCGATTCGATGGGGGTTCCGCGGGGGGGGGGTGTGGGCGGGGTGCATGTGTGGTGTAGCAGTAGTAGGTAGGGCCTCCAAAAAATGGCTCGGGGATCCATGATGTTCTTAAGTCAGCCACCTCGTTGGGCAATTTGACTGTTGTGGCGTTGTATTTGTATGAATAAAGAAGATATCCATACTTAGATAAGATAACTATAATCCTGTCATGGGCTGTGCATTATATAGTATTTTTTTTTTCTTTCGCGAGGTATAGACATTTATATTGGGTTGCTGCATGCTGCATGCTGCATTCGACATCCACGTTTTTATGGGTATTTTTTGCAGCCACATTATTTGGCATTTTGCCTGTTGTGGCTTTTGTGTTTATATTTGTATTTATATAAAAAAAAATATCTTAAGCTAATAACTGACGTTCTTCTACTAATGCCGACTTTTGTGGACTCTTCCACATGCGTAAAAGGACACCGAATAGGAGATACCTGCTGGACATCATGAATAGACATATGAAAAATATCTATTATTTCATTTATTTGTGCAACCAAGATAAATGTAATTCAACCAATGTTCACAAAGAACTTCGCATATGCGTTTCTTGAAAAATAAGGCATCAGGTCATATTTATCTTACATATTCAAGAATTTGCGAAATTCAGCTATATTGAAGAAAAACAGTTGTAGCACTGGATGACTATTGGGAAAGTGCCTTTCTCTCGGTGTATATTTCTTATAAATATATTCAAATCGAATTCAATTTTCACGTTTTTCATTTAAATTCAAAACTATATTTCATCTCGGAAATTGTCAGATGAAAGTGAAACGAAAACTAAATTAAATACAAGGAATTAATTGAAATCAAATCTCGTCAGTTGATAATAAATCTCTCTCTCTCTCTGCGTGTGGGTGTGAGTATATAAATTAGTATATTTCTTGAAATTGTTTTCATTGAAATCATTCAAATTAGATTTTCGTGATAAAAGAAAAGCGATGTATGAAACTCGTATCAAATAATAAAAATAGCGGAAAACGTGTGGAGAATATGATTTATATGATGGAAACATTTTCTTTTATAAAAATGTCCCGTTTTCAGTGATACTCATTTCAATTCAGATAATTTATAAATTTAAAAATCAGTTATGGGAATGCATCATTTATAAATTATATTGTAAGGAATTTGAGTACCTTTTAACATTGATCTCGCATTATACGCCATATTTACCCCCTTTTTTTCCTTCCTTTAACACACCGCAGACTTGCTGTAGCACTTTATTTTCCGCCAAGGGTTACACGATACCACAATTGGTAGAATAGCTTTGGCAACAATTGAAGAGAGAGAGAGAAAGAATTGTTTCTATTTATATCTTGATTTTTTTTACGTATTTCTTCTCCAATAAGATATGGCTACTCTAATTTGTAGAGTAATAAAAACTTGGTGTTTTTCATTTGACTGCATCTTATATTTTTCATACTTACATGGTCTTACCAGACCCGAATTGAATGTTTTCGTCGGTTCCTAACCTTTTTTGCGGGCTGCTTTCCGATCTACAGGTCAGTTAGGATAATTACATGGTAAACTCTTGAAGCGTTTACACGAGATTGGGGGGGGGGGGGAGACTTGCTGAATTAGGTAGAACCGTGGTTAAGAGATAAGTGATGACAACGGGCTATGGTGAACGGGGAATCTTCTGATTGGACAGGCGTCACAAGTGGAGCCCCTCAAGAAAGTGTGTCCTTGGTCATATACTTCTTTTCATTTTTCATCGATGAACTCGACCAGGGTATCGATGGGATTGCTAGTAAATTCGCAGATGACGAGAAGCTAATCGCGGTAGTCGTCAATCAAAGTGATACGGAGGTTGCTCTAGACCAATCTAAACAGTATATTGCAGCTTGGGCAAATGAATGAAGCGTGTCTTTTAGCGTTGATATGGTTGGTCATTTTTGTTTGAACAACCCATGTCTCACGAGTTGAATGGCGTTATTATTCTGGATTCAACGAGGATCACATACCTGGGTGTTCTTATTGATGAGAAGCTTGGTCAGCGGTGGTCAAAACATCGAATAGAATGCTCGGTTTCATTTTCAAAAAGGTCTCTTCGCGTTCTCCTAAAGCCATTCTTCCGCATTTCCGAGGTTTAGATCGTCTTGGACTGGAGTATGCTGTAAGGTTTTGGAGAACATTCCTACAAAGGGATACAAACTTGGTTGAAGGGGTGCAGAGAAGAGCTACGCGTGTCCTCGTTCGCACACGAAACTTACGCTATGAAGAGAGACGCGATTTTTTTCAAAATGTTTGCATTGGAAGAGTGCAGCTGTCGAGGGGGTGGGATACGATTGAAGTGTCTAAAATTTTCAACGAAATAAATTAGATGGACCATGAGTTATTAACACATCTTCAGTCAACTGATTCCACAAGGGGCAAACTAGTATCGATTGGTAAGGGGACAATTCTAGGTTGTGGTGTCGCAGGGAGTTGTTCCCTAATAGGGTTGTGAATAAATGGAATAGCTTACCTCCGTGGGTTATGAATTCTAAACACGATTGAGAGAGAGAGAGAGAGACGTTTAAAAAGAAATATGATAAACATATTGGGATTAATCGAGCGATAGGAATTTCGCTGTATATATATGCATAATATATATGTGTGTGCATAATATATATGCAAATATCCATACTTAGATGGGACTCTACCATAATTTTTTTATGGGCAGTATATTTATATTTTATCATAATTCTTGGTTTTTTATTGCCCTTATTGGGTTGCTGCATTTTTGGTATAGTTTAGATACATATTCGACATCAGTATTTTTAGTGGGCACCTTTTTTTCAGCCACTTCGTTAGGCAGTTTGTCTGTTGTTATGTGGCCTAGTGATTGTATTTGTATAGGATGGGCATATGAAGAGAAAGACAAGATTGTGAGTCAGTAGTGTTGTGTGTGTGTATGTGTAGTGAAAGTGATTGCATGTCAATCCCAAAGTGGGTAATTTACAAATCTTTGAATTCACTTGTCGACACGCCAAAATGTAGAATTTTCGAAGTTTCTAAAATTTAGTTTCACTAATTGCTGTTTTCCAATGCAGCAAACGGTGCGCTTTTATTACATCCGGTTTTTTTTTTTTTTTTGGTTCATCGTTCAAGTTGGCTCGTCAATTTTGAGACACCCTGTAACAGATAATAATGAGATCACAACTGGACAGCAGCCAGTATCGAAATAATAGTTCCCGATTCGTCGGAATTCCTACTGGATATACATATCTCATGACTCATGGTGCGTATGGAAACGAGATCACCGAAAACCGTGCAAAGAAAGTTTCGCCTGATGCGCCACAGAAATTCATCAAGTATGCCTTCAATTTATGCATGGAATGCAGAAGTTTAAAGACACAGGAAATGTTCAGCATGTAAATTTCTCGATTTCTCACCAAGGGTCAATTACAGAGTCGTGTAAAAGACCACACCAAACATATGGATGGGGGCTGTCTCGTTCATGTTCGACTGAAATGCTTCTCTCATTCGCTCGAGACTTTCTTCCGATGTCGATGGTGGGCCGTAAGTTTTCCACATGCTCAACATTTCAGGTGTCGTTAAACTTCTGCATCTATGCATTAATTAAAGGCATACTTGGTGTATTTTTATGGTTCATCAGACGAAACTTTCTTTATCCGGTTTTCGGTTGTTTTGTTTCTACTGACCACAATACACACTAAGCTTTCTCCTGCGCGGTTGCCATTTTCGTTTCTTATTGCAGCTTAAGAGTTGCAAGCCGACCCATTTACTCACCAATAAAGTGTTAAACGAGGTGATTTGCTCCGATGGATATTTTATATTTCACAATAAAATTCTCATTTCGTTTTTTTTTTGTATCCTGTGTATACAATATGGCAGGTAAAAGTTAACAGATGAGATAGCATGCCCCCCCCCCCTCCTGTTTCTTTTAAAACATACCTCCATCCTAATGTATGTACATTCATCCTTAACGAAACCAGAAACTTTTCTCCAACGCCCAACCCCACATCTCGTCTGTAATCACCGCAAAATTTGTTGATCGCGACAGTACCCAGTTGTACGGGGAAAATATGTTGTAAAAATTTTGTATGTTATTTTTTTGACAAAAAATAAAATGTTCCAGACTGATACGAAGCTGGGCTGGAAGAGATACCAGCAACGGAGAAGTCCAGTGGAAAAGTTCATAGTGCCGCCTACATCACGCAACTGATATTGAAAAAACTATTAGATTTCATCATTATTTTGCCACAAACTGCATTTCATTTCACATTTTCGTATTTTTGTTATTAACTGTTGCATATTTTCGCGTGACTTTTCCGAATCATTCAAAATGAAGTGTTTCCATATTAGTATGAGATATTTTCTGAATATCTTCTTGTACCTTCTGAAAACTTTATCAATTTCTCTGATAACGAACTATGTTGAATCTCGATTTCTTTTTGTTTGATACCACACATTTTTCTTTTCAATTTTTTGGCTATCAACCATCCATATAGCCAGGCTGAACAAATCCCAGGTACCAGGTCGCTATGGCGACTTAAAAAATTTGTATTGACACCTACAATTTTCTTTGTGTGGTTACTAAATTGTGCAGGTTGAGAGCATCACAAAATGTTTGGAATTTATAGCAGTGTATCTGCCAACATGAAAGAGGATCACCATGCCCGGAAAATGTCAAAAGAAGCATTATTTTGGACCTCTTTGTTCGGGTGAAAAAATTTTGGCACATAGATTTTTTTTTTTTTTTCGATTTGTCCAGCCCTGCCATATAGCTTCAATTTTCTAAGCAATGTTTAGTGTTTTGCACTTGAAAATTCTAGAGAATTGAATCGTACACGATACCCCCACCACGACCAGCGTTCGAATCTAGCTAAAGATAGATGGTCAAATGTGCACAAAAGGTATACTGAAGGTTGGATCGTTTTGAACAAAAATAGACTTAATCCTTCCTTCCTAAAAGGATTTAACTTTATAGGAGGTATGAGAGGCTCTTTACCTTCTCTAACGATTTAACAGAGAAAAGTGTGAAAAAAAGTGAAGTGGAGAGGATTTGATCATTTTCACAATACTCAAAAACACTTTTTTTCAGGAGAAAAAACATTGCGTAGAGAAGAAAATTTACAGATAAGAAGATTTAGATAAGAGAGATAACAAAGAAAAATACGTGGCAATTCATAATTCGAATCCAGCAGAAAATTCGTTATATATAAGCAATCAAAATAACATTGAGATGCGATTCGAAATTCACGGTACATGAAAAAAAACTCCGTTGTGTATGAAAATTCTTAATATCCGTGTTCGTTATAAACGGGTTCGACTGTATGTAAAATTGATTTTCTGCGTGTCTCTGTCTATGTTCTCTATACAAACCTATAATTTCCTACCAATCTCTGACAAATTTTGGGTATGAACCAAACAGGCCCCAAACTTAGGACAAATGTCCGATAGGGTCAAAAAACTGTCCAGCAACAATGGCTTTTAGAATGTATACTTTTGTTACCTCGGTTCGGTTACCTAACAATGGTTTTCACTTCTTTTAATGCTTACTAATATCTATCAAGTGTTATGGAGAAAACCTTGGTACTCTGCCAGGTATTAGTTCAAAACGTTTTTCAAAAGTTGAAAAGAAAAATTCAAATAAAAATTTCCCGAAATATTTTTCATTTAGGATTTTTGAAAAAAATTGGGGAAGGGGGTGTGCATTCCCGCTCCTTCTCCGGTGATGAACATTGCCACTATGGAGAGGCTTAGTTCC
The DNA here is from genome assembly GCF_987345545.1 of Pholcus phalangioides. Lineage (NCBI taxonomy): Eukaryota > Metazoa > Arthropoda > Arachnida > Araneae > Pholcidae > Pholcus > Pholcus phalangioides. The sequence continues at coordinate 49,633,002 of NW_028301596.1, read as the reverse complement.
AAGTTTAGCATGTATGTCCAAGTGTGACAATACATATCGTATGATGGTGATTATCAGAGACATCAATCAGCACTCAATGGCCATTTCAATAGACATTATTGCTGAATGAGTGAAAGCTAGGATTCTTCCACCGGAATTATCCCGTTTCCGAAATATTTTTCCAGACAGCTTCTCGGCGGAGTCTGGAACAAATTGTAACTCGAAATACGCGACGTATACCTAGTGTTGTGTGTGAATTTTCGGTTCTGCCATCTATGTTTAGGATTGTGAGTGAAGTTTAATGATTGAATATTTGTACCGTTGTAGACCTGTTGACATTTAACGGGGAGATCGGCTCGCTTTCGCACCTCGAAGTTGGGGAAACTCAGAAAACCAAGTTCAGCCGGTCACCACTATGGCGCCGGTGGTGTTCGAATCCCGGTTCTTGAGATGCGAGTCCCTCACAAGGACCACTCGACTCATTTATCGACAATATGGCAATAAATGCAAACGTGTATATCTACCAGAAATGGTATTGGTGGTGCTTCAGTGTTACTTACGTTGTGCGTACGGGCAGTGATTTCTTGAGTCAGAAACAAATTTACTGGGTGATTGAACTTGACCAAAAACACTATATATAGACATTTCAACTGAATAACAATTGTTTCAAAGGTCTTGTTTTTCCCGGTCACACAGATACAATAAAAAATAATCTAACTTATTAATCAAATGTTGATAAAAACACTGAGAGCTTCCAGCGAATCATTTCCTCTCGAATTCTCATACTTTACCCGTCATCAATGATGTAACCATATCCCAAGTTTCTCAATCTAAATATCCGGGCATCATAATCCCGGCTGATCTACATTGGAATAATTATGTCGATTATATCTACCAGAAATGCGTCAGCAAACTTTTCCTTCTTCGCTGAAACATCGAACATTCTACTTCTGTCTAATAACCACTTATATCTCTTCCGTTCTTCCATATGCAGCTGAGGTCTTGGACCCTCGCCCCAGTCTGGGACTCCCCCCCCCCTCCACACACACACACGTCTAGTAATATCGGCTATGAAAAATCTATCCAAAATAAATCCGCCAGCTTTATTCCCGACCGCTGGTCCTCTTTCAGTTCCGTTTCCGATCTTAAACTCGAACTTAATCTCCACCCACTCGTTACTCACCGCTTATCTCTCGATTAGCAATGCTTTATAACATTCCTCATGGCCATATAAATGTAAATGGCCATGTAAATTCCGATACGTCCGGTATTCTGACTGAACCTTCCTATGTCTCCAATAGACTTGACCACCCCAAAAAATTAAAACCTATTTTTGCCTCTACCGGTTATTTTAAATACAGTTCCTTTCGTAACACCATAGTTGAATGGAACGAAATCTTCTCCACTATATTGTTGACTCCCCTACGATCTCTTGTTAAATGTCACTAAATACCTATGTGTAAATCGACCGCATCCTCTTGTATAGGCCTTAAGTCCAACAATATTGCATAAACAAATCAATAAATTGAGTAAATTCAATTAAAATCTTGCTCGTATTTCATTTAAAAAACCTTAAATAAATTCTCTCCAACTTGAACTATAGGTATTTGTTGTTTTGTTGCTTTTTTCCAGCTGATCCAGCAATGTTCGACCTGTACTTGAAAGAGAAGGACTCGTATATATAGCCGGTAATTTCCACACAAAAATAAAAGTTCTTTTCAGCACGTAGTGTTTTCGTAGAACCTTAAGATAAAGAAATAAAAGCACAAAAAACCCAAAAAAACCCGTAACTAGCACTAAACTTCTACATTCTATTTTTTTTTCTCTTCCCTTGAAAGAAGTTCGAAGAGCAAATAAGTATTAGCAGTTTCTTTGAGTTTCACCTCACGTCCAGCCTTTACCACAGCCCATTTTCTTCTTGGTCTTTTTCTCTATCTGATATAACTATTACTTCTCGAGATCTCCTAACTGGTACGAAGTTCTTTTGTTGGAATGTTGTACCGTTTTTTTTTTTTCTTGAAGGTATTGGCACTTCAGTGTTACTTACGTTGTGTGTATGGACACTGATTTCTTCAGTCAGAAGGAGTTTATTTGCTTTCCTATTCGTAAATGAAGCGATTTCCGATAGCAAATATGAATACTAACCGGTTGATGTAATTCAAAGAAAAGACATCAAATATGATTAGAACGGATTTTATTTTATTAATAACTTTTGAAGCATATGATTGCTTTCATTATCTGTTTTTTTTCCCATATCGTAGTATTTTGATGGTTTTGGCATTTTTTTTTCAAAAATTCTCTTAATATTTAGTTCAAGACTTATTTTATGTACTCATACTTTAAATTTTTGGAATGAAAAGATAGGATAGAGTTTTCTTCTGGGGTAATTGAAATTCGATATTAATGAACCCAATCTGCTAATGGCATTGATAAACTCCGCAGGAAAGGGAAATGGATAATATCATTTCGAACTGAATAGGATTGATGTGGGAATGATTTCTAGAGGAGAGAGACTGTCGTCTTAGGTATGAAGAGAGTAGCCACTGTACAGGGTGTCCTGTAGGTGTACGTCGCAGATGTATGATTCCAATTCAAAAAAAATGCTCAAAAGGCGTTGAAAAATTACCCTGTACCAGTTTTGAATGAAAGTGCAGTATTTCGTAAAATAAAAATGAAAAAAAATCTAAATTTTTATATTGCCCCTTGTCTTCCGATTTCAAACTAGAAAGTTGTTGCCCTGTATCTTCTGAGCCTAACACAGAAAAAAAAAGCCCATGTTTCTAACTACAATATTTACTAAGATATTTGAATTCATAAATCGCAAAAAAGTTGCGAAATAAGAACAAAAACTAACGGAAAACGTTCCTTCCCTTCATTTATGATTTTTTCCAACTTCCCTCCGGTTTTTGAATTCAAATATATCAGCGAATATTGGAATTAAAAATCCAGGATCTCTATTGTCTGACTCACAAATGACAGGACAACAACTATCTAATTGGGAATTGAAAGATAGAGGGGGACGTTTAAAAATTCAGATTTTTACCTGTCGGAAACTGCGTGAAACTCGAGAGTTCCCTCTTTCTACCTATACATTATTCGATCAAAACAGTCAAATGCTGAATAGTTATGACTTTTTTAACTTGGATGATTGTTTTTGTAATATCCTGCACTTTTACCGCACACCAACTTCGGTCATGCATCGCCGTACGGCAATTTCAAACCAGCGGAGTTGGGTGGGAAATGAACTTGCCATCTATCGGCGGTCACCCTCAGGTAGGTAACTTGGTTAGGACTTGTTTCTAATGTTCTATGCCCGGATATGATCCCGTGGACGGTAACCTTCATAGTGTTCCTCTTCCACATGCGCCATTCGGGCACTTGGTAATAAATACAGTCGAATCCCGTTTCAACGAACAGCGTTATAGCGAAAATCTCGTTTTAACGAGTACGTGTTTAATTCCCTCCGCCCAGATAAGTTTACATAGGAGCTATGCAGTATATAACCTGGAGATCCTTTATAACGAAATTTCGTTATAATGAAGCGTTTTCTCCGGTCTTTTGGGGTTCGTTACAACGGGACTCGACTGTAATAATAATAATAATATATAATTAAGTAAATAATATACATAAAACTAAGAAAGTAAAAAGGAGAAACATTCTCTCTCAATATATACCCAAGTATAGGCGTTTTCTCATACACATTTTTACACTACAAAAATTCTTTTAATACCCTTTTAACTGAATTGTCATGGTATAAAGGGAATGGAAAACACTATTTTCAACTAATAACGCTCTACCAGTTCTCAATCATTGCTAATGCCTTGTTATAAATAAGCTTCAATAAAATTCAACCACTCGAAGTAATTGTAACTCAAAGATAATCTCAATTTTTTACTCGTTTAAATAATTCTAATTCTAGAAACATTCTGCACGCTACAAGAAAACGTCCCACGCTCTCTTTTTACATAATCCACTCGTCCATGTTAAGTACAGCTTCGTTTGCGATATAGTGTCACATAAAGTATGCTTCACGCATTCAGTACATGCAAAAGTGTTCTCTGAAGCGGAGAACGATCTGAATATAAAGAGTACTTTCAAACTCCATAAATTTAGTGCGTGTGTAATCCGGGACAACAACGTAAGAATCCTTCCGAGTCATTAAGCTCGAGGGAAAAAAAACGGATCGGGAGAAACACGGAGAGAGGAAAACACTATAATAAAATCGCCGTAAACTCGTAAATAAACACGGGCAATAACTCACGGTCGTTTATGCTGCTTCAAACGAGATACTTTAATAAAAGAAAACCGCAGACGGAATTTCTGCGAGTCTCAAAATCGTAAGCGCTCCTAAGAAGAAAAAAAACGGGACACGCATTAATGTCTAGATTTGGTGTAAATCGTTTCGCGCTCACTCAATTAACACCCGACGGAAAGCGTATCATAACTATCTGTTGATGGTCACGATAGTCTTCGTAGATTGTCAATTAAAAAGCGATCGGAGTAAGCGTACTAGAACCAGGGAAGCAATACGAAGATGTTGAAGTTAGTTTCCGAGCTTACCCTCTTTACTAGGCTGACCATATTTCCTCGAGAGAAATTAGAATTCCAAATACGGGACATCGCCAAGGATGACGCCAGAAAGTGAAGAAAGTTGCCAAACATTGCTGGAATTACAGAAAAATCGCAATGGCGGGAAATGAAGCAAATTGCAGTGGATTGAAATGGATTCCACAAAATAAAACTTTCACCAAGACAAATGTTAGAGATTAACGTTCTTATTTATAGTTGTAATTGACATCATAATAGTCACTACCTCATCATATAGTTGCAATTATACTCATAATAATTTATGAGTTGAAAAATAATTTCAATCTTTTCCTTCAATGAAGAATAAGAATTCAAGTAGGCGTCATATAAAAAACGGGAAATACCAGGACACTTTTGCCAAAAAGTCGGGACGGCCAGAAAAAGAAAAAATCGGGACTGCGGGGACCCGGGATATACGGGATGTACGGTCACCCTACTCTTTACAATCTTGGGCGTAATATTACTTCCAAACACCGGTGGAATGAATTCAAACAAGTTCTCTGCGTTTGCTTTCCTCTCTCTCTCTTCCCCATCGCGAAGCTTTCTAGTAACCCTTGTGTACGCGGAAGTTGCTTTTTCTTTCTATATTCCCCTTTAATGATCCCCCCCCCCCCACATATAAAATGTGAGCGAAAGAGAACACGTAGAGTGAGTGTGGAGAGAGAGATAGAGAGATACTCTAAAGAAAACTCCCTTATCTGCCTTACCTATTATAATTTTGTTTTAATATATTTTTTTCTTTTTCCTTCTTCCTTTTTCTAACGTGCATTGAGGTTAGGACGAGGCTACCAGATTTATCGCCGACTCGTCAAATAAAGATGATTCGAATCTTTTGTCGTGAAGTAGCTTGACAAGCTTGTACGTGAAGTAGTTAATAGAGCCAATCTCCGACCAACGAACAGGGTCTGTTACGACTATCGTTCGTAATCAGATATCATGTCAATTTGGCGATTATTTGGTTTCATGATTTTTTCACTGATATCTTCGAATCCCTGTATTCGCAATGCCAACCAAACTGCTTTAGGATTTATTTATTTACTTCCCCCCCCCCCGAGTCCTGCACTTTATTTTCCAAATGCTTTCAATGCACGAGGCTCATCTACATCCTCGTTCTGTACGTTGTCCTTCGAGTGGTCTGCTGAATTTGCCTAATAATATGTACGGATGTCGCGAAATATATCATTGCGAGGGAAGCAACAGGTGGATCTATTCCGGCAGATCGAAAAGACTTTCATTTCATCGTCAAGAACTAGTATGTTAGAAGACTGTGGCGCTGTGATAGTAATCCCAACGTCCGTTGGCGGAATAGGAGAAAAAAAAACGCAAAAGTCTCCGGTATTTACTACTAGACGGTCAAACCGTGTAATCATGTGCAGACGTACTTTAAAGATATCTATCAAAGGGCTGTCTATCGAATTGCTGCGTTATGAATGATACGCTCAAACGCAGTGCAGAAGAATGAGTATTTAATGTCTGTTGCCTATGCCAGACGCGAGCCGCATTTTGTGAACCAACACATAAACTGGAAAAGAACCAACTACGGAAAAGTCTCACGGAATGATGTTTCACTACGTAGGCTATGCAAATGTAGACACCATGTAATAAATTTAAGAAAACAATTAGCTTTAAAATTAAAACAAAAGTTACCTTGCGAAATAGAAAAATCGTATTTAAAATATAAAAAAAACAAACAAATAAATAAGCGAATGAATTTCAGTTTTAATGAAGACTTTGGAAAATATTCTCATAGCCGTATTCCTCCCAGAGGGCTATTATTCTTCTCCATAATGGTTATATTTCAAGGGCTATAACATTTTCAATCCATAAAGTACGAATACACATGGATTTCCCCCCCCCCCACGTTTCATTGATAAAAAACTGGAGTATCCAGCCAGAAATCATCAATTGAAGTCTACCTAGAGCATGGATTTTCAACGTAAAAGCTATCGCGAAAACCTTGATGGCAGTGTTTCTCAAAGTGCGCGTAACGGCTCCTAGGGGCGTCTGTAACCTTCGTTACGGTCATAACGACGAGCTGATTGATATCGATTTGTGAGCCTATTTATACAAATATATACAAATACAACGCCACAACAGGCAAATTGCCCAACGAGGTGGCTGACTTAAGAACATCATGGATCCCCGAGCCATTTTTTGGAGGCCCTACCTACTACTGCTACCCCCCCTCGGAACCCCCCAACGAATCGGTACATGCGGGAATGTGCGTGTACGTGTAGTGCAACCTGACGTAAAGTTTGTTTCTGTGTAATGTTTGTTATGTGTAGTGCTGCCATCTGCCACCAGTTTTTTTTTCTAACTATGAGTGAAGTGTTATGATTGAATGATTTATCGTTGTAGGACTGTTGCTCTCTGTGGCGAGACTTTTTAACAGGGAGATCGGCTCGCATTTGCGCCTTGAAGTTGGGAACCACAGAAAACCAACTTCAGCCGACCACCACTGTGGGGTTCGAACCCGGATCCTCGCATCGCGAGTCCGTCACTATAACCACTCGACCACCACAGCGGCCAAAAAAAGTGTATTTTTCTGTAGGTGGGTGGGTTTGAACCCATGTACCCATCCCATCTGTAACTCCGCATCTTACCAACCCACCACAACAGAACTATGAAGTCGTTCTTTTGTATGGGGAAAATGTCTATGAAGCTATTCTGGTGAGCCCTTCTCCCTGGCCTGCCCTAGTTGCGGTCCTGTCCGGCCTACCCTGGTCTAGAGTTCAATGAGCTTCCTTCTTTTGGGGGTTCTACGCATGGCTGTCTCACCACTATGATGACCCACGATGGGTTCCTTGGGAAAAGTGATGTTTAGTTGGAAGTAATAACTAACGAATATTAACGCCAAATCACGTGAAGCGAATTTTTTCTAACTTGAGAATTAAGCTTAGCCAGTGCACTAGTCAGTGCAAGTACAACTAGCATCGCAGACTTCCCCTTGTTTGGCTTCGGGTTCCACAATGCTTAAAATCTTTAATCTATAACCGAAGTTTTTTGCATCATTTGAAATCGATTGATGCACACACTGATCAGCATTTTCTATCGACTATTCTGACTCAACTTGTTCTTTCATTGTGGTGAAACAGCAGACAATAGCCTCAGTGATTCTAGATCAGGACTGAGGTTAGAAATGGGAAGTCCAGTAAAACCTTATAATATTAGTGACTAAATGCATAATCTCGACACGACACATTTGCATTAACCAGAGATTTCATTTTTCTACATTCTTCAATCCGAAAACGGAAATTTGAAGTTTAATTAATTAGAATTATATTAAAGTATTGTAAAAATACCGAAAAGCCGAATACTATAGCTTTTTGATGAATGAAACATGAGAATCCATGTGTCATGAGCCATCCCTTTGGGCCAAATAGTGTTTGTTTTAGTAATTGTCTTTTTGAACAAGGAAAAAAAATGGTAAATGTAAAAAAATTCATTAATTTTGGTAACATCGAATGTTTTATTCACTATTTTAAAGATAAAGCTTGTTTTTATCATGAATTTTACATGTTTTAAAAGTTCAGTTGTGCTAGAAGTAATATATTCTTGAGAATATATAATCCAGTGTTTATTCTTAACGAAGAAACGAGATAAGATAACAAAATTTCCCGTGTACATATAAGTTGGCAAGATTTTGTTAAAAAAAAAGATAATATTCCCCAGGAATTCCACATGAAACCGGAGAAAGTATGTACGTCAAATAAAAAGAACACAGGTGAACTATTTTTTAAGCTGATCTGAAAATCGATCACTAATACCGTTTGCGCTCATTCTCAAAGGAATTTCGAAATGGAAATATGAGACGAAGGAGTAAGCATTTGGAGAGCATAATTCAAAAGCCATCGTCTCTTAAAACGAAAAACAAGCGAAATGATGTCTTATTTTATGTCTAAAAATAGCATTTAATGGAAAGTCAAGCTAGGCACTTCCTTTCCCAGGGCCATTTAAGTCATTTTAAAACCAAATGCGCGAGAAAATGACACACAACGTGACTTTTCTGGATTGTTTCAATAACATTTTCCTAAAATACACCATATGAGAAGAATTTTGAATTACTAGAAAATATTGCAAGTAGCCCGTATCGATTTACAACGGTCCTTGTTATGAAGCTCATTCGGATATTTTGAGCCTCTAATAAGAAGCGCTAATTAAAAATTCATTAATTAGAACCGAGTCATCATTTCTGTCGAGCTTCATTTTTGCCTCCCGCCGACATGAGCGATATAATGTCTCGATATTTCGTCCGTATAAGATGATTGGTTGGAGGTATGATTAGGGATACGTAATTTTCGTATTTACGAAATACATGCGATAGATGCGAAATTTGCCATTTTTGATCAAAAAAAATAAAAAAATAAATTAATAAAATAAGTTCATACGAAAATTTGGTTTTTGCTACATTTCCACGGAATTGATATTTTCTTGTAGCAAAAATAGATAGTAATTTTATTAAGCACTTGAATTCTGAAACTTTCAACTAAGTAGGCCTTGAATACTCAGTTCCAGAATTAAAACTGAAAAAAAAAAACTATGCCGTTAGTTACATAGTTTGCTCATGCGAATGAATACACAATTTTTAACTTGAATTTTTTTACTACTATCGGGAAAGTAAAATGCCCGATTTGGAATTTTTTTGGAGAAATTTGAATTTTTTATTTTCGAAACTTACACATCTCTAGGCATGATTAAATGAAAAAATTGACGAGGGCTTATGAAAAAAAAAACTTTATGCAGCATTATGTGGAAACCGAATTTGGTGTTTGGCATCAAGCAGAGAGGGTGATGTTATTGGTACATTATACAGGGTGATTCAAGCTGAATTGTACAAAAGGTAAATGTGCCTCTGACTGCTATACTTTATTTATTTTACACATATAGGCATAATGTGAGAGATTAAATCTCCACTTAGCACCACTGAAAGGTCACCGTCTCCTGAATGTCCACTTGGAAGGCACGTTATTCAAAATGAAATGAAAATGGTGTGCTAGAATATGCAAAAAAAAAAAAAACTCAACGCTTTGTAATTTTCTTTAGTAATTTGGAGTGTGTGAAAATTCTACTCCCACACGACTTGTAACAGCTAAAGTAGTAAATCGACTTGATCAATCTGGTGTTTAAGTGATCTAGACCAGGGACATGCAGGCACAGATGTGGGGGAAAAACTTTTCTGAAAAACGGCATTTCTAGTGAATATGTAGAGATGATGTTGTGTGATACATGAGTAATAAATGAATTACATAGGTGAGGAATTTTTTTTTTCTTTTTGTACCATTCATTATGAATTATCGTGTATTAGCATGAAGTTATGAGTCCGGAGAGAGGAATCCCAGATAAGAAACATTGCGCTCAGATTGGCCGTCCTGTTCACTCTCACAGCCTCAATTAGGTTGATGACCGAGAAACTTAACAACTGTCTGGTTGTTGAAGGAGATGACCAAAGGCATCAGCAGATCGGCTTCCGGAAACGACGACTGCAAATATTCAAGTGTGCTCTAAAACATTGCAACATCTCTATCATGCCATAAAGAACCATAGCGCCAGATTGTTGATTATTTAAACGGTTACACCCATCAAACAATCAGTCGAATCACCAAAGTTTGTCGGAACAACATCACGAAGTATGGATAATTTTTCTTTATGATGCATGTTCCTCCCACCGCATACTTTATTACTTTATTAAACCAAACGCGCGCCCCCTCGTTAATATTCCTGAGGAATTTCTGACGTATAAGGGACGCGCAACCTCTGAAGCCATAAATATTGGTTAGTATTATTGTAGAGATTCACTGAGAAGGGATTTTTCAAAATTTAATCCTCCTAATAGAGGGGAGTTCAAAGGTTATATGAAGCAATCATCACTAAGCTGAAATCGCTGAAGCCATAAATATGAAATTTAGTCAGTAATATATTTTATAAAGTAGAAACCCACTAAGACGGGAACTTCTGAAAATCCATCCCCCAAGGGGGTCATGGGGAGGTTCAAATGTTACATGCGGAGGAATCATCGACGAGTAATTTTCAGATTACCAAATTCCACGCTTGCGAAGCTGCGGGTAACAGCTTGGGGTCAATAAAAACGGTTGGACCATAGTTCAAAGTACAATTTTCTATTATTTTTCCTATAAATATTTGTATACGCACGCAACAGTAAAAACGTTTATTAAACATATGTTAGTACTAAATTATCTGCAATACAGGACAGCTTGTTGTAGTAACTTGTAGCCGAGAAAATTTCTAGCTGACAAGAGATAACGTGAAAAACATAACCCCAACTAACAGCTGATTGGCAGGAAAGTATCGGAGAGAGGGAGTCCAAACCCCATCTCCATCCCCATATTGCACTGTGTATGTTCTTTGTTTTAGTAATTTAATAGGTCCATTAAATGTTGTTAGCATTTAGATTACCGATGTTTTAGTGAGCACGAGTGTTTCGACTGGACCAGAGTTGTGGCCTTAGACCATAGTTGTGTGAAATTACGGTACGCTGGCTTGAGATTAACGGGATCCGTGCCTTCAGACCTAAGGCATACCTCTCTGGTATGTATCAAAGCTATTAAACCATCTAGAGACTGAATTCACCCCTTCGTATGTAAGTCGACAGTAAATTGTCCTACGGGTGCTATATCGGATGATGCCCATCACACACGCATTGTCAAGATCCGCAATTATTTGATCATATCAACCACCACCGGAAGAAAAGAGAAATTTCAAGTGAACCCCCCCCCCCCCCGTGCTGGGTTTTTTACTACCTGAAGTCAATGAACAGTTCATTACGCAGTCCTTAAACCCCTCTCCTCCATAAACAATCTTAAAAATTGAATCGGTTGTACATTCATTAAAAAGCGCACTTTGGCTGGACGAAACTACAATTATCTTCGGAAACCAAAATTACGAGAACAATTCATCATCTCGCTCCTTCACATTCAAGAAATTAAAAATTCCCGGGTGTGTATTTATTTTTCAAATATCCATTATATAAGTTCCGTGAACATGAGTTCAAACATTATTTTTTGCCATTACTGCTGACTGATCTAATCGATAGTCAACGCATGCTATTATTTTGTTGACCATCTTAATTAGTCATCATTGGCCGACTAATGATTAGTCTGACCGAAATAATCACTTTGACTTATCCTTGAGCTTAGCGTTTCCTTACTTCCGCAGTATGTCTTAATTATACCGGATGCTTGTTGTTCATAAAGACCCTCGCCATTAGAAAATCTTATTGCACAGGTAGAGGAATATTCTATATAAATAAGATTCTTTTTAGACGTATATATTCTTTTCATGTCTCTTTATTAATGGCAATTTCCTAGTTTTCCGGGAATCCGCATGAGTTATCTCCGTATGGAAATATACAAGCATAGTGGCCTTCAGGTAGAACATCTACGTAGTTGGTGAGAATAAGGGGAGGGGGATCGTGAGTCAATGTTGTGTAGACATGGATAATATTATAGAAAAATACAAAGAAAATTGCACACACACCCCCTTCGCTGGTTTCTACCGCAAAATATCATGTATGAATGTTAGTTTCGGCTGTATTTGGCATACGAAATTCCGCAGCAAACATAAAAACATAGCAACCGGTATTATAACTTGTGGAATTAATACCGATATGAAAATTAACAATAACCAACACATTTACCGTTAATTATTCTTTCAGTGCTGCACATCGGTTTGAAATCAACAATTAAGACCCTCAAGAACTATAACTGATAGTTTTGTGTTTATTTCACAGGTGCACGTGACAAGTTTTTTTTCTCTCGTAAGTAATAATAATGGATCACAATTCCGCAGAAAAAATAAACATAGAAACTAGTACTGATGCTTAAAATTTACACCTGTGTGCAGTATGAATATGAATAACATAGGTTGTCCAAATTTGTTGGCACAACAGGTATCTCTGTAACCGTCGAGTTAAGAAACATACCGGTACTTTTATAGTTAAGGTAGCTGGCTTTGTGTATAGCTATAACATGTAAAACATTTGATTGAGTAACGTAATAATTACTGACTAAGTGCATGGGTGAGAGGAAAAATGTAAACAACCAAAAACATGGAGCCAGACGGCTTTGACTTGGTGATTTCTGTGATGTTGCCACAATTAGTAACAAAACAATAATTATATATACTGGGAGAGAAACCACATTACTCCCCCTCTAGCGAACAGAAGAGAACGGCTCGTATGGACGAGGCAGTTTGATTGTTCTTCCGGAACGAGTCTGTCGTGCATCAGCGTCACCTAAAGTTTTCGCTGTCGTTGGAGAATGGTCTTTTTTTTCTTTGGATGAAGACGTTTTTCAGGATTCGGATGAGGTGCGTCGTCAGGATTCCCCCATTGAGTTGAGATGTGTTAGAGTCGGAACCTTCGGTGAAACAGGGTTTCAATCTGTTTATCGAGATGCTTTTTTTCTTTGGTGTTCACCAAGAGAGTGTAATATTGGTCTGTCCTTTTTATGAGTTGGTATGGAGCCTGAAACGGTGTTCTCACACCGTCTGTACGTACGAACACGCTTGACAGGTGTTTAAAGCTGTGGGGACGAAAATGTGTGATGTTCAGTGCCTTGACGGCCGAGATGGTTTCAAGTCAGGTGAAATGGTCACGAAGGTGGTGAATGAAGTCGGAGGAACAAGGAGAAGGATTTTCACATGTATATCGAGAAAATCATCTGGCAGTAAGTTCATGCCGTAAACTACTGCTGGTGTTGAGTTGAACTCTACCTCTCTCTTGAGTGGTGTCTCCCCCAACATATATAATTATTTTGTTACTGCATGGGGCACACAACACACCACACTTTCAATCACATATTTTTTCCAAGTGACGTGCAGTTTCTCAAAACCTTAAAATTTGTCTGAGGGGTCATACAAAAATAATAAATATGAACAAATATAAATAAAGTAAGTATACAAACAAAAAATGAGGAAATTAACTTTATATAGGGAGAGCCTGTGCTAAAAAAATCCATTTGGAAAGTTGTTGCCTTGTCGCTTCTTAGGTGAAAAAAAAAATCCACCCTTCTTAGTAAAATGTTCAGCGAAATATTTGAATTCGAAAATCGGAGAGCAGCAGTTGAGAACGAACAGAGTAAACTAACGGATAATGCCCCCCCCCCCCCCATCATTTATGCCTTTCCCAGCTTTTCTCCGATTTTTGAATACCAATATTTCAGTGAATATTGCACTTAGAAACGTGGAATTTTTTCTGTTCGCCTCAGAAGAGAGGGCAACAAATTTTTAATAGGGCTTTTGAGCACACAGGGGCGGTATAAAAAGTTAATTTCTTTATTTTTTATGTATACGACCCCTTCAAACAAATTTTAAGTAACTGACGTCATTTGAAATTTTTTTGAAATTATAAGTATGTTTCTAATCTAAAGTTATATCGGTTGCGCAGAGATATCTGCTGTGCAAACAATTTTAATTGGAGAACTGTGATAAAGAGTTACGTTCTTTATTTGTTAGATGGCAACAGGCGTCCAGCTCAACCAGAGATGTGTAATAGTAGACTTTAACTATGAAATGTAATCTATATATATAAAATTGATTTTCTGTGCGTGCGTGTGTGTGTGTGTGTGTGTGTATATGTTCTCTATACAAATCTACAATTTTAGATCGATCGTCGCCAAATTTTGCATATATACCAAATGGGACCCGACATGAACGATAGGCTACTTTAAAATTTCGTCAGAGCAGGGCAAATGCCCAAAATGGGCAAAAAAACTGTTGCGCAACAATGGTTTTTGGGCCTCAACAATCACTTTCCGAACGTTTACTTTGGTTACCGTGGTTCCCTAGCAATGCGTTTAAGACGTGTATATGCCTTTACAATGGTTTGTCGTTTCTTTAATGCTGTACGTATATATATAATATTTATGAATTTATAATGGTTTGCCACTTTATTCAATCCTCCCAGTAATGAGAGCTTTTTGAATAGACACCATCATCAGCATCACTTTGAGGGTAAGGCAAAGGATGATGCCCCATAGAAATCAGTGTTAAAATTGCCGATTTTACTGTAGATATGCTGAAATTTTGTGGAGTTTTCTGTCACATACATAATTTTAAAAATTGTATTGAAAATTCTCGATTTTTGAAATATTGAGTTCGATTAGAGATATACGAAGCCCAGGAGATCAAATATGAAGTAATTAGCCGGACCTACTTTTGAGTTGGACATTCATGCAATAACATTGATTTCAACTTTTTATTTATATCTTCTCAAGCGAAAATTAATGTCTCCGTAGTGTCTTTTGATATTCAACTGCATAAATTCATAGTTAAGGATGTTTTAAAATTAATTATGGGCCCGTAAAGTACATCGAAGAAATTCCACAGCTTCAATTAAGCATTTTTGAAAGCTGAAACAGGCAGATGGAGAACTTAAAGTTCGGGGGGGGGGGGATCGAAATACCTAGCACCCCTTAAAAAAGAAAAAAAATATATATTCGTTTCTATGTTCCTTTAAATCTAGATTTGTTTATTTCATGAAGTCGCGCAGGAAGTCGCCATATTGGCTAACTTAGACACGGTTTGCATGTCCCTCAAAGAAAGAGGGAGATATCACGTGATCCAAAAAAGCCTCATTCAAGAAAACCCGAGCAACGCCGGGTATTATAGCTAGTAAGTCATAAAGTACAAAAATGTTTTTCATGATTTTTTTTTTTCCCGGATAGCATATCATTTCTCCCATTTATTCTTGTCCAGAAAATTGTGTAAGGATTTTATCGGTCCGCAAGCAGTAAAAAAGTTGAACTCTGCTTCAAATAACAAGTTTTAATTTGCTTATGCCAAAGAAATTCGAGTTTGTCTTCACTTATTTCGCTAAACAGCCAGTCAATTTGGTTGAACATTTCTCTGCATGGACTACAAGTTCAATCAATCTTATTAGCCAAACTGCTGCAATTACTGGAATGTCAGGCAGAGACTCTGTAGTCCACACTCACATACGCATACCCATTAGTTTCCCACTCACAAAATATTCTAACTCAAATCTTCACGTGCAAAAACCATTGCAAATCGCAACGACGATGACACTGAAGGCCATGAAAGGACAGGAAATTATCCAAATACTTTAAATGATACAAATGGAACACAATGCATATCCAGAAGCGACAAGTCCTTTTCCATTCAAATCCATAATCATATAGATGCCATCGATGACAGGAGAAATTCATATTAAATTCCTCGCACGTCGAGCAGTGGACATTTAATTGCACAGTCGTCACTCCCATTTCATACAATTCCAATTGACAACCAGACAGCCAGACAGACACACAATACGAACCATTGATTTCGACTTCTGTGGGGGAAAGTGATGTATTCGAGGCAATTAAAAGAGCAACCACTCTCTAAAAGTTTCAAAAAATAGTAAAATAAAGTGTCTCTGATAATGAAATGCATTTAATTCTCAGTAATTGAAGTTAGTTCTAGGAAATCACGTGTTTAATTTTTCGAGTCTAATTCATTTTGGTGCTGGGGTTTTCCTCGGTAATGCGATTGCACAGTTGTTATTCCTCTTACTCTCGAGGAGTGAATTACGTTCTTATAATTTGAATTTGCCGGATTTCTTTTTTGCATTTAATGTTCATTTCTGGTGCAGTGAAGAAGTCGGTATTGTTGGATGGGAGAAAATGACCAAGGATCGAGAATATGCGCGAGTGAGCTCTCTCTCTCTCTCGCTCTCTCATCTTGCAAATGGTCTTCGGGGGCCAAAAGTGGATCATTTCGTGGAAGAAAGAAAGATGACCAATTTTCTCTTTGGACGTCTCTGGTTACTCCTGTTTCTGGCGTTTATTAGCGTGATTTATGATGCGGCGTAGGAAGAGTAAAAAAAAAAAAATTCCACTTACCACGCATTTTCTAGGTTGGATGGGCTTAAACGTGGAATACTTTATAAGTTTACGAAAGTGTGCTGTTAAGAAGGGACAAGATATAGAAGAAACCTCTCTGAAAAGAAACAGAATTGAGAAAGAAAATGTCAAAAATTGCCGCTATTTTCGTAGTAAAGGAAAGACGGCATTTTTCCGAGAAAGGCCGTTTACGAAATGTACAGTAATAGCTTGGAAATGTTTACTCCCCGTTTTGTAACTCAGGAAGTCTTTGTAACTGTTGTAACTTTGTCTCTTTGTAACTCAATGTCAGCTGATGTCGGACGCCTACGAAACCAACCAACATGTATCAACAGCTTCTATAGTCTACTCTGCACAATGGGGAGTGGGGGTTATCCATTTTATACTTCTTGAAAGTGCTTGAGTCGTGAAACGCACGCTTAACGCTTTTTTGATGGATTCAAGAATTTTTCGTAGAATATTTATTGGTAACCGGCCAAAGACACTTTCATTTCTACTATGGTTGAGCCGCCTTGAGGAAGGATCTTCTTTTAAATGCCGAAATATTTGAATAACTATACGTACATCGATATTAGATCATCAGTAAGGCTAGGATTTCTATGCATTCGCATATTTTTTTTATTCATTTTGCATATTTCGATATTTTTATGCGATGGAGCATTTCGTCATCACTTTCAGTAATTTTGGGCATTTCCCCATGGTCTTCAGAATTTGAGCCATATTTTCATATTTTGGAACATTATTTTGCATATTTCATCAGCAAGTAATAAAGAGAGATTTTCCTCCCCACAGCTCTCTCTTTCTTAGCTTAATTTCCCACAATTACAGATTTTAGCAACAGTTTTATCAGTGATTGGCAGCTTTACTAATCTTTTTCTGAATTGATTGGCGATTCTTTTGGCGGCATTAGCAACTATTAACAATTTTATTTATGCGCCTTTTTCATCATTTTTGACAATGATTGGCGATTTCCTATCATTTCTCGTATTTTTCTCGAGGAAATATGGTCAGTCTATTTATAAAAGAATATCTTTAGGTTTTAACGGCATATTTTTAACATAAATGATTTATTTAAAAAAAAAAACTAATAAAATATTATTTAATAACTTATTTCAGCTAACATATTGTTTAATAAAATATTTTAGCCTAAATTCATTTTTTATGAAGCTTATTTTGTCGCCCTAGCCCTAGACATCACTGTCATAACAATTGATACAATACAATACAACTCCACTTATACAGCCAATGGACCAGGGCATAATTGAGAATATGAAGCGACTTTACAGAAAAGCTTTTATTGAAGGCTTGCTCTTATCTGATGATGCCGTGACTGTCAAAGAATTTTGGAAGAGATACAACATAAAGGACGCTATTTTCAATATCGCCACTGCATAGGCTGACCTTATATTGAAGTTTATATTGATCGTTTCGTGTGTGTGTAAAACTAAGTAAAATATGTATGTTTTATTCACTTTTAAAGGATTTTATATACATTTTCGTCCCAAACCCGCGTTACTGTACATATGTATCAAGACGTTTCTATTATCCGTCTATTCGGTTATCTGCCACTGCCCTAGTCCGGACGGTGACGTACAATCGAAGTTTTACTGTACTGTAACATTGTGATAACTACGATCATTTAGTCTTCCCCCACACACTATGACCCCCACACAATATATGCACGAGAGTCAGTTATACCGGGACATAAAGTTTTTAATTTCAGAAAGCTGGTTTTCATTCTAATATCGGGTTTGTATTCAGACAAGTCGAGCTATAGCGTATTGCCCCAACCAAGTGGCTTCAAGACTGTGCAATCTTTTTCATTATAAATTTGATGAGCAGTATAGATGACAAGAGAGTCGGTGGGGATTGAAATTTCTACTTATTTTGGTAGGCGAGCAACACTTAATCGGATTCATGGAGTTTTGAATCGAGGAATTCTAGTCGAATCAAATCAGCGATAATAAAGTCTCTTGTGCCAGAAATGTGTGGGTAGCTTTTTCGCACTGAAGAATTTTTCTTCCGACCTCAGGGAGTGGAACCTTGACTTAAAGAATTGTGTAAGTTTTGAGTTAGAAATATGGGGATATGAAATTTAGGGGCTTTCATCAGAGAGCAGCAATGCTTAAATTTAAACTTCAGAGGAATTTTTTACGGGTGGCATGCAAGAGAAGGTGCCTCCAGAAAAAGTGTGACATATTACGTAAAATTTAGCAATGAAATTCTGGAAATAGTTGATAATATAATGATTTGGTGCAACTGCTTGGATCGATAATCAGCATGCGACACGAAATAAAACAAAAATTATTCATTATGAAGACTCGATTGCCTTTGGTAACCTAAAGCCAATGGTTGGCATATTTCATCACATCTTTCATAATCATAAGGCATTGTACCATTATATTTGTGTTTCACTACAATGTATCCCTCTACCCAGACATGTTAATCTTACCTATGATAATAGGGGGGATGTGGTGGTGTCCAAGAGTTTGAATGACAAAACAATTAACTTAATGTCTTTACATTACTATACGCTGGATATTTTTCGGCGAATATGTTCGTGGTCTTCATATCATTGTCGTAAGAAGGGTCTTTGGAACACGAACGGTTAAGAACCCTGCTTTAAACAATTGCTTGAAGAAAGTCCAGGATCACAGAATGAAAAGCGTGTACGTAGTTCGTTATTTCAGCGGGTGAAGTTCCAATCCGGGCAATGCCGGCGTTTTGGAAACTTTCATTTATCTGTTATTGTAAATCTTTCTCTGACAAACACCATGATGATCTGAAACCCGGGGAAAGAGACCCCGTCGCTATTAAATGCCATAATCATTCACAAAACGGTGGAAGTGCATCGTCGACATCGGAAACCCACATCCTCGAAATAAACACTGTCATTAGCAGGTTAAAAGGGAACAACCTCAGCGTAAATTGCGCAAAGTGTGGAATAAAAGCTCTCTCTTGTAACAAATCTCTCTCTCTCTCTTATGTCTACCAACAATACGAGTTCAAAAATACACGAGATCAGAAACGTCGCTTGAGGTGAGCTCACCTTTCATTAACATAACGAAATCGGATGCGTACAATTACATGGTGAGCAACAAGATCAAAATGTAGAGGTGGATGTGAATTCAGATAAATCGCAAGTATTACGGTCTTGGTCAACTTTAAAGCACGTATTTTATGGGATAAATCGGAATTCTTATTTACATGAGGAATGGATATCATACAGGGTGATTACTTAATTCTCCTTGCCGCATTTCACTGGCGAACTGTTGATCCTAGAGACATACTTCCAATTAGAAAAGTATCGAATAACCGATATAACTAAGATACGTCATTCATGTTGCAAGGGGAGTTGTATAATTATTAAAATAAAAAAAATTGAAAATAAAATAAAATTTATTTTATATTGTTACGAAAATTACGTGAATAGCACTTATTTATAATTTACTAGGTGATACCCGGCGACGTTGCCCGCCCCGTAAAAAATTTATATATGAATAGCTTATTAATTACTTCTTAATCAAAAAAATTTCTGCATCAAGTAAGAGAAAATTACTTTTATATTTAAATATTTTAATTAAAATCTTCAGGCAATCGCTTGATTTTTCTTTTTCCATCTGGTGTGTAGATGTAGAAATTTTTGCTATTACCAACACGCGAACAGGTGACGAAAAGGTGTCCGCGTGAAAAACAGAGCTCAAGTAGCTTGATACCTGCCACTGCTAACAACTGGCCTTGCACTTTGTTGATTGTCATGGCAAAAGCTAAACGAATCGGGAACTGTAACCGCTTGAAAGTGAATGGCATTTCTTCGGTGATGAGTGGAATACGTGGAATGAAGACTTCTATTTCTTTGTAACATCCAGTTAGAATCGTTGCTTCAATGATGCAATTGTGCAATTTCTTCACACAGAGTCTGTTGGCATAGCAGAGTATCGGTGTCTCCAAATTTCTTAAAAGCATTACAGGTGCTCCGACTTTGAGGGTCAAATTGTGTGGTGGCACACCCGGAATATCCAAAGAGTTCAGAAATTCTGCAGGATACAGAACTTTCTGCGATGTGTCTGTGACAGTGTCAACCGATTTGTAAGATGTGGAGTCTCCCGGAATAATTTTTAGGATTTTTCCGTTGATCTTGTTCACACTGTCATTTTTCGGTGCCAGAATCGCACTCTCACAAAGCCACTCATGGTTTCGGTGATTTTGTTGAATGTTTGGGAAGACTTTGTCTGCAAGTTCTTAAACTGAGTTTATATATATAATAACTGGCAAAATCCATTTGGGAACGTTATCAGTCCAGTGCTTGGGTCTACGGGAATTCTTCCAATTGCCAAGTTTGATCAACTGATGTGAAAATGATAGCAGTGCTGAGTCATTTTGCAGTTGAACTCGCATGTTGGTGGATAATGATAATTTTTTAGCTTCGTGCCAGAGTGTTGATGTTCTAACAAACTCGAGGCGACCACCGATAGACAGAACCTTCACTTCCAACCCATCTCACTAATGGCAGTAAATTGCAATGTAGCGATATGGCCAGAGTTGGTGTTTGGTAAAGTAGAGTGCTGATGATTTGAGGCAAGCATTGAGTTCATCAGCTGGCGTAGAACATTTTTATTCCCTGTTGTATCGTCGTAGTTGTTGTTCTCTGTTGTTAGTGACGTCAGATATCCAGCTTCTGCAGCGAATATTATTCAAACTCCTTTTAAGCACTTTTTAAATTGAAACTATACCTCAACGATGGGTGGTTGATGAGATAAAGGCCACATTAGCACTTACAGGACACCCTGTATACATGCAAGCAAAAATATCTGGCGCTTCCAGGGTTTTCTTCAATTACTGGGAGTATTGGAAAAGAGCCAAACCATTATAAAGTAATAAACTGTAATGATGGCAGCGTTAAAGATGTGACAAACCATTGTAAAGATATATACACGTCTGAAATGCATTGTTGGGAACCACGGTAACCAAAGTAAACGTTCCGAAAGTAATTGTTGAGGGCCCCAAAACTATTGTTGCCCGACAGTTTTTCGCCCATTTCGGGCATTTGCCCAGCTCTGACGAACTTTTAAAGTAGCCTACGGTTCAATCCCGGACCTGTTTGGTATATATGCAAAATCTGGCGACGATCGGTCTAAAACTGTAGATTTGTATAAAGAGCATACATACATACATACATACATACATACTTTCACATTTATATATAAGATTATGTCGTTTTTCGCCTGCAAATAAAATAGTCATTATCTTATGGCAAAATTAAAACTAACGCATTTCTCTGTAAATCTCGCCAAATTGGCAACAAGTTGGAAAGTTTTGTGACAGCTCCGATAATTGGGCGATGTCATAGCGCAAAGAGAAATTTGTAGAAAGAAAAGGATAGAAAATGGGATTTCACGACACAATGGTGAAGTAATTTCTCGACTTTTCTTTTTTTTCCTGGCATAAAAGTGTCACCAAAGCGAAATGTAATAGTTGAGAGAGAGAAAAGACGAACACTTATGAACTCTTGAGAAGCAGTGTGTCAAAGAGTCTCTGTTTAGCGTATTTACTCAAATCTCCGCTTGTGAATTCGTGCAAATAGCTGTTCTTAATAAATCTGTGACAACCTGCATTTTGCTTTGTCTTTTATTCAATCGATTCAAGGACTTGTATGAGGGACATTATCCAGAGTACAAAATGTACTCCCAGTCTTCAAAAAACTCGACTAGGGAATTGTTGCCCTGTCTCTCCTGTGGCCAAGAAAAAATTCCACGTTTCTAAGTGCAGTATCCACTGAGATATTTGCATTCAGAAATCTGAGTTCTACGCGTAATCTCATACCGTTTTCTAATTGTAAGTGTGCTTCTAGGATCAACCATTCGCCGGTAAAATGCGGCAAGGAGAATTATGGAATCACCCTAAACATAAGATCAGAGGGAAATAATGAGTATGTGAATTCCTAAGGGCGATAAACATGTGGCCATTTCTTCGGGAATTCTATAGTAATATCATCCGGGAGTTCTCGAATCATGAGAATACAAACTGGATGAGGGGAAAATGATTCCGAACGACAACATACGGAAAACATCGACGTCGGTGATCGATGACCAACGGACAAGCGAACATAAGGTTTTTGATGTTCGGCGGGGGGGGGATACTGAAAAAAAAATCGAAAAAACATGGGGCCATTGCAAATAATAACAAATAAATAAATAAATAAAAGTACGAGAGGGATCAGCCATCAATCAATTTCTGTCTTGTCAGGTCTTCGGTCGCTCCCAATGAAGTAAAAAATAATAATAAAGAGATGAATAGGCCTTACGTATCATCTAGATCTAAACATATTCGGGGCCTTCAACATGCGTGGGTGACATTTTGGTCGGTGACCCGATCATATATCAGACTTCTTGTGTTGGCTGAGCACTGATTATTTGCGTGGAGTATCAGTTGAGGCGGTTTTAATGTGGCCTCTTCCTGAGGTTGCTTTAATCAGTAGACGCCCCAACGTAACTATAGGACCGGTTGGACATCTGTAAAGAAATGCGGACTCATTGTCCATCTTTGAGTAAAATACAGGTTTGCCTCCCCAAGTGCACAGGGTGGTAATAAATTAACTGACACTACTCAGACGTATGTAGCGCTCATTCAGACGGATGAAACTTGGTATATAGGATCATATATAGATATATAGATCATGGGGGGGGGGGGGAAAGAAAGATTCCATTTAAAAAAAAAGTTCAATTTTTGGTCACCACGTGAAAAAAAGGTACTTTTTATCGCAAGTTGTTTTTCCCCCCATGGCCAAATAACGTATATATGTTACCGCTAAAGTGCAGAAATCAGTTATTCTACAAATTATCTAATGTCGTTCAGACTACCTAGCAAGTTTGCCACATTTTGAAACACAGCATCCTATTTCGTTTCTTCGCATTTTGGCGTAGAATCTTCCCGATTGGCTCATAAATACCACGTAGTTATTGGATGAGTGGCATAGAAAAATCGCCAATTCTGAGCCCGATCATCTCTTTTCTTCACAACGATAACACTGGCACAAGCAGGGAATTTTATTTCCCTGAATATTCTGGGGGAAAATGGACCACTTACTGACGTCGCAAGCAGACTGCACAGGCCTTCTATCTCTAGGAGGTGCTGCCGAGTTACGTGGTGGTAAGTGGCTCGTCTACCACCGTCACAATCCAAGGTTCAAACGCATGGGAGAATTTAGATATAGTATTTTCCCACCTAAGAGCTTGAGGCGACCATCGATAGATAGTACCTTCGTTTCCAACCAACTCCTTAATGGCAGTGAATTGTAATATGGCTATATGACCAGAGATGGCGGAGTAGTATAATTCAATTGTGAGTGTGAGTTTAATTATACTGGCATTGTTCCGACCAATGTATCGCCCACTGTAGTGGACGAAGTTTACTGCAACTTGGCATATACGTTATTTGGGCCATGGAGAAAAATATAACAGCGATAAAAAGAGACACATTTTTTCTACATTGTGGTCAAAAATTTAAATATATTTTATTGAATTTTTCTTCCCCCCCCCCCCCCTGGTCCGTATTTATCCCGTATAACAAGTTTCATCAAAATACTTCCATCAGAAGAATGATTACCACGTACGTCAGTAGTGCCAGATTATTTGTAACCACCCTGTAACTCGGGAATCGTTCATAAAAAAGCCAGATAGGCAAAAGCGATTGGCTATAGTAATGGTTTTCAAAGTTTTGTCTTCAGCGGGTCCCCTGCCCAAGTGGACATGTATTCGAGGTTCCCCAGAATACTCTAAAAAAACCCGCTTCATGGTACTGGATAAGCAATGAATAAGGATAGGTACATCGTTGTGTGTCTCTGACAATAGTTGCCTTTTCCCCAAGGAGCTGCATTGCGCACTTTGAGAACCATTGGACTACAGCGGTAATAGTGATGCCATTTTTCTGCTCAGTAATGACGAATGATTCAGCCTGGAATTTCAAGAAGTTCTCACATAGGTGTAAATGGAAGGATATGCAGGGTTGGTGTAGTGAAAAGTCTTGAAAACATTTTAAAAATCGATAAAAATCAACCAATTGGCATAAAAAAGCAGTTTGCAATAGAATAAAATATTTATTACCGCCTGGAATTTTTTTTTTCTCGATAAATTAGAAAAATAGTTCACAATTTCATTCACAGATGACTCCGTGTTACAAAAGAACCGGCATAACACACAGTGCATAAATGATGTTATGACCATTTGCGAAAAACATAGAACTACACCACATTTCAATATGAGAACCCTTTGTAGTTGCGACTACATCCGAACGGGTTAAAGAGTGCTATATTAAAATGTGGTGGATTTAAGCATTAATTATGCACTGTTTGTGTCACATTTTATGTGTTACGTCAAGTTTTCCGTAATAAAGCTGCACGCGTTAGTGAAAATATGAACTTTTTTTAACATTACAAAAGGTACTAGACTATGATAAGTATTTTAGTGCAAATCGTACCTTCTTTACGTCAAATGGTTATTTTATGAAGTGAAACTTCTTCAGCGACATAATAGTGAAATTGTGTAAGGGGAAAGAAAATCCGTCACCAAAAGCCAAACGCTTTCTTTTACCTCAAAACCGGTTCCATAGAATGACTGATTATGTGATTAAGGTCCGAGAAGAAGATGGGTTGTGGTGGGGGAGTGATGTCAATAGAGATTCGGCCGTGTGCCCCCAACGAATCGGTACATGCGGGAATGTGCGTGTACGTGTAGTGAAACCTGACGTGAAGTTTTTTGTTTCTCTGTAATGCTTGTTATGTGTAGTGCTGCCATCTGCCACTAGTTTCTCTAACTATGAGTGAAGTGTTATGATTGAATGATTTATCGTTGTAGGACTGTTGCTCTCTGTGGCGAGACTTTTTAACGGGGAGATCGGCTCGCATTTGCGCCTTGAAGTTGGGAACCACAGAAAACCAACTTCAGCCGACCACCACTGTATGGTTCGAACCCGGATCCTCGCATCGCGAGTCCGTCACTATAACCACTCGACCACCACAGCGGCATGTAATCCTTTTCTGTGGTCATGTCACCGTTTCTGTTCTACCCCTGTGTGAGGAAAGTGTCTGAGAAGGACGAACCGGGTTTCTAACTCGCGACAGCTCTAAACATCTTCTGGTACTTTAGGCGAGTATCCTATCGTTCTGGAGCTACCACATCCACAAAATTCAGTAAACTATAATACATTATATTGGATTGATAACTCCAAAACTTTTAATGAGCTAATTAACAACCACACAATACCATCAAAGGAAACAGTATATTCCTTCCCCCCCCCCCCGTTTGGCCAGAAAACTTTCAATCAGTGCTAAGTTTATACGGCGGGATAAAATATTGCATACAAAAGATGTGAATAATCGTCACGAGTAGATTATATTTCTACCACAACTACACTGAAATTGTATGCGTATCCAAATCGACGTATGCCTCTTTCAATTCACTGAATTTTCTCTCGAGAGATCTGGAATATATTTTAAGATCCCCGAAGATATTATAAACATTCATCTCTAAAACAAAGTCTTTAAAGCCGATATGTTACTT
This sequence comes from Pholcus phalangioides, assembly GCF_987345545.1. Lineage (NCBI taxonomy): Eukaryota > Metazoa > Arthropoda > Arachnida > Araneae > Pholcidae > Pholcus > Pholcus phalangioides. The sequence goes on along the minus strand of NW_028301596.1, from coordinate 49,607,021 downwards.
AGTTAATTCCAGCATATATTTATTTCAGTTCTAGTACTTTCCCATAGTACGAGAAGGATGAAAGTAGTATTTTGGAATATCGGATTCGCGTTTGGGAAAACCCTATAACCTGTCGTGAATCCGATATTAAGTATAATGAAATGTTTAAATGGATTTTGACGTCCGTTCAAACCTCATCGCTGTTTGAAGAATCTTTGATTCAGCCATTGGAAATCGATGCTGTGAACATTCCGAGAATTCGTATTCAAAAGTCCCTATTTGCGTTTCAGTGAATCTTTGAACATTTCCGAAACGGAATGACTTTGGAATAATTTGACGGATTTCTCTCAGGGATCTTTGCATATACATGTATATGCTAACTATCAAACTACTCAATTTATTGATAACATTGTATAGAGTTTCGATAATACATTGAAATGAACCGCAGTGTTTTCATTTCGTTCTAACTTCTCTATTGAACGGATTTCTGTGCACAAACAAAGTTTTTTAAATTTTTGGCAAGATAATTTTTTCCGGTACATTTGCATATTGTTTCTCCCACAAGTCCCTGAAATGAGTGAAGGACGAAACATAATGCAGGACGTCACAGATTTAATTACAGCAGCTATTTACACGTATTCACTATGAGATATGGCTTCTGAAGAGTTTATCTTTTCTCTCAACACTACTCAGTTTCGCAGTCAAAGAAAAGTCAAGAAGTTTGCATTCTTCTTTTTTCTACAATATTCTCTTTGCGCTATGATGTCCCCAAATAATCGGAGGTGTCGCTAAAGTCACCAAGTTTTTCACCAATTTGGCGAGATTTATACAAAAATGCGTTAATTTACACTTTTACATAAGATAACGACAATTTACACTATTTACAGGCTATGACATAATAAATGATAAATAAGAACGACACTGATGTGCAAAAAACTTAAGGACGAAGCTGAAAAATTGAGGTCGAGTGTTTTTTACGGATGAAAGCAGATTCAGTCTGACTAGCGATTCTGCACGCATACACATCTGGAGAAAGCGGGAACATGCTATAACCCCATCCAACATCATCTAAACTAGTGATTCCCAACGTTGGCGTTTACGTCCCCTGGGGGGGGGCGATGGAATGTTTCAGGGGGCGGTAGAAGCTACGGGTTTAACATAGAATCCTATGGGTTAGATTCCGTTGGGGGGGCGAGGGCAGAAAATAAATTTTGAAGAAGGGGGCGATGGGACAAAACAAGTTGGGAAACTATGATCTAAAGGGACCAGTTTGGATAGGGCGGGTTTTTCGTTTGTGGAGGTATCATGCTTGGTGACTGAACCACCTATCAATCCTGCATAGCAGTCAGGGGTAATCATATCCCTTACTAAAGGTGGGATTTTCCTTTGCCAGTCACTTGTCACGCGGACGTTTCGGTCTTCTGTCCAATTGAGCTCGAAGCTAATTTTTCAATAAAATTCCATTTTATCCTTTTGCTTTCTACTTTGGAAAGTTTTGTTTACTTTTTCCCATGTTCTTACGTCTTATATAGGGATCTTATGATCGTATTATTTGTGTCGATTTGAAACCCTTTTGCACGACGTTACATTACAAGAACCGTCTCGTCCTTAATTTTGGCTCACCAGTGCATTTACATAAGTTTCGTAATAATATGTAACCATTTGCGTTGTTTGTAAACATTTCTAACAACGCCATAGAGCTTTGCGCACATTAAATCTCCCGCGTGTCTGTTTGAAATTCTCCTCATAAACCTCTCCTAAACTTATAGCGAGGATACACGAAACATCACTCACGATGAATTATGTTCACACTTTAAAATAAACAACTAATGTTACTTCTGAAACGAAACTTTTATGAGAAATTACGCGATTCTCAGTTCCACGTCTTCACTCATCGTCACATTTCGCCATGTAATGTCACACCACATACTCGTATATATCTTATATTCTCTTGAACACTTAACTGACGTGCTCAAGATCGACGAAGAATGTTATGATGAATAATTATTTTTCCTACTGAAAACGGAGAGACACATATCCATGAATAAGAATATCCAAAAACGATGTTTATTCTACCTTTTTGCTCTTGCGCAATCCTTGCAATGATATCAATGTTCGAAGGGTAATCACTATGATATTAACCTATGTTCCAGACTCTAGAAACTCTCATATTACAAGGGTTTCCCTCATTTAAAAGGAAATGAAGTACGGAGTCCGTAATCCTTTCTGCCAAATGTTTTTCGGAAATTAAAGCTCACTCTCAAGCCCAAAACTTAATTAAAACCTAAATTACGGCAATTATTTGTCTCTGCTGTTCGACACTTTTCTCCAGTGATATGTTTCGATAAATCGGTGAAAAAAAATCACTGTTGTATAGGGGGGGGGCATTCAAATATTACGTCAGCGTTGATAGTGAGGGAAAGAGATTTCGGATTTGCGCTAACTTTTGATGCCATGGGGTTTGACTGATGCTTACGTCATCAACCACCCTCTATAGAAATATGAAATATTATTAATAGCATCTTACTCGTTATGCCAAAAAACGAGAAAAAACCTTTTCCTAGTTTGTGGGCACCTGAACTAACATTTTCCCTATCGGTAAGTCCTCTATAGAGCCACTTTAGTGATCTCTATATGTTCCGTGGATTCTTCAAGTGCTTTGGAACTGCGCCGCGCGTCAATCAAGTGATCCCTAATTATGCCGCGGATCACACACACTTGAGTAATATGTAAATGTGCCGCGGGTAACTTGAGTGATGTAGAACTGGACTGTGGGCTCAAGTGCTCCAAAACTGTACCCACATTTCACATAAGGGATCTCTAAACATGCCACGGCCGCTTAAGTGTTCCTTAACTGGGCCGAGGGTCACTTAAGTGATCTCTGAATGTGCCACGTGCCAACTTGAGTGATTTTAAAATGTGTCACGGGCCACCTAAATGCTCTGGAATTGTGCCACGTGTCACTTAAGAGATCTGTAAAAATGAGTCGCTTATTTCATTTTTACAACATTAACATAGAAGTGGCGGGCCACGAGGTTTACATATATGGCTTAGAGGTTGGGTAACAATGATTTCTTTAAAGACAAATTTTGAGTTCTTAGCATTCACACAGCATTGAAATTAGCCGCTGTGGTGGTCGAGTGGTCATAGTGACAGACTCGCGTCGCGAGGTCCCAGGTTCGAAACCCGCCGTCGCCACTGTGGTGGTCGGCTGAAGTTGGTTTTCTGTGGTTCCAATCTTCAAGGCGCGAATGCGAGCCGATATCCCCTTTAAAAAGTCTCACAGAGAGGAACAGACCTAAGTTATAAACAGTACAAATGTAATTCAATCATAACACATCACTCACTTCTGAAATATAGATGGCAGCACTGCGTACGCACACAGTTACACTTCCGGCTCAACTCACTAGGTAGTAAATCGCCCATACATGGTGATAGACCTGAGCTGTGCTCGGTTTGAAAGAAAAAAATAAAAAAAAGCATTTTGAAGAATTCACAGAAATTGATTATAGTATTTCTTCCGAAATTTTATTTATTTTTTTTATCATTAAAAAAAATTGATCGTCTGGGGGCTCATCATAGGGGCTCGAGCCGCAACACCACCCCCTCGTGTATGCCTCTGATCTCAATATGCGTTAGGAGGTAGGGGGCAGAGCTGACGAGATTTTGCTGACAAGGGGTGGGGGGGGGGGGTAAGAGCTTTCTTGACCTTTGTTGGCAAGAGGGGAAGGGGGTAAAAAATCTCTAAAAATCTGCTGACGTAATATTTGAACGGCCCCTTAGGGCGGAAAAACCTAATAGTTCATATAGATACTTCTTAACCATTCGTTGCTTGGGCACCCTTACCACTATAATCCCACACTTCCTTCTAATGGTCCATTTGTTTCTACAAGATTTAGCATGCAATGGGCATGGTTACATTATACAGGGTGGTTATAAATAAACTGACATTACTCAGACTAGATTTGCATCAATTCTAGAATTGATTGAAATTCAGAATTAGTGAAAAAAAATCCTAGCATTGATGCAAATTTAGAATTAATGAAATAAAAAAATCCTAGAATTGATGCAAATTCAGAATTAATGAAAAAAAAATTCTATAATTGATGCAAATTCAGAATTAATGAATTAAAAAATCCTAGAATTAATACAAATTCAGAATTAATGAAATAAAAAGTTATAGAATTTATGAAAATTCAGAACTAACGAAATAAAGAAATCCTAGAATTGATGCAATTTCAGAATTAATGAAAGAAATAATTCCAGAGGTGGTGAAAATTCCAGAATATCAAATCAGTTGAAGCTCACACGCATTTTACATTAAGAAATGTAATATATTTGACATAATGTATGAAAATGTTTTTAAATTCAATTACCGTCATTCCGGGCGCCCTGCGGTGCGACCGCTCCCGTCACGCACCCGTAAGAGCGGATCTGACACATACACATAAATATCAAAGTAAATTCGAGTAAACCATGTGCATAATTTAATCTGTTAGCATTTTTCCTCCGGATTTTTTTTTTTCCCACCGTATTTTCTTTCACTCAGATTTCTACCTGAGAGGAATCTCCACTCAGACGTAATTGGACTGATCAGATATTTTTGCTATTTCCATTTCGTTTTGGGAAAGCCATACAAAACCTTTATATATATAATATGTGCGCTATATAAATCACAAACAAAAAAAAAATAAGAAAGGAAAGCCAGAGAAATGCTCGAGCCGGAAATAAAAATGGTAGGACGAGTAAAAATAACATCACGCAAGAAATGCATTATTCTCGTCTCATTTCCTTTATGAAATTCTATTTTTTTTTCCTGTTTCTCCTGTGGGAGATCCTTTTTTTTACGTATTTCAGACGAATATTCGTCCTTTTATTATCCTTTTTATTCCGGTCCGCACTTTTTTTGCTATTTTTTGGAGCTGATTGCACGGCAATGCGACTCTACAAAAGGCATCGCGTGATTGTTTTCCTTCTCACAGAGAGTTCAATAACATCCGTCTCTTACAACATAGGATTATCATCGTCTTATTAACAGACTTCAAAGACTTGTCTGGTCTGGGTTTAGAAAGTAATTACCAGCTAGGATACGTAATGAAAATAAAGGTTATGTTATTTCTAATTGCCGTTGATGAAAGCGAAGCCTAATGGATGTTTAATTACACGGATATGTTTGTTTCCTATCATCTCATTCATGCTTCGTTCATTTTTTTAATGGTTTTCTAAATTATGGAGAATTTTCTATCGGGATCTAGTTTCTCAAACAGAGCTGATATCGTCATAAGGCATAGGGTAAGGTGCAAAATTGGTGGACACCTCAAGATTGATCATGCACACTAACAGGTATGTGTGTGTATCCGCCTTCAGTTGTGAGCAGACCAGATTTGCCTAAAATGTTATAAGATGACGCTACTGTCAAATCAAAACACCAAGGTCATATCAGGAAGGACAGACAGACAGAGAGAGAGAGAGAGAAAGAGAGAAACAGCTCTATATCCATAAGTTACCTCCAACAGACCTAATTTCAGGCACAGCACACTCGGATTGGTAAATAATCTTCGCCTACCATTACTTACACATGTTCGCCATGCTGCCAGATCGTGTTGAGCAGGGGGTTCCCAAATACTTTTTGTTGTGGAACCCCCGGTAAACTTAGTGTTTAATATGTGTAAAAATGCCTCCATTTATAACAGCAGCAACCACAGTCATCTATTGTAGAGAATGATGTCGGAGAATGGAGAACATTCTATCCAGTATTAGTAAATGTGATGCGATAACAATGCCATCTACTGGACTACTACTACTTAGCCGCTCGTGTACCTCGTACACATTCCTCTGCGGAATTTCTAACGAATTGCCACGTGCCGGAATGTGTGTTCTGAGTGTATGCGTGACCCTACGTATTTTTGTAGGTCTGCCTACTCTCCGCGGAGAGACTTTTCTAAATGGGAGACCAAATACCGTTCCATCTATTGGAATGCAAAACACCCTGTCATACTCCTGTCAAAAGGTGTCACCACTAGTAGAATTTTTGTCAAATCATAACAATACCTGCCGTCTACCCACATTGCAGTTGTGCTTTTGCGCGCAAATGTAATTAAAACTTTAGTTGTTAAGTAATTTATATTTTTTCAACTTGACATGATAACTTATTTTTCTTTTATAATTCTACGATTGGACCATGGGCCCCCAATAAAAGGACTGTGGATCCCTGGGGGTTCCCAAGCACCCCCAGTTAGGGCCGTGTAAAGTGATTCGTCGCTCCAAAGGACCTGCCCCGTCATTGCTTCAAGTTCCATGCTCTTCACACTACTATAGGCGGCTCTTGGCATTGGTGCTGCTAGTTTACAGGCGGTGCTCGAGCACTTAAAACCCAACAAGTTTCTGGCGAATAGCCGTTCCACCAACATTGCAGCCTGGAAAGGTATAAATCGGGGTTAGTATGGTGTTTTTTAGATTCCTTACCTCAAGAAAAACTACGAATAGCTACTGCCGCAACTTTCAACATTAAAAATTTCATTCATGTCAAGTGCCACCTTGATTCATGTCCATGCTTGCAGGGATTATCGAACATCTGTATGAATACCTGCCTCAATATTGCTATCAATAGGCTATTCGACCAGCATGAATGTGGTAAAGAGAAGTTCGCCATCAGGAAAGTCCGTACATTATGATTTGTATATTATCGTTGCTATATCCAGGCCAGAATGTTTGCCGCTCCATTTCCTGTGATTTGATTGATCTGAAATACTGGACCTCAATAGTGAGTGTTGGGTGATCAAGATACGCTCCAGTGTGAAAAGAACTTTATTATCATATTAACATCAGTCGTGAAAGTTTCAAAGGCTAACACATAAAACATAGTTATGTTTTGCTCGAAATACCCTAAACAACCAATAACATATCAGTAATTTCTACATGCACTATTCTAATTGTCTATAAGATTCTCTCTGAGGACAAAGAGAGAAATACCCATTTCTCTCTTTTATTCTCATTTCTTTTTAATTAAATTATTTAAATTAAACTATTTAAACAAGAAAATAGATATATTCTGGATTTTTTGCGAGGCGAACTGGGGAAGAAAAGTCATCTGGTCTCCACCACGACCTCTTGCATTCTGGGCAAGCATGCTACCATCTACACCACTGGAGACGCGACCCTGCCCTCGTTATTTCACGCACTGTGGCGTGATGCGCTCAAGTAGAGGCATTATAGTAACCCGTCTTTTAACCCCCTAGCCCTAGGTGGGACGGCAGAGAAAGATATGGACGGCTTTTGCTGAGAGAAAAAAAAAGGCCATATTTAATAAATCTATCTCCATCTCTAAACTATTTTAATTCATCATTCTGAATAATGTTATATGACTTTTTAGGTGAACTTTTGCCTCAAGACCTAAATATATTCGAAATTTTAATTTTCTTTCTTGTGCTAAACAATTCATTTCTTAGAAAATTTAATACATTGTATAAACTCCCCTTACATAGGAATAAATCTGAATTCTCTCTCCAATTCAATGCTGTCGAAACTGTAAGCAAGTAATCCAGAATTACCAACGAGGACTCTCGATTCCACAATATGGTTTCGTTCCTTAATTAGTTAGATTAGGACCTCGGTCCAAGAAACTGACGGATCTCAGATTACGCATCGACTGGAGGATGTAAAGGTCTAATCTTGCAATTTGAACTCTAGTCCTCTTAAAGCCAAGGTATAATCTAGTCGGCTCATAGCCATGTCATGTCATTTGGCGTTTGATGTTTCGTCGCTGAGAGAGGCGGGGGAGGGCGAGATAAAAAAATTACTCCTGAATAACTGCAGGGAATGTCATGGGGATTTTCGTTTTCTGCTTGTATTCTTACAAGCTTAGACGGCATTTTCCAAGTATTTCTTGCCCAGAAAGTCCTTATCTAGTTCATTTCAACCATTGGTTGTAGACAGAAATTTCCAATTGAAAAAAATGTTTTGAATAAAGTATATATTAGTAATATGGGAGTTTTTGTTTTTTTACAAACAAATTTATTTAAAATAATTAATAATAAAATAATTAAAAATAAATAAAAAATTTAAAAAGAAAATTACAGAATTTTACTTATTATATTTCTCTTAGAGGTTTATAATCAAATCTAAAAAAAAGTTTGCCTTTGCAGCAATATGACAAACACAAAACAAGTTTGATCCCCGCAAGGCAACAATTGAGCGGGATATTCAATTTCTAAAATTTGTGGCCTTTTCGATTTTTTGTGCTTGGAATTTATATTTTTAGATGTCATTGAGGGGGGTCGGTGCAAAAAATATAAATTGAAGTAATTGGAGGCTTACTTGATTTTTTTCCCTTTTAATGTCATTTAGGACTAGTCGTTGGTTATGGAATTACTAGTAATCATATTCTCTTATAGTTTGTTAAACCCTTTTAGCGGCAATCCCGAGATATCTCGTCAAACCTGATCCGTTTTATTTCTGGCAACCCAAAATGTTTCGTCTTCTAAAAACGTAATGAAGTTGCTTTCCATCTCCCCACTATAACCAATCAACTGCAGTGGGCGAAGTCGGCTCTTGGTCAAAGTTAGATAAAAATAAGTAATGGCACAAAAAATGGATTTCCTCTTCCTAGAAAGCCACAACATATGGCAGGTATTTTTGCATCATAGTAAGGGGAATAAAAGCGATGGGCGGAGTAAATTTTCTTGTTGGTGGGAGGGAGGGGCAGTTATCTGCTCGAAATCGGAAAGAATTCTTCTTAGAATACAGGCAATATAGCAACGTTTCGAAATTTCAAATGTGGCAGTTATAATGCAAAAATCAGGAAAATTTTAAAAACCGCTTAAAGGGTATAAGTAATCGCAGAACACTGTTTCGCGAACACACACACACATCGCAGAATTATACTGACAATATTTATTTTCAAAACAGTGTGGATATCAATCATAACCCCGTCAATACATCAACCCATGTACGATTAAGCAGTAGTAGCATTCTAGTAGTAGTAATTCTAGTCAAATAGATCCTGAAGCTCGAATAAACAATTTGGCCGCAATTTGAAGAATAGGAAGGAAAAAGTCTCTCGAAGCTGAAGAAACGAGGAGTAAGTACTTGAACACGCGACGGCCCTTTAGCCCGAAATACCATCCGCCAATGGAAGTTAACTTTTCAGTTTACCAACGCATATCATCACTTATATTTGCCCTCAAACATTCCAAATATTCAAAACAAATATTTTCTCTCCAGTTTCTGAGGACACAGAATATCAAAACTACTACTCTTGGAAACTATATTTCTTTATTAAGTTATTCTCTTTCAACAAACAGTATTTCAAAAGATCTACAAGATCAGTTTCAATGGGGAAAATTCCGCAAAAGATGGAATCGATGACTATTTTTGTTTTCTGAACGCTAAACGGGCAGGGAAAATAAATCATACTGTCACTATCCGGGACATACACTGGACAATTCCAATTTATATACGAATGCGGAAGAACTTCTGCCCGAGAAATAGACGTACTTCCGAAATTCTGCCGTAAGGTAAAAATGATAGAAGTATTTTATTTCATAGTGCGCATATATACAAGAGTGAAGGGAAAGACTGGCAGTCGACTGCAGTCTATTTTTTTATGCTTAGATCCAGAAAATAACATCTGAAAAAACAGAGAAAACCGATTCGGTCCATCCGCTTCGGTTATGCTCATTGTTTCTGTGGCATTCCAGGAGATACATACCAAATATTTTTCTTTTATAACTTCTGAGGATAGCATGTGTGGTAAAAAGAGGGCTCATCATCTCCATCTGTCGATACGGTATGAGTCCCTTTTTGGGCAGTACTCATCATTTTTTTTTTTTGGGTTTTAGTTCATGTGGCCATGAATTGGAACTCTTCCAAAAAAACAGTCTTATCTTTTTTCCGGGAACATCATAAATGCAGATATTTATGGAGACAATGCCCTAATTTTAAAGAAATAAGAGTTGTCGGATGTAATATAACTGCAGTTTGAGCAGTTTATTCAGAGAAGTCAACGGTCCATAGTGCCCCTGTTCTAATGGCTGTTTTCGCATGTGTGTTTCGTCTCGATAAAAAAAGACAATCAATTATATTTTATCAACATTATTTAAGATATTTTTAAAGTTATCTTTAGTAGAAACAAGCTAGTAGTAGTGGACATTATACTGTAGTATTAGGACTATGCAGGCTGTCCGAAATTGTTCACGTCGCAGATACGTATGTAACCGTTTACATTAAAAACATACATTCAATTAAAAAATTAAATTACGTATACTTAATCAAAATCTTAAACTTTGTTTGAAGGTAATCATATATATGTCTTTACATATACGAGTATAACAGCATGTCCTAATGACTGATTCACTGATTCATCATCACCGAGCCCGAACCACTGAAGCTATAAATATCATCAAATTTGGTCAATAGTTTTATTTGATGACGTGAAGACTCACTAAGAAGAGGTTTTTTGAAATTCGACCGCTAAGGGGTTTCAAAGGTAACATATTGAAATCATCCCGAGCCAAAACCACTGAAGCTATAATCATGAAATTTGTTCAGAAGTGTTATTTCATGACGTAAAAGAAAGAAAAGAAGGGTTTTTCCGAAATTCGACCTCGAAGGTGGTCAAAAGGGTCTTCGAAGGTAACTACATGTAGAAATCATGTCGAACAAAAATCGCTCAAGTCATGAAATTTGTTCAGAAGTTTTACTTCATGACGTAAAGACCGAGGACAAACCGAAAAAGGGGTTTTTGAAATTCGATCCTTAGGTTGGTCTAAAGGAGGTTCAAAGGTAACATAGAGAGATCACGCCAAGCTCAAATACCCGAAGATAGATTCAAGAAATTCGATCAGTAGTTTTATTTCATGAAGTAAAGACCCACCAAGAAAGTTTTTTTCAAAATTCGACCCCGAAGGGGGTCATAAAGAGGTTCAAAGGTTATACAGAGAAATTATTCCAAGCCGAAACCACTGGAGCCAATATGTATGAAATTTGGTCAGTAGTTTTATTTCATGACGTAAGGATTCACTGAGCAGAGGTTTTCCCAAAATTCGACGCCTGAAAGAGTCATAAGGGAGGTGACAAAGGTTATACACAGAAATCATGCCAAGGCAAAACTGCTAGAGCTATCTATATTTATGAAATGTGGTCAGTAGTTTTATTTGATGACGTAAAGACTCACCGAAAGGGTTTTTTTTTTCTCGAAATCCAGCCCCTAAAATGGTCAAGAGGGGCTCAACGGTTATATGTGACAATAATTGCTGAGCTGAAATCGCCGAAGCTTTAAATATCAAATTTGGACAGTAGTTTTATTATGCAGTGTTAAAACTTACTAACGATGAATTTTCCAAAATTCATACTGTATAATTTTATTTTTAGTAATACTTTTCTTTCGCATTTTTCTCGAAAACTCTATGGGTCGTACAGGTAGAGTCCGTCTGGCATTTCTTACGTATTCCAAGCGAGGAATCTGGCTGTGCAGAGTTTGGGATTTCTTGATGGTACACCCTGTATATAGATAGAGACTCACCAAGACGGGATTTCTAGAATTGCAACACCCAAGATGGGTTATGAGAGATTCAAATCACCGCCAAGCAATTTTCAGATTATTAATTCCACACGTGCGAAGCCGCCGGTAACAGCTAGTTAATAATAGTTTTAGTTGAGTAAATCGTGTCGATCAATCCAATCGAAATTCGATTGGAATTTTTATTAAAAGTTTATCATTTTAATTGATTTTTTTTACTGAACCGATCAAATATCTTACATCATGTTCCTATACATAACATTTCAGAAAAGTGATGGTATTTAGAAATATTTGAATCAATATTTTGATCTAATTTTTCGACATCAAGGTACAAAATTCTATTCGACGAAGACTAGTAAAGGTTTCTAAAATTACTTAATATAAAAAGAACGACAAGATCTAAGTTAAGAAATTTCGGGTTATGACAAGCATGTTCAGCACCCCGTTATATCAGAGACATGTAAAAAATTTTCACTTTTGGGTTCATCTGCTGGTTGCAACACTTATTTTGCTAAGTTGTGCCAGAATCGCAAATGCGTATTCCCTACTGAAACTCACCTTACATAACATTTTAGGAGAACAACTTTCATAGAGTAACAGTCAAAAGTAGTTTTCCACACACAAGTTCTAGAACATTCATGTTTCTGGTAAAGGGGGACGATATTAAATAGCTTTAAGCGGGCGGCCTTTATATCTTAACCTGTTTATGAATATGTTTACATCCGCACACATTCCGTAGGGGGCCGTTCAAGTATCACGTAAGCAAAGTTTTAGCCATTTCTGACCCCCTACCCTCCACCCCCCTTGTCAGCAAAATTTCGTCATCAGCTCTGCCCCTCTGAATCCTAACTCATATTTTCATACAGGGTGGTCGATGACGTAAGCATTATCCAAACCCCCCCCCCTCCCCCTTGTCATCAAAAGTCAGCAAATCGGAAACCCCACCCCCATCGATGATGACGTAATACTTTAACGGCCCCTAGATAGATACGGGAAATGAATAGAATATATTTTTACAGTATCGATTCTAATATTGTATAGATACCAGCTCTATTTGGTATGAATGAATAGCGTTTGAAAATATTCGATTAAATTTCGATTAATCGATTACAATTTTTTGATTAACCAGTTACAAATTTTAATCGATTCACAGCTAATATCAATTATTAAAATAATTAATTTTTACTTTTTTTTGTGTATGTGATTATTTCCGTACATCTTTTCCGACTTGGTTATTTTTGCTAATAAAAAAATCAGTCAATGTAGTAATTTCTGACATACAGCATATTAGCGCGAGGAATTCGTTCCAAATGTTACTTATCCCTGGATATTTTATGCAAATAGGAATTTATTTTCCGGGGTTAAAAGACGGAAAAGTGTTTTAGTAATCGACATCTTTTACTGGGGTTGAAAACTTCATTTGAAGTAAATGCTTAAAGTAAATTACATTATCGCTGTAAATTTTCAATATCGCTTTAAATTGAAAACTTCAAATGAAGTTTTCAATTTATCGTTTTCATCATTTTATCTTTATTTCAAGTTTTCAATTTATCGTTTTCAATCATTTTATCTTCATTTGGAATTTTAAATTTATCGTTTTCATCATTTTATCTTTATTTCAAGTTTTTAATTTATCGTTTTCAATCATTTTATCTTCATTTGGAATTTTAAATTTATCGTTTTCATCATTTTATCTTCATTTGGAATTTTAAATTTATCGTTTTCAATCATTTTATCTTCATTTGGAATTTTAAATTTATCGTTTTCATCATTTTATCTTCATTTGGAATTTTAAATTTATCGTTTTCATCATTTTATCTTTATTTCAAGTTTTCAATTTATCATTTTCAATCATTTTATCTTCATTTGGAACTTTAAATTTATCGTTTTCATCATTTTATCTTCATTTGGAATTTTAAATTTATCGTTTTCATCATTTTATCTTTATTTCAAGTTTTCAATTTATCGTTTTCAATCATTTTATCTTCATTTGGAATTTTAAATTTATCGTTTTCATCATTTTATCTTCATTTGGAATTTTAAATTTATCGTTTTCATCATTTTATCTTCATTTAGAATTTTAAATTTATCGTTTTCATCATTTTATCTTTATTTCAAGTTTCCAATTTATCGTTTTCAATCATTTTATCTTCATTTGGAATTTTAAATTTATCGTTTTCATCATTTTATCTTCATTTGGAATTTTAAATTTATCGTTTTCATCATTTTATCTTCATTTGGAATTTTAAATTTATCGTTTTCATCATTTTATCTTTATTTCAAGTTTTCAATTTATCGTTTTCAATCATTTTATCTTCATTTGGAATTTTAAATTTATCGTTTTCATCATTTTATCTTCATTTGGAATTTTATCTTTTCATCATCAAATTTATCTTTTTCATAATTTTATCTTTATTTCAAGTTTTCAATTTATCGTTTTCATCATTTTATCTTTATTTCAAGTTTTCAATTTATCGTTTTCATCATTTTATCTTCATTTGGAATTTTAAATTTATCGTTTTCATCATTTTATCTTCATTTGGAATTTTCAATTTAGTATTTTAACCTGTATTACAGTAAAACTCCTCTTAACGGTCACCCCTCATATGCAGTCCCCCTCCCCCTCTTTTACGGGTAAATAATAATTTCCTCTTGTATAATAAAAGTTTGAGTTTCAAACTCCTGATTAGCGGTCACCCCTCTTTTGCAGACGAATTTCTTCGTCCCGCTGGTGACCGCAAAAGAGAGGTTTTACTGTAGTTCGAAATACCCGGGAAAAAATATCTGTAAAGAGAATTTACTCCTTAGGACACGAAATTAATGTTTCATCGTCAAAGAACTCGTAAAGTGTCCAAAATTTACTCCAAGGTAATGTAATGAGTAAATTTTTCTCCCGGTGTAAATAATGCCCAGGAAACGAATTGTCCAGGACCGGAAATTTGAAAGTTGAAAATACTGAGACCAAAGTCGCGATGTAACGAGTCTCTTGAGAAAAGATATCTGAGTTGAAGGAGTAGAATCGGAAATGGGATAGAGACCAGTTGAATTGGAAATTTATCTTCGCCTTTTCCCACCACAATCTTAGGGCGAGTGTTTCAAGTGTTGAGCTGTAATTCGAGTGTTGTGTTGAAGCTGTTGCATTGTGCAAGGTTCTGTTCAAGAAAACCGGAAAAATATCTCTGTGATAGAACGCGGGAAATTATGATGCAGTTAAATTCGAGTATAACGACATCGAAGATTTCAACAAATTTTGCCGTCGTGGACGAAGGTGCGTGTTAAAGACCTTTTAAAGATGGGAAATATAATCACAGATGCGGTAAAAATGCGGTATTTTTTAGCGAAAAATATATGGGAATTTGCGTGTGTCCGGAAAATTCGCCGTTAGCAATTCACCGAATGGAAAATTCATCGGTGGGGAAATTCGATGACAACAGTTCGACATGAGTGAATGAATGATCGAGTGAACGAGTGAGTGAATGAATAAGCGGATGAATGAGTGAACTAATTATTGAGTGAGCAAATGAGTGAACGAGTGATTTAATGAATGATATATCTCAGTAGATCGGCCATTCAATTGATCTCTATGTCACTCATTTACTCACTAGGTCACTCAATTCTGAGGACACTCATTCTATCATCAACTCACTAGGCCACTCACTTCCTAGGCCACTCATTCTATCATCAACTCACTAGGTCACTCACTTCCTAGGCAACTCATTCTATCATCTACTCACTAGGTCAATCATTCTATCATCTACTCACTCGGTCGCTCACTCTGTTACAGACTCCATCACCTGTTCGATCACTCTGTGACTCACTCACTCACTAGATCATTCAATCTACCACTAGGTCGCGCAATCACTCAGTAGGTTCCTTATTCTATCCCTAGGTAGCTCAATCTGTAATTCGCTCACTCCTCGCTCACATGACTCGTGTCGAACTGTTTTCGGTAAAATGCGAGTCGTTGAATTTCCCTAGCGGTGAATTGCGCGGCGGCGAATTGTTGGCGGTGCATTTTCCGCAGACTGGTAATTCGGATCATAAATACACTGCTCAAAACAATTAGGGGAGCACATGGTTTTAACAAAATTACGCAAAGATGTATACCGATAAGTAACATAAAATGAATCATCCATAATTTAAAGCCTAGCAGGAAACGGAAGAAGAAAACTTCATATGCAAATCAAAGTTCATGACGTCAAAAACCAGAAAAAGGAGATAAGGGCAGAAATCGGGATGTTGCAGAAACGTCTGTTTTACTGCCGTAACTGTGAAATTCGATTGTGCAGTATTTTTTTTTTGAGACAAGGTGACTTGAGGATGTCTCAACAACGTGATTTACTTGAATCCATGGCATGGCGTGTTATAGGCAGACTGGAATCCGGGCAAACACAACGTAGTGTCGCGGACGCTGTTGGAGTCGCCAGAAGTGTTGTTGCAAGGCTGTGGAATCGATTCCAAGAAACAGGAAATGTTAGACGTCGACCAGGGCAAGGTCGGCCACGCGCCACTACAGCAACTGATGACCGGTACATACGGTTAACAGCCCGTCGAAACAGAACAGAGAATGCAACGCAGCTGCAAAGACGGTTGCTCTTGGCAACAGGACGAAGGGTGTCCAGCCAAACAGTACGTAATCGGCTTCATGAGGGAGGGCTCTATGCACGTAGGCCAATGGTCTGCATTCCGTTGACCCTACGCCACCGTCCGGCCCGAAGAAGATGGGCTGCTGAACATCGAGATTGGGAGCAACATGATTGGAGCCAAGTGCTGTTTAGCAAGCACTTGTACTCCAGACTGAGTCCCGATTCAGTCTGGAGTGTGACACCCGACGTGTTCTGGTATGGAGGGACAGGGACACTCGAAATAACGAGCTGGTTGGATGGTATGGGGTGGAATCAGCATAGGCGGACGTACGGACCTGCATATCATTCAGAATGGCACTTTCACGGCCCGAAGGTATGCAGAAGAGATGCTGCGACTTCATGTCATCCCTTACGCTGGAGCCATTGGAGATTCCTTTGTTTTCCAGGATGATAATGCCCGACCGCATAGAGCTCGTCTGGTGGAGAGCATGCTTGAAGCTGAAACAATACAGCGTATGGAATGGCCAGCGTGCTCTCCTGACCTGAAAGAATTAAAGCTTAATTCCAAATTTTTTTACGTCTTTTTTCTGTATTGCGCATTGATACGCGTGTACTATCCATTGTATGCCAATACGTGGCTGTCTCGCACGGTTTTCTTCACTTTTTTGCTTGCTCCCCAATTGTTTTGAGCAGTGTAGATAACAGTCAACCTACAGGCTGTCGCACACGTGATGTTTGATTCTTCCATCCATTGCATAACATATCACATATTAGGCACATATTTTAATTATTAACATATCTATTACGCTATAAAACTTTGATAAAAGTTCTTTCACAGAACCAATAAGCATATTACTTACACTCGCTCGAATGTACCCGATACTGTTATTGGTTGAATTTTTCAAGTGTTATAAAATATCGTCTATTAAACTTTTATCGTATAACGCCGGCATTACACGTAACGTTGGAAGTCTACTTGATGACATCTTAACATTAGGAGTAAGGCCTAGATTACACTGTAAGAGTTTGATAAAACTTATTTTATAAAACTATATTCAATGCAAGCATTAGGCTTATTGGTTGTTTTTCTTTCAAGTATTAACAAAGATCTTTTATTAGACTTTTATAGAGTAATCCCAGCCTAAGAAAACTACAATTTCAATGAGCAACAATCTTTTTAAAGCAAAAATCTCCGCGAGTGGATTCACAAAAGGAGAAAATCTTGAAAAAAGATTTTTCTAGAAACTTTGATAAATCAGCAACTGGAGGTATCTCCGTACTCTTCGAGAAAAGAATCAATCGAATTTTTTTAAGAAGAATATTTTCAACAGTCTATTAAATTTTGTTTCTATCTACGGGAAGCATCGTTTCCGTGATGAGTAGTACAGACGTAGATAACCTGCCAGCCTACTGGCGTCCGCACACGTTATAGCAAATATCCTCCGCTGAGGGATCCGAAGACCCGCGGATTCAACTGGGTTCCGTCACCGGCAAAACTGTACAACTGGGCAAGTGTCTCTAGTTGCATAGCTGCATCACTTCATTATTGATGCCCCCGGCTGTAGCATGGTATCCAGCCCTATTTATAGGATAATATCTTATATGGTTATGACAAATTCCATTGTTGGAATATATTGTTGCGTACTGTTGGGTTGTTACTTAATTCAACTGTTGGGTTGTTACTTAATTCAACTGTTGAGTTGTTACTTAATGCAACTGTTGGATTGTTACTTAATTCAACTGTTGAAATTCACTGCCTGTGAGAGTTTTTTTACAGTCATCGTCACTCGATGACTAACACTTTTTAGGTAATCAAATTCATTGGTAAAATACGATGCATTTGCAAGCAAAACAAAAACACTTCTGCTTACAAGACAAATACAGCACGTTACTCTAACAAAGCTATCGACTCCATTTATTCAAGTGAGTTTTTTATATATATTGTATACAGCAAGCTGGTGAACCAATTATTTCACTCTCAAATAGCAGAACTTTTGGATTTTCCATTTTCTTTGCTCGTCGCTCAAATTAATCACAAGTCTAATCTTACGTAAATCACGTTACCACAACACCAAAGTTTATCCGGAAATATTTTTTAAAAATGATAAAATGCTTCAGAAAAATATCTGGGTCGATGAAGTATTACGCGCTGTGGAATGGTTCATGCACTAAAATTAATTTTATGTATAAATCTTGGAAAAAGCCAGAAGTGAAGCAATTGTTGTCTGCAGTCGAATTGTTGTCAGCCCGTCGAAACAGAACATAGAATGTTACGCAGCTGCAAAGACGGTTGCTCTTGGCAACAGGACGAAGGGTGTCCAGCCAAACAGTACGTAATCGGCTTCATGAGGGAGGGCTCTATGCACGTAGGCCAATGGTCTGCATTCCGTTGACCCCACGCCACCGTGCGGCCCGAAGAAGATGGGCTGCTGAACATCGAGATTGGGAGCAACATGATTGGAGCCAAGTGCTGTTTACAGACGAGTCCCGATTCAGTCTGGAGTGTGACACCCGACGTGTTCTGGTATGGAGGGACAGGGGCACTCGAAATAACCCCGCATTCGTTCGGGAAAGGTCACAATACAGACGAGCTGGTTGGATGGTATGGGGTGGAATCAGCATAGGCGGACGTACGGACCTGCATATCATTCAGAATGGCACTTTCACGGCCCAAAGGTATGCAGAAGAGATACTGCGACTTCATGTCATCCCTTACGCTGGAGCCATTGGAGATTCCTTTGTTTTCCAGGATGATAATGCCCGACCGCATAGAGCTCGTCTGGTGGAGAGCATGCTTGAAGCTGAAACAATACAGCGTATGGAATGGCCAGCGTGCTCTCCTGACCTGAATCCAAGGACATGCTCGGACGACGCATTGCTGCGCGACCAAGGCAGTCTGTTACTGTCCGAGACTTGCAGATTGCACTTCTTGAGGAGTGGAACAGTATTCCTCAAAGTCTGATCGATAACCTCATCCCATTCATGGCAAACAGGTGTGCAGCAGTCTTAGCTGTTCGAGGAGACCACACGCCCTATTAAAACTCATGCATCATGTCTAAACAGTACTTTTTCTTATCGTTTACATGTAACCAAATTGTTGCCCTAAATCATCTTTTCATGTTTTCTCCATATTTTCAAAGAATTAAAGCTTAATTACAAATTTTTTCACGTCTTTTTTCTGTATTGCGCATTGATACGCGTGTACTATCCATTGTATGCCAATACGTGGCTGTCTCGCACGGTTTTCTTCACTTTTTTGCTTGCTCCCCTACTTGTTTTGAGCAGTGTACATATCATTGTTAATTTTCACCGAGAATGTTGCTAGTTGCCGGCGGAATTACCAACTATTGCGTTTCAAATAACCCTAAGCGAGAAATAAAGTATGAGAAACTCTGCGTTGAATTAAAATATAATTCATGAAATTGAACATCGAAAATGTGCGATGAACAATTGTTTCAACAACTGTTGTAACTGTTGTAAACAACTGTTGTAACTGTTGTAAACAACTGTTGTAACTGTTGTAACTGTTGTAAACAACTGTTGTAACTGTTGTGAACAACTGTTGTAACTGTTGTAACTGTTGTAAACAACTGTTGTAACTGTTGTAAACAACTGTTGTAACTGTTGTAAACAACTGTTTAATTCTGTTTAATTCATTACAAATGTAAATGTTACAATGGAATTGTAATAGTCCGCCTATCGAATAGGCAGACAGAAATACTGGCAAATACAGCAATGTCCCGTATACGGGTCCTACCAATGCGCAGGTCAGAGCATTAAACATATTATAATTTTTTTTTTCATCGTTAGGTATCAATGTAATAATAGACAGGCATTCCCTCAATACACTAAGCCATTCGTGCTCAACCTATAGGGGAATGCGGGCCACTTCATTGATTTAAAAACGGGTGCCATGGGCCATTTAAGTTGTCTGGGATGTGCCACGTTGTTGTACTTAAGTCATTTTGAAATGGGCCTTGGGTCACTTGAGTTATCAGTAAAATGAGCAGCGGGACCACTTTAGTAATCAAGAAAATGAGTCGCGAGCCACTTGAACGATCAGGAAAATGAGCCGTGCGCCATTTGAGTGATTTTGAACTGTGCCACTGGTAAATTGAGTGATGTTGAACTGTGTCACACGTCACTTGAGTGATCTGCAAATATGTCGTGGGTCACTTAAGTAACGTGGAACTATACCCACTGGTCGTTTAATATGTGCCGCGGATCCCTTAAGTGACGTGGAAATGTGTTGGGGCCGCTGAATGCTCGACAACTGTGCCGTGCATCACTCAAGTGATCTGCAAATATGTCGCGGGTTATTTAGTGATGTTAAACTGCGCCACGGGGCATTTAAGTGCTCTGTAAATATCCCATGGTTTACCTAAATGACCAATAAATCTACCGCTTAGTTCATTTTTACAAAAAAGAAAGTTTGAAGTCGCGGGACACGTGACTGCTACGAGAGGGGGACAATATGTGTCAGATGAATCTAAGGGCCACATTTGACCCGAGGGCCATGGGTTGAGCATACATAAGTTTGGAGAAAATAGATGCTCCCTTCGGGGAACCCCGTATGGCGAATTCCTTGGGAAAACTCTATAAAGATGGAAACAAAAGTAACAAAGATATGTCGTTATATCCGAGATTGTTGCCCCTCTTATCGACAGTATAAGTAAGGTTCATTTTCATTACATCTCTGTGAGAATCACCCGGAACCGAAACTTATTTACGTTGTAATTGACGTCGTTATAAGCGAATTCGGCAGCAATATCTTGTCATATATTTCAGCCAAAACATCGAGTTTCTACTCAAGAACCAGATGCAACTGAAACCACTGTGCGTAAGTGTGGTCGTCGTGATGTGTATCAGGGTTTGATCCCTCCACAGGCGGAACAGAGAGGATAATAAGAAGTTTGTTTTTGTCATTCACTCCGAGGGGTGAATGCGAGCCAATCTCCCCGGTAAAAATAAGTCTCGTGATAGAGAGCAAGAGATCATATAATCGATCAAATATTTAATAACTGCACTTGGATCACCGTTTGACGAACAGATGGCAGCACCGGCTTCAAGCGCAACCCTTTATATACGCACACAAGTTGTTAAATACACACACACACAGACTTCCAGTATAAGTCACCTTAAAGAACTCGAGGCGACCACTGATAGACAGCACCTTCACTTCCAACCCATCTCACTAATGGCAGTAAATTGCAATACAGCGATATGGCCAGAGTTGGTGTTTGGTGAAGTAGTATAAGTCACCTAACTGCCCAAATGGGATGGTGGTGAGTTGTTCTTCTACCACCGTGATGGTTGCGGTCAAGTCCCAGGTTCGATCCGGGAGAAGAACATAGATCTATTTTCCCAACGAGCATGATTGTTACTTGTTAACCTTGTAAACTTGTAAACGAGCAACTTGTTAACCTCAGTAAATTGCTTAATAACCCGAGGTGGTGTGTGGCGAATTAGTATAAGTTACCTGTGGCATCATGAGGATTCAGATTCGAACCCCATTGATGCGCAGTGGTGGTTGGCTGAAGTTGGTTTTCTGTGGTTTTCAGGAATTCTCTTCCATTTAAAAAATGCATCTAGTCTCTGCAGAGAGAGAGAGTGTCTCGTCCTCTAGTCTCCACAGAGAGACGAGACACTATTATGAAGTCACCAACGAATAAGGCAAATACATGAAAAATACAAAACTCCTAATGCCTTTCGACGCCCAATGGGTGTCGTCTTCAGAGGCGAACAATATTTAACCGCTAATCACGCTGACCGAGGATCCCACTTGGGTTCGATACCAAATCTTAAATCTCGTGCTCAGTGGAAAAGACGTACGTTTGTTCCTTTCAAAAGAATTGTTGTCTTTGGCTACTTAATATTATTGGGCAAAAAAAATGATCTACTCTCAAGAAGACCTACAATAAGATACTGACGTAACATGAGAATTCAAGCATTTTCGTCTTTACTTCAAAACCCTGGAAGGTTGATGGCAGCTCCAGCAAGAACTCGGAACAAGTGCGATTCTGAAAACATAAATACTTTAGAGCCACACATGCAATCAGAACATACTATTGCGGATAATGTCTCAGATATGTCCTCGAAGTAAGTGGAGGATGAAACGAAATACAGGACGTCACTGATTTATTCCAAAGAAGAGCTATTTACACGTATTTGAAAGCAGAGATATTGACGGAACGTGACCTAAAAATAGCGCGTGCGATCTACAGATCAGACCTTGTCTACCCGACCGAAATTTCACAACTGCTCTACTTCCGCAAAAGCATCGCCACTATATTAACGAAAATGAAACCTTTCAGAAAAGTATCGACGATCCGCTTAAAACATCCTTACACTTTCCGTTTGGCATCATCATATTGCTACTTATAGCCGTCGCCAAATATGCCAAGTTTGTCGTTAATTTGGCGAGATTTACAGAGATATGCTCCACCAATTATTTGCAGGCGAAAGATGACAAAAAATGATTAAATGATCACTATTTACATAATTTTCGTATTGATACATGCTGGTATCTACCAACTCGTTAGAAATTCCGTAGAGGAATGCGTACGAAGTACATGTATTGTTAAGTAGTCGTAGTAGTATAAGCAACACCTTCTATAGCAGAAAGCCTCCGCGCGAAGCTTTGACGTCACTGAAGTCGTCCATTTCACCTGTAGTCATTGGATATAGCAGTCCGACGTATGTGAAATCTTTACCTTTTTTTGCAGTACAGTTGCATCCGTACAGTTGTATAACGAACGCCAAAGTCCGCAGGAATCACTTCGTTAAAACGAAATTTAGTTAAAAAGGAATTCCAGGTTACCTAGCATTGTATCTATGTAAACTTATTTGGGGATTAGAAAATTGTTCGTTAATACGAGATTTTCGCTATAACTATATTCGTTAAAACGAGATTTTCGCCATAACTGTATTCGTTAAAACGGGATTCGACAGTATATCCAATGACTATAGGTGAAATGGGCGACTACAGTGACGTCACGAGCTTCGCGCTCGTGGAATAGAATGAAAAGGTAGCAAAATGCCCACGATGGCAATAGACCGGGGTTGACTAATTCCGGTTTATCTCCATGGTGGACAATTTACTACCGTTCCACAGGGCTGCATGGGCGTGGTCTCCGTCCGTTTCTACAAGATACATGCTTGGCCAAGTCATATCTCAAGACGTTAATAGACCAAGACGTTCTCAACAAGTTTAAATACTAATTTAAATATACATGGAATTTGTTTTTTTATTTACAGTAAAACCTCGATAAGTCGTCACCTCGTGTTATCGAAAAATTATGGCGGCTTAAGCGGAGTGACGACTTAACCGAAGTGCCGTAAGTTTAATGTGCAATGCTGTGGACATTGTATAAATTTAAAGTAACATAACAGTTTTTTTTAAATATGAATTGAATTTACAATATTAATAAAATTTATTGATTGCAAAAGAAAAAATAGACATTTCTACCTTTTTTGAGCTTTTATTACATAACTTATTATGGTAAAATAAACTGGCACACTGATTTATACTAGTAATTTTCAATTTAGACTAATCCCACTTTTCACTTGAGGGGGGTCCTTAGTTAGGGAAAAGCATACATTAGAAGACTTCAACTTGAAAAAATGTCTGGTTTATCAACAAAGATATTTCATTCAAATTTGAAGCCCTAAATTATTGGGGCCCATGCAGAAATCAGATCTAGCTTGAGCAGTGTGCTAACATATCAAAAACCTGAGTCGCCAAATGGACTCCCCCCGGCTAACTTTCGTCCTTTGAACTGTTTCGTTTTTGTACATAAGGATTTTATGGTGACTTTTAAGCATATGGCAATGCTGTTAACAAGATTTTTTTTAAAGGGAACCATAAAATTAATCTGTTCGGACTCTCTCAAGCTTTTTACATAGCGACGGGTTAACCGAGATTTGCGACGAGTAAACGAGGGTTTGATAACATTGTCGTCTATGAAAGCTAGACGGGCCTGAAGAAAAACGACGACTTAACTGGAGTGACGACTTAACGAGGTTTTTCACTGTATTTCCCATGAAATAGAAGTTTTTTCTCGCCAATGATAGTTCTCTGTATAATGAATGTTGTGAGCGAATTCTATTTGCCTTATTTTCTTTTCGGAAGCATTGAATCTTAGGTCGAATTGTAAAAGCCATTTCCCGCATGACTTCTACCATCGCTGGATTATACCTTAACTATAGTTTGTAGAGTCTGTGTTATGTATGGAAATCCATTCCGATGGTAATGAAGTTCCTCTAGAGAAATAGGCTACCATTACTCTGGTATTTTCTGGAAGAACGCGGCGACGACATTTCAGCTTTCTTGGAAGCTAAATAAGGTGCACCCATCAACGCGATTGAAATCTGCATTGGCGTAGCTGATCCTCCTTTAAGGTATCCGTTAATTCAGGGCACGGTCGGAGTGAAATTTAACGCGCCGGTGAGTTTATTCCGCGTCCTAAGATATAGTCGAGCTCAAAGGCAGATTTCTATTTCGTTGGTCGTTTATGCGTCGTTGTCACGAGTCATTTTGGAATGGATTAAACTGTTTATATGAGTTGTAACAGTTCTGTAGTCTGATACGGATACTTTACGTACGAGTTAAGATGAATTATGAATAACTCGTGTGTTTGAATAGCACATTCTAAAATAAATGGTTGACTTTTCATTTGACGCCCCTACATGGCGATAATCTTACCTATTCCTTTATAGGATGAGGAAACGGTTCTATATGTGTTCAACGTTGACACTCACACACACATTCCGGTTCTATTATAAATAGACAGATCATCCTCGATAAAATAATGGAAAATCGCCAGTTGTTACCAAAAATGATGCCGAAGCAAAGTCATGTACTATTGCTAAAATCGCCAGTGGTAAGAAATTAATCCTTTCGCTTGCAAGCTATTGACAAGAAATTCGGATGATACGAATTTGCTTGCAAGCGGATTATAATATTTGACGAATCGGTTATAAATATGGTAACCTTGTCCCCTAACCTATAGTCCGTTTCAGGTTAACTTTGCAGTGAAAAGAAAGGTAGAGAGAGTATTTCTTCACTTCAAAATATAGTTCCCATATATCGGAGGTTTACGATGATGCTTTATACAGAATATTTAAATTTTTTCTATTTTTTTTTGAAAAAATACCGTTTTGAACCGATGTTTATTCGTTGCAAATTTTGAAATTAGAAAAAAATTTAGTTACCGCATCAAAAATCCATAACAATGTCAACAATATTTCGGTGCGATATCCTAGAAATTTTCCCTGCCAATATTATTGTCGCGCTCTTTCCCGCGTTACACAATTATATACTGTATATATATATATATATATATCGTTAATTGGTTGAATTTTCCATAACGATACAATTTTTCATTCAGTTTTACATGCAACTATACCCTTACATCAATACGAATATTCAATCAGTTTGTTTTTCTCCCAAAAGTAGGCTTCAGTGTGTGAATTCAGATATTCACCATCAGATTACAGGAAGTGTTCCTCTTCCACGAGAGCGCAGATACCATTGTGATAGGCTCATGGGTCCAAAAGTTTTGGTTTTGGATCCTCCTTTTTTAAAATTATTAATTTCTTGCTAATGTTCATGGGATAGTAGTGGTTTCCGAGTCCCCTATAATCAGCCACCTCGTTGGGCATTTTGCCTGTTGTGGTTGTATTTGTATTTGTATAACCGATCACGGAGAGTATTAGCACGAGTTGCGTCTTCCACCCGCAGCAGGAGCTACCTGTTTCTCCAGATGCCCCTTTAGTGTCTCTTTAGATAAAATGAGCTGGGGGGGGGGGAGGAGGTACAGTGGTTTGCATCTTGCCGCTGTGGTGGTCGAGTGGTTATAGTGACGGACTCGCGATGCGAGGATCCGGGTTCGAACCCCACAGTGGTGGTCGGCTGAAGTTGGTTTTCTGTGGTTCCCAACTTCAAGGTGCAAATGCGATAGGCTAAAAGTGAGGACAACCAATAAGGACAGAGAAGCAGCATAAAATAAAGCATTTTATTGTGTTTCACAAATTTTCCACATGGCCTTGTGGAGGACTAATCAGGCTGGGATCTCAGCCGAAGAAACGGTGTGACGAATGAAACTAACATTAATGCTCTGGTGCACGGCAAAGTCCTTTTTCCTTGCCTAGCTCCGGGCATTTTCGTGCTACAGGTGCCATTCCAACGCTATTTAGTGTTTTTCAGTATGGAGATCGCATTCCAATACAAAAAACTTGGTATTGCCATTTGATATTTTTGAAATTTTCTCACTGTAACCGTAACTGTTAGAGTGACACTGTTGTTTTCCATATCATTCTTGAGCGCATACCTCAAAATACCTTATGCCAAAATTTCATTCAGTTTCTGTGAATGGTATGATAGTTAGGGGCTCATATGTCGGGATAGTTTTTTTATAATCACCCCGTATAGTAAATATAGAGTACATATAGACATAGATACGCACTAAGGCGGGATTTCTGAAAGTTCATCACGTGAAATCGCGGGTAACAGCTAGTTCAGCATAAAAAAAATCCATTGGTTACTGATGATCAGCGATGTTTTTTATAATATCAAAGTGATAAGCCAAGTAATAATGATTTTAAGCATTTTTAGGGGGGCTGATTTATCGCGTATCCACTTACTTTATTATCCTTTAATTCTGTTATTACCCCTTTTAACATTTCATTAGAAGTTTCTGAGTAAAACCGAGTTAATGGAATTTTGTTGAATATACTATCTTGTATTGGGCAACAGCAATTTGTAATTTATACAAATACAAGGCCACAACAGGCAAAATGCCCAGTGAGGTGGCTGAGAAAAAGATGCCCACAATAAATATGGATGTCATATATTTCAAAAATACAGCAACCCGAATCCGTATCATCTGAATTTCTTCTCATAAAGTCATTATTTAAACTTTCCGCCATATCTTTAGGATATGGCACTTACTCACTCAATAGATCACTCACTCACTTACGGACTGACTTACTCGCTTATTGAATCAGTAACCCACTCGCTCACTGACTCACTGAATCACTTAATCACTGGGTCACTCACTCAGTAACTCAATCGCTCATTCCCTCGCTAACTGACTCGCATAAAACTGTCGTCGGTGAATTGCATGGCGTTGAATTGTTGGTCGGTGAATTTTCCTAGTGGTGAATTGCATGGCGGTGAATTGTCGGTCGGTGAATTTTACTAGCGGTGAATTTTCCTAGCGGTGAATTGCATGGCGGTGAATTGTTCTCGGGGAATTTTCCGTAAACCGGCCCTGTGCGGGTGCATAACTGCGTATCTAGTGGTCGGCTGAAGTTGGTTTTCTGTGGTTCCCAACTTCAAGGCGCAAATGCGAGCCGATCTCCCCGTTAAAAAGTCTCGCCACAGAGAGCAACAGTCCTACAACGAAAAATCATTCAATCATAACACTTCACTCATAGTTTGAAAAACTGGTGGCAGATGGCAGCACTACACATAAGAAGCATTACAGAGAAACAAAAAATCTTCACGTCAGGTTTCACTACACGTACACGCACATTTCCGCATGTACCGATTCGTTGGGGGTTCCGCGGGGGGTTGTGGGCGGGGTGCATGTGTGGTGTAGCAGTAGTAGGTAGGGTAAAAAAGGGCTCGGGGATCCATGATGATCTTTAGTCAGCCACCTCGTTGGGCAATTTGCCTGTTGTGGTGTTGTATTTGTATATTTGTATAGTATCGTGTTTTCAATTTTTAGTGTTGCCATCTATGAGTGAAATGTAATGATTTAATATTTGTACTGTTGTGTAGGCCTGTAATGGCCTCTCTGTGGCGAGACTTTTTAACAGGGAATCCGATTCCGGGACCACGCGTGTCCATCACCATTTCCACTTCACCACACATCGGCGTAGGATGGCTAACATAGGCTAAAAAATAAGGTGATAATACTTTTGATATGAGAAAAATTATTATATATGCTTGATATCGTTCACATTACTAATCCATACGATCGTCTAGCCGTATCCTATTTAAGCAGTTAATATAACTGCATCACATACTAAACTTGGTATATTGTGCTTAATATACATCAAATGACCATATCATATTCATAACCAAGGAAAAAAAGAATGAAATGATCCCAAAAAGTCTTAAGAAATTCATTCTAATAGCAGCAATTTACTCAGTCGACGGAGAAGTAAAAAAAATTAATGAAATTCCTTCACGGTCTTAGTGATTGTGAATTAAATGAGTAATTAGGGAACCAAGAGAGAGAAAAATTAAAGTAATTTCAGTTGATTTCTAGAATTAAACGGAAAAAAGACTCAAATACACTTTAAAGACTTTTCAATTCTGCATTTCCTTGATCCGATCAAATACTTCCGTCGAAATTAATTTCATTAAAAACTCCATAGGACTAGAAATTGAGAATTATATTTCCTTTCGCTCAAATGACTCATCTGTTTTCTACGGGGTCTCTCATATGAGACAAGAGATCAAAGAACACAACGAAAAGTGCTCCTCGTCTTGCTCGCGATAATAATGATGATAATAATAATAATAATTCATCAGCAGGCGACGGCGGTTTTCTATATCAGTAGGTAGACGACGCTTCCCGGCGTCTATTCTTCGTGGTGTAGATGCTTTCGGAGCATTTTGTAGTGCCATAATTTCTCACACGGGATAAAGGGTTGCGCGACTGCAATAACCCGTAGAGAAAGGTGCTGTTCGCGTGTTTCCGAAAGCAATTTCCGACACTTTCCAAAACAGTGCGTTTTGTACGGAGCGAATATTTATATGTCTGGCGTAATTATCAAGACGAATATATATATATATTTCATGCTTTGCAGCCTGATGCATTGCTGTCGCAGTTGCAGGACGCAAGTTTTATAGCTCTGAAGTTTCCATGTATTCAGGAACTTACAAAATACCCACAATGAAACATAGCATTTATACTTGTGTATTCTGTCTGTGAATGTGACAGGTTTTTAGAGAGACCACTTATATATTTTGTACTAGAGGGTCTTAGAGCAGGAGTTCTTCAAACTTTTTCGAGTTCTGAGCATCACTCACGTTCACAATCATAAGTAGGGTGAATACCCGTCTGCAACTATGGCGTAACTAATGTGCGAAAATTTAGAAAAGCTTAGTGCGATTTGTTTGATGTAAACGTGATTTGGTTTGTTGGGGCTGGACACCTTGCCTTCATGTTTCAGGCTCTCTTCCTCCGGCGATACTCTAATCGATCTTAGAATAATCGAAAATTAGAGAAATAAGGAAAGTAATAATTTAAGGCCTATCAAAGATCCAGAAATAATAAAATAAAAAAAAATTCACAATTAATTTGTATTCAATAGTTTCTTGCTCCTGTTGGACACAGTGTCTTCTTGGCCCACCCGTTAAGAAGCAAAAGAAAATAAAGAAATGTTTTCGGAAATCGTGATAATAGACTAGAGGGGAGAATAGCACGCCGAGCGAGTAGCCAGTCTTCTGGTCTAGCCGATTTTCTAGTCACTAATACTCCAATATCCTTGCCTAAGTGGCACTATAGAAATGCACTTGTTATGTCACCTGAATACCGAGTCTTCCGGTATCTGAGCAAATTATTAGTAAATATTTAAAAAAAGACACGAAGGAGTCATTCATGCAAAAGAATGGGGAACAAACAACTAAAAACCAGCAGCAGTTGATGTACATGAGAAATGCGAGGAGAGTGTAGATATCTTAGTGTGTAGTAGTGTAGAAGTGAAAAGACAACGTGTAGAAAAATAAATAATTCAGAATCGGGATATTTTAGAGTATCAAGGACACTAGCTTGCGAAGTTGCTAGTGAACTGGTACGTAGATATTCTAGTCTCCAACACTCCAATACCCTCGTTTGAGTTGCGCTATAGTGTTCGGGTTGCTGAGGCTTCTGGTATCAAAGCAACATCAATATCCCCGTGAGGAGAACCTTAGCATTAAAAAATTTTGGTCGGTGCTGTCGATGTAGAATGAAACTGAGGACGCCGAAGAGACGAATTAGTGTCAAACAATTCAATTTTCCTCGATACTGAGTACTATAAAGTCGGTTTTCATCGATACTGAGTACTATAAAGTCGATTTTCATCGATACTGAGTACTATAAAGTCGATTTTCATCAATACTGAGTACTATAAAGTCGATTTTCATCAATATTAAGTATAATCAATCTCTAAGAATTCCAAAAATTTCTCCAAAGTCTGAAAAAAAAAACACTTTTCGAAGAGTATTATCATTGTTGAAAAAAAGGAAAAAGAAATTTCCGGATAATTATATCGCGTCAACAATCTCTCAGTTATACAAATACAAGAGCACAACGGGCAAAATGCCCAATCAGGTGGCAGAGTGAAAGATGCCCTTAACAAATATGTATGATGCCCATAACAAATATGTATGATGCCCATAACATATGTTTGTAAAATACATTTAACCCAATTAAAAATGCAATTATGAAAACTGAAAACTATGTATACATTAAAAAATATAATACAATGCCCACATAAAGAAATATTTATGGTTGTCTTATCTTGCTGCGCTAGACATAAAAGAAAATACCTTTAATGACAAAAAAAACCCATGAAAATGTGTCTGGTCCTTGCACTGGACTGTTCAATAGTTCACTAAACCGGAACAAATGCTAATTATTCATTGATTTCCCAGACAAAAAAATAATCACACATTCTATTTTCTGATAATCTTCAAGCCATTAGTTAGGCATAATGACCCGCAAAATAAACAATCCTAAAATGACAAAACGAACAAAAATATCTTAGTAGATAATAAATGAAGACTTCTAACGAAACGGAAATAAATATAGTGTACATCGGAAAATTATAGCATGTATATGGATTCGATAAAATGATAGAAAGCAACACATAAACTCATCGATTAAGCACTTATCAAAGTCATGGCATATTAAACAATAAAAAAAATGGGAAAAATACACAATGAAGGAAACATGGAAAAGTTTCACGTACTAAATACATAATCAATAACGTCCAGACGGATAAGACGAGAAAAACTATCCAAGATTCCAGTCGGCTAAGTTGGACTTGTCTTAACTGCAGCCGGACTGAAGCAAATTAAACGGCAAATTTTCCTCTTACATTCCATACATCCAAGCAAAGTAATGTAGTTTCTTTTTCCTTGCAAGACCATTACACTTTTTTTTAATGTTTACATGCCATACATTACTCTTATTTTGTTTTTCTGCATCACTTTGTCGCAGGACTGTCTGACTCCTGATGTTATTTTATCCATCTCCCGAAAGCCTTACTTTCTTGTTTTTATTTCTCCTAAGAAAAGAGCAAAAAACTTAATGTCGCTTATACCAGTATTTTCCCACTAGCATTTTTATGCCTAGTTTTTTAGTATTTCGTAGTCTGGAATCACTTACGTGGAGAAATTCATTTTTTATGTGTTCTTTTGGGTTATGTGTTTTTCATGGGTATGATTCGCGTAAGACAGTTTACGTTTTACTCGCGGAAAAAAAGCGAAACTACGGCTTAATGATTTATATGTCTTCTAACCCATTTTCGTTTCGGTTTTAAAACATGATTTTTCCGGATTATTTGCTTTTTTTTTACTATTTCCTGGAATTTTATATTGGTGATATGTTTTCTTGAAAGTCTTGTAAAGTTTTCATCCGCTGGCAGGGCGATGGTAATAAATTATCGAGAAGTTTCTAGACAATGTTATCGCTGACTGGAACATGATACGTGTTTTGAAATATTCTTTTAAAGTCAGTTGATTTTAATTTTTTTTTTGAGGCTAATGGTTGAGAACTTTGAAATATAAATAATTAATTGGTTGTTATTTCTTTAACCTGGAAAAAAATCCTGTTTTTTTTTGTAGCCGCGGATTTGGAATCAGATATTGATCAGACATTACAGTAAAAGATCGAAAATATTTCGATTGTGCTTGTTATCAAATATTGTTTTATTCCATTAATTGTTCTTATTTGGAAATATTGTTAGTTATATATTATTATTGACTTGGTTTATTATAAAAATATTTGATAGTAATAAAATATTATTCATGTGCGTATATAAAAGAATATTGATCATACTCATAATGATAATGTAATCATAAAATGATATTCTTATGCTTATAAAATATTAATAATGCAATTATAAAATAAATAACATTATTTAATAATAACAGTTAAATAATATTTATGATTATCAAAATATTGATAAATTATAAAATATTATTGACTGTGCTTGCATTCTCATAAGAATTCAAATGAACTGGAAGAGAATCAGAAACTATTAGAACTATTAGAAACTAAACCCTACAAGGTGGCTGTAAGAGATGCCCATAAAAAATATGGATGTCAAATGCAACCAAAATACAGCAGCCCAATATAAAACCTTGTCTCGAAAATAATTAACAGTATATAATATACTGCCGATAAAAACGTTGTTGTTCTATCTAACTATGGATATCTTCTCGATTTATCCGACTATGTTTATCGTACTTCTTTTTAAGCGCGTCAATTGTATTAGAATTCACGAGCCCCGGGGTAAGCTATTCTATTTATTGACAACCCTATTAGAGGAAAACTCCCTGCGGCACCACAACCTCGAATTGCCCTTTACTAAACGATACTGATGCACCTCATGATCCATCCTATCCATCCCGTTGGAAATTTTAAATACTTCGATCATAACCCCCCCCCCCCCGACACCTGCGTTATTTTTAATGTACACGTATTCAAAATTACATTGTTCATTCCTGACGCATTTTTGATAAAAGAGGTAAACATGAAGATTAGCCCTTTCTGTATGAGTGCCAAAATAAATTCACGATCCTACAACGAATGTATCCATAGCGATGATTGCTTTTCCTTCTTCGTGATTTTGTAAATGGTGAATGAACACACTTTTTGTGATGAATTGGTTGTTTGATTTACTCACCGAATGAGAAATTTCGTCATGATTTGAAAAGCAATGGTGAAAGAAAAATACACAGAACATACTACTATTCTGAAGGAAAAAATATAATTTAGAAGAAACTTTTTTTGGTGATTTCAAGCGAAAGCTAATGTGCGGAAAAGAAAATCAATAATTAATTCCCTTGATGCAAGTAAATGGAAATATACAAATAATAAAGATAATTTTAAATAATTAACTCAATTTGTATTTGAAATCAATGAAGTTCTGATGCGTGAAATCAAATTTTCAAACGCATGAAAAAGATGCTATAGAATTGGTATAGAATTTCGACATGGAATTTGATTTTATTGACAGTTACATTTGTTTTAAGTAAAGAAGAACGAAGTGAGCCAATTGATTTCACTCGAATTTTCTTTTTTTGTTTGTTTGCAAAATCCATATTACAAATATGGTAATCAAAAATGTATATGAATACTTAAAAGAAAATTCATTCATAACAGAACGAATGAAACAGAATCAAACTGCATGTATTTCTATAAAACAAAGTACTGAAAAATGTTAATTGGAAGTCCAATCGTAATTATTAACTAATTATAAACCATTTAGTCATTAACAAACATATAATATACCCTAATAATATCGCAATAATGTCTTAAGTGTGTAGCCATACATGAGAAGTACTATACAAGAAAAAGACAAAACTCGTTTTACGTGAAATATGATTGCACATTATTTCAAGTATACATATTTCAGGAAATAAAATAATCCTTTTGATACAAATATTTCACGAAATTTCGATTTGAAATAAAATTATTACGCTTCTCCAAAACCACGATATTTTGTATAAAGTGTTGTTACGATATTTTTCTTGATTCCTACTCCTTTATTTAACAGATATAAATACAAAGTTTATCAAGAATATGGGTAGTAAAAAAAGTGTTAGTTATTTTTCTAAAACATATAATATATAAGAGAGAGGTATTGTGGATGCCAAAAAGAATTTTCGCCAAAAGAATATTCTGGTCGCCGAAAATAAAAAGTAGAGTAAAAAAGGGAGTTAACACAAAAGTGAGAAGCACGAATTTTCTCCTGAAGGAAAAACTTTCTTTAGTTATCTACGAAAGCTCTTTTTGTTCGTTTGTTAAAAAAACTCCATTTTTAACTCCCGTTTCACTTCCTTATACTTGAAAGTAAATACATACTACAGCTAGCACTTGGAGAATCGGTTTTCTTTGAAAGAAAATTTCTTATATGTCTACTATAATATGTACTTTCTTTTCTTTATTATCGGTATTTCCTCAACATAACAAAGAAGTCTTTGCTTCCATCCATAGAAATTTCTTTCGTATCAGTACGAATTTTTCTTCGATGTTCAATCGTTTCAACATAATTTACTAAAATTTATTTTTAAAAAATCATAATATTTTTGTGAATATTTTTGTTTTTTTAATGATGGCATATTTAGTTGATAAGTAAATAGTTAATAAGGTTTTCGCGGCCATCATTTGACAAAAATTGTTTTTTCGGGTTCGAAGACCGTCGTCCGTTTGAGTTGGTTCTCAACGTTTCCCCAACACTAGTGGTTGGCATCATCAGGAGAATTGATAAACTGGATCAAAGTCAAGTTTTCCGGAGTCTCAGGTTGTACATATTTGTTCATAAACTATATGAAAAATCCGTATGCTGATTTTATGCTATTAAAATTGAACAAAGTAACAATGAATTATTGACACACACTGTTGGTATTAAGTCCAATTAAAACATTTACCTAATGTAAATAAGGATTTCCATATATATCTAATGAAAAATTTATGAAATATTTTATATTTTATTACGGTTAAATTAATTCGAATACGCTCAAAATTCGAGGGGGCTGGTGAACCATATTGGCTTACAATGCTTTACTATGGGGGAAAATCTCCTTAAGAAATATTTAAAAATTTTCTATTCACTTTAGGCACTCAATTTTTTTCGCATATTTTATGGACATTTTTAAACAATTTAACGAGAGCATTTAGGCTTTTAATTGTTGGTTATTTTATTCTCGAAATTTAATTTCAACAACATGCAACTTTTCAAAAATCACTGAAATTTACACTTGCTTTGAGGTATAAAATTTCTTTTTACATCATTTTAATTAGAAATCCTCTTGTTAAAGTATGTAAGTACTCATTGTTGAGAGATACACAAAATTTCAAGACATTTGAACAAATGAACAAGTAGTACTCGAAAAAAAAAAGTTCTTTACCAGGGTTAAAAAATTCGGTTTTGAGAAAAGAGCATTTTAATGTGTGGAAAACATTAGCATATATACAATGCCAGCAGTTTATATTAAAATACGTTGAAAATACTTCTAGCCCAGGTAGAGTAAAAAATTCGAACACAGTTAGATGCAGAGAGTTTATAGTACTTTTTGAAAATTCAAAAATTCAAAAATTTGTTTTTTTAGAAAATTTTCATGCACTTACCCCCCCCCCCCCCATTCCCCTCAAATAAAAGTACTACTTCAATAAGGTGCATTAA
Organism: Pholcus phalangioides; assembly: GCF_987345545.1. Lineage (NCBI taxonomy): Eukaryota > Metazoa > Arthropoda > Arachnida > Araneae > Pholcidae > Pholcus > Pholcus phalangioides. The sequence continues at coordinate 49,571,525 of NW_028301596.1, read as the reverse complement.
GTATGAATATGCATTAAGTTATAAGCAATGGTAATTATATTCCAGTGGAACCGTCGGAAATACCCGTAAGTTGAATGAAAATGGTACTTACAGAAGAAAACTTATTAAAATATGCTTATTTTAAGAAAAAATCTTTTTTAATATTTTTGTGAAAATATCTTTTTGGATGATCGCATATTTGTTCGTAAACTAATGAAAAATCCCCACGATTTTATTATATTAATAATATAATAAATGATTTATATTACTTTATCGAGACCGAAGAAAATTGGGAATAATATTGACAATTCGTACTATGTTCAAGCAAGACATTTATAAGGAAATTCTCGAAACATTCTGTGGAAAAAAAAAATCTGCGATATCTTTTATACCTTCAATTACGGATAACATTATTCGATAAAAGTTTAAATAAAAGTAGAACAATAAGATGTGCATTAAAATATAAATTAAATTATAAACAATGGTAATTATACGCATCTTCTTAATTATACGCGTAGTTGCAAATAAGTAGAAAGGTAATGGTACTGATAAGAGGAAGTAATTATTATCCCGATACACAATAACTGTTATATTTGCAAGCACATATACAGTGGATCCCGCTTTTAACGTTTTCCATATAACTGTCATAAACGTTGTAAGCGGGAAAACGCTTTAAACGGGAAAACTTAATGAGAATTACTTAGAGACCACATACGAAAATAAGTCATACTAACTAGGGACGTTATAAGCGGGAACTACTGCATAGATTAACACTCCACGTTTCAATTATGAGTAGAGTGGTGTTATTCCGGATGCAACTAAGGCATAGATTAAAGATACACTACTATTATTACTCTGTGAACTAAGTCACCGATTTGAGAATTCTCATTGACGAGCGGCTTAGGTTTTGTGAGCTTTGTCCAGCAAGGGTCAAAAAATCGAATACAATGCTGGGTTTCATGTTTAAAAAGGTCTTTTATCGTTCTCCTATATAAAGTCATTCCTCTGCTTTTCCGTAGCTTTCTTCGTCCTGGAATGCAGTATGCTGTAAGGTTTTGAAGACCATACCGCGTATCAAGGAAACATTTTATTTTCTGGATATTATGCTGAGTTGAACTCGGAAAGAAAAGTCATCTTGTCTCCGCCGGGACTCGAACCCACGCCCTCTTGCATACCGGGCAAGCATGCTACCATCTACACCACTGGAGACACGACCCTGCCTTCCTTATTTCACGCACTGTGGCGGGAGGCATGCTACCATCTACACCACTGGAGACACGACCCTGCCTTCCTTATTTCACGCACTGTGGCGGGAGGCAGTCAAGTAGAGACATTAGTAGCCTCTCTTAACTTCAAAAATTGGCCCCCAGGTGGGACAGTTTAGAGAGATAGATGACATTTTGTCAGCCCAAGATATATCAAGGGAACATTTCATTTTCTGGATATTATGCTGAGGTAAATAGCCGTACCATAACGTAGATAGATAGATAGAACCCGTCACAACCCCGGACTGATGCAAAGCACCTTACTTCCGTCACCTCGAAAGAGGCAGAGTTGTGTCGTACCATACCGTATATTTAGAGGGACATAGACTTGGTTGAAAGGCTGCAGAGAAGAGCTACGCGTGTCCTTGTTGGCACACGAGGCTTGAGTTATGCAAACACCAAACATGGCCCCTGCTCTGTTCCTGGCCGGATATAAGCGGGTCACCTTACGGCTGGGCCATGCTGGAAAACGGAAAGCCCCGGCAGCCCCTTGAGATTTCTAATTGGGTTGCTATGTTTTAGCACACAATATACGACATCCATGTATTTGCTACGGGTATTTTTTTTTCAGCCACCTCTTTTGACACTTTGCCTTCTGTGACCTTGTATTTGTATCTTATTTGTACCAGTATAGGTCAATCAATTGATCATTATTTCTAAAGAAGTATTTATATATATTTCTTTCTTACATACGTTTTCAAGGTTAAGCTTCGTAATGACTTCCTATATGGAAATTCATTCGATAAATCGGAGAAAATTTCTCACAATAAACAGAAGAGATTTTCCAATATATAAAGATTTTCGAACAATTTTTCCATGAGGTGAACATGCGAAATTTATTCATTGGAATATATTCCTAGTTTTGAAATCTTCGAGAATTTTACGTAGATTTTAATAATGTTATATGAATGAGATATATATTACAAATTATCTTAGTTTTAATTGGTACTGATATCTTTGAATTTTTCGTATTGAGGAATAAAATAATATATAGATTTCACTCTTCACTTTTAACTGCTCAAAATTATATGATCTCTGTTTTCTTATAAAGTATAAAATTGTTTATGTTCTGATGTTTGAATCTTTCAGATATTTTATACCATGCTGGTTGGAGTTGGAGCTTTCCATATAGACCCGGCAATTGAAAACAAAAGTGAGTATTGACGTCATAAAATTACCACTTTACAGTGAGTGTATTAAAATTGATTAGTACTTAATTTGCATAAATAACTATTAAATGCATATAAACATAACATTTCGATATTTAAATGTAATGTAGGTATTGAAAAAAATTATTTCTGACTAGAGAGCTATAATACCCGGTGCTGCCCGGGGTGTTTTCCGGGGACATACAAACCGTGTCAAACTTAACCAATATGGCGCCTTCCTGTGCGACTCATGAAAGAAACACATTTAGATTTAAAGAAACATATAAATAAGTATACAGGGTGTTTTAAAAAAATCATACGATTTTTAAAAAAAAATCATAAACTATTCAGCTTTTAATTCGTTTTGATCGAACAATGTGTAGGTAGAAAGAGGGAAATGTCGAGTTACACAGTTGCCGACACGTATCGCTAACGGTCTTCCTTTGGCCCCCATTTCAGTGTTTGTCAAGATTGGATTTTCCCACAGTTAGAAACCGATTCGGATGACTTCATTTTCCAGCAGGACGGGGCACCACCCCACTGGAGCTTGGACGTTCGAGAATTTTTTAACAATCGCATTCTCCTAAACGATGGATCGGCCGCACGCAAAGCCGCTTGAAAGGTTTGCTTAACGCAAAGCCGCTTGAAAGGTTTGCGTAACTCTTAATGCAGCTTTGGCCGCACGGGACCTGACGATTCAGTTAAACATCAATGGCCTCCAACATCGCCGGACCTCGGTGTGCTATTTGTTCTTGTAGGGGTTTATAAAAGACTACGTTTATATGTGCCTCTCCTCCCAGCTATATTAGCTGAACTGAAGGTACGCATAACAGTAGCAGTGGATGCTAACATGCTCGCAAAAGTTTGGGACGAATTTGACTACCGTATAGACATATGCCGTGCATCCGGAGGTGGACATATTGAACACCTTTAATTTGGTTTGTAAAAAACTTTTTATACGATTAGCCATGTAATATAAAATTTATCTTAAGTGGGGGAAGTTTCAAAAAGAAATCACCCGATTTGAAATGCGTATATTACGAAAAATATTGAACACACACAGACACTTAAGATTATTTTCATATTACATGGCTAAGACCGTGATTACACTATAAAATTTTGATAAAAGATCTTTTATAAAACTGGAAAAATTCAACCAATAAGCGCATCGGTTAAATTCGAGGAAATGCAACCGGTAGATGTTATTGGTTGAATTTTTCAAGTTTTATCAAAGAGCTTTTACAAAACGTTTATAGTGTAATCCCGGCCTAATCATAATGTTTTTTTTACAAACCAAATCAAAGGTGCTCAATATGTCCACCTTGGAATGTGCGGTATATGTCTCTCTATACTGTAGTCAAATTCGTCCCACTTTTGCGAGCATGTTTGCATCCAATGCTTCCACGGTTGCTGTTATGCGTATCTTCAGTTCGGTTAATGTCGCTGGGAGAGGAGAGGCAAATACAAACGTAGTATTTTATAAACCCTTACAAGAAATAACACACTGTGAGGTCCGGCGATCTTGAAAAGACAATGATGTTTAACTGAATCGTCAGGTCCCGTTCGGCCGACCCATCGTTCAGGAATGCGATTGTTAAAAAATTCTCGTACGTCCAAACTCCAGCGTGGTGGTGCCCCGTCCTGCTGGAAAATGAAGTAATCCGAATCGGTTTCCAACTGTTGGAAAATGTAATATTGACAAACACTGAAGTAGAGGCCGAAGGAAGAGCGTTAGCGCTACCTCTCGGCAACTGCGTGAAACTCGAGATTTCCCTCTTTCTACCTATACATTATTTGATCAAAACTAATTAAAAGCTGAATTGTTACGATTTTTTAAATCGCATGATTCTTTTTGGAACACCCTGTATATAGATTTCTAATTTCAATAATTCGTATTTTGTTAGTTGATTCTGGTTGTATTTAAACAGAATAACACCAAAATTCTCAAGAATACGTTAGATAATACTCATTTTTAACCGTGAATGCTTTTAAGTAATATTGGTGTGTAATATACAATATAACTATGAATTTAATTTTCAAGTGTTTTCTCCAAGATATTTGATGAATTAATTTAATTGATCAGAAAATGTTTAGATTTCAAATATGACAATTTTATTCTTGAATAGATTTTAGAAATTTTATCAGAGTATTTCAAATTTTTTATAGCGTTACTGGCCTTTGGATTTATAGCGTTGCTGTTGTCGGGTTTATGTGTTATGACTTCAGCCTTACTTCTGGTTGGTCTGTGTGCGGTAAGTTTCCCATTATTGGCTGCTACATTAGCGTGATTGATTACACTGATTTTGTTTCCTGAGATATTTCAGTGATTTTAGGGTTATTTTTAGGGGCGCTGATTTCGAATCTGAGATTGATTTTGTCAGATTGGCTCTAGTTTTTGAGACAAAGTGAAAATTAAATTTCAATGGTAACACATAAGAATATAAATCACATCATTGAGAATATGCATTAGGGGTCATTCAAATATTACGGCAGCATCGGGGGGGGGGTTTAGGATTTGCTGACTTTTGATGACGGGGGGGGAGTTGGGGTTTGAAGGTTGCTTACGTCATCAACCCCCCCCCCCTCCCCTTTTGAAGATATGAAATATTCTAAGCTGCTGACAGGGGAAGGGAGGGGGGTGTCAGTGTTTTGCTGACAAAGTGGGGGAGGGGTCAAAAACGGCTGAAAATCTGCTTACGTAATACTTGAATGGCCCCTTATCTGAAAAGCAAGAGACAATTTGGCAAAACCCACACCAGTTTTGAAATCTGCAATATATCAGAAAATCATTGAAAATTCCTTAGGAAACATGAAAATTGGTGGTTTTTTTTTTTGATCGAATTATAATATTTAAATATAAAAATTTTTATATAGTAATTTTTATTCTAATATATTTGTTCGAAATTCACCGAAAATAACAAGAAAAATGGTAATTTGTTTTCAAACACATGTAAATAATAAAGGGAATTGGAATAATTTGCTTTAATTTATAATTAATATTATAATTTTGCTAATAATTTGCTTATAGAGAGCATTAAATTAACATATTTTAAATCATTTCAGTCCTAACTCACAAACACAAAGTTTCAGACGCATGAAGAAGTGGTTTAAAATTTTTCATACGAAAACTGATTTTATCGGTATTTATCTTTGCCTCAGATACGGTAAAACAAAGTGAGCTAATTATTATAATTCGGTTTAAAGAGAAAAAAATGATATAAACAAAAAAGTGTGTGTGTGTGTGTATTATTAAAATCGAATTTCGCCAGAGGAATTGAATAATTTTGGCTTTTTTCACGATTTTATGATCAGAAAAATATCCTTAAGATATCAATTATTAGAGTTCGGGAAACAAGAAACCTCAGTCCAAAAATGATCGTTATCCCTAGAAACAACGTTCGCCGAAAGATAAGGAAATAAGATACTAAATTAACATTTGTAAATTTTACTCGCGAAAGCACCCTCGGGGGGGTTTTCTCCTTATACTGGGAGTATAGGAGAAGCAACAAACAATTTTAAAAAGATAAACGTGTCTGAAACACATTGTTTGGGAATCACGGTAACGTCAAAAGTGATTTTTGAAGCCCAACAATCATTGTTGTCCGACAGGTTTTCTCGGCCACTTCGGGCATTTCCCCAGCTCTGACGAATTTTCAAAGTAGCCAAGTCGGTTCCTGTTTGGTATTCAGGATGATTCTATATTCACGGGACAAAACTTCAAGATGTGACACAAGACACCTAAACAATCATTTTTGGTCATAGAAAGTGCGGTCGAATCGCGATATCAAAGGTGGTAGAAGGTGATTTTAGAGAGCGCACAACAGCACACTACCAAAAAAAAAGCAAATACGGGGTGGGCAAAAAGTCCGTAGAAAATTTAAAAATTCATAAAAACCGGAAAAATAACCGAAATAAAAAACGGTTTGCAGGGTTAGCATCGCTAGGTCACGGGAAATTTTTTTGACCGGAAAGAACCCCCTCAAAAACAGCCGATAGGAGGCGCTGACGTACACAAGTCCAAGAACAGATACACAAATAACGAATAGAATAGCTCCGAATTGTTTGTTACAGCAGTATGTATTGCACATGACCACCAACACAGGGGATAACCCATTGCAGGCGAGTCACAAATCCAGTAACGGCAGAGTGCAGAAGGTCCACATACACGGTTTACAAAGGTGAACTGGTTGTGGATTAGGAACGCAAGTTCTTATAACTGTCTCATTTGCATATTTCCACCGAAGTCGCTCGTACCAGCGTCACCTATCGGCTGTTTTTTGTGTTATTTTTTTTCCTGTCTTAAAAAAAATTCCCGCGGCCTAGGGATGCCTAATCCTGCAACCCATTTTTTATTTCGGTTATTTTTCCGGTTTTTGTTCATTTTTTAAGGTTTCTACGGACACTTTTGATTCATCCTGTGTTATTTTTCTCTCAACCATTATATTTTCAACCATTCGAGAGCTGCAGGGTATTGTAATGTGGTATAACTTCTCATAGCGCAACCTGGGTAACGCAAATTCAACCAAAAGTCATTCCGCTTGATCATTGCTTGGTTAGTTAGTGTTAGTTGTCATCCATGCCCGAATCGGGATTCGAACCCAGACCTGCACAAACAGAGGCTAGCTATCTAAAGACTTGGCTGCTGCAAATTTATAAATCACTACTTGTTACCCGCGGCTTTGCTCGCGTGGATTTTGCAATCTGAAAATTACTTCTTTTAACCCCCCCCCCCCCCCTTTAGGTGTTGAATTATGAAAAATCTATTCTCAATTCAACATTATAAAATAAAACTTCCGATTAAATTTCATAATTATAGCTTCAGCGTTTCCTCATTGTGTAAATTTTGCAACCCCATTTTGACCTCTTTAAGGGTGGAACTTAGAAAACTCCCTTCTTACTGAAACCCTACATTATAATATCTCTTGACCAAATTTCATATTTATAGCTTCAGCCGTTTAGGCTCGGCGATGAGTAATCAATATTTCAGGACATGTTATTTTATATACAAGGTAAATAGTTACCAGCACGCACCGCATTTCACTGGCGAATCGTTGGCCCTAGACGCATACTTTCAATTCGAAAAATAATCTAAATAACATGTAGAACTCAGATCAGATGCATGATTTATGTTGCAAGGAGTTGCATAGTTTAAAAAAAAAAACTTTTTATACGGACACCCTGTACTCAAAAAACCACTGAGAATGCTGTTGCCCTGTCTTTCCTGATGACAACAAAAAAAAAGTTCCACGTTTCTAAGTGCAATATTCGTAGAGATATTTGAATACGAAAATTGGAGAAATATTGGAACAGAACAGCATAAACGAGAGAAGGAACCGTTATCCGTTATTTTTGTGCTGTTCTTTCATAACTTTTCTCCGATATTTGAACTCAAACATTTCAGCGATTATTGCAAAATATTGATTATTGAAACGTGGAATTTTCTTTGTGTGCATCAGGAGAGACGTGGCGACAGCATTCTCATTGGGTTTTAGGACAAGGTATTCGTTAAAAGTTTATTTCTGTGTTTTAATTACAAAAACAACCCCTTGCTATATGAATGACGTATCTGAAGTCCACACGTTAGGCCCCTTTCACACGGAACGGATGCGGACGTGGGTCAGGAAGAAGTTTTAACAATTGGAATATACTGAGCCTTTCAGACGAGCCGAGATTTGCCCGCATCTTCGAAGTGTTCATGTGGGTCCGGACGTCTCCCACATGTGTCAAAACCTAAGTGCCGCACGTACAAGTTTTGACAATTAGGTTATTCGGAGCTATTCACACCACGCGGATGCGGAGCGAATTCGTCCGCGTCTTTGGCTACTTTTTAAAGATGAATTTTGCAAGGATTTTTTTAATTATTTGCCATAAATACCCTTAAAACGCCATATGAAGGTCCCTGTTCATCAATAGGATGTACCCACATATGTGTATCCCCCCCCCTTTTTTTCTACTGAGATGAAGAAGATATAGCAACTTCAACTGCCTTTTGTCCATATTTTACAAATTTTATACCATAAAACCTGCCAACAGCGGCCACTGACGGGACCAAAATTATAAGCCGTTCTGTAATTCATTACGAATATTGACAAAATAATTCAATAACTTTTAAATTTAATTAAAAAATTTTAATTTTTTTTCTTTTAAAATTATTTAAACTTGAAAAAAAAACTTTTATTAAAAAACGTTATCCACGTACGGCGTTCACTCAGGGCCGGATTAAGACGTTTGAAGGCCCTAAGCACTTGAATAGTTTTGGTGCCCCTCCGATACCTACAAGTATATTTTACACGATATCGAGTCCATAAACTAAAAGAAGTGAAATTTCAGAAGTGGCTAATCTAAGGATGGGATTTCACTCTAAAAGGTTTTTGAAAGTTATTTTATAAAACTTGAAAAAAGCAACCAATAAATTTATCGGTTGCATTTGCTCGAATGCAACCGATCAGCTTATTGGTTTCATTTGTAAAAGAATTATTATAAAATTTTTATAGTGTAATCCGGGCTTAAGACAGAATTGTGATGTGAATATTTCTAAGCAAAAACATTCTGAAAAAGTCACCACCCATCCCTCTTTTTCTACTAGTCTTTGATATCTCCTGAATTTTTTTTTTGGAACATCATTGGATGTTTTTGGAATTTTTCTTTCATATTTTCCAAAAGACAGATTATTTTATTATCAAAATCTTGAAAATATTTTAACATATTTTTTCCCATCGACTATTTTTGAGGATCGGAATGAAGGCATCTTTATACCCATATTCTATGGGGGCTCTAGATTAAACCACCAAAGAACGGCTCTAGGCTGCCTAAGGGCACTCTCTCTCTCTCTGAATCAGGGATAAAGGAGAAAAATAATTACAATAATTGCGAAAAAGTAGTTTTTATGCACGAATTTCAAACTAAACATGCGGGCGTTCTACCTGCATCTTTAGTGGTCGTGTGAAAGACCATGCGGACCCGCGTCCGCATCCGCTCCGTGTGAAAGGGGCCCTATTTGGATACATTTTCTAATTGGAAGTGTGCCTCTAGGATCAACGGTTAGCAAGTAAAATGGAGTGCGTGCTGGTATCTATGCGCCCAAGGGTAAAAGGCTTATATCCCAGGAGGGACAGAGCCTGGGTCGTGTCTGGTCTGACGGTATCTATGCGCCCTGTATATAGATTTTTAATGATAAATTGTTTTTAAATAGTATTAATTGGTTAGAATATCAGGGATTTTTTTTTTTAATGTTGAGGAAGAAAACACAGTTATGAATCATTTTCCAAAAAGAAAATCCAATCGTAAAACAGCGATAGAAACATTCCTGAGAATATTTCCACGAAAATGAAAGCTGCGTATGAATACAACAAGCAAATGCATTTTTTATTCTTTGGGAAAGATTGATTGGCAATAATTGCAATGAATTCAAAAACATCCTTTTCCAACCAGGATTCAAACGACGTAACAACATCATAGATACAAATCGTCGCATTTTGCGCAGCCATTTATGATTCAAAAGTAATAGAAGTGCGATTTATTTCCCGTGTTTTCCAGGGCCCTTACAATGGTTATCGAGAGCGAACTAGAAAACCGATTGCTTCAACTCGTCACGTTCTCATCCTGATTGCTGGATCCCCGCGTAATAGGAAAAATAGATGTTTCTTCTTATTTTTTTGGCCGTAATGGGTTTTTGAGGTTTTGCCAAAAAGCACAATAATCAGAACCGTAATTTCTCTTAAGTGGAAATGCAACTTTTCGAGAGATTCCATTCCGTCCTCTCTCTCTCTCTCCACTCCTTTTCCACGCATTTTTGTTTTAGTGGAAAGAGTTTTTGTTGAAGTAAAGACTTTTCGGAGTTCCCTTATTTGTTATGTTTTCTTGTTATTGTTCTTGAATTGCAGATTGTCTTGTCATTTGTGGGTAAGAAAAGTGGATCTTCGTGTTCCTTATAACCAAACATGTCTTTTACTAATGTTCATATCAAACTTTTCGTTTTGGTTCCGAGGCTATCTTTAGGAAGAGAAAGTAACTGAAGAATACTATAAAGATGCTTGTCTGAAGTATTATTGTTATTTCCGGTCTGGTAGGATCAACAATTTCCCAAGCAGCCTGATTGTGTTTCACGGGACTTGCGTTATACCAGGTCTTTGCACTCATTTTCTAATGCTTTTTATTTTGATACTCAAACCATGGACGCCCTTAACAGATGCTCTTAGCAGGGTCGTCCTGGCAATTTCGGGACTCCAAAAAGGCTCTTTATTCATCCTGTAATTCATAAGTTATTACAGAATGTACAGGAATGCCGAAAAATATTCATAAAAGAAATATGGACGCACAATTTAATGCAATTTAACGTATTAAATTTTAATGAAAGCTTCCCGTTCTCTCTCGGAAGTGGTAAAATGACAAGTTAATGGAAGAGTTGATTCAAAAACCAATGAAAATTAGAAGCTAATCAAAGAAATAATTCCAGATTTGTGAAAAATTTGGGTTTAATGAGAGAAAATAATTTCATAATTGAGAAAAATTCGGGGTAAATGAGTGAAATGATTCTGCAATTGATAAAAATTCAGAATTAATGAGTGAAACACTTTCAGAATTGATGTTACTTAAAAATTAATGAAAGGAATGATTACAGAATCGATAAAATTCAGTGTTAATGATAGAAATGATTACAAAGTTCATGAATTTCATATTTAGTGAAATAAAATAATTCCAGCCACTATGTAAATTCAGAATAAATAGAAACACAATTCTAGAATTAATCAAACAAATAATTCCAGAGTGATTAAAATAATAATAATTCAAGAATTTGAAAGAAATAATGCATAAATTGCTGAAAATTCAAAAATGATGAGAGTTAAGAAGAAATGATAGGAATAGTTGCAGAATTTCAGAAAACTAGGAATTAATGAGAGTAATACAGAATTGCTACTTCATAATTACATTATAAAGATGCATTGATTGTTCGTGGTCTAGTTATTTTTCAATTACTTTTACTCTAATAGTTATGATTATGTATATCACCTATCTTGCTTTTTTTGTTATTTGTCCAAATTTGAATTTAACCCTTATTGTATAATCATTTGTGGTTATTATATATATATATATATATATATATATATTATTCACAGGATAACCGCAATTTGTTGTTGCCTTGGGTAGTGTGCGTGTCTGCTTCTACCATATTGGATGGTTTCTTATCTTTCTATTTCATTCTAGTGGAGGTAAGATCCGTAAGTAATCAATGTTTCCAATCCTTTTATCTTTCATGTGTCGGCAAGGTATCAATTGCTGAAGGTGAAAATTATGCCACTTGCCTTCCATAAACTTCAGAGTGGCAACCATACATTTGAGAGTGGCAACTGAGATTTTTTCGCCACCGGTTTTTTTTCTACATTTGTAGCAATTTTAGTTAGCCGCTGTGGTGGTCGAGTGGTCATAGTGACGGACTCGCATCACGGGGACCCGAAACCGCCTACGACCCCCACTCTGTCCCCCCACTGGGACATAAGGTGGTCACCCAGAGCGTTTGGACCATGGTGGAAGTGCGATGCGACGCCCGGAGCACCAAGCACCGAAAGACCACCAGTGAGCAAGCAGACACTAAATTGAGGTTACAGTGGGCAGGTGCTTATAGAGATATGCACGTCGCCAACAGGCTTCGAAGGGGCCCCACGAACAACCATAGACATGTATACACATATATATACACTGGTGTAAGAAATTAAGAGAATTTGCAGACTTGGTCGATTATCTCTAGAACTACTGTACCGATTTTAATGAAATTTGATATGTACATACATTGATACAATACAAAACAAATAGCCATTCAATAATTGTAATACACACGCATGATCGTGCGTAACACTCGTTGGAGTCGGAAGTTATGAAACAGCGGTTGCAGAATAAACAAAAAAAATGGGTTAATAGATGGATTAATAGGGGGGTATGGTCCCCTCTTTTAGATATACAGGTCTGGCAGCGTGATTTCATACTTGAAATAAGGCAGTTTATCATTTCCTGTGGCAATTGGTCCCACTCGTTCAGCAACGCTGTTTTCATTCCCTGGATGGTTCCCGGAGGGGGGTTGCGAGTTGCAATTGCCCACCCCAGAGCGTCCCAGACATGCTCTATAGGGTTAAGGTCTGGAGATCTGGCTGGCCAATCCATCCGGTGAATATCCTCACTCTCTAGAAAATCGTCGAGCAGAAGAGCTCTATGTGGCCTCGCGTTATCGTCCATTAAAATTAACTCAGGGCCAACTGCACCCATGAAAAGGCGAACATAGGGCTGCAAGACCTCACACCAGTCACAGTGCCTCTTTCAAAGACATAGAGAGGTATGCGGCCATCCAACATGATGCCTGCCCAGACCATCAAACCCCTTCCGCCATAATGGTCGATTTCGCGGACATTGGCGAGTAGGTCGCTGGTTCTCTCCATATGAACGTACGGCGAGAATCGGTGCTTAGGCTGAGTCGGGACTCTTTTTGTCTAGAAGCAGTGGTTTTACATTCAGTTCAGTTCTTTTCATGAAATTCGATAAAATATGCAAATTCTCATACTTTATTTCACCAGTGTATATATATATATATATATATATATATACAATACTGTATGCAGCAATCACACAAAAAGACGCACATGCAGAACAAAACACTATTCCAATTTCGAGGCGCAAATGCTGGCCCAACCCCCCGTTAAAGTCTCGCCACAGAGAGCAACAGGCCCAAAACGATACAGTTATTCAATCATTACACTTCACTCATTGTTTGAAAAACTGATGAAAGATGACGGCACCACACAACCAACATTACACAGAAACAAATGTCACGTCAGGTTAATAACACTACCCTGTCGGTGAGTGATGGAGGAGTTGAGAAAAACCATGATTATGCTAGTTAAAATAAAATATTTAATACTATATAATTTATAAACCTAACAAATTCAGGACGGTTATTATAGCGTGTTCATTCTGCGGTTACTGCCAGTGGGATTGTGTGTGTCTCGCCAAGCGAGATCAAATCTTGCCATACATCGGCGGCTTGGCAGAATATACAACAACACGTACACACACATTCCAGCATGTACTAATTCGTTGGAGGTTGCGCAGAGGAATATGGACGAGGTGCATGTGCGGTTTAGTAGGAATTTTAGTTATCCGCTTTGGTGGTCGAGTGTCATAGTGACGCACTCGAATTGCGAGGAAGCGGGTTCGAGCCCCCACTGGCGCCACAATGGTTCCCAACTTCAAAGGTGCGAATGCGAGCTGATCTCTCCGTTACCCCGTTAAGAAGTCTCGCAACAGATAGCAACAGGCCTACCACTGTAAAACTTCAATCATTCATTACACTTTACTCATAGTTCGAAAAATTGATGACAAATGGCAGCACCATCACACATAACACGCATTACACAAAAAGAAACTTCAGTTTTTCTGGCACATCAGTGTATAAATGAGCAGGAAAAGTACCGACCGTCAAAAAATAAATTTGAAAAAATTATTCTCAGACCTGATAAAGGCTGACAAAAATAAAAACAGATGTATATAGACCAGCGCTTCTCAACCTTTCTGAACCCAAGCACCAGTAACACCTGAAACAATCCGACAGACCATTTTCGTCCCGTATTACGGGACATTTATGTATTTTTAGGGGTTCTGAATTTATTTTTATACATTTGTCCCGTTTTTTTCAATGATGTTTGTTTAAATTTATAATGTTCACTAAAATCATTAATAAACAACACTTATGATAGTTTTCAGTATAAATACAAATATCCATCTCCCACTGTGAGGTTAAACTGGTTTTACTGAATGTTCCGCCCTGCTAGAACATTCCACCGCTCCCAGGGGGCGTTTACGCCCACGTTGGGAATCACTGTTGTAGATGAAAGAGAACCTTCTTTTCTTGAATTAATTTGGCAGTACTTTCTCTGATAACAAGAACACCACCATTGCAGTGCTCGCAGCGATAGCGAGCAAAGCAAAAAATATTGACATAGGCCATCTATTTGAAATTTTAGCTGTAGAATATGGAACGTCCGTTGCATCTGCAACATCCGCTGCATCAAGATCTTTCGCGGAAGATCTTACGGTAGCTCTTAGGACATCTGAAGGACAATTAGTGACTCATTTATATAGCAACCCAATTAAAAATGCAATTAACAACTGACTGGTTTTGAAACAAAAAATAAAATAAAATCTAGAATGAGTGCAAGAAGTTGATGTGTTACATGTTTTGCACAAATGAATGACATGATTTTACAAAATTAATATTTCCAAGACTATTACACATGATGCAAATCTTTGGTACATAAAAATAAAGAAAAACGTGCAGTGTTCTCACTCAATACATGGTATCATTGCCGAAGAACGCAGCGACTGAAATTGACTGAAGCATTATTTATTTTTTCAGTTTCAAATATCCGAAAACTTTATACGTGTGAACGTTAAAAGCGGGATCGACTGCATACTTCCGTCAAAGAAGCTGTACAATATGATATTCAAATGGAAACAAGACAGGCATTCCGAAACAAAATTCTGAAATTGCTGCGCCCATGACTAACTTTAGATCCATCATAGCATTATTTTTCGATTATTGGCTCATACTTTCCATGAAAACAGAAATTTGATAAAAATACCGATAAAATCTCTTTTTGATAAGAATACAAAGAACTGTCGTGCGTTGCGGACTCGTGTGTATCAATGTGTAGCGTTAATTCATTCCGTATACAGTCAAAGCTATTAAAAAATCCGTCATTTCATAATGCTATTTACGAATAAATGATACGAATACGTTCGAACTTAAAAAAAAGATGTCAGCATTAGAGATGTAAAGAGACTGTCTTACAATTCGCTCACCAATATCGTTGAAATGACCTGTCGGATGGCTTTTCGATTTCAGAACCCGTGGGAGGACTAGACGGGATCAATGCACCATGTCTGGAATAACACAATGGCCGAATCCATCGATAGAATTCAATGGTTTATCTACAATTGGATCATGTGTGTGTGTGTAAGAAAAATAGATCCCGAACCCTGTCGGTTTATCACTAACATCAGATGGAGAATGACTTGAATAGGGCATCAATGGTGACATCCTTTGAGACATCGCGTGGATAAAAATCAATGGGTGCATATTCCTAGAATTTTCGATTTCCAAAACATTAGATTAAGCCAGAAAAATGTGTGTTTTCCTTATAAATTTTATATTAAATTTCGTGATATGCCATGAATCTATTCATTAGGTTCTCATCGTTTAGTTCAATCCTCTAAAGCAGTGTAACTCAACCCATGGTCGGTGGACCAGAGGTAGTCCGCAACGATGGTGGCCCGCAGGTACACTTGATAGTTCGATTCTAATTGAATGAAAAATTATTTAATTTTTGCGATTGATATTAATACTGTAATATCCTTATAGAGGTTCAAATGACAATTAGACGGGGCGCGGTAGCCCAAGTCGGTAAGATACTCACCTAAAGTACCAAAGGATGTTTAGAGGTGTCGCGAGTTCGATACCCGGTTCGTCCTTGTCAGAAAACTTTCCTGGCACAGGAGTACAACAGAAAAACGGCGACATGATCGTAGAAAAAATTGCTACTGCAGGGAGTTCCCCCATATCGAGGGATTAGCTCACCAACCTCTCGATGCGTATAAAAAAACAAACCTGCCGTTCGGAATCGGCAATAAATTCTAGGTCCCAGTCTAAAAAATTTGCCGTCGTGTGCAGAAAGTGACCGTGGTGCGACAAAAATGATCAAATTAAAATTAGACCTTAATAGTTGGGGGTAACCGCGTATCATCGGGAAAACCACAGTAAATTGCGATCCTGAATACGCGGAATATCGCTAATTTCAAATTTATTTCACCTACACATGTTGCACGAGTACAGGAATTTTTAATAGTGATAGGGATGTAGATGGAATAAAGGAGAAAAGATCATAGTATGCTCTGACGAGCTTCTCTCTTTACTATAGCAATAAACAGAATTTTGGAGAAGTTTGCCAGTTATTGCTTAAATTGCGGACGGACGAGGAATAATGGTTTGCTATAAATAAAATTGAACAAAAATTTGTTTTACTAAAAAAATCGTTCATCAATATATTAACCGTATCAGTGACGATATTTCACTGCTGAAATTGCGTAAAAACTGGGATCTTAATGTAGCAAAATACGGAATATCATCATTTGTCACTGAAACAGTTGACATTATATATATATATGTTGCTATGAGTAAATTATAACCATGATTATCAAAATACAATTTATAAGTCATGAAAACTATTTTGATTCGCGGTTCTAGTAAAGATTATAAACATTCAAATACGCTTCATTAAAAGAACGGAAGGATTTTATGTACAAAGAGGAACGACTAAAGGTACATAGAAATGAGAGAATGTCCCGTACATGTGATGGCACCACTCATGCCGTAAATTAGCGGTCCTTCCAATTGTTTAAGACATTTTACTGTTCCTTCAGTTCAGAAAGGTCGAGAAACGCTGCTCCGTAAGTAAAATATATGTAAAGTATCATGCCTCATACGGTATTTTGAAGTACTGAGAAAATATGGTGGTACATTATATAAACAAATCCATATTCATATTTTACTTGAATTTCAAAATGCTCCGCGTAATTTAGAGCCCTGTCGCACATTAACAGTTCTCAAACATTCCTCTGAAGAACTTCGATCGTACATTGTGGAAATGATTAATGTTTTGCTAAATACGTTGACGTCTATCTAAAGTGCCTATAAAAGAGAGCGAACTTGCGTCATCTTTAGGCTAATGTCTTATAAATCGATTAAAATAAAAAGGATAGCGAACAGTGATTATATATATAATGATGAGACGTTGCACTTTTGCTCAAAGATGAAACATAGGTCAGTTTAGTATTTCAAAAAGCTTTATATCTATGTCTAACGTTGCGTGTTATTCGCTCAGTGCTGCTACCTTTCTTTCGAATTGGCAGAGAGAAATGTCAATTCACGGTCATATACAGGCTGTCCCAAAATGCTTCCACAGCGGATATCTCTGTAACCGTTGAGTTTCGGAGTATACTTTCAATTACAAAAGGTTTTCGAATGACGTGCAGCTACTTAAAATCTTAAAATATATTTGAAGGGGGTCGTATATATGAAAAAAATAAAGGAATTAACTTTTTATATAGTAGACATGTGCTCACATAAACCCAGTTGGATATAATTGTTGCCCTGTCTCTCTTGATGCCAACAACAAAAAAAATTCCATATTTCTAAGTGCAATCTTTACAGAGATATTCGAATTCAAAAAACCGCTATAAATGTAGAAAACCCGTATTGCCCGCATTTAAAGCTGTGTCTTCCCAATTAACTTTCTTCCGTTTTTTTTCTATTTCGAGAATATCTCTGTGAATATTACACTTAGAAATTATGGATATTTTGTTTTTTTGGCATCAGGAGAGACTGAGCAAAAACTTTCTATCCAGTTTTTAAGCACACGGGAACTGTACGAAAAGTTAATTCCCTAATTTTTTTATGTAATAAGCCCCTGCAAGTAAATGCACGTCATTTGAAAACTTTTTGTAATTGAAAGTATGTTTCGAAAGTCAACGGTTACAGAGAAATCCGCTGTGCAAACAATTTTGGGCAGCCTGTATTTTTATGAGTGTGCAATTTTATTTTTTAAACTCAAGAAGACTAGGTAATGAATCGGAGCCTAAAATTTAAAATGGATTTCAATTTGCCACACATCTATAAAATTCACTTATGCGTTCAGTCAAGATTAGCCAGTGGTTATAAGTTAACTGGTGATAAAGCAGTAAACAACTATAGTTATGAAACTGTAAAACATGGTAATAAAATGCAGTAGGATATATTCAAATGCGTATTTAATATCAAAGTAACAAAATCCCGTAGAATTTAACATTTCCGGTTTCCTTTCAAATGATAGCCTACATTTCTAAAGTAATATTTCTCGCAAAGTGAAAGTATTTCCCTACTTTAATATCAAACGGATATCCAAGGAATACCAGGATTTTAATTCCTTTTCCACGGATATTAACAAATCCGGGAAAAGCTGAATTTTCCCGAAACTCCAAGTGCTATAAAACGGGACTTTCATTTTAATAACTTTCACGGCGGTATTTTTTCCCCTAAGAAAAGGTTGGAAGAAATAATAAAATTACATTATATCACGGATCTGCGAAACCACTTCAGGAAAGAATAGACGAACTTTTTATAAAATAATTCAGAAGTTATTTCCCATGTGAATTCCATAACTAGATTCAGGAAGAAAATATTCGTCTACTAAAAATATGTGAATTTATTAATACTGATCTCCGGGAACACAAGAAAAGTCCAATAACACAGAATAAATTGGAATGATGATCAAAAATTTTAATTTTACGGAAATGCATTTCTTTTTGACATCAAAGCTGATGCTAATAAATAATTACCTATATACTCGTGCATAAGCCTACCCTCCCCCCCACTTCAGGATCACCAAAACTAACCCAAAAAAGCATGCATTTCAGAGAAAAAAATTCTTATATTATCATTGAATATGAATAGCTGACGGAAATGTACAATAGAAAATGATTCAAACTTTTTATAATCTTTAATTCAAAAAAAAATTAATAATCGTTTCTTCTGAGTATCCAAGCTTATCGTAATCCATCAGATCATCATTGGGTGCGACATCTTCGTTTTTATCCTCATCTGGGCTGACAGTTATTGAAGGATCGGATGATAATTTCGGTGGAAACAGACTTCCACGCCTCATGTACCCATTGGCACACTAGGCCAATGTCAGGTTTCCTCAAGGCACCACTTACCACTTTCTTGTAGTTTCTTTAGCATCGGAACTTATCCGTTCGATCCACAAATCCCTCAGAGTCTTTGAAGGCTTGTTGATGCTCTCATCTAAAGGCTGTGCAATCGACGTTATCCCACCTGGTCAATGGTTTTCGATTTCTCTGTTCCGGCTTTGACATTATCGGTTCGGTGGGGTTTGAACATATCCCACACCAATAATGCCGGTTTCTCGAATACTGCTGCAAAAATGACTACTGTTTGTCGGGTCGATATTTTCTCATCAAAAAGTGACCCGAGTATAAGCCGACCGCCCCCCCCCCCCAACTTGAGGAACGAATTTTTCCACAAAAAACTCGGCTTATACATAAGTATATACGGTAATTATGTTGCATTTACTGAGAGAAACAAGCGGATTTCATGTTGTTATTTTTTGAAGTGGGAACTTCTTTAGCGCGCGCGCCAGGAGGAGTAGATTTTTGTCAGGGAAAGGAAATTCACGGCAAAAAATGAAATGCTTTTCTTTTCTTCAAAACCCGTTCCGTAGAGTAATAACTGATTGTGTGGTGAAGTTACGAGAAGGAGAAGGGTTGTGGTGGTGGTGGGGGCGATGTCAATAGAGATGCGGCCGTGTAATAAAATAAAGTCAGGTGAGGGGTTGGTTTGGACGGTTTGTGTCGGACAAAGACCGTTTATTACCTTTCCGTACCCCTTCCCGTGACACCGCATCCCTTGTCCACACGAGTTTATATTTCGCACGTGAACGCAAGTTTTGTGCCGTCACAGTGCCAGCTCCTAACTGGCTGCGCTGTCATAACGCAGAATACATCAAGAGTGCTTCAGTTTTTTTTCTTTTTCTTTTCTTACTCTTCATTCCTGTACCATACCCTATACTAGACTTGCACTACTGTGTGATTGACTGTTTTTAAGAAATTATATTATCACATTAAAAATTGCAGTCCCGATTGAAAGGCCACCCTCCCCCTCCTCCCTCTGATATAGAACCAACCCCGATTATCACCCGAAAGTTTTAATGAACAAATCTGCCACACATAGGGTTTACAGCGGCTTCAATTATGATCCCACATGACGCCTGAATCGTTCGAATTCTGCGGGGCGTACAGTGTCTTGTGGTTGAAGGGGTCAATTAGATCAAGTGACTCAAGTTCAGGGGAGGGAAGGTTTAAAAAAAAATAAGGGGTCAACAAAATTAATGTCTTATTTAAAATCAAATTTAAAATTTCTAAATTCAATTTTAAATAAGATTGAGTCAACGAAACCTAAATCTTTTGTTTCATTTCATGAATTGAATGAGTTAGAGCCAAACCCGATCATCGCCAGGGGTTTTTAGTGAACAATTCTGCCCCACGTGGGATTTACAGCGGGTTTAATTATGATTAATGGTCAATCAAAAGATAGATGTGAGGCGGAGTGTATCTAGCCATGCAAAAAGCCCTAGAAGTTAAACTTCTATCGCACGAGATTCTTGCGCAGATTCTTTTTTGTTAGAAAAGCTTATTTGTTAGATTTCTTTTTTCGAATACTTTCTGTATTAGTTGAAGTTAAACCTTAATATTAGTTTGATTGGAATTTCTAAAATATTTTTTTATCATTAGCAAGGCTGACTTATAAGCCATATGATAACTATTTAGCACACGTGTTATCACGAAGTATTTCTATCTTATTGTAAAGTATTGTAATCTCATTGAAAAAAACGAAATCCATAAAAAATTCCGAAATAAGAGTATTTTATAAATCTCAGAGAATCAATTAAAATGTGGGGTTCTTTTTATGAATTAAATTTGAAAAAGAAAATTTCAAGATTGAAATATTTTTTGTCCCTTTCATTGATTGTATTAAAATGGAATCAATTTGAGTCGGGAATTTCAAATACAACGTTTCTGAAGGAAAAAAAAAATTAGCTCAATTAATATAGAATAATTAATTGAAAGACCGAATTGCTTTACTTAATTTTCTCAATAAATTGAATGACTTTTAT
Organism: Pholcus phalangioides; assembly: GCF_987345545.1. Classification (NCBI taxonomy): domain Eukaryota; kingdom Metazoa; phylum Arthropoda; class Arachnida; order Araneae; family Pholcidae; genus Pholcus; species Pholcus phalangioides. The sequence goes on along the minus strand of NW_028301596.1, from coordinate 49,550,363 downwards.
ATGCAATTACATATTGCTTTTCCTATACAATCAAAAAGGTTTAAAAGGTGGAAGCCGATCAGCGTCGATCATTAACGTTGAAGTCAGTTCAGCCTTAATTATCTAAGCATAATTCATTCTAGTGAATTTAATTCGAATTCAGTGAGTGTAACAACTTCCATAAAATATTTTTTGGCGGATTTAAAAAAATCAAGAAGTTTACGTTTTGGGTTGTGGTTCGCATGTTTTTGACCTGTCAAAGAGATTTTTTTTTTCACACAATAAAAAAAACAATTACCATGTACACCCCCCCCCCCCACTAGCCGGCATGCCGATAATACCAGTTTTTCCGACTTTGCCGGGAAATTTTAATCTCAGATTCCGAGAAATTCTTAAACATCTCCATTCAAAAAAAATCCGTTGAATTGGCTGAAAGCACACCGTGATCTCTACCGAACCTCAATTTTCCCGGCATGCCGGCAAATCCGAGATGACACGGTAGTTATTATTCATGCCGATAGATAGAGCCGCGTAGTTTGTTTCCCTGATAACATGTAAAATTTAATTTCTTCAAAAAAGTGATGGAAATCAATAACTAGTATATATGAACGAATTCTTTCCCGATATCGATTGAATTGATACTACTACTTAACTCTTAATTGATACTACTACGTAAAAGCACCTGGTAAACATTTCTTTGGGGAATTTAACGAATTTTTACATGCGGTTGTATGTTCTGAATGTATGTGTGTTCTAACGTAAATTCATGTGTTGTCAGAGTTGTGATTGTTCCTGATTATGCTGGTGGTGCCATCTGTGATCCATATTTCGGAGTGAAACTGACAAATGGTTGAGTTTGGGTGTAATTCCCATAATGACTATCGTGTTGAAGGTCTACCTGCTCTCTACGAAGAGATATCGCACCGGATCGAAACCAACTTCAGCCGGTTTTAATTAGTGCTTTGTTGAATTATTGTCTCTGTTTGAAAGACTGCGATGTTGACAGTTGTACTATTTTTGCACACTGATACAACACACACACACATCGTGAACTGAAAAAGAAAGTGTCAGCTGAAAAATCTGTATGTTTTCATATGTAATTTGTTAATGTTAGTTAGCGCTGCCTATCGGCAAGAAACTTAACTATTTATTTTTTAAAAATAATCCGATTCTGACAATTTCAAGGGTGATTTTCACACCGACATGGTCACAATTTTTAGCCTGTACTCACATTATTACCTTTAGTCACAATTTTTGGGTAAGTGATCGATCGACGCTGATTGGTTAAATTCAGGTTTTTAACCAATCCGTGTAGATTGTATTTTATTGCATTTTGCTCAGCCACCTCGTTGGGAATTTTGCCTGTTGTGTCGTTGTACTTGTATCTCATATAAAAATTGTAACTATAGTTTAAACCATGTCGGTGGATACCCCATCCCCTCAAAAGCGCAAACCGTACTCTGTTAGTTAATTTTTTATTCGTAATTAAATTTTCAAACTCTATTATAATAGTGTTAGATATATACTTTTTTTTTACTAGTTGATATCTCATTTTCACAATATTTTCAAGATTATTCACCTTAAGTATCATAAAATATCTTTACACTTCTTATTTTACAGAACCTATGATAATATTATACCTGGTAGGCGCATGGTCCTTTCCCCCAACGTCTAACTTGATTTTGTTGGATCAATTGTATTTTTCTAGCCCAAAATTGGCGCCAGAAAATTTTGAGTATTTTCTATTGTACCCTATTAAAGTCATTTACTTACCACACTAATGTTTCCGAATTGGCATAGATATGAGGCTATCAGCTGAGCCTACACTCAGAGGGGACCCTCGTTTCACCATTCAAGATCTGAATATATAAATTATGAATTAAATAACATAAAATATCAATTTTAAGTAATTGATTATGTAAAATTTCAGCTCGCACTGAACAGCTCTGGATGCCACGAGACACTGTATTTGTCTTAGTCATGTTCATATCGCATTCAACTCAAATTTTAGATTGCATTCGAAGATGCGAAAAAAACCGCAAATATTATTCTTAAATCTCGAAAGAATTGCCGTATCGTCAGAATTATTGAATAGTGACAAATACAAAATCAACTTGCCCTTGTATTGTATGAATTTCGTTACTATACGAAAATCATCATCGAGATTCAATTTTGAATGTAGCGAAAATCAATAAAAACGTACAACTTCCAAGTTCAAATTTCCTATTAATGTGGAAGAAATTAATATTCTTAATATGCAATGTGATTATTGCAGGTAAGGAAAACGAATACAGTGGAGCCTCTCGATAGCGGATGACCGTGACCGAAAATTTTGTCCGCTAACAAGGAGTGTTCGTTATGAGAAATTCCACTGTATAAGAGCGTTCTGATAGAAAAAACTACGTTACGAGGAAAAGTTAAATTCATTTTACACGATTTAGTTTTTAGAAATATGCAATATTTTAGGATATGAAGTTCCTCAGTATTTATACCTTTCACTTTATTATACAGGGTTTGCAGACAAGTGAAAGACACGATTTCAAAAGTTGACATTTTCAAAACTGTTACGCATAATATAATGTGTGATATACAAAAATAAAGAAAAATATTCAAAGTTATTTTCAGCATCGCTCGATAGATGACAGCACTTCCGGAGAGCGTAGTGTCTGAAATTAAAAATGTCGACAATGAGACGATTTTTTTTTTTTTTTTTGTTCGTGTATTTCAATATACAAGGGGTTTTTTCCCGGGTACTTCTGCGCAGCATGCGTGTAGAAAAATTTTAACTGAAAAACAAGAAGAATGGTACACTTAATTTTAACTCACTTCATTCTACGCAAGTGCTGCCATCTATTGAGCTAGAATGTTTAAAAAACCACTTTGAATGTTAATTTTTATGAATCGCATATTATGTGTAAAAGTTTGGAAAATAAATTTTTAAAATCGTATCATTGTTTTGTGCAAATCAATGTTAGCCTATACGTATCTGGATGCGTGATTCACGCATCAAAATTTATCTTTATTTCTCCAAATTTATAGTTGAGTGAAAATACTCATGAGTTATTTTTTGTTTAGAGTTATTTTTTGTAACAAATTTATTATCTTATAAAAAAAAGAAGAAGAAAACTTCATCTTTTTTTACAAAATTGCCCTTAAATTCGAAAGAGGAGTGAAAAATTGCTCTTCAAAATTATTTTCTTGGAAAAACTGCTCTTATGTAACATTTCTACAGAATATGCTGCATAGCAATAATCTGAAAAAAAAAATGCTTATTTACAATTTTTTTTTGTTCATAAAGAAAGTTTAATTCAAAATGAAATTCACATCAACATGAAAACAAATGCTGAAAAATTCTCCGCTTTTCCACACCATTTCGTATTATTCGATGTTTTCCGATCGATTTGACGCTAAAGATACTCACCGAATAAGATTAGACGCTAACAAAAATAGTTTTTCCCTCATGTTATACATGATATTAAAAAACCATGATCAGCATCATATATATACTAGATTTCACGCATATCTTTCAACCAGATGGCTCGGATGAAATGAAAGAAAGAACGTATCCGTAAGAAAATAAAATTTCGTATGCGAAAGAAGCTCAACATCGCTTTCTTTCACAGACAGGAACCAATTACGTTCGTCTGAGCGAATTTCGATTAAAATTTGCATGATATGGAAGATGTTTTGCTTCTTTTATCGGGTGTGTTTTTGTATTCTTTTATCGTTATATTCAAATCACTTTCATCATTTCATGTCAGTCTAGTTTATGCCTTCCTGCCATTTCTAGTTATCATTCATAAAAAAACAAAAATTACAATAAAAAACCAATGATATAAGCAACTCATGAATAATGCCGAACTACTTTACAACATCATATTAAGAACGTTTTCCAAGTCGAAAAATAAATTTTACTTTTCCAAAAAAAAATTTCTCATTCAAAAACTTATTTTTTAAAATTTAAAAAAAAATACATATAATGTGATTTCTAAACCCATTTTCAAAGTAATGGATACATAACGAGCTTGTCTAAATTGAATTTTGATAATTTCATGAAATTTTAGTCATAAAAATACTAAAACCAATTATCAAACGTATTACAATGTTTACTTGTGTTGCTATGATTAAAAAAAGCAATTTTGCCATGGGAAAACACAGTGTTCCACGTCGGTGATATGTATCCACTTACCGCATGAAAGGATGTTCCATTATTCCATTAATTCAAAATCGGATCAGTATGTCAGAATATCTCCTGATCAGAGGTATTAGTTTCGGTTGAGGAAGATAGAAGGCGCTGAGACCTTCACAAAAACACGTGGCTTTCTCATAAAGTCTCCACGATGAGCGAGTATTAATGTCAAGTGCGAAGAAAGTTAAAATAACAAAATTCGACTACAAACTGAAGTTCCAGAGGTGTGGCTCTGGTGTTGTGCGACCCTTTTGTGGGTACATAGGTTGCGACAATAGGAGGGGTGTCAAATCAGAAGTGAAGGGGAAAAAAATGTTTGTCTCGAAAAATCCAGACTAAATATACTAGTTGGATTAATTTGCAGAGAAACCTGCAATTTTTCATTCATATGCATGGTGTTTACAAATTTACGAGGTTTTCCCCCGGGATATATAGGTGCGGCCATAGGCGTATACAGAAACGGGGAATGTAAAATGCGATGCTCCCCCGTTCAATGAAAAAATTTTACAACTGTATTAATTTCATAGGTGGAAGGCCAAGCCTTTGCCCCCCTCCTGTTTACTATGCATTATTTCGATGATACACCCTCCTCCTCCGGTCGAGGGAGGGGCTATAACCGCTTATAATTACCACTTGGCTTATACGGGGGTTGTGACACACCCCCGTAATATAACACCTGTGAAAAAGACAACACTCGAGGGAACTTCTATACTCCCGCTCTCTAGTATGGAAGAGCGCTACCTTGCGGGCGAGAATGTGCACACATCAGTCTAGTCGTAGCAGTGATAGCCTTCGGATGCGATGTATATTGGGGCGTTAAAACTTCAGCTGACCTCACAGATTTCAAAAGAGGCATAATTGTTGGAGCCCGTCTTGCCGGGACCTCAGTAACGAAAACGGCCACCCTTGTTGGTGTCGAGAGAAATACTGTGTCGACGGTAATGACAGCCTATAGCACACAGGGAAAAACATCATCTACCAAGCATAACAGTGGCCGAAAGTCGAAGATGGCTGATAGACCCATAAGGGTTTTGAAGCAGATTGTGTGGCCAGAAAGCGCAAGATAACAGCATCCCAAATAACATCCGAGATGAATTCACATCTACAGGAAGGTGTATCGACAAAACTATCCGCCGTGAACTGCATGCACCAAATATACACGGTAGAGCGGCTATTTCAAAATCATTGATGACACCATGAAACGACGAACATGGTGTCACGAACATAAGAATTGGACACCACAACAATGGGAGGATGTCATCTGGTCAGACGAATCGTTGTTCACATTTTTACAGACTAAGGAAGTGTTTACGTTTGGAGAACGCCAGCACAAGCTTATGATGTTGACTGTCTCCTTCCTACTGTTAAGCATGGAGGGGGTTCAGTGATGCTGTGGGGCGTCATGTCTCACCGTGGTATCGGCCCACTTGTTGTCCTGGATGGGCGAGTTAAAGCATTGGTTTCATCAGTATTCTGGCCGACCATCTTCATCCAATGGTGAAATATTAGCTCCCTGATTCTCGACCTGTGTTCCAAGATGATAATTCACCCGTTCACATTGCTGGAATTGTCGGATACTGGCTAGATGAACACGATGATGAACTGTAACATCTCGTGTGGCGGGCTCAGTCCTCTGATCTTAATATAACTGAACCTTTGTGGGGTATTTTGGCGGTCAAAATGTGCAGTAGGTTTCCACCTCCAAATAGACGTTCTGAATTAGTGGCCTTTTTGCAGGAGGAGTGGCTACGTATCCCTGCGACTGTTGTGCATGAGTGCATTTGTCCATCCCACGACGGATAACACGCTGTAATTAACGCAAAAGGAGGACCAACAGCCTATTAATAAAGATTTTGTCTCATTTCAACAGGTGTTTATATTATTTTGCCCAACCCCTGTGCACATTGAAATGGCGACGAAAATAAATCTCGCACCTGTGAAGATTTTGTCTTGAGCCATCCCTTTGTAGGTCCCAATGTAATTAGTACCCATTAGCATAAAATTACCGAAATACAAAAAAAAAAACCTTTTAGACTGAAAATATATTCCCCCATTTGCAGGGAATTTTTTTTTTTCAATTTGATATGAATAAGTTAATATTCAAGAGTAATTGAATTCTAAAAATTTCAAATTAGAGGAATATGAAGTAAATAGAAGAAATAAAAGTGAAAAAAAAAACTTCAAACAAAAATTTACTTTTATATAAAAATAAAGGAAATCAAATTAATTTTTCAGAATGAGTTTAACGAGAAAAAAAAATTTGCTTTATATCGAAAGCGCTGATAATAATAAGCTCATAAAATACTAGTATCAAAGAAAGGGTTTTTTCCATTTTTACTCTAAATAGCGGAAAAATATTTCTCGCATAATCTTATTAAGAGATTTTTTCTGAAATCGAACAAAATGATAAATAAATAAGTAGAACGTCCTAGCCAAAACGGTGAATTCTCAAATTTTTATTAGATAAGTATATGTTTGATCCTGAATTTTTTTTTACGCTTACAACTAGGTCTACAATTATTTTTACGCTCTAAAAACTTCTAAAAAATGCTCTTTAACATATGCATTTATGTTATTAAAAAACGGTAAATATGCCCTATAAAACGAAAAAACATGTTCTAGAAAAATTGTTCATTCCTATCTTAAATAACATTAGTTTTAGCAAAATAGTATGATAATCAGAAGTGCTGAGGCAGCCTAAACTATTTTGAACCATCACTTATTGTATAAGTAAAAATTACTAGCTAATCTCATCAAGCCAAAATTTCCCTAAAACATTTCCATTTTGAGCAAGTTTTTCCCCTCAAATTTAGAGTTAATATGCTACTATCTATAGGTAAAAATACTTAGTCAAGTGCAGTACTTGGAAGCTTGAGAAAAGCACGAAATTATGAAATAAACAAATAATTATTTTTATTTGACAAAAAAACTCTGGAAATTCTCTCGCAAACGCTAAACGCCTCCCCCCCCCCGTCACATTTAACCAGTTTTTCCCACGGCGGACCATCACCGACACCGATTCAGATTATTAATCTATTTACAGATTTACAGCCATACACACGTGTCTTCGAAGAGCTAATATTTTTTTATGCTTTACCAATTCATTGCCATTGCTGATTGATTGAAAAATCTGAATTTCAGGATATTTTACGAATCAGCAACGACGAATGCATGTATTTGCAATCAATATTCCTTGAAATATAGAAACATGCACTAAAAAGTATCAAAATGCGAACCTTGAACAATTGTATGAGCTCATGGTGATATTTTCATCCCAATATGTATTACCCTTCATAGTAATGTTTATTTACATTCCCAATAGTATAAAAAAGGAAAGGAAGTAAGGGGCCGTTCAAGTATTACGTCATCATCGATAAGGGGGGGGGGTTTCCGATTTGCTGACTTTTGTTGGGGAGGGGGGTTTGGATAATGCTTACGTCAGCAACCACCCGTTATGAAAATATGAGTTAGGATTCAGAGGGGCAGAGCTGATGACGAAATTTTGCTGACAAGGGGGGGGGGGTCAGCGTTTTGCTGACTTTTGCTGACAAGGTAGGGGAGGGAATCAAAAATGGCTAAAAATTTGCTTACGTAATACTTGAACGGCCCCTAAATGCCCAGCATTGTGAACGGAGGCTCTGTTTGTTTATTCCCGTCGCAGTGGAGGCTCTGTGTGTGTGTATATTGCATATTCCGTAAAAGGAAAGTGTTTCCCGTCACAGTGTGTATATATATTTTGTATACATTGTGTATTTAGACCATTCTCATATCTCTCGCACTTCAACATGCCAACTTGTTTTTCTCCTTACTTGCCTACAAGTCCTTCCCACACTTTTTTCGAAATCCCAGGTTGCATTCTCTGGCCCTTATGTGCCACTGGGCGCACGTGCAAGTTTTCTCACTAGTCATTGGATTCAGCTATCCATTTTACTCAAATGGCTTGTACGTTGCGTCGACTTGATAGCTGTCATCAAATAGAGAACGACGCGAGGGATTCGATACTTCCGAGCAAGGGGAGCCACCACTATGTAGTGCTCGTCCTCGTCCTTCGGACTACGAGGGGGTGGGGGGTACTGTAGTGCTCCCCGCACGATGGCGCTGGGGTATCTCCGCAGCGTGTATAATTATTATTATATTTTCTGCTGGTGGCAAAACAACAGAAATCGGGAGTCAAAGGCGTCTGTCTCTGTTTTTATGTCCCATTAACCGACGCACGTGTGTGTGTCTCTCCGTGCACGGGCCCCATTTTTCTCTAAAAGCATTCCCGTTTGTATTATGTAAATATTATCCGTTGTAAATAAAGTGCAAATATATAAATGAAATCATTTCATGGATCAACTAAAACTATAAATCTTTGCTAACTGTTTCCGACACAACTCTGTCTCTTTTGAGGTAACTGAAGTAAGATGCTTTGCATCAGTCCGGGTTTGTGAGTGGTCCTATCTACCTATCTATCAAAATGCGATAAAATACTCCAAATATTCAACTGAAATTTTTAATCATGTAAAGAGCTTTGTAATGCATCGTGTGAGTTTCTTGACGCAAATCAACTTGAAAAAAACTTCTCATGCGAATAATTTTTACATGGCCACAAGTGTTAGCGGTTCACCATAACGTATACAGAAAACGATGCTCATGAATAATTGCTATGGATTGCAAAACCTGCACATAATAACGATTGGTGTGAGAATTTAATTAAGGAACATGATCATCGCATATCTAACAACGCCCACGAACAAGTACGTTTTTTGATAGCAGATCAAAATAAAATTAATACTTCACGATAAAACATGGTGCAGTTTTATTTTTTCTGATTATCTTGTTCTGGATACAAAACGCTGAAGGTCACGTTGTAATTAAAAATAAATATACTTATAATATTTCTTATTTATTGTATTTTTTTCGTTCATTAGTAAAAAGAAAAAATATTCTTATTATTAATTTAAAATATTCCAAAAAACAAAAATAATGTCCCAATTCTCTCTTTATTTCATTAAGACTCACTTTCCCCTTAGGCAGTAGAATTTACTGTCTTTGCTCAAATTAAGACCATCACTGGAGTTGAAATAATCAAATTAATCGTAATCAATATTTATTTAGTAGATAATTTGAACGACGCTTGTAACATTATTCAACTTTATTCCGTACGAAAACAAAAAACAAAAAACTGTTGATGAAAGCTTTTAATTATTGTGTATTACTCATATTAAATTTACTGCAAATTTTTCTATTTTCATGTATGAAATAACTGATATTTTACGATTCTGCGATTTTTTTTTTTTACAGAATTTGGACACTAGTCTTGCAATGTTATTCATAACAGATCTATTCGTCTGTGGCGTGAATGTAAGTATATGTACAGGTTGTCCTAGTAATTCTGATTCTGTTTGGAAAGTAAATACTGGCGAAAAGAACGGGAAGTACTAGAAATGTACTGCTTCTAGTATTGTGCTTGGGAAAACAGTAAATTTTCAGTGAGACTGACATGCCCATTATTAAGCGGGTCGGGGAAGGGGTAACGGTTCCCCTGGCTTGGCTTTGGATGGTATACATATGTATACACACACATCTAGTACATGTTCTTTGCCTCCCCCTGGAAAAATTTGAAATGACCCCCCCCCCTCCCTCCCTGCAGAATGAATTCAAAACCCGGTTGTAATTTTTTGGAAAAGGTAGTGCTGTGATTTGGATAAAATATCCTTCGTTATTGCTATTATAAACTACGTTATTGCTGCAATGGTGGATGTTTTGAAAATATCGTATCTTAGTTTTCAATTCGATATCGATTTAAAATATCGTTCGATATTTTTGAAATATCTTGGGGTGCGGTAGTCCAGGTCGATAAGATACTCACCTAAAGTAACAAAGTATGATTAAGAGGTGTCGCGAGTTCGATACCCGGTTCGTCCTTGTCAGCAAACTTTCCTGGTACAGGGGTATAACAAAAAACGGCGACATGGCCGCAGAAAAAATTGCTACCCCAGGGAGTCCCCCCCATTTAGTGGTTAGCGCACCAATGTCTCGATGAGTATAAAAACAAGCCTGCCGTTCGGAATCGGCAATAAATTGTAGGTCCCAGTCTAATTAGCCCTCGTGTACAGAAAATGATCGATGTGAGACAAAAATGATCAAATGATCGAAATATCTTCCATTTTCAGCAACAAAATGGTGGAGTTTCAGTACAAAATTCGCAGATACAAGCTCGTGCAAACACCTCAGCCGGGCTGATTTGAATTCAGACAGAATATAGAAATTAGTTAAAAAGTTGGTTAACAGATGGCGCGGTGATTATCAAAATCAAAATGTGGTATTTTTGAAATCTCGTGAAACACGTTTTTTTACAGGTTCCCCCTGAATTTTGTTTCAAGTCTGAACTATATTATTGCTGAAATGGTGGATATTTTGAAAATATCGTATCTTAGTTTTCAATTCAGTTTCTTGCAGCGTCATCTGTTGTGGAAGTTGGTAACTGATTTTAAAAATTCCAACCCCGACTGGAAATTCAATATTTTCCCAAGCATGATTCAGCCAATTGTTATTTTCGCTCTATCACACTCATAATCTTTCTTTATTCATTTTTAAAATGTGCCTGTCAAATTTGGCACACCCAGTATTTCAATATTCTTTCAACTCCATCACAGGGTGTCCAACTTACGGGCCGCACGCTATTCAACATATTTACATTAGGTAAATGTTTTAATTGGACTTAATACCAAAAGTGTGTGTCAATATTACATTGTTACATTGTACAATTTTAATAACATAAAATCAGCATACGGATTTTTTCATAGGGGCCGTTCAAGTATTACGTCATCATCAATGGGGGGAAGGGGGTTTTGATTTGCAGACTTTTGATGACAAGGAGGGGAGTGGGGGGTTTGGATAATGCTTACGTCATCAACCAACCTTCATGAAAATATGAAATATTCTTATTGCCATCTTACTCGGTGAGCCAAAAACTAAAAAACCTTTCGATAGTTTGTGGGCACTTGAAGTAACATCCCCCCCCCCCCACTATTGATACAGATCCACTTTAGTGATCTCTAAATTTTTCACGGATCCAAGTGATCTGGAAATGTGTCCGGGCCTCTTAAGTTCTCTGGAACGTGCCACGCATCACTCAAGTGATCCGTAGTTATATGCCGCGGATTACTTAAATAATCTGAGAATATGCCGCGGGTAACTTGAGTGATGTAGAACCGCACTGCTACTTAAGTGCTGTAAAACTACGTCACATGTCACTCAAGGGATCTCTAAAATATGTCACGGATCACTTAAGTGTTGTGGAACTGTGTCGCGGGTCATTTAAGTGATCTGAAAATGTGTCATGGGCCTCTTAAATGTTCTGGAATTGTACCACGGGACACAAGAGATCCGTAAATGTGCCACTTAGTTCATTTTTACAAAATTTGGTTTGAGGAGGGCAGGCCGCATCAGATAACCCCCAAGGCCATATTTACTTTGCGGGCCAAGTGCCTTTATGCGATTTGTCATTATATGGCTTAGAAGGTGAGTCGCAATGAATTTATTAAAGATAAATTTTGAGTCCATATTGTTTTTTAAATTACATTGAAATTAACAGAAATTGATTATAATAACAATAAAGGTATGTTCTTCCGAAATTTCAATTAAAAAAAATAATTTTTTGATCGTGGGAGGGGACACGAGCCCCGTATACCCCCCCCCCCCCTTGTGTACGTGATCTGATTCCACCGATATGCGTTAGGATTCAGACTGGCAGAGCTGATGACAAAAATTTTGCTGACAGGGGGGGGGGGGTCAGAGATTTGCTTACTTTTGCTGACAAGTGGGGGGAGGGGGGTCCAAAAGGGCTAAAAATTTGCTTACGTAATACTTGAACGGCCCCTTATCTAATTCGACTTGGAATGGTAAGCTGAACTTTCAAGTAAACTACTGTTACGGATTTGTGTACAGCTCAGTTTCAAACTTGTCCCAAAAAACGAAAATTTCGGACACTACCAGAATGGAAGCTTTTCAGAATTGATTCACCATCATTTAAAAAGAAAAAAATCACAATTTTTGTTACAGGCATCAGTTTGTATTTTAGGAAATTACAAAATGTGTTCGTTCGTTTATGAAAGAAATTACATTTCAAAACATGATCTTATAATTTTAGAAAAAAGTGAACATAGTTTTCCTAAAAAGTTATACATATAATAAATGTATAACACTTTATATATAAAAATCTGGACTTTTTCTGAAATTTCTAATGAGTCTCACATTAAATTGCAGTCATTATATGCCATCATATAATAATGTCTCATTATAGTTAAACAACTCTTATAAGCTATTCATAAATCAAAACTTCATAACTACGGTATACTTGAATGTATAGTGGTGTATTAATTATCATATAAGATAATGCAAATAGATAACTTTTCACATTCAATCACCATGTATCTTGAATGAGTTTTTATTTTATTGTTATAATTAAATGGATTCTCAGTGAATTGGAAGTAAAGATCTTTACAAATGTTCACGGAAAACTAATAAAATCGGAGCAGTTTATAAATTCTAATAAAAGCTAGCTGAGATATAAGGGCGAAAAATTGGACTTCCTATTCGTAAAAGCGATTAGAATTTGCATTCGAGAGCTCAACAAAGCCAAGTCGAGAAGCTGTTTTGTTTAAATTTACATAATGTATTCACTGTCGGGTAAATCCTTGCGTCAAAGGTATCGAGTGGATATGTTCGTAAAATACACAAATTTCCAGAAAAAAAGGTATATATGTCTTCGAACGAAGAAAAGTACGGGGGGGAATTTTTCTCTGCGAGCTTCACCGAAAATAAATATTTGATTTTATTATTTGAAAAGAAAACATGAAGCTTCCGAAGTGAAAATCAAACATTCGAATAGAAAATTTTCAAGGTAATATTCAGCGATTTAAATATATAATGATGAAGGCTGGAAAAGTATTTGAAGTCAAATTCGAACTCATACAATCGAGAAAAATTCTAAAATACAACATTTCTATATAATTTTGGGTACGTTTCGATTGGCAAGTGTAACTGACGGGCCGAGCGTTTGTGTCTTGATTAATATATATATACAGTCAAACCTCATTAATGAGTCACTCTTGGGAGAACAAAAATATGACTTGATATGCGGAGTGACTCATTAAACGGAGTAAGCCATAGCTGTGCCATTTCCTGCCTCAGGATAATAGGAACTTCCAAAAACTGATCCGGTAACCGGAGTGACGTGTTAACCGGGTGACGCACCGACGAGGTTTGACTGTATATAGCGTTTGAGATTCTCTTAATATACACTTTGTACATTATATAACATTTTGTGTTAACTGCCTGCATCGACCGGATTCCACTCGCCTAAGAAAATGACTCCTTTCTCTGTGACCGTCGTCTGTGATCCAGTGATGGTAACCTCTTCCAGCGCAATTTCCCTCAAAAAATTCCCTTTGACTATAAATTTTTCCCAAGCACTCAGATAAATGCGCTGCCATCTAGCGGGAAAAATACACAATCAAGTATTTTACAATAGAAAAGTATTGCACTGCATTAATTTCTTTATTTTTTGCAAAAATTATTTTTTATGATGAACTCTCAAAATTTTCCACAAATGCTAAGAAATTTCCCACTTGGGAAAACTTTTAGCCAATTTTTCCCACGAATATGGGAAATTTCCCACGAGTTACCATCACTGCTGTGGCCTCTCCTCTTAGAATGTCCTCTTTTCTTCTCTCCGGAGAAGATGCTAGTGCTCCGGAATAGGTCCCCATATCTCACACCAAGCATTGAAATATCCAAAGGAGAAAAACTTAGAGGGGGTTTACATTAAGCAAATGACGGACCCTAATGCTATCACACGACAAAAAAAAAATTATTGTCAACATTAAATATATATCTATATATGGGATGCTGCACTTCAGGGAACACACTGTATTTACATGAGTTGCTTAGAGCTTGAATGCCGAAACGAGCCCAAAACATAAAATCGCTTTTCTTGAAAAATATAAACTCGTGTTGAACACGCGGTCGAATCAGGACCGGACTTCGGCAGGTGCGAAGGGTGCGGCTGCACCGGGCCGCTAAATTTTTAGGGCCTCAAAAGGGGATCAAAATGTTTTGATTACATTTTGACTTCAACTTCTCAGCAAAGAAATAGCTTAAAATTCAATCCAAGATAGATTGATAACTGATCACGCCCAGAGCTGTTGTGCAAGGCAACTTCCTCTCTTCACCACCTAGAAGGTTAGTCAAAGATAGAGAACCACTAAGGTTGAGGGCCTGGGTAGATAATCGGTCTTCTAGCCCTAAGAGCCCCAAATCTTCATGTGCCTGGGGGCGCACTTGCAATTTTTTCACTGGGAAGCGGACACTTTTGTCCATATTTATTGCCAAATGTCATTTTTGTATGACTACGAAGGAGTTTTACAGTCGTTCTCGGACACTGGAAAATCCCTGTTCAGAGGGGCCGCAATTTTTTTTTTTGCCCCCGGCCGCAAAATACTTAAGCCCGTCCCTGGGTCGAATTAATGGTTTGGGCACAAAGTGTTGCGAGAAAGGTGTTTGAAAGACATAAAAATTTTACCGTTGGTTCTAAAATTATAACGAAAATGGCCGAAAGGAAATTCAGATACGATAGTTTTAATGAATTCATAACTGTGGGATAATAACAAATTGATTTTATATAACACTCCTGCAAAAAATCTATTTATTAGTGAAATTTGTTCTGGTTTCTATTTTACCGAAAGAAATTTACCCAAAAATTATATTTGAAAAACATTAGAAGAGATATTTTTAACTGAAATTTCGGTTTTCACAACTTCTAGTGTGATAAGTAAAACAGGATTAAAATATTGGCAAAAATCATGGAAACTATGGATCAATCCCTAACTAGTAGTCAGGGAGTTTAACTGTGACAGTGCAGGTCTGAGTTCGAATCCCTGTTCGGGCATGGATGTCTACTAACACTAACAAATTCCCTGGACAGATCGTAATGATCTCTTGGGAATACGTGATGATCACTGTTAAAAGAAAAGAAAGAAAATTAATCAACGATGTCTCTACGAATTTTTCTCCAAATAATACTGGGGCGGAAAATAATGTTTAGATCAATGGATTCCCAATGTGGGTGTTAACGCCCCCTGTTTCAGGGGGGGGGGCGGTAGAAGATACAGGTGTAACATAGGATCCTATGGGTTAGATTGCGTTGGGGGGGGGGGGCGATGGCACAAAAAAAGGTTGGGAAACTATGATTTAGATATAATAAGGAAAAGGTCAAATGTGATTAATAACATTTCATTTAGGTTATGGAGGCGCAGGAAATTTTTAATTCTACTGACGAATAAATTATCTTCTCTCAATTCACTTCTATTCGCTGGTCATTTCTCATTTATTTTAATTTCAGAAGAAACCATAGAAGCTCTATTGTCGAATCTCCCACTATCACTAGTTTATTGTCTAATATCAAACAATATCTTTGTCATTTTTAATCGCGTCCTCTTATATAGGCCGCAGGGCCAACAATATTGCATAAATAAATAAATTTTCGTCTTTTTCTGGACATTCTTAGCCCCTTCGCTCCAGAGGTGCACATATGTATACCTACTTTTTAAAAGTTTTAAATTATTAGTTTTTCAAGTTAAGACCTGAGGTACATATATGTGTACTTGCTACTGCCAAAGCCCGAATTTGGTCAGCATTGGTAAATTTCCTTGTAAATTTACCCAGCCAATACCCGAATTTCGAGATTTGCCCTGCCGGTTCACGAAGTGGCTGGAATCATTTACTTTTTTATCAGTCTTTGGCCGGGGCCCCCGCCAATGTCTGATAACAATAGAGATGATTCCGGATCATCTGTTGATCATCATCAAGTTGGCGTATTTTTTCGTGATAATTATGCCCACGTTAGCTGTAGAAACCCATCTAACTGCAGTCACGCGATGCGGTAATATTTTTTTTCTTCAAAATTTGACAGAAAAAACCGTATGTCTATATTATTACAATAGATGGATTTTTTTCTTGAATTTCTCTCGTCACATGAAGCTGATAACATGAACAACATAAACATAGCACGGCAGCTACTACATATAACCATGTATCACACTTTGGCGATGGAAAAAAAACGAATTCGGTGCCTACCGGCCCGTCTTATATCAGCACATTTAACTTTGGCGGGGATCACTGGCCACTTCTGGAATTGGCGGGCCAGAGCCCAAACCATTTTTGATAATCAGACTTTGGTCGTACACCAAATGGCCGCACTTCTATCTTTGGTAGTAACATGCCTAACTGAAATGGCTTTAATAAAGATATCGACCCCCGCAAATTAATATTTTTTTTCTCTTTTTAATGGTCATTTTGTTGTACAAACAAAAAACACAAATCAAAGAATTGTTTAATACAGTCGAATCCAGTTATAACGAACTCCAAGAGACTGGAGAAATCGCTTCGTTATAACGAAATTTTGTTATAAAGAAATTCCAGGTTTTAGCATTGCTCTCATGTAAATTTATCTGGGAGGGTTATAAAAGCGTCCGCTAAAACGAGATTTTCGCTGTAACAATATTCATTAAAACGGGATTCCATTGTAGTCAGTTTTGGCTTAGGTCACCGAAATATCTTTTACACGTGTATTAAAATTTTTGCGATGAGTTTACTCAACTGACTCCACGATGGCTTAGAAAATAGTTGTTGGTATAAACTATTTTGAACTCGATATATTTCAAACAGTGTTTTTTTCCTTATACTAACAAACTTTTATGTAATACTATTTTATATATTCCATGTATCGTGATGTATGAAGATGATACGTATACATCATGATAGAAAATGAGGTCGATTCGAAATGCTGCTGCAAGTCCCTCCTTTACGCGATGCCATTCAGGAAGACATTCACAAAATGTATCACGGAAAACGATTCTTTTCTCTAAAATATTCACGTATAGCGCCATTTATAGCACGCTGCATCTCGAGATGAGACTCAGCATATATATATATATATATAGATGAATAAAATCTGGTACACACGTGCGTATACAGAATATTTAGTTCCGTGGTTTAAACCCTGAAACTTATTTATATCCAAAGTAATACCCATTTAAAGCGTATTTTTGAATTTATATGGGTAATACGTTATTTTTATAAGAATTCACGTCGGGGGGGGGGGGGAAAGAAAATAAAAAATTACTAGCGTTTTTACCGTTATATCGAAACTCTCATAACGCCTGGCAAAATTTATAAACTCAATTACTCTGAATACACGGGGTACGGAAATTTATCCACGTCTAATTTTACCTCGCCATGATCCATTTGACTTGATTTCAAAAAACAAATCCCATTATATTACGTTCTTTGAAACCAGATTAGAGTTCATTCCTTTGAACAGCGTTTGGTTTTCTCCTTGAATCAAATCAAACTAATGTTATGCTAACTCTCCTGATACTGATACTAAACCACGCATACACCTCATCCACATTCCTCTGTGGAACTTACTAACTGTCCTAATACTACAAATCGAATAGCATTCTTCTCTGGTGAGGTGGAAATGCTATGAGCTGGACCTTTTATAGATAAATAGTATCCCGAACTCTATTTCCTCACAGTTATTTCTCTTCAAAGTGTTCCTTAGTGTTACTTTGTCTCTCGTAATAGTAGGTAGAAATGATAATGATTCCTTTTAGTTCTTTTGGTGAATTAAATTGCAAAACCATTCCAAGTTTATGAGCTGGATGCTATCGGAATAATCCTGAAGTAAAAGTGATCGTAAAGACTTTTGCCTCGCCTAACCAAATACATTGATTTAAAATATACAAATTATATTATATTATTAATTACATTAAATATAATAAATTTTGAAATTCAAAACAGTATATGCAAAGGGTTGGAGAGAGAAACGAAGAGTGTAAATTATTTTTCATTTTATGAATTTTTTGTCACTTTCTGAATGTTTTTTTTTTATTTGAAAACAATACAGGGTGTTTCAAAAAGTTAGACCAAATATTAAACAGGTAGTAGAATACCCATTTCAGTACAAGAATTTTAATCAAGAGACATGATTTTTTGCTGTGAGGTCAGAAATTAAACTGGCTAGAGGTGTGCAACAAGCACCCATTTGCAGGGCTCCCACTCGTCCTACTTTTCAGTAAAATGTCCTACTTGCTCGGTTTCGTCCTACTTTTTACCACAAATCCTATCAATAAAATTTATGTAATTGATTTTAATTGAGCAGGGAATCCTTGATATATTGCCACATATTACAAATGTTGGAGATTACAATTAATGATTCTGCCAAAGCAGAAATTGTATCGCTTTAAAGGTTATTTGGGGACGGGGTGTATGTGGACCATTTGATTTATTAGTTTTTCATTTGCTTAGTTTGAGGGTTCAATAAGTATAGTGGTCATTAAAAACTTCTGCTGGTTTAAAAAAATAATAATTTTGTATTTATTACTCTTCATGGTCTTGGACAGTAACTAGCATTCATCATTCAAAATTATGGTGCAAATAGGTGAAACAACAGTTTGCATTACAAAGCAGTTTAATACATAGGCCTATTCTAAGTTTGGTGATTCTGATGCTACCCAATAGCATTCAGTTGTCTTCTGTATTTTTAAGGCATGAATAGGCATAAACAATATTTACCAGAGTTGGCAAGATTTTGGATAGTACGGTAAAATATAAAATCGTACTGTCCAAAACTGTCCTAATCTGTCCAAAACCTCATATTTGTAACTAAGTGAAAAACTTTGCAATTTGATGAAGAGGTAACTTCTATAATCAAATAATAAACTTTATATTATATAAATTATATTATAATATTAAAATTACATTAAATATAAAATTTTGAAATTCAAAACAGTATGTGCAAAGGGTTATATGACTGATATCAGGTTATCAAACAATTGAAACTGAACTGTCTTGAGGTTAGATATTATATTTATGAAAACATGAAAGATACAAGAATGGGATAAAAAGTTGTTGCATGGAAATCAGAAAAAAGCAATAGATATGACTACAGAATGAAATTAAACTTACGTAATAATCGAGCACTAATAATCAAGCGCAGCTGCACCTTTTAACATTCGATATAACACATCACTAATTTAGCTGCGCTATCTGTGCTAAAATGATTTCTAAGATAACAAAATTTGAAAATATTCTTTCAATTGATGCATAACTTACAAATACAAATACAAATACAACGCCACAACAGGCAAAATGCCCAACGAGGTGGCTGATAAAAAGATGCCCATAAAAATATGGATGTCATATGTTTCAAAAATACAGCAACCCCATTAAAAATGCAATTAACAACAAATTATAAACAATATATACACATGATAAAATATTATACAATGCCCATAAAGAATACTTATGGTTGTCTTATTGTAAGAATGGATAGCTTCTCGATTTACCCCAACATGTTTATCGTATTTCTTTTTAAACGTGTCAATTGTGTTACAATTTACTACCTCCGGGGGTAAGTTATTCCATTTATTAACAACCCTATTAGAGAAAAATTCCCTGCGACACCATAACCTTGCATTGTCCCTCACCAATCGATACTGGTGTCCCCTTGTAAAAGCAGTCGATTGGCGGTGTACTAAAAGTTCATGGTCCATCCTATCCATCCCATTGAAAATTTTGAACACTTCGATCATATCTCCTCGACACCTACGTTCATCCAATGTAAACATATTCAAAAAATGAAGTCTCTCTTCATAACTCAAGCCCTGTGTGCCAATAAGGACACGCGTAGCTCTTCTCTGCACCCCTTCAATCAAGTCTATGTCCCTCTGTAGGTATGGTCTCCAAAACCTTACAGCATACTCCAGTCCAGGACGAACTAAGCCTCGAAAAAGCGGAAGAATGACTTTAGGAGAACGCGAAGAGACCTTTTTGAAAATGAGACCAAGCATTCTATTCGATTTTTTGACAACCGCTGAACAATGTTCAGAAAACTTAAGTCGCTCGTCAATGAGAATTCCCAAATCGGTGACTCTAGTTGCATCCGGGATAGTGACACCATTCAACTCGTAAGAGAACCGTGGGTTGTTCGAACCAAAATGAGCGACCATGCACTTATCTAGGCTAAACGTCATGCTCCATTCATTTGCCCATGCTGCAATCTTGTTTAAGTTGGTCTGGAGCAACTCCCTATCGCTTTCATTTCCGATTACCCCCATTAGCTTCACATCATCTGCGAATTTGCTAGTAATTCCATCGATACCCTGATCGAGTTTGTCGATAAAAAGTGAAAAAAGTATGGGGCCAAGGACACTTCCCTGAGGAACTCCACTTGTGACGTCTGTCCAACCAGAGAATTCCCCGTTCACCATAACTCGTTGCGACCTATCTCTTAACCACGATTCTATCCAATTCAGCAAGTTGCCCCCTATTCCAATCTCGTGTAAACGCTTCAAGAGTTTGCCATGTTGGACCCGATCGAATGCCTTCTGGAAATCAAGGTAAACAACGTCGACATTTTTGCTCTTACCCAAAGCCTTAGTCACGTAATCATAGAAGCAAAGGAGGTTAGTTACACATGACTTCCCCTTCCTGAACCCATGCTGATTATCCGACAATACATTATTCTCGTCTATCCACTTCACAAACTGCCTTTTGATGATAATTTCCAAAATTTTCGAGAGGGAGCTCGTCAAACTCACTGGACGATAATTAGACACCACTTCTCTACTACCCTTCTTAAATATCGGAACAACGTTAGCCAGTTTCCAATCTCTCGGGACGATACCCTCAGCAACACTACTCCTGAATATCTGTGCGACTGGCCCCCATTGGGCGACATGAAAATAAAAAAAACAATGTGTTAAAGATAAGCCTTCTTCCAGTGTTTTTCGTATTGAATGATAGAATTGTAATTGTATGAATTGTACAATTGCATTGTATTGATAGTATTGAATGATAGAATTGTAAATATAGCTTGAATTTATTCGGTAAAATATTAGCTCCTATCCTCATAACCGCAGCAATTTAAATTTAAAAAAAACTTTGGGTCTTGAAGTCTTTTATCATCATATAGGCGTAATCAGTGTTTGTGAAATTGTGTTTTGTTAGTCATGAGTAGGTGCTACATAGTGGCCTCATTCTCTTCAGATATATTTTCGTTTATTTATAATTAGTTTTTAAAAATTGAGAATGTAAAATAGAAAGATCTATTTAAAATTTAAAAAAAAGTTTGAAAAGTCAAAACAGAACAATTTGCATCAAATAAACACTACATCATTGATATATATTCACATCATTATATTGCTATCTAATAAAAAATAATATTTATGTTGAGTTTCACAATAATGCAATGATTATAACTGTGACTATGCGTATTTGGTACCTTCAATATAATATATTTTTTAAAGAAAAGTGTTTGGAGAGATTCGGCAGGGTTTTGGACAATCACTGTACTTAATACAGTACCTGCTTCATAATCATACATGAAAAATAAGATGTGGAGAAGAAATAACATTTATGACAAACTAAAAAACTGAAAACAGTGTTTATATTTAAACAGTTATATACGTGATATTAATTTACTATCAGATTTCCAACTTAAAACCATCAATTTGGTGAAAGTTTACTTAGGAAAAAAACCAAATGACACCTTTTTGAAATATTTTTGATTTAGTTTTATTTTCTGCTAGTATTTTTTGTAATATGTTAGTATCATGAAAAAAAACAAAAAATCCAAAAGGTTTCCACATAACATTTTGAAACTTGGAGGTTTTAGACAGTTTCAGACACTTTCGGACAGTTTCAGACACTTTTGGACAGTTTCAGACACTTTTGGACAGTTTTGGACAGTTTATCCCGCGTGTCCTGTCCAAAACCAGTTTCGGACGTCCAAAACCCCAACCCTGTATTAAAGCAGTGGTTCTTAACCTTTTTTGACTTGCAGGAAGCCCTTTTTAGTGAAAAAAAATTCTATGGGGGAGCCCCGTAGGTCAATGTGTTAATTATTAATCAAAGTTACTGATTTATTTTTACTGTTTAAAAATATTTGTAAACATTATTTTTTTTTTTTTAATTTTTTTTTCACTTTTGTCGAGCTGCCGCGAAGCCCCTGGAGAGTGCACAAGGAGCCCCAAGGGCTCCACGGAGCACCGGTTGAGAACCACGATATTGAAAGCTTATTAATTGTAATCCATTCTGTTGCTGTTTGGATGAGCCTACGGAACTCTCATTATCGAACTGGTCTGCATGAACGCCTCCCTAGAAAATTTGTCTTTTTTACTAAAAAAAAGAATCAAAGCAGCTCGTGAAAGAATTCTGCATTGAGCTGAATAGACTTTAATGGAATTAAAGTTTGAACTTTAAAAAACACTTCAACCAGCTTTTTAAACTCGAAGAATGCAGTGATTGGATTGTACGTGGCAGCACAACACTATACAGAAACAAACTTCACGTCAGGTTCACAACACGTATACGCACTTTCCAGCTTGTACGAATTCATTAGAAGTTTCGCAGAGGAATATGTACGATGTGTATATGTGGTTTAGTGGTAGGATTGGATTTAGATCGAGAAAAATGTTGCACTGAAGGACAAAAAAGTAGTTTTCAGTATGATCGGATATTTTTCTGCTCTCATTTCTGGGTGTCGCTCACAAGGCAAAGGGTCCCAAGGTGTCGTCCTCAAAAAACTATGAAAAATTAAAATGAATTTATTCTACCCAGAAATACATAAAAACCAAAAAATTAACGGCGGAATGCAATTATTAAAGATGCAAAAAAAAAATTTTGCAACGATTGGCTACTCATCGCATCTCGCGCTTCTTAGCGGTATCTATGAAAAAAAAATTCATAAATTTAAAAATCTAGCTCTCATTTTTTTTCTCTCTTCCCCCCCCCCCCCTTTTATCTTTTTCCTTCAGCTTTTTTCTGCCAGAGACACTAGTTATTTACTATTTTTTCGCTTCCTATGTCTGTACTGTACCTGATGGCACGGAGGGTGGTATATCCAGCGGCTTTACCTGATAGCATGTTAGCATGTTGTTTGAATGACACCACTCTAAAACTCTAGAGTTGCAGCACTTTTAAATTGTCTCTTGTTGTTGGAGATTGAAAATCTCTCCCTCTCTCATTCCCTCCCTTACTCCTTCCCTTTCTCTCTCTCTCTCCCTCCCTCCCGTTGGTAAACTTGATAAATGTCTTTAAAGTAATAACTTTAACCGGCAAATATGCGTAGTACCCAAGCATTGTTGGTAAATTTGATAAATTTCTTTAATTTAATCGATTTTACCAGCGATTATGCATAACATCCAAGCGTCATTAGTAAATTTGTTAAACTTCCCCCAATATAATCACTTTTGCCGGGTATTATGCATAGCACCCAAGCCCCGTTTGTAATTGTAATGAATACTAAAATAATTGTCACTTTTACCGGCAGTTATGCATAACACCCAAGCGGCGCGTCGTTAGTAAACATGATAAATCGTACTATATGATATATACTACACATGATAATTCATGCATGCATTGTATCATCATATCGGGGTACGACCGTAAATCAACGGACACTTGGTTATTACGCATTATCTCCGGGAAAAAGTGATATTCTTTTCGTAGGTATTTATCCGATTTACCAACGACGCTTGGATAATATTCACCGTTAAAAGTGGGATATAAATTTATCACATCAAACATATTAAGATGATTGGTGACCAGGCATAATAACCGGTCATTATGTACAATTTACCGATTTATCACATTTACCGTAACAGTTCCACTCAAAGGCCAAAAATCTATAGAATAAAATATGAATTTTTCTCAAAGTATAAGAAAATGCCGAGAAAATTTCGTAAATTCAAATGATATTTCTCCCTCATTATTCTATATAAAAAGCGAGGCGTATATATTTTCGCAATTCAAAAACTGAAGAAATTCGTGGGCGACTAAAATTATTTTCTCAGGGTCTAGAGGAGAATGTTTTTCCCACCCGTATTTTAACAGATACTAAAATAGTCACAACCAGTTGAACATGATATTTGATACCGGTTCAGTAATTTCCAATAGAAAATTTCGCAAATAATATTTTCTTCCCACTTTCTTTGGAGTCACGAGGCAGAACTAAACTATTAACATCATACACACACACGTATCATTCCATATATATTTCATCTATTTTCTCCATTATTCAAAATAAGCTAGCTATACATATTTCGCAAAATCTTACAATTCTTATACATAGTACTTTTTCCTTAGAGCTTGAAACTTAAAAAATTGCCTAAGCATTTCCTCCTGCACACAACAAAAGTTTCACATTAATATTATTTTGAATAGCAGGTAAATATTAGTATATAATTCATTTTTGATAGCCACATTGCAAAAGCGGTTGCTTCAGCAAGTTCAGCTTGAATACTGATATTTTTGTATACTTCTTCTTCAAGTTATTACGATGCTGTGGAAATAGTTAATAAGATTTAGTACAGCCGAGTTCGGTTGTGACATACCCCCCCCCCCCCACCTAAGTGATTCGAGAAGTGTATGTAATAACCGACGTGCATGTTATAAGCGAGGTCTTGAAATTAGATTACGTAGCAATAGAATATATGCATTATTGAGATTCTCGTGGACAAAAGAAAGCTTATGCAGCACATAATTGAAATGTAATATAGAAGTGTTTCTTAACCTTTTTTAGCTCATGGCCCCCTATGGATCAGATTTTTTCTCGTGGCCCCCCTGTCCTATCCGCCCCCCCCCCCCACATCCCCCTCATCCAAGAGAGATACTTTCTATTTTTTTATTATGAATGAAATTTTAATAAATCAGATCAATCTCTGGAATCCTGGCTAGGCAAGGATTCAAACGGTGGATTATCATTTCTCTCGGGAGTCAAATTATATTGTAAAAAACGGTCTGGGTAAAATACGGCACGATCCAACGAACATGCACGATAAAACGACCCTCCCAACATAACCGTTGCTCTTGGCGGTCCTCCATACTAAGCTGCAAGTAACAGCTTACATATGAAGATCATAGTACCAGATCCCATATAGTGCAGTCCCCCTCCCTCCATTATAGACATGAAAACCCGGGTCATGCCCACATAGACCCAAGGGTTAAGATGCCCCTGGTTCTATGGACGAATCTGATGAATTCTGAAAATAGTAATATTTTTCAACCATGTTTCATTTTTAAAGCTTTTCTCTTCAGAGTTCTCTATGACTTCCTTCACCGCCTGTCGTGGATCACCTTTCTTCTGATTTTCTCTCGTGGCCCCCCTAGAATATCCCAGGACCGCAAGGGGGCCATATGGCCCAGGTTGAGAACCACTGTAATATAGCATGCATATAGTTTTTCATGGATATCTGAAAGGTTTTAAAATTTTATTAGAAAACACAAGATATACGACAACATGCAGCCATATTTGGAAATGTTAATAAGTTTTTTGAGTTTATGCTGACGATTTTCTTTTGAAGTTGACAGTATTGTACAATTTAAAAATTCTGGAAAAAACTCCACTATATTTTAGTTAGGGTTTTTTTTGCAGTATCCGAAATACGACAGAGACTGGGTGTCTCGCGGTTTCTCCAGTTTCTCCAGTATCCGAAATATTTTCTTGGTTAAGACTATTCTTTTGATATGTTAATAAGTATACTTAACTGTATTAATGGACGAATGAAAATTAGTAACATTGTAACAGCTCTTGGGGAGTCTGTTATCTGGGAGCATTAACATTTTATACCAGAAAAAGAGGGTGGTTACATCTAAGGTGGCTGCGAGTGGAGTTATTCAGATACTCGGTAAGTCACACAACTCATCTATTCCTGTGGCATTAAGACGATTTGATTCTTTGTCAAGGTCTGTTACAAATTATGCTGCGCCAATCTGGTCACTGAATCACTGGTTGCACATTGAAAAAGTGCAAGATTTGTTTCTCCGTAAATTATTCGCAACGTCCAGATATTGCCCCGGCTTTATTCTCAGACTTACCAGACGTCCAATATCGATTTCTCTTCCAAAAAATGTAGGTGCATAAATGGTAAATGAATTGGAATCGTTGAGAGGGTAAATCGTACTCAACTCCAATGCTTTCGATATTTCTCTTGAAATATCAAGTAAGTGTCAAAGAGCTTGTAAAACGAATTCAGAAACTAATGAAAGTTTGACCACGTCCGTGATACGTAAGTGGATTTCTCACCGAAAGTATCACGAAAAAATAGAAGATTTTGATGAAATAAGAATTCCACCCTGAAGTTCTTGGTGGCACCAAACTCCTTTAAAGGTCACCTTACTGCAACTTTCTCTAGAATTTCCAGTTGAAATTAGTTCGCTGCAGCCTCAACAGTAAATGTTCCGGGATCACGGAAGGTCTGAACGAAAGATTTCTGTTTAAAAAAATAACCTTCATAAACTAACCACTGGAGGGCTTTAACACACATTCTTTCAAGAATTTGTAACATTTAATAATATTAAAGAATGTGTAATTTCATAACTATCGTATATATGGTGTCGCAGGGAGTTTTTCTCTAATAGAGTTGTTAATAAATGAACAGCTTATTCCCGGCGGTAGTAAATTCTATTACAATTGGCACGTTTAAAAAGAAATACAATAAGCATGTTGGGGTAAATCGGGAAGCCACACATACTTATATCATGTATATATGCTGTTTCTGGTTTTTGCAATTGCCCTTTTATTAGGGTTGTTGTAATTTTGAAGTTTTAGCTACTTGACATCCATATTTGTTATGGGCAACTTTTTCTCAGCCACCACGTTGGGCATTTTGCGTGTTGTGGTGTTGTATTTGTATAATAACCGATGTCCGAATGTAATAATCACTGATAAACCAACAAAGTGTGTGATTGAAAATTCGGAAATATTCTGCGGATAATTTTTTTTCAATTAAAAATTTCATTTATATTTTTTTTATTAAAAATATAAAAATTATATTTAATTAATTATAATTATTTAGTACTATCTTTTATTATTTAACTAAATTTTTTTTTGGCTGTACCGAAATTTGTGTTTTTCCCCTTCAGGTGTATTGTCTTTTATGCGTTGTCTCTCAGTACCAGGAGTACTTGGCCGGAAGAGGCCGGCCAGAAGATTGTCTCAGGATAGAGGTAAAAATCAAATTGTATGTAATGTATACGTCTGAGTGCTTACGAACATGAGCAAGCCGAAAAATCTTGCGCGACCTTCGCCAATTTTAGATTTTTATGCACAGAGTGATTATAGAATTAAATTCCCCCCATACTCTGAGTAGTTTTTCCTCAAAACCTGCTTATCCGAATACACCGCCGAATTTTTAGGATATCTTAATTAGACCATGTGGGAGAGATATTTATGAAATAACAAAACAAAAAAAAATTCAATTTTCGACCACCAGGCGAAAAAGTGGTGCTTTTTTTATTAAATTTTATTTCTTCCCTGGACCATATAGCGTATATACTATATAGTCCATGTGCGATGTAATAAGTCCTCCAGAAAGGGCGCTACATAGGTCTGAGTAGTTTCAATATAGCACCCGTCGGTATACTGACACTGACACTACTATGTATCGCCCGTTCATTGAGATATGTGTGTGTGTGTATATATATATATATATATATATATATATATATGGTTTCTATGTGTTTGACGCTCCTACTTACTTTTTTTTATGACGTGTAAACGGCACATTCCGGTATATTCCCGTAATTTTTTAACCACCTTCTTTCGCAAAAATGTCCCGTTTTTCAATGAAAGCTCATTTTAATTCTCAATCCTTGCTGAAAATCGGGGATGAAAAATTTGCATTATTATAAATTATATTATGTAGATTATACTGTTATATGGCGATAAATATAAATCACTCATATTTGTCGTACTCACTTATTTTTTATTTTGGGAAATAAATTTTAATTCATCGCAAACTTATATACTGTAGCATTATTTTTTCCCCGCCAAGGGTTATTTATGCTGAAAAATTGGCCGACGATTGATATAAAATTTTTGGCGAGAATAGACCAACAATTGGTAGCATTTTTGGTGAAAAATTGCTGAAAATTGGTAAAATTTTTGGCGAGAGTCGGCTGACAATTGGTAACATTTATGGCGGAAATTGGCTGACAATTTGTAATATTTCTGGTGAGAATTGACTAACAGTTGGTAACACTTTTTGTGAGAATTGGCAGCGTCTTAAATTTATTTCAGTCCAATTCCCTGTATTTTTCTCCTTAAAAAATGGTCGCTTTAATATTTTAATGAAATAAAAACTGAATGCATTGCACTTAATAGCGTCTGACATCGCAATTTCCATACTTGAAAGGTCTTGAAATGTTAACCATGGTTATATAACGACAAAATCTTCATATTATAACTGACTTTGACTGTATCTGAATATGAAATGTTTTCTCCAAATTCTTCGAGAACTTGGTTTCACATATTTGGTTTACACTTGAATAGATCTTATGGGGGCAAAAAAACAATATAAGGAACCGTTCCATCTTATTTGTTTAGGCGTCTGCAGAACCACGAGCTCTCAAGTTCCATTGGCCGTCGTTCCAAGTGCTGAGCAACGGACCCGTCCAGGATGTCGAGGAGACGCAATCCACAAGCAATTTCCTGTCCGTGCCGGAGGACCATCAAAAGAACGGTTGCCGCAGGTTCGCTCAAACGAAAACGTCTTGTTCGTCCAATAAGAACAAAGCAAACAACACCGTAACATTCCTGATCGTCGACAAAAATAAAGAAAATTCGTCCATCATAGGTATGCAACAACCTAATGCTATATTTGTCTGTTGTGTGCTCGTTTCAATGAAAACCGAACCACGAATAAAAATCCACCCGAATCCAATAGGGCAGGGGACCTTTCCTTCAGCCCCGACCAAAATCAACTACAGTCAAACCTCGTTAATGAGTCACTCTTGGGAGAACAAAAATGTGACTAAGTAAGCGGAGTGACTCATTAAACGGAGTAAGCCATAACTGTGCCAATTCCTGCCTGAGGACAATTGGGACTTCTAAAAAGTGACCCGGTAAGGGGAGTGACGTGTGAACCGGGTGACGCACTAACGAGGTTTGACTGTACTTCAAGCGGTGGGTATATTTAGTAAATATTCATAAACAGCAAATGTGTTTGGTTTTCGAGTACTGAAGACAGTCAGCGGTGTCTTGACGGGTGGACCAACGGTACTTGAGATAGGGCTCAGAGTTAAATAAGTACCGTCAAATCTCTTAAAAACGTGCACTAATGGTGAAATTATCTCAAAATAATTATCTTAATTAAATGATAATTATCTTAATTAAATGATAATTATCTTAATTAAATGATAATTATCTTAGTTAAATTTTCAGTTATTTCTCTTCAATTTTCAACTATCCTTTCTATTACTTATTATTTTTTTACATTATTCCTCCCAATATTTTTCAATTACTCCTCCAAATAATTTTCAATTACTCCTCCAAATAATTTTCAATTACTCCTCCCAATAATTTTCAATTACTCCTCCCAATAATTTTCAATTACTTCTCTCTCAGTTTTCAACTATCTCTTCCATTATATTTTACATTATTCCTCTTACAATTTTCAGTTATTCCTCTCCCCTCTCTCTCTCATTAATTTCCATTTGCCCCTCTCATTAATTTTCAATTATCTATCTTAATAATTTTGACTTTTCCTTCCGAGTTCACCTCAGCATAATATCCAGAAAATAAAATGTTTCCTTGATATATATATATATATATATATCTTGGGCTGAGGGAAAGCCATCTATCTCTTAAAACCGTCCCACCTGGGGGCCAATTCCTGAAGTTAAGAGAGGCTACTAACGTCTTTACTTCAGTGTCTCACGCCATAGTGCGTGAAATAAGGAAGGCAGGGTCGTGTCTCCAGTGGTGTAGATGGTAGCATGCTTGCGCCCGGTATGCAAGAGGGCCTGGGTTCGAGTCCCGGCGGAGACAAGATGACTTTTCTTTCCGAGTTCATCTCAGCATAATATCCAGAAAATAAAATGTTTCCCTGATTTCTGTCATTGTTTTTAATTTATTCTGGGAATAATTTTCATTAATTTCATTAATTCTGGAAATAATTTTCATTAATTCTGGAAATAATTTTCATTAATTCTGGAAATAATTTTCCTTAATTCTGGAATGAATTACATTTATTCGGGGAAAGATTACATTTATTCTGAAAATATTTACATTTCTTCTTGGATTAGGGGCCGTTCAAGTATTACGTATGAGTGAGGGGGTTTCCGATTTGCTGACTTTTGATGACAAGTGGGGAGGGGGGGTTTGGATAATGCTTACGTCAGCAACCACCCTTTATGAAAATATGAGTTAGGATTCAGAGGGGCAGAGCTGATGATGAATTTTTTCTGCCAGGGGGGGGGGGGGGGGGGTCAGCGTTTTGCTGACTTTGCTGACAAGGGGGGGGGTCAAAAATGGCTAAAAATTTGCTTACGTAATACTTGAACGGCCCCTTACGCATGCCTTCATTAATTTAAAATTCTCTCTTTTCAATTATGAACTTTTATGAGTAATGAGTCACAGACCAGGCTGCTGAAATCGACGATTTGTACGGCCCGTCTCAGACGCTCCTGCGTCGAGACCCTGTTCTAGACTCTACCACAAATCTAGGCTGGGAGAGATATCGACAACGAGATAAGTCCGGTGGCAGAGTTCTGGCGTCCATTCATTGCATCAAGTCCCATAAATTAAGAAACCCCCCTCCACGATAAGGAATGACCATTTCTTCCACTCGAGTCAAAACTTTAATCAATATTGATATGATTCTGATATTTTTAATCATTTTTTTCACGATGGATTCATCTTAATGGAAGTATGGTTCGACGCACATTCTCGCGTTATTTCTTGATAATAGTATCATGGGGATGGATAAACGCGGATTCTCAAAAACAGAAAGATTTTCTATCTTTTTTTGTTTTGCAGATACCTACACATACTTGTGATGTTGATGCCAACGGATCATGGAAAGCTTGAATTACGCTCGGGAAATAAGCCAAGATATTTTATAAGCTCCATAAACATTGATTCTGTACGATGTTGTTTTTCCAGGTTGCTGCTCTTATCGGGAATCTGTATCAAATATATATATGTAGTATATCAAGCTATTATATCCGCGCTACGTAAGGGCATTTTTTTTTTTTTTATCGATGTGTTTGTTATCTGCTGCAAACATAAAGATTATTGGATTAAGATGAATAAAAGTAAGAGAAGATCTGTTATAGTTGCGTTAGTTTTGATATTCCCCAGAGCCTCCGGAAGCAGTATGTTGCCATGCAGATGCGCATATTGCAAACTAGACTCGTCAGGATTTAGCTTTGATGCGAAACTATCCTTGTGATGACGACGAGATAAATACTGCATCTTCATAAATCGTAATCGAGTGGATAACATATTTTGACTGATACTGTGTGACTAAGAATGAACTCATGACATGAATGACATTCTCAATGACTAATCTAATTTAGAATTTTCATGCATATGATTTGCTTGCCTTTTTCTATTCAATAATTGGTAGTATACAAAAAATTTCGGTTGCAAAAATTATGTTTTAAATGGAGGGGGTGGGGGAAGGTTTATTCATACAGGGTCGTTATGATTAATTCAATTTTACGCAAAAAAAAAAGTTCAAAATAGTTCAAAAACTTACCACCAGCGAGGAATGGTGCTGTATACAATGGTTAGAACGAAATAAGACCCCTGCGACTTCTGGCTACGGGGGTTACCTCAAAGCCACTGTTTATATGGTGATAACATAAACAATTTAGCGAAATTGGAAAATGTGATACATCGACATGTCCGTAACATTCCTCCTGATATGCTAAGGGCCACTGTTGAGAACGCAGTAATGCGATTTAACTTGTTTTCAGAAAATGGTGGACGCCACATTGAACATGCTTTGTGACACGTTTTGGAAACGATTAAAATCATTTTAAACCTCCCATATCTTCAGGTCTTATTTGGTTTAACAATATTGCATAGAGGCCGCTGTGGTGGTCGAGAGGTCATAGTGATGGACTCGCAGTTTTGGGACATTCTTTTTTTTTTTGCGGAACATTGAATTCCATGACCTTCTGTAAACTATCACCAAGTTTGATAATATTTTTTCCAGGTTTTTTTTTCGGGGGGGGGGGGGGGTTCCAGTAGTTGTTCGAGGGGTTTTGGGGTTCTAACACCCCCCCCCCCCCCGAGAGCCAAGATTATAGTGTTATTTTGCAAAAAAAACGTGAAACTCCCCCCCCCCCTTAGAAGGGAAGAAAATCTGTAACCCCCTCGAGAAAATTCTGCGTATGCCTATGACCACTAGTCAAGCAAGTGGGAAATTCGGTCAACGTAACTAGTGGTTAAATATTTTTCCTCTGAAGACGACACCCATTGGTGTCGAAATGCATCAGGATTTTTGTATTTTCATGTATTTGCCTTATTCGTTGGTGTCTTCTTAATATTCGTGGGCAAAGTTGATCAACTCTTCAAAATTAGTTTCGTTTGTCAAATTACTACAAAGACGATCCTCTTTTTCCCATTAATGGCATTCTTGATTGATTCGCTGTATAAAAAAATACAAAACCTTGAAATTCAAGAAAATTTTCGCATAATCTCCGCATTACAAGGGTTATCAGCATGAACACAAAATCCTAAACCGCAGGGTCAATAGTTAATAGGACTCTGATTTGCATATTTCCAGATCATAAAAATGACCTAATGTGATCACACTGTGGTTCACAAAACGACAAAATAGATAAAGAGTAATTTATTCACACAGAGGTGTTACAACCTTGTCGAGCGCCGGAAGAAGAAGCCATCAATTCTTTTCTTTCTCCACGGACGCGCGTGCTTTCTCGTGACGATCGCAGCGCCACAGTACCCCCCCCCCCTCCAGTGCGGATCGCACGAACTAATTATTGACAACAAAAGAAAGAAAAATATATATATACACATATAAGGACGGGATTATGAATGCACTTATACAATGAGACGATTCGGGGGACGACTTACTCTGCCGTAACGGGTCACAATGGGTTCACTGTTTGTACTGTCACTGTTAGTGGCAATGTGCGCTGGTTTCACTCGTGCAATGTTCACACATACGTTTCTTCCTTTGCATTTGATGGTGATAGTGTTATTGCGCCTTGCGACCACTTCATAGGGGCCATCATATGGGCACTGCAATGGCTTCTTGACAGCGTCATTGCGAAGGAAAACATGAGTGGAATGATCAAGTTCTTTATGGATGAATGTTTTGGATTTATTATGGTGAGACGCTGGGACAGGTCGAATTTTCGAAAAGTGTTGTCGTAATTCAGTGAGCAACTGTTTCTCATTGACGTCTGTGGTGGAAGCTGAGAAGAACTCGCCAGGGAGTTTGATAGGTTCACCATATACCAGTTCAGATGTGGAGCATTCCAGTTCCGGCTTGTATGCCGCGCTTAGTCCTAGAAGGACGATTGGCAATACTGCCACCCAATCTGTTGATGAATGGCACTTGATCGCTGCTTTAAGGACGCGATGCCACTATAATAACGACGCTGCCGAAACACGGGAAGAACCACTCTTTTTGTGCTAGGTGCATTTTCTTTAATTAATGTATATTTGTTAATTATGTACACGTATTATATTACATCGTATGTATAATTTTGTTAGCCAGCTCTTCACATGAGCTGCTTACATCCTCTCGTTTGTACCTTCCCTCCTAGAATGTCCCTCTTTTTTTTGTCACCTCTCTTTGTCCACCTTTCTCTCTCCTCCGTCCCTCGGCTCCTGGTATGCAGCTGTCCAGTCCCCCGATCTGACCCTTGACCCTTCCCACGCTTTCGTCGTGGAGGGTCATCACGGATCTCACACGCCCGAACACAAGTAAAAACTCTGCCTTCATGGTTGAGTTTTTCTTTCTTCTCCTTGCGCTGTTGTTAGCACCGTAGTATGCAACGGACTTGCCATGACTCGGACCCTCGGACACTCTTTGTTTATGCTGGCATACGTATTTCTCACGTCGAGATGGTGTAGAGAGAGAGAAAGAGTCCTGGTGATTATGCTTCTTCACCCCCTTTTATGACGGGATAGCCTTCTCATTAACGGACTCTCCTCGTTTTCTCTTTCTTCCAATGCAACAGTTTCCCAACCAGCTGGGAGAATGGGTGTTTCTTTTCCTTTTTTTTTTTCTCGCACACACATAACACTGGACCCTTTTCTTGCAGTAATAACAGAGCGAAGTGAACAGTTTCCCTCACCCCAAGAAAGCTGGATACTGCATATACCAAATAATAATACTAATAAAAGAAACATTTACTGTATTCTAATGATCTACTTATAATTTATATGAAAAAAATTATCATAACTAGACTTATTTACAAAAAAAAGATTTACTCTTTTACAATTTAATCCCAATTTTCTCTACTTAACCTCGATAGAGCATCGGCTCCCAAATGTTGCGCTCCTGCCTTGTGAGTGATCTTTAAATTCCATCTTTGCAGGGCTAAGGACCACCGTAACAATTTTGGACTTTTCGGAGTCGTTTCGGTTAAGTATTTCAAAGGATTGTGATCCGTTATAATCTCCACGTTCAGGCCATGGATCCATTTTTCAAACTTTCTCAACCCAAATAATACGGCCCAAGCTTCTTTCTCTATACTGGCCCATCTCTTTTGGGTGTTGTTCAGCTTCTGGCTCGCGAAAGCGATAGGCTGGTATCTGCCTTCAACCCCTTGAGTTAAGCAACAACCTACTGCTAAGTCAGATGCATCAGTGTGTAACTGAAACGGCAGTTCTAAATTTGGCGTTGCCAGCCTGGTCACGTTGCACAGGCGTTCTTTAAGTTTCTCGAAAGCCGCATCTGCCTTTTCATCCCACGGGATGGGATTTGAAATATTGGATTTTGTCAGATTTGTCAGGGGAATCGATAACTCTGCAAAATTTTGTATGTAATTTCTATAGAACCCCATAAGCCCAAGCACTGATCTAACGTCCTTCTTAGTGACTGGCTTCTTTAGTTCTCTTATAGCAGCAATTTTCTCTTCATCTGGAGCGTGATTCCCCCCACCTATCTTATGTCCCAAGTATTTCAGTTCCTTCTGAGCAAACTTACATTTATCTAATTTAACTGTGAAACCTGATTTCTTTAATTCTTGGAAAACTGAAATGAGGTGGTGTTTATGTTCTTCCCAGCTGTTAGAAAAAATTATGATATCGTCTATATATGCTTGTGCATACTCTTGGTGGTTTCTCAGAACGTTATTCATTTCCCTTTGAAATGTCCCTGCCGCACCGGATAATCCGAATGGCATTGTTTTCCATTGATATGTGCCGTTATGAGTGGCAAAGGAAGTCAAATGTTTACTGCCCTCATACATCTTAATTTGCCAATAACCACGCAACATATCTAAACTTGTTAACCAGTTTGCCGCTCCAGCCGTATATAGCAATTCTTGTGCATCCTTCATTGGGTAATTAGGCATTCGTGTAATTGCGTTTAGCGCCCTGAAATCAACGCATAACCTTACTGATGAATCCTTTTTAGCCACACAAACGACCGGATGTGCTATTTCGGCTGTGGATGGTTCAATCAAATTCAATTCTAATAATTCCTGGACTTGTCGGTTTACCTCATCTCTATATACCATGGGAATACTGTAACAATGGGGTTTCTTTTGAACCGCCCCTTCTACTAACTCTATTCGGTGTTCTCCTACCTTGGCAAGTTTTACTGGACCTTGAAACAACTCTTTAAATTCTATTAGTAATTCTTTCAATTCCCGTTTTTCCCTCGGTCCCAAATTAGAATTTTTTAAATCACATATTTTTTTCTCTACTACAGCTTCCTCCCCATTTACCGGTGTGAATTCTACCTGTCCGAAATCCTCCTCCCCCTCGAAAATTACATTCACTGCGTTTGCCCTAATTACATATTTCCGAATTTTGTTCTGATGCACATGTTTGCGACTACCGTCTTCTAGTTCAACTATGAATGAATGTTGGTTCTTTTGTTCCACAATTGTACCTGGCCCTTGCCATCGTGAGTATAACTTATTAGTGGAATCGGGAATCAACAGTATAACCGTATCTCCCACACTAAAAGTTCTATCTGTTGACCTCAAGTTGTAATATTTACCCATACGTTCCTGCATCACCTCCGAAGTTAGCTTAGCTAAATCTGCTGCATTTTGTAGTCGGTCCTTGAGTTTCTGTAGGTATAGCGAAGTGGGCATAGTGTTCAGTTGAGCGTTGTGATATTTTTCGGTCCAGGAAGATTTCAAAATCGATAACGGACCTTCTGGGGGTCTACCATACAGTAGCTGAAACGGTGCCACCCCCGTTGTACTATTAGGTACTTCTCTATAAGCCCATAAAATGTAGGGTACGTGCTCATGCCATTTCCTACCCATTTCTCTTATGGTATGATGCAACATACGCTTCAACGTTTGATTAAATCGTTCCACCAATCCATTGGATTGTGGATACTGAGGGGTCGAAAATCTTGGACTTACACCAAGTGCTTTTTCGAACTCTTTGGTCAAAGACGAATTGAAATTCGTTCCATTATCCGACGCTATCACATTGGGTATCCCAGTTCTAGAAAAGATTTGCAACAACGCCTCACAAGTACTTTTTGCCGATAAACTACCTAGTGGAATGGCTTCTGCCCAACGTGTATGCTGGTCCACTAAACATAAAATATACTTATGTCCCTTCGAACTCGGTGGATCTATGGGACCAATTATATCCACATTTACCACTTGGAATGGCAGATCAGGTCTTGCCACTGGGGTAATAGGTGCTCTATCTTTAACCTTTTCTCTTCTCGTTAGCTGGCATGCATTACACGATTCGCAGAATCTTTTGACCTCTGTTGACAAACCATCCCAAAAAAATGAATATTTGATTCTTTGGCTTGTTTTTCGTGCCCCATTGTGTCCTCCGAACACTGAAGAATGGGCTAAATTGATAACTTCTTCGCGCTTACACTTAGGCACTACTAGCTGCCCAACAGCTTCTCCTAAAATATTATACTTGTGAAATAATAAACCATCTACCACATAGTAGCCCGATTTCTTATTTCTTGCCGCTTCCCAAAATTTCACTAAATCTGGGCAATCCTGTTGCTTTTTTGCGAACCTTTCGGAATTTGATATAGTGTTCTCCGAATCCTGAGGGAAATTACTGATATCCGCCTCTTCAATGACACACAACCCTAACAAATTTGAATCCTTTTCCTCTCCGGCTGTTATTCGTTCTTCGCTGGTATCTCCTAAGGTCGGATAATCCACATTTTGTCCCTTCAGTTCTTTTAGTGTATTGGGGTGTATGATCATTTCCTCAATCAACTCCGGGGCTACAGCACACAATGTTTCTTGGTGTAACACATTAGTGTTCATCCCTGAAGCAATAGCTACTGGCAATTGTACCAACGGAACCTGAACAGCATTTCCGAAAGCACCTTCAAGATAAATGGTTGCCGCCCCCTCTAAAGTTATCCCGGGAACCACATCAGCCCTCACGACAGTCATTTCGCTTCCGGAATCAACTAACGCCTGTACCAGTTTCCCGTTAATGCTCAAAGCACACCTTTCGAGTTCATTAAACTGGCTATTACAGCTCCTTAGATACCTTTCCCCGGACACTCTGGCTAAAACTGCCCCCTCCGGAACCTTACCTTTCCCCGATAAGGCTTGGTGCACCCCTGTTTTTCCTGATCTCGGATGTCCTCCACTTCCCCCTTGTCCCTTCAACTGTGGGCAAGCCTTTTTGAAGTGTCCCTTCAATCCGCAGGAAAAACAGCTCCTGTCACCCCTTACCTGTGAAGCTTGGTTCCAAATTTGGGAGTTTTCTATGATATGAGGGTCTCTCCCTTTTTCCTCATACCTATCCATTCCTCCATAGTGCCTAGGTTTCTCTTTATTGAATCCAGAAACCAAAAATGATTTGTTCTTAGCCAAGAAGTACTTGTCGCACTCCTGGGCTATTCCAATGGGTTCCAACCATTTCTCTTTGCTCGTATTCAACTGGATATGTGCGCCAGTCTCCCGATCTAGGGTGTTGATCAGAGCATCGACAACGATCAATTTATTAACCTTTTCAATCGTGTCGGCCCCCCTAAGTTTACAGTAATGTTCCCACCCTGTGATCAACCTGGATGCGAACTGTACGTGGTTTTCCTCTTGATACCGTTTGGATTTCCTGAAATTTTCCAAGCATGCCTGCGCAGACGGCTCATATTCCCTGAGAATCAACATCTTCACATCTTCGTAAGAGACTATCGATTCCTCTGACAAATGAGTCAAAATATTTGCCGCTTTACTGCCCAGCAATGTTATCAAAATTTCGGCTTTCAACGGCTCTGGCACATTTTTTGTTCTAAAAGCTCTCTCCAAGCTGAAGAAGAACAAATTCCAGCCTTCGGACTTCCGCGGTACCTCCACCGTCAACGCCCGAATACTTTTCAGATATGTTTCAACGGAACCGCTTTCTTCCGTCCTATGAGATCCATAGCCTGATCTGATTTTTTCTAGCTCCACCTCATTAGCGAGTCTCAGTTTTTCTAACTCAAGTTGTTGTGATCGCTTTTCTTCTTGTTTTCTTTCCTCAACTATAGCTTTTAACCGTTCCTCTACTGCTTCTTCCTCAAAATTTTTACTTTTAAGTATTAACTTTCTGAGTTCAAATACTATGGCATTACCGGGATCTTCACCCAATTCTTCGGCAAGTACCCTTAAATCACATTTTTTTGCTTTCATTAGAAATGACATGATGAAATACTATTAATGTTAATTATACTCTATCAAAAATATTTTAAAATTAACCAAACAACTTGAATTTATCTCATCAGATCCAGCAATCTTAAGGTTTCAGATAAACATGCCACTCACCCCTTATTTCCAGGATCTCCATACAGCCTTGTTGTTCCAATGCGCCAGTCCCTTGTTGAAAACTCTTTCGCACTATTTCACGTCAGTTCGTCCTTTCGGTGTTCCGTCGATTCCTCCGTGCTGATTCTACTACTGCTGACATCGTCACTCCTCTATCCAAGACAATGGATTCTATCATCACACACGCGCTGCCACCAATATAATAACGACGCTGCCGAAACACGGGAAGAACCACTCTTTTTGTGCTAGGTGCATTTTCTTTAATTAATGTATATTTGTTAATTATGTACACGTATTATATTACATCGTATGTATAATTTTGTTAGCCAGCTCTTCACATGAGCTGCTTACATCCTCTCGTTTGTACCTTCCCTCCTAGAATGTCCCTCTTTTTTTTGTCACCTCTCTTTGTCCACCTTTCTCTCTCCTCCGTCCCTCGGCTCCTGGTATGCAGCTGTCCAGTCCCCCGATCTGACCCTTGACCCTTCCCACGCTTTCGTCGTGGAGGGTCATCACGGATCTCACAGCCACCTTTCAACGGCACCATTCGCTTCCGGATGGTATGGAGTGGTACGATTTTGTTTGATCCCCAGTAGTTTGCCGAGAGATCGGAATAGATCACTCTGAAATTGTCGTCCTTGATCAGTAACGATCACTTCTGGTACTCCAAACCGTGCAACCCAAGTATGTATGAAAGCCTTAGCAACAGTCTCAGCAGTAATATCTGCTATAGGAATGGCTTCGGGCCATCTTGAAAAGCGATCTACGCAAGTGAGGCAGTAGCGATAACCTTCTGATAATGGAAGCGGGCCCACTATGTCGATGTGCACGTGACTAAATCGTCGAGATGGAGATACGAACTGTCCAATATGAGGGCTGGTATGACGATGAATTTTTGACCTCTGACAGGCGATGCACGCTTGAGCCCAATTTCGGATGTCTTTCTTCATGTTCGGCCATACATATCTGTCGATGATCATTTTAACAGTGGATTTAACACCCGGATGCGCAGGTTGATGAATAATTTTGAACACTTCCCAACGGTATTGTTTAGGGATATAAGGCCGTGGTTTAGATGTCGAGGTATCGAAAAAAAGTTGTGTTTTTCCAGATGGGGAAGAGAGCTGTTGAAGAGCGAGTGAAGATGGTATATTTCCGTCAAGCAACTGCTTCAGTTCAAGGTCATTCTTCTGTGCTTCAGCGATGAGGTCGTAATTCATGGAAGAAGGAAAAAGTAGGTCAACTCCTGCTCGCGAGAGAGCATCCGCTACCACATTGCTTTTTCCCTCGATATGACGAATACCAGTTGTAAACTGAGAAATTAGATTTAATTGATTAATTTGTCGAGGAGAAAGCTTGTCGGCTTTTTGATTGAAAACGAACACTAACGGCCTATGATCTGTGAAAACCGTGAAAGGTTTACCTTCCAGTAAATATCGGAAGTGAATGATCGATGCAAAAATTGCCAAAAGTTCGCGGTCATAAGCACTGTATCGCTTTTCAGTATCACTCAGTTTGCGGGAAAAAAACCCGAGCGGCTGCCAGCTATCATTGACTCGTTGTTGTACCACTGAGCCGATAGCTATGTTGCTGGCATCTGTCACGAGTGCAATTGGGGAATAGGGCCTCGGATGTGTCAAAAGAACTGCTTCTCTAACAGCGAGTTTTGTGTCATCGAAAGCTTTAATGAGCTCTGGTGTCCAGGTAATAAGTGTTTTGTCATGACGTGTACAATTTCGAAGTACTAGATGCAGTGGCAATTGTATCGCAGCCGCTTTCGGTAAAAAGCGACGGTAAAAATTAACCATACCGACAAATCGGCGAAGTTCTGCCTTGTTTTTGGGTCTTGGGTAAGAGTCAATGGTATCGACTTTGGCTGGTAGCGGTTTAATGCCCTGAGAGTTGACTAAATGTCCTAGAAACTTGATTGAGCTGCATGCGAACACGCATTTGTCGATATTTATTTTTAATCCGTGTGTACACAGACGTTTCAAGACCTCACGCACATGACCGACGTGCTCTTCAAGGTTTGAAGATGCAATTAACACGTCGTCTAGATAAGGGAAACAGAATGGAAGTCCTCGCAATATTTCGTCTATATAGCGCTGAAACGTTTGCGCAGCGTTTCGCAACCCGAAACTGAGGACGTTAAATTCAAAGAGTCCGAAAGGGGTGACAATAGCAGTTTTTGGTACATCGGAAGCAGACAATTGTATTTGATGATAAGCGCGTTTCAAGTCTATGGTAGAGAAGATGCATTTACCGTGCAGATCCATAGTGAAATCCATAATATTCCGAATGCTATATCTGTCAGGAACCGTCTTCGCGTTGAGAGCTCTATAATCGCCACAGCATCTCCACGAACCGTCGGATTTTTTCACCATGTGGAGGGGACTGGACCACTGACTATTTGAAGGGCGACATATACCCATGGTAATCATTTTATCGAACTCAGCTTTGGCAGCTCGCAGCATCTCCGGGCCTAATCGACGGGCTCTCGCGTAAACCGGTACTCCTGTAGTTTCGATGTGATGCACCGTTTCGTGTGTTGCTTGCACTGGACTTGATGTTTCTTCCATGAGCTCTTTATATTCTTGTAATAGATTGTGGAAAATCTCATGTCCACATGTCACAGTTACTGCAGGGGAAACAGTTGGAGAAACAGTTGTTCCGGTTGTAGACCGTTCACCCCCGTTGTTGACCAAAACTCGGTTTCCCAAATCCACCGTGAGTCGGAATCTTTTCAGAAAATCGGCGCCGATTATTGGTCGGGATACATCAGCAATGGTAAACACCCATGAAAAAGTTTTTGCTAATCCGAGACTTAGTTTTATCATTTTCTTTCCGTATGTTTTTATTGTAGAACCGTTTGCCGCGGTAAGCGTGAGTAGTGACTGTGGTTTATTTCTATCAGCTGCCGAAGGGGGTATTACGGAAATATCCGCACCAGTGTCGATGAGAAACGAAAGCTTGCTTAGTGGGTCTGCGATGAAAAGGCGACTGCTGAATGAAACCGACTCCCTCGTCGCCATTAGTTGTCGGTTTGGACGTTTCCCGAATAGAAACTACATGGTTGCACACACTTACGGGCGTTGGGTCCGAATTCACGGTGATACCAGCAGAGATCGTTTCGAAACCTCATGGATTTTGCACCTTCGTGGTGGTTTCGATTGGGAGGACGTTGAGGGTTTCCACGTTGTTCTCGAGATCGACGTAGCGCGTCAACTTGCAATGTCAATGTCTCTATTTTTTCAGTCAGCTGCTGCACGTCAAGTTGTTGTGGGTGATCGAGATTTGGTGAAATATTCTGTACTTCTGCTTTGCCGCTGACGCTGATGATCTTGTCTGCCATCTCCGATAACTTTTCCAATGTTTCTGAACTTGTGGAGAGGATTGCTTGAACTTGATATGGTAACCGTTGTATCCATAGACTTCGAAGTATTTCATCGCTGAGACGGCCACTGGACAGATCCCGCATTTCTCGGAGTAATGCCGAAGGTCGACGATCGCCCAGCTCGACTTCATACATCAAACGTTGTAAGCGTCGCTCATCTGGTTCAGCAAATTCAGCTTGGAGGCGTCTTTTTAGTGCGTCGTACATGTTTGCCGCCGGTGGATTCATGATGAGGTCACTCACATGTGCCAAAACACTCGTATCCATGGCTGCAACGGCTGTGTGGTATTTAGTGGCATCGGAGGTAATTCCACTCGCCAGGAACTGAGAATCCAATTGCTTGAACCATAGATGAGGTTGTTTGGCCCAAAACGGTGGGGCTTTGACAGCGACTCGGAACATTGCAGGTGGTTGTTCTGATGAATTGGGCATCGTTGGTTGCTCCGATGGATTGGACATCGTTATCGTTGGATGCCGGGTCACCAAACTGTGGTTCACAAAACGACAAAATAGATAAAGAGTAATTTATTCACACAGAGGTGTTACAACCTTGTCGAGCGCCGGAAGAAGAAGCCATCAATTCTTTTCTTTCTCCACGGACGCGCGCGCTTTCTCGTGACGATCGCAGCGCCACAACACTTTGAATCTTCAGATAAACAATATGGTTGAAAGAGGTCTACAGGGTGTTCTGTTAATGGACCGACAAACTTAGAGGGTTGTTGTTACTAGGCATCAAGTGGAACGAAAATTGCAATGGGACATGGTGTCGCAAACCACGTTGAGAGGCTGAAAATCGCGAAAAACGCACGCAGGCTCTCAGTCAAGAGGAGACGAAAGGTGGATGTCAGTTGATCGCTGAATGCATTTGTGAGTTCACTCACCATATCTGACGTAAGCAGCGTCGCGAAACGCATGCGCTGGGGTAGGATCACGCGCTGCAGACTGTGAATATTATGACTTTTGTATAGTAGATCTTTCTCTATTATAACTGTGTATTCGTGCCAAATTTCCTTAAAATCTGTCCATTAGTTTGTCAGAAAATCGACGTAATGTGCTAATTCACTTAATTTTGCACACAAGTGTATTATACCATGCTTTAAAATGCTAAAATGTTCAGAAATTGCCTAAAAAAAGCTATGATGATGGGGGGTCACACGGACCCCCTCTCCGTCTTTCTATAGTCCCACGACCCGTCTATCTAGTTTTTATGCTGAAGTAAATAAAAACAACGTGGCATTAAAATATACGGCATATCTCCATCTATTCTTTCAGGATTTTTTCGAAAAATCGGACCAAGATAGAATTGTAAATTCAAACAGCAGTTATAGGATCCCATGAATAAGAGATCAGACTTTCAAATTTTCAAAATGTGGATGCAGTTGTCTTTACAGAACAACATTCGCTCAGGACATAATCCAGAAACATACGTGGTTTCAGGACAATAGTTCCCGGAATGCGCCCGTTACTAGCCCACTCGTACGAGAAAAGACTTGGGGATTTGCACGTGCTTCTTTCGGATACGAAAATCGAGCATTGCATGTGTAGGAGTACGTGTATACTTCACAGGAATTTGTTTTCCCGGATTCTACTTTACTTATGCAAAAAAAAAAAAATTCACTGCAACATTGATTTGAGTTGCTTTGTGTTATTTTCGGAAAATTTAATGATATATTTTTTTAATATCTAAAAGGGATAATATGTAATTCTTTTTTCCTTTTGAATCGAATTCCGCTACAACGAATTCTTTTAACGAATATTAAAATCCGTAAAATTGAAAATTCCGTTGTAACGAAGTGATTTCTTTGGTCTCTTAGAGTTCGATATAAAGGGTACTGTACTTACAAAACCCATCGAATATCGTTGAAAGTCAATATCGCCTAATTGAAACCAAAACAAGAATTCCGAAAAGTGTTTTCGGGACAGCAGCAAATTCACTGCAAAAAAAAGAACATTTCAATGTCCCGGAAAACCGGGACATATGGTTAGCTCATGTGGAAGGGGAGTGGTCGCCGATAAAGTTTTTGGTCGATAGAGTGTGTCGCGCTTCAAAGTCTTTGGGAACCAACTGCTTTACAACATCCAGTTTG
This sequence comes from Pholcus phalangioides, assembly GCF_987345545.1. Lineage (NCBI taxonomy): Eukaryota > Metazoa > Arthropoda > Arachnida > Araneae > Pholcidae > Pholcus > Pholcus phalangioides. Next base: position 49,505,908 of record NW_028301596.1, on the reverse strand, counting down.
GAGCATTTCTACACCATTTTACGACATGCTTTCCACATTGAAAACAAAAATGTTCCGAGCACAAATCAAAAATCAATACCAACAGTACTTTGTAAATCACTTTGTACTGTAACAACATTATGTTACAAAAATGTGTTAAATGTCCAAAAGACATTATTCATAAGAATGGTTTGTCGACATGAGGATATTTTTCTTTGTTTGCTTTGATTTACAAATTGTTTTTCATCGATTCATAGGCATGTTTAGTATGGACACTCGTAATAAGTCTGTAAATGTTCTGGGAACGTCAAGTATACAGGGTGTCCTGTACGTGCTAGTGTAAGTGTAATGAGTCCTTTATCTCATCAACCGGCCATCGTAGAGATATTATTCCAATTCAAAAGATGCTCAAAAGGTGATCAAAAATTACTCTTTACCAGTTTTGAGAGTGAAAATACAGTGTGTCACAAAATGAAGAATCTAAATTTTTTACGGTTCCATTGTCCTATAACATCGAAATAGAAAGTTGTAGCCTTGTCTCTCCTGAGGCGAATTCCCTCATTTTTAACTGCAATATTCGCGGAGATATTGGAATTCAAAAATATGAGAAACGTTGGGAAAAACAACTTTTTTTCTTCACATTTTTCAATTATAAACTATTTCCGCAAATACTGCAGTTAAAAACAGGGCGTGCAAGAGTGCTTCCGTTGCTTCTTGCGACAGAGCCTGGGTGTCTCGCGGTTTCTACAGTTCCAGTTAAAAACATGGGATCTCTTTCGCTCGACTCAGAAAAAACAGGGCTAAAGCTTTCTAATTGGAAGTTAGAGCACAGGAAAACCGTATAAAAATTTATTTTTTTTTATTTTGTAACAAACTGTATTTTCACTCTCGAAACTGGTACAGGATAATTTCTGAGCATTTTTTGCATTAGAATCACACCTATACGACGGACGGTTGATGAGATAAAGGCCACATTGGCACTTACAGGACACCCTGTATAGAGGAAACATACGCAACGCCATAGAATTCTACACGTGCGTAATGAAAAACGTATTTTTTAAACAATTTTGTAACCAATTGCGTAAAACTTTCCCTTTTCTTTAAAAGTAATGAATTTTTTGGATGCTCTAAAAAGAAATATTTTTATTCTCGAACAACAAAAACATTTTGACTAGTTGATAAAAAAAATTTTAGACCGGGATTGCACTATACAAGTTTGATAAAAGATCTTTTACAAAACTTAAAAAAACCAACCAATAACCCTACTAGTTACACTCGCTCGAATGTAATCGATACGATTATTGTGTATTAATTAATATTATATTAAGTAATTTAAGCGATTATTTTTCTAGTTCTAAAAGACATTTTATCAAACTTTTATAGCGCGATTCCGGCCTTAAAAAATATTTTCCTGAGATTTTATTATTTTATAAACTATTTCACAACATTTCCTGGACTCAATAACTATTTTTTAAAGAATTGTAGGCAATGCCAAAATTTAAGAAAATAATAATTTGAGAAAATTAATTTCAAATTTTTATAATACAACCTCTGACAATAAAGTTCAGTGAATGAAGTCAGAACGGCCGATCTGGCAACACTGGCGAAGCAAAACGCTGCACGTCGTGCGTAGCGGCAGGTGTTGACCATCTGCCGCCACCGTTGTTCAGTTGAGCGTCGTTTGTGTTCCGTGAAAGACTTGTTTTACTAAGTGCTTGTTTAGTGCGTTGGTTCTTAACTGAGAACAGGAAAATGAACGAAAAAAGATCAATTTAAAGTACCTGAGGGAACGACGATGAATGCTGCAAGGTACATTGAAATTTTGACCCGTTTCATGAAACGTCTACGCAGGGCACGACCTCAGTACGCGCAACAAGGTTCATGGTTTCTTGTTCACGACAATGCTCGCCCTCACACAGCCAATATCGTCAAACAGTTCCTGGCAATAAAGTGGGGGGGGGGGGAGGGGTGCAAATTGAACATCCACCATACTCGCCAGATCTCAATCCTCCTGACTTCTTCCTATTCCCACGACTCAAACTCGCTTTGAAAGGAAAGAGATTTGACGATATTCCTGACATCCAACGAAACTTGACGAGGCTTTTGAACTCCATCCCAAAAGAAGACTTCTTGCAAAGTTTCCAGGACACGTATAGGAGATCTCAGCGGTGCATAGTAATGGGAGGTTACTATTTCGAAGGACAGTAAGGTAACTTTCGTTAACATTTCATCTACGTTAATGTTACAGGACTATTCACCGAACTTTATTGTCAGAGGTTGTAGAAAGCAGTTGTTATATGCGAAAACGTAATTTAACTAAGTGCGATAGGATTAATCAAATAAGGTTTTAATGGCTATGTAACTGTTTGGGGAATAAAATTATATACAGGTTGTCCCGTAAGTGCTAATGCGGCCTTTATCACATCAACCGTCCGTCGTAGAGGCATGGTTTCAATTTAGAAATGCTCAAAAAAGCGTTCAAAACCACCCTATACCAGTTCAGAGAACGAAAATACAGTGTGTTTGTCACAAAATAAAAACAATATAAATTTATATATACGGTCCCCCAGTCCTCTAACTTCCAATTAGAAAGCTGTTGCTCTGTCTCTCCTGATGCCAACAAAAAATTACAAGTTTCCAAGTGCGGTGTTCACTGAGATATTCGAATCCAAAAATCGGAGAAAAGTTGGGAAAGCATAAATGAGAGAAAAAGAAACTTTGTCTGTTTTTGCTGTTCTTTCATAACTTTCTTCCGATTTTAGAATACAAATATCTCTTAGTGAATATTCCACTTGGAAACATGGAAGTTTTTTTTTTGTTGGCCTCAGGAGACACAGGGTAACAACTTTCTCATTGGATCATCTGATCACTTTGGTCGCACCTTCCATTTTCCTTTCATTTTTGTCGCACCAATTTCTGCACGCGAGGGCTAATTAGACCGGGACCTACAATTTATTGCCGATTCCGAATGGCAGGCTCGTTTTTTCTATACTCATAGAGAGGTTGGTGCGCTAACCCCTCGGTGTGGGACTCCCTGTGGTAGGAATTTTTTACTGAGGTCAGGTCGCCGTTTCTGTTGTATCCCTGCGTCAGGAAAGTTTCTGACAAGGACGAACCGGGTATCGAACTCGCGACACCTCCAATCATCCTTTGGTACTTCAGGCGAGTATCTTATCGACCTGGGCTACCGCGCGCCCCTTTCTCATTGGAAGTCAGAGGACGGGGGGACCTTATAAGAAGTTAGATTTTTTATTTTATGACACACTGTATTTTCGCTTTCAAAACTGGTAAAGGGTAATTTTTGAACGCCTTTCGAGCAATTTCTAAACAGGAATCATACCTCTAAGGCGTTCTCTCTATGAGATAAAGCCTACAGTAGCACTTACAGGACACCCTGTATAACAATTCATGTCCATTCATCATTTCAATACGTACGTTAAAAATTGATATTAAGATGACAGAAAATAGCCGAGGAAAAACGATTCCATTCATATTCAATAGCGAAACGCTTTGTTCCGGGAAATGTATTGAAAGCGTTTTGAACTCACTTATGGATGTAATTGTTTAGTTTTTTTTATAGAAACTGTATAAAACCCTGTTGCGCTGAGATACGTTTCCCTTGTCCCATGTGTGTGACGCGTTGCCCTTACTCACATGTCACATATGATTAATGAGGTTCTCTTATCGATTCTCCACAGAATATTCTCCGGCCAGCTCCAGGTCGATGGACACCGAGTAAGAAAGTGGTTCGCACGGAAGCTGTTTACTACGCCCGCGCCCAAACAAAAGGCAACAGGACTCGACTGTGATAGCAATGTTGTGTGTGAATATTACATACATACATACCTTCGTGTTATGCTTTTTTGATAACGTTTTTATGTCTTCTGGTAAAAGAAAGAACTTTGGACATTTTGGAAAAAAAATAATCGATACCTTCTGAAGCCAAACAACTTGACGATTATTAAAGGTATTATATAAAGAGTATGTATGTTTTTTTGGTGTTTTTTTATTTATTTTGTTTTCATTCTGCAAACATAATCAACGTGCACGTGAAATTTCCGAACTAAAATGAAAATATTTACCCGGTAAAAACCTTCAGTCAAGTTAGTCAAGTAAGTAAATTTCAGTACAGAGAAAGTTCGTAAAAAATTCAGAAATTGATTATTGATTATCATTAGTAACTCCCCCCCCCCTTCCCTCTCGCCTTTCAGGCCCATTTAAACGCGAATAAGTGATCTGAGGGATAGGGAACTTGTGTTGCCAACTTTGCTTTGACTGGATGGTGTTAGACGTGAATGAAGCAGCCCATATTAGAAAAAGCAGAGAAAAATTAGAAATATGCTTCTCTCCACATGTTTCACATAACAGGCATTAGACTGCATTGTATGTGTATAGCTGGCCGATGACTGCCCCAAGAGACCATCGGTTGGCGTCATGGCTCACGCAAAGCGGGGTAGGAGCAAACAGGGCTCTGGGGCCCCGTGTTGTTTTGATTTTATTATTTACACCATGAATGCACAGTAAACAACCATGGCTCTATTTATTTTACACATGCATTTAGTGACCCCGTGCACTTGAAGGAGTCTCGCATATGTGGTAACTTTTTTTTACAACAAAAGAACAAAGTAGTTATATGTTTCAACTATAGAAATGATAATGATTATTCCAAATAGTGCAACAAATAAGCGAGAATTATTCGCGTTTTGAAGGAGCGCCACAGATCATTTTCTCTACGGGCTCCGCGTCTACTAACATTTCATTTTTTGGCTTGAAATTAATTCAACTTGGATATTAATGCAGTTTTCTTTCTTTCAAACCGAGCACAACTCGGGTCTATTACCATCTATGGGTGATTTACTACCTAGTGAGTTGTGTCGGAAGTGTAACTGTGTGTGTACCTAAAAGCCTGAGTACGTATGTAGTGATGTGTTTGATTTTTCAGTGCCGCCATCTACATTTCAGAAGTGAGTGATGTGTTATGATTGAATTACATTTGTGGGGGGTCTGTTGTGAGACTTTTTAAACGGGAGATCGGCTCGCACTCGCCCCTTGAAGTTGCGAACCACAGAAAACCAACTTCAGCCGACCACCACTGTGGTGATGGTGGAGTTCGAACCCGGGACCTTGCGACGTGAGCCCGTCACTATGACCACTCGACCACCACAGCGGCTGATAATGCACTTGTTATATATGAATACTATATGTGCAAACTATAATTAAAACAAGCGGATTAAGTGCAACCAATTTTTCTGCTAGTTTTTGTGTGGCACCCGGGTGGCGCAGTGGTAAGATGCTCCCCGTCCACTATTAAGGTTGTGGGCGCCATATGTGGTTGCCGGAGGTGATAATGACATTTAAATTGAAGTAGCTATTTATCCATAGTTAAATTTTATTTGACTCCACTAAGACTGTTCAATTCTAGATACGGTTAAATATACGGTTTATTAATTAGAAGAAACACACGGCACGTTAACACATATATACGAAATAAGAATACACGGACACACAGTTAAAAGACATCTCTACTCTGCAAGAAACCAAAGCCTTCTCTCCCAAACAGCGAAAGAGAGGCCAAGAAAAGGCGCGCACACATAACGAGGTGTTGGCAGATTTATGCTATTCGAAACCAACACCTACACACTCTTGCCGACAGCATCGCCACAGTACTCCCCCACGAGTCCGAAGGACGTTAAGCTTGATAAGGTGTTACAAAACGGACTTTCCGTCCGAACCTCGTGACGAAGCCCTGTGGCGAGGCTGGGGCATTACATATAGATGATTTGCAAACATTAGATTCTTTGCATTCGAGAGAATTAAACAAAAATGCAGGTTTTAAACGATCAATAGAAATACACTTAGATTCATTATTGATACGCAAAGTAAAAAATTTATCAGTCCTATTCAAAACTTCATAAGGTCCTTGGTAAGGCTGCTGTAGCGAACGCCTTACAGTGTCAACCCTCACAAAAACGTGTGTGGATCTGGCCAAGTCCTTGTGCACAAAAATGTTTTTTGAGGAATGATTGGACAAAGGCGAAGGACGAAGCTTTGACATAGTCATACGCAAGTTCGTGACATAATCAGATTTTGAGGTGTGCTTACCGGAATCTTTGAAGAAGTCTCCTGGTAACCTCAGAGATGTTCCGTAGACCATGTCCGCCGGCGTAGCACCAAAATCAGGTTTGAAACTTGAGCGTATCCCGAGTAGAATGGTAGGAAGAACGTCAACCCATCTTTCAGTGGCGTGACACATGATGGCAGCTTTCAAGTCCCTGTGGAATCTCTCGATGGCTCCATTGCTTTGTGGGTGGTAAGCGGTAGTACGCACCCTGTCCACACCCAGCAACTTCGCAAGAGATCGGAAGAGTTCAGATTCAAACTGAGAACCCCTGTCCGTAGTAATGCGTTCTGGAACGCCAAAACGGGAGATCCAATTTGACATGAAAGCGAATGCCACAGTTTCAGCAGTCTGATCGGGTACAGGAATAGCTTCCGGCCATCTGGTGAATCGGTCACTGCAAGTCACAACGTAGCGATTTCCTTTACTTGGTGGAAGTGGACCCACGATGTCAATATGGACATGCGAGAACCTTGCGGAAGGTAATCCGAATGCACCAATAGGAGAATGTGTGTGACGACCAACTTTGGATCGCTGGCAATGGATGCAAGTTTTGCACCACTCTTTGCAGTCCCTTTCTAAAAATTTCCAGATGAATCGTCTGCGAACCATTTCAGTAGTAGCTTTGGCACCAGGGTGGGAGAGGTTGTGCACTGCATCAAAAATAGCGCGGCGAAACGTTGACGGTACGTAAGGTCTAATTGAACCAGTGGAAACATCACACTGTAGAGTGACTTCAGGAGAACCGAAAGTCATTGGTTTTAACTCGAGACCTGAGTCCATTTCACGAAGTAATCGCAATTCTTCCTCATCCTGAGCGCGAGCCATCTCGGCGAAATCGATACTAGGAGGTATTTCAATTTCCGATATTCTTGAAAATGCATCGGCTACTGCATTTCGATCGCCTGAAATGTGCTTGATACGGGTTGAAAATTGACTAATGAATTCTAGATGACGAATCTGCCTAGGTGAACATTTTTCACTTTTTTGGGAAAATGCATAGACCAATGGTTTGTGGTCTGTGAGAATTTCGAAGTCAGATCCCTCCAGCATATGTCGAAAATATTTAATTGCTGAATATATCGCCAGCAATTCTCGATCGTACGCACTGTATCTGCGTTCAGCTGAAGTTAGCTTACGCGAGAAGAATCCTAATGGCTGAGTTTGATCATTAACTGCTTGATTCAAAACTCCGCCAATCGCGAAATCAGACGCGTCGACAGCTAGAAGGAGATGCGCACTTGAAATAGGATGAGCCAATAGAGCAGCATTGGAAATCATTTCCTTGCATGACTCGAATGCAGATTTTGCTTCCTCAGACCAGACGATTTTTGTTTTATCCCGTTTTTGTTTGCCTTTAACTAGATCATGCAAACATGCTTGCGTAGAGGCAGCGTTTTTCATGAAACGATGATAAAAATTTATTAGTGCCAGAAAACGTCGCAGCTCATCGATTGTGTTGGGCAATGGATAGTCCAAAAGTGCGGTAACACGATCCGGCAACGGGGAAATGCCCTTTTCTGACACAAGATGACCTAAAAACTGAATTTCTTTGAGTCCAAATTGGCATTTGTCAGGATTGAGAACTAAACCGTATTCGCTTAGTCTCTTGAACAACACATCGAGATCTTGTTCATGCGACTTCTCATCAGCTGACGCAACAAGAATGTCGTCTAAGTAAACATAGCAGAAGTCGAGATCCGAGAGGATGCTGTCAACGAATCGTTGAAATGTTTGTGCGGCGTTCCTGAGCCCAAAGGTCATGAAAACATACTCAAAGAGACCGTGCGGTGTAATCACAGCCGTCTTGGGAATATCACTTTCTTTCACAGGGATCTGGTGGTATGCCTTTACAAGATCGAGTTTAGAAAATATTCTTTTTCCAGCCAGACCGAAAGAAAAGTCTTGAATATTGGGAATAGGATAACGATCAGGAGTAGTTACGGCATTCAACCGACGAAAATCACCACATATGCGCCAACCACCTGTCTTTTTTGGGACTAGGTGGATAGGACTAGCCCAAGGGCTTTTGCTAGGACGAATGATGCCTTGCTTCAAAAGCAAGTTAAATTCTTTCTTGACGGCAAAAAGTTTTTCAGGAGAAAGACGTCTAGCCTTTGCGAAGACGGGAGGCCCTGATGTTTCGATGAAGTGGATAATGGCATGTGGTTTGGGTTGAGAATTTAAGACCGAACCAGTGAGATTTGGGAACTTGGTCAAAATTTTATGGTATGTAGTGGCACCAGAAACTGTAGTTAGACCGAGAGAAGGACCAGTGGTAACGACACCAAGAGAGTATAGAGTTGTCAAATTATCAACCAACCGGCGATTCTTGACATCAACAAGTAAACCGAATCTCTCCAAGAAATCGGCACCCAAAATAGGACTTGTGACGTCGGCCACTAAGAAATTGAATGAGAATATTCTCCTCAGTCCGAGATCAAGTTCAAAATGCTTAGTTCCATATGTGTGAATTTTAGTGCCATTAGCCGCATATAACGAAAGGTCGTCAGGCTTGGAAACTTTGGCAAGTGATTTAGGAAAACAGCTCACAGCTGCACCACTGTCAACAAGAAAACGAATTTTCGATTTTCTATCACAAATGAATAAGCGACTTTGAAAGTGGCAATCTCCGGCCGCCGCTGTAACAGGATTGCCCACTAGTTTTCCGAGTGCTGGCAAGGTGAAATGCAACGATGTGCTTTTTCACCATATCGAGCATGATACCAGCACAATTTGCGTCGATCGGAGCGATCTGAAGATTTTTTCCGCTCACGAGTTTTTGAATTGTTTCGCGACCGACCTCTGTATTGGTTTCGAGAACGAGAGAGCTCTTCGACTCGTGTAGCGAGCGATGCAATTTCTTTTTTAAGCTCATGCAACTCTGAAGAAGGCAGAGGAGGTTGAGACACCTGAGAAACGACAGCGTTGAAACTCGAAGCTTCTAATATGCGATCAGCTATCTGAGCTAAAGAGTCAAGAGGATCCCGACAAATCGACAAAATTTGTTGAACACTGACGGGTAATCTTTGCTGCCATAATGTGCTCAAAACATCATCACTGATTGTGTTATTCGACAAGTTTCGCATCTCACAAAGTAGCTGGGACGGTTTTTTGTCGCCTAGCTCGCACTCATGAAAAAGAGATTTCAAGCGAGCAGTTTCAGATTGAGCAAATCGGGAAAGAATACGTTTCTTTAGAGTCTCATATAAATCGTGTGTGGGAGGATTACGTACTAAATCACTCACGTAAGACAAGATTTTTGTGTCGAGAACGGAAATCACCGAATGAAACTTCGTCTTATCCGCGGTAATGCCTGCCGTGATAAACTGGGATTCCACTTGAAGGAACCATAAATCAACGTCGGCTTCCCAAAATGGAGGCGCACGGAATGAAACACGTGAGACTTCGGTTCCCGAAAGGGAAAGTTCAGTCTGACTAGCAGTTGCTTGCGGATTTGCCATAGCGAAAGAATGAAGACGGCAATAGTCCTACGAAAGAGAGAAATATTCACTCACCACGAAACTGAAATTAAAATCCACGTTGCAGAGAGGTATTCATGATTCGTTGTCACGTACGAGGCTGAACTGGAACAGTGGTTTCAGAAGGTAATATCCGATAGTCCTGAGTCACCAGTTTGTGGGCGCCATATGTGGTTGCCGGAGGTGATAATGACATTTAAATTGAAGTAGCTATTTATCCATAGTTAAATTTTATTTGACTCCACTAAGACTGTTCAATTCTAGATACGGTTAAATATACGGTTTATTAATTAGAAGAAACACACGGCACGTTAACACATATATACGAAATAAGAATACACGGACACACAGTTAAAAGACATCTCTACTCTGCAAGAAACCAAAGCCTTCTCTCCCAAACAGCGAAAGAGAGGCCAAGAAAAGGCGCGCACACATAACGAGGTGTTGGCAGATTTATGCTATTCGAAACCAACACCTACACACTCTTGCCGACAGCATCGCCACAAGGTGACGGCTGAATCCCGGCGTAGAACGTCAGAAACAAGTTGTTTACCTAACTCGCCCATATTTCTAGTGAATTTTTCTCTCCCTGCCCATTTCGACCATTTTTAGTGCTTGAACTTCCGGGCTCCGCTGATGGTTATGGAGAAATACGGTTCTGCATAAAATACAATAAATCATAGTTTTAAAATTATATTATATACCAGCGTTTTTTATTGAAATCTCAACTTTTTTAAACTCAACTAAACTTTTTAACTGCAATTATCTGACCCGATAAATCGATTAATAGGACCAGCCCAAAATTAAACCAATGTCAGATTCGGAATCAATGCCCCAAAATCACTGAAATGTCTTTGCCAATGATCTTACTGTATTTATTTATAACGCAAAGTTTCAATGGGATTTTTACGCTACTTATGGTATTGCATATGAAATTTAATTTTCATTCCATCTCTAAAACTAGAGCCAATGTAACAAAACCATTGTCAGATTCGGAATCGGCTCCTGTATCTGAGAAGAAAATCAGTGTTGAGCAGTATTATTGAATGCAGATTTCAATATAATTGCTTTTATGAACGGAATTTTGACGGGTTTTTTAATCATATGAATATGCATGCTCTTTTTGTGTCTTCTAGTTTTCATGTTAATCAAAAATGTGAAATGATTTGCAGGGATTAATCTCAAAATACCTACGAAATGACAAGAGCGTGCTTTTCGGATACACTCATTACAAATAGTGACGTCACTAGCATAAATATTGGGATTTTTACATGATGAAGGTCGCAGGCGACAAAAGTATTTAGGTAACACACATCCCAGATGACCATAATGTGCATCAGAAATGGTTTTACGTCACCGTGAACCATTTAGAGGCGTCAGTTACAGCGGAGCATCACCATCTAGAAGGAATAGCATCTACAAATCACTGATTGGATGTACCAGACCATGAATGTTGGCGAGCCAAACGCAAGAAAGATAAATCTCCTGGGACAGAGAGTAACGAAGTGCATCCTCTTTATTTAGCATCAAAAACACTACAGCATTTTATTGGGTGAATATATTTTCTGGAAGATTGGTTGTGTTTCTCGTTCAGTCAGTCCCGAGAAAATTATTATTTGTTCTGATTCTGAACCCTGCACATGCTTCACGTAGTCTCCAGAATTTGGGAATAAAACTCTCCATTTTCCTTGCATAGATCGATATCAAGATGTGTCTCATGAGCTTTCATGTTCTTCAATACAGGGTGTCCTGAAACACAGTTTTTAAAAGCAATGTAAAAAATAAATTCCATCAATTCTCCGACAGATTCATGCGACAGACCACAGAATGTCTTCAAGAACTTCACCTATTGTTGGCACAATAAGTCAAGGCAGGTTGCGATGTGACACCAGCTATTGCCGATGGAGAATTAACACTAGAACTACGGAAATTTCGAAACACCTAGAACTACGGATAACCGGTCACGTGAATAACATATTTAAAAAGTTTAAAAAATAAATTATTGATATTGATTTAGCATTATTTTCTTTGTAATTAATGTAAATTTGCAAATTAATAAACTTTTTATAATTAATATAAAATCGTTTATTATACTTAATATAAGTTAATTGATATAAATTAATTAATTTAATTGAAATAATTAGCGATTATGATGTTGGAAAGTACCTCGTGTGTCACGTGTGAAAAACAATTTAAGAACAAATATATATTATTCAATTAAAAAAAAATTATTTCTGTGTTCATGGTCACGGGAAAAAAAAATTCCAGGACGAAAATCATGATAAAATTTTCAAAAGTTTCATTTTTTAAAAGACGTAAAAAATTGAATTTCTTTGTGAAAAAATTAAAAAAAAACTACTGGACACTCATCGAACCTTTTAATTCCAAAAATGTTAATTTCATACAAAAATTTGAATAAAAATCAATTCAAAATAATTTTGAACAAATCATTGCGTAAATGCAACTCCAGTCAAAAATGGGTTGAAACAGTATCTGTTTAGCGTCGACTAATTTTTTCAATAAGCCCTTTGTTATGTACCAGTTCCTTTTGGAATTCCGAACAGAAAAGTCTCGTTATGACAAAGACCACTACTACTAAACCACACATGCACCTCGTCGAATAGTATCTATTCTTCTTCTCCGGAATTTCTAACGAATGTTAACACGTCGGAATGTGCATGTACCTGTAGTAAATCTAAAGTGAAGTTAGCTTCTCTGTTAATGCTTGTTACGCGTATTGCTGCCCTCAATTTTTCTTACTATCAGTGAAGTGCGATGATTAAATAATTGCATCGTTGTGGGCATGTTGCTGTCTGTGGCGAGGCTTTTTAACGGAGAGATCGGTTCGAAGTTGGGAACCACAGAAAACCAACTTCAGCCGACCACCACTGTGGCGACGGTGTGATCGAACCCGGGTTCTGACAAAGACTGATCCCGTGTTTTTTTATTTTAAAAAAGATGTTTGACTATGTTTTTTTTTTGTTTTTTTTGAGCTTTTGTAATTCGGCGGCTTCATTCTCACTCTTCAGCTTACCGACAAGATTTGCAGTGGAATACATTTGAGAAATTTGCTATGATATCGTATGAGTGGAATGGGGGGACCTTGAAAACTGCCAACTCCTGATCAATGTAAACTACACGCGCAAGACAGCTTGTCGATGCCATTCGCATCGTGCACTGAAAGAATTTTTATTTTGTCTAAAAAATAGTTTTTCCCAACTTTTTTTGTCCCATCGCCCCCTTCTTCAAAAATGTTTTTCTCCCAGTGCCCCCAACGCAATCTAACCCATAGAATCCAATGCAATACCCGCAGATTCCACCGCCCCTGGAACATTCCATCGCCCTCCCCCGGGGGGGGGGGGTTAACGCCCACGTTGAGAATCACTGATCTAAAACAACAACGACACTAATCAGTAGAACAATAAAATTTCATATTTTCTGGCAGAAATTTCCTTTGTCCGCGACTTCAAGTTTGTGTGTGCTCTGTATTCGAGACTTAGATTTCCTTCCGATTAAACTGTAGAATTTTTTTATTTCTTTGCTCAGTCGACAGCATGATATGCAGTAAAATAATGGCTTCCCACATCATCCAGCAGGGTCCATAGACTGGGATATTTATTAGAGCCCCTGAGCCCCTCTTTAGTGAATTTATAGTGTTGAGAAACAAAAAAATGGCAAGAATCGCCTCAGCTTCTCCCCCGCCCTATTGGTAACTCATGAAAAATGAAGATTCTTCACGAACATTATACCCTCGAATGCAATGCATTAAAAATTCAAAGGTCATATTATAGACTTTCTCATGCTTAATTTGACAATTAATTTGACCCGCTTATTTTACATCATATGGGATGATGAATACTGGAAAAAAAAGGTTTTTGAATTGAACGGTATACTGTGTGCAAAATCTTACTTCTACTGATTTACATAATTTTTTAGCTAATTTTATACTAAAAAAAAAATACAGTTTTCTGTTATTGAATACACAATTAAACAACGTCGAATAAGAGTAAGGAAAACCCAGAAAAAAACCAAAAATAAATTCCTGTTTTCGCTACGGAACACAGTTTGTGCCAATTTGATGCAGCCCGCGGTTCTAGGCATACCGAAAGTGCAGCAGGTTTCTAGTGTTAACAAGATGAGAATATTCATGAACTTTCAATAACCTGAGATGAACAGTTCGGGTGTAATCGCATGCCAAAGTAGCTTTGCGGTCAAAATGAACGCTTCCGGGTTTTCTAGTGCTAATGAATACCGTAATGCTCTCGAGAGAACCTCTCCCTCATCACGTATTGAAGTTACAGCTGTCGATTTCCCATGATTACTATGATGGTTATGCATTGAAAAAAGATTAATAATGTGATCATCACATATTCGCAAGAGGTTTTTTACGATCTGTCCATGTAATTTGTTAGTAGACATCCATGTCCGAACCGGGAATCGAACCCAAACCTGCACAATTAGAAACCAGCTCCCTAACCACTACACTGTCAGGTGACAGAAAGATTGCCGTAAACTGGGGTGACTTTGTCCCACTTTTTGAGGTTTCTAATTGATATTTTCCCGTATATTTTACCAAGGCTGCTGGGGATTTTACTTAAGGTAGCCTCATATCTCAGCTTTCGATTTCGGAAGGGACAGGAAAATGGTTTTTCGCTTGGATATAGTCGCCCCCTGGGGGTGGTGATTTTTTATGTTCCAACACTTTTTCTCGCCTATAACTGCCCGGAAACAAGTCATGGCACATTAACGCACCCAGTTTTATTGAATTCCGGATGTTAACTTTACTAGGAACCCTTTAAAAAGTCATCTCTGCCCAAAATTAGGTCATTTTTGAATTAATAAATGGAATGAAGGTCTCCGAAACCTAAAAAAAAACCATTTTATAGACATTTTTAAGTAAAGAGAACATTTAATTTCACTTTTCTTTAGAACATTTTAGTATGCTGAAACATAAACACGAATAAAGAAGACCCAAAACTAGCAAAAATGGGGTATTTTTAAAAAAATAAAACTATATGAATATAGCATTCGTTTTTTCGAATCCACTAAAACTTTTTGTCACTTCCATTTGGTAGAGGTTTCTTGATTTTCATTAGGATTTGTCTCCTCGGATACCAAATTTCGTCAGCTGGGTCAGTCCATGAGTAAAATTTGCCAACTTTCTTTTCATGGCTCTTGCACAAGCCTCCCCACTATGATCCAAATTGATCGACATCATCCCAGGGTATATTAATTACCAAAATGCAGTAATTTTACAATAAAAAAAAAGTATTTATAACTGGAAGTAACTTCTACATAGAAATAGTAGCTTATACCTAGTTTCTACGAAACACACACTAGCTGCACCAGGAGACGTTTACACGCACTTGAAAAATTTCGTGTAAATCATAATATAACCTAAAAACTTCTTCAGACAACAGCCGAGAGGAGTTGATGCAATAAATGCTGTCGGCTGCATCACCTACAGCGGCATGAAAAATCTTGAAACAGATAGTTCCTTCATACGCTCCCAGGAAGCGCTTGCGTCCTAAAATCCGTGACTGGCACATAGTCGGAACCTTGGCACAAAGGTATTCGTTCTATTTGGCACTATTTGTTCTATTAGACTTTGGCTCATGGCATCCTCCAAGTAGTTCCAAAGTACGCTGTTCGTCTAGTATTGACTTAGTTCGTAGTAAAGTGTAACTTCGGTTAACGAGCGTTTCGTTGCATAACGAGAAAAAACTGTGAAAAGGAATTGATTCGATTAACGAGCGATTATTTGCATTACGAGCAAAAATGTTGCGGTTTGTTTTATTTATTATCACGTTTTCACAACTAAGCTGATGACTTTTCGCTTTCGTGCACACGTACTGTGGAAAATTGTAGGTAATATTCGCCCCTACATTGTCCAGTCAGCGTGCCTCACTGGAAAAATTGAGTGTGACTATATACGAAACTAGACGTCGCAATGTAATCGCGCGTATGTGCGCTTGTTTTTTATATAAATTCTGTTTGGCCAGGAGTTGACCATAGAGGAACTGATGGACCTCCATTGCATGCAACAGCAAGAGCTTATATTGAAGGCATCTTTTTCTGAGGAAGAGAGAGAAGAAATTTCACATTTGAAGAATGAGAAGTCCCTCTCTTTTCGAATGTGTGATTAGAGAGATGTGTAAAATGTGGGAATCCGTGCAAAATTCTGTAAAACGTTCCAATGAAATAGAAGCACAGTAAAACAAGCAATAAATCTGTCCAACGACAATGCAATTTCCCACCGCTGAGAAATCCTAAAAAGGAGGCAAAAAGTAAGTGTCATTGGATATGTTCTTTTTCAAATAACGCAAAAATAATAAGGACGCAAACACAGTGAGTCCGTAAATCGTTCAACACGAAATAGTCCTCTTCTCTCTCGTTGTTTAGAGTAAGTTAATTTGTACACATTTATTATCGCGTATCGCATGTTTGTTTATGGCGTTATTACATTATATATACGGTACATATTTCACTTGAAAGCTCTAATTCTTCACCTCTCTTTCTGTGTGTGTGGCACACACACACCCCTTCCAGCACTTGCGTGGCTCCCCCTTTTGAAGTATCCCAGGGCCACAAACGGGTCACGTGGCATCAGGTTGCAAACTACTGTGAGTAATAAAAAATATTCTATCATATTGATAATATTTTAAAAAACAATAATATACATTATCTAGCACTTCACCATTAGAAAACTTGATACACCAGACTCTGACTCCATGGAAAATCTGGCAGTTACCATCTTTATTAACAGGCATCCAATATCTCTATGTGCAATATGCAAGCCACCTAGAAATAGACTTGACCTGAATCTACTTAACTTTCTGATCAACACCAACAATACGATTCTACTGGCTGGGGACTGGAATTGCAAAAAGTCCCGCCTTCTGCAGTAACAGATCAAATTCCTGTGGTAAAATTCTGGAAAGATGGTGTAGAAACAAATGCTTACAATACACTCCAGTTCCACACCAACCCACCACCCTGGAGGGCGGGGTACACCGGATGTACTTGACTATGGTCTATCTAAAAACTTTCGGAATAATGTTGACTTGGAATCGTTCACTGGCCTCAACACATAATCCAATCATATTCACAATTGATCTAACAAGGCCTCAAGATGTTCCTTTCTGCCTTGCCACTGACTGGAATAAATTCAGAAATCTGCTAGATGTTGACGAAGTTCCAGAGCTCCAGCATGCAAACAAGGAGGAAGTTGAAGCAGCAACGGTCATCTTTTCGGACAGTATTAAAGCCGCATTACACAATTCAACTAGAAAAATCAAATACCCGGGAAACAAATTTGGAAACTCTCTTGAGCTAAAGGAAAAAATTAGACTCAAAAATGAAATAAGAAAATTCTGGCAAAGATTTCGTCGCCCTTTGGATAAAGTTGCACTCAATCGACTGGAAAAGGAAATCAGGAAAGAAATCAAAGGATTCGTCAACGAGCGCTTTTCGAACTTCGTTGAAGAGGCCACTGCGAGTGAAGGTTCCCTTTGGAAAGTTTGGAAGATCTGTAAAAAGAAAAGCAAGAAAATTACCGAAATT
Organism: Pholcus phalangioides; assembly: GCF_987345545.1. Classification (NCBI taxonomy): domain Eukaryota; kingdom Metazoa; phylum Arthropoda; class Arachnida; order Araneae; family Pholcidae; genus Pholcus; species Pholcus phalangioides. Next base: position 49,488,766 of record NW_028301596.1, on the reverse strand, counting down.
CAAAACGAACAAGGTGAATTGGTCTTCACTGATGCTGAGATAGCGGAAGTGCTTGCCGAAACTTATGAGGGTCAATTCAGACCTAACACGAATCAACCGATTGGCACTCAGCGGGAACACCTGAATGTTATTGATGAATTTCTAAACAGACCACGTCATCAGAGTCTTAGTGGGTTTCAAGATTCAGAGCTAACAACTATGGAGGAGGTTAGAGAACTTATTAACAAGCTCTCGATCAAGAAAGCCTCTAGCCTGGATGAAATCTCCAATCTTGCTTTCAAAAATCTGCCCCTATCTGCCCTTATGACTATCACCAACATTTTTAATGGCTTGTTAAAAACTTGTCACTTCCCGAAAATATGGAAACTTTCAGTAATCAAACCTATCCACAAATCTGGCTGTAACCCTTGTGCGCGTCCCAAAGTACATCAGAGGAGCTGACATTAGAAAAGACCTGAAGATCTCAACCATCCTTAGCTACATCCAACAAATCTCGGAGAACCACTTTGAAAGGATGAGGAACTCAGAATACGAGCATCTGAGAGAGCTAGTCGATTACAACCCACGTCATAGACTAAAATTTCTCAGGCCCCAAAACGTGCTTGCACGTGCCATGGTCGGTGCGTTAGGGTCTGAATTACTGAGCTGTATAATCTTTGTCTATCTATCATAATATTTTTGTACTTTTATCTTAGCTATCGAAATTATCGATCAACTGTATTGCATAGAGTGGCATTGTGGTTTGATGCACATGACTGATCTTGCACTGCATCAATTTGTATAATTTCGGCTCTAACACACTTGTTTTTCTATCACTTCTTTTGTATGTTAGATTTATTTATTTTCTCATTAATGCATTATGTAGCATTTTGTAACCTTCTACTCTATTTTTATATTTATTATTATTATTATTATTATTTTTTTTTTTCTAAATATGTTTGTCAAATGTTTAGAAATCACATTGAATGGTTTTGGTGACATTGGAGTTTTTATGAATATACACATATCATTTTTGTCTATATGGAAATATATTGCAAACTATGCTATAAACTTATGTTGTAAAACTTTGGTAATTTTCGCAATTGTGGCAAAGTGGGTCACTGAAACTGATTAGTTTAATATTGTACATATTGTGAGAAATCGAATTTGTAATCGACGAGATTTATTTTGAAAGTAAGTGTAATCTGATGGGGAAGAAGATGTTTTAACCCCTGAAAACTTTTAACAGTATATTGATATTGTTTTGTATTAGCGAAAATGTTTTATATATAAAGGGTTATATATAATTTTAAAAAAAACTACCAGTGGTTGTTTTTAAGCAACCATTTTGCCATTGACTGATCAATATCTCTACCTAAGTAGAGAAACCAAGACGAAGAAGACGAGAGCTCAGTGCTCGGTACTTCGCATCAACTAGCAACGGCCATTGGTTTTGTGAGGGCACAGTTTGATTCTGGTTTATGTCCTCATTTATCTCAATCACTCATTAAAGTGCTAGACGACCACAGACAGACAGAATTTAATTTTTCTCGTCGCTGCCCAGCCCGTAGGGGCTGCTTGGCGACTTACAGACTGCTCTTGCCAGCTATGAAGGGGGTTATAGACAAGTTTGTGCGTGTTTGTGTAGATGTGAAGTGCTTGTAAGTAAATAGAAAAAAAACAAAACAAAACAAAAAACACATACAGTCCGATAAATGTTATCATCAGAATAGTAAAATACACAAAGATCAGCCAAACCCCATCAAAATGCCACTCTATGCAATAGAGTTGATCAGCAAAATCAATAGTAAAAAAAAAAAATATATATATATATATATATATATATATAATATATATATATATATATATATATATATAATATATATATATATATATATATATATATATATATATCTTTTTTTTAAATTTTTTTAAAATTATATATAACCCTTTATATATAAAACATTTTCGCTAATACAAAACAATATCAATATACTGTTAAAAGTTTTCAGGGGTTAAAACATCTTCTTCCCCATCAGATTACACTTACTTTCAAAATAAATCTCGTCGATTACAAATTCGATTTCTCACAATATGTACAATATTAAACTAATCAGTTTCAGTGACCCACTTTGCCACAATTACGAAAATTACCAAAGTTTTACAACATAAGTTTACAGCATAGTTTGCAATATATTTCCATTTAGACAAAAATGATATGCGTATATTCATAAAAACTCCAACGTCACCAAAACCATTCAATGTGATTTCTAAACATCTGACAAACATATTTAAAAAAAAAATTAATAATAATAATAAAAAAATATATAAAAATAGTGTAGAAGGTTACAAATGGTCATTAGAATTTACAGAACACTAATACACTCCTCATAGACCCATCAGAATCATATTATGCAACTTTTGAACATCTGACAATTATATTAGATTAAAAAATCTACTCTCTAGGTCACATAACAAGTGGTTATATACGGTAAATGTGATAAATCCTGTTATATGACATGTTTACCAGTTATTATGCATAATCGCTGAGCATTTTGGTAAGTTTGATGAATTTCAATAAATTTATCACTTTTACAAGCTATTATGCATAACACCGAAGTGTCGCATTTTAGTCGTACCGTATGATTAATCGTACTATATTTATGATAATTCATACATGCATTGTATCATTATATCGGGGTCTGACTACATCCATCACACATACAGACTCATTTGTATGGGTTTTTTTCATATTAATCGAATTCATTAGGGTATTATGCATAATCATAGATAAAGGAGATAAATTTGATTTATCAAATTATAGTTATCAAATCAAATTATAGTTTGATAAATTTATTTGATAAATTTGATTTATAAATTTGATTTATGAAATTTACCAACCACGCTTAGGTATTATGCATAATCTCCGGTAAAAGTGATAAATTTATCAAACTTAACAAGATGATTGGTAAGTATAAGAATGATTTTACCTGTTAAAAAAATTTATAACAACCAATTTACATATATTATTCCACACAATTTATACATAATTAGCATATTATATATAATGCTTAAGACATTAATGTTAAGACGTATTTACGAACATAGTTTAAACTACAATATATCTCTCGCTGGTGATAGGAAGATCGAAACGGATTGGTTAAATTGGGGATTTTAATCAATCCACGTCGATCACTAATCCTTTAACTTGCGATTGTAGTTTAAACTCTGTCGGTGAATAAATAACTGTTCTGCTAGACTAAATAATTCTTACTTGACTATAACTTAATAAGCTTACCAATTCACACGCGCACACGCATCAATTAATCCGTGATTATACTTGAATTCAAGAAATGTAAATTTTTCACAAAAATGCAAATTTCGTGATACATCTGTACTGGTAATTTGGTTACATATTCGACGTCCATATTAATAATAATTATAATTCTATGGGCATCTTTTTTTTCAGCCGCCTCGTTGGGGGAATTCGCCTGTCGTAACAAAATCACGTAACTTAGAGTTCGCTTAACTCGAGGTATGACTGTATTGAGTTTAATTACTAAAAATCCCCATCTCTATGAAACTTGAAGGAAAAAATAATAATCTACGAAAACTCCATATCTTTGAGGATATTCCTTTTTTTTTTTGCGTGTTTTCTTTCAATGCTGAAGCTGTTTGCGTTGGAAACGCTGTAAGCGTCAACTTTGCAAACAGAACGTGCCTTGAATATTTACGAGCATATCATCATGGAGCCGCTCACTTGTGATCATGTTTGTTTTCTCGTCTATTTCCAGGAAGCCGAATTGACGTGCACTGTGCCTGGAATTCATGAACGGGAATCTTCATAGCTGTGTATATTGTTTTTTTTTATTAGTATTTCAGTCGTGTACATGACCTTCTATTGGAATTCTATATACACATGCAATGCATATTTTTTTGTTCTATCATTTTGATTTTTTTCGTATACTCTATACGTACTTATTTCAAGTTTTTTTTTTTCCTCTCGTACTTATGTAAATGATACGATAGTAGAGATGCCAAAAGATCAGTGCCTTTGTGTGAACCAGAAATGTCTGAAGTGAGCAGTTAGGGTATTTTATATCTTAAATATGATATTACGGATAATAAATGTATTATTTAACCATGCTGATATACGATGAAATAATCATATATTATTTCTCGTTGCGGGGAGGAAATAATGAATGTGATGTGAAATTATCATGTTTTGTTTAAAATGGTTAAGGTTGACTCTTTTGCGGGAGTAAAATTTTTAGAGAAGTGACTAGGAAATTTTCATTCAGAGTTGTAAAGTGTCATAATCAAGAACTGTTCTCCATTATGACGATTATGCGATTTATTTCATTTCTATCATCATTTTTCGATCATAAATTTTGTACTGGTGAAGTGCATAATGACACCTGTGCCCAGGTATATATATCTCGATTAATAAATGGTTAGGTTCTCCGGAGGCACCCGATTCCCCCAAGGAAAAGGGGCTTACATCGCTGTGTGAGTGTGACAGAGTCTGGGTGTCTCTTGGGTCCTATCACTATCATTCATGTAATAAAACCGAAGAAAATGTCCATGAGTATTGTCTATTTTAATTTACGGACCGATGACAGCCCCAACGTGTGATTGGACAAACTGCTGGCTAGGGTTGTTCTTTCGGGTTCAGCTACAGATTATACAGGGGAGATTCCATAATTCCCCTTGCCGTATTTTACTGGTGAACCATTGATCCTAAAGACATAATGCAGTTAGAAGAAATATCCAAATAACGTGTAACCTTAGTTACGTCATTCGTAATGCAAGGAGTTGTACAGTTATTAAAGGAAAAAGAAAAATTCAACTTTTTATATGAGCACCCTGTCCTCAAAAAATTCAATTAAAACGTTGTTGCCCTTCCCGACGCCAACACAAAACAAATTTCGCATTTCTAAGGGCAATATTCGATGAGATATTAAAATTCAAAATCGGTGAACAGTTGGGATAGAGCATGAATGATGAAAAGGAGCATTATTTGTTACTTTACGCTGTCCTTCCCCAACTTTTCCCTGATTTTTGAATTCAAAAAAATCTGTCAGCGAATATTGCACTTAGAAACATCGAAGTTTTTGATGGCAAAACAGGGTTAAATAGGGATCTTTGAGGACGGTGTCCGTATAAAACTATACACCCCTTTGCGATATGAATGACATATATACATTATGTGATCTACACGTTATTTCGATACTTTTTCTGATTGGATAAATGCCTCTGAGATCAACGTTTAGCCAGTGAAATGCGTCAAGGGGAATTATGGAATAACCCTGTATATTAACCTCCATGATCGTTGAAAAATTCTTTTCTACCGTTATTGTATGAATTCACAGCAGTGTATCTAGCATAGAGTTCAATCTTAGGGCCCCGAGATCATTAGTAATTAAAAATCCAAAATCCTTATCTCAAATCACATTAATGTTTTTTTTACCACATGCGACCCAAAATCTATTGAGAATATTTTAATCGAATCTGGGTAATACTCTTTGAATATTTGAATATATCCTAAACATTGCATCACACTTGACTATTTAGTCAGTTCTTGATGAAACATTTCAGAGGGATGCGAAGGATTCTAGTATAACGCTAAAGCCATCTCTCTCCAATTTATATTGAGCTATTTATACAGATGTCCATTGATAAGCCTGTTGCATAAGTCATAATCACTTAGAAGAAAATGTGATTTTTTTTATTTTATTTCAATATCATTAAAGATTGTTAAACCTCGTGGTAATCATAAACAATGACTATCGATTATAAATAATAATAATGATAATAATAAGCCGAATTTTCACATCTGAATCGATGGTATTATATGGGTTTTTTTTTTAAATTCTATAACTTTTTTCGCTTTTTGATGTAATTGATTATTGAAAATATTATTGATACTCATTCAAAATAGATGGAAGTGCGTATTTAGAAGGAAAAAAAACTGAATATTCAATAAAAACCACTGGAAAGTAATTTCTCTAGCATTTGCATGTGAACATCAGTTGCGTCACCTCAGTTTGGTTATCCTTTAAACAAAAACGTTTCTGGTCTGGCGAAAAATTATTCGAGGTCCTGCCGGAATCTGTTACAAATAGAAGTGTCAAGTAGTTCTATCAATTATTACAGGAGACATACATGGTGTGCGCCACCAAATGGTTCGGAAAGGGCTAAATAGTTGAGTAACATTGACTTTTTACGGTCTGTCATTAAGAAAGTGACCTTTACAATCACGGACGTAATATTGCATCGAAACGCCAGTGGAAATAAGTTCAAACAAGTCCTTTTTACGTTACTTCACATTATATACTGTAATACACATTACATACAGCATTTATTTATAGCCAGATTTATATCAATGTTTTACTAGCAACGATGTTGTTTAAGGTAGAGTCGAAAGACTCCCAGATTTCTGTCTATGAAGCCAAATGAGCTTTCGATTGAATATACAAGGATGATTCGATTGAATATACAAGGATGATTCGATTGAATATACAAGGATGATTCGATTGAATATACAAGGATGATTCGATTGAATATACAAGGATGATTCGATTGAATATACAAGGATGATTCGATTGAATATACAAGGATGATTCGATTGAATATACAAGGATGATTCGATTGAATATACAAGGATGATTCGATTGAATATACAAGGATGATTCGATTGAATATACAAGCCACGAACTTCGTGGGAATCAATCTGAGTACCCAAATGAGATGCTTTGACTCTTACAACCAATATACCTATTTCACAGTTCGAGAAAGATAAATGCACTTCAAACATGGCGTAGCCATAAGAAAATATCTATCGACAGATAATGTTGTTGATTAAATATCCTGCGATACGCAACTGACTTCATTCAGTTACTGCACTGTAATGCTCACCTTGAATCAGACACATCAGGCAGGAATGCGGTACAATATATAGCGTGATTTGAGTAGTAGTGTTTAGTGCGTTTCTGGAGTGGTCCGTTTCTATTTTGGTGCGTTTCTGGAGTGGTGGTTATTGCAGGCACCACTCTAGAAATGCACCAAACACTACTACTGATTTGTGGGGTTTTGTTTCGCCACGTATGAGAAAACCGATCTAAATAACGTTGTCTCCAGGTAAGATTTGTGAGAAGTGTCGTGAAATATTGGGGATAAAAATTAAATGCTTATAAAATACATAATGTTCGTAACTAAGCGTCCTCTGTTCTGAGCTTTTTGCTTTTGCTACTTACCAAAAACTATAAAACTTTGGGAACGTCCAATAAAAGTATGGGAGAATTTTCCGTAGAGACTTTTAAGATCGAAAACTTTAACTCAAACATAACTTTTGGTCCGATTCTTAAAAGAGTTTCACCAGCAGAAGCACGTTCTTGCAAAAATCAACGTCATAATCTTGGGCGGAAAAAAAAAAAAGAGAATGTAAATTGTTCCGTTGTGCGCGGATGTTTATATAGACAGCCGGAGAAAGCTTGAGCAGTTTGGTCGTACATCAGCGGAAAATTAGCTTGCGCACTGAAATTTGCATACAAGACATTCTCTGGTGTGGGGGTGAATGTAGGAACCTGCTTATTTTGCTCTAAATTTCTTTTCCATTCCTCCATTAAGTCATTTCTACAGTTTTGCAGTTGTCACTAGTTACGGCTGTAGACAGCTCAGAGTGGGGTGGGGGGGAGGCTTTTCAACTACGTATAAATTCTGCAGTTAGAATTACTTTCCAATGTTTGGTAATTGTTTGTTTTAGAATATTTTTCTTGTAGGCAGCGCATCCCTAGTCCCGTCTAGAAAAGGCACGTAACACTGACTTGACATCGTTTCCACATTTGTAATTGAATTATTTAGAATGAAAAATCACGAGAATTCGGTCAAGAATGTTCATAAGAATTTTAGTGTTGGATGAATGTAATTTTTTTTTTCAAATTAAGCGAATCAAAAGAGAGTAATATTTGATGTAATCAATTTCTTCTCCTCTGAGATATAGTGTAAGTAATAACTGGTGCTTTTGTTCACAAGACGTTTCTGGTGTCGATCTGTTTTTCTTTTGGTCTGTATTTCGTCAATTGTGATACATGTGATGCGAATGATTATGTATACTGTATACACTTACATATATACACTTCTCCGTTTCTTTACATCAGAATATAATAAAAACTGCAATTCATTGCTATATGCATTTCGTCGAGTTTTGTTTTTCATTAACACTTACATATCTTCTTTAGATGTTCTTGTAATAACTCCTTTAACTACACTAGTTTTTCTAACATGGAAAAATTTAGCTGTTCTTAATTAATTTTTGGGTGCCCCGATTCTAGATCTGACCTTTAACGAAAGGTAGTTGCAAAATTAATGAAAAAGATAATCTCCATATTAATGAAAAAGATAATCTCCATATTATTGAAATATTATTCCAGAATTAAGGAAAAAAAAGAGAATTCCAAAATTAAGGAAAGGGATAATTCCAGAGTTAATGAAAGGTAATTCCAGAACTAATGAAAGGAAAATTCTAGAATTAATGAAAGGAAAATTCTAGAATTAATGAAAGGAAAATTCTAGAATAAATGAAAGGAAAATTCTAGAATTAATGAAAGAGATAATTTCAGTTTTAAAATAAATGAAAATGGCCATTCCAGCAGTAAGGTAAGAAAATTCAAAAAATTAATGAAAAAGATAATTTCAGCATTGATAAAAGAAATAATTTCAGCATTGATAAAAGAAATAATTTCAGCATTAATGAAAGAAATAATAATTAACAAAGGAAATATTTCGAGAATTAATGAAAGAAAATTGCAGAATTAATGAAAGAAAATTGCAGAATTAATGAAAGAAAATTGCAGAATTAATGAAAGAAAATTGCAGAATTAATGAAAGAAAATTGCAGAATTAATGAAAGAAATTGTTGCAGTATTAATGAAAGAAATTGTTGCAGTATTAATGAAATAAATAATTTAATCGTTTTCCATCTTTAGATGAGTTCTCTATCCTTTTTTACAATCTTTAAAACGCAATATTTAGAGACCGAATTGTACATTTCTATGTGAAAATTGCCAAGGACAAACTGTGTTATTCACCGAGTCACGTGATTTCCTTGCATTCGATGTTGCTGCCGTCGCGGCGGCTAGACGCTTCCTCTTTATAAGCTCGGTGGAATTCTCCGTCTATTTTAAATTCCGTCGATCCTAGAGGTATACTTCTAATTGGAAAAAGTTTCGAAATAGCGTGCAGTAATCAGATATGTCATCATACATGTTTCAAGGGGCTATATAGTTATTAAAATGAAAATATTAACCTTTTATGCAGTTCCCGTGTGCCCCGAAACCCAATCAGAAAGTTGTTGCCGTGTCTCTCTCCCGATGGCAAAAAAATATTCCGTTCCCTTCCAAGTGCAATATTTACTGAGATATCTATTTTATCCGCATTTATATATAACGCTGCTTTTCTACCAAATCTCCTCCGTTTTTCGAATTTGAATATCTCAATGAATATTGCACAACTTTATGGTTGGGTTTTGGGGCACACACAGAGGCTGTATAAAAAGTTTTTTTTTTTTCTAAGCAACTATGCAATCCCTTGAAACTGATTGTTTCAAACTGGGCTCTTAAGTCATTTTCATCTGGACTTGATCATTCAAACTGGGCTTAGGAAGACTGTGCGGATGCTTGGAATATTGCAAACTAGTTTGATTTCAGTATTTGTACAGAAGTAGCGTAGTATTTCCCGTTATTTGGAAACTATTCCTAACTGGAAGTACAGTCGAATCCCGTTATAACGAATGCCAGGAGACCGGAGGAATCACTTCGTTAAAACGAAATTTCGTGATAAAGGAATTCCAGGTGACCTAGCGTTTTTTCTATGTAAACTCATTTGGGGGATTAAAAAAGTGCTCGTTAAAACGAGATTATCGCTATAATGGTATTCGTTAAAACGGAATTCGACTCTATACCTCTTGGATCAACAGTTCTGCAGTAAACCGTCATACCCCCGTTTGCACCCTGTATAGTTTTTAGTTTTTTTTTTATAATTTTTAATTGTGTTGTTGTATTTTTTAGAAATGTATGACCTCCATATTTGTTATGGGAATCTTTTTCTTAGCCACTTCGTTCGCCATTTTTCCCGTTGTGGCCTTGTATTTGTATATGAAGATTGGCAAGCTAACTAATTGCTGGCTTGACACAGGGCGTCAAAACTAGGAATTCCGCAAGCTTTAAAAACAAAGTACAGTCGAATCCCTTTATAACGAACTCCAAGAGACCGGAGAAATCACTTCGCTGTAACGAAATTTCGTTGTAAAGGAATTCCAGGTTTATGCATTGTTCCTATGTAAGCTTATCTGGGGGAATTAGAAAAGTGTTCGTTAAAACGAGATTTTCATTATATCGGTATTCGTTAAAACGGGATTCGTCTGTATATTATCGTGTTTCAAATACGCCAAATGTTTTTTTCTTAGAATATAGAAAGGAATTTTTATAAGGAGCTTAAATTGTTCGAGAGTGTATGATGGTTTTTCCCCAACAGATGTTTCCGAAAGATGCGTTCATGGCACCATGATGACATGCGCTACGATGTTACGCTCCACTGTATGCATCACATCCACACTTTTAGTATGATATACATGGTAGAGATATGACATTCAACATGAAAAAATAACTCAATTGATAGGGGAATGGCTTGATTGTTGTGAGATATCGATACTTTCGGTAGAGGAAAAAAAAGCAATGCCGATAAAATTCACATGATATCATTGTTTTAAATTCAAGATGAAATAATTCTAAAAATATTTAAATTTCTTAGGTACTCTCAGAATACAGTACAGCCTCTCGATAACGGACACCCGTGGAACCAAAGATTTTGTCCGCTAACGGGGAGTGTCTACTGATGAGGAGATAGGATATGAAGTGAAACCACGACTTACACATTTATACAAACTTTGTTGTCGGTCGCGATTGGTTTTTTTCCGGCACATGATATGTGCAATGGTTCAGGGGAAACTTTGACCTCAGAAATTTCGCCTGCTCCGACTGTATGAGTGACGCAGCGAGTGATAATATAAGTGACAAATTGAGTGACCCTGAGAGTGATCAAGTGAGTTGCGCATTTACCCATGATATTTTGCCTTCCCTGGCCATATGGTTTCTCACTTGATCAATAATTCGGTCACTCATTTGATCAATCTTTCGGTCACTCACTTGGTCATCCATTCGGTCACTCACTTGGTCAATCGTACCGTCACCCACTTGGTTATTCACATTGTCATTCACTCGACCATACATTCGCTCACACTCACAAACTCAAACGATCACTTAACTTGGTCATTCATTCGGTCACTCACTCAGTTAATCATATGGTTACTCACTCATATGGCAATCACTCAGTTAATTATATGACTACACACTTCGTCACTCACAGAGCAATCATACGATCACTCACTTGATCACTCATGGGGTAAATCACTCAGTCACTGACTTGGTCACTCATATGGCCAATCACTAAATCACTCAATTGGTCACTGACACAGTGAATCACTCGATCCCTCATACGGTCAATCGCTTGGTCACACATACCGTCATTCGCTCAGTCACTCACTTGGGAACTCATACAGTGAATCACTCGGTCACTCATACAATAAATCACTCGATCACTCACTTGGTCACTTACTTGGTCACTCACACAATAAGTAACTCGATCACTCACTTGGTCACTCACATAGTGAATCACTCTGTCACTCATGCGGTCAATCACTTGATCACTCCTACGGTCAGTCACTCATACAGTCAATCACTTGATCACTCCTACGGTCAGTCACTCATACAGTCAATTGAACACTCACAGATACGGTCACTCACGTGGTAAGTCATTCAGTCATTCACTCACTGACTCCTAGTATATTTCACATTCACTTGGTCACTCATACGAACACTCAACCACTTATACGGTCACTCAACCATCATATCACTCATAGTCAGTCAATCACTCATACGTTCAGGGCAGGCGAAATGTCAGGTGCGGAATTTTCGGGGGCGAAACGTAGTAATGTACAAGGGGCCAAATGTACCTGGGAGAAATGTGACGGGAGCGAAATGTCGGAGACGGGTCCCATGTGCAATGCACGTATTTGCAACGAAAAATGAATGAGCGAAGAGAAGATAAAAACATTTTCAGAATAAAACACATTATCAAGCTTGTAATGTTGGCTTTCTTCACAGGTACTACCATGCGAAAACAAAACCAACATCACCATTCTGGACCATAGTTATATTCAGTTAATTTAGGATGAACATTAATTAATTTACTTAGGGAAAGGGGGCGCCGCGGATGGAAAAGGTTTGAGATCCCCTGGCCTAGACCCACAAGGAAACTCAAAAATGTACGTGATTACACTTTCGTTCATTTGATGATTTCTCTCTTGCAGTTCAGATGATTGATGCAAGCAAGCACATGTCACATAAAATTCAAACCCAGGCATACAGTTTTTGGCCATTACTAGAGCCCGGAGCATATGCAAATGTGCATATGCATTTGCATATTCTGGCCTTTTTTAGCATTAATAATAATAAATGCATGAAATATAAGAATTTTCAGAATAAGTGCATATTTTTGAAAGTTTATTTAAGCGTAATCACTTTTATGATCTTTCAAATAAATATTGCTAATAATACAGTAAAACCTCTCTTTTGCGTTCATCGGTGGGATCTGATGGGGGCTGTCAGGGGGTGTCCGTTAAGGGGAGGGGGGTGTTTTCACTGTATTTTTAGTACACCGGTTTTTCTGCCGCAGGTGGAATTCAGTGAATTGATAGAGATGTTCGTATTTTCCAAATATCAAGTGTTTTATTATTAAGGCTATTTCTAGAGATATGTCAAAAAGAAAACGATATAAAAAGAAACACGATAAACATGTTGGGGTAAATCGAGAAGCTACACATACTTAGAATAAGACAACCATAAGTATTCTTTATGGGTATTGTATAGTATTTTATCATGTGTATATATTTGTTTACAATTTTTTGTTAATTGCATTTTAATTGAGTTGCTGTATTTTTGAAATATATGACATCCATATTTTTATGGGCATCTTTTTATCAGCCACCTCGTTGGGCATTTTGCCTGTTGTGGCGTTGTATTTGTATTTAAAAGCGTTCAATTTTTTTAGAAATAGTGTTGAAATTCCTTTGTTACTGGTATTTCGTTACTGAGCAGCTACAACAAACTAGAAATAAAAAATGCCTAGATAGAAAATATGTAGAAGTTTTTTGCATATGCACAGGTTATATGTGGAGATTTTCCTTTGTAAATGAATATGCACTAAGAAATGGAAAATATTTATTTTAAAAGTATATCTGCTTTTTTTGAATTCATATTCTCTCATTTTTGATAATTCTTAACTTTTTTTTATGATTTTTTAGTATATATTTTGGGTTTCAATGCATATTTTTGCATTTTTGAGTGTGTATTTTAGCATTTTTAAGTGCATATTTCGGCATTTTTAAGTGCATATTTGTATATTTTTAGAGCATATTTTGTCACTTTTTAGTACGTATAATCCGGGCTCAAGTCATTACTCTTTGGATATTCCGATGAGATTATTGATGATGATAATTATTTTATAGTCATATGTATTCGTATAACAAATTGGATCTTCTAAAGGTCTATCAACCAATTAATAGTGACCAACTTTGAACATCGCCAACATTTTAACTAATAAATACTTTAAAACTTAGCAAAAAATAATGGAATGACTGAAACGAATGTGTTTATAGACGTTTATTATTCATGATAGGAAAAAAATAGATTGATGCTATAAATGAAAATTACGAATACTATTATTTTTGTGTTACGTCATATTTTATCACCTATTGGCTGGAATCGTGATTCCTTCATCAAAATAGATAAATCTATATAGCACGCAAATATTTATTCATATGCAGGGTGTTCTGTAAGTGCTCCGACTGGCCAGACACGGCCCAGGCTCTGTCCCTCCCGGGATATAAGCCTTATACCCGTGTGGGTTGGGTCGTGCTGGGGAGAATCAGGGGTGCCGGGCGAAGGCTCCTGTAAGTGCTAGCACGGGCTTTATTTCATGAACCGTCTGTCGTAGAGGTATGATTCCAATTTAAAAAATAACTCGAAAGGCATTAAAAAATTACCCTGTACCAGTTTTAAGAGTGAGAATGCAATGTGTCACAAAATAAAAGAATCCAAATTTTTATACGGTCCTTCCACCGCGATCTAACTTCCAATTGGAAAGTTGTTTCTCTGTATCTCCTGGGGTCAACAGAAAAATGTCAATGTTTCCAAGTACAATATTAACTGAGGTATTCGAATTTGAAAAACTGAGGAGATTAGGGAAAGAACAGCGTTAAATGCGGGTAAAACGGTTTTACCTCTGCGAAGGACGGTTGATGAGATAAAGGTCGAGCCAGCACTTACAGGACACCCTGTATATAAAATAACATGTCCCGACTGACTGATTCATCATCGCCGAGCCAAAACCGTTGAAGCTAGCATGAAGTTTTGTTTCATTTGTTTGATTTTTTTCCTCCAAAATTTTCAACCCCCTAAGAGGGAAGGGGGCCCAAAGGCTATATGGATTCATCACTATCTCATACTCATTACTGAGTCGAAATCGTTGAGACCGTAAATATGAAATTTAGTCAGTATTACATTTTTTAATGTAGATACACACTAAAACGGGTTTTCTGGAAAATCCATACCTCAAGGGGCTTATGAAGGGGATTCAAGTGTTATACGGGGAAATCCTAGCCCCGAGTACTTTTCAGATTACTAAACCCATTTCTAAATGGGCTATTAACATTACTAAACCCTGATCGAAGAAGCGGGTAACAGCTAGTATTCCATAAGCAAAGTCATTCATACGTGGGTATTAACATTTGATTCAATTATCACTTGATAAGCACGAATATCATTCGACAAAGTTTTTTTCGGTTTGTTTTAAGACGGAAAGACAGATTATAAAGGCTTACATCAAGTTGGAGATACGTTTGTTTACCAATAAACCAATTAATTTCTTACTAAGGTTTTCTGATACAGGCGAATTTTCATTCCTTTTCTTATTTTAAGGGGGGGAAAAAGTCTATATGATATAATATTCTTTATTGACTTGAGGGAAAAGCGAAATATGGGAGAATAAAATTTTATTATTTCTCAATCTTATACAAAATCGGATTATAACTTCAGACGTGAGGGTATTAGCAGGAACGGGTATTAATATATTAATACTCTTATGGTGTTACATAGGAAAAGGTTACTGACACCGTCGCGAGTATTAATAAAGAAGCGAGAATATAAAATTGCAAAATAGAAAAAAAATTGAAATTAAATTCTACAGACATGTTTGATGCCAAAAAAAAAGAATTCAGACATCACAGTGCAAAGAAAAAAGTTTTTCAACTATTTACACATGAGTAAATCCGACGGACAACAAAAAGATCTAACTCTTGTAGGAAAAAAGTATATATCTTGTAGTATACGGATTAGTTGTTTTTGAAAATATGCATACCTAATCTCAAAAAAGGCAATCAAACGTCAAAATTTAATGGTGAAAATGTGAAAAATCCTGAACAAAGATTTTTTTTTTTTGCAAATTTACATGGGTATAGATTATTATTATTATTATTATTATTTTTGAAAAAAATCATGATAGTTCATTGATATACAAATAAAGAATACAGAATGAACCGAGCACGTCCAGGCTCTATCGCTATTGCAATTTAAGCACGGTGGTCATAAGCGGACCGCGGACGTACCGGGAAAACCTACTGGTGTATCAGCCAATTGAAGCCCCTCCCCCCCAGGGAACCCCTCACCAACTCTCTCGTCACCTTGCCTCCTTCACATTCCCAACCAAACCCAGCATCACTGCCCGACACCACACCGGACGGGAACCTCCCTTTCAACGAAATAATATATGCTGGTGGTATTCCCATAGTTTCCCTGTCCCATTGCCCCCTTCTTTAGAAAATGTTTTTCTCCCACCGTCCCCCAACGCAATCTAACCCATAATATCCTATGTTATACCTGTAGTTTCTGCCGCCACCCTGGAACATTCCATCACCCCCAGAGGGCGTTAACGCCCACGTTGGGAATCACAGGTATACACGGAAGAGGAGAGAAGAATTTTTAGTTTGCATAAAAACGCGTAAAAATATATTTTCACAAAAAAACAAATATGCTATACAGTCTTATTGTACAGTACATATATAAAGGGTCCGAAACAGATATAATTCCGTGATTGATTACGATTGGGGCTCCAAACCGTGAGGCCGGGGCATCTTTTTGTCCAGTCAATTTGTCCAGTCAATTTGTATCCAGTCCGTGAGTTGTGACATTCCTGTCGCGGTCAGTTGGGTCTGGTGAGCCCTCATTGTCTCTGAATGAAAACTAAACTATCTGTAAAAATTTCTAAAGTATATATAGAGTTAGTTATAGATTTTAAACCGGTATGCAGCATAAAAACGAGCAACATTTGTTATGATATCTCTTAATCATTCTTGTCGCACCACGGTCATTTCTGCACACCAGGGCTAATTAGATCGGGACCCGAACCGTTGACAATCGAAACACTTTTAATCAGAAAAAAAGTATTGAAAAATAACGTGCCTATTTCGAATAGGCACGTTATTTCAATAGTTAAGTTTTCAGTCCATTTATATCACTTGGAATATTGCAGATTGGGAGTTAAGGGGACTTCTCATATTGTGGAAAAGATTGCATAAAATGCAACTGCAAAAAAATGATTCAAATGTTTTCCTCCAGCTTGTCCCTTAATATATTTTGTTCTTTCCATCATTTTTAGTTATTCTGAACTCAAATATCTCAGGTGAGATTATCCTGGGAAACATGTATTTTTTTTTTTGGGGGGGGGGGGGCTCCAGAAAGACCGATAAACAAGTTTTCAATTGAATATTAGAGAACGTGGGGAACATGTGATAAAAAAAAAATCAATTTTGCATCCCGGTTTGTATACGTCCCTTAGTGGACGAATTGACTTATAGTATCTGAAATGAAGACAGTGTATTTGGATTTTTTTTAAATTATCTTACCGTTTCTAATGGCCGCTACACACCACTGTCAGTTGACGTGTTCGCGCGTCACATCAGAATAGTGTGTAGCAGCCTTAACACCAACGGTTCAAAACATAAAGGGTGTATAATGGCGTAATGCATTTAAAAATATGTAGTTGTAGCACATATGGAAGGCCATATAATAAGTAAAACTTCTTTATTTTTTCGACTCCCTCAGATAATTTTTGAGATTTTAATTAACTGCGTGTCATATTTGAAAACTGTTTTTGTTACTGAAAGCATGTTTCCAAAGTCAACAAGATATCTGCCGCTCAAACAATTTGGGACAGCCTGCATATGTACACAAAAAAGTAATAAGAATGCAACCCTAACTATTTTTTTTAGCAAAGATTTCACATTAGAACAAATGATTCCAAAGCAAGAGGGACTTTTTTTGAGCTGACTTAATGAAGAAAATACTGGCGAAAAATCCAGAATATTTTTTGTACCCTTTTGGAATTTAGTGACATTGTTTAATGAACACACGAATCGAGATTGCACTTCCACACCGTACGTCCTATCCCATTCTATGCGAGTTGTACCGGTCGCACTATAAAATTACTGTAATTCATCTTTCCTTGTTAATGAAAATACTTTATTTCTCTCATAGTACTTACTTGAGGTTTCTCGAAAGATCCCCGTTGGGTTGAGAGAGAGTCGATTCATTCCGCACTAGCGCCAGTAATCACTCATATCAATTGATAAACTGACACGTTTACCAAAAATGTATTATACTGTCGCTGACAAAGATGCAGCCCTTAGGATTACATTAGCGGTATAGTCTGGAATGGAAAGAAATATTCTCCAAATCCTTTTGCCTGCCCTTATACATTAACTACATACAATCATTCATCCTGACGCTTACGCAGACAAACTCGTTAATCACGCGAACTCGACCTGGTATTGCGTCTGCGATGGATATTGGTTAAATTCGGCACATCCACTTTCATCTATATATCAGTTGTAATGATAATATTAAGAGTAATAAATATTTTCTCAAAAGTATCTATACACACACACACACTCACTGTGTATATGTAGACAGATATGAATAGACTGTTCTAATTTTTTCAATAGCGTGAAGATAAAAATGTATTAAATACAGAAAATTCCACTTACCAAGTTCAATGCAATTCAAGCTAATTTATCTAGACTTGACATGTTTACTTGGCAATAGTTGAGGCTCAGAGAACCTCACATCCAAGGAATTCATAATATATTTTCCTTTGCATGCCCTTTCTCAATCTTGCAAATTTTAGTGGGAAAACTACTAAAAAATTACGGTAGAGATTTAAAAGATTTGTTCATCAAAAATGATGATATTTTTAGTCTTGGTGAAATTTCCTAGCAATTCTGGGGGGGGGGCAAGAAAGTGCTTCAGATAATCCCTAATATATAAAATGACCCTACCAAAGCCCGAAATCTACCTATTTATTTTTAAATTTACCCGACCAATGCCGAATTCCGGACTTCGGCCAGCAAGTTTAAGAAGTGCCGGAAATCACTGCACAAAGTCCGAAAACAAAAGACATGATTCGGAGTTATTTTGCCAGTTGACCACCGTGGTGAGGTAGGTTAGTTTTATCCTACTCTTGAGGGTTGGACTTCAGCTTGCCACTGTCGTTATGTAGGGCCGTAACTAGGATTTTTGCAAACATTATCTCACCCACCCGGGGCTTAACATAAACCCAAACATTATTTTGCCGCCCCCACAAATTGAAAATTCGACAATTTTATAATGGTGTTCTTTGTTCCACCCTAAAATTGTCATCACCCCCCTTTTCCTAAATTTTGCTGAAAGGGGCAGTTGTCTCCCTTCAGTCCCTCCCCCCTTCTAATTACGGCCCTCCGTTATGTTGTACTAAGCCCTGGTGGCAGAAGACTATCGATTTGTACCTTTAACATAAACCCCACGATGGACATTAATAAGGCTGGCTGCCGACAGCCTAAAAGAGGGGTGGCACCCCTCGCTAATCGAACCTGTCTCCGCTGACTCTAATTCGGGAATTATTTCTGTCTCGCGCTGTCAGATCTGTACTGAGTACGATGGCGGCGTCTGGTTTACGGAATTTACCTGAATACCGTTTGGGGGGGGGGGCGTGTCCAGAAAATTCACCGCCAGCAATTCACCGACAACAATTCATCTCTAGGAAAATTCACCGTCAGGAAAATTCACCGCCAGCAATTCACCGACAACAATTCATCTCTAGGAAAATTCACCGTCAGGAAAATTCACCGCCAGCAATTCACCGAACACAATTCATCTCTAGGAAAATTCACCGCCAGGAAAATTCACCGTCAGCAATTCACCGGCAACAATTCATCTCTAGGAAAATTCACCGCCAGCAATTCACCGGCAACAATTCATCTCTAGGAAAATTTACCGCCAGCAATTCACCGACAACAATTCATATCTAGGAAAATTCACCGATCAACAATTCACCGCCGGAAATTTCACCACTAGGAAAATTCAATTCAATCCTAGAGGCATATTGCCAATTAGTAAAAGTAGCAAAATAATGTGCAGAACTCATACACGTCATTCATATTGCAAGGGGGATTGTATAGCTATTAAAACACATTTTATATAGATACCCTCTCCTCATAAACCCAATTAGAAAGTTGTTGTCTTTTATGAGGCAAAAAACAACTTTTCCAAGTGTAATATTTGCCGGTATATTTGCATTCAAAGATTAGAGAAAAATTGGGAAGAACTGCCATAAACTAACAGACAACGTTTCTTTTCCCCTTCCCAAATTTTTTACAGTTTTTGAATTCAAATATGTCAGTGACTATTGCGCTTATAAACGTGGATTTTTCTTGTTGGCTTCAGGAGAGACAGGTCAAACAACTTTCTAATTGGGTTTTTGAACACAGAGTTTCCGTATAAAAAATTTTTGTTTTTTCATTTTGATAAATTCAGTTGAATCCCGTTATAACCAAATTCCAAGAGACCGGAGAAATCGTTTCGTTATAACGAAATTTCGTTGTAAAATAATTGCAGGTTTTTGCATTGTTTTCCTAGGTAAACTTATCTGAGGGGATTAGAAAAGTGTTCGTCAAAACAAGATTTTCGCTTTAACGGTATTCGTTGAAACGGGATTCGACGGTATGCAACCTCTTGCAACATCAATGACGTATTTGACTTCTACCCTATTTGTCGATAATATTCTCTGATTGGAAGCATGTCTCTAGGACCAACGGCTCACCAGTGAAATGTGGCTCAGCGACTTTCCTTACTATCCTGTATACCTAGACAGGTATAAAGTTATTTTCCCACATTCCCTATTGCATGAAGAGAAAAATGTATAAAATGTAAAAAAAAATCGATTTTTACGAAATCCAATGATATATCTAGACCTGACGTACTTTGCGATGCAATGGTTTAGTTTCAGAAAGTATTACAACTGAGAAAAGTATCCCATTCATGAGAGATTTTCCTTTGCTTTATTTTTGCAATACTTTGGGGCCGTTCAAGTATTACGTAAGCAAATTTTTAGCCATTTTTGACCGCCCTTCTTGTCAGCAAAACTCTGACCCCCTCCTCCCTCCCCTCGTCAGCAAAATTTCGTCATCAGCTCTGCCCCTCTGAATCCTAAAGCATATTGGTAGGATCAGACTGGGGGGGGGGGGGCACGAGCCCCTCCCCCCCCCCCGGCGATCAAAAATTTATTTTTTTAATGCAAAAAAAATATTTTTCTAAATTCAAATACCTTTATATGTTGTTATAATCAATTTCTGTTAATTTGAATGTTATTTGAAGGCTATGAACTCAAAATTTATCTTTAATAAATTCATTGCGACCCACCTTCTAAGCCATATAATGATAAATCGCATAAAGGCCCTTGGCCCGCGGACCAAATATGGCCCTCGGGGTTATCTAAACCTAGTTTAGCAAAAATAAACTAAGTGGTACATTTTCAAGATCATTTATATATGCGGCCCGTGGCATATTTTCAGATCGTTTAAATGACACTGGACACAGTTCCAGAAACCTTAAGCGTGACACATTTAGAGATCACTTGAGTGACATGTGACGTAATTTTAGAGTACTTAAGTGGCCTCCAGTGCGGTTCTTCATCATTCAAGTTATCCGCGGCACATTCTCAGATTATGTATGTGATCCGCGACATATAATTACGGATCACTTGAGTGATGTGTGGCACAATTTCAGAGCACTTGGATCCGTGAAATATTTAGAGATCAATAAGTGGCTCTGTAGGGCACTTATCAATGGGGGGGAAGGGGGTGTTACTTCAAATGCCCACAAACTATCGAAAGGTTTTTTTATTTCGTTTTTGACGCACCGAGTAAGATGCCATTAAGAATATTTAGTATGTTCATAAAGAGGGTGGTTGATGACGTAAGCATTATCCAAACCCCCCTTGTCATCAAAAGTCAGCAAATGGAAACCCCGTCCCCTTCCCATCGATGCTGACGTAATACTTGAATGGCCCCTTTACAGTAAATTTTTGTGGGGGAAGCATCGCTAAAAATTACGATGCAGAATTGCAGGTTCGTTTTCATCGTCGTTGATGATATTTTTAGGCTTAGAGTTTCGAAAAATTGTAAAAAATTAATTTAGTTCGAGAATATTCAGAATAACTCGAGCAAACACTGAACTTCAAAGTGTTCAAGAAGTTATAGATGCTCTTTTCTTTCAAGTTACCGAATGATATCGCATTTCCGAAACAAGAGCCCCGCGAAAAAGTAATTTAATTTTACGGAGCTTACTCAAAAGAGCGTCTAAAATATTAATTAACATGAGTTTTAATCATCATTTAATTAATGCAACGCTTGTTTCGCTTACGCCAAAGTTTTCCCACGTCGGGATCTTTTTCTTTTGTTTTTTGAGTGACGAGAATCAATTTTCACTTGGAGTTTGTGCCCCGAATTATTTTACGTCACCGCTGTTTGGTAAAAAAATTGATTCCTCAAAAGATAGTTGAGACAAATCGACATTTTATCAAGCATTTGTGACGTTTCATTCGCATCTGAGCGTAATTAAAATACGTCACGATATTTGTTTTACGAAAAGAAAAGTGATATTTTGATATCGATTGTTGTGTTCAATTCATCGTCTCATGAGTTAACATGTCAATTATTCTTTTGCTTTTGTGTGCAATTTTAAGACATACCTAATCGATTTTTTCAACTGTGGATATCATACAAATGAATGAGAATGAAAAGAGAATGAAGTAAATCGACGCATTCACAACATTCTGCAGCTTCGGTCAATTCTGGGAGCAGTCAGAGCTTTAATCCAATATGGGGTGATTATAATTTATAAGACCCCCGTGTGTAGTTTTTCTCAATAACTACTCATCCGAATACAGCCAAATTTTTAGGACATCTTAATGAGACGATGGGAAAGAGATTAAGGAAATTTTAAAAAAAGTTCAATTTTTGACCACCATTGTTCGAGTGGTCATAGTGACGGACTCGCATCGTGGGGACCCGGGTCCGAGCCCTACAGTGGTGGTCAGATGAAGTTGGTTTTCTGCGGTTCCCAACTTCGAGGCGCAAATGCGAAGAATTAAGTAATCACCCTGTATATGCTAATGTAATGCCATTAAAATATTCTTTTCTGAAAACACTATGGTTTTTTTCCGATAAGGAACAGTTTTTCTGTTCGGTCTTAGAAATGGTTTTTTTTCCAAAAAAAGATCTTGGAAACTTTGTTTGCCTCTAAACATTGAGCTATTACACGCTTTAACGAAAGGGGTTCGCCTTAAAATTATTCAAAAAAATTATAGTACAAAATACGTGTAAATTTAGTAACTTTTGAAGAAGTTGCATGTTGAAGTTAAATGGGGGATAGGAGGACACGCTGCCCAAGATGATCGAAAATTGAAGGAAAGAAAATTGCGAAAAAAATGTTGGAATCATGCTATCAAAACTTTAAATGCTATTTCAATTTATTTCTGGGAGCTCTTTTTGAAGGTCAAAAACTCGAAATTTCTTTGGAGAAAAATTCTCTCTCTCTCTCTCTCTCTATGCTCTTCTGAAACTGAAACCTTAAATTAGCCTTGCGTGCGTGCTTCACCCACAGAATCAACGTGGAGGAAGTCCAAAACCTGGAAAGCCCTATAACCTGGTCTAACTAAAAAAAAAAAAGCGCATGATTAAAACATTGCGGGTGAAAAAAAAAAATTCAATGAAGTCTAATGGCCAATAAATCCTACTGTGGTATCTTAATTCCCGCAGTAGCGTCCTAGCGGGTAAACCTAACGGGGCCCAGGGCTTCGAGGTAAATAGGGAGACCTACACTATTAGAGAATTTTACATATTCTGAGATGAATTTTTCATTAAAAATACGAATTTTCATCGTTACTTGAATAATTTCCTCATCAAATATGCATTTCACATTGATTTGTGAATTTTTTTTTCCCGTTGGATATGAATTTCTCTTTAATTTGGAAACTATTTTTTTTCATTAAATATTGATTTTCATTAATTTTGATATTATTTCCTTATCCTCATCAAATAACAACGTTCATTAGTTCTGCAATTATTTTTTTAAATTAAATATGAATTTCCATTAACTCTCAAATTATTTTCCCACTAAATATGAATTTTTTATTAATTCTGAGAAATTATTTTTGTCAAATGTGAATTTCCATAAATCATGATTGATACCTTAAAAAAATCAAATTTCCCCCTTAAAAATCATATTGGGGCTCCCCAAGTTGGAAATCACAGGCCCAATGTAATTTTTAAGGGTTCAATCAGAGTGAGTAGAGAATTTCTAAATGTGTTCTCTTAGGGCATCCTTACCGATAAGGTAAGCATGTGAAGCCAAGATCGCGCACCAACGACCCTTAAATGTTGAATGAGTAAGAAACATTGCGGTATAAAACTGAACGCATAAAAACGTCCTATCATCGCAAGAAAATGGATAAATACGTCCGAAGAAATTTTAGGGTGGCTTGTAGAGATATATACGATTTCGCAAACGCAATATAAGCCACGGTTCGATGAATCGGTTCTAGACTGGTTCTAAACCATAAACGACAGCCAGAGAATCACTCTTCTACGAGAAGTTAAGAAGGCCCTTTCCATTTTAAAGCCGATAAGTACATATATTCCACTTTGTAACTCTTGGCAGAATTCAATGTGGGATTTCAAAATCATTCTATTTTCTCATTCCGATGTCAAACTTCGAGAGTGAGCAGCAAATGCGTTTCTATTTTTTCTCTTGTTATGGTGTTATTTCCAAGAAGAAAACGGCGTAGATTAAACAAGTAAATAAGAAGTAGGCGGTATTTTTCGTTTTCTAAGCAAAAAAAGAGATTTTTTTTTCAATCTTCGACGGAAAATCTCTCCTTTTTCATTTTTTCATTTAAAAAAAAACAGCCGAGTTTTCTGTTCAAGTGGTGCGTTGAACTCGTTCTCGGAATTCCGCATTCTTGAATCAGTTGTCATGTCGATGCAGCGTTGGGCATGTCCATGGACACAGAGAAAAAATAACATTTTCTTTATTACGAATAAAGTTTTCGCTTCAATGTCGTAGTAAGAAGAAGAAAAAAATTGTTTTTCCCCTTTCAACAAAAGACGATTATAACAATGGAAGAATCGTTTAGCGCCTTTTGTTGAACCGATTCATAACTCTCACTTTTGAAAAGAAATAAGAATATTCTGGAACAGAAGCGGTGGGGAAATGAGATGATTCAAATTCTTCCGTTTCTTAAATTATCAGAGCACATTTGCTGTATATTATACCCATAAAATCGTACATTTAAGACAGAACAGAATAAAAATTTACGGAAAATATAAACGGGATATTTCACCAAGAGTGCTTGAAAGAGAAATAGAAATATACAGTACTGCGGTTGATACTGAAATTAACAGAACGGTATGAGCAATGAAATAATAATTTATTAGTCGTTCTATATGTGCTTGAAACTTCTTCATTGTCTTAAACTAATTCCATTGTTATGCATATGAACGCAATAGAAAGGCACAGCACAAAAACAACATTACACAAACTACACACAACTGAATATAAGGGTTTAATCTCCCGAGGAACCCATGTCCGCCCAGGGTAGATCTATGAAAGCCACGCTTGTATTTTCTCTTAGCAAATATATACACACGTACACTATATAACTAAACCGATGGTCAGAACTGTAAAGGGAGATAGAACTCGCGGAAACAAAACAACTTTCACTACACAATGTAGGATCGGAAAGCAGGCGGCGAGCCGCGAGTGGGCACCTGCGTGGTAAAAATGGAGGGTACGGTAAAGACGAAAGAATAAAGGGCAAAGAATCTTTGTTGTCTAAAACTTTACAACTAATGTTGAAATGAGCGACCTTTCAATCATTGTCATCATGGTGAATTGTTATTCAAATTTAAATCCGTTTCATTGCAATGACACGAATGGGAATAATGGGAGTGACATGATTGTCTAGCTCTAAACATCAATATATACTGTACACTCATTCCCCATCACAGTAAAAGGAACAGCAACCACGGATGTAGTACAATAAATTCGGATCTTCAGCTTAATGAAACAATTAATGCATCATATCTGCTTGAATTGATTTTCACTGAAAGTAATTTAGCAACGTCCTAGAAACATGAGAAACTTCGACACATCAAAGTTAATTCCATATTTAGAGCATTAGCAAAGAACTAAATAATATTTTAGGGGGAATAATACACGCCACTATTGCTTTACAGATATTTTCATCGATACGTCACCTTGGATAAACGATTTCAAAGCAACACAGAACCCCGAATTTGAGAAAATTCGGTATTTACCACACCTCTAGATAATCGCGCGAGTGCAGCTACAATTTCCACAGAACATTAATGTGAATCGCCATTTAATTAAGGTACGCCATTAGCTGTTGGTTTAGATCACAAACGGCGGATAGTGATAACTTAATTCTCATTCGACGATAACTCATCTAATGCAGTAACATTAACATCATTCGAAGATTGCTAGTCGCGCTGCGTTTCCGTCGTTCGTGTTTTAAATGCGGGAGAAAGCATCCTACACGTTGATAGACATGCATTAATTCCGCTTCCAATCCGCGTGCGACTATTTGTCTGTACTGTCTGAAATGGCCGTAACTAATGGCAGAAGCGACTTGAGGTGGGTCACATCAAGGTTTCTCATAGTCACGCGAACACGTTGAACTCGGCTAAACGTTGCTTAGAACACACACAGAGCAGAGCAGAGACAGTTGGTCAATTTCCGGGAAATAAATCACGAGGTTTTGTTTTAGTGCCGCGTAAATACTCGGCATGTCGCTTTTCTTTTATTATTGCTCTTTTGATCGTGTACCGATTTGGTGAGAGAATAGATGCGGCCAAAATAACAGAAACAAAAAAGTACCCTAACATGGATCGAAAAAGTGAACACTTTCGTACATTTCTTACCAAAGGATGAACTTAAGAACGTTAATTATGCTGATAATCTAATTTTTGCAACTTCTGTGATATTTTTCTGATATTCTAGGCCTTTTTTTAAGCCACAATTTTAATTTCAAATACAAAATTGTTAATATAATTATAATTATATAAAATTGCAAAATAATTATAAAAATTATTGAAATTTGCATTCAAATAACCCTTGTTTGTGTTAATGGAACGAAAGGCACATTCCTCATGGAATAAACAATTTGAATAGGTAATGGGCTAAAGTAGGACTCACATATTTCAGGTGTTACGAATGTTTAGGTCTATCTTGACATTAAATTTGAAAATGCATCATAAATTCCCTGTCGTTTAATTTACCACCCCTTTATATCTATCAATATGGCCCTAATAAGGATAAATAATGTATGAGAAAGATATACTTTTTACAGTGAAACTGAGAACAACGCCTTTTCCATTAGTTTTAATGCACTAATTTTCGTTATTTTATATCGCATTTCTTCTTCGCTAGTTAAAACGATTTGACGTCCAGGTCTGTTTAATTAGACATTTATTCTTCTATAGTCGTAGACCTGCTTATTTTAACGTGAGCTGATGCGTACGTCTGAGACATTTCTCCTGACGTTACAACATTTGAACATTCTTCTAATTCTTCAGCTGTTAAATCCGCATACTTTTTGCTCAAAAAAAAAAAAATTCTTGTGATTTCGGGGCATTTTTAGCTTCAGATCTGCAAAGAAATACAAATATACATATAAAAATACAAGGCAACAACAGGCAAAATGTCCGACGAGGTGGCTGAGAAAAAATGCCCATAACATGGCTGTCACATATTTCTAAAATACAGCAATCCAATTAAAAATGCAATTACAAAAACAATATATACATTATACTATATAATATTATACAGTGCGCATAAAAATATTTATGGAATTATTATACTTTCCAACTGGGGGAAGCTAGAGGACAAGGGGACAGCATAAAAATTTAGATTTTTTTTTATTTTTGTGGCACGCTGTATTTTCACTCTCAAAACTAGTACAGGGTAATTTTTGAACGTCTTTTTGAGCATTTTTTAAACTGGAATCATACTTCTAGAACGAACGGTTCATGAGATAAAGGTGGCATTAGCACTTACAGGACACCCTGTATAAATTTCTCTTGCGTGAGAAAATGAAGGCGAAAGTTATATCAGGTCACAAAGGTTTTTGTTTTTATCAGAAAGCAACATAACGGGAACTAAGGAAAGGCAAAAAGAGAAAGCGGGAACATAGTTTACCGTCTCAGACACTAACTAGTCAAGTTACGTGTTGGAGAGATGGTGAATCACGTCTATATTTTCATATTTGACAGCCGAACTGGTAATGATTTAAAAGTTTTTTGTTTTGGTTGAAGTAACACCACTCCTTCCTCCAGTGTACAAGTAACCCCAAGAGTCAAGGTACGAATTTATCACAAAACTATTCTAAACACATTAAAAAAATTCAATTAAATCAGTTTAAAAATGCATTAATTTCTTCATGGAATAACAACTCAATTCCCCGGGTATATAGACAAATAAATTCATTGTGATCGTGTTTATACACATTTAACATTCGCTTCTCAACTAGAATACACGTAGTAGTACATTGAGAAATGAACACGAGATCAATAAGTACGAAAGGCTCAAGGCAGTTCGTAATAAGGAACAAAGACAATCATATTCTCGTACGCATGCATAAACTGTTTGTGTTTTGTATTTGCGTTTCGTTACAATGAAGTATCCGGTGCGTGTGGTTTGAAGATTCGTAATTTGAAACAGACTGGATATGGCTATTTTCTATTGTGTGCAGATTTTTTTGTTTCAGGACGAAAATTCCAATCCAGGTATTTATTTGATCGCAATTTCATTTGAAATGTAAATCTTGCTGTTATAGAAAATTCCATGAGCAGCTATGTATTTACTCATCAGATGTGTGTATGTGTATTCAGGGTGCTTAGCAAGCAGGGCGTATGGCATTTTACTGGCGAACCGTTGATCTTAGAGACATACTTCCAGTTAGAAAAAGTTTCCAAATAACGTGCAGTACTTGGATATGTCATTCGTGTTTCGAAGGGTTGTACAGTTATTAAAATAAAATAAAAACTTTTTATACAGTCCCCCCGTGTGCACCAAAGTATAGTTAGAAAGTTGTTGCCCTATCTCTCCTGATGCCAAGGGGGGGGGATCTCTGTTTCCAAGTGCAATATTCACTGAAAAATTCAAATTCGAAAAACGGAGAAAACCAATCATCAGGAGAGACAGGGCAACAACTTTCTAATTGGGTTTTGGGGCACACAGCTACAACAACTTTCAAGAAATCAGTCAGCAAGTTTATCCTAAAGCATCAAATCTTTAAAAAAAAACTAATCGCGATAGTAATCATGCTGATTTCCTTGACTTAAAACATTGCTAACAAAATAGTCTTAACGACAAAAGAAATGACTTCAATGTCAAAGTCAATTTTTTAAGATCTCAGCCCAGCTTAACGTATTTTTCCCCCTCAAAATACATTTTGTTTATAGTGATTTGTAGTAGTCCTGCCGCAATTAGAAAATCGTATTCGAAGAATAAATTGAATTTTACTATTGCATTTGACTAAATTTTGTGATACATACCCCGTATTTATCTCATCTCGTGGGATCGCAATCTTCGACATTTTATGCGATGATGTATATTGAATGCTAAGTATTATGACGGTGTAATTTTTATTTGAACCCATATGGGAAAAAACTAAAATCAATATCACAGAGGTTGAATAATTTTTCATTCTTGTGATAAAATTAATTCTAATAAAAATTAGTTCCAAGCCTACTTCCGGACCACCTGTGATGAAATAATTTATACGATATTGTAAGGGAAAATGAGCTTTGATTGTTGAAACTGGGCCTTGGCAGTTGGACATGTTGTGGGTGAAGTGTTTAGGGGATAGTCACTCATATATGGAACAAAGCGATGGGCGGAAATTGTTACACTGTTTTCCAGAAGATAGTTTGCAGTTATCCCAGTTCGGGTTATAATCTGTAACGGGGTGGCCAACAGCTGGCACGTGAAGTGATTTTTTGTGGCTCGCGACATGGTAAAAGTACCGTGAAAAATTTAAATTTGTGATCCTTATTCGAACTATCGGTTCCAACACCAGATTTCTTGATTAACAAACTGCTTACAAACTTCGTATTTTTAGTGACTAAATTAATTTAGTAACTAATTAATTCAATTAATAATGGAGCGGCTTATACACCGAAATTGCATTACTGATGCGGCCCGTGACGCCATAGCTGGCCAATATGCTCGCCCGCGAACAGAAAGAATTTAGCCACCCCTGATCCATAATGTTGGTAGGTGAAGAGATGATGATACCGCCAGTTCGGGTGGATCATCTCGATGATTTGTTGAAGATATGTCGATGAGCAGACTCGCACTAGATCCGTAAGGGGCAACACGCACATATATTGAAGTTCAGATTCGAATGAGAATTGGCTGATAAAAAAAATTTCATGTGATGACACATTGAATTTAACGTATCTTCAACAAAAACTAACAAAAAAACTCGGTTTTTCGAGACCCAAGAACGGGTGTTTTCGGCGTCGAAATTATATCTTGAAAGTGTGCATTTTCTCGGAGTCAAGCAACGCTCGAGAGTTCGCACCTCGGCGATGTTGGGCGTGTTTTTTTATATTTTTATTTGCGTTACCTGTGGCCTTTGATATAATCAGAGGTGAGTCTCATCTACTTTGCACCAGTTCAAATAATTGTTTTTTGGCATAGTCGATATCTGTTTTTCGCCAGCTGTTGACATGGTGGAGAAGCGCCGTCAGTCAGTCTGACTTGCCATTCTCTTGCGAGGAGTTGAAATTTTCCCAAAGAAAGATCTGAGATAAAAATAACTCAGATCTTTGTAGGCGAAAGACCGACAAACATTTGGGGGGAAATGTATCTGTCTTTATTCTTACGACAGTGACGTCCCCAATTTGAAGGGGGAAGAGCGAAAATTCAAAAAAAATATTTCCATGTGGCACAATACCACCTATTCCATCGTCGCGGATCATAGGGTGGGAAACTCTGTTCTACTGTATTCACGTCAAAACTTCAGGCCTTAAAATAGAGAGATTAAAGTAGAGAGAGAAAGAGACGTGCTCACAAAGCAAACCAATATAGTGGAACATCTTTCAGCGGACGTCAGTCTAAACTTAAAATACAAAATGCTATATATTCAAAAAAAAAAAATCGAAAACAACAGTAAAACTTCATCCTAAGCTCCAATACTTTTATATCTCTGAGAAAGGCAACCGTTCGAGCATTTTGTGATGTCACTAAGAATGCAATTTTATTATTAGGTAAGAAAGTCTAGCACACGCATAACCGTGAATTCGGATACACTTCTTTTTTATTTTTATGATTTCTAGTCCCTCCGCTGTCTCTCTTATATCGAAGGCATCTTTAAGGACATGAAGGGACATATAAGAAGCGTTCTTTCTCCTCCATCCCCTTATTTTATTTTTTCAGATGTCTCAAATCCTCTTCGATCTCGATCCCGAATGAGATTGTACGTTGAAGGCTTCGGCTTCATTTTTGATATTTCATTCGATGTATTCGTGCCAAATACTCTCGTAAAATGACGGTCCTTGGAAGATTTAGGATTTTCTTTTACGCGTTTCCTCTCGAGTTTCTTCCAGTCCAGTTAAGGATATTTTGAAATCCGTAAGAGAGGAAGTAAAAAAAAAACATTCTAGATTTTTACATCATCTATTTATTCGTGGGTCTGAGGAAAAAAAACTAACGTGCGTGTAGATTTCACGCTCTAGATTTCTAACGAGACGTAACAGCGAGAGAAAAAATATGCTTGGGTGTTTAACTCTAGATTCCAGGTCGATATTAACACTTTCTGTATCGTAACGTTTCAAAATCATTTACAGGGTATGGATACTATGGTGCACACGTAATCCATCGCGTCACATTATGATCATAATTCAAAGAAATCGGATGATTTACCTTTTAACGTCCATCGGTTTAATTTATCAGAAAAAATAAATATTTTTCGTGTACTGAAAAAGCAATTGATATTTTTCTCTGGAAATGTGAGATTCCAAACTTATTTTACAAAACAGAAAATTTCATTCACTGCAGCGCTCTTGTATCATATATAAATTTACTTTTCTTTTAAATCACTCATTTTTAACCCTTTATTTGGTAACACTGCTGCTTTATTAAGCAACTTCAGTTTTTTTTTTAAGTTTTTCAAAGCATTTTATATTTTAAGCTCGTTTCGGCATTGAAGTTCTAAGCAACTCGTAAACATTCAATTTTTACTTGTGAACTGTTCATAATTTTTTTTATAATTACCAGCGAAATGTTGCTCGAAGGTACGATTTTTGGCAATTGTATTTTGGAGGGAATTACCATGTGTGGAGCAGGCATATTGCTGTGCGTGCTTCGACAATGATAAAAAAGTAAGTTCGCAAACATAAATGACATTTTTAAACAGCTCAAATCTAGAGAAATCATATAAATACAGTGTGTGTCCCCCGCAGGAAAATACACGAAATCATGCCAAGAGTGAAATTAAAAAGCAGCAACTGGACAAGAGGAATGATACTGTACTTTACCGAACACGGCCTTTTCCCCTCCTATCTCAACCGATTCAATCTCAGACGAAACGACAAGTGCAAGTGTGGTCAAACTGGGTCTCCTATCCACTACGCCACAAGATTCCCATTCACAGCGAAACTGCACTTCGGGGCACCAGCTGAGAAAAACATTCCGCTGTGGAGAGCCGAACTACTGAAGAGACCCGACCGTACACAAAAAATCACAACACTGATGTCACTAATAGAAAGCAGCGAGGAATATTTCTTCCCAAAAGAGGCGCCTCCACCACCGAGAAGACGACGCAGGGCAGCCTCCTCAGAAGAGTACAGAAGATAAAAAGCCCCCCGGCCGTTACACTTCGAAGACATGCACCACGATGTATCCCAGAGCTGTGCACCAGACGTACAACTCTTGCGCTTCTAGGTGAGTAAATGTCTTGCAAATATTTTCTCGATGCAGATTATACTGCCTTATTGCAATATATTATCATGTATATATAATTTGTCATATATTGTCGTCAATTACTATCCCGCAGTAATCATGTAACGCCTGTCTCGCGCATATTCTTGTATATATTTTCATCACTGAGTGTAAAATAATATTAACTGAAACATGCATCTATCGTATACATCTCTGCTCTATACACAATTTGTACATATTTTCCGTTCGATGCACGCAGCGACACGAAGCACATTGCTTTGTACGTGCACCACTCGCATTTTGTTTTGCATCTGTACTGTATGTTTTTGTTGTTTCACACAATGCAAGTTGTTCTATAGATTAATTGTGTAATAGTTGTATGTTATCACTGTATTCTTCTGTTCTTTCCACATTTTTGCACAGTGGCTGTATATTTAATACTTCTGTTTGCGCACAATATTTGCATATATATATTTCACTCTGCTTTGTGCCCGCACCGCCCATATATTTTTGTTTGCACCCGTATCGTATAATTGCCTATTCTCGCATAATGCAAGTTGTCCTACAGATAAATTGAGCCCGCATCATGCCTGTAACCCACACCGACACATAACTGTAATATTTGTTTATTTTCTCTGTTCCATGCCCGTAGCGACATGATCTTGCACATGATCTTTCATATTGCCTTGTACACACTGTATATAATATGTCCTGTCACGTATCGTCTTCAATCTGTTTTAAATAAAACAACCTGGGGGAACTTTGGAGCAGGGCCGCCGTGGGTGTGGCTGGGGGCGCATATGGCCGAGAAGGGAAAAATCTGAGAAAAGGGGTACTTTCAGGAACAACGCGGGTTGGAGAACATCAGGAGACCGCTAGGGTGAACAAGGGGTTACAGTGGGTTGCCGAGGTTCGGGGGGTTGGGGAGGGCACCCATGGAAGAAGATCCCGTGGGGGTCCGCCCCGGCCATCCGACCTTCCTCAGCAAGACTCAACCCAGTCGGGTAAAGGGCTTATATCCCTCAAGGGACAGAGTCCGGGTCTTGTCTGGTACATCAATGCGTGTCCCCCGAAGTGCAAAATTCCATATTTTTTTAAACATTGACCATAAATTCATTTTCATCATGTTAATAGCATTCAAGCTACCTCATTTGCTTATTATAACCAGCACCTCATAGAGATAGGCCTCCGCACGGGCCTCCTCCTTTGATCTTTTTATCATGCCAAATTGTTCATCTGTAACGTCATCAAGACTAACTAGCAAGTTTCCCACATTTTGAACAACAGCATCCCATTTCGTTTCTTCTTGTTTTGGCGTAGAATCCTCATGATTGTCTCACAAATACTGCACAGTGATTGGATGTGGGGCATAGAAATCACCATTTCTGAGCCCGATTATTTGTTTTCCGCACAACTGTGATACTGGCACGAGCAGGGATTTTTTTCCCCCGAATATTCTGAGGGAAAATAGACTGACGTCACGAGTAGCGTGCGGAGGCCTTCTATCTCCAGGAGGTGCTGCTACTATTCAACCGTGCATGCACCTCGTACACATTCATCTACGAAATTTCTAACAAATCAGCACATGCCGGAATGTGTGTTCTGGGTGTATGTGTGGCCTAACGTATTTATGTTGGCGAGTTGCGCTTGTTTCTTGTTCATTCTGCCATCTGCCTTACATTTTCTGAAGTAAAGATGAAAATGCTTGGATTTTTCATGTTTTGTCAGTATCGTGTTGTAGGTCTGCCTGCTCTCTTCGGAGAGACTTTTTCAAACGGGAGACCGGTTCGCATTCGCCTCGAAGCTGGAAAACCACAGAAGACCAACTTCAGCCAGCCACCACTATGCATTTCTGTCAACGGGATTCGAACCTTGATCCTGAGGACGATGCCCACACGACAGAACAGCGGCTTCTAGGAGGTGCTGACATACCCAGAGGAGGAAAAACTTTGAGGGGGTTATTTGAATTTTCGCCAATAAAGAAATTGAGAAAGATATTCATTTTCTTTTTTTCTTTTCTTTGTTCTTAACTTCAATGTTGTTTGCATGGGCATGCACACAAGTCCGAAAACATACTAGAAAATATTTTTCATAAATTGTTTCTCCGTTGTCTATAAACTAAAGAATAAGAAACGGAAAATAAAAGGAAGACCAATCCATATCTTCATTCAATCGGTAAAAGGTAAAAAATACAGAATAACCGCTCTTTTGTGCACATCAGCGGGTTGTCCATAAAAAAGGGGTGACTGTTAATCAGGGGTTTGAAATATATACTTTCATTATACCTTTCCTTTCAAACCGAGAACAACTCAGGTCTATCGCCATAGGCAATTTACTACCTAGTGAGTTGTGCCGGAAGTGTAAGTGTGTGGACCTAACAGTCTGAGTGCGTATCTAGTGTTGTGTATGATTTTTCAGTGCTGCCATCTATATCTCAGAAGTGAAGTGAGTGATGTGTAGTGACTGAATATTTGTACTGTTTGTAGGCCTGTTGCTCTCTGTGGCGAGACTTTTTAACGGGGAGATCGGCTCGCATTTGCGCCTTGAAGTTGGGAACCACAGAAAACCAACTTCAGCCGACCACCACTGTGGCGACGGTGGGGCTCGAACCCGGGCGAGTCCGTCACTATAACCACTCGACCACCACAGCGGCACTTTCATTATACCAGTGAATTTATTGTTTGGCCGTAAGAGAAGGGTGACCGTTAAGAGCGGCATTTCATAGTATTCGTATTCAAGGGAAATTTACGTGGCTTTAAATATGGGCTTATTTGCAACGACGAAGCATGCATATCACACAGAAAAACTTAATTCCAATGCTGCTAGTTATTTAAAAATATCAAATTACCTGAAAGAGATGAATTTTTCATGTCGCCACGTGACAAAGACATTATGAAACTGAAATATTTAATATAATATAGTGAATACGCATGTGTGTACAAGTGTAATTAACATAAATTCTTTTTTCGACATTATGTATACTTAAGATATATAAGCGTGATAATTGGATATATACTGTATATCCGAAAAAATTGTAGTTTTTTCAGTAAACATAAGTGAATTAGTTTTGAGTTCGCACGAGTTTTTTTCCATTGGTAAGACAAAAACGTTAAGGAGCTCATCTAATGAGAACATATTCTTTCCGGCGACGACCCGGAACGAAGGAAATGATTAACAGCATATTCATTATTTACGTGCTTTATTCTTTCTTATTCCGGCATCTTCATCTGGTGGAGAGAATTTTTACAGTTTCGGTATATTTTTCAAAAGATTCCAAAGCCAAAAAATTAATGAGACTAAAAAAAATTGTTAGCAATAATTAAACTTTTCGTTTTCTGCCACCAAAAACGATTCTTCAAAAATTCATTTTCAGCCTTCGCTGATGAAATGTATAATTTTTTCATAACTATTTCTATAAGTTTTTTTTTTTTGAATCTTTGGAAACTGCATACACAAAAGCAATGATCTTGTAAACTTGCCAAAAGCCGTAATATTCTTTTATGACATGAAGGAAATTGCATAACATACGATGATGAGAACAAAGCAAATGAATTCTCTACTTACTATCTGCGAAAAAAGAGCATAAATAACAAACTTCTGATGTATCGAAGAACAGAAAAATATGCTCAGTTAAATTATTAATTTTATATTGTCTTTATGCAGTTATTAGTCATTTTTTATGGGATTGTTTTAACTCATAGAATTTCTCGGAAATTTCTATAAATCGTTAAAATTAAGGCTGGTAACTGAAATTAAGTTACGAATAGATTTTTTTTTGTAAAGCTATGATAAAACAATAAAATTTGATATCCATTGAGTGTACGTCGGTAATGTGGCTGTTATAGTTCATTTTATATATATAATAAATACTGCATTTAAAACCATGTGTATTGAAAGATTCAAAATTAAAACATTTCCAAAGCCAGAGTATAGCCAAAGCCTCTTAGAAGGCTTTGGAATAGTGCCTAAGGTAGCTACATACACATAACTAGAAATTATACAAGTAAAATTAGACTACAGGAGACAAAAGAAGAAAATGAAAAATGCAATAAAATAAATGGAACAATGAGGAGGTCGTTCTCAAATGCGGAACCGCCCCCCTCCGTCCCACATTGTCCCAAGAAGTAAAAATGTTTCCGATGATGGTAAGCCAAAAATAGATAAAAAATCACCGCCCGTTCTCCCGACATTTTTGCTATAATAACCTCTGGAAGTCCAAAAAACATGACAAAGAGAAAACAAAATTGAGAAAATACAAATTGTAAATCACTAGAAAAAGCACGAAAATAATACATTAGTAACACAATATTTAATAATGGACACCCCCACAAAAATGTGTTTCAAAAAAGCTAATAAAAAAAGGAAATTATAAAAAATAATATAAAAATCCTACTTGAAATTCAACTTTTTGATGGAAATGTCACGAGATTGTGCGCCAAATGCCGTTAATTAACAAGTCGGAAACGTGGGTGAAGTTTGAAACCCATAAATGACGATGGATAGCCGTTGACGCTCAACAAAGTCAGAAAAAGTGTTAAGGAAATCATTTACATTACGTTTTAATTCTTGATAGTCGCCCAAAAAATATATTTTTCAGAATTCTAATACAAATATTAGAATTGAAATTAAATATAGGAAATTAACTTTAAATTTAAATTATTTTCTTTTATCAAAAATTCCAATATAAGTAATGCTATTAGAAAGACAAATCAAATTTTAAGATCAAGGAAGTCCGCAGAAAGGGGGGTCATGATTGGTTCTCTTAAGTGTCAAGTCCGTAGGGTAAATATCACCCATAATTTCAGAAAAGTCCCAAAATAAAATATAACTAGATCATCGATGTATCTAAAATTCATGATTTAATGTTCAGCGAAAATATTAGTTTCATAAAAATGCGAAAAAATATTCGCAAAAGCACTAGAAAAACAAGTGGCCATGGGTATAACCCTTGATTTTGATTATAGACAAAGCTGCATTCAGAGTCATCTTTCAAGCGGCTTTGATTATAGATGTCGATGCCATTATTCAAGTATTCTCAAAGATGCAAAATTTTACCATATTATTCCAAAAAAAAATTTTCAAGTGAAAACCTTCTTGTATCTTACATATAAACTCACGATTATTTAAAATATTTCCATGTGGAATGTCGATGAAGAAATTTTCAAAATAAAACGTTTCAATACTATCAATTTTAGAATTTTTAAAAAAATTCAAAACTCTCTGATTATTCTTTATGAGTAAAGTCTCTGCTTCCAACAACAAAAATGTCCAAAATATTTTTTAAGATATTGAAAAACTCTTGATACAGTCACTATTATAACAGTTGGTACCACAAGTGACAAATAAAAATTTGATAGGTTTTTTTATGAAATTTAATAGTTACAAAGAAAGGGGATGACGAGAAAAAAGATTGTTAATTTTAAGTTTCTAAGAAAAGCAATATTTATATTATCTAATCTCTTTTAATGGTCTTGCAAGGTTAATGAAAGTACAAATATTGTTGTATTCATTGAGCATTATTATATTGTTCTTATAATATAACATGCAAATAATCGGAAAATTATTAGCTGTCTTATCAACGACTGCGATAACAAATTTCTCTTTTATGCTTTTAATCTCTTGAAGGAGGCAGAGCTCGTTAAAGTTGCCAAAATATTTTTTTCTCAAATTCTGGCTGATAACGATGTAAACTTAGATTGTTTTTGATGTTAAAAATATTATGAATTTCCATTGGAATTTCTTGGAAATCTTCAACAGGCCAAGAGTAGGCCTATTTACGAGAAATCTTGACAGTCAATAAATTGATATTATTTGAAATATCAAGGTATGTGGACAAGGTGCATGTGTGATTTAGTAGTAGTAAATAGATGCGCAAAGTCAACGGCGAAGTATCATTGAAATCATCTCGATGCTGCTGCATTAATTATTCTCACAATTAATTCTCAATTTTTTACAGAGATTTGTCGCTTCTAGTTTAATTAACTCCCATGCAATCAATTAAAATGTTGGAATCATAATTAACAGAAAGAGTAAGACAAATTTATTTGCTAAACATGTATTTAATTTCTTTTCTTTTCCACGTGGAGATGAATTTGTATCGTTGACGTGTCACAAGATCAAAGACCTCTGGAGACGGTCGAGCTTCAAAGACAGTGAACGTAAAGTAGAAGAAAACAAATGAATGAAATGAAATTTGTTTTCAAAGGAATCAACGACTTATTCTAGACCTTGTTTTATATACTCAAAACGAAACCATATATTGTAACGGTATTTTTGCATAACACGCTTCAGTTAATTGAATCAGTTACACAAGCTTCACCTTTACATCTACGTGCGTTGAATCCATTCTTTCTTGCTCAAGGCGAGGAGTGTTTAATGAATGAAGTAATCATAATTGAGTTATTTCATCGGAATTAATAACTATAATTAATTTCTGGACAACTTCGAATGTTACTTAAATGTTATCCGGGATTAGACGAGTGAATTAGGGAAAATAATAGCAAAATTTTTCAAAATTCTCAACATCATTTTTATCAAGCTTTTATGCTAGTGGCTCAAAATATAGCGATTTCGCGAGTGAACAAAAATTTGCCGTTGGAAAAGAAATGAAGTAACTTATTTGAGTTCATCGACGTTCTTAAATTTTTCATGAATCTGAATTAATATTTAAGAAGATCACGGAATATCTAATTAACAACGGATTATATTAAGTTAATAATATTATTAGGGAATTAAAAATATTGCACAAAATCTTTATAGAGTTCAACTTCGCAAACAACAGTTATCGTATAACATCGTTAATGTCGAATCAGTTTCCAATATCGGTAATGTCTCAAAGCATCTAAAAATAAAATAATTTCCTATAACACACTGTATGATATCACATTTTTTTATAATTGAAATATCGATCTCAAAATGGTGTTTCGATTTGCTAAAATATGACGTATAAAATTTATTTTGTACCACGTAATACTAAAATTTAGTCCATCAATATTTCTTTATTCTCTCAATAAATAAATAATTATCTTTAAATACAATATATTAAAAACAATTTTTTTATTTAATAAGCAATAATTGACAGTAATAATAATAATTAATAATGAATAAATTGATTAATTAAACTAATGAATGAATAAATTATTAAAATAAAATTAAGAAAATTAAATTAAAATGAAATTAAATTGGTGTAATTAAAAAATTGGTGTAATTGGTGTAAGAAAAAAAAGAACAACAACTGCCACGAATGCCCGATAAACATTTAACTTGTGGTGGTAAAAGTTTCCCCCAAATTCCACTGAGGAATTTCTTCAACGATAACAAAATTCTGAAGAGAGAGATCTGCACAATCATTCATTAATCGAATTTCAAAGAAGAATCCAAGATAGCAAATATGGAAATTTAAACTTGTCTAATATATTATGCAATACTGGGAAAACATTGGGCAACAATGTACTAATTGCCTGTCATGACGATATAAAATTTCGAATGATTTTGACCTGATGTGTGTGTGAACACGAATATATAACCATGAAAATTTCTTATTGGCTTTGGTTTTTGACATACATGTCCACGCCGCTTGGTGTGATCACATTAGGAATCGGGTTTCCTGATAACAAAAGCCGAATAATAACTATATCCGAAAAAGTCCCGTTTGCAAATACGATGGCCATATATCCCGTTTGATCGAACGGTACGTATGGTAAAT
Source organism: Pholcus phalangioides (assembly GCF_987345545.1). Taxonomy (NCBI): domain Eukaryota; kingdom Metazoa; phylum Arthropoda; class Arachnida; order Araneae; family Pholcidae; genus Pholcus; species Pholcus phalangioides. The sequence goes on along the minus strand of NW_028301596.1, from coordinate 49,448,569 downwards.
GAGTATTAATGACCTGATATTTCACCTAAATATACATTATGCGATGGGATTTTGTCTGGAAAAAAGAAAAAAAAAATCTTTCAAAAATTGAACCGATAGATGGCACTGTACTCGTCATAAGATGCAAATTAAAAGACGTGACCGTAAGAAAAATCGTAGAAAAGCAAACAGTGATGAAACTATCAGGAAAAGGATGTGGTAAATTAGTTGCTACTCAAGAAATGTTCAATATGCTGTCCACTGTTTTCTCCTATGAGCCGAAAGCGCACAACAGCATGTTCCACAACAGATCGAAGCGTATCGGGGTGATGTTGTGAATGCGTTGCGTAATGCAGTTTTTCAACACAGCTAAGTTTGCATACTTTGTTACAGAAAAATCAAAAATGGAAATGGTCCGCTCTGGAGGAAAATGCATTTTCCAAAGCTAAAACTGTTTTGGAAACGTCTCCTTTGCTAGTGCATTTCGATAATAACAAAGAGGTTTATTTTATCGTGCGATGCTAGTCAGGTTGGATTGGGTGCGGTCCTTTCTCATCCAACGAATCTAGGCGATCGTCCCATTGCTTTTGCTTCGAGGTCACTCACTAAGGCTGAGAAAAATTATAGCCACTTAGAAAAAGAGGCCTTAGTGTTACTATTTGGTGTGACAAGATTTAGAAATTATCTCTTGGGCAGAGAGTTTACTTTGGTAACGGACAGTCACCCTTTCTTGGCATTACTGTTGGAAAAGAAGCCAATTTCCACTGTAGCTGCTGCTAGAATTCAAAGGTGGGCCTTGAAATTTTATGCATACAGGTTTAAAGCATACAGGTTAAAGCAGGTAGGTTTATGCATACAGGATTAAATTCAAGCCGAGCAAGTCAAATGCAAATGCAGACGCGTTGAGTAGGTTACCATTACCTGACTCTTGTTCTGATTCTCCTCAATTGCCAGAACTTGTATGTTTAATGCAAGATCTAGATGACAGCCCGATTTCGGTTCATACACTGAAGCAGTACTTAAGTGCTGACCCTACCTTGTGTACAGTGAAGAAGTATATTCAAGAAGGTTGGCCTACAGAAGTAGCTGATGATATACGACCATATTGGTTACTCCGAGATGAGCTTTCAGTTGAACAAGGTGTTATTTTGCGACGTGTTAGAGTGTACATTCCTGAGAAATTTCGTGGATATGTCTTGTCAGAATTACATGATGGTCATCAGGGAATTACAGCCGTGAAAGCATTGGCAAGAGGTATAGTTTGGTGGCCTGGTATTGACGGAGATATCACACGTATGGTAAAATCCTGTTTCCCTTATCAAGAAAATGCACCACATCCTTCTTCGAATAGAGTTTCTCGGTCATTGTCTCCAGAGCCATGGCATCGTATTCATGTTGACCACGCTGGTCCAGTAAACGGACATATTTTATTTATAGTGATCGATTCTTATACAAAATGGCTATAAGTTATACTAGTCACTTCTACAGCTCCATCTTGTACAATACAACCTCTCCGAGAAATTTTTGCAAGATTTGGTGTGCCGAAATTGTTAGTAAGTGATAACGGAACTTCATTTTCCAGTCGCGAGTTTCAAGAACTTTTGCACAAAAATGGTGTTTGTTCACCTTCGAACCGCACCATATCATCCCCAAAGTAACGGAATTGTGGAAAGAGCCGTTAGAACAGTTAAGTCGGGACAGTGTAAATTCAAGACTTTATCTTTTCCTACGCGTTTACAGCGGTTCCTGATTAGCTATAGGAAAACTCCTTCAGTTGTTAACGGATTGTCTCCAGCCAGACAAATGTTCGGTCGTGAGATCAGAACACGTTTCGATTTGCTGAGGCCGGATTACCTTTCGGTCATCCTTTCCAGCGTCGGTTCCGAATGCCGAATATAGAGTTCAAGACGACGTACGGTTCCGGAATTATGCCGAAGGACCCAAGTGGGTTCCTGGCACCGTGAAAACCCGTATTGGTACTACTATGATGGATTTTCAAAATTTTTCTGGAGTTGCCAGAAGACATATTGACCAAGTTCGGCTTAGACATACAGCTGAACGTACAACACCAGACGTGTTGTCACCTTCTGATGTGCCCCGGGAAGAGCGACAGACTTCAGTGACAACCTCTGAAGATCCATCGCGGAACACCTCCGAGTTCTCAGGTGAGTAAATTCCATTAGAAGAACCGAAGGTAAGTGGAATTTCCAATGTTCCGAATTCTGCAGTGTTTGTGCCTAGAAGAAGTTCGCGTATACGTAGAGCTCCGCAGAGACTTGGAATAGAGGACAATAATTGATATAGTGCGAACTTTTTTTTTTTTAAAGCAACCCGGGAATGTTGCATATTTGTGTTTAAACCCTTAGGTGGCGCCACTGGAATTTTTGTATGTATATATATCCTGTGTAATCGTCTTGCTGGGTTTACTCTCTCGCACGCTGTTTACTTGTTCTTCATCATGTCTTCCGCGGTGATGCTTCCTTTTTCTAACGTGCGGCTTTTGTTAGGACAATGTTAACATATTTATTGCCAATTCGTCAAATGTAGATCATCCACATTTTTTGCAAATCGCTTGTAAGCGAAAGGGGTTAAACTATGCTTTTTCTACCGCTTTCTATGAAAAAAAAAGTGTGCAGTAATCCATGGGTGGAGATACGGTGGGAGGGAATTGCTCTCACCCCATCGTCAAAGGTGGAGTCGGCTGATCTAATGTATATATGAATTGACATCATCATCACCGTGCCCTACCCCCAGACTTCCAAGTCTATCTTATGCTATATCTGCTTATGCAGTAATCACACAAACTTATGGAGCATAAAATATTTATCGAAAAACGGGTTATTCAGGCACAGCTCGAACGAACGAAGTGTTTGTCGGAGACACGTTTAATAATCCAGCCAGACCAGAATTGAATTCTGGCTGATTCCCAGCCCTATGGGCCGCCTGTCAGCATACAAACTGGCCATGAAGGCCTATGAAGAAGAGAAGAGTATATATTGTTTGTGTAAAGAGTTATGTTGTGCATTTTTGTGTTTGATTTGAAAAAGTCCAATCGGTCATGGTCTGTCTGTCCACTCCAAAACAGTCCATGCTGAGGCAACACACACAAAGCATCACACGGGAGAAGGTCCATTCAATCGTAACATCTATTCTGGATGAAAAACATCGCATGGGTGTCGTGACGCAAAAAACCCCTTCAATTTTTGTCATCAAAATTCAAAGTTCAAAAAGCATACATGAAAGTTCTGTTCAAGTATTTCAGTGCAGTGCTTTCAGAAAAAGTTTTCTCATGCAATCAAAAATTCTATGAATATATATCCAGGTTTATTTAGTCGCATCTATTGTTTTTCTTAATCGCATTTAATTAACTCTTTATTGATGGAATGGTGAAAAAAAAAGTGAGACTTGGACTTTTCTACTTAGACATTTTTATGAAAAAGAACATAAATAACGTTTAATTTGGTTATATTTCATACGGCCGTATTCACCAACACAGTTCAAACTGCAATAGCAGGCAAGCATGATTGAAGATCGAAACGGACTGGTTAAATTGAGAATCCGTGTCGATCGCTAATCCTTTAATCTGCGATTGTAGTCTAAACAGTGTTGGTGAATATGGTCGTTAGTGGAGCGGTTGCACCGACTGTTGGCAATTTGATATTTCAACTTTTTCATCCAAAACAAAACTTTCTTTGTTTCAATTCTAAATCTGCAAACCAGCCAATCAATTCGCACAAACATGAACGTTTTTGCTGCCATCTGGTAACTGTGTTAACTACTAATACTGAAAAAATATTTGTTTTTTCGCTGTATAGATGGCGATACCAGGTGATGGATACTTTGTTATTAGCATTATCCGAAGAAAAAAGGGGAAAAGAATTTATAATTTCCAAGGCCCGAATGTCGTTGACCCACAACATTCTAAAAAATGACCATAAAAAACGCCCTAAAAACTCGGAAAGATATCATGGCTGGAGATACGAAGGGGCGTGAGGGGCATTGCCCCCCCTTCCCCAGCGTCAAAGGTGGAGTCGACTGATCTTTATGTATATATGAATTGACATCATCATCATCATCGTGCCCCCCAGCAATAATGACCATGCTCCCCCAGGCTTGCAAGTCAATCTCCGCCTAAGAAAGAAATTCCTAAAAATAACAAAATATGCATCAGAAGAACAATACGAAGTTGTTGAAAATCAAATACAAATACAACGCCACAACAGGCAAAATGCCCAACGAGGTGGCTGAGAAAAAGATACCCATAAATACGGATGTCATATATTTCAAAAACACAGCAGCCCAATTAAAAACACAATCGAAAAAATTATAAACAATATATACACATTATAAAATGTAGGTATGGTCACTCTGTAGGTATGGTCTCCAAAACCTTACAGCATACTCCAGTCCTGGACGAACTAAGCCTCGAAAAAGCGGAAGAATGATTTTAGGAGAACGCGAAGAGACCTTTTTGAAAATGAGACCAAGCATTGGATTCGATTTTTTGACCACCGCTGAACAATGTTCAGAAAACCTAAGCCGCTCGTCAATGTGAATTCCCAAATCGGTGACCCTGGTTGCATCCGGGATAGTGACACCATTCAACTCGTAAGAGAACCGTGGGTTGTTCGAACCAAAATGAGCGACCATGCACTTATCAACGCTAAACGTCATGCTCCATTCATTTGACCATCCTGTAATCTTGTTTAGATTGGTCTGGAACGACTCCCTATCGCTTTGATTCTCGATTACCCCCATTAACTTGACATCATCTGCGAATTTGCTAACAATCCCATCTATACCTTGATAGAGTTTATCGACAAAAAGTGAAAAAAGTATGGGGCCAAGAACACTTCCTTGAGGAACTCCACTTGTGACATCTGTCCAACCAGAGCATTCCCCGTTTACCATAACGCGTTGAGACATATCTCTTAACCACGATTCTATTCAATTCAGCAAGTTGCCCCCAATCCCAATCTCATGTAAACGCTTCAAGAGTTTACATTTTGGACCCGATCGAATGCCTTCTTGAAATCAAGGTAAACAACATCTACATTTTTGCTGTTACCCACAGTCCTAGTCACGTGTTCATAGAAGCAAAGACGTTAGTTACACATGACTTCTCCTTCCTGAACCCATGCTGATTTTCCGACAATACATTATTCTCGTCTATCCACTTCACAAACTGCCTTTTGATGATAATTTCCAAAATTTTCGAGAGGGAGCTCGTCCAACTCACTGGACGATAATTGGACACAGCTTCTCTACTACCCTTCTTAAATATCGGAACAACATTAGCAAGTTTCCAATCCCTTGGGACGATACCCTCAGCAACACTACTCCTGTATATCTAGGCTCCAACAATTCATTAGCAAATTCCCCGAGGACCCTGGGATAGATATCATCTGGTCCTGGTGTCTTGCTTGCACATACATTTTTTAGAAGATTCAGGACCTCCACGTCTTCCACTTGAATATCGTTGAGGATTTTATTACCCCATGCAACATTCGTATATTGAATAGCATTATCTTCATTAAAAACCAACGCGAAAAAGTCATTGAAAGCACTAAACATGTCTACATTGCTCTCTAACCTAGAGCCTCCTATCGAAAGGGGGCTAACTGTACCCTTACGTCCATTATTGACGTATCGAAAAAATGATTTTGGGTCAGATCCAATGTTATCTGCAAACCTAGATTCAACTTCTCGTTTTTACTATCCCTTATCGCTTTCTTCAATAATTTTCTTTTATCAGTAAACAATGATAGGTCACCTCGTCCACTTTTATACTCTCTGAATTCTCTTTTGTTTTCAAGATAAAAGTTACGCACGCTATCCGTGAACCATAGAGGGTGCGATGTACAAACACGCTTTTTTCGAACACAGGGTATGACGTCGTGTAAAATAGAGGACAGTTTCGTACTTAATTCTTCCCATTGACTTACCACCCCTACTGATTCCAACCTGTCTTTGAAAACTTCCGCTAACCTTCCTCTCAAAACATCAAAGTTAGTTCTCCGAAAACAGGGAACCAGTCTTTTGTTATCAACCTTACCCAAGGAAAAGTTACAGTGAAATCTGACGATACGATGATCACTGGAAGAAAACTCTTCCCCCACCGAAACATGTTCAACAAGATCCTCAGAACTAGTAAGAACTAAATCCAAAATAGCAGAGCCCCTAGTGGCTTCTGATACATGCTGATACAAAACATTTTCGAGTACCAACTTAAGAAAGTCTCTTTCATACTGATCTCCAGATTAAAGGTTCTCCCAATCAATACCTGGGTAATTGAAATCCCCAAGTATGATAACCCTCTTACGCTTACACATGTAGGGAATTTCATCATGAAATTTGGCGATGTAGTTTGGATTCCTATTCGGTGTATTGTAACAAACCCCAACAATAAGTTTATGACGTCTTCTGTTCTCAAGCTCATCCCATATAGTTTCTGTATCACTTCTCTTCACATTACACTCTCTAGCCCTCAAACATTATTTCACGTATATCAACACTCCATCCCCTTTCCTATCCAATCTATTTCTCAAAAAAAAAAATAGTATCCTGAGATGTGTAAGGACGATTCATCCGCATCGTTTGCCCACGATTCAGTAATCGCTATAAGATCCAGGCCCTCTACAACCATCATAGTTTATAAAAAAATCTTTCTTATTACCCAAGCTCCTGGCATTAATTAGCACACATTTTAATTTTCCCGGTGATTTAGTGTGAATCGAGAGGCCATCCAAGTCAGAGGTGGGTAATTCCCCGTCAGTACTGTTATGATTATCTCTAACTAACCGACTACGGGGTGTGGGAGTAAAAAACCTAACCTAAGACTATCATAAACCTCCCAGACCCCCCTCTTATTTAGATGGATCCCATCCGAACGAAGCCACCTATCGGTAAATGCGGGAAGCTCCAAGAACGTGACCCCAAGTGAGGAGCAAATGTCCTTCAGGCCTACATTGAATTGGTGGATCCTACTCCTATATCCCCCACTACCCTTGGCAGCACTGGAATCATTGCCAAATCTGAACCTAGCGGATAATAGTAAATCCCGGTACTCTGACAGAGACTCACTAATATTCGCTCCTACCTGATTCGTTTCCACCCACAGAACCACCCACAAGGGCAACTTCGGCGATGAAAAACGTCTCGAACGTTGCCAATGTTCCCCTCGGGAAGACAACAGCGCTCAAAACCCCGAAAATCCCTACACACTCTGTTCCCAAGTTCCCTAAACATAGAATCGCCGATGATTAAACCCCTATCACTATCCCCTTCTACCTCATCTACGACCACCCATTCGCCCTCTAAACTGTCGTTGTTCGTGCAGATTGCTTCTTCATCAACAGATGGCTCGACTACAAGAGGCTCCGTTATTACCGGGCCCTAACTTTTTCCCGTAAGGCTTCGACCTCGAGTTCCAACCTTACCCTATCCAAGCACCCTTTACAATTGAAACTATCAGCTACTATACCTCTAGACCAGGGAAATCTCCCGTCGCAAGCTGTACACAACACTAGCCGAGGCATACTAACACTATTGCTAAACTAGATAATAATAGTTAAAAATAGGAAAATGCGATACGTTAACAAGAAATTAAAAAAGAAACGTAAAATACATTACAATGCGAAATATGCGTAGGAGATTGTACGGAAAAATTAAGTAAAATAGAATGCTCAACACTAAATCGCAAAGAAGAAAATATATAATAAAAGAATACTACACACTCTAAAAAAGTACTGAGCTACAAAGTACAATTTATACTTATTTAAACTAGCTAACTATATCTGTTCACTAAGCGCACCCCTGTTCTAGAGATTCCTTCTAGAACAAAGGTCTTCAACCTTTTTCTAGTCGGGCGAACATCGCCTGTACCCATCATCAAAAGAAGAGCACCCTCACGGCAAGTTTGATATACCAAAGCATATCAAATAAAGAACTTTAGTGCAGTTTGTACAAGGTGTTTACTTGGCGAGTTGATTCAAATGCTCGCCATCACGAAATCGGAAATGAGCATCGAGCACTGTAGGAGCTTCAGGGAGCACCGCGTAGGACTTGAGAGCAACGGGTTGAAGATGCCTGTTCTAGAACGTTCTGCAAACGTCTAAGGCCGGTATTACACTATAAAATTTTGATAAAAGTTATTTTATCAAACTCGAAAAATGCAACCAATAAGCACATCGGTTACATTCGAGCAAACGCAACCAGTAATCTTATTGGCTGCATTTTTCGTCGTCGCCCGCTCCCGCTCTCTCTCTGCTTCCCCATATCTCACGCTGTAAACAAACCAGCAACGTAAAATCCCCGGATGAGAGATGCCCAGTCATCCAATCAGAAGGCTTCTTAAAAGTTTCTCCCGCTCAAATACAAAACAGCAGACGATTTTTCTAACTTTCGATGTGCAGTTGCGATTTTGACGACGTCATTCGAGGACGCCCAGTCGCGTGTATTCAGATATTTAGAACGTTTATATAACACTGTTTTTTACGGATATTTCAAGAAAATTGAAAATTTGAATATTTTTCTACTTAAAGGTGAGTTTCGAAGTCCATATGTTTTTTTATTTTAATTGAAAAATCAAGTTTAGATTATGTTTAAAAAAGTGATTTCCTGGAAACGGGATCCGGAAATTTCGCATCCGTCGTTTCGTCCCTGACATTTCACCTGCCTGACCGTATGAGTGACCAAATGAGTGTACGATTCACTGTATGGGCGAGGGAGGGACACTGCACCATGTGAGTGATCAAGTGCGTGCAGGGCCGTCTTAAGAGCATCGTGGGCCCCCAGGCCAAGTGATTTTTCTCAAGCCTCGACCAGGGCTGTCTTAACGCATGGTGGGCCAATGCGCTCAATTTTTTGAGAATTTTTCAGGTAGGGCCTCAGAAAAATCATTTGGCCCGGGGGGCCCATGATGCCCTTAAAACGGCCTTGGCCCTACCCGACAAATTTTTGAAATAACCGGTTATAATTTCTTGAGACCCCGAGTGGGCCAATGCGTTAAGATTGCGTGACCAAGTGAGTGGTTGAGTGTAATAGGGGGAGTGAGTGACCGTATGAGTGACCATGTGACTAGCCAATTGAGTATGAGTGACCAAGTGAGTGCGATTGACTGTATGAGTGATCGAGTGAGTGTGCGACTGACTGCGTGAACGAACGAGTAAGTGTGAGGGGACGGTATGGTTGGGTGAGGACCGTATGAGTGTGAATGATTCAATGTGTGAGTGGATGACCGCATGAAGGACCAAGTCAATGATCGTATGAGTATATGTGTAAGACTGTATAGTTCAGTGAATTACTATATGAATTATTAAATGAGCGACTATGTGAGTGACCGTTTTAGTGATTAAGCTAGTGACTATGAGTGACCAGGTTTATAGCTGTATGAGTGATCAAGTGAGTGACCGTATGTGACTACAATTGGTTTCTCATACGCCCACATACTACACTCGTGTGCAAAATTAAGAGAATTCGCATATTGTGTCTATTTTCACAAAAGGTACTGGACCAGAGGTGCTAATAATACCACCGAAGAAGTATGCAAATATTCAGTGTCGAATACGTAAGCGTACACGTGCGTGTGGGCGGAGCTGTGACCACGAAGGGGATTATAAGGACACAATGCGTTTTCCACGATTCGTGTGCTCGTACTTCTCGGCGACATTCGTTGCGTTTCATGCAAGAGTTCGGTAAACTTTATAAGCTATCAGGTAAAATGAGTAGCCACAAACGTATGGATGACGGAATGAGATGGAGAATCGTCGGTAGATTGGAGGCAGGGCAATCACAGGTGCAGGTGGTTACAGAGATTGTTGCTACGCCCAGTGTCGTCTGCAATTTGTGGAAACAGTTTCAGGACCAGGATCCATATCGAGAAGACCTGGACAAGATCGTTGAAGAGCCACGACGATCAATGAGGATTGTTATTTGGCACTTTCAGCGCGGCGCCACAGGACTGCTACAACATCACGGCTCTCATGTGAGCTGCATGCTGCCACTGGAAGTCGAGTTTCATGGTTTACTGTTGCCCGAAGTCTTCATGAGAGAGGGCTTTCTGCCAGAAGACCTGTTGTTTGCTCCCCGCACACAACACAAGACAGCGCGTTTAGCATGGTTCAGACAGCATCAGCCCTTGACTAGACTTCAGTGGAGCACCGTTCTCTTTATAGATGAGTCGAGATTCCGCCTGAACACTGATTCTCGACGTACCTTCATCTGGAGAGAGCCTGGGACCCGATGCCATCCCTCCCACATCAGGGAAATGGATCACTATGGTATTGGAAGTGCCATGGTCTGGGCAGGCATCATGTTGGACGGCCGCACATCTCTCCATGTGTTTCACAGAGGGTCCCTGACTGCTCGGAGGTATAGAGAGATCTTAGAGCCCCATGTTCGACTTTTCAGGGGTTCAGTTGGCCCTCGGTTTCTGTTCGTGGACGACAACGCTCGTCCACATCGGACTCACCTGGGCAACGATTATCTGGAAAGTGAGGTTATTCGGCGTATGGATTGACCGCCCATATCTCCTGACCTAAACTCTATAGAACATGTCTGGGATGCTTTTGGGAGGGCAATTGCTTCTCGCCATCCCCCTCCGAGAACCATCCCGGAACTGAAATCTGCCTTGCTGCAGGAGTAGGACCGAGGGACTCAACTGCCCCTTGTCCAGTGCCGTCGCGCTGTTCGACCTGTCTGACGGTGAGAGGGGAACCATACCCTATATTGGACTCATTTTCGGTTCGATCTCGAAACGTGGATTTCGGACATTTCTGGAATGATGAGCTATACTGACAATCATACGTGCTTACTATGACTTTAACAGAAAGGGATGTACCATACCATACTGTCATTAATAAGATGGGTCGGAAATGAAGGCGCTGTCTATCGGTGGTCACCTAAATCCCGTTAGGGAAATATATTTTCTATATCCTCCCTCGAGTTTGAACCTGGGACCCTGACAGCAACCCTCACTGTGGTAGACGAGCATCTGACCACAACGACACTCGGGAAAAAAACACCGGTCACATACTGTCCTTCACTTGTTTATCTATACTGTCACTCGTTCACTCATACAGTCACGCATCCCTTCAATTGGTCACTCGTCTGGTCACTATGAATGATCAAATGAAAGACTATGTATGAGTGACGGTTTTAGGGCCGTATTCACCGACATGGTTTAAAGTGTAGTCACACAATTTTTGGATAAGAGATCACTCACACGGTCACTCACTTGTTCACTCACACGGTCACATACTGTCACTCATACGGTCACATACTGTCACTCGTTCAGTCATACGGTCACTAACTTCTTCAATTGTTCACTCGTGTGATCACTTACCCACTCAATTGCTCAGTCTTACGTTCATCCACTCATACGGCCACTGACTTGGTCACTCATTTCATACACATACAAAGATTAAAAAAAAAGTACATATAAATAAAACAGGTCAGTTAAATTAGAAAAAAGTGTGAAGTTTTGGTTTTTTTTGGGATCCTTTCGAGGTCAGGGCCCCGGGCATCGCCAGGGGCGCCCGTCGTTAAATCCGCCTCTGTACATATACCATTTCTGGTGCATTTTCTAAACCCCTGACCCCCCTCCCCCGCAAATGAGAGGTCTGATCTTCATCTGCGAATGGAGTAGCGACAGACGGATCCAGTGCGATGTGTCGGAGTAGGGACTAATTGTGAGGTGCATCGAATCATCCCATATTTTACGGGACAGGCAAATTTTCCCCCATGTTATTCTTGTTAGAGGGGCGATCGCCCCCCCCCCCTCGAGATCCGTGGTCGGATCATCGGTCCCAGAAATTCTGCCGCCTGAAGCAGAATTTCTAGAACCGACCCTGACCATAGGCGGTGATTGACTTGGAAGTCGGGGGGGGGGGGCAACGTCATTATTGCTGGGAGGGGGCACGATGATGATGTTGATGTCAATTCATATATACCTTAGATCAGTCGAATCCACCTTTGACGCTGGGGGGTCCCGTATCTCCGCCCATGGCCCTGACCTGTGTCAACCATGTCCTCCACCTCTGGTTCGAGGACCATAAGTTGAGATACGTTGGTCTGCAGTAAGTTCGACTGCAATTGAAATAACTTAAATTCGCCAAAGATTCTAATATCGAAGAAAACCAAGAAATTTCCTTCAAGTAATTTATGTAATGCAGTAATGAGGATAACGAATGAATGATTGGAGAAAAATGATGATTAACGATGACAACAAATCGACGCGAAATATTCTCGCCTTTATTTTCTTCTCTTGTATCAACACCATCGTCTTTGACCTATTTTTTATCAATTAAATCGATATTTATCCTAATAATTTTGTATCATAATTTAAACAATACAATTTAGAAACGAAAGTCTCACGCGAAAATGTAGAATTTTCAGATTTCGTTTCCACAACAGCACAAAATTTGAGCTTGCGATTGGTGCTGCCACCTAATGTTATATCGTTCAAATTGAAAGCGGCTGAGGAAAGTTAATAAACTGCACAGTAATTTTTTTTTCCCCTGTGCGCACCCCTTAAGTGTCCAGTGGCACAAAAAATTTAAAGCTCGTAAAGGCGGTCGATGTTCGCTTTCCATGGCGAACATGTTTTTACTACGGGCCTTCAATTCCGATATTGTTATTGTTGGTTATTTTTTTTTTAAATTTTAAAAAATTGTTGTTACAGTCGACGTATTGCTTATAAAATACCCCGGATATAACATACACCGTGGATATGATATATGGTTGTGTAATCCTTGAAATTTGGCCCATTGACGTCTATATATTTTTACCTCTGTTATAACACCCTGCTTAAAACTTAAAACATACACTGTGAATATGAATCTTCGAATCTCTTGAATGGTGTAACGAGGGTCCTCACTGAGTGTAGCATAGGCGGAGATAGACTTGGAAGTCTGGAGGGGGGGGGGCACGATGATGATGATGATGATGATGCCAATTCTTATATACATATATACATTAGCCGCTGTGGTGGTCGAGTGGTTATAGTGCCGGACTCGTGATGCGAGGATCCGGGTTCGAACCCCACAGTGGTGGTCGGCTGAAGTTGGTTTTCTGTGGTTCCCAACTTCAAGGCGCAAATGCGAGCCGATCTCCCCGTTATAAAGTCTCGCCACAGAGAGCAACAGTCCTACAACGGTAAATCATTCAACCATAACACTTCACTCATAGTTAGTAAAACTGGGGGCAGATGACAGCACTACACATAACAAGCATTACACAGAAACAAACTATGTCAGGTTGCACTACACGTACACGCACATTCCCGCATTTACCGATTCGTTGGGGGTTCGTTGGGGGGTTCCGCGGGGGGGGGGGTGCATGTGTGGTGTAGGAGTAGTAGGTAGGGGCTCGGGGATCCATGATGTTCTTAAGTCAGCCACCTCGTTGGGCAATTTGCCTGTTGTGGCGTTGTATTTGTATTTGTATTAGATCAGTCGACTCCACCTTTGACGCTGCCCCCCCCCCTCGTATCTCCGCCCATGGAGTGTAGGCTCAGCTGATAGCCTCTTTATCATATCTATGCCGATTCGAAACATTAGTATGTGTTGTGATATTGTCGAGAATGTACAGGCAGAAGAACGTGAAAGTATAACTTCAATATCGGAACGATTACGTGTTAGTAAGTGAACAGTAACCAAATAAGAGCGAGCTCACAAGTTATGCCATATACCGACACGCGCTATTGTGGTCAGATCACAACAGTGTGGATATACACTAATATGCATTGCTATGGATATAACATACCAAAAGAATGACCTTCAACCAAAAAAATAAAGAAAATAATAATGAATTCAAGAAAATAAGTCGGATATAACATACTGCGAAAAAAGCCTAGAACAATATAGTGAAAAACAAACTTTTTTTTTTTGTACAATATTCATTGTATGCGGATGATACCTTGACATTTTCGGGAGAATTTCTTCAATAAACGAGAAATTACATTCGCAAAATAGTTACATTTCTGGTCAACGGATGTCACTTATTTTGTTTTTTCACTTCAAAGCTATCTGTCGTTATTGTTAACTATTATAACAATAAAACTTTTGACATTTGATAAACTTTCTGTTGCGTCTATGCTTTTCGAATTATTGAATTTCTACTTGTTACTGTGTCATCACTTTATGGATGTCGGTGATAAAAGAATTGTTGTAAATCCATTCACTCTCGGTGTTGAAAAGCTATGCAATTCATATGTATTATTGATTGGTGACGTGTATTTATAAAATTCATAAACATCAGTGGAATTTTTTTCCGAATAAATTGTACAATATTTACTGTCAACTTCAAAAGGAAAGTCATCAGCATAAACTTAAAAAAATCATTAACATTTCTAAAAATGTCTGCATCATCCGAATGTTGTTGTATCGTGTTTACTAATAAATTTTCAAATCTTTTCAGATATCTCTGAAAAACTACATTCACCCTATATTACATTTCAATCGCAGTAGACACATAACGTCCAACATAAACGGGCTGGCAGAACGTCGGATAATAGGGAGGTGTTACAAAAAAGCCTATTAAACGTCAAACTTTGTCATCGTTTTACGCATTACAATAATAATTATCATGTGCTACAAAAAAAAATAATAATAATAATTAACTGAAAAATGAACTTAGTTACAGAATATCCTGAAGTTAAATACAGTACAGTGTTTATAAAAGTTCCGACCCCTGCGATGGTTTAAAGAAATTTTTGTGTCTTCGTTGCCTAGTCTCACCGTATTTGCAGCATCATCATGCCAATTCCTGTCCTTTTTCTTGTTGTTCAATGTATCTAATTGCAGTTTCTAGAGCCTTAACTGCGTCGTTATTAGAAATTCTCACAGGCTCATCAGTTGGTGCTTGATGTTGATCTTCAATTTCGTTGTCTTTGCAATTGACAAGGCCGACAATTTCTTCACCAGTTATTTCATACTGATCATAAATATATCCTCCAACTTTGGATTTCTTGCAACTTTCACTTCTTGTTGCGGATTGATTCATGTGTGATAGATAGGTACAGCCACTAACAACCCAGGGCTGATGCAAAGCAACTTACTTCCGTTACCTCCAAAGAGGTAGAGTTGTGTCGGAAAAGTTAGCGAAGATTAATAGTAGTGAGCCCCCCTTGCTCCGTGCTCGGAAGTATCAGATCACTCGCGTCGCTCTCCCTACAAAGACAGCTATCAAGTCGATGTAACGTACAAGCCATTTGACTAAAAATGGATAGCCGAACCCAATGACCAGGGAGAAAAATTATTGTGTTGTTGTTGTGCGTGTTTCTTTTTTGTTTTTGCGATGGGACGTCGGATTAGCGAATTTCAGATAAACGAGACTCTACTATATGTGCTGCATAAGCTTATTCTGTCCACGACAATCTCATTTTATGCATATATGTTATTGCTTACGTAAGCTAATTTCAAGATCTCGTATAACATGCGTGCCGGTTATAACATACACCTCTCGAATTACCTAGCGGGTATGTTATTGCCCAACTCCGCTGCATAAGTATTTCGAAATAGCGATTGATGAGTGTGGAATCAAACCAGATCTATTCTCTTCCAGCTGCGTGAAAATGGCAGCACTTTGTAGGCTTTAATATATTTGAAATATCGAATGGTGCAACGAGGGCCCTTGCTGTAGGAGCGGCCTAAGTGAGGATCGAAGGGGATGCGGTGCCCGCGGGCCACAGGCTAAGTTTTTGTGTAGACACATGCATTTTTCAAAATTTTGAATTATAAACATTCACAAGCTGTCACACTTTTTTTTTAGTCATTCCTTGACAACGAAAATGTTGAGAAAACTTGACAGGGCCTGGGGGGGAGGGGGTTCTTGATACCAGAAACAAGAATGGACACTTAGTGGTCGTCAAATATTACGTTAGCATCGATGAGGGTAGGAGCTTTCGGAATTATGAACAACTGTTCATAATTAAGGGGGAGAGGGGGGGGTTCGTTTGATTGATGCTTACATCATCAATCATCCTTTACAAAAATATGAAATATTCTTAATGCATCTTTACTAGGAATGCTAAAAAACGAGAAAAACTTTCCCTAGTTTGCGAAGTCCTCAAAATACCTCCTTCTCTAGTAGACCTCCTCAGATTTCAACAGATTTCCCTCGTCCTACCTCACGTATAAAGGAGGGAGGGTCGGCTAAACGATTTTGTGTCATATGCGTTGTCTTCGAGTGATTTGGTGGACTTTCGTACATAGGTGGTTACATGCTCTTCGAACGAGATGGGGGGGGGGGGGGTTCACCGAGGGTGTGTTTCCGGTGATCGCGGGAGAATACTACACCTTCACCTTACCATCCTTTATATTATAACATACACATCGTCATTTTTCGATGGGCAATCCCAATCAGAGGCGCACGCAGAATCAAGGGGACCCTAAAACCTTAGCGGGTGGGTCGCAATGAATTTCTTAAAAATGAATTTTGAGTTCTTAACGTTCAAACAGCATTGAAATTAACTAAAATTCATTATAATAACTAGGGATACGTAAATTTTGTATTTACAAAAGAGGATGCGAAATTTGCGATATACGCGAAATTCGTCTTTTTTGACGAATAAATGCAAAAATTTGATATTTGATAATTTGCAGTTTTGAAAGTGAAAATTGGTCATAATGTTACGCAGTACTTGCGCCTTGCGTCCTATTACGTGCTTAAAATCAATATTATTTTGCGTGAACTAGATTGATTGCTTTGCTAAATACTGAAAGTTCCTGGTTCAGGTAATTTTCGTTAATTATTTTAAATGAAGTTCCAGCTCATAAAATACGAGTTCAGTTGACTTTCGCTTCTGAGTTCTAAAAGAAAATTATGCAACTGATATACAATTTGGAGCGATCAAACCATCCAAGTACTGTGGAGAAAACAAGTACTTACAAACTATAAGTACTGCGGAAGTAGCCTTGAAATTTTTGAATGCCACGATCAAGGGTATTTTTTAAAAAAAGACAAATTTGACAATTGTGGTGCTCAGAATGCAAGTAATAAAATAAAAACTGTTTTTGAGATGTCTCAAAGTAATATTTAGATAACAAAATCAATACATACATTTTTTTTCCAAATTCAATTAAGCTTTATTTTCGAACACTTAAACCGTGGGCTTATTTCATTAGTGCTCGGAATAAACCTCATAATGTAGAATGCTCTAAAACTAAATTTTAATTTTTGGACTTACGCCACTTGTATTTTGAACGCCTCAATTAAGAATGGTGAATTGAAGAAATGCACAATATTTATGCTAAAAACAAAAGCAGATAATTATTATTTAAATAAATCTGGGGGCACATGCCCCCGCCAAGTCGAGAAAACCAAGCACGGCCATAACATCCTTTTCTGGAAGCAACTTAGGCTATTTTGAGACCATCATATCTCCGCATTGAAGCTGCCGAGACACTTGCCAAGTTTCATGTCTAGAGAGCATTTTCCAGATTCAATTAAATCTCTTAATTTCATTTTTTTACCATTTGTAGTTGTTGAGAAATTTGAACTCAAAGTTTCGTTATTTTGACACTGACTGACTCACTCACTCACCTATCATCAAAAATCCAGGCACTTCTAGCAGCCCTTGAAACATGAAATTCAGTATGAAGATAGTGTTTAGGATACAAAGCAAGAAAAAATCAAAAAATCCGGAAATTTCCTCTCAGGATTGCAAATACGTGAAAATTCGGGATATTACCAATTGTCGAGAATGTGTCGCCGTTGTTAAGTTCTATTATTCACGCCATTAATCAAATTCCATTAAATACTGTTTATGCATGGACAAAGATACGGGGGGGGGCACCCCCCCCCCCCCCCAGTGTCAAAGGTGGAATCGACAGATCTAATGTCGATTAATAATGTATGTATGTATATATATATATATATATATATATGAATTGACATCATCCACGTGCCCCCCAGAAATAATGACCGTGCCCCCCCCCCCTATACTTCCAAGTCTATTTCCGCCTATGTGTTTATGAAAGGATATCTTATTTTAGCGATGACTTAATTTTGCATAACATAGTAAGATGTCATATGTGTTACGTAATTGTCAAGTCCCAAAATGTTCTTCAACTGAAGGTGGTGGCAGGCTTGGGGTGATTTGTGAATCGAAGTGCCACAGTTAATAACAGCATTAGACTTGGCTTTACATCAGATATCACAACTTTTTCATAGTCTTCTTTTTTTACGTTGCATATTTTATATGGACACCTTTTTAATTTATTTTTTTAAATTATACGTATTTTATACCTTGTTTCACCATACAATGTAAAGTACACGAGTTGAAAGGCCTCATTTTAATGGGTATTCGAGTAAATTTCTATCCCTACCCTACTTTAAAAAATGTGTTCAGGTTTTTCCAGAGGTGCATTCAAGGTTTTTCCGCCTGTGGACTACACGAATTTTGCCGCCCTTCTCTCATTCTAGACTAATTTCCTTGACTACTCTTCCCTCGAATTCGCCACCACCCTGTCCAATAACCCCCTTACCCCCCCCCCCCTCCCACCGCTAGTGCAAGTGCAATCGTGTCTCTAAGTCACTCTCCTTTGGTCATTCCCATTCTAACTGTAGTGACCTTGTGTTATTCGAATAGTGAGCACTCATCATGACATAAAAAGAAATTTATTAACAAAAAGAAATTAGAATAATAACGTAAACATGAGACAACGATCCTATTCGATCACTTTTCTATACCCCTCTCCCTCTGTTTATTTTCGAATGTCCAATTTTGTTTTTGCAATCTGCGATCTCCTGAGGCTTTTCTTTTTCTTATGCTCTGGAGCCTTATACCATATTGTTACGTCAATGTTTTAATTGAGAGACGCGCATACAGGACACTACACCCCCCCCCCCCCCACGGAACATTGGGTTCACATATAAACACAACCTGGATTATCCTGTATGCGTCTGGGAATGTTTACAACTATTCACTGGCAAACAGTCTTCACAATGCATCTGCGTGAGACAGTTTTGCACCTGGGCAATGTTCAATTTTTATGTTGAACTTCTGTAGAACAAACACCCAACGTTGCTATCGCGAGGATTGTGGTGCACACTTTGTCAAGTATGACAGTGGGTTGTGATCAGTATACGCCACTATTTCTGCTCCAAACAATAATGACTCGAACTTCTTCAAACTCCACACAAGAGAAAAAGCTTCTCTTTCTATCGTGGACCATAACTGCTGAGTTTTGTTCAGCTTCTGGCTAGCATACGCTACAGGATGCAGTTTACCGTCCACAGTTTGTGTTAAACAAAAACCGACACCAATCAGAGATGCATCAGTATGGATTACAAAATCCTTGTTCTCATTTGGAGTACTCAAAGCAGAGGCGCTTTTGCTAAGGACGACTTCAACTTGTTCAATGAAAGTTCATGTGTTTCCTCCCACGGTAATACATCAGGAATTTTTCTTTTGGTTAACTCTGTCAAAGGGAATGCTTTTTCAGCATAGCCAGGAATGTATTCCCGATAGTAGTTGCAAAGCCCGAGCAGACTTCGTAGATCCTTCTTCGTTTGGGGTCTTGATAGTCGAGTGATGGCTTTGATCTTTTCGGGATCTGCTTGATGTTTTCCCAAGCCTATGGTGTGTCCAAGGTATTTAATCTCTGGCTTTCACAGTAAATCGTAACTCTTTCAGCCTTGCCAGGATGATGCCCAGATGTTTCAAATGACTGTCCATATCATTTGAAAATATCGCAATGTCATCTATGTATGCCCTTGCAAAATCTTTATATTGATCTAATGCTCGATTCATTTCTCTCTGAAAGGTGGCTGCGGCGTTTTTCAATCCAAAGGGCATCACCTTAAATCTGTATTGGACTCGATGGGTTTTGAACGAGGTCAGATCCCGACTTTCTTCTTCCATAGAAATTGCCCAATAGCCTTTCAACAAATCCAAAGTGGTTATAACATTCGCTTTCCCTATACTACAAGTATATATCAGTTGGACGGCATCTTCCATAGGGAAATCATCCGTCTTTGTCACGGCGTTCACACACCTGTAATCAACGCACAGGCGCAATCCCCTGTCTTTTTTCTTACGCAGACCACAGGATGAGCAATCTCTGATGAACATTCTTCAATCAGATCTAATTCAAATCAGTTCATCTATCTGGGCATCCACATGTGATTTCAACGGTTCTGGAATCCTGTAAGCATATGGTTTCTTCCGTTCTTTATCGGGTTCCAGTCTTATTTTATGGCCGCCAACTTTTGCTTTCTGTACCTGTCCAGTAAATGTTTCGATTTCGGTGAAGTAAACCTCTCAATTGACTTTGTATTCCCACTGGGAGGTGATTCATGTCAACCTCGGAGGTAATATCTGCCGATGGATATCCCCGAATTGATTCTAGGTGAAGCTTGAATCTACCCAAACTCTTGATCATCCTCGAAGATGATTCCTACTGCGTTCACTCTCGGAAAATACCTCCTGATTTTATTAGCATGACAATGTCGAACTTTTCTATCCGGCAGTTTTACTTTGTACGAGTGGGGAGGACGGAACTCAACGATTTCCCCAGGACCCGTCCATCGCGCGTAAAGTTTGTTTGATGAGTCTGGGATCAGCACTTGCTCTACCACTTCAAATTCTTTTGGAACAGCTCGCCTGTTGAAATAATCCGCATACGTTTTCTGTTTGCCTGCTGCAATTACTGACGCTTGCTCCGCCGCACGTTCGAAATTGATTTTTTGTTTCTTGTAAGTAATCTACAATGGACTTGTCCATTTTCAAAGGTATAGGGACATCGCCACACCAGCTGGACTTGAGCACACTCAGAGGACCCCTAGTTTCTCTGCCATACATCAACTTGAAAGGCGAGACACCGGTCGTACAATTCGGCACCTCTCTGTATGCAAACAATACGTATGGAATATACTTGTCCCAGTTGCTCGGATCAGAACGGATTATATGATGACGGACGTTCTTCAAGACTCGATTATACCGCTCTACGAGCCCGTTACTCGCAGGATATCCAGGTCGAGTAGGATCGTCGTCTCATGTTTACGTTATTATTCTAATTTTTTTTTTTTTTTTTTTGCAATCCCCGGTCTCCTGAGGCGTTTCTTCTTATGTTCACGATCCTTATACATTATTGTTACGTCAATGTTTTAACTGAGATGCGCATACAGAACACTACACAAACACTCCCTCTTAGCTACTTTTTTAGTCATTCACATGCTTGCACAGTCCTTTGCTCACCCACGTGCTTGCTGGGTCACTCCTTTGGTTGCTCACTGACACGGTTCCTTGCATTATAGGTCACGCTTCTAATCATTTGCACTTTTACACATGCTCTATATCATTTTTTTTTTGGATTCAGATGCTTTCACATTCTCTAGGTGACTCTTTGGACCATTTATACGTTTACATGCTCTAGATCAGCGGTTCTCAACCGGTGCTCCGTGTTCGCTTCTCGAGGGCTCCGCGGCCACTCGAGGATAATAAAATAAATCAATAAATTTGATAAACAAACAAAAACAAAAGTGGCCTAAAGGGTACCGCTATATAAATAATATGCTAAAAAGGGCTCCGCTAGTCAGAAATAGTTGAGAACCTCTGCTCTTTATCACTTTTTTGGTTATTCACATACTTTCACAATCTCTGTCAGTGTTTCTCTATCGCAGGGTCGCAGACCAGTACCGGGCTAGTCATACCGAAGGTCTCAAAAGTGAATAAGTTGCTTCCAGAAGAGGATGTTCTAAGAGGTCGTGCTTGTTTTGCTCGACTAGGCCGGGTCACTGCTGTGCTCCCCAGATAAATTTTCCTAAATTTATCACACTTACCGATGATTATATGTAACAACCGGGTATTACGTACAACAACCGGATTAATTGCGTTTACCATAACATATGTACCATCAGCAATATCTCACAGTTGTTTTTCCTCTATTTCCACTGATGTATTTTTCAGATTTTATTTTTTATTTGCGAATCAACCGAAGATATTTTATTCAGTCTTTTTGGACACTCTTCATGAAGAAAGAGAACCCCGTGGACGCATTCCGTCTCCAACTTTATGCAAATGTTTCTCTCTCGCGAAGAAGTTGAGGCTTTTCGAGTGTTTCTCTCGAAGCTTATCTCTTCCTTCCCTGGAATTTCTTTCGCTTTTCTCATTGGTTACGTACATCCAAGAGAGTGTGAAGTCTTTTTATACCGAAAGGGATGAAACAGGATGTCAGCCGCCTCCAGATGCCAAGAGGCTATTCCGTTATCTCTCTCTTCCCTTTCCTTTTTTATTGGACAATTGCGAGATGAAATTGTTAAGTCCCGGGATTGTCCTATTTCTGTTCCGGAATGGACGAGTGCTCTTGTTGTTTGAAAGAATTCCAGAAAAAACAGGAACAAGAGAAACGAAATGCATGGAAGGGGACTTATTGTGTTTTTTTTTTCCTTCTCTCTCTTGGAGGGCTTTCCAAATAGAATATTCTTGAATGCCTCGCCTGTACTCGTGGATTTTGTGAAGAACAAAAAAATATAGAAGAAAACTCTTGTTTCTTAACTGGAGGTGGATTGGTGGACCGTGAGAGAAACGCCTCGGAGAAAATTGAATTGATGTGAGAAAGTCAATGGTGCGAAAGCCTCGTATATTCTTTCTCGTTGTCTTCCTAAGCTGATTTTGGAACTTTCATGAAAAGCGCCAAAATTTGTTGAAAACCGCGGAGATTAGCTTTGGACATCTGTGACTTTCGCCATCTACCTTCCGAGAAGAAAGTTAGAAATGGGCAACGTGTAAATTTTGCAAAGCTCGCATTTTAGTAATGAAATGGGTCAACTAATATCTCTTCTACTACAGCGAGCGTGTGTGCGTCTCGCCCCAAAGCAGAATATGCCAAAATCTGTGACGTACGTCGCAGAACAATTAGTGATACTGCAGAACAATCTGGTAGTATTTTAAGAAAAAAGTGCAAGAAAACACAAGAAAAGTATTGTGGGATTTTTATTGCAGAACATTTCCAGTCAGCCCAGGGTTTGTTGCAGAACAATGCAAAACATTCTGCTTTCGGGGCGTTTCGTAAGCATTTCTGTGAAGAAATTCTAATATAGTAAAACCACTC
The DNA here is from genome assembly GCF_987345545.1 of Pholcus phalangioides. Classification (NCBI taxonomy): domain Eukaryota; kingdom Metazoa; phylum Arthropoda; class Arachnida; order Araneae; family Pholcidae; genus Pholcus; species Pholcus phalangioides. The sequence goes on along the minus strand of NW_028301596.1, from coordinate 49,425,533 downwards.
TTTAGCGGGACAAAAAAAATTCGTCCGTAAAAGGGGGGGGTGACAGTATGGGGGGGGGGGATTCCTGTTAAAACTGCAAAATACAGTATTAACCACAACTGAAATGGTTCTTTGTTTGCGAATGAACGAAATTCTGACGATATAATATGCGTTCAAAGTCATGAAACTGCATAAAGTATTGCACAGATACGCAATTAAAATCACAAAACAAATATTGTATAAAGTTTATCTACTGAATTTACATCTTTTGGATAAACGGACCAATCGATGGTTGGTTCTGAGTATTCAAACGCCTTCTCAAACATTGGCCCGTGTTTGTGGGGCCAGCTGTTTCCCGCAACTGGTTATTTTCGCACACTTAATCATTGACATCAGCAGATTCACCGCACGATTTCTTAAGTACAATTTTGTTACGCACAAGAATTGAAGTTGATGAGTTCGAGTTCTTCTGCAGCTTCTCGAGATTTTTTTTTTGTAGGATCAGTTGGAAACCGGTAAATTCTTGTTTATTCTGAAATAAACCAATCCTCAGAAATCACCAACAAATTTGGAAAACATACGGAAAATGTAAAACTCGTGTTTTATATTTTCCTTATTCATTCGTGATTTCAGAGTACAGTAAAATTCCTCTTAACGGTCATCCCTCTTTTACAGTCAAATAATAATTTTCCCCCTTGTATAATAAAAGTATGCATTTTATCAAACAACTGATTAACGGTTACTCCTCTCTTATGGACGCATTATTTTGTGCCACCGGTGTCTGTTAAAGAGGTTTTACTGTATTTTTGGGCAAAGTTAATCTATTCTTCCCATGGTGCGAGTACATCTACGACAAGTACTAGTTTGCCGCACACCAACTCCGGTCATATATATTGCTACACGGCAATTTCTAACCAGTGGAGTTGGGTGGGAAATGAAGGCTCCATCCAGTGGTGGTCGCCCTAGGCGAGGTAGGTAAAGAACTTGTTTCTGATGTTCGATGCCCGGATTCGAACCCATTGAATTTTATGGTAATCCTCATAGTGGAAGACGAGCATCTTTACCACTGCGCCACTCGGGCTACGGCAAGTATTGTCTTCGGAAGTATATTTCCCTTAGCTGCTTTCCGTTTTCCATCATTTCTTCGAGCCAATGTTTTTTTTACTCCGAACTGGAACTATCTGTCTTCCCGTCATTGATTTGCAAGAGCACGAACTCCCATTTTATGTTTCACTGTATTCTATGACATCAATGTTTTTCTCTGCTGGCCCCATCTTAGAAACTGTGAAATCATGCAAAATATTCAAGCACAACCAACAGACTGACGTCACAGTTGCCAAACGTTAACAAACTTCAAGCCAAAATTTCATTGAAAAGTAGCCAAAAAGTGGATCAAATATTAGAACCTGTGCTGCCATCTAGTGAGCATGATTTGAACCGAAATGGCAACCTTGGTTTTAGGCATGGTTAGGCTTGGTTGGCAATAGGGGTTCTTGTCCAATGGAACGAATGATGAAACTGGTCACCGATAAACAGGGGTTCGAAATACGTTATTTAAATAGGCTTTTGCCGGGATATTTTTATTTGGCCGTAGAAGAGACAGAGAGGGGTGACCGCATCTAAGGGGTTTTTCTGTAATAATACTTGGTAAAAATTCTTAAGTAATTACTCGATGTTAACAATGAATATCTATTATCACAGTGAACAGGTATTGGACACTGACCAATTGATCAATATGGTCACCGTACTTGCAAACCATATTTTTCGTATATAGTTTATCATTCCGTTATTGTTTTCAGAAACTCCGATGTAATTATTTTAAGCAGAATGGACTGTATTTGACTTTGAATCTCAACTGCCCACGTAGGAAACCTGAACATATGGGGTGAAATTCTATATTTCGATCATTTCACAGAAAGCACCGGAATACGGGACGGCCATTGCGTGTTTTCGAAACTTTGACGGAAATTATGAGTGCACTAGGGGTTTAATTAGCAATTACCGATTCTCGGTCCCAACCACGCGGAAATTATGGATTATTAATTGCGTAAACTCTTGAAACACAAACACACACCGTCCACTCGAGTAGCCATTCAAGATGCAGCAGCGTTACACTTCCTTTAGGTCCTGTTACTGAGACCAATGACTGTGAAATGATTCCAACGCTTAGGCTATTTACTTTTAAATTAAGCGGGATTTGTGATTCTATGGATACTGATCCTTGAAGGAATCACTCTTATGGTTGAGTGTTCATCCCTGTCGTTCGTAGGTGCCCTTCGCCATCGATCGAAAACTGGGGTAAGTAATGACTATGAGCAATAATGATAGTAGCACAATAAATAACTATTAATAATGATAATAAATTTTTATGACCATATTATATGATAATAATTATCATTTACTGGGTAGAGCAATCATATATATTCCAAATTATGTGGATAGCAGATTCACATTTTGGAATAAAGATTACATTTGAATTCAAAAGATTTCCTTTTGTCCCTCATTTCATGTACATATATCCATGTAATTATTATTAATTCACGTACATGTGTAATACGTGTAGATGTGAAATAAATTTGAATTTGCAAAATACAGTATTTGAAGGGTTACTTCATAAAGATAATACGTTTACTTCAGAACACATTACTTCAAAAATACCTAAATAGTTCAGTGATCAAGTGTGTGTGCGGAATAAATGTGTCCAAATTTATTAGCTTATGAAGAACAACACGTGCTAAAAAATGAAAGTGATGTGTCGTCGGTAGGGGATCGCTCCAAGTTTTCTATACATGTTTTGTACCAAGGACGCGCATGCACACTATCGACAAATGCCTTGAGGCAGTTTCTGCTGCAGTTGCACTGACCGCCAGCATGGGGACGTCGTGTTCGGCTGCAGTGAGTTTTCTGTGATTTTCAAATTTCAAGGAACAAGTGCGATCAGATCTGTTATTTGAAACTGAGTGCACGTGCAATTTTTCTCCCTAGTCATTGGGTTCATGTATACATTTTAGTCAAATGGCTTGTACGTTGCATCGATTTCATGGCTGCCTTCATGTGGAGAAAGACGCGAGCGATTCGATACTTGGGAGCACGGGCAAGGTGTGAGTCACCGCTATAAATCTTTGCTAACTTTTTTCCGACACAACTGTACCTCTTTTGAGGAAACCTAAGGTGCTTTGTATCAGTCCGGGTGTGTGAGCGGTTCTATACATCTATCAACAAATGTTTTGTTTTTTTAGCTTTGATGATTGCCTCCTCACAATGAGCTCTAAAAGATAAGCGCTTACCTAACATGACACCACGGTATCTACTAGTGTTAACATGTGAGATTTGAGTGTCATTGATTTCGATAGCAACGTCAGGAGGTAAGTCCTTTTTGTCAGTGATCCACAAGAAGATGGATGTATTAGCGTTAAGTTCGACTCTACTGTTTCCACACCAGTTCTGAACCCCGTGAAGCGTTTCTTGAAGATTGCCAAGTGCTTTGGTGGGCACCCTGTCGACAGAAATTACGATTGAGTCGCCTGCGTAAAGGGCTATAATAGCCTTAGGAGCGACAGTAAAGTCATTCATTTGAAAATAGTGTGAGACTCATGAAAATGGGCTCCGAATACAAAACGTATTTTTCTAACTTTTCTGTACACTTTTTTGAAAAATGATTCAGAATTTATGCTTCGCCCTCATTCGGGCGATATTTCACCTTAAAAAATATACATTTCTTAAAATCAAGAGGGAGGATCCTCTCTCTCTCTTTTTTTCGCAGCACCTGCTGCGATGTTCTCCTCCTTGTAGACTTGAGGTAATAAATTGCGATCCGAAGCAACTACCTGAGGAGGCGCTCCGAGACACACAACAACAAAGCGACTCCAGAGCCATCTGTAGATGCAGGGGCAAAAACTTTGATCGAAACCGAATGACCGCGCCGTTTCTGAAAAAGCTCTTTTCGGTTGTGCCTCGTACATGCTTTTCCTCGTGCTCTAATAACGTCTGTTTTGGAACAAGAATAAAAAAAGAAGATTCGCTTTGAACACCGCGGTCATCCAATCTCTCATAAGGATTAATATTGCCCAGAAATCACGTGATGAAAAGAATGATAACGTGAGAGTATCGTATTTCTTCCTGATTTTCAATGTGCCTGCAATACGAATGGAGAATCATTCTTCAAAAGATGCGGAAAATAAACTACAATGTAGAATTATTCACCAGTGCAATGTTCATCCTCATTTTGAGAAATTTTGAACGACGAATCTACGGAAGTCTTAGCTTTATGGTGGATTAAATGATTCAGTGATGATCTTATATGATTTTAAGTCAAGGAGTGATCTGATTCAACTCTACCTGCAGACATGTCTGATTCTTTGAATCATGTTGAGCAATGTTATTCCAGCTTTATATTTATCCGTGATAATATTCAACTTCATGCTAACAGTGAAATGATCCACTTAATATTCTGTTTCGGCAATGGTATTTTGTGAAATTATCAATTTTTTTTACGAAAATTTTCTTGCCAGCTGCTATACGATTCCGATATTTTTAAACTTTCCTTTCCCATATATTTCATTTTGATTGTCGCATGTGTCTCTCTGCTATACACATATTCCTTCCGAAGTTAGTTCCAGTTTGAGCAGAGTGACTGATCCAAGTCACAAAAGATTTCCTGCGGCGATCGCGTGAGCCGCATATTAATAAGCTAGATTGATGTTACTGTAAAGAACCCCGATGGTGATTGATATTGGCGTTACCGAGCCCAGAAACGGATATGCATTCAATCTAACAATGACACCGCTGTATCGATTAATGTCAGTTTTCATACATCAGGTGTTTACATTTTTTTCTCTGTATCTTATAAGGGCCTTGAATGGATAGATTACACGATGAGAAACGTATCGGATACCGTGGCTGCGGGTCCATCGATTTCCAAAGCGATCAATTAATTTTCATTTTCAATGGACAAAGGAGAAGTAAATGAAGCCTCGAATGAGAGGGAAGTGCATTTTTCCCAGTTTTTTTTTCGGTGCGAAGTAAATTGGAAAATTTTCCTACCGCCCAATGACGGACAACATCGATTCGTGGCGGGTTTAATTCCAATCCTTGAAGTGTTGATGGGAGATCGATTCGCGCGCGTGGAATCCAACAAGTGCCGTAATTCATCTTTCAATGTGGAGAAGAAAAAAATACGTGAAGTAATATATCCTCTTCTTCTGGATCTTTTGAATTATCAATTACCTCGACCGGCGGAGGATCATTTCCTCCTGCTTAATTAATTTTAATTAATGTCCTCCCAAGTTTTTCCGATAACTGCGGAGAGGGCGTCGTTATTCGGATACTAATTTGGTGTTGCGTGTTTAAAAGAACGTTTTTGGAGGGTAAAATTATACTTTAATTTTTGTTTTTGTGAAAGATTCGTCTGGTGATTTTGTGTGTGAAGATCGATAGTTTTATACAAAGAGGATAAATATTTTGTGATGCCTGAAATGGCTGTTGTGTGAAAATGAACCGCGTTATCGAGACTGATCAGCAAAACAAGGCGGTTGAAGACCGTCCATCCAATCGTGTCGTGACTTTCGGACGTCGACGATCGAAGCCGTGCGTACAAGAGTCTGCCGAGTCGAAAATATCTGATGTTGAATGCGCTAAAGTAAGTAAACACTTTTTGTATTTTTCCTATCATTATCTCAAAAATATCGGAACGTAAAAAACCACCTAGTATTCTTAGTTTTCACTGAATTAATTTCAAATACAATCAACACGGCTTATTAGAATCACGGATAACGTTAACTTTTGAGTGTTGCTATCACTTTTGCAAAGAAAAATTCGGACTAATTTCATAACATGAGAAAAAATCGTTCACAGTTGTTGGGACCTCAAATGATATAACTAATTATTTTTCGTCAGAGGTTTTTCTGCGCATTTTGAAGCGAAAAGGCCAAACTTTTAATTTTTTCCTCTTTATCGTTTGCAGACTGTAAGACTATGTAGAAGGCTAAAACTTTGCTCCCTCCTGTTGGCAAACAGTTCTGTACTTAATGTCGTAATGAGCCCATGGTGTTCGTTGTGTTCCATGTACGAGTGGAGCTGTTTCTGCAATGCCCTTCCTATAGTGAAAGCAAATGTATGACAGAAAAAAGTTGAATAGTCAGTTGGAGAGGAGATTTTATCACGAAATAGAAATGAGAATATGAATCGAATGCAGGTACAACTTCTGGATGCACCAGTTTCGAAACAAGATTTTTCTCGCAGTTTTTACTAAAACGACGTTTTATTTAGTTTTCGACTTTAGTTTTTCTAAATGATTTTTCCGGCATTCAATACGTGTCATTAATTATGAAAATTAATTATCTTCTCCAAAAAAAGAGCATTTAAGAGTCGAAAACCGTATTTGAAACTATATTCCGAACTGATTTTAAGAAATCTTAATTTCATTTTTTTTCCTATCATCAATGTCTCCTAACACTTGATTAGGCGTTCACATTGTTTTTTGGTCCGTGTACCTCATTGGAGAGGTATCTGAATTATCCAGCACAGAGACAACTTCTGTGCAAATGTACGCTACTGATTTCTCTCATGGTGATGTGTCAGACCTGCGGCTGGGATTCAGATATCGGCAGTAATCACATTTTGTGACGGGGAGGGCTATCTGTTGCAGATTTCCGCCAAAGCTGCAGACGAAACATCTGGTTATAGCCTCAGCCAAACAACCCAAAAGAAAAAGAAGTCATCATTCAATTGTCAAAATATCTCGAGCAGCAGCAGTTTGCATGTGCCTATTGCAAATAGACACATGAAAACTGCATTGAATAACTAAATTCATTTACAACAAATATTTTTTTTTTTGCTTTCGGACGCATGTTGATGAGAAATGGGAAAATCTCACGGCCGACCTGCCCGTTTTAGAGGTACTTCGGTGGTAACATTAAGTGCAGTGAAGCATCGGTTGGGTATCCCTGCCTTGAACTACCTTTCAATAAAATGTGCTCCCAAAATACGCCTCAGATATCAAAAACATGTAATTAAAACGGTCGATGGAAGAGAAAGTTTCGAATTCGATTTTTTTTCAAAGTATTTTTAATGACTCCAGATATTTTCCATAGGCAAAGACTCAAAATCCCGAACGAAGCTCCGGAACAATCTCCTGAAACTTATGAGCTTTTGCTGGAAAAATATCCGTCAAAAGAAACTCCTCGATTAATTTCGTACTTGGATATAAGCACTTTTAATAACCGTTCTTAGACTAATTTTATTGCTTCGTGTCACAAGAGGGAATAAGACTATGCTACGCTAATAAAATACGCACTATATTGATAGTTGTGGCGTTGTATTTGTATTTGTATAGTAGTTGATTTACAATTCCGGTAACTCTAGCACTTTTTTATAATGAATTTAAAGGGACATCATGCCATGCTAGAATATAGTAGGGTATACACCGGATTGAATTCTACGCACCCACAAGATGCATTGGGATAACATTTAATAACAACACCTAGTGTTTGTATAAAACGGTCACGAAAACTATGATTAGTAAATTTTTCAAATTTTCATTTTTTTTCTTTTGAAATTGGCTCTTGAACATTTACGAAATTTCCAAGTCTATTCAAAGAATACGATTTTTGAGCTTCAAAGCGATTTATTTCTTCAACAAGTCCATAGCTTCTGCAAGTGTTAGGATAGGGAACTCTGCTGATTTCTAAATTGGAATTCACCAAGTTCGCCAAGAGACTTTTCTCTGCTGAGATTGCAAGAAGACCGATGTTCGATTCCCGGTGGAGACAGCAAACTTTCCGAGCTCACTTCGGCATGACATCCAAGAAAGTAATAAATAAATATTTGGCAACATTCCTCTTGAAATAAGACGACAAGAAAAACCCGCCACTATGCTCATCTTCTGCATTCTGTAATTAGATGGGATTTTTTTTTTCTTTAACAATCGCTTTAACGTTAACAGAATACAACACGATTCACATGTTGAATAGTACAGTTGAATGTCAGTTGTCAATTCGACATTGAGCGACGACCACATCGTGGTACTCCATTTATAAGAATTAGGGTTCTTTTTTTTTATGTCTCCGATAAGAGCCAGGAGGGTTACGATTGGAACGTGTAATTAGGCACGACTCAATGTATAATCAGGATCATCCCGTCGTCTTCAATGTTCACATGGGACATTAAATACATCCATTGAGCACACGTGAGAATAATACAAAGGGAATATCCATTATCTCTAACTCTGTCAGGAGAATTTATCCCTTGGCGAGGACTTTCTTTTTCACGTTGTGCATCACTTATTTAAGCTTTAATCACGGCTAGGAACGACAACTGATTTGAGCACCCTTTTTATAATGTTAGAGTCCGCTTCAGGAGTTTTTTTTACTCTTGCAAGTAAGAGTTTTTATAGTGGCTTGACATAAAAATGGATATGAGAAATTCCGGTATTGAAAATATTTCTTTTACTTAATATTTAAGTTTGTTCTCCAACGAAACCGTATGGACGACGCAATGATGATTAAATCAATCCAAAAAAATAATTGCTGTATATGGATTTATAGTGAATTTTCCGCAACTGAAATTTCGTCTCAAACCAAAATCGTTTGTTACCATTATTCGTAATTTCCAACTTTGAAAAAACAATGTAGAGCATTATTTCCAATCATTCTTATTTGTTTAGGACTATAAGAAATGTTTTTATATAAGGAAGAGGGCTGTAGTGAATGTTATAGACAGATGACAGTTTCTGATGCCTGAAGAGAAGTAACAAAGAAAACATTTTTTCGCGTATTTAATTATATTCTTTGATATATCCATTTCCAAATTCGGAAAAGTTTTCACCCCTAATTCAAATTCAACTGCGAAGAAATCAATTACGACCGAAACTAATGTTTTGTAAGATTTATTTTTATCTTTTTTCCAACAACTGATAATCCACAGTTTCAAAATAATGGATCAATACATTATATTATTAATTGAAATTACATTATATTATTAATTGAAATTACATTATATTATTATGAAATTACATTATATTATTATGAAATTACATTATATTATTATGAAATTACATTATATTATTATGAAATTACATTATATTATTATGAAATTACATTATATTATTATGAAATTACATTATATTATTATGAAATTACATTATATTATTATGAAATTACATTATTTTATTATTTCAGGAATAACTATTTCTATGGAAGAAATTTAAATTCGATTTATTCCTGTTTTTTTCAAACTAATAGAAGAAATACTCAAAAAAAAAAATTATTTTCCTAAATATATTTAATTAATTTTAGTATATTTAATTAATTTTAGTATATTTAATTAATTTTAGTATATTTAATTAATTTTAGTATATTTAATTAATGCATGAGCTTAATGGTTATAAATTGTTGAAATTAACTTAATTTACTTTTTTTGTCAGGGGTTTCGATCGATATGAACGAAATGATAAGTAATGATATAATATCATTAGCAAGAAATATTTTTCCTTAAACTTGTTTGAAAGGGCAAATAACGTTGCGATTCGGTTTGAACATTCGGTAACATTCGTTTTGCTTCTAATTATTATTATTTAATGACATAAAATAGCGGATCAATTTAAAAATTGCGAAAGAATTCCGTAATTTTAAGTGAACATTAAACTTTCGCCTCATTTGATAGAAACATTCCCATTTTTGAAAAATCTCTGCATTTGCTAATTAGAATTTTAATTAGTGGAGGGTAAAAGAGAGAGAATCCCGCTTCCATTAGCGACCTCTCAATTCTCCCATCCTTCTGGAAACTCACCAGTGCCATCTACTTTTCAGGTACACATTATAATGAACTTCGAATTAACAGTTTTTTAAAGTTTTCTGCTCTTATACCTGTGTTAATATTACCCCCGATATAACGATTTCTCTCGATGTAACGGATAAAAATGTCGAATTCAATTCATTGCGTTGAATCGATATTCTGCTGTAGTTTAAAGTGTTTTATTACAATGCAGTGTTCGTCAACTACATTAGTCATATCAGGCAACGAACGGTTCAGTTTGAATCGGGTGCGTTTCATCCGTCAACGTACTCGTTATCCGAATAGCTCGTTATTCGAATCAAACTTCCCAATAGGAAATAAAAGCAACTCGGATAATTCTTTCCACAATTATTCATTCACCTGAAACTGACTAATAAAAACGGCATTCAATCAATAATTAAACACAATAACAATTACACGTAATGCAATAAAATATACATAATATAAAGAACTTCATAAATAAACATACAATATGATAATGTTTACAAATTAACTTCTCTAAACGACGAGTTTGTTGGGACTGTTGCTCTCTGTGGCGAGACTTTTTAACGGAGAGATCGGCTCGCATTTGCGCCTTGAAGTTGGGAACCATAGAAAACCAACTTCAGCCGACCACCACTGTGGGGTTCGAACCCGGATCCTCGCATCGCGAGTCCGTCACTATAACCACTCGACCACCACAGCGGCTACAATTCTAATTGATTTAAAAGAGTTCAAGTGATGGCTATATTCTTCTTAACCTTTGCAATAGATAATTTATTATTATAAAAAAAAGAGCTCGCAACCGAGAAAATATGGTTCCTGGATTGCCATTTGTGAGAATCAAAAAAATATCTTTGGGTAAAGAAATTAAATCAAAATAATAAAATATAATGTAAACCAGTGTTTTTTTCCCCAAAATCTTTGCTTGCTCAGGCTCCCGGCTATCCTCTAATTTTTTTCCCAGTCATTCTTTTTGCTCTGGATCCTCCTTTTATTACGTAACTGGAGTTGTTTTCGGGATTTAGAAAAATAAATAAAGCAGGAGAGTGAACCCTGAGTTTAAGCAGACCCTCGGGACACACGAACGCACAGGAAAAAAATAAATAGGTATATATGTATACACACATGTATGTATGTATGTATGTATTAAATTAAGGTTGAGTTTATATACAAAGACTAAGATCCATGGATCGTCAAAGTTATACTACTTGGAATTTTCTTGGGGGGGGGGAGATGGAGGCTTTTTGCGTCGTGTACGTGTTGAAATAACGCCAACGAGCAACAACCTCCGCTTCTACGTGTATCTAGTAAAATTACTTCTTTCTGGAGGCTTTTTTGCTTAAAAGAAAACCAATATGTTAAGCAACGTCGGCCACGGCATTTTGTAAAATGAGAAAGCGATTCTCTTGGAGAAAAAAACAAAACATAATTTTCTCTTCCGAATTTTACTTCTTTTTTCCTTTTAAAAACTTTTATATTGGTTTCGAGAGAAAATGGACGGAACATAATTAACGCTTCCACCGAGACATTTTTCTTTCGAACTTGTTTGATAAAATTGTGGAAATTCGAGAAACGGTAGTCGAGAAGAAGCGATCGATTCGATTACTTTGATTAATTAATAAACCTTTCGGTCACTAATTAAGGTCATTAGTGGCTTATACCGTGTAAATCCACGTCGCTCTGCTAATCCAATATTCTTCCATAAACATCGAAGAGATAGTTGGTTTTTTTAGGTTCATATATGTAATTCAGCTGCGCTGATGAAGCTTTATTTTGTCATATTTAAAACTGTTCAGTGGCAACACAGGTGAGTTGAAAGTCGATATCAACCTTTAGATTAAGTCCTCCAAAACCGTACAACGTGAACAACGTTTAGAAAACCCAAGTCACTCGTCAATAAGAATTGCCTAATAAATGAACTTAGTCGCACCAGGAATGATTTCACCATTCAACTCGTAAGTGAAACATGGGTTGTTCGAACCAAATAGAGCGAAACATGCACTTGTCATAGCTGGAAACCATGCTTCATTCATTTTCCCAGACTGCTATCGTATTTGGATAGGTCTGGGACAGCTCCCTACCTCGTGGATCCCCGACTACACACATTAGTTTCACGTTATCTTATTGCTAACAATCCCATTGATATCCTGATTAAGTAACCTGAAAAATCGAAAAAGGTATGGAACCCATAGATGTATTTGTTTTTATTTTTGTTATTTATGATTTTATTGAATATATAGAGCAAGAACACTTCCTTGAGAGACACTCTACTTGTGACACCCGTTCTAATCCGAAAATTCACAGTTGACCTTTGACCGCTGTGACCTATCTCGTAACCACGATTATTTCCAGTTAAACAAGTTGCTCTCAATCCCAATCTCATGCAAACGCCTTCCAGAATTTAACATGTTGGACCCGATCGAATGCTTTTTTGAAATTAAGGTAGACAGCGTCGACGTTTTTGTTTTTTTCCGCCAATACATGCGCCAAAAAACACAGCTCTAATTTCATCATCCATGCGTAGTTGTTATCGGCAGCCATATTGATATGGCTTTTCTCCCTCTAAACCGTTGCAAATCTTTATGGCAGGCAATTCTTAAAAGACTGAAGAACAGCTCAAAGTTGTGAAAGAACTCGTAGAATGCTCCAATAATCCTCCAGTGGTGGGATTATTTTACTACCTTTTTGCTCTAATATCTAGAAGAAAAATTCCCAGAAACATCTTATACCTAATATTGTTGGTTTTAGCAGAACTGTCAAATTTAATCTCAATCAAGTGGCGTTGCAATCTTGAATAACCGTGAAAACTTTTCTAAACGATTGCATCCAAGCAATTATCTAAAATCTCCGCTCATCTAATTGCCAGTGTTTCGAATCTTCGCCGGATGCTTGGACACGCTCTCGATTGATTGGACATGCCGGCGGGCATGTTCATGGTGTGGTAATGGTAACGACACCGTCGAGTAAATTCGATTAATCTACGGCGATGGGATCCCCTATAAGCTTTTCGGTTCACGTTATTTGTAAAGAAGCGAGGATTCGTTTTAGTGAAGGATGAAACATCCAGAAGGACATGTAGTACATCCAACGGACATTAATTTTCATGGGCACTTGAGCTTGATAGTCGGCCAGATCCAAATGGGCCTTCTTTGCCATCGGAGCAAATACATTAGATTCGAATTTTCCATCGGAACTCATTACGGAAAACATCAACAATCATTAAATTAATTAGTGTTACTAATAAGATTCGTAAAATCTGTAAAATCTTTAGCGCGAATGACTAATCATTTTCCCCATTAAAACACAGCTCGTTTATAACTAGATAGTTATGAGATTTGGAAAGATATACTTTTTCGAAACAGCGATCACCTAGTATCTTCAAAAATGATGCCAAAGATGCACAAATAAAATTACAAATATTGCCGAAAAATAGCAAATGTCTGCTGAAAACCATGTCAAAGGTAACTAAAAAGCTAGGGAAAACAGAGCCTACGGAAAAGGACACCGCCCCCTTTCATTGTTAAATATGCAAAATAATGTTCCAAAAATATGAAAATATGTCTTAAATTCTGAAGATCATGAAAAACGCTCTAATGCGTAAAAATAGCGAAATACGCAAAATGCATGAAAAATAAATACAAATTCATAAATATCCTAGCCCTAGTAATTAATGACTATGGTAAATGAATGTGATATATGTATAGATTCGGGGCTATGACAAAAAACTCCACCAATTTTTTGCAATTAGTTTATTTAATTATTTTAGTTAATTTCGTTTATACTTCACTCACGGACCCATACCACTTTCATTGGTATGGGTTCGATAGCATTTAAAAAAAATTGTGTTTAAAACAATCAGTCACTCTTTATAAGTGCATCATGAATAAAGTTGTATAGCATATACATCCGAGCAAACTGCAATGTATTCCGACAAAGTGTCATAGTAATCATCCTTTTGTTATGCCCGAGAATGCTCACACCACGAGCAAAAGTAGCTTTGTTTTGAATAAAACAGAATTCGTATTCCGTGTAGGTAACGTACATCCGTGGAACCTTCCTCTTCCCCATTAGCGAGGGCTTAAATGCATTAAAACTGAATGATACGATTGTTTAATTAAACAAAAAGAGTTCTTGTGACTTGCGTTTCTAGGTACATGCTGTCTCGAGCACGTTTTTCCCCCCGGTTCGTAATTATAACAAAATTCGTGACGGTACGCACATCACGCGACAAACACGTGAAGAATGGAATTATCATTACCATTTTCGTAATTATTATTATAACTTCTTTTCAGACGTTTTCGAGGCGAGTGTCACTAACGTAGTCATCTAGCGAAATGTACGATTTGCATACTTAGTATCTCGAAATAATGATATTCTCATTAACTCAAGCATATAAGGTTGAATTAGTAATTGATGTCTTTTTCGTCTGACCCACGTCAAGGTTTGCATTCACAGATGTTTAGATGGCAAATATAAATAATTTTCGGTATAGTTATTTGATTTGTTTGTATCTATATACTGCAGCAGAAGTTTTAATGTACTACGGTGTGTATGTGACTGTTTTCAAGGGAATTTCGGCGGAAACTTTCAATGTAAAGTACGAATTAAAATCAAAAAATATGTTGAATGAATAACATCATTGAAATTTATTTTTATCCTCGATTTAATTTCACCTCGTTGGGCAAAATTGGCATCAAGAGAAGTCTTATTGTCACCCTCGTAATGAGATGTTTGGACTTACGAGGAAAGGGTCCGAAGGTATCTTCTTGAAAAAATTATGAAAAAATATGTATGTACATTCATCTCACCCAGATACACATAGAAACAAAAAAATTATTATTTAATCCGCAAAAAAATATATAGGCTATATACAATAAAAATTATAGCAGTTGGCTACTCATTGCCTCTTGTGCTTCTTGGCGATATTTATAAGAATCTTCTTTTCACCGACTTCTCGTATCTTTCCTCCAGCTTCTCTGTCCCAGAAGAAAAAAAAACCTATTTATTTATCTTTCTTTGTTTGCAACTGTACTTGACCATGTGGTGTTTGAATAACGTCACTCCAACACACTCTAGGTTTGCTGGATTTTTAAATTCATTCTTTGCCTCTATTAGCATTGCAAATGCTTACATTTTTTTCCTTTTTGAGTGGCCCATAATAATTCTAACGGATTTCTTTATATTTTTTCATATTTAAATGAGTAGAATCAATGTGGGGTAATTTTTTGCAAAAAATTTTTGAAGACGTCTCCTTGGGACCCTTTCCTTGTCGGTTGTGGCGAATAATCTGACTAGATAGTCTACAACCACGATAAAAAATATGATCAACACAAATTCATATTAGAATTTCATTGTTATTTATAGAATTCCATTGAATCAAAACGTTATAGCCTCGGTCGTAACAACTTCTCAAAATTTCACGAAATTTTTGATATCGTTATATCCGATTTCGACTCTACTTACGATAGCAGTAGGTCCATAAACGCAGATGCAAGAGAGTATCACTACGCGCTTTGATTGTAACATATATCATTGAATATCAGCGTGCATACCTATTTACACAGAAACCATTGGATACAATACATTCAGCATTTATCAATTCACACTTTTCGTTGTAGGACTTGAGGAAACAAACTTTGTAAGGAGAATAAGGCAATGGCGATCAAGAGATCAATATTAGAAGACACCCACAAACAACAACTACTCTTTTGTGTAGCAAGAGAAAATCAAATCTTATAGCATTCCCGTTTATCCTCATAACTCACACAAAAAAAGAGCATCAAATCACCGAAGACTTTCTTTTATGACTTGGGGAAACTAGAACGCATAAAAGAGAAACCTCGTGCCTAACCTAAGATAGTAAATATACCTTTCATTGTCATTTATTGCCTCTTAAATCTTTATCCCTCCCCCGCGCTTGTATCGTGTGTGTCTGTCCCAAAACATTATTCTACAGAATATTTGTATTAGGGATAAGAAAATCAGGAAAAGAAGTCACTAATCATTGTACTGAATCATACATAACTTCCTGGGTGTAAGAACATATTTCAGAATTAACAGCATAATCGATCGCTGCGTATCTCTTCATCCACGGAACATCATACTCTAAAGCCAATTCCCTTGTATTCAAATGGAGTTTATCTATGTATCATGCCATATAAGTGGAACACGTAACGCACATAAAACCAGAAGGAAACCCGCTGAGCTTGATAAAGAGAAATGATCAAGATTTTAACATTGAATCCGTTATGAACTTCGGAAGGGGGAAAAAATAATTCAAAAATACGCAATGGACTTTTAGAAAACAAAAGAAAAAATAACCGAACAGGAAATTTCGGGGAAATTTTTCAATTACGCGCATGATTTCACATTCTAATAACGAGATTGGTTTCCGGGAACGAAAAAATATTCAATTTAGGTACGAAATTAAGATCACGTGATATACGTCGAACGTTTTTCCAATTTTTTTTCGATCAAAATTAGTCGAATCCAATTACTTTATATACAAATATGAATACTTACAAGGGATTCACAATGATAATTACGATTTTTACCAAGCTATTGCCACTGACGAACGGAGAAGTTGGCCACGATATAAAGCGTTTAAGAATTGTGCCAATCTTTCTCTCTCTCGGAAAAACTACTTCACGACTATTGGCTTTATGAACAGTCAAACTGGGTTATAATGACCTTGGTTGTAACGAAACCGGCTACAGCATCAATAGTTTATGGTCTCGGCTGATTCTCATAGAAAAGAATATTGACAATATAATTAAAATAATTATAATATGACAATATAATTATATATTATTATAATATCGATAAGCAAGGCTTATTAATATTCTTTGAAGTCAACGTAATCTCAATGGTCTCGTACATTACGGCATATTTTTCGTCGGTTTTGCTTCCATATTCATGTCGTTTTCTCTAAAAATTCCAAGCATTGGAGTTGATCACACCCAACGAATGTTGACTCTAACTTCTCTTACCATAAACGGAAGCATACCCATATTTCCACCCCCCCCCTTACATTTTTTGTACCATTGTTCCGTTTTTTCCTTGTTTTACGAGCTGATTTACTGTACTAATTACTCTGCTAATTTGGAGTTATAATCTTTATTAAAATCGGAACGAAAGTAATTTTGATACAATAAGTACAAAAAATATTTTGATCAATACACTGATCGCAGCAACCCTTGTACACACCGAAAAAAAAATGCATTGATCAGAGCAACATTTGTAGTCATAAATTAAGATTTGGTGGAGAACAAAAACGTATTTGACAAAGTTATTTGTTAAAAGATTTATTTAAAATTCAAATTGCAATGGAAAACCCATTAAAAATGCGCATCTTTTGTGTAGAAAAAATTTAGGGAAAAAATTGTTGCATATCCGGTTGAAAACATGGGAAAAATGGTAATAAAAAATGTTTTTTTTCTCGAGAAATTTCTGCAGTAGAAACAATTTGATAAAAATATTATCAAATTGTCGGTCATCTTAGTGTATCATGAGATACTCATCGAACGTCGCTTTTCACGACGTGCCGGGGATGAACCAGACACGGGCATTCAGAGAGCTGGTGTCCCGCGATTTCTACGGCATGCCGACTAATGCAGGAGGGTACGGTAACATCAGAATTTTCTACTGGGATTTCTCATTAGAGAATTTATGAAATAATTGTAATATAAATAATTATAAGAGGATTTTTCTTATGATTGCTCGAGCACACACACACACCGAGGGCAAAATAGCTTTCAAAACAAACGGTAATTTTCTTTTTTCGTGAATGGGAAGAGGATTTATGAGGTCATGGTCGGCGATAAGACCAAAGTACTCGAATAAACCATACCCAAAAAAGAAGAGGATAAGGAACATATTGTTAGCTCTGTCTTAGTTGTTGTGTGAGAGAGAGAGAAAGTGCCTCTAACATACTCTCGCCGCTACTGCCTGTTGCATGTTTCATGGAAAACCGACATGGCCGTTGGCTGTAGCAGAAGCATATAAAATATTCATTCCTGTTTTCGGGGTAAGAGAAAATCGTTTTTCCAGATAATTGCAGAACCGACGTTGGCGCTTACTTCTAAGCTGTCGTGTGTGTAAACAACAGACACCTGACCTGATAAAACAAAAATTTGTCTTAATATCTTTTAAAAACAAAATGAGATTTATATGTTGAAAGGAGATGACATTTGATCCGTGTTTTCCATGTAATTTTGGTACTCGAGAAAAGGATTATGAAATTTATACGGCAGAAAGATTTTCTTTATTGTACAGGGTGTCCCATAAATTCGTAAGTAGTTATTCCCTCCAAGGGGAATTTTTAGATGTGAAAACGTTATATTACATTACATTACATTACACACACCGAACTCTCCCTATAACACAAACAACGTCCATTGAATTAATATCAGAACCGATTACGTGAAAAATGCTGCAGCAGGAGATATTTCTGGGAAGAAATCTTAAATGTAGACATCACGAAACATGTCCTGAGGCATGTGGGCATTCCGCAAAGGATGGCGAGGCGATTTCGGTCTTTGATAAAGTCACGCGATCACGAAATGAAATAATTGCATTTTTCCAAGGAAATGACTGCGGTCTCCATCCAGAGACCGAAAAGATAGATTTATTAATCCTCTTTTTGCCTCTCTACGTATTCAGTATATCATTCCGATCTTTAAAGAGGCGGTTTCCCCCGAAATCCTTAAAAAAGGAATAGAGAAGAAAAATGGCTACATCATATATAATTCTGCGAGTTTTATTCGGCGAGATTTTTTCCTTCGATGCTTTAGGCTAGGGGTTTTGAACCTTTCTTTCATTGCCGCCCAAATTAGAATATTCCATGAAGCCCGGGGGACAAGTAGCACTGCGGTATTCACTTAGTGGCGTCTTGATGGGCCGAATTGGGGTTCGGGGGCCCTACAATATTTCAGAAATTTAAACTGATATTAAATGGGAATTAAATGTGAATTTTCTTTAATTCTGAAATTACATGAATTTTTCCTTAATTCTCAAATTATATGGAATTTCATTAATTATCAATTGTATGAATTTTCATTAATTCTGAAATTGTATGAATTTTCATTAATTCTGAAATTGTATGAATTTTCATTAATTCTGAAGTTGTATGAATTTTCATTAATTCTGAAATTGTATGAATTTTCATTAATTCTGAAATTGTATGAATTTTCATTAATTCTGAAATTGTATGAATTTTCATTAATTCTGAAATTGTATGAATTTTCATTAATTCTGAAATTGTATGAATTTTCATTAATTCTGAAATTGTATGAATTTTCATTAATTCTGAAATTGTATGAATTTTCATTAATTCTGAAATTGTATGAATTTTCATTAATTCTGAAATTGTATGAATTTTCATTAATTCTGAAATTGTATGAATTTTCATTAATTCTGAAATTGTATGAATTTTCATTAATTCTGAAATTGTATGAATTTCCATTAATTCTGAAATTGTATGAATTTTCATTAATTCATGCAAGGAATTATATGAATTTTCATTAATTCTGAAAATACATGAATCCGAAATTATACGAATTTTCATTATTTGTCAAATTATACGAATTTTCATTATTTGTCAAATTATACGAATTTTCATTATTTGTCAAATTATACGAATTTTCATTATTTGTCAAATTATACGAATTTTCATTATTTGCCAAATTATATGAATTTTCATAAATTCATAAATTACATGAATATCCATTGCATCTAAAATTGTACGAGTTGTCATTGATTCTCAAATTGTACGAGTTGTCATTGATTCTGAAATTGTACTAGTTGTCATTTTCTCAAATTGTACGAGTTGTCATAAATTCTGAGAAATTATGTTTCCATCAAATATGAATTTCCCTGATTCTGAGTAATTACTTTCTCCATTAAATATTGAAATAACTTCATAATTTTATTTAATTTTGCAATTATTTGAATAATTCTGGTAATGTCGTTTCATTTATTCTGAATGTTTTCCCATCAATTATGGAAATATTTTTCATTAATTCTGAAAATGTATTTTTTAATAATTCTGAAATTATTTTTTATAATTATAAATTTTCATGAATTGCGAAATAATTTTTCCTTCAATCCTAAAAATATTTCTTTCAATATTTTCATTCACAGTCCTGAAATTATATAATTTCTCATTAATTCTCAAATCATTTCTCATTAATTCTCAAATCATTTCTCATTAATTCTCAAATCATTTCTCATTAATTCTCAAATCATTTCTCATTAATTCTCAAATCATTTCTCTCAACATTTCCGAAATTTTTTTTCCGTAAGTACAGATATTTTGCAATTACTGCTTTCACCAATTCGGTTATACTATGTTTCACTGAGGAATTTTTTCAGCATTTCTACAAACTCTCTGTAACAATGTAAAACTTTTCTTCTCGTCAGCTGGCCGCTTCAGAAAGCTTCGAGGGCCACGCGTGACCCGCGGGCCATACATTGAATATCCCAGCTTCAGGCCATGCGTAGATGTAAAGAACGCACCGAATTCACTTCAAAATGTTAAAAATATTCGATATAACATCTCAACCAGATAAGTTCGGCTTTTCGGTTCTGGGGATTTTATGTAAGCTCCCATATTTGCTCGGAACTGTATTTCCATCAGTTGAAAAGGTTCGCTGTGTAATATCTCGCTCTTGTTGTATTGAATGGTATTCAAACTCGTATAACACACAGCGATGGAATAAGTGGAATGAATTATTGATGTTGGGCGAAATTTCTCCTTCTTTGACTTCCATGTTGTTTCCCATTTTTCCCTGACGTAGACGAATTTCCGATATTTCTCACAGGAATCTTTCCTCGTCCGGAGATTTTTCGGGAGAATATGTGTATTCTCTTCTAGAGATTCTCGATCGATGTCATGTTCAACATCCCGGAAATAAAAGCCAGGTGCTCATTAGTATGAGTTCACTTCGTCGGCAAAAATCAATCAGGAGATTCATTTAGGAGTCCTGGAATAGTAATTTTGACGTATTGCATCACTTAGAAAATGAATAACATTAATAATACAGGGTGTCCTGTAAACGTTAATGTGGCCTTCATCTCATCAACCGTTCATCATAAAGATTCAGTTTCAATTTAAAAAAAATGCTTTAAAAATTTTTCCTGTACCTGTTTTGAGAGTGAAAATACAGTGTAACGAAATAGAAAAAATCTAAATTGTTATACGGTCCCCACGTCGTTTAACTTCTATTTAGTAATTGAAGCCCCGTCTCTCCTGACGGCGACAAAAAAAAATTCCACGTTTCTAAGTGCAATATCCGCTGAGATATTCGGATTGAAAATCTGGGAAAGGACAGCATAAATAAGGACGGCGCAACTCACTGGGGTAGTAAAATCGCCCATAGATGGTGATAGACCTGAGTTGTGCTCGGTGTGAAAGAAAAGAAAGCTTAAATGGGGGAAAGGAACGTTGTCCGCGTTAGTTTTTTGCTGTTCTATTGTAACTTCTCTCAGATTTTAGTATTCACATATCTTAGCGAATATTGCACTTAGGAATTTGGAATTTTTTCGATTGACCGCAGGAGATAAATGGCAACAATTTCCCAATTAGAAGTTAGAGGACAAGCTGAGCGTATGAACATTTAGATTTTTTATTTTTCACTATGTAATGTATAATTTTCTCGGAAAAATATTTTTCGTTTTCATGCAAACTAAGAGAAGTGGTTTCTCTTCTTCCACGAGTAACATTAAGATGAACTATTTGGCTGGAAGTAAAGTGAGGTTTCCCTTTTTCCAAAGCAGCTTAGTTGCAATATATGAGGGCTCATGACCGCACCGGCTGCTATATAGCACGACCGTGAATATAGATCGAAATAAGGTCACTAAACAATCGCATCATGGATGCCAAAGTGAGCATTTCTATGAAATTTCATGCATGTGTGTAAGAATAGCGGTAAGAAAATTATGCAAACACTCATTATTTTTCATTTACTATGTCATCTCTCACGTGTAAATAGTTATTAACACACTTATCTGTAAATCTCGCCTATCTTTGGTGTTATGACGCCAAAGGAACGGAGTAGATCTTGCCAGAATATGGGAGAGCTTTCCAGATCCTTTGTTTTTGCTGTATCGAAGCGCCGCCAGAGCGGAACTATCAGCAGTTTGATGAGTTTTAGAATACGATTTCTTACATGAAAGAGCGTGGGATTCGTCAAATTACTTGTAAATGCGGGTAAATAGCTGCTCTGTAAGGATTAGAGAGAAATAACGCTGTGCCGAAACTGCCGAAGTTACAAATATGAAATTCGGTCGGTAGTTTTATTTCATGATGTAAAGATTCATTAAGAAGGGTTTTTTTTTCGAAATCCCCCCTCTAAAAGAGGAACAAGGGAATTTAAAGGGTATATAGAAGCATCACGCGAGCCCAAACCGCTGAAATGAAAAATATGACATTCGGTTAGTACGTATTTTTATTTTGTAATGTAGAGACTCACTTTAAAAAGGGATTTTTAAGAATTCAACCCTTAAAAGAAGGGGGGGGGTGTTGGCGTTCATGTTATGTGGAGCAATCGTAACTGAGCCAAAATCGATGAAGCAATAAATACGGAATTAAATCAGTTTTACTTTATACGAGAATCACTAATGAGGGACTATTCAAAATTCAACATCTGTGGAGGGGGGGGGGGGGGGTTATAAGACGGTTCAAAGTTTACATGGGGGAAATCATGGAGCCGAGCTGAAACCATTGAAGCTATAAATATGAAATTTGGTCAGTATGATATTTTATAACGTAGACACCCACTAATTTTTGAAAATTCAATCCCCCAAAGGGGTCATGAGCGGGTTCAAATGCTATATGGCGGAATCCTGGACGAGTAATTTTCAGATTACCAAATTCAAGCGAGCGAACCCGCGGGTAACTGATATTATTGAACATTTGGTTAACACCGAAAGGAAAAATAAAACATGATCAAAAACAAAGGCAAGAAAAGATATCAAATATAATCGCTCCCTGCGTAAATCTAGCGTGAAATTTCGTTTCACGATTTTTATCCACGCGAATAAATGGTGTGAATGAATTTCCGCGTGGTTGACACTTTCGTGGATGATTGGCAAGACGCTTCATCTCTCTCTCTTTCTGTGTGTATTCGGGATCTCCAGTCCAGAGGATTTTCCAGGCAAAACCGTAGAAAGAGAGACGTTGAAGCGAACAGCGCACACTTGCATGTCTTTGTGGGAATATTAGCAGCTGTTTCTGCCACAATGGAAATTCCATCCACGGATTAAAATTTGTAATGGCGTTCGTTATATTGGAGCGCAAGTTCTCTGTTATTAACGTGGATGGTATGCATCGTTTTATATGCGACGAAATGAAAATTCCAGGTGAAGTGAGCATCGGTCTAGCATGTACTTGGATTTTCTTTCTTGAAATTTTGGCACTTGTTTTAGAAAATTACTGTTATTTTCTTCGTACGAATGGGGGGGGGGGGGTGATTTTTATTATATTTTCCTATTTCTGTATAGAGGACGAAGTATCCGTGGAGAAATATACAAAATGGCATGAATTGAAAGCTTGAAATAGATCTTATATTTCGATAGATAGAAATTTGATCGGAGTAATACAACAGATTGTAAAAGTTTTTTCTCCTTAAATTTATGTGCCAAAAAGAAAATTGAAAGAACCAGAAATAGTTTTCTTTATATATATATAGAAACGCTGCTAAGATATGTATGAATTTATCTTCCTATTTCTAAGTAGAAGATATAAAATACAGGGTGATTATAAATGAAGTTCCCGTACTCTGAGAAGTTTTTCTTGAAAACTACTCATCCGAATACAGCCAAATTTTCAGGATATCGTAGTAAAAAAAAAGTTCAATTTTTGACCATCAGGTGAATAAATGTAGCCTTTTTTTATGGCATTTTCATTTTTTTTTCATGTTCCATATAGCGTACATATACCAAGTTTCGATGGCATACCTCCACCAGAACGGGGCTGCATAGGTCTGAGCAGTGCCAGTATACTCAAACTACTCAGACCTATGTAGCGCCTGTTCTGGTGGACGTATTCCATTGAAACTTGGTATATACGCTATATGAACCATGGGAACAGGCAATAAAAAAAGCTACACTTATTCCCCAAGTGGTCAAAATTTGAACTATTTTCTTTTATTGCGCAAATCTCTCTCCCATTGCCTCATTAAGATGTCCTGAAAATTTCGCTGAATTCGGATCGGTAGTTTTTGGGAAAACTACTCAGAGTACTGAAACTTTAATTAATTATAATACCGTAAACCGGGCTATACTTTCTAAGAGTGTTTCATGTTATCGTAAAGTTTTTAGGTGAAAATCTGAGTTTTTTTTTAAAACGTTATTGGTCATAATCCTTACTCATTTTTAATCACGAATGGTCCTTTTTATTATTTGGGTAGACAAAATTTCCCTGAATAACTGTGATAAAGTTACCCCTGATTATAGTACAACCTTGTGACAGTCCGATTTTCCACTATTATGGTCTATATTTTGACATGTGTCAGAAAGTTTCACGGTAGAATCTCGACTATCCGGCCTATTCTTTTGGCGCCATGACGTCGCTAAATCATCCGAGCTGTCATTAAACTTTGCGAAGTTAGTTGCCAATTTAGCGACATTTGCAGACAAATGCGTTAATTTTCATTTTTATATAAGATAATGGCTATTAACAAGCGTAAAATTACATAACAAATGATAAATAACAACTATTTGCATAATTTTTCGTAACAATATTTATGTGTAGTCTTTGACTTTCTTTTTCTGTAATAAATTTTTAAAACTTACAGTGCACAGTACATAACAAACGTTTACATTAAATATAGATTTATAAGTACGGACCTGCACCAAGAGGTCACAAACTATGAACAAGATTGATTGATTGATGACCGCTCACGCCCAGAGCTGTTGTGCAAGACAACTTCCTCTCTTCACCTCCTAGGAGGCTGGGTCGTGTCGGAGAGCATCTTCCATTTATTCAACAAATGAAAAGTTATAATATACATTCTATGGAAACAATCCATCAGAAGACATTGAGGATACATAGGAGGATACAATCAAGATTAACTAAGAGAGAAATGAAATTTTTAAAAAAATACAAAAACCAGCGAAAACAGATTAAATATACGCTGATTTGCACTAATTAGCTATGCACTATTATATAGTACATTCTGTGGAAACAATCCATCAGAAAGCTTTGAGCACAATTCAATCAATATTAACAAAAAAGAAAAATGAAATAATAATGAAATATATATATATACACCAAAGAAAACGATTAAAGACACGCCAATTTACACTGACTGACAATGTACATTTACATGTGGATGCTGAAATTGGGATGTAGAGGGCATCTCCGAGGGTGGAAGAGCTGCCTGGATTGATCTTTCCTCACTCCTGAGTCTTGTTATCACGGGATGCAGGCTAGGAAATTTTGGTCTTGGTTCTGAAGTGGTATTTTCAGAGTCGTTGGAATCGTCAGTCCGGTTAATTGGACGTCTGAATTCCGTTTTGCATGTTCCAAGATGTTTCACAAGTTTTATTATGCGATTTGCATTCATCGGACTTCTGATGACGCGTCGTTTTTCCACAGTGTCAGTCTGACCCGGTCCGGTAATTTAAAATGGAACTCTTTAGTCTACTATGAATAAGAGTAGTTTTTGGTATTAAAATGTTATTTTCGATAGTGGGGGGGGGGGGGGGTTAGGAAGTGATCATTTATAGAGCTCCGGCCTGTCCGGATTTTCTGTTATCCGTCCCACCATTCCGCCACATTAGCCCGGATATTCCGGATTCTACTTTAGAACTCTGAAGGACAAAGGGAAAAAGAATGTGTGTTGAATAGTTTTGGTAGAATTTTGGCAGAATTATATCATAGATTTATTTGTTTTAAACGAATATATGAACTCAATAGCTGAAAGTAAATACAAGAAAACAATGTAGAGGAAAAACCGATATGCAGGCACAAGTTTTTAGTATTTATAGTTTTGGTGGCAATCCATTTATTTCCGTGCCATCAAAAAATGTCCCGCATCCTCTCATTTTGGAGTATATTCATCTTACTTTTCGTTGTGTTGGTACCAGATTTCGTTCTTCTCATTCGGCCATCTCCAGCGTTTGGTCATCTCCATTCATCACATTCAGTGAAATTCCTCGTTTATATACCAACTTTGGTAACCATTCTTGGATGATATTTACCCTAAAAAAATTATTAAATTACCATTTTATCTTGTCCCCTGTTCGCAGGAGCAACATTGGATTGTGATTTAGAGCCAATTTCACACCAACTGTTATGAGAGGTCATTCTGCATAGCATACACAACATACTCTGTATCACTTTGACATAAAGTCCTTTTTTGTGCCAGATGCCGAAGTTGCTGAGATATTTGCATCTGAGGAAATTCGTATGCGTAACGCAATGACTATCTTCCCAGTCTCATTGATTCTTTTGTTTTTTGTCTACCTTTTCTCTGTCAGTTCAATTCTTCGCCGATTCAGGTGCTCCCTATGAAGTTTTCACTTACGTTTTCTCTTACACAGATTCGTTTTCTCGCTCTTGAACACGTCCACATAATCGATTTAGAACTTCTTCTCTGTTGAGTGGGTGTAATCCAGCTTCCTTAAATCTTTTAAGACAGATTCTCCTCGATTTTCCTCAACACACTTTACTTTATCACAAAGTTGGACTACACTTCTACAAGTCACGTATATTTCGTAGAATAATGTAATATAATGTAATGTAATAAAACACTTTTTTTTTTCAATGAATAATAAATTGTAACAAATTTTATGTATTTTCGATCAAACTCACTTTGAAATTCATAGCTGCTCTATATTTCGTACACTAGCACAAAGTTTTAACACTTTACTAAAATCACAACGCACATTACCTGAAATAGCTTTACAGGACTGTTCCTGCGTAGTGCATGTACTTCCGAGAGTCACCAACAGGTAAAAGAAGCTTCTAGACATATTTTGTTGACATGTTTTCTCCTTCAACCCCTTCGGAAAGCACGGCAAATTTCAAAGTTTGTTGTGAGACATACACATGTGTATGTGTCACAAAGTTGTCCCAATTTACGGTATTCATACAGTTCACAATGCATTGTTAAATACAATTAAGAAAATTCCGATCCATGACATAAAAAAATCCGCCACATTCTTTTCCAAACTTTCAACTATAAGTCACATTCTATTATCATTATTTATTTGTTAACACCAAACCACCACAACTGATTTTTGAATGTGGCTTTAGTTGAAACAACAATGCGTACTGGATGCCTGGTTTCGGTCCCAGCGGTCACACAATGGCGAAGTGAAAGTCACAGGATACCTGAATACAGTGCTCACCACTGCTACTGTGCACGCAGTAACTCGCAAACATTCTTATGGAGAATTTTTATCGAATTGGTGCATGTCGGAATTTGTTGCGTGTATTCGTGGGCCTCGATGTCAGAGTTATGCGAGTTTGTTTTCAGATTGGAAGTGGAAATGGCAGATACCTGGATTTTCATGGTCATGCAAGCATCGGGTTCAATGTCGGCTAAGTCTCTCTGTGGAGAGACTTTTTTAAATAGGAGACCGGTTCGTATTCGCTCGCACACGTACTGTGGAAGTTGTGGGTAATATTCTCCCCTACAGTCAGCGTGCCTCACTCGAAAAATGAACACACATGCGAGCATGACTGTTTACGATACGGGACAAGATGTAGCATCGCAACCACGCGTAAGTGCGTTTGAAACATTTGTTTATTGTGAGTTCAAGTGTAGCGACTCTGTTGTTTTAGTACATGCGCTGCAACAATAGCCTCCGCGATGAAGAAGTTTGAAAAGAAAAGTGGTAGGAAGATCATTACTCTGGATCTTACCAAAAAGCACGAGCAAGGTATGGGAGTAGCCGACATCCCAAGATTCTACAGGAAGCTAATTCTACTTATTGATGGAATAAGATGGATAAATACAGCAAGAAGAGCTAAAGTATCAAAGAAGCGGCCACAGATGCTGGAGGATGTAGAAAAGTTGCTGCTCGCGAGGGTGAACGAAAAGACACCAGCTGGTGATACTGTGAGAGACAACATTATCTGCGAGAAGGCAAAGACAGCGTACACCGATTTTTTTTTTTCAGATTACTGTATTGTATTTATGACATGAATGTCGCTCTCCACTTGTTAATACAAGATATACGGAAGACTGGATGTTGTGAAGATATTTATTATTTGAGATGTTAATTTTTTAAGGAAGGAAAAAACTCATCTCTGCCTCTACCGGGAGTCGAACCCGGGTCCCTCGATTGCCGGACGAGTGCTCTGACCACTAAGCTACGGACGACGAGCCACCAGAGGGCTATATATATGACATGAATGTCGCTCCCCACTTGTTAATACAAGATATACGGGAGACGATGTTGTGAAGGGACAATCGAGGGACCCGGGTTCGACTCCCGGTAGAGGCAGAGATGAGTTTTTTCCTTCCTTAAAAAATTAACATCTCAAATAATAAATATCTTCACAACATCCAGTCTTCCGTATATCTTGTATGTATTGTATTATTTATTATATTACAATTGGATTATACTATTGATTTTGGATGTCATTTGTATTAGTCATTTCTTTTTGTAAATGAAAAATTGTGGAAGGAATCGTGCTGGTTAACCGAAGTCCCACTGAATTCAACTAGAATTCTGAGCATATGCTTAGTAACAACGTTTCATTTTTCTACCTGCATAATTCATTGTACAATTATAACCAGATGTTTATCGTGTGTAAACTTAATATACAATTTGACTGTATGTATAGGTACATCTATGTATCATTGTCTCAAATGAAAAAAAATGAGGATTAATATATGAGGGAGCCTTGGAGAAATAAAACAACAGATGATGGAAGATCAACCACACCTCCCGTAATTGTCCTCTTGAAGAAAAAAATGCATTACAGTATTACCGCTATTTCCACTCGTTGTTCTTTAAGGCAAGTGTACGAGAGTCTTGTTGTGTTTTCGCTCATTAATAACAATATTTTTTTTTTCTTCATCTCCCACAAAAGCAAGAAAGAAGTATCCGCGTCTATGAGACAAGAAAAGCGTCCAACCCCTGCAGCTGGTCGATCGCACATAGCGAACACAAAAAAGACAGGCAAGTTATTATAGATGTTATAAAAGAATCATGTTGTAAAGAGAATGAGCGTTCGTTGTAAATGGTTCGGTGGGTTTTTCGTCACGAAAAGCTCGCTATATGGTTATTTTCTATGAAATACGTCTTTTTTTTTTCCAGAATGAACAATTAATAGCCCATGTTTCACGCATTTCCAACTCTTTAATAACAATAGGTATCTTTATCTATTGGTTTCGGAAAATACATTTCTTGACAATTGGAATGACGAACACACACAATTAAAAATTAAGTCTAAAAATGTTGGTTTTGCTTGGGCACAAATATGCAGGATGATTAATAAACTCTCTTGTTCTAAGCTTCTCTAAAGCCGTAACTATTCATTAGATAACCAAAAAACTACAGAAAAATATGAATGAACGCTGCGGGGAAGGAAGGGGGTGAATGGATAACCAGAAAGATAAATTTGAAAGTTGAATTAAACGTTTTTTACCAGCAAAACGCGTTTGTATCCAACACCACTGTGGTTGCGTGTACATATGACCATTTTTGTCACGCCTCCGCCATTTTCTGTACACGAGGGTCAAATAGACCGGGACCAACAATTTATTGCCGATTCCGAACAGCAGACTTTTTTTTTTCTCGTACTCACCGAAAGGTTGGTTCGCTAACCCCTCGATGTAAGACTCCCTGCGGTAGCAATATTTTTCTGTGGTCCTGTTCGCCAAGTCTCCATTTTACCCCTATATCAGGAAAGTTTCTGACAAGAACGAACAGGGTATTGAACCTCTAAACATCCTGTGGCACTTTAGGCGGGTACCTTATCAACCTGGGCTGCCGCGCCCCTTGAGCATTCAAGAATCGACAATGATTCTGCAGAAGAAGTTTGAATACCCCGCTATAATGCGAAAAAAAATACAGTTTAGATGGCATTAAAAATCTGCGGGTAGGTCAACGCATCTTCTTTGTGTAAGAAAACGCCCTCAAAAGCCGATTTCGAAATTAGTTTCTCCTACTTGATTTCAACAGAAGTTTTCTTCAATGAAACATTCGTAAACATTTGTAGCTTTTGTTGCATAGTTACGGCTATAAACATTACATACAAGTTGTATAACCAACCTGTGCATTAGGACGATTTTATATTCAAAACTCATTCAGATAGTTTTCTTTAGCTTTGTGATTTGCGATATTATATCCAAAAAATGATGATGTCTTCCGATAGTAAAGAAATAAATTTCTTCCTATCAGAGTACTTTAAAATCCGTTGTAGGAAATATTAGTTAAATGCTTATCAAAAATAGATAACGGACACAAATCCATTCATGATCAATAGTTCAGGATTGTTTTCTTCTTCATAAGAGCGTTCGAATATCCTGAAACTTGTGATTAGGCTCGACTCAATGTCTAACTAGCGTCGTTCCGTCGCCTCTGGTGGAAATTAGTGTCCTCATGGGGCATTTAATACATTCACTGTGTGTGAGAGACGAATACGGGAAGATGTCCATTTCCTTTTTTTTTTCTGTGAATGTGTGTGAAAAAATCTGTTCATTGTGAACGCAGCCCGAGTCATAATGTTAGGTAATAAGGCCATTGGTCTATTGTAAAAGTTTGATAATTTAATTTTTTGTGCGATGTTTTATGTTACAAAACATGAAAAAAACATATCTTTATTACTAAATTACATTAGCTCGAATGTAACCAATAAACTTATTAGTTGAATTTTTGAGGTTATGTATAGAAGATATTTTATCAATTTTTTTATAGCGTAATCTCAGCCTGAGACATCCAATATAATTTAAGAGACTCTTTCAATCCCCTTATCCATCTTGGAAGTTTGATACTCTTTCCTATGCTTCCCAAAAGTGTCCCCAACTTGTTGGCACGGTGGACATCTCTGCAACCGTTGACTTTAGAAACATACTTTAAGTTACAAAAAGTGTTGTCGTGCGGTTACTCAAAATGCCCAAGGGGCCGTATGTATGAAAAAAGAAAGAAAAATTAACTTTTTATGTGTACCCTGTTTTCTAAAACTTCAAATGAGTGAAATATAAATGCAGCTGTGAGAATTGACTTCCAAAAAGCTGCATATTTTCAAGTGCAATATTAACGGGTATATTTGACTTTGAAGTTTTCTGAAGTTGATCTGAGGGTGTGGTTCATAAATTGCGAAACGTAAACTGAATTCACAAATTTTGGAAAATTCTGTAATTGTCAAAAATGTAATTGGTTTTTTATTATGAATGAAAAAAATATAAAATGGTTGAGTTCATCATATTTCGGTACAGTCCCTAAAAAAGCATTAGATCCAACGAGAGCTTGCGAATACATTGATAACTTGCCGAAACTCAATGATTTTATATACAGTAGAGATTCACAATAACGGGCCCCCATATAACGAACAGCTAAAAAAATTGTATAATTTTTATCTGACGAGTTTAAAATTCGTTTTAAGTATTTGAAAAAGTACCGTGAACTGTGTGTGTGTGGAGGTGACTTCAACCAGTTTAGAAAAAAATGTTTTCTGGCAGTGTAACGCTTACTTGGCTGGTCGTTTGTGGCTCTGCAGTGGTCAAAGCATTTACTTCACACGTAAATGAGACGACCTGAGGTTTGGGGACGTTCTGTGATAAGGGAGTATCACCAATAAACTGGTTTTTCGACGAGATTCAATATCAAGAAAAATTTGGAGACCTCAGAATTTCACGTGCAGCCTTTTCGATAAAAACTGATGGGATTCACCTGGTTATTACTTTAGTAGCAGTGGATGTAATGAAGATTGTGAAGCGATTGAAGTTTTGGTTTCGCACCTTACGAGAATATTTTTAGGAAATTCGGGGTCATTTTGCCCACTTTCTAATTGTCTTTTTGTGTCTCAGAGTATTTTATTTATGTTTTATTTATTTATACAATGTTGTTGGCCCTGTGTCCTATACAAGAGGACGCGATTGAAAGTGACAGAGCTATTGTTTGATATTGGACGAAAAACTAGTGATAGAAAGAATGGGGAGTTTGTTCCATTCACCAATGGTATAACGAAAGAAGCTGTATTTAAAACAGTCAGTAGAAATAGGTTTTATTTTTGAGTATCAAGTTAGTCTCAGTGTATCAAGTCAAAAGATATTAAATGGATGAAATCCTATATAACGTAAATATGAATTGAAACTGGATGACGATTTTTTTTTTGCTCGGTATAACGGCCGTATTCACCAACGGTTTAAACTGCAATCGCATGTGAAAGGATTGGAGATCGAAAGCGATTGTTAAATTGAGCATTTTAACCAATCCATGTCGATCGCTGATCCTTTAACCTGCTATTGCAGTTTAAACTGTGTTGGTGAATACGGCCGTAAGATACATGAAATCAATAAGCTTTATGGATATTATGCCGAGGTGAACAGGACAAAAGGGTTGTTTCTCTCCACTGGGAATCGAACTCAGGACATCTTGCATACCTGACAAGCGCACTCAACCATTATACCATATAGAGATAATCCGTTTTTCCTTAAAAACATGTACAGTAGTGTGGATTGTCGAGTACAGGCATTGCAGTCTCTTGTTTAACTTGAGCTAATAGCCTCCAGGTGGCGACAGTAGATCATCCATATCTGCTGTCGCCATCTGGAGACCATTAGCTGAAGTTAAAAAAGAGGCTGCAGTCTCTATTTAGCAAGCCACGCTACTGTGAGTTCTATGGTATAATGGTAAGGACGATTGCCAGGTATGCAAGAAGTCCTGGGTTCGATTACCGGTGGAAATCAACTACACTTTTTCTGTTCACCTCGAAATAATATCCAGAATGATTATTGATTTCATGAATTGGAACTATATTCAGCAGCTTCAAAAGAAAAAAAAACATATTTCAGTACAAGAATCACACTTATAAGGTACAATATACACAGAAAATAGCTCGAATTTTTATTCATGAGTAGCTATAATGCCCGGCGCTCTGCCCAGGTTTTCTTCAGTTAAATGGGACGATTGGAAATGTGACAAATCATTATAAAGAAATGAACTATGTACAATACTGGCGGCATCAAAGAAGTGACAAACCATTGTAAAGGGATATAAACACGTCTGAAACGCATTGCTAGGGAATCACGACAACTAAAATAAACATTCCGAAAGTGATTGTTGAGGCCCAGGGGGGAACCCATTGTTGGCCGACCGTTTTTCGTCAATTTCGGGCTTTTGCCCTGCTCCTGCGAACTTTCAAAGGAGCCTATCGTTTAAGTCGGGTCCCATTTGGCATATATGCAAAAATTTGTGACGACGATAGATCTAAAATTGTAGATTTGTATAGGGAACGCACTCACAAAAACAGAAAATAAATTTTATATATATGGATTTGTTCCAGGGCGTACTCATTAAATTTCTGAGTGGGAGCCGTAGCTTTTACTAACTAGAATGTTTTCCATTCGATTCCAGATTTTTTTTTTTCAACTCTCTAAATATTAGATTTAACGTATGCATTTTTTAGGGGAGCTTTGAGCTGTGTTGAATTGTTTACTGTGTATATAAACTTGTACTGCAGTAAAACCAACGGTTAGGTCGATTTTTTTTTTTTGTTCCTATTTATCCTTCGTTCTCTTTGAAACTACAATATTGCATTTCAGATGTAAGCAAGCATACAGGGTGTTTTACAAAAGGAAATTGGTCAATTTCTGCACTTAAATGATCCAATTTTTGTCTTCATGGAAAATATGGCACATAGGTGCCAGAGTGCATTTGAGGGTAGAGCCAAAAAAGGGGTGAGTCACATTTTATTTCCGACCATACATTTAACTGCCGCAGGGCCAGGTCGATGTGTCAAAGGGTGAACTAAGTGGCAGTAAAAGTTTCACAGTTACATTAGATCTGGTATTTTATCGGACAGAACCATATTATTTGAGCCCATTATAAAAATACATGCTAAGTGACAAAATAGTTTGCCTGTTTCAAGAACAAAACCAGCGAAATTGCAACGACAACGACTCACGTTCTTTTTGCTAGGAAAAAGTGAGTATTAGCTCCAAACGCGTAAATTTTTCTTGACTGCTCCAGCCATGATGGGGCGGGGGTAGTGGAACCCTAAAGACCCAGGTCACTTGAGCCCCCCAGCAATCTCTTTGAAGCATGCCCTCAATAATTCATGAACATACAAAGCAATGCATATACCTTTTATTGCGTGATTTATTGAATCCCTGAAATGCCGGATGTCTGACATCCCTAATAACCCTTCATTGTTTTGCCTCATCGGATCCCCTGAGCAGGAGAGGGGTGTCAATCGCTTGTCGTGGAGCAACTTATATTCCGAAATTCTGAAACCGATGAATAACGTTCCATATAAACTCGAAACATATAAACATAAGATCAAACCAATAGGTCAAATAATGATCTCAAATTTAATTTGAGACACAAAATATGTTGTAGCTTATGGCGAGGCGACAACACCGTAAATCAGAAGGACAACGCCATGCCAGGTTATTAAATTATTCCATCACACTTGAATGAACAAAAACAAATATTTCATATTGAACGTTAAGTGAATTGTGAGTGAATAAAAGTACAGTCCTTTCATCGGCGACTCTCTCCCGATCACTTGCTGCACTTGTAGCTCCATCTACGCGATGCCATCTTATTAGCTTGTGTATACGCCACACGTTCTCGGGGGACGCACAAAATCACACGCGGGCCAGCTGCTAGCCATCCATGATATAAACTCTAGTATTACACACCTATAAGAATTATTTGTTATAAAAAAAGACTGGACTTTGATTATAACGGAAACATTCAGCTCCTATTATTCCGCTATAACGAGGTTCTACTGTACTTAATATCTCGATAAATATGACATTTAAAAATTGAATTTTTTCTTCCAAATGACTTCTCCGTGAGGATCTAATTTTAACCATTTTAGGATCAAGGGAGAAATATTGCGTCCAAACGCCAGTGGAATGAATTCAAAAAAAATTCTCTGTTTTCCTCTCTTTTCATAACCGTGAAGCTTTGTTGCAACCCTACGAAGATAAACGTTTTTTTTTTACCTATGTAATATATCCTTCTACCATATGCATTCCTTTTTTTCATTCGGGTTTCTTTCCCCTACTTTCTACTTTTTCCAGCATGCGGTCAGGTTAGGACAAGGTTACCATATTTATCGCCGGTTCGTCAAACAGTGATCATCCGAATATCTTGCCAATCGCTTGTAAGCGAATCGGTTAATAATTGAAACCTCCGGTACGCCGAAAAAATACATGAAAAAGTCAATCTCCTTATTTTTTTATGTAAATGATCCCTCAAACAAACTTTGGGATTCCAAGTAAATACAAATCATTTTGAAAGCATTTTGTAAAATGTAATTATACTTCTGAAGTCAACGGTTGCAGAGATATTTGCTGTGAAAACAATTTCAGATACAGCCTGTATAAAAAAATTGATACAATAACTTGACTCCGAAAGGGTTATGAAAAATTTAATGAGGGTATTCATTGGTGATCAAAATCATTTTTGAGTAACTAATATCCGTCATCAACATCACATTCTGGAATGTGTGGGTTTCGAAAATTCACATCGATCGATAGATCAATCACGTAACAAATTAATGCATGATCACAGTGGCATAAAGAAATACGAGCAATATCACGCGAGAGAAATTCCAGTGAAATTTTAATGAACCGTGCCGAAATTCTGGAGTAAATTATTGATGAAAGAGAGGGGGGGGGGGTGTACCTTATGCAACGTCGTAAATATATATTGAATCAGCCGAAGCGTATCATCTTCTATAATTATACATTGTTAATCCTTTTCCGGAGAGAGCAGATGCCGAGATTCTTTTTAAATATTTATTCCTCGTTTAAATAGATTTTATGAATCTGGAAATGAATTTTAAAAAAAAAAGGAAAACGTTGCTTGAGAATTTAGCTATGTTAATATTTAGAGAATGTCAATGTAACGTGCGCAAAACATGTCGAGTTACATGCAGGTTGCCCCGAAAATTCGGAAATAGTTTAAAAAGTTATATAAATTGAAGGAATTGGTATATTTAGCTGCAGTTTGCGAACAAAATATTATTATTCCCGCAAAGAATTGTTTTTCGCTACAGAAAATAATTTAGTTCAGACTGTTCTTGACAGAGGCCTGACAGCAGATCATAAAATTCTGGACCTGAAACTCTCTTCAATGTCTTTGAAGTTTTCTCTGTGCGTGAAACGCTCGTAAAGCTTTAGCCGGTGATGAGGTGAAACAACTTCACCAATGGAAATTTATCCATCAATGTCAACATCACAATGAAAACCTTATGTAAGCGACAGTAACGTGAAAATTCAGAAATGAGTTATTAATTGTCTAACATACATTTTATAGGACTCCCATACAGCATTTTCAGTGATTTGCTTTTGCGCAATGCTCTCTGTCGAATAAAGTTTTAATTTTCCTTTTTGTGGGAATAATTTTTTTGTGAACCGCACTCAAATATACCAAATCCTTCAATTTTTATGAATTTTTGAACAATTTACAAATTTTTTGGAGCAACCCGTACAATATAATGTGCTTTTTGTTGTTTTTGAACAAACCAACATCAAAACATACTAAAAATATTTATGTTAATATGCAATTAAGAAAGTAATTCTTTGGAAAAAAAATCTTCGAGTTATTATCACGGGAAATATATAAATTCCGGAAAAAAATAAATCACCATTAATACAGGTAAAAAATTTCGCTTATTTAACGAATATCACGTAAAGCTTTAGGGGATTTTTTACACGAAAATCCAATTTTAATCCTAATTCAAATTTCAATGCATTCCCAATAATAGGGTTTCTTGAAATTGCAATTATATTATTTATACTATCTCTTAGCTATACCAGTTTTCAATTAAGAGTTTTGTATTCGCTAGTTTGATAAAAACCTTATTTTAAGCAAGTTATCGAAAATTTATAATTTTTTTAAGAAGTTTTCGGAAATTTGTCAGATGGGAAAATAAATTGTTGTACTCGATAGTACAACAATTTCGAAGGTAGTGAAAAATTTTCAAAGGAAGTAAAAGTATAAAACATTTAAATTAAAAAAATTATTTATTTCATTTTTTTAATTGTATTTTTATTTTTTATTTAATTTATTTTGAATTTAAATATTTTAAATTAATTTTCAACTCAAGTTTTTCAAATTTAATTTTTGTTATATAAAATGTAAATTTTTCTGAAATATATCCAATGTCACGTGTGGCCATAAATCATTATTTTCATTTGCATCATTGATAATATCTTTCTCTTTCTTTGTATAATAATGTCATTCGAAAATTTCATTTAATTCATAAAGTAGAGAAGTGCGTACATCTGACGTACCCATTACCAGAAAATAATATGCCTGTAAAAAAAATAAACAGTAAAAAAATGAATAAAATAAAATTTAATAATTTTCTCAGAAATATATATAAATACACTATATGTAGTATATGTATAAGTTATATACAGGGTGATTCAGAAAACATTGGAAAAGCTTTAAAAAAAAAAATTGGTAGTACACACCAATACAAACAATTGTCAAAGAATGCGTGGTCTAACATTAAACGCAAACGCGCTAGCACGTTTCGGAACGTTAAAACGGCATACTAACGCTTAGAAATTCTAAGTTTTTATTCTTACCACATTATCAGCCAATAAGAATCAGGCTACTGTGACGTTATAAAGTGTAGCTCCTGCTGTTACGTTTGGCAACTTATCGCCAAACACCAGCGTCTATTAACGATTTCGCTATTATTTTGTCATTACGTCTCATTTGCTCACACCATCATAATAATAATGATATATATTATACTATAATATTAATAATTGTATTGACATGCAATAAATAGAGTGGCTTGCCGAAACACAAGCTCTATGTTTGGTTTCCTAATGAATCTATTATCATTATGAACCAATAACAAAGGAATGGGTCAGCACTATGAATCAAAAAATCGCGCTCGATTCGCGAGCCGTTATTATTGTCAACTTGATGCAACTGAACCACATTTGGATTAAATCAGAATAAAATTAAAACTTTTTTTAGTGATTCAGTAAACGATAACTTATTGTACGGGGGTGGCCCCCATTCCCCTGTATCGCCAAGTCCGCTGTTTGGGAACAAACCTCCCCCCCCCCCATTCCCGTGCATCTGACAATATCTGTGGTGAATTATAATATAAAAAATCATATTTATCCTGTGCAACGGTTAAAAGAAATTAAATGTAATAAGAAATTAAATTTTTCAAACGGAGATGTTAAGAAAAAAAAAATTGGACGGGTTCGAAGGGACTCGAACTCATAACCTTCGTTTTAAGCGTCCCGTGAACTTCCCACTGTACCAATTGTGGTTGGCGAGCTGAAGTTGAATTTAGTATATCCATTATTAAATGTCGCCAGGAAATATGGTGGCGCCAAATGGATCAAAAGTTGCGGTAGCCTCGCGGTCTGCTGTGACGTTTCTATGACGTCACAGTTGCTTGACTGATTGGCTAGTAATGTGGAGATCTCAGAATTTCTAAGCGCTACAAAATGGCATTCCTGTTGAAATTTATCGGAAGAAAAAGAACACCATGCATGGAAATGTAACCTAGGGAAGAAGAAACCGTATGCAAATCTGCGTCACAGTGAATAAAAGGCGCTGACGCATGGCCTATGAAGTTATTCCAGCGTGCAACCGTTCCAACAGTTGTAACGTACGGGATAATGGCGCACTTTAGTAATACTAAAAAAGCAGACATGCATTTCAGTATGAAAATACTTAGCGTATTTCTTCAAGTTACATTTACATGCATGTGGTGTTCTGTTTCTCCCGATAAATTTCAACAGGAATGGCGTTCTAACGTTTGCGTTTCATGTTAAACCATGCATTCTCTGAAGACAATTGTTTGTATTGGTGTGCACTATCACCTCTTAAAGCTTTTCCCATCTTTTCTGAATCACCCTGTATACTATTCTATATATAACTTTTTTATAGGTATGATACCTGGCGCTGCCTGGGTTTTCTTCAATTACTGGGGTCATTTGATCAAATTTGTCGCACCCCGTTCATTTTCTGGACTCGTGGGCGAATTAGACCGGGACCTACAATTTATTGCCGATTCCGAATGGCAGCCTTTTTTTTATATTCTCCGTGAGGTTGGTATTCGATTACTAGGAGGATCGAAAAAAGTGACAAACCGCTATAAAGGAATAAACTATTATACATATAAGGGCAGCGTTAACCCTTAAATGGCTTTGTGGAAATTCTGTGCGTAACTGGCGCCGTGGGGTCATTTTGACCCCAGCAAGTATTAATGCATTTTAGAAATCAATAAAAAGGGTCTTCATAAGAGCAATGGGTTTTTTCATGCCTCCCCATTCATCCGTCAATTAGTTCACTGAATAATTTTTCAAATTTCTGTAATTATTTTCTCAAAATGTTTCTTTTATTGAGACACACATTTGAAAAAAATATGCAGGGATATATGACTTTTTAAAAAACTTTTAAATTACATATTAAATTTTTGAACACAATTTTCATGATTTAAAAACTGAACAGATATGATTAAAATATACTCTGAAAATAAAATTTACAAATTAAAATAATATTTACTATATTTTCACAAGCACCAAAATTGGTCTTATTCAGAGTCGGAAACATAGTACTTGCAAACAATACCATGAAATAATGATCACATAGAACTTACGTACCATAACTAACAACACTATCCTCATGCTCACCTCGAATATCCGATGTTTCACCATTAATTTGAATTCATTATCGAGAAAACTGGCGCTCTTCCGAAACGCGATTTTTATCTCAACACTACTGCAGTCAAAAAATGCCTTGCGCGATTGGTGAGGTGGGGTTATTGTGACCCCACGGAAACTTTGACGAATGAAATAAAATAAAGAAAAATAGAACAACCCATAAATTTGTCAAACACGTGTAAACAATTAGCTTGAAAGGTACTGATAACAGGATGCACCGGAACGGGACCTTCGTGATGTTCGTTTCTCCCTTCTTACCAAGGGAAAAATCACGAAGGACCCCACGAAGGAGGCATTTCTTTCTCAAGGGAGTGGCATGTTCCGCAATGCGTGGGGTCAAAATGACCACCTCAACTGGCGTGGTGGGTTCATTTTGACCCTACCACGCCAGTAGAAGGTTAAAGAAGTGACAAACCATTGCAAAGGCATATACATATGTTTGAAACACATTGCGAGGGAACCACGGTAACCAAAGTAAACATACTGAAAGTGAATGTTGAGGTCCAGGAACCATTGTTGCCCGACAGATTTTTGCCCATTTCGGTCATTTGCCCAACTCTGAAAGACATTTAAAGTAGCCTGTTATTCAATTCGGATCCAGTTCAATATTAGACCAATTGTCGCCAAATTTTACATATATACGAAATTGGGTCCGACTTGAATGATAGGCTACTTTAAAAGTTCGTCAGAGCTGGGAAAATGTCTGAAATGGGCGAAAAAAAAAAAAAAAAAAAAAAAAAAACTGTTGAGCAACAATGGTTTCTTATCCTCAACAATGCCTTTCGGAATGTTTAGTTTGGTTACCATGGTAACTTAGCAAAGAGTTTCAGACATGTATATGTCTTTAGAATGGTTTGCCACTTCTTTAATGCGGCAAGTATATTGTATAGTAGCTAATGCCTTTGTAATTAGCTACCACTTATCAGCCACCTCGTTGGGCATTTTGCCTGTTGTGGCGTTGTATTTGTATTTGTATTTGTATTTGTAATGGTTTGTCACTTTTTAAACCCTCCGAGTAACTAAAGAAAACCCGGGCAGCACCCGGTATTATAGTTAGTATCTATATAAAATCGATCGTCTGTAGTGTATGCTCTCTACACAAATCTACAAGTTTAGATCTATCGTCGCTAAATTTTGTATACATACCAAACGGAACCTGACTTGAATGATACGCTACTTTAAAAGATTGTCAGGGTTGGGCAAATGCCCGAAATGGGTAAAATACTGTCGGGCAACAATGGTTCCTGGGCCTCAACAATCCCTTTCGGAATATTTACTTTGGTTACCGTGGTTTCCTAGAATTTCGTTTTTCATACATGAATATGCCTTTACAACGGTTTGTCACTTCTTTAATGCTGCCAGTGTAACGTTTATTCCTTTATAATGGTTCGTCACTTGTTCAATCCTCCCAGTAATTGAAGAAAACCCAGGCAGCGCCGGGTATTATAACTAGTAATAAATAATATCGAGAAAAAATAATATTTTCCTTTCTAAATGGAATTCTTCTCTTCAACCCACAGGAATTATTTTTTTTAGTCCGACACGTGAAATACGAATGAAGCCAAACAAAACAATGGTTCTTGAATACAAATTTAGATGGGGAGCTTTTCTCGCACCTGAAATTGAATGTCCTCCGCAAAAATCTTCTCTTCGACGTCTTCTCTTATTATTATATATAATTTCCGACATTGTTCGAGAATATTCCCTCATTCGTTTTTTTAGATATAAGAAAATGCTATTATCGGAGGTAAAGAAGAATCCGGAACGTTATATATATTTTTTTGTTAATGTTTGAAGAAAAGTCGTGTTTCTCCGTATGAAAAACACGAACTTTGCACGTTCTTCAATGTTTTTCTTTGATAATTTCATTCCCGAATACGGTGAAAAGTTTTACGTTTTTTTTCCCTCTCTTTTTTTTTTTTTTTTTAACAAATTTTCAATGAAAGTTTGAATATTTCTGGGTTTTCGATAATGGAATATTTTACTTAAGTTCTTCCTTGTCTGGGATTTATCAAAATACGATAATAAAAACGGATGGCATCTAAA
This sequence comes from Pholcus phalangioides, assembly GCF_987345545.1. Taxonomy (NCBI): domain Eukaryota; kingdom Metazoa; phylum Arthropoda; class Arachnida; order Araneae; family Pholcidae; genus Pholcus; species Pholcus phalangioides. The sequence continues at coordinate 49,383,891 of NW_028301596.1, read as the reverse complement.
GCAAAATGCGATTTCTGACATCTCTATCTATAACACATCTGATTCGTGAATATCAGGTTTTAATATTTATTTTATCATAAGGAATAATGGAAAAATTTGATGATCCATCGAAAGATTTTAATAAAGTAAAGTGTGTATCGAATGCTTCCAAAATAGATCAATTACCCTTAAATAATGTTCATACTCAGCTTCTTTCAATAGTGTTTTTTTTTTTTTTTTAAATAATGGGCCGAGAAATTAATCTTTTCATCTCAGTAAAGTTTAGCCTCCAGCCCAAATATTCAACGTATGTATGATTATTTGGATCATTACGCAAATTATTTAGGTTCACGAAAATTTTGCCTCCGACATTTTGCCCCCGGAAATTTCATCGGCTCTCATGGTATGAGTGACGAAGTGAGTGAGACCGTGTGAATGACCAAGTGTGGGACCATATAAATGACCAAGTGTGGGACCATATAAATGACCAAGTGAGTGGTGAGTGACTGTTTGAGTGACAAATTAATGGTGAGTGACCAAGTTAATAGTGAGTGACCATGAGTGATGAGATTATGCATGATATAACAAAAAAAAAATCGGTCACTTACACTCATGGTGACTCACTAGTTCAATAATACGGCCATTCACTTGACCAGTCACACAGTAACTCACTTGATCATTTATACGGTTACTTACGAGGTCACTAATACGATCACTCGCTGGTCATTCGTATTTTCATTTCCTTCTCAACCACACAGTCACTCACTTCACAATCACTTACTCATACGGTCACTCACTTGGTCACACACACAATCACTCATTTACTCACTTGGCCATTCTCTCGATCACTCACTCATACAGTCGGGCAGGCGAAATTTCCGGTGGCGAAACGTAGTCGTTCATATTTTCATTAACTCGACCAACAGTCAATCACACTCACTTACTCATACGGTCCCTCACCGAATCACTTGGTCTCACATACACAATCACTGACTTACTCATTTGGTCACTCATACGGTCAGGGCAGACGAAACATGTCAGGAGCGAAATTTCTGGTTCGAATTACCTAACAGGTATTTGAAAACTAAGAGGATGGAATTGCCGGTGCACACAGAGGGATATTTGCACTAAAAACAGCTGTGTCCAAAACTCAATTTTTTCCTTTCAAATACAAATACAACGCCACAACAGGCAAATTGCCCAACGAGGTGGCTGACTTAAGAACATCATGGATCCCCGAGCCATTTTTTGGAGGCCCTACCTACTACTGCTACACCACACCACACCCCCCCCCCCCCGCAGAACCCCCAACGAACCGGTATATGCGGGAATGTGCGCGTACGTGTAGTGAAACCTGACGTGAAGTTTTTTGTTTCTCTGTAATGCTTGTTATGTATAGTGCTGCCATCTGCCACCAGTTTTTCTAACTATGAGTGAAGTGTTATGATTGAATGATTTATCGTTGTAGGACTGTTGCGAGACTTTTTAACGGGGAGATCGGCTCGCATTTGCGCCTTGACATTGGGAACCACAGAAAACCAACTTCAGCCGACCACCACTGTGGGGTTCGAACCCGGATCCTCGCATCGCGAGTCCGTCACTATAACCACTCGACCACCACAGCGGCTTTTCTCCTTTTAAAATGTACGTTAGCGTGAAAAATTAGTTCCTTGTACACCTGAATAGAAATGGCAACATGTGGCGATCTGTTTCCTCCCATCCGTTGGAATTTGGCCACGCGGAAGCATGTTTTAGCTATTTCGCTCATACGATCAAGGGTAGGCTAGATGTCGGGGGCGAAATGAACCAGGGACAAGATCTCGGAGGTGAAATGTCGGGGGGCCAAATTTCCTGAAACCATTGCCCTGTCTTTCCTGAGGACAAAAAAACATCCACGTTAATTAGTGCAATATTCCATCAGATATTTAAAATCAAAAACCAGGGAAAAGTTAAAAAAAAAAGAACATTTCCTTCTTTCACGCTGTTTACTTCGGTTTATGATAAACTTTTCTCCGATTTTTGAATCCAAATATGTCAGTAAATATTGCTCTTAGAAACACGGAATTATTTTTGTTGACTTTAGGAGAGACAGGGCACAACGTGAATGACGTATCGGAGTTCTACACATTATTCGGATACTTTTATAATTGAAAGAGCACGCCTCTACGATCAACGGTTCGCCAGTAACTTGCGGTGCTCGAGAGTTCAACAATACACTATACCGGGTGTTCACTTCGGTTCAATTAGCGGTTCGCATTTCATTGACGAACCGCTAATCTTACTTCCAAGGCGTACTTCCAATTAGAAAACATTATCCAAATTTCATGTAGATTTAAGATATATGCCATTTGTATTGCAAGGGTTGTATAGTTATTAATATTAAAAAATTGACTATTCATACCGACACGCTGTCCTCAAATACTCAGAGAGTTGTTGCCCTGTCTCTTCAGAGGCCAGCAAAGAAAATTTCACGTTTCCAAGTGCAATATTCGATATTTTAACATGAATGTCAGAGAAAAGTTTCGAAAAAACGGGATAAACTAACGGAAAACAATTCCCCTCCCCCTTCTCCGATTTCGAAATTCAAATATCTCAGCAAATATTGTACTTTGAAACGCGGATTTTTTTTTTGTTGGCATTAGGAGAGACAGGGCAACAACTTTCTAATTTGGTTTTTTGGGCATACGAGGACGGTATAAGAAGTTAATTGTTTTATTTTAATAATTATACAACCTGTTGCAATATGGACTACACGTTATTCGGATATTTTTCCAATTGCAACTATGCCTCTAGGACAGGTATCGTCAACCCGTTGCTCGCGAGCACCCACAGTGCTCGACGCTCGTGTCCGATTTGGTGCTCGCGAGCACTCTAGACCAACGTCCCAATTAAATACCTTGTACAAATTGCATTAAAGAAATCACCCCGATTCCATTGCATTCGTATGGTCAAACTTACCTTAAGGGTGCTCTTCTTTTGGTGACGGGTAAAGTCAGTGCTCGCTGCTAGAAAAAAGTTGATGACCTCAGCTCCGGGATCAACGGTTCGCTAGTAATTGGCAGTGCGAGGAGTTAGCTATCCACCCTGTTTATATGCCAATAAATATTACTCCATTCTATTATTTAAATAGTTTAAAACATAACATTATCCTTTAGTATTTTTAACGATAAATCAATTAATGTTTCAGCACACAATAGCGCACATTAAAAACTAATTTTGTAAAAGTTAATCGTTCAAATTCCCCAGTGCGTGTGCCGTTAGAAATAATGTTTTCCATTCACATTTTTTTCCCCTTTTCTAGTTCAAGAAATTAATCGATAATTTAATGATAGTAATTCATTTATTTATATCAAATAATCGTTTTAAAAGAAATGAGAAAGTTCAGTTTTGCATTCCGCCAAATAGCTAAAAAACTATAGGTTTTTTTATTGTTCCTTGTCTCAAATGGAAAAAAAAGAATAATCTCAATCTTCAAAATGAGTTCGAGAAAATTAATTATTACATAATTTTTTTTATTGTCCTTTGAATGTTTTTAATTAGTTCATTTAATTAACTCGAACACTTAACGAATAATTTGCGACTGGAAGAGAAATCTAATCAACCTTCTTTCTTTTCGAACGAGCGTGAATTGAATCGCGAGGAAAAAAATTACTTATCGAATATTATTGTTGTTTGTTTTAAAGGGAAAATAATGAGACAAGATTAAGTTTGAATTTCGAATTGTTTTTGAGTAAAAAAAAAATTTAGATTATATTTTTTTTTGTATTTGGGGTGAAAAGACTATTGAAAGCCGCGACGTGTTGTTTTAATTAAACGTTCACTTTCACCCCTATTTTAGAGAGACGTAATTTCGTTATTTATTTATTATTATTGTTAGATTAGTAGTAGAAAATATGGCCTCACCATGTGACTCGTAATGACGTCAAATCCCGTCAGAAGGGACATTCTGTATTCAAAGGTTTTTCAACAGCTAGCTGATGAAAATTCGACTGCTCCTGCGGGGAGAGGGGAAGCGAACCCACGTCCTTCCAGCTGTTAAAAACCTTTGTATGGATAGCGGAGAGTAACGTCATATCCTCGGATAAGTCGTCATCTTTTACTTTTAAATAGTACACCCTCCAGCCCTTGTCCCGGTTAAGGGGCTGGGTGGTGTCGGAAAACTTTATTTTCCATGTACATAGAAAAAATACATGAAAAAAAAGGTTAAAGGAAAGAAAAAAAAAAGAACAGACTAAAGAAAATCCTAGATCAATTACAATATATACAAATCATGATGGCAGATAAATAAAAGAAAGAGGGGGGGAGGGAACAACTGTACAGTGAACGCTCACCAAGGGCCTTCAGCGCAGGACTTGCTTGGGTCCAGCTTAGTCGCGGGACAAGTATATAGTCAGGCCTGAGTCTGACGAGTCTGAGTCTTATAAGAAACTAGAGAAAACCCATTCGTATCGGTGAAAAAAGGGGGTCCCGCGTTTGATCTATGCCGCTACGCATAGCGCAAGAATTTGAAAGCTCTTATGCCGAAACTAATTGATCAAATTGAATCTACTTTTCAATGAAAAGTTGCTCATGAATGGTACATAAATATTGACCCTTTGATGGTAAACACCAACATCAGGTCTTCATTACAAGTCCCTTCTGAGAGCATGTTATTCTTGTCTTTGATTTATGTGAGCTTACAAAAAACTGATGTTTCATGCCACTTTCAAGCTCTGCAGAAAAATATAAATTCACTAAATATTTACTCACCGACGTCCCCTAGTCTCCGTGTACCGTGTATAAACATCGTCTATTGTTATGTTATCTTATAAACCTTCCATTGTTATATATTTATCTTTACACACGAGTAGCATCTCTTTCTCCTTCCTTTTACCGCGCATTAATGTAATCTCATCTTCCATTTTTGGCTACTTTCTGCTCAGAGATACCTGAAATGTATTTCGTTTAAAAAATTGATTGGATTCGTGATATGAGACGGGTTAATAACTCAGTTCATCCGATACATCCCGTCGGAAATTTTAGACATTTCGATCATGTCCCATCCAACATCTGCTTTCTTCCAATGTAAACATATTCAAGAAATCAAGTCTTTCTTCATGGCTCACCTCTTGTGTTGCCAATAAGAGCATGCGAAGCTCTCCTCTGCACCCCCTCAACCAAGTCCATGCCCATCCGTAGGTATGGTCTCCTGAACATTAACGACATACTCCAGTCCAGAAAAGTGGAAGCATGACTTTAGGAGAACGCGAAAAGAGCTGTTTAAGAAAACAAACCGAGCATTTTATTCGATTTTTTTTTACCACCGTTGAACAATGTTCAGGGAACCTAACCTGTCGTCAATAGGAATTTCCAAATTGGTGACTTTCACATCTGGTATAGCTCTACCATTCAACTCGTAAAAGTGAACGTGCAAAAGTGTTGTTCGAACCAAAATGAGCGACCATGCACTTATCAACACTAAAAGGTACATTAGCCCCCCATGCTGCAATCATATTACAGGTTCGTCTGGAGTGTCTTTTTTATCACTTGGATTCCCAACTACCCCCCATTAGGTTCACATCATCTGCGATTTTGCTGGCAATACCGTCGATATCCTGATCGAGTTTATCGATAAAAAGTGAAAAACGTGTGGGGGCCCAGGGCCACCTCCTTTCCACACCTATCTAATCAGAAAATTCCCCGTTCACTATAACCAAAATTGTGACCTCGACAGATATTTTTTTTATTAATTTAAAGAATCTGTTATTAATTAAACAAAAATTCAAAAATTGAAATTAAAATACCAGACAATCGCGCGTCCCAAAATTTTATTTCCCGTCGTCAGGAAACCCCAAGTTAATTTTGCAGGGGAAAAAAATCACGTGATCTCTTTTCAAGATTTACAATTCATTACAAGAGTTGCAATGTACGGCATTTGAAAAATTGATTATTCAGAATCGTAATTACGGGATCAAACAAATTCTATTCATTCCCTTTCAATAGACTCAAGATCATAGATTTTTCAAGCAGAAAAATTAGAATCTTAATCAAAATCAGAAAAAAAGGGATTCTCATAAGAATTCGCGGAAAAGATGAAATTCCAGAAAAAATCGAATAAAGAATCGGGGAAAAATTCTATATATATATATATATAGTAATTTCCCATGTTATTTATTATCCAATGAATATTTTCATCAGATGCTTTCGATGATTACATATTTTTTTTACTGGATATTAGATTGCACAGCAATGATTTGGAAAAGAACCCCCCCCCCCCCCACCTCGGGTTTACGTATCCTTTCGGACGGAAAATAAATTTTCTTAAAGCAAAAAAATGGGAAAATTCTATTTAAATTGGGAAAAAAGTCGAAAAAAGATGAACAGGTTGCCCCGTAATCAAGACATTCATTGATCAAAAATATTATGGCGAGTGGTTAAATATTTTTGATCAATGTCTTGTTTCCAGGCCGTTTGAGGAGTATCGCGGCCCCCGGATCAATGGATTTCTCGGAGGCCACCAGCCAGGAAAATTAACATGCTTAGTCTCGAAAATTTAAACCAGAAATTATTTTTGTGAGGCCCCCCGGGCCTTGCCCAGGTAGGCCCATGCCGTTAACACGGCACTGCTTGATTCCGTAGGCTCTTGTGGAGGACCTTTCGAATATTCCTAGCCATGGCATGGATGGACATCGGGTTCTGTATTGCGTACATACCTGAAAGGCTAACGCTATAGTTGCTTGTTGGAGTTCTTGCGCTTTCACGGTTGCTATATAAACTGAAGAGCCAAAAAAACTGGTACAGGCATGCGTATGCAAATAAAGAGATATGGAACCAATCAGAGTACGGCGCTGCGGTCCGCAACGCCTATATAACACATCAAGTGTGTGGCAAAGTTGTTAGATCGGTTACTGCTGCTACAATGGCAGGTTATCGAGATTTAAGTGAGTTTGAACGTGGTGTTATAGTCGGCGCACGAGAGATGGGACATAGCATCTCCGAGGTAGCGATGAAATTTGGATTTTCACGTACGACCATTTCACGAGTGTACCGTGAATATCGAGAATCCGGTAAAAAATTAAATCTACGACATCGCTGCGGCCGGAAAAAGATCATGCGAGAACGGGACTGACGAGAATCATTAAACGTGACAGACGTGCAACCCTTCCGCAAATTGCTGCAGATTTCAATGCTGGGCCATCAACAAGTGTCAGCGTGCGAACCATTCAACGAAACATCATCGATATGGGGTTTCGGAGCCGAAGGCCCACTCGTGTACCCTTGATGACTGCACGACACAAAGCTTTACGCCTCGCCTGGGCCCCGACAACACCGACATTGGACTGTTGAGGACTGGAAACACGTTGCCTGGTCTGACGAGTCTCGGTTCCAATTGCTTCGAGCTGATGGACGTGTACGGGTATGGAGACAACCTCATGAATCCATGGACCCTACATGTCAACAGGGGACTGTTCAAGCTGGTGGAGGCTCTGTGATGGTATGGGGCGTGTGCAGTTAGCGTGATATGGGACCCCTGATACGTCTAGATACGACTCTGACAGGTGACAGGTACGTAAGCATCCTGTCTGATCACCTGCACCCATTCATGTTCATTGTGCATTCCGACGGACTTGGACAATTTCAGCAGGACAATGCGAAACCCCACACGTCCAGAATTGCTACAAAGTGGCTCCAGGAACACTCTTCTGACTTCAGACACTTCCGCTGGCCACCTAAATCCCCAGACATGAACATTATTGAACATATCCGGGATGCCTTGCAACGTGCTGTTCAGAAGAGATCTCCACCCCCTCTTACTCCAACGGATTTATGGACAGCCCTGCAGGATTCATGGTGTCAATTACCTCCAACATTACTTCAGACATTAGTCGAGTCCATGCCACGTCGTAATTCAGCGTAATTCGCTAGTAATTCAGCTTTTTGAAGATACTGTTGTCGTTTTCTAGCTTACTACTCTAGCACTCAATGATCTTTTGATCTTCCGCTTCTACATATGCTGCTGCTGCTGCTCCCGAGATAGTTTTCTAGCCATCTGTGCACATATGAGTTCGTTGGTCTTATTTCTTTGTTTTGATTATTAACGATGGATACTTGTTGTTTATTTACGTCTTCTCATAGGTGAACAGTTATTTGTTCTTTCCTTCGCTGATACCAACATCTGTAGCCAAAGTTTAATGCATCAATCTCTGCTGGTCGGTGTAGACGTAACAATAGATCCATTTATGTTTCATAACTCATCCATAGGCTCCAAGGCGAACAAACTGTAATAGCATACAGTGCAGTATTTGGTGTTGTATCGCACGCTCCTGTGATATACAATAACAAATTACGTTGGGCTGAGTTTAATTTCTGTTGCATGGAATTGGTTGGGACTGCGTAGCAAATAGGTGTTTGTTACGTAAGCCATTATTCTTGTTGCTATTGTCCAACAGATAACTCATCGGCGTTAATATCTGATTCCCCATTCCCGATGTTTTGGGACTGGAGAAGAAGCTTATTGGTTTTATCGGTTTGTGTTTCTGTATGTGGAATTCAAGTTAGTCTAGAATCTATGTACACGCCGAGGTATTTTAATACATCTGTTGTTTTTATGGACCTTTCCAAGCATTCTTATGGTGACAGGTTTTTTTGAAGATATCCCCAGATACTTTGTTTTATCTGCTACGACTGTCAAGTAATCACTTTTCCAAGTCACTTTTTCCAAGGCTTCCATCGCTATTTTTGCAGTGCCTTTCACTGTGTGGTACGAGACTATAAGGAGTCTGTTGAACCGAAAGGAAACTGATGTAGAGCTGAAAGAAAGTGTTTTTTTGTCATACAATTTGCCTTCACTATAGAAAGGTCATTGCAAAAGCAACTCCATACGTTTTATGGATCACAGCTAATACTATGACCTGATTACAACATTAAGTTCGGAAATGTTTGTCAACAAGCGGGCTGAGGGAGGACACTTCTAGCAACCTAAATAGTCTTTTGGAGCCTAATAACGATAGCTTACAGGGAAGGGGGGGGGGGATTAACTTTTGTGAAACCTTAACTTCAGAATGCACTAGGAATACTTTCGACGGAAAAAATTGATAGCATTGTCTGAAGTCCCGATAACTATAAACAAATTTTTTTCCTCATGTTATTGTATTGTATTGGTCCGTCCCGTTCCTTCAAAAAGTGATAAAAATACCCGAATGATTACATAATCCGTGATTGTAAATAAAAAGTTTCGACTATAGCGATAAATTTATTGAAATACGAATTTTTTTTATTGTGGGAATATGGAACAAATGAAATAAATTCTTGGAAAAACTCATTCAGGACAGCATTTTTTGTAAGAAAGCTGTACGTTAGCTCGAATCATTGATTCTTTGTCTTGATACATATCCAAGAGAGAGAACTGCTAGTCTTCATTTTTGAACCCCTGCGGTCGAAAATGTGACATTTGATGCCAAAGTCATTGTCTAAGAATGTCTTTTAAAGTAGTTGGCCCCAGTGCAAGTCCGATTTTTGGCCCCAGCATTGGGAATGCCAAGTGGGTTCAATGGGTCAGGGTTGACCTCCGTCGCACTGTCCATTTCATCAGCAACGAAATCCACAGCCATACTTGATCCAGTCCCGTCAGATGCCGCCAGAGTTGTACTAGCGCGCTTACGTTGCCCACATTCACGGCAGTACTGCCAAAGGGTGTCGATTTTGGGTTCGGGTACGGCGTTTTTGGTGTCATTCTCCTCGCCATTTTGTGTTCCACGCCCTCTAGCCCTATATATATATATATATATTTGTTTTTTTATTTCGATCGTAACTTGCACTCATATATCGCGGCATTTTGCAAAAAAAAACCTGGAAATGTTCACACTTTTCTAAATTTACAGCCTTGTATATTTTTGAGCGTTCAAGGTACAAACTCAAATCTCAAAATAAGTTATAGCACATATACTCCTCTTCGAAACAGCAATTGGTTCACTGGGATTAGATAAGAAGTTTCTGAGGTATGATTGCGTTTGTAGATACGTGCCGAATCTGAAAACTTGAAAATCGTCGGTTCATTTTCCGCTTTCACAGTTCCTGACGTCACTCTGCCACAAAAAATAGCACTAACACTTTCTTTTTTTCCCTTTAAAATCAGACCAAGAAGGCAGCGCTATGTGTGTCTAGATTTGACAGAGTTATTAAAGTTCCAAATTAATTCGACAAAAACTGTCACTCATTCGGACGCGAGCGATTGCCTCCCCATACTCGGCATGGTGTTTCAAAGACGTTTTCACATCTAAAAATTCCCCTTGGAGGGAATAACGTTTTCGCAAACCGCAAAGATACCGATTACTTTAATTTTTTTTATGAATTTTCGAACTACTTACGAATTTATGGGACACCCTGTACAATAAAGAAAATCTTTCTGCCGTATAAATTTCATAATCCTTTTCTCGAGTACCAAAATTACATGGAAAACACGGATCAAATGTCATCTCCTTTCAACATATAAATCTCATTTTGTTGTTAAAAGATATCAAGACAAATTTTTGTTTTATCAGGTCAGGTGTCTGTTGTTTACACACACGACAGCTTAGACGTAAGCGCCACGTCGGTTCTGCAATTATCTGGAAAAACGATTTTCTCTTACCCCGAAAATAGGAATGAATATTTTATATGCCTCTGCTACAGCCAACGGCCATGTCGTTTTTCCATGAAACATGCAACAGGCAGTAGCGGCGAGAGTATGTTAGAGGCACGTTCTCTCTCTCGCAACAACTAAGACAGAGCTAACAATATGTTCCTTATCCTCTTCTTTTTTGGTTATGGTTTATTCGAGTACTTACTTTGGTCTTATCGCCGACCATGACCTCATAAATCCTCTTCCCATTCACGAAAAAAGAAAATTACCGTTTGTTTTGAAAGCTATTTTGCCCTCGGTGTGTGTGTGCTCGAGCAATAATAAGAAAAATTCTCTTATAATTATTTATATTACAATTATTTCATAAATTCTCTAATGAGAAATCCCTGTTGAAAATTCTGATGTTACCGTATCCTCCTGCATTAGTCGGCATGCCGTAGAAATCGCGGGACACCAGCTCTTTGAATATCCGTGTCTGGTTCATCCCCGGCACGTCGTGAAAAGCGACGTTCGATGAGTATCTCATGATACACTGAGATGACCGACAATCTGATAATATTTTTATCAAATTGTTTCTACTGCAGCAATTTCTCGAGGAAAAAAACCATTTTATTACCATTTTTCCCATGTTTTCAACCGGATATGCAACAATTTTCTCCCTAAATTTTTTCTACACAAAAGATGCGCATTTTTAATGGGTTTTCCATTGCAATTTGAATTTTAAAAATCGGTTAACAAATAACTTTGTCAAATACGTTTTTGTTCCCCACCAAATCCTTATTTACGACTACAAATGTTGCTTTGATCAATGCATTTTTTTTTTTCGGTGTGTACAAGGGTTGCTGCGATCAGTGTATTGATCAAAATATTTTTTGTACTTATTGTATCAAAATTACTTTCGTTCCGATTTTAATAAAGATTATAACTCCAAATTAGCAGAGTAATTAGTACAGTAAATCAGCTCGTAAAACAAGGAAAAAACGGAACAATGGTACAAAAAATGTAAGGGGGGGGGGGGTGGAAATATGGGTATGCTTCCGTTTATGGGAAGAGTAAGTTAGAGTCAACATTCGTTGGGTGTGATCAACTCCAGTGCTTGGAATTTTTAGAGAAAACGACATGAAAATGGAAGCGAAACCGACGAAAAATATGCCGTAATGTACGAAACCATTTAGATTTCGTTTACTTCAAAGAATATTAATAAGCCTTGCTTATCGATATTATAATTATATATAATTATATTGTCATATTATAATTATTATAATTATATTGTCATATTATAATTATTATAATTATATTGTCATATTATAATTATATTGTCATATTATAATTATTATAATTATATTGTCATATTATAATTATTATAATTATATTGTCATATTATAATTATTATAATTATATTGTCATATTATAATTATTATAATTATATTGTCAATATTCTTTTGTATGAGAATCAGCCGAGACCATAAACTATTGATGTTGTAGCCGGTTTCGTTACAACCAAGGTCATTATAACCCCGTTTGACTGTACATAAAGCCAATAGTCGTGAAGTAGTTTTTCCGAGAGAGAGAGATTGGCACAATTCTTAAACGCTTTATATCGTTGCCAACTTCTCCGTTCGTCAGTGTCAATAGCTTGGTAAAAATCTTAATTATCATTGTGAATCCCTTGCAAGTATTCATATTTGTATATAAAGTAATTGGATTCGACTAATTTTGATCGAAAAAAAGTTGGAAATACGTTCGACGTATATCACGTGATCTTAATTTCGTACCTAAATTGAATATTTTCTCGTTCCCCGGAAGCCAATCTTGTTATTAGAATGTGAAATCATGCGCATAATTGAAAAATTTCCCCGAAATTTCCTGTTCGGTTATTTTTTTCTTTTATTTTCTAAAAGTCCATTGCGTATTTTTGAATTATTTTTTCCCCCTTCTGAAGTTCATAACGAATTCAATGTTAAAATCTTGATCATTTCTCTTTATCAAGCTCTGCGGGTTTTCTTATGGTTTTATGTGCGTTACGTGTTCCACTTATACGGTATGATACATAGATAAACTCCATTTGAATACAAGGGAACTGACTTTAGAGTATGATGTTCCGTGGATGAAGAGATACGCAGCGATCGATTATGCTGTTAATTCTGAAATATGTTCTTACACCCAGGACGTTACGTATGATTCAGTACAATGATTAGTGACTTTTTCTGATTTTCTTATCCCTAATACAAATATTCTGTAGAATAATGTTTTGGGACAGACACACACGATACAAGCGCGGGGGAGGGATAAAGATTTAAGAGGCAATAAATGACAATGAAAGGTATATTTACTATCTTAGGTTAGGCGCGAGGTTTCTCTTTTATGCGTTCTAGTTTCCCCAAGTCATAAAAGAAAGTCTTGGGTGATTTGATGCTCTTTTTTGTGTGAGTTATGAGGATAAACGGGAATGCTATAAGATTTGATTTTCTCTTGCTACACAAACGAGTAGTTGTTGTTTGTGGGTGTCTTCTAATATTGATCTCTTGATCGCCATTGCCTTATTCTCCTTACAAATTTGTTTCCTCAAGTCCTACAACGAAAAGTGTGAACTGAAAAATGCTGAATGTATTGTATCCAATGGCTTCTGTGTAAATAGGTATGCACGCTGATATTCAATGATATATGTTACAATCAAAGCGCGTAGTGATACTCTCTTGCATCTGCGTTTAAGGACCTACTGCTATCGTAAGTAGAGTCGAAATCGGATATAACGATATCAAAAATTTCGTGAAATTTTGAGAAGTTGTTACGACCGAGGCTATAACGTTTTGATTCAATGGAATTCTATAAATAACAATGAAATTCTAATATGAATTTGTGTTCATCATATTTTTTATCGTGGGAAAAATGTTGGAAATTGGGATAATTAACATGGGACATCAATTCTCACGAATTTTTTTTTACCAGGAAAACTGCCAGTTATTGAATAATATCAGCCTCGGAGGAAACTAAAAAGGCTACACTAAGAGTCTACAGTGAATTAAAATATATTCACCAAACAAAAGCTTGAATAGGGCACATATGTGAGCTATGCATGATAACATTCTAACTATGAAATTACGCAAATTATATATTCGTCCCGATTTTAATAAAGATCATAACTCAGAATTAGCTAAATAATTAGGTAGTAAAAACAAGTAGAAAACGGGACAATGATACAAAAAATTCAAGGGGGGGGGGGAAATACGGGTGCTTCGTATTTCAAAATACTATGCTGCCATTTACGGCCAGAGTACGTTAGAGAGTCAACACATTTGTTGATTGTGATCAGCTACAATACTTGGAATTTTTAAAGAAAACGACATGAAACCACACAACGAAAAATATGCCATTACATACAAACTACTGACATTGTAGCCGAGATTTCGTTACATCCAAGATCGTTATAACCGAGTTTGACTGTTCATAAAGCCAATAGTCGTGAGCTAGTTTTCTTTCGATTGACAGAATTGTTGAACTCCCGACTTAGACGCCTTAGATTGTGGCCACAACTCACGGGCCATCCAATATCTCCCAAATCGTTAGAGAAGCGGGGTTCCTCCATCCATCAGTGCCAATAGTTTGGTAAAAATCCGCCGATGGTGGCAAAAGAGCTAATCAGAAAGATTAATAAGGGAAACTGCAGAGTACAATAATAATCAAGCCAAAGTGATCGTGGTTGTAGACTATCCAGCGAGATTATTCGCCACAACCGACAAGTAAAGGGTCCCAAGGAGACGTCTTCAAAAAATTTTTGAAAAAAATTACCCCACATTGATTTTACTCATTTAAATATGAAAAAATATAAAGAAATCCGTTAGAATTATTATGGGCCACTCAAAAGGGAAAAAATGTAAGCATTTACAATACTAATAGAGGCAAAGAATGAATTTAAAAATCCAGCAAACCTAGAGTGTGTTGGAGTGACGTTATTCAAACACCACATGGTCAAGTACAGTTGCAAACAAAGAAAGAGAAATAAAGATAAATAAATAGGTTTTTTTTTCTTCTGGGACAGAGAAGCTGGAGGAAAGATACGAGAAGTCGGTGAAAAGAAGATTCTTATAAATATCGCCAAGAAGCACAAGAGGCAATGAGTAGCCAACTGCTATCATTTTTATTGTATACAACCTATACATTTTTTTTGCGGATTAAATAATAATTTTTTGTTTCTATGTGTATCTGGGTGAGATGAATGTACATACACATTTTTTCATAATTTTTTCAAGAAGATACCTTCGGACCCTTTCCTCGTAAGTCCAAACATCTCATTACGAGGGTGACAATAAGACTTCTCTTGATGCCAATTTCAAAAGACGAGGTGGTGAAATTAAATCGAGGATAAAAATAAATTTGAATGATGTTATTCATTCAATATATTTGTTGATTTTAATTCGTACTTTACATTCAAAGTTTCCGCTGAAATTCCCTTGAAAACAGTCACATACACACCGTAGTACATGAAAACTTCTGCTGCAGTATATAAAAAGATACAAATAACTACATCGAAAATTATTTATATTTACTATATAAACATCTGTGAATGCAAACCTTGACGTGGGTCAGACGTAAAAGACATCAATTACTAATTCAACCTTATATGCTTGAGTTAATGAGAATATCATTATTTCGAGATTCTAAGTATGCAAATCGTACATTTCGCTAAATGACTACGTTAGAGACACTCACCTCGAAAACGTCTGAAAAGAAGTTATAATAATAATTACGAAAATGGTAATGATAATTCCATTCTTCACGTGTTTGTCGCGTGATGTGCGTACCGTCACGAATTTTGTTATAATTACGAACCGGGGGGAAAACGTGCTCGAGACAGCATGTACCGAGAAACGCAAGTCACAAGAACTCTTTTTGTTTAATTAAACAGGCGTATCATTCAGTTTTAATGCATTTAAGCCCTCGCTAATGGGGAAGAGGAAGCTTCCACGGATACACGTTACCTACACGGAATACGAATTCTGTTTTATTCAAAACAAAGCTACTTTTGCTCGTGGTGTGAGCATTCTCGGGCATAACAAAAGGATGATTACTCTGACACTTTGTCGGAATACATTGCAGTTTGCTCGGATGTATATGCTGTACAACTTTATTCATGATGCACTTATAAAGAGTGAGTGATTGTTTCAAACACAAATTTTAAATGCTATCGTGAGTGAAGTATAAACGAAATTAACTAAAATAATTAAATAAACTAATTGCAAAAAATTGGTGGTTTTTTGTCATAGCCCCGAATCTATACATATATTACATTCATTTACCATAGCCATTAATTACTAGGGCTAGGATATTTATGAATTTGTATTTATTTTTCATGCATTTCGCTATTTTTACGCAATAGAGCGTTTTTCATGATTTTCAGTAATTTTAAGGCATTTTTTCACGATCTTCAGAATTTAAAACATATTCTCATAATTTTTGGAGCATTATTTTGCATATTTAACAATGAAAGGGGGCGGGGTCCTTTTCCATAGGCTCTGTTTTCCCTAGGTTTTTAGTTACCTTCGACATGGTTTTCAGCAGAGATTTGCTACTTTTCGGCAATATTTGCAATTTTATTTGTGCACCTTTGCCATCATTTTTGAAGATACTAGGTGATCCCTGTTTCGAAAAAGTATGTCTTTCCAAATCTCATAACTATCTAGTTATAAACGAGCTGTGTTTTAATGGGGAAAATGATTAGTCATTCGCGCTAAAGATTTTACAGATTTTACGAATCTTATTAGTAACACTAATCAATGTAATGATTGCTGATGTTTTCCGTAATGAGTTCCGATGGAAAATTCGAATCTAATGTATTTGCTCCGATGGCAATGAAGGCCCATTTTGATCTGGCCGACTATCAAGCTCAAGTGCCCATGAAAATTAATGTCCGTTGGATGTACTACATGTCCTTCTGGATGTTTCATCCTTCACTAAAACGAATCCTCGCTTCTTTTCAAATAACGTGAACCGAAAAGCTTATGGGGGATCCCATCACCGTAGACTAATCGAATTTACTCGACGGTGTCGTTACAATTACCACACCATGAACATGCCCGCCGGCATGTCCAATCAATCGAGAGCGTGTCCAAGCATCCGGCGATGATTCAAAACACTGGCAATTAGATGAGCGGAGATTTTAGATAATTGCTTGGATGCAATCGTTTAGAAAAGTTTTCACGGTTATTCAAGATTGCAACGCTACTTGATTGAGATTAAATTTGACAGTTCTGCTAAAACCAACAATGTTAGGTCAAAGATGTTTCTGGGAGTTTTTCTTCTAGGTATTCGAGCAAAAAGTAGTAAAATAATCAATCTGTATTCTTTGAAGCATTCTATGAGTTCTTTTACAACTTTGAGCTATTCTGCAGTCTTTTAAGACAAATCTTCCGTCCAATTAATCTTCCGTCATGAAGATTTCACTCACGGTTTAGAGGGAGAAAGGCCATATCAATATAGTTGCCGATAACAACTACGCATCGTGATGGTGAAATTAGACCTCTGTTTTTTTTTTGGCGTTTTTATTGGCGGAGAAATGCAAAAATGTCGACGTTGTCTACCTTAATTTCAAAAAGCATTCGATCGGGTCCAGCATGTTAAATTCTTGAAGGCGTTTGCATGAGATTGGGACTGAGAGCAACTTTTTTAACTGGAAATAATCGTGGTTATGAAATAGGTCACAGCGGTCAAAGGTCAACTGTGAATTTTCGGATTAGAACGGGTGTCACAAGTAGAGTGTCTCTCAAGGAAGTGTTCTTGCTCTATATATTCCATAAAATCGTAAATAACAAAAAAAAACAAATACATCTATGGGTTCCATACCTTTTTCGCTTTTTCAGGTTACTTAATCAGGATATCAATGGGATTGTTAGCAATAAGATAACATGAAACTAATGTGTGTAGTCGGGGATCCACGAGGTAGGGAGCTGCCCTAGACCTATCCAAATACGATAGCAGTCTGGGAAATGAATGAAGCATGACTTCCAGCTCTGACAAGTGCATGTTTTGCTCTATTTGGTTCGAACAACCCATGTTTCACTAACGAGTTGAATGGTGAAATTATTCCTGGTGCGACTAAGTTCATTTATTAGGCAATTCTTATTGACGAGCGACTTGGATTTTCTCAACGTTGTTCACGTTGTACGGTTTTGGAGGACATAATCTAAAGATTGATATCGACTTTCAATTCATCTGTGTTGCCACTGAACATTTTTAAATATGGTAAAATAATTTCATCAGCGCAGCTGAAACACACATGAACCTACAAAAAAAAACTATCAGGGGTGGGAACTCTGCGCCAATTGCGCCGCACTGCGCCAAAACTAATATCTTGCGCCATCCTGCTCCAATAGCGTGTTTTCACATTTTTCTGCGCCAAATAGCGAATTTTGCTTCAGTATGCCCGGAATTTCGGAAAGGACGCCAAAAATTTTTTGTTTCTGCCAGCCACGAAACGTTTCTTTTCGAGAGAGAAGAGCGTGTTTTATTCCACTATACTTAAACTATCGGCCCCTGATCGGGCTTTTCATCGCGAAACCCCGATATTCTCCGTGATCGTGGAACTGAAGATGGTTTGCAATGCCTTTCAGCTTTAAAGTGCAAATTCGAGTGTTTCCGTTTAAAAAAAAAGTTGTCACTGGAAGCAGCAGAAATTACTGTAGTCGATTGTCATTGTGTTAAATCCCGATGTTTCGTGAAAAAAATTTTCATTCCGGGAGTAAAAAGCGCATGTTCGCCGAATTACGAATGTTAGTTTAGAAACTTTGCCGAATAACGAGCGTTAAATCGCCAATGTTGCCGAATAACGAGCGTTAAATCGCCAATGTTGCCGAATAACGAGCGGTAAATCGTCAATATCGCCAAATATCGAGTATCAGATCGCCAATCTCGCCAGATAATGAGTGCTGAATCGCCAAACATCGAGTTGATTCTTCCGAAATTCTCTCCCATTTTGCAACAATTTCTTTCCAAGTATAAAAAAATTAAAAACTTATAAAAATTTTTTAGCTCATTTGAAGTGCTGCTGTTCAAGGCAGCAAATAGTGCCCTCAGTAAACAAAAATCATCTTAAATAGACTGGTGCAAAAAATTTTATGACAGCCGCTCTTTCAAACAAGGTGTTTCACTAAAGCACCAAAAACAAAAATCAAGCTGACGAAAAGATGTTTGATAACAAAAGACAGTGCAGTTTTATTTTGAAAAGGGTTGAGAGTTAACGAAAATATTCTTGTTAATTTCACTGCTCCAATTTATAAATATCTGCTCCGAATCCCATATTTTGCTGCTCCAAATCCTGAATTTGCTGCTCCAAAACTGCTCCAAATCCTGAATTTGCTGCTCCAAAACTGCTCCAAATCCTGAATTTGCTGCTCCAAAACTGCTCCAAATCCTGAATTTGCTGCTCCAAAACTGCTCCAAATCCTGAATTTTGCTGCTCCAAAGCTGCTCCGAAATGGACTTAGTCACTTCCCACCCCTGAACTATCCATTCGATGTTTATGGAAGAATATTGGATTAGCAGAGCAACGTGGATTACACGGTATAAACCACTAATGTCCTTAATTAGTGACCGAAAGGTTTATTAACTAATCAAAGTAATCGAATCGATCGTTTCTTCTCGAATAGATTTTTTTTTTTTGTACCATTTCTCGAATTTCCACAATTTTATCAAACAAGTTTGAAAGAAAAATGTCTCGGTGGAAGCGTTAATTATGTTCCGTCCATTTTCTCTCGAAACCAATATAAAAGTTTTTAAAAGAAAAAAAGAAGTAAAATTCGGAAGAGAAAATTATGTTTTGTTTTTTTTCTCCAAGAGAATCGCTTTCTCATTTTAAAAAAATGCCGTGGCTGACGTTGCTTAACATATTGGTTTTCTTTTCCTCCAGAAAGAAGTAATTTTACCAGATACTCGTAGAAGCGGAGGTTGTTGCTCGTTGGCGTTATTTCAACACGTACACGGCGCAAAAAGTCTCCATCTCCCCCCCCCCCCTCCAAGAAAATTCCAAGTAGTATAAACTTTGACGATCCGTGGATCTTAGTCTTTGCATATAAACTCAACCTTAATTTAATACATATACAGAGTGATTATAAAAAAACTATCCCAACATATGGGCCCCTAACTATCATACCATTTACAGAAACTGAATGAAATTTTGGCATAAGGTATTTTGATGTATGCGCTCAAGAATGATATGGAAAACAACAGTGTCACTCTAACAGTTACGGTTACAGTGAGAAAATTTCGAAAATATCAAATGGCAACACCAAGTTTTTTTGTATTGGAATGCGATCTCCATTGTGAAAAACCCTAAATAGCGTTCGAACGACAACTGTAGTATGAAAATCACTGGTGGTAGATAGGCTAAAAGTGAGGACAACCAATAAGGACAGAGAAGCAGCATAAAATAAAGCATTTTATTGTGTTTCACAAATTTTCCACATGACCTTGTGGAGGACTAATCAGGCTGGGATCTCAGCCGAAGAAACGGTGTGACGAATGAAACGAACATTAATGCTCTGGTGCACGGCAAAGTCCTTTTTACTTTTTCCTTGCCTAGCTCCGGGGATTTTCGTGCTACAGGTGCCATTCCAACGCTATTTAGTGTTTTTCGGTATGGAGATCGCATTCCAATACAAAGAACTTGGTATTGCCATTTGATATTTTTGAAATTTTCTCACTGTAACCGTAACTGTTAGTGACACTGTTGTTTTCCATATCATTCTTGAGCGCATACCTTAAAATACCTTATGCCAAAATTTCATTCAGTTTCTGTGAATCGGGTTGTCAAATTTGCTCCCCGGGTAGATACTCATTTCCCCCCCCCCCGGGCTTGGTTTTTTTAGGGAATATTGTTTGTTTTCGAAGAAAATGTGTTACTTTCATGTTAAAATTTTAGTTTGAGCTTAGTTTATGTATTCCAAAAATTGCTGCATAGTACAGTGTTTAGAATATGTATATTTTGAAATATTTTTTAATGATTTTTAAGGAACAAAAATGGGATGATAAATAATTTCTTGGAATCACAAACACCCTTTTTATAATTCTTTTACCTTTTTTATGTAAGCTTTTAGGTATGAGATCTACATATTAAAATATTTTACAAGAAATCACAAACAGAAAATTGTAACCATGGACCTTCGTTTAAAAAATATACCTGATATATGTGATAAGCATACTTACAGAAATTTATTTATAATGCATAATAATTTTTCACACACAGCGGTTCTCAGCTGGTGCTCCGTGTGCACTTCCGCAGCCACTAGGGAAAATAAATTCATAAATTAAATATACACTGCTGGCCACCGTAAATGCAACACCCTGAAGGAAGCATGCAAATAATATGAAATTTACAACATGCATTAGCGGAGGTGAGATATGCAAATGATTAGAATTTCAGCGCAGACGCACATCACACGCGCCTGTGGCGCCACTTCAAAGCGCTATTTAAGGCTTGGAGATTTCGACGATTTGAAGTACGGCAATTGTGTTTTTCTTGTGGTTTTTATCAAAAAAACGATCAATTATGCCTCGTAGAAAACAGCGATCATCTTTTGATCAAGTATCCGAGTTCGACAGAGGAAGGATAGTGGCCTACCGAGATTGTGGATTATCTTTCAGGGAAATCGGTAGTCGTGTTGGACGAAACCAAACAACTGTAATGCGGATATGTGATCGTTGGATGCAGGAGGGTACGACGGACCGACGTGTTCCATCGCATCCACCTCAGTGCACCACTTCACGTGATGACAGGCGTATTGTGCGTATGGCAGTGACGGATCGCTCAGCCACATCACGAACCATAGCACAGCACATTCAGTCTGTACCGCATCATCCAGTGTCTGCGCGTAAAATTCGACGCCGTTTACAGCAGAGTGGTCTGTCCGCAAGACGTCCATTGCTTCGTCTACCCTTGACGCAGAACCACAGACGTCTCCGCCGCCAATGGTGCGATGAAAGAAGGATGTGGACGGCACAATGGAATGAAATTGTCTTTACTGACGAGTCACGCTTCTGTCTGCAACACCACGATGGTCGGATACGAGTCTGGAGACACCGTGGAGAGAGGATGCCGAACAGCTGCGTTAGGCTGGGACCTGACTACGGCGCGGTTGGACGCGGTTGAGGTTGGGGGGGAAGGCATCATCTATAGTTTTATTCTGTCAACGCACAGATACAACTGCAACCGCTGAGCGCGGTTTTTTCAACCGAGAAAATCCACATTTTTTGGGACGGTTGGGGTAACCGGAAAGCTGCCATCATGTATTGCAAAGGCTTGCGCTCCCTGATGACGGTTCGGCTGGACCTGCGGTTGCTCTCTTCCATTGTCTATTAAGTGGTTTGACAAGGAGGGTGATGCGATTTCGGATGCACTGGACAAAGGAATTGCTCTCCTTCTCAGGCTGCCATAAAAAAATGAGAGGAGAAGACAAATTCGAGGAACTGTATGGTGAAGTTCCATGCGACGGAAACTAATTCTTTGTTTGGCGCTTTTGCACTGATAACAATAAAAAAAACCAATGAAGAAAAAATTAAATTTTTCTAACTAGTGAAATTTTTTTGCTTTCCTACATGAGCATACATTGAAACTCAGTTATAATGACATTCATAAACTAACGTGATTACGCTAAAACCGAGATGTATATTTTAGAACACTTGAATGAAATGCATTGGTTCCCGATTATAACGTGTTAGCAAAAAACCAATTAGTTACCTCATCCAAAAGAGTACAAATTACCACGGGGCCCAACCATTTATAATAAATTCATAAAAAATTAGAAGTAAAAATAATCAGACATCTGAAGGAATATATTTTTATATTTGCAAATTCTCCATATCAAACTTTTGAAACATTTATTAAAAGCCTAAGTATGAACCGGGGATGAAATATGTCCCTAAGAGCTGCATTGTGTGTGTT
Source organism: Pholcus phalangioides (assembly GCF_987345545.1). NCBI lineage: Eukaryota > Metazoa > Arthropoda > Arachnida > Araneae > Pholcidae > Pholcus > Pholcus phalangioides. The sequence continues at coordinate 49,361,380 of NW_028301596.1, read as the reverse complement.
TTGCTTTCATTATTCTGTCTTTTTGGTATTAATTTTTGTATCGTATATGAATGTGGCTGTCTATCTGTTGTTTTTGCAATGAAAAAAAAACCATCTAGTCCAGCGGTTCTCAACCGGTGCTCCGTGTGAACTACCAAGGGCTCCGCGGCCCTCGAGGAAATTAAAAAAAGAACCAGTAAATTTGAAAAAAATAATTATTAATATTTTTGAATAAAAATAAATCAGTAACTTTGATGAATAAATAAAAAATAGGCCTACGGGGCTCCGCCATAGAAATTATATACTGGAAAGGGCTCCGTGGGTCAAAAAAGATTGAGAACCGCTGATCTAGACAAAACGTTGTATGCGGGTAATATCGAAGAGTGCACCAAGACAATTTTCACACCTACCATTCTTTTCAAGCAGTTTTTAATTTACATACACACACAAAGTCGCAACTAGGGAGAGTGGGTCCACTGTATCGAGTGCTGAAGTAGAGGGGGCGCCGAATTGCCCCTTTAACACCACTCCTTCTAACCTTTCCTTATACGGGGACGCCAAAAGCTTGCTAGCTCCAGTTAAAAAAGTATCCAGCTGCGGCCCTGTATGTACCTTAAACCTTGCAACATACATACTGATGAACAGGGCCACAACGACATGCGTGGTCAGCCGGGGCAAGCACGCATTTTGGCGACCCCTTTTAATATTGAAGGAGAGATGAAGGGTTAACATTTGCGCTCCTGTCTGGCTCGGAGTTCGGGGGCATCAGTCAGTGCCGTCTTAACGCATGGGCCCACCCGAGCACGGCCCGGGTGCCTCAAAAGAAGAGGGGCCTCCCAAAAATGATATACGATTGAAATTTTCAAGGATTTACCATGTAGGGCTTCCTAAAACCCACTTGGCCCGGGGGGCCCATAATACTCTTAAGACGACCCTGGCACCAGTCCCACCTGCTCCTCTCTAGTTGCGGCCCTGATGTCGTATGTACAGGGTGTTAAGCGGGCCGGGGTAGCAAGTTCAGAGGGGTGGCAAATTTGAGTAATTCGTGGTCAAGAACTTTAAATTATAACGTGAATGGGGGCAGAGCAATTCGAATAGCCAGCACGTGGCGAAGCCATAAATCTGTGTCTGGAAACGGATTTAGTGTGAAGCATGTAAATAATTTCGTATAAGGACATTACGTTCCCTTCGTGTCATCGCATCATCTGGAAAAAATCATCTGATAACTGATCGGGAGAAATAATAAACGAAGAAGTTTTTATGACGTTTTTCGTTACCACAGTTCTTCGTGTTCATCACAACGAATTTACTAATCCTCCGTTGATGGATGTTCTTAGTATTATTATATAGCGTTATACTGTATCATGTGTGATTGAATAAATTTAAAAAAAAATTACATTAAACGAAAATATCATATGTTCCAGTGGTTGCCAATTTTTTTGTGAGCTAATGGCCCTTTGTACCGTATTTCCTTCTCGTGCTGCCCCCCCCCCACCCCCCATCTTTCCCCAGGACCTTCTACCCCGGGTGGGGCACTGTTTCACTTGTTGGTCGAAAATTGAACTGCAGCTTAATCCCATTATAGCAAACTTCCAAGAGACCGGAGAAATCACTTCGTTACTACGAAATTTCCTACTAAAGGAATTCCAGGTTGTTGCCGTTGTGCCTATGTAAACTGTTGTGGGAGGTTAGAAAAGTTTTCGTTAGAACGAGATTTCCACTGTAACGGTATTCGTTAAAACGGGGTTAGACTGTATTTGTTTTACTTCATAAATCTCCCCATGGTCTCATTGAGATATCCTGAAAATTTGGATGTACTCGGTTAAGCAGTTTTTGAGGAAAAACTACTCGAAGTACGAGAACTTAAACTGTAATCACCCATTATGTAATTATTTACACTCTAAACCGGAGGTCCTCAACCTTTTTCTAGTTGTGAGCACTGGCTGTACAAGTTTGATCATACGTATGCATGAAAAATTAGGATGATTTTAATCCTCGAATGCAATTTGAACGAGGTAATTTGATTGAAACGTCGATCGAATTCTAGCAAGCAATTATTGGACAGGAGCTTCGAGAACTCCAGTTGCTTCAGGTAGCACCGTGGTGCTCACGAGCAACAGGTTGAAGATGCCTGCTCTAAACCATTATACTACATCTGGTCGTGTAGGCCCTATGTGAACAAGAAGCCCAGGGTCACGCGAATATGGGTGGCTTCAAGATGTCCTTGGTCCCACGAACAGCTTTGCTGAGTTCGCAAAGTAGTCCCTTCCCCCCCCCCCCCTTCTTTCTGATGTACACCCCAAACCCAAAACAGAATTTCTCGAGGTGTGGGTCGCTTTTTCTGGGAATGTTCGGCATTATCGCTCGGAAGGACGTCACGACGACTTTGCATTGCCGTGAACCCCTGCAGTGCTTTGGAATGGCGCTTGCTATTCTTACGAGCAGGCCGAAGAAGCCGCGAGTGGCAAAAGTTTCAAGAACCCCTGCCAAGGTCTTCCACACGGGTATACCAGTCGGTAACCGTTTTTCAGTTTGTTTGCCTTCATCCGGATTTCTGAGAATTATAAGAAAAACCATTATCTATTTTAAGGGCAATAGACCTGTTGGGAAAAGTAATAAAATTTAGATACTGTACTTTCATTTAAGCCCAATTGACTAGCCTTCCATGCACGCCCTTGGGAAAACGAATGGTCTTTTAAAAAAAGGGACTTCGCGAAACATAAAACAAATTTCGTGGAACCTGTCAACCCTTTATTAGTATATACAGTAAAACCCCTCCTTTTTGTGAACACGGACAGGACAAAAAAATTAAATCCATGTAAAATGGGTGACCGTTAAAAAGAGGTTTGAAATTCATACTTTTATATATTATACAACCAGTGGCGTCGGAGCCGGGGGTGCTGTGGGTGCTCGAGCACCCACGGAAGTTTGTAAAACGGGTCCGAGCACCCACAGAATTGATTCAGAAATCGAAATTTCCTACATGGGACTCAAGACGAGCACCCACAAGTTCGAAACACTTCCGACGCCCCTGTATACAACTGTAAATTATTATTTGTCCGTAAAAGAGGGAGTATCCGTTAAGAGGGGGTTTTACTGCAATGCAGCTTATGATCACGAATTTGCATGCTAACTGGAGCCAACTTCAGCTTGGCGAAAATAATTTGGCCAATCCCGAGATGTCACGTGACATTAAAAAATAAAAAAACCCCGGTTGCTAACAGCAGTGTGTGTTTCACGCGAAATTCCACGGTTGCTGATAAGATCAACCGCGCCAGCCGAACCGTAGTGTGCCGGCAGCCTTATGGTATGGGGCGGTATTGGATATCACTCTCGCACTCCTCTAGTACGCATTGCCGGTACTTTGAAAAGCCAGCGCTACATCTCCGAGGTGTTGGAGCCAGTTGTCCTTCCTTACCTTCAGGGCTTGCCCACAGCCATATTTCAACAGGATAATGCGCGACCACACGTGGCACGCATTGTCCAAAGGTTCTTCGTCAGTCGCCAGATTGAATTTCTTCCCTGGCCAGCTCGCTCTCCGGATCTTTCGCCGATAGAAAACATGTGGTCCATGGTTGCTCAACGATTGACCCAGATTACATCCCCAGCTGCCACACCAGATCAACTTTGGCAACGCGTGGAAGCTGCTCTTGTCTTTCTTGGTGTTGCAATTTGGGTGGCCAGCAGTGTATAAATAAATTGAAGCATCTGTGAAGAAGCGAACCAATGTATGTAAACTGAATTTTCATTCAAAAAATATTTACGTGTTTTAGCAATACTTTTTTTATAAGTTTTATACAGGTACATCAGACTTTCATAACTGAAATATCAAGAGACAAAAATAACATTATTTTATAATGAAAAGAAAATAACTGTGGGATTCTTGAATTGAACATTGGCAACGAACATCTTCAATTGAAACAGAACAAAAAGTATAGTTTTTCCTTATGTGAAAATAACACCTAAGCAGAAAATAAACCTTAGCTTGATTTTTCAAGATGCTGGTAATATAAACCCGACCCAGAAAATTTGCCTGTTAAAATCGTCAGCCAGATGAAGGCATTCTGTAGGTCTGTTGCTATACATGACAGGTTTCTTGTATAAAGTGAAATTAATATATAATAATGTTATTGACATTTATGTTAAATGATAATTCAAGTTATTCTGTGGTATTAAGTTCCCAAAAATGGCTAATTTGGGCAAGTGGAAAACACCTCCAGAGTAATTAATCCTCAAAATGACTGCTATCTCCTCCTCTTAGCCAGATCATTTTTCAATTATCACTGCTCCTTTAAAAATATTTCAGAATTTAATGAAGTAGGGATATTCTTTAACAGTGAGGAATTTTTAAGAAAAAGAGAAGCATGAGACTTTAGCTCCTGAAAGTTTGGGTTCAATTATAAAAAAAAAAACTGTGGTTCTGGTTACATAGCTGAAAGGTTTTATTTTTGACTTATCACGACACTTTTGGTTACATTTTCTGTGGGGTCTGAAAAATTTGGAGAAAAAAAAAAATTCATGCACCATTCTGATTTCTCAGAATTTTCAATATCTCCAAATTCATTTATTTTACCACAAACAATTTTCTTGCTGCAGTTCTGCATACAACTCAAGGTTCAAATATAATTACACTGAAGTGGGTGTGTTTGTGTGTGAAAAATTATTCCCTTACTTATAATCATGGTCAATTTTATTGATCAAATACATAGTTTCACCAAAAATGTATACTTAGACATAATATAAGATGTACACATAAAGGATGTGCATTAGGGTGGGTCGAAAAAAAATATTTTATTTGCAAATCGCTATAGTGCGGAGAAGTAGCCTCCTTTAATAAAAAGAAAAATGACGTAAAAAAGTTTAAAATCGATTGACATCTTGCATCGTACTTGAAGTTTATGAAAATTGACAAAATTGAACATTTTTCATAAATTTTTTTCATATTACTTAAAATTTGATGATCGATGTGCAAAAGTTTCTTATGCTTATTTTATGGTTCAATAAAGTAAAATAAATTAAAACATTATTGATATTGCAATGTTTATCGGTCGCACAATGTGTTCGAAAAACTGGAATTGACCAAATTTTTGCAAGTTTCATTGTACAGCTCTTTGCATGCTTTGTCAGAACAAAATGACCCAGAATTTACCATGAAGAGGTGGCTGCACATTGGGTTTCACCTACACTCTAGCCAATCAACCATTCAAAGTAGGAGAGTGTATGTACTTTACATTATAGTTACCAAAATTGACTAGGATTTACTGGTTTACAGTTTCTTCTATTGTTTCTTTCCAAGTGTTCACGTTTAAAGTCTAACTTTTGCACAATGAAACTTGCAAAAATTTAGTCAATTCCAGTTTTTCGAACAAATTGCGCGACCGATAAACACTGAAATATCAATGATGTTTTAATTTATTTCACTTTATTGAACCATAAAATAAGCATGGCAAACTTTTGCATGCCGATCGTAAAATTTTAAGTAATATTAAAAAATTAAGAAAAATGTTCAATTTTGTCAATTTTCATAATCTTCAAGTACAATGTGCGACCGGAAGATATCAACTAATCTTAACATTTTTTATGTTGTTTTTCTTCTTATTAAAAGAGGCAACTTTACCGCACTATAGCAATTTGAAAATGAAACTTCATTTTTTTTCAACCCACCCTGTTGTACATACATGTTTAAGTTACATATTTTGAAGTTGTGGAAAAAGAAAATTCAATTTTCCTCCCATTTTGCCCAAAAATCCCGCCTGGGCTATAAGTGAACAATTATTCTCTTATTTTATTATTCCCAATTTTATTAATCAAATACATAGTTTAGCATCACTAAAAATATATATTTAGGCATAATGTAAGATGTACACATGTTTAAATTAGATATTTTGTGGTTGTGGTAAAAGAAAATTCAATTTTCCCCATTTTGCCCAAAAAAAACCCGGGTTTTCTACCCAAAAAACCGGGTTTTTTAGAAAACCCTGCTGTGAATGGTATGATGTTAGGGGCCCATATGTCGGGATAGTTTTTTTATAATCACCCCATATATGTGTGTGTGTATATATATGTATATGTGTTTAATTTTTTTTTTCATTTTTCTCCTATGATAATCCTGTATGTATGATAATCCTATGATTGCATTGTGCTCAATGTTTTCTGATGGATTGTTTCCATAGAATGTATATAATGGTGCATAGCCAATTTGTGTAAATTTGCCTGTTTTTCTTTGGTACTTAATTACATTTCGTTTTTCTTTTTTGTTAATATTGATTGAATTGTGCTCAAAGCTTTCTGATGGATTGTTTCCACAGAATTTACAATGTTTGTCTGCAAATGTCGCCAAATTGGCAACTAACTTCGCGAAGTTTGATGACAGCTCGGATGATTTAGCGACGTCATGGCGCCAAAAGAATAGACCGGATAGTCGAGATTCTACCGTGAAACTTTCTGACACATGTCAAAATATAGACCATAATAGTGGAAAATCGGACTGTCACAAGGTTGTACTATAAGCAGGGGTAACTTTATCAGTTATTCAGGGAAATTTTGTCTACCCAAATAATAAAAAGGATCATTCCTGATTAAAAATGAGTAAGGATTATGACCAATAACGTTTAAAAAAAAAACTCAGATTTTCACCTAAAAACTTTACGAAAACATGAAACACTCTTAGAAAGTATAGCCCGGTTTACGGTATTATAATTAATTAAAGTTTCAGTACTCTGAGTAGTTTTCCCAAAAACTACTGATCCGAATTCAGCCAAATTTTCAGGATATCTTAATGAGGCAATGGGAGAGAGATTTGCGCAGTAAAAGAAAATAGTTCAATTTTTGACCACTGGGGTAGCTTTTTTTATTGCCTGTTCCCATGGTTCATATAGGGTATATACCAAGTTTCAATGGAATAGTCCACCAGAACAGGCGCTACATAAGTCTGAGTAGTTTGAGTATACTGGCACTGCTCCTCCAGCGCCGTTCTGGTGGAGGTATGCCATCGAAACTTGGTATATATACGCTATATGGAACATGAAAAAAAAAATGCAAATGTCATAAAAAAAGGCTCCATTTATTCACCTGATGATCAAAAATTGAACTTTTTTTTTACTACGATTTCCTGAAAATATGGCTGTATTCGGATGAGTAGTTTTCAAGAAAAACTTCCCAGAGTACGGGAACTTCATTTATAATCACCCTGTATTTTATATCTTCTACTTAGAAATAGGAAGATAAATTCATACATATCTTAGCAGCGTTTCTATATATATAAAGAAAACTATTTCTGGTTCTTTAAATTTTCTTTTTGGCACATAAGTTTAAGGAGAAAAAACTTTTACAATCTGTTGTATTACTCCGATCAAATTTCTATCTATCGAAATATAAGATCTATTTCAAGCTTTCAATTCATGCCATTTTGTATATTTCTCCACGGATACTTCGTCCTCTATACAGAAATAGGAAAATATAATAAAAATCACCCCCCATTCGTACGAAGAAAATAACAGTAATTTTCTAAAACAAGTGCCAAAATTTCAAGAAAGAAAATCCAAGTACATGCTAGACCGATGCTCACTTCACCTGGAATTTTCATTTCGTCGCATATAAAACGATGCATACCATCCACGTTAATAACAGAGAACTTGTTCTCCAATATAACGAACGCCATTACAAATTTTAATCCGTGGATGGAATTTCCATTGTGGCAGAAACAGCTGCTAATATTCCCACAAAGACATGCAAGTGTGCGCTGTTCGCTTCAACGTCTCTCTTTCTACGGTTTTGCCTGGAAAATCCTCTGGACTGGAGATCCCGAATACACACATAAAGAGAGAGAGATGAAGCGTCTTGCCAATCATCCACGAAAGTGTCAACCACGCGGAAATTCATTCACACCATTTATTCGCGTGGATAAAAATCGTAAAACGAAATTTCACGCTAGATTTACGCAGGGAGCGATTATATTTGATATCTTTTCTTACCTTCGTTTTGGATCATGTTTTATTTTTCTGTTCGGTGAATTATCAAATGTTCAATAATATCGGTTACCCGCGGGTTCGCTCGCTTGAATTTGGTAATTTGAAAATTACTCGTCCAGGATTCCCCCGTATAGCATTTGAACCCCCTCGTGATCCCTTTGGGGGATTACGTTATAAAATATCATACTGACCAAATTTCATATTTATAGCTTCAATGGTTTCAGCTCGGCTCCATGATTTCCCCCTTTGAACCGTCTTATGTCCCCCCCCCCCTTCACAGATGTTGAATTTTGAATAGTCCCACATTAGTGATTCTCGTATAAAATAAAACTGATTAAATTCCGTATTTATTGCTTCATCGATTTTGGCTCAGTTACGATTGCTCCACATAACATGAACGCCCCCCCCCCCCCTTCTTTTAAGGGTTGAATTCTTAAAAATCCCTTTTTATAGTGAGTCTCTACATTACAAAATAAAAATACGTACTAACCGAATGTGATATTTTTCATTTCAGCGGTTTGGGCTCGGCGTGATGCTTCTCTATACCCTTTAAATTCCCTTGTTCCTCTTTTAGAGGGGGGATTTCGAAAAAAAAAACCCTTCTTAATGAATCTTTACGTCATGAAATAAAACTACCGACCGAATTTCATATTTGCAGCTTTGTGGGGATTATTATAATTTTTGTAAAAAGCATGTTTTGGCCAATGAGCCAATTTAGCCTGTATAATCGAGAGAGTAGTTTCTTTTTGTTACAGCCACGAGGCTGACTCGTCCCCAGTCAGTTCGCTCTGAATTGTCGACATGTATAGTTAGTTCTCAATTTTCTCCGTGTATGTTTCTTTTCCTTAATAATTGTGATGTCGTATTTAATTACGGATTAAAATGTTTAATACGTTCGCGAGTCGTTCATCTCTTTTTTCCATATCATCGGCAATATTGCCACATTGGTGACCCGAAATCCTGTAACATCGCTGCCTTCACGATAACTCAACATCGCATGGACGACGATATTCATCCTGACTATGGTGCTGCCTGATTATCACCGATGCTGATTCTTCACGCCTACACATTTACCGGATGAACGACGCTTCGCTGGGGGATTTCAACGCTCAAGTTTGCCGTTTCTAAGGGGTGAGTTGCTTGTTTCTTATTTTGTTGGCCGCCGCTAAATTTATTTTTCGTCATGCCAACCGAAACTTCAACCACAGCGATTACGCCTCAATCTCAACTCGCTAGAGTCGCATTTCGTGCACCCCCTCTTTGGAAAAATAACGCCGAACTATGGTTCATTCAGGTTGAATCCCAATTTCAAGTTACTGGTATAACTAATGACCAAACTAAATTCCACAACGTTGTCGCCGTGCTCGATAATGATGTACTGCTTTCTGTTAGCGATATAGTACGCAACCCCCCCAGCGAAGGTGCCTACGACGCAATTAAAAACCGTATAATCGCCCAGTACGCAGAATCTGAAAATGCGCGATTACGTTCGCTTCTCCAAGACTTACAATTGGGTGATAAGAAACCTTCTCAGCTGTTACGACAGATGAAAGATTTAGCACAAGACCATGTCTCTGACGATGTGTTGAGATCATTGTTTTTACAACGACTCCCAGTAAACATGCAGCAAATATTATCAGTCAGCAAAGATCAACTGACAGAGTTGGCCTTGGTTGCAGACAAAATCGCCGAAGTTACCGACATTTCACCGGTTATCGCGGCTACCTCTACAGACACGATCATTCAAACTTTTGAAAAAAAATTAGAAGCTCTCAGCGAGCAAATTGAGCTTTTGTCGCGGGGGCGTTCCCCGACAAGACATTTTCAGAGCCGAAATCGTTCGAATTCGAGAACTAGAAATTGTTCTAAAAATCGTGTTTCCTCCGAAAATCATTGTTGGTATCACAGACGTTTCGCCGAGAAAGCTCGCAAATGCATCAGCCCCTGTAATTTTTCGGGAAACGAGCGAGCTCATCAGAACTAGCGGCATCTGATGTTAGCCGACTTAACTGCCGCTTATTCATTCCAGATCGCAACACTGGGTTGCGTTTTCTGATCGATTCAGGCGCGGCATGTTCCGTCTTTCCCGTGAATCACATACGTGATCGCAAACCAGTTGTTGACGAAAACTTCATTTTATACGCTGCCAATGGAACCGCTATTAAAACATATGGCAATAAACATTTAGTGCTCGACTTGGGTTTACGCAGAGACTTTCCTTGGTCATTTGTCATCGCCAATGTCTCCGGCCCTATCTTGGGAGCTGATTTTATGCAACGATTCGAGTTATTGGTTGATATCAAGAACCGTCGACTCATTGATCAATTGACATCTCTTAACGCACGAGGTAATGTTTTGCCCGGTCAGCCTCCTGGTTTGAAGACCATTTTTGGTACTTCCCAGTACCATCAGCTACTGTCCGAATTCCCAAACATTACGCAGACTGCCCTCAATCAAGTTCCTATTGATCATTCAACAACACACTGTATTCTCACTGATGGTCAACCTGTAGCTTCAAAAGCCAGACGTCTTAGCCCAGAGAAGTTAGACGCGGTACGACAGGAATTTCAGATGCTCTTGGCTCAGGGTATAGTTCGTCCGTCCTCAAGTCCTTGGGCGAGTCCCATTCACCTCGTTCCGAAGAAAGATGGATCCTGGCGTGTCTGTGGAGACTTTCGTAGGCTCAACGCCGTTACAATCCCGGACCGATACCCACTGCCACACATCCAAGATTTTGGCATGGAGTTGAATGGTAAAAATTTTTTCTCCAAATTAGATCTCGTGAGAGCTTACAACCAAATTCCAGTTAACGAGAAAGATATACAAAAAACAGCTGTCATAACTCCGATAGGACTTTTTGAATACACTCGCATGACTTTCGTTTTGCGAAATGCAGGCCAGACGTTCCAGCGATTCATTGACGAAGTCGTTCGTGGTCTCAATTGCTATGTATACCTCGACGACATTTTAGTGGCTAGTGAAGACGAAACCACGCATCTGCAGGACTTACGCAAAATTTTTGAACGTCTCAATAAATATCGCGTTGTCCTCAATGTCAAGAAATGTGTATTTGGCCAAACCGAATTGCCCTTCCTTGGGTACCTCATATCTTCGAGGGGTATATCGCCATTACCCGTAAAGGTCAGTGCTATCGCCGAGTACCCGAAGCCTACCACGGTGTATGATTTGAGACGCTTCTTAGCTCTCATAAATTTTTACCATAGGTTCCTGGACAAAGCAGCCGAAAAACAAGCTGCACTTCATGACCTGGTGAAAAGTAAAAAGAAGAAAGACAAAACCGTTATTGCTTGGACCCCTGCAACTGAGAAAGCTTTCCAGACTTGCAAGGACATGATCGCCAATGCTGCCATGTTGGCTTATCCTAAACAAGACGCTGAATTGATTCTCATGACCGACGCCTCAGACACAAGTCTCGGAGCCGTTCTGAATCAAAAACATTTAACTACAGTTGGGCCCATTGCTTTCTTTTCCCGCAAGCTCACTGCAACGGAAAAGAACTATAGTGTCTACGATCGCGAGTTACTGGGAATTTATTCTGCTATTCGGCACTTCCGTCATTTCTTGGAGGGTAGGCAGTTCACCATTCTTTGTGATCATAAGCCTCTCATCTATGCCTTCTGCCAGAAGACAGACAAGTGTTCTCCCAGGCAGTTACGACAACTCGAATTCATATCGCAGTTTTCTACCAACATACAGCATGTTCCTGGCGGGCAAAATCCTATCGCCGATGCTTTTTCACGTATGGCAGGCATAGAACTGCCAGTCAATATTGACTATCAACTCATGGCACAGGAACAGCAACGCGATGAAAGTTTGCATTCCTGTAAGCTTGACAATTCCGGATTGGACTTGAAACCATTTTCTGTTTCTTCCGATGGTCCCGATCTTCAATGTGACGTCTCAACAGGTGCTATTCGACCTCTTGTACCTGAAAGCTTACGAAAAGCAGTTTTTGACTCTATGCACTCGCTGTCACATCCAAGTGGACGTGCTACAGCAAAGCTGGTAAAAAGCAGATTCATATGGCCATCTCTGGAAAAAGACTGCATGCATTTTGCTAAATGTTGCATTACCTGCCAAAAGAGCAAGGTCAGCAGACATGTCAAGTCACCACTTGGACAGTTCGCATTACCCAAATCTCGGTTTAGGAACGTCCATATTGACATCGTTGGCCCTCTACCACCTTCGCAAGGCTACACCTACTGTCTCACATGCGTTGACAGATTTACTCGGTGGCCCGAAGTGTTTCCTATGGTTAATCAAACTGCTGAATCTGTTTCTGAAGTTTTCTTTGCAGGATGGATTTCAAGGTTTGGTGTCCCAGAGGTTGTTACGACTGACCGTGGTGCACAATTCGAATCTGCGCTGTTCCATTCTTTCACTCGTCTACTGGGTACAGAGAGAACAAGAACCACGGCATACCATCCAGCTGCTAACGGGATGGTCGAGAGATTCCATAGACAGCTAAAAGCTTCCATCATGTGTCTCCAGTCCAACAGCTGGACGAAAGCATTGCCATCCGTCTTGCTGGGGATCCGTTGCAGCCTCAAGGAAGATGTTGGCGCTAGTCCCGCAGAACTTGTCTATGGTGAGACGCTGCGTTTGCCAGGTGAGTATTTTCATTCTTGCAGGATCTCCCCACGAGCTGACCAATTCTTGGTTCATCTCCGAGAGCGCATGCAGAACCTGAAACCTGTTCCGGCGAGTCATCATGGTCAGCACGACATCTTCGTCCATAAGACTTTGCCGACAGCTACCCACGTCTTCGTCCGAGTGGATGGAGTTCGACGACCGCTTCAGGCACCATACAACGGACCCTACAAGATTCTCGCACGAACTGACAAGTTCTACACCTTGGACGTCAATGGCAAGTCTCAAACGGTGTCGATAGACCGTCTCAAGCCGTCCTTCTTCCTCAATACTCCACAAGAACTTACAAGAGAAGCAAACTGTTCCGAATCGAACAAGACAAAAACTGATCCTCCACGAACTGTCACAACTCGTTCTGGACGAACTGTAAGGTTTCGAATTCCTCCAGTCTGACCGACTTACGGTCTCAGGGGGGAGTACTGTGGGGATTATTATAATTTTTGTAAAAAGCATGTTTTGGCCAATGAGCCAATTTAGCATGTATAATCGAGAGAGTAGTTTCTTTTTGTTACAGCCACGAGGCTGACTCGTCCCCAGTCAGTTCGCTCTGAATTGTCGACATGTATAGTTAGTTCTCAATTTTCTCCGTGTATGTTTCTTTTCCTTAATAATTGTGATGTCGTATTTAATTACGGATTAAAATGTTTAATACGTTCGCGAGTCGTTCATCTCTTTTTTCCATATCATCGGCAATATTGCCACAGCTTCGGCAGTTTCGGCACAGCGTTATTTCTCTCTGTAATCCTTTACAGAGCAGCTATTTACCCGCATTCACAAGTAATTTGACGAAGCCCACGCTCTTTCATGTAAGAGATCGTACTCTAAAACTCAACTAACTGCTTATAGTTCCGCTCTGGCGGCGCTTCGATACAGCCAAAACAAAGGTTCTGGAAAGTTCTCCCATATTCTCGCAAGATCTACTCCGTTCCTTTGGCGCCATGACACAAAAGATATGCGAGATTTACAGATAAGTGTGTTAATAACTATTTACACGTGAGAGATGCATAGTAAATGAAAAATAATGAGTATTTGCATAATTTTCTTACCGCTATTCTTACACACATGCATGAAATTTCATAGAAATGCTCACTTTGGCATCCATGATGCGATTGTTTAGTGACCTTATATCGATCTATATTCACGGTCGTGCTATATAGCAGCCGGTGCGGTCATGAGCCCTCATATATTGCAACTAAGCTGCTTTGGAAAAAGGGAAACCTCACTATACTTCCAGCCAAATAGTTCATCTTAATGTTACTCATGGAAGAAGAGAAATCACTTCTCTTAGTTTGCATGAAAACGAAAAAGAGAAATATTTTTCCGAGAAAATTATACATTACATAGTGAAAACACAGTGTGTCACAAAATAAAAAATCTAAATGTTCATACGCTCAGCTTGTCCTTAACTTCTAATTGGGAAATTGTTGCCATTTATCTCCTGTGGTCAATCGAAAAAATTCCAAATTCCTAAGTGCAATATTCGCTAAGATATGTGAAAATTCTAAAATCTGAGAAAAGTTACAATAGAACAGCAAAAAAACTAACGCGGACAACGTTCCTTTCCCCCATTTAAGCTGTCTTTTCTTTCAAACCGAGCACAACTCCGGTCTATCACCATCTATGGGCGATTTTACTACCCCAGTGAGTTGCGCCGTCCTTATTTATGCTGTCCTTTCCCAGATTTTCAATCCGAATATCTCAGCGGATATTGCACTTAGAAACGTGGAATTTTTTTTTGTCGGCGTCAGGAGAGACAGGGCTTCAATTACTAAAATGGAAGTTAAACGACGTGGGGAACGTATAAAAATTTAGATTTTTTTTAATTTCGTTACACTGTATTTTCACTCTCAAAACAGGTACAGGGAAAATTTTTAACGCTAAAGCATTTTTTTTAAATTTAAACTAAATCTCAATGATGAATGGCTGATGAGATGAAGGCCACATTAACGTTTACAGGACACCCTGTATTATTAATGTTATTCATTTTCTAAGTGATGCAATACGTCAAAATTACTATTCCAACACTCCTGAATGAATCTCCTGATTTATTTTTGCCGACGAAGTGAACTCATACTAATGAGCACCTGGCTTTTATTTCCGGGATGTTGAACATGACATCGATCGAGAATCTCTAGAAGAGAATACACATATTCTCCCGAAAAATCTTCGGACGAGGAAAGATTCCTGTGAGAAATATCGGAAATTCGTCTACGTCAGGGAAAAATGGGAAACAACATGGAAGTCAAAGATGGAGAAATTTCGCCCAACATCAATAATTCATTCCACTTATTCCATCGCTGTGTGTCATACGAGTTTGAATACCATTCAATACAACAAGAGCGAGATATTACACAGCGAACCTTTTCAACTGATGGAAATACAGTTCCGAGCAAATATGGAAGCTTACATAAAATCCCCAGAACCGAAAAGCCAAACTTACCTGGTTGAGATGTTATATCGAATATTTTTAACATTTTGAAGTGAATTCGGTGCGTTCTTTACATCTACGCATGGCCTGAAGCAGGGATACTCAACGTATGGCCCGCGGGTCACGCGTGGCCCTCGAAGCTTTCTGAAGTGGCCAGCTGACGAGAAGAAAAGTTTGACATTGTTACAGAGAGTTTGTAGAAATGCTGAAAAAATTCCTCAGTGAAACATAGTATAACCGAATTGGTGAAAGCAGTAATTTTAAAATATCTGTACTTACGGAAAAAAATTTCTGAACTGATGAGAGAAATGATTTGAGAATTAATGAGAAATGATTTGAGAATTAATGAGAAATGATTTGAGAATTCATGAGAAATGATTTGAGAATTAATGAGAAATGATTTGAGAATTCATGAGAAATGATTTGAGAATTAATGAGAAATTATATAATTTCAGGACTGTGAATGAAAATATTGAAAGAAATAATTTTAGGATTGAAGGAAAAATTATTTCGCAATTCATGAAAATTTATAATTATAAAAAATAATTTCAGAATTATTAAAAAATACATTTTCAGAATTAATGAAAAATATTTCCATAATTGATGGGAAAATATTCAGAATAAATGAAACGACATTACCAGAATTATTCAAATAATTGCAAAATTAAATAAAATTATGAAGTTATTTCAATATTTAATGGAAAAAGTAATTGCTCAGAATTACGGAAATTCATATTTGATGGAAACAATAATTTCTCAGAATTTATGAGAAGTCTTATAATTTGAGAATCAATGACAACTCGTACAATTTCAGATGCAATGAATATTCATGTGATTTCAGATGCAGTGAATATTCATGTGATTTCAGATGCAGTGAATATTCATGTGATTTCAGATGCAGTGAATATTCATGTGATTTCAGAATTAATGAAAATTCATATAATTTGACAAATAATGAAAATTCATATAATTTGACAAATAATGAAAATTCATATAATTTGACAAATAATGAAAATTCATATAATTTGACAAATAATGAAAATTCATATAATTTGACAAATAATGAAAATTCATATAATTTGACAAATAATGAAAATTCATATAATTTGACAAATAATGAAAATTCATATAATTTGACAAATAATGAAAATTCATATAATTTGACAAATAATGAAAATTCATATAATTTGACAAATAATGAAAATTCATATAATTTGACAAATAATGAAAATTCATATAATTTGACAAATAATGAAAATTCATATAATTTGACAAATAATGAAAATTCATATAATTTGACAAATAATGAAAATTCATATAATTCCTTGCATGAATTAATAAAACTTCAGAATTAATGAAAATTCATACAATTTCAGAATTAATGAAAATCCATACAATTTCAGAATCAATGAAAATCCATACAATTTCAGAATTAATGAAAATCCATATAATTTGAGAATTAAGGAAAAATGCATATAATTTCAGAATTAAAGAAAATTCACATTTATTTCCCATTTAATATCAGTTTAAATTTCTAAAATATTGTAGGGCCCCCGAACCCCAATTCGGCCCATCAAGACGCCACTAAGTGAATACCGCAGTGCTACTTGTCCCCCGGGCTTCATGGAATATTCTAATTTGGGCGGCAATGAAAGAAAGTTTCAAAACCCCTAGCCTAAAGCATCGAAGGAAAAAATCTCGCCGAATAAAACTCGCAGAATTATATGATACAGCCATTTTTCTTCTCTATTCCTTTTTTAAGGATTTCGGGGGAAACCGCCTCTTTAAAGATAGGAATGATATACTGAATACGTAGAAAGGCAAAAAGAGGATTAATAAATCTATCTTTTCGGACTCTGGATGGAGACCGCAGTCATTTCCTTGGAAAAATGCAATTATTTCATTTCGTGATCGCGTGACTTTATCAAAGACCGAAATCCCCTCGCCATCCTTTGCGGAATGCCCACATGCCTCAGGACAAGTTTCATGATGTCGAGATTTAAGATTTCTTCCTAGAAATATCTCCTGCTGCAGCATTTTTCACGTAATCGGTTCCGATATTAATTCAATGGACGTTGTTTTTGTTATGGGAAGAGTTCGGTGTGTGTGTGTGTGAGAGTTGACTTCAACCCTCACTTTGATTATTGGATACGGAAGCGAATTCTGGCGGCTAAATAACCAAGATTTTAGTTCCAGGCTTATCCGTGATGGCAGAGGCGTGTTTGTGGTTTTGCCGCCTATGGTCTTCGCAAATTTTGCTTCCGATTCAAAATTCAAGGGCGGTGCAAATTCACCGCCCTTTGCTATAGCACGCTTGTCACCCCCCCCCCTCCGACCACTGTAAATACATCTGTGTTTCTAAAAACTCTTTTGTCACTTACATAACTGCGTCCTCTTTTGGTCACTCTTTTGATCATTCACATACTTGCACACAGGTCCCACTCTTTTGATCATTCACATACTTGCACACAGGTCCCACTCTTTTGATCATTCACATACTTGCACACAGGTCATTACACATTTACATGCTTGCACACTCTTTTGGTCATTCACATGCTTACACACTCTTTTGATCATTCACATGCTTACGCACTCTTTTGGTCATTCACATGCTTACACACTCTTTTGATCATTCACATGCTTACACACTCTTTTGGTCATTCACACGCTTGCTCACTCTTTTGGTCATTCACACGCTTGCTCACTCTTTTGGTCATTCACACGCTTGCACACTCTTTTGGTCATTCACACGCTTGCACACTCTTTTGGTCATTCACATGCTTGCGCACTGTTTTTGTCCCTAGCATGCTTGCACAATCTCTGGGTCAGGGACCTTCAACCTTTCTCGAGTGCGCGAACACTGCCTTTACCCAGCATAAAACGAAGAGCACCCCCCCTCACGGCAACTTTGACATGCAATTTTCACAGGGTGTTTAATCGAAGCTCCGATAATGTGCTCGCGGGCAACAGACACGAGCATTGAGCACCCTTGATGCTTCAAGGAGCACCGTGGTGCTCGTAAACAACGGTGCTCCTTGAACGAACAGGTTGAAGATGACCACTCTAGGTCAGTCATCTTAATGTCCAGTTTAAACACCGTATATAAACTGCATTCGAGGATTAAAATTATGTAGATTTCAGTATGTTGAGGTTGGCGAGGGATGCTCTTCGTTTGACGTTTGTTGATGAGCATAAGTAAAGTTCGTGAATCGAGAAAGGTTGGAGCTCCTGCTGTAGGTCACTCACATGCTTGCACGCGCTCTTGGTCCCTCTTTTGGCCAGTAACTGACCGTGTTCATTGCTGTCTATGTCGTTTTCTTGGTTAGTCCCATGTTTTCATACACTCTGAGTCACTCGATGACCTAGTCCGTCGTTCTCTGGGAGCTAGAGGAAGATTCAAGGTGAACAACAATAAAAAAAATTTTAAGCCCTTCTCCTATTCTAGTTTTTTTTTTTGGCAACTCATTCCTCAGATTTGCCGCCCCTCCGAACTTGCCGCCATGGCCCGTTAAGCCCCTCTGGAAATGCGTCACTGCACGAGAGTTGTAGTGAAAATCGGCTACCGTTCACCCCTGCTACATTTTAGTTCTGGAATAATTTTGGCACATTTTATCGCCTTTCGATTCGGTGATCAAGATACAATAAAAGTCCGATACAACGAGTAAGAATTATTATGAGAATCCCGCTATAACGAGTGATTTGCATTCGTGTATAGCGAGTTAAAATTTGAAGAGTATTTTCAGTATAGAGTGGACAAAATTCTTGGAAAAAAGACCCATTTTCCCTCCTTTTTCCTTTTCCATATATCTCTGCACTAATTAACCCCTTTACGATCAGGGACGTAATATTGCGTCCAAGTACCAGTGGTAAAAATTCAATCCACCTGATTCATTCTCCATCCTCTTTCTTCCTCATTGCGGAGCTTTATTGTAACCCTATGAAACAAAGTTTTGTGTGTGTGTGCGTTTCCTCCCTCTCTGTTCTCTTTGAATTTCCCCCCCCCCCCGTCGTTCCCCATGGCATCCCCACATATAATGCATTTTTCTCGGAACTAATCCTTCTATTATATATTCGACACTGAAGTGAGAAAGAAAACATTTAGGTGAAGGGCGAAAAAGCAAGGTACTGTACATTTCTTATCTCTTTGAAACTCTCTTATCTAATTATCTATTGTCTGTTCCCCCCTTCCATATTGGGTTTTTTTCCCCCCTTTATTCCTTTCTTAACGTAAGGACAAAGCTCCATATTTATCGCCTATACGTCTAATAGTCACATAACGTTATCGCCAACAGCTTGCACAAAAAGGTGTTAAACCATAGAATACTATATACCAGTGTTTCTCAACCTATGGTCCGCGACGATGGTGTAGGTGGGCCGCAAGCAGACTTGGTAAAAAAATTTGCATTTTCATACTTGGGTTGAACATACATCATCGTGGATAATGTAGAGAATTGCAATCCTATACGGGACGTGATAAAAATGCGTTGTGTATCACTAAATTTAGTCGAAAAATGCAATTTATTGCCTCAAATGCAAATTTGCTATGTATAGATGAAATTGCTGAATTGTGGGCAAAATGAAGGACTGCTACAAATTGCTGTTAAAAAATGTATTTCACATTTAAGAAAAAAATAGTCAAATGATCAGATGACCATATTTCATCGAGAAAGATACTTTAAACTGCGAATTTTAAATAGGGTGAAATACGGGACATCACTAATCGTCATCAAAAATGTCGCCAGAGGTAGGCACAATAACCAATTATTATTAAAGTTCCCGAAAAACTGCGAAAGAAAAATTGAACCTGGAAAATATATGCGAGATAAATATTGTCATAATTACTATAATATATTTTAATTTATGTATTATGAGAAAACGCAGTGTATTAATGACTTTAGTAAATATTACAATCTCAGTATTCATCGTATAAAAAATCATAACACACAAAATTAAAGGAATGTCCCGTAAGAGGTCAATCAAGTATTACATCAGCATCGGGGGGGGGGGGAGGGTGAGGAGGTTTCGGATTTGCTGCCTTTTGATGACAAGGGGGGACGGGGGTTTGAAGGTTGCTTACGTGATCAACCACCCCTTTTTGAAGATATGAAATATTCTAAGTTGCTGACGAAATTTTGCTGTCGGGGCGGGGGGGGGGGGGGTCAGTGTTTCGCTTACTTTTGCTGACAAGGGGGGGTGGGGGTCAAAAATGGCTGAAAATCTGGATACGTAATACTTTAATGGCCCCTAATACGAGACGAACGTTGTCCGTCAAATTATTTCAGACATTCCACCATTGGCGGCATACGGGGGGGGGGGGGCATTGTTCCCCAGCGCCAAAAGTGAAGCCTACTGATGTAATGTATACGCGTATATATGAATAGACATCATCATCGTGCCTCCCCCCCTCAGACTTTCACGTCTGTCTTTGCTTGGATATATATATATGCACAGTGCGCTCTATTCGTTAAACTCGTCGAACTTGCGAAGTAAGGACAAACCGCATTTTCGGGGGAATTATGTGTACAGCGACATCATGTTTCGCTCGGTTCCGCAACACCTGGCAAATTTCATGTTAAAGCTAATCGAATTAATGAAATTTGACTCGTTCAAGTTAATGTAAAATTAGCTTCGGAATTTTAAAAATCACTAGAATAAAATCTTGTAGAAACTATTTCGACGAATTCGATTCGAAAAGAAAAATGCATTGTCTAGACAACGCAGAATCTAATAATCTTATAGAGAGTTTCTAAATTTTAATCTTCGTGAAGGTTTAATGTGTTTAAAAGGATATAAACATAAAACATTTCACATAAAAATATAAATTTTGGAAGTCTTAATAGCTCTATTTTTTGTACAGGGTGTCCCATAAGTGCTAGTGCGGCCTTTAACTCATAAACCGTCCATCGTGGAAGTGTGATTTTAAATTTAAATAACGCTCTTGAAGGTATTCAAAAAATTACTATGTACCAGTTTTGCGTGTGAAAATACGCGTCACAAAATAAAAAAGGTAAACTTTTATACGGTACCCATCTCCGCCAACTTCTAATTATTAGACAGTTGCTGCCCTATTTATCACGTATATATACATTGCTAGCCATAATACCGGGCAATGCCCTTGTTTTCTTTAATTAATGGAAGGATTGAAAAGGGACAAACCACTGTAAAGGAATAAACTATTATACTGGCAGCATCCAAGATGTGACAAACCATTGTAAAGACATAATGCATGTCTGAAACGCATTGTTTGAGAACCACCGTAACCAGCCGAAAGTGACTGTTGGGGCCCAGGAACCATTGTTGCCTGACGGTTTTTCTCCCATTTCGGTCATTTGCCAAACCCTGACAAACTTTTAAAGTACCCTATGGTTCAATCCCGGTCCTGTTTGGTAAGCGCAATGAGGGAAAGAAGCGTTGTCCGTACAGTTTTATTGTGATTTCCCAACTTTTCTCCGATTTTTGAAACAAAATATCTCAGTGAATATTGCAGTTGAAAACAATATTTTTTTCTATTGTCCTCGGGAGATACAGGGCAACAACTTCTAATTACAAGTTAGAGGACAAGGGAACTGTATTTTCACTCTCAAAACTGGTACAGGGTAATTTTTGAATGAATTTTGAGCATTGCTTAATTGGAATTGTACCTCTACGACGAACGATTGATAAGATAACGTCCGCATTAGCACTTGCAGGACACCCTGTATATGTGCACAGACAGGAAACAAAGTGTAGGACGCACACAGCACATCCGATAAAAATATATGTGAAGCATGCTATGTCAATACAACGTAGAATATGTTCGAATATGAGATAAACAGAATATGTTATGTATCAAATATTTATATATACGTTACGGTAAATATTATAAATCCGGTGATTTTGGATAATCATCGATTGTTATGCAAAAAGACCTACCATTTTAGTAAGTCAGATATTTTTTGCGAATTTATCACATTAATGACCAGGTAGTGACGTATACCTATTGATTATCTTTAAATAACATAATTTTTGCATGGCCCCCCGTAAGAGTAGGACTGACAGGGCTCCAGCCCGAGACAAATCTCGTTGTGTTTTTAACTGTAAATTCATTTTAAAGAACGCCCGTCAAAGATTTCAGCCTATGGGTCAGGATCTAAGATGTGGAGGCTATCGATTTTTGAATTAAACTTCTAGTTTAAATCTTTCTGAGTTCTCTGGTAGATTTGCAAAGTGACTATAAGTTATTATGCGTCTCGTCAAATCTTGCCGAGATGCATATTTCGGTTAAAAACGTTATAGAAAAACACATTATTTCATTATTTGTTACGAAAAATCATATGAAAAATGTCTAATAATGATTCATTATATTTGAATCTCACCAAAACTGGGAAGTTTAATTGTGTCAAAAGAAAAATAGAAACATCTACGACTGAGACTTCCCCAAAAATCCATTGCATTATCAATTTGATATTTTAATTTTGATTTTACTCTAGAAGGAAAATGAGCAAACCAGTATATTCACTTAGGAAAAAATACTGCTCTATTTTCCTCTTTCCTATACTTCTCATAACATCTGGAAAGCTGTACAGATATCAACCTTTTCGATCAGAAATGAGACAGTATGTAGAGTTAAAGAACTATCATAGAAATAGCAATAAGAGAGGGATCCTCCGGACAGTTTCGGGACCCTTGCCATGTGACTCCGATCTCCCCTTCCTATTATAGCCCTCCGCAAACTTCCTCTATTCTTATTCTATCAATTAAACCAAGGATGGATTAATGTAATTTTTCCATCACACATGCTCCCCGTAGACATTATTCTGAAGGATGAACACAGAAAAGTCGTATTTTGAACCCCCCCCCCCCCCGATCTTCTTATTCAAAACTTATTCTCAAACTGGCTTTCCCAATTTATGGATACAATAGAACATGTTCTGACGACTGATTCATCATCGCCAAAACCGCTGAAGCTATAAATATGAATTTTCTTCCTTGTAATCTTCATCTCCACAAATAACCAGTCTTTCAATGAATCCTGTATTAACAAGTGGAGAGGAAATTTCTATATGTGATGTGTGGCCATCTGGTAGCCTATGCCATTCACGAGCTATTAGTTGATTGCTGCCGCCGTCCATGTACGGAGCCTTTCAACATATACGTATATACGCTCCAAGGTTGAAACATTCTATCTGCTTTCATATTTTAGATGGTAGAGCACTAGTCCGGCAAGCGAGAGACCGGGAGTTCGAGTCCCCGTGGGGGCAGAGATCAATTTTCTTCCTCGTAATCTTCATCTCCATAAATAGCCAGTCTTTCAATGGATCTTGTATTAACAGCTGTTATGTATTCGGGATATGTAACGACTTCATTCAACTGTTTTGATTTCCAGTGATTTAACCTGAACGACCAGACACATGTCATCTCGTATACCCTTATGGAGATTTCGAAGTTTCCACAAGGATAGATACAAATACAATACAAATACAAATACAACTACAACGCCACAACAGGCAAATTGCCCAACGAGGTGGCTGACTTAAGAACATCATGGATCCCCGAGCCATTTTTTGGAGGCCCTACCTACTACTGCTGCTACACCACACATGCACCCCCTCCCCCCAACGAACCCCCAACGAATCGGTACATGCGGGAATGTGCGTGTACGTGTAGTGCAACCTGACGTAAAGTTTGTTTCTGTGTAATGCTTGTTATGTGTAGTGCTGTCATCTGCCCCCAGTTTTTCTAACTATGAGTGAAGTGTTATGGTTGAATGATTTACCGTTGTAGGACTGTTGCTCTCTGTGGCGAGACTTTTTAACGGGGAGATCGGCTCGCATTTGCGCCTTGAAGTTGAGAACCACAGAAAATCAACTTCAGCCGACCACCACTGTGGGGTTCGAACCCGGATCCTCGCATCACGAGTCCGGCACTATAACCACTCGACCACCATAGCGGCAATGATGTGTCCGAAAAATTAAGAGACTCATACTCTCTCTCTCAGTTAGCAATGTAGTATGATTAGATTATTATTTCCACAGTTCATAATCTATTAATCGATCAGCAGTAGTTGGCGAGCGAATCGAGAATTTTGTACAATCGTTCAGCAATGCTTCAGTGACTGATAGACTGATTGTCTTTAACTGACGGTTTTTTTTTTGTCAGGAACTTGCTGTTTATAACCTTTCCATAACAACATGCTAAGAAAACCCTTCCGCGTTTAGTGGAAAGGAATTAAAGAGTCCATAAAGACATAGAACCGGGGAATAAGAGTTTTAATTGAACAAATTGAACGAGAGTTTTAATTGCTCAGTTGACTAAATGGTTTTCAGAATACGAAATTGTATGCTGAAAAGCCTTAGAGAATCAAGTGCAGTGAGTCCAAAACAAAAAATTTCACGACAAGAAGTTTTGTTCATTCATTAATATTGGGACGAAAATTACCTAAAAGACAATCATATGATGCAGATAAAGCGGGAATTTTCGGCAATTTATTATCAGGCAGAGAAAAAAATTGCAATTTCCTTTTACCAAAAAATAAAATTCGCTTATCATGAGAAATCCGTTAGGAAGACAATATTTTCCGTGATTGTGAGCTGTCGTTATAACGGACTTCTCTACTGTAATATCTTTCATTCATTTTAAACGGGCAGGAATAGCATGGAAATTAAACAGTGTGTCTCAATACAAAAATCTCCAAACTTTAGAAAATTCAAGTATTTTTCATTTCGTTTTTGATGTTATTGTCGCAAACTTTTGAAGACAATCATTGAATGAAAATTTATCCCGCTACTAAAAGAAATACAAACACAGACGGGCCAATAAAATACGCATGACGTTTCTTATGAATTGTTTTAATTTTGAACAAAATATTCTCTCAACACAAACATTCATGTACAGTATAGCCATTGATTACTGGATTCGTACCGTGTCCACAAATAAAATTGTCTGATAGTGTTTCAACCTGTGAAGGACGGCATAGCAACAAAGATATATATTTTACTGTACATATACACTGTATGAGCACAAGTTGCAAAAGACTAGATAATTAATTTTTTTCTCTTCCGATCAATATTATGAGCCTCTAAGTTGAAAGCAAAAGTGCACTTACATTTATTTTTTGCGAAGAATGAAAATAAAAAATTACCTAATTGAAATTTCATTCAAACCAATGAAATAAGAAATTTTTTGTTCTTTTCTTTTATTATTTAATTTATTGGCAAGCATTGAAACAACCAGAGGAAAAATACTTTTACGGGATATATTAAGAAAATGAAGTATATACCCTTTACAATGACAAAAACAAAAATTGTCAATATTTAAAAAAATATGGGACATTATGGGAATTCAGAGAACATACTACTTTTTTAGAATTGACGCAGATTTGAATAGTGTAAAAATGTCACATTCTTTGTTTGCCTACTTATTTTTTCTATCGTTGTTAACCACTTTACGAACAAAGGACGTAATATTGCGTCCAAACGCCGGTGGAATGAATTCAAACAAGTTCACTCTGTTTTCTTTTCTCTCTCTCCTGATCACCCCCAAGCTTTGTTGCAACCTTACAATTTTTTTTTCTTTTTGGTTTTTTGTATACCCTGATAGTGATTTTCTTCCCTCACATACGATGTATCTTTCTTATAACAGTGAAAGCGAACAAGTAGCGTGAAGGTAGAAAGAAATCTATCTTTGTACCTACATTCTTATCACGTTACTCTTTTATTTGGGTTTTTTCCCTTCCCTTTTCGTAACGTTAGGTTGTGACACGGTTTTTATATTTATTGCCGATTCGTCAAATAGAGAGCATCCGAATTTCTTGCCATTTTCGCTTGTAAGCGAAGGGGTTAAAGAATGCACAGCGATATGTCTCCTACACACGTGTTATTTCCCTCCAAAAGGCAAGCGTTAGAAACAGTTCTTGCTTCGCTGGTCAAGAAATGGGAGAAATGTACCTTTGAGGCTATTCTGCTGGTAATTATAGAAATTTCATGAATAGCTCGCAAGGAAAAATCGAAGGAGTTGCTTAGGAGCATCGATGCCTAAACGAGCTCAAAATATAAAATGCTTTTACTTCAAAAATATAAAACTACAGTTGCTTGAGGGCAACGCTGCCAAATAAAGAGTTAACTGAAACACGTAGACCCTCCTACCGTACGTATATAACAAATATATTATATAACTAATGTGTTCGAAACGCCATTTTTCAGTGCGATCGGTACGTTTAAGAGATTCTCGTTCATTTTCTCTGCATTTTAATGCTGTTGTACGGATGCTACGATTACACCTGCAGGTCGAGATGAGATCCATGGCATTTCGACATAAATTACTTGATTTCTGCCGTTTTAAACGAGTTATTTACGAAAACCCTCTTATGAATATGTTACGAGAAGCTGATGTGGGCGTGACTTGAATATAAATTAGGTTTTTACTGTTTACAGGTAAAGAGTTGAACGTGTTTGTATGCTGAGGTAATTTGGAGCCGTTTCCAGTCTCATTGAAATCACGCACACACATTGAATCTTTTTTTTCCTTTCTTGAAGCGGCACGCGATCGGCATCAAAGTCATTTTGATATTACAGTAAAAGGATTCTCGATGTCTATTTTATTTTCTAAATGTTTTACTAGGTTCTACTAGCAGTGAGTACTAATTTTTTTTCTCTAGCATTATCAATTAATTTGCAGTGAGCTTGAGTAGTATCGCCGCAGAGAGCAGGCAGGCCTTTAACACGATATTTACATAACAAAAATTCAGGTATTGGCCATTTTCACTTCACAATGGGGAGGCAGGTGACAGCATCAGCGTAACACGATATATGTGCCTAACTGTAATACCCAGAAGCGTATTCATGGTGTTGCCGCCTGTGAGCCACGCGGATTTTGACGCCTTTCTCTCATTCTAGTCTAATTATCTTGACCACTCATTCTTCGAATTCACCGCCTTATGCTATAACCCGCTGGGCCCCCCTCCCCCGTCTGTAAATATGTCTGTATTTCCACGTTCTTCTTTGGTCACTCACATGCTTGCGTACTCTTTTGGTCTCTCATACTCACGCACTCCTTAGGTCACTCTCATGCTCACACAATCTCTAGGTCGCTCTTGTTTTCTATTCACATGCTTGCACACTTTTTTAGTCATTGTTTGCGTCACTTTTTTAGTAATTTACATACTAGCATAGCTCTAAATTATTTCACTCTTTTTGTCATTCACATACTTGCGTCCGCTGCAGGACGCTGTTCTGCTCACTCACGTGCGCGCACACTCTTTTGTTTACTCACATGTTGCAAACTCTCTAAGTCAATCAGGGATCTCACTCTCTGGCCAAAATAAAAATTTTATTTTGTTACTGTTATAAAATATTGCCGCCCTTCTCCCATTAAGTATTTATTTTCTCAGCCACTCATTACTCAAATTTGCTGCCCCTCCTAACTTGCCGCCCTGGGATATATCTAGCTAAGCCCCCTGTAGACACGCCAGTGGTACCTTGCACCACTACCAGAACAGAACACGATCCTTGCTAATCCCCCAAGGGGACTTGAACAATTGTATAGACCATACAAGGGAAACTTTTCAGCATGTCCGACCAGAAATTTGCGCAAGAAACTACAGCACGACTAAAAGAACTGAATTGAGCGGAAAAATCTGAAAAAAACCCCTAAAACACATAGGTGCAAAATTAAAAGAAATGATACAGATAATTGATAAGAAGGTGCCCATCATCAACAACAATGCGGTGGGAATCTAAAGAACATCACTGTCCATTGTAGAGTTGAAACAGCCTTGCGGTTTAAATCTAATCTTAGGAATAAATTCACTGTTCCTGTCAAATATGCAATATAGAGTGAGTGAGTAGAGAAGAAATTTAAGATACAACAATGTAGATGTAATCGGTGATAAGAATCATAAATTATAGAAATTATTATACAGGGTGTTCTGTAAGTGCTAATGCGGCCTTTATCTCATCAAACATAAGTCGTAATGCTCAAAAGGCGAAGGAAAAATTATCTTGTACCAGTTTTGAGAGTGAAAATACAGTGTGTAACAAAACAAAAATCTAAATTTTTGTATGGTCCCTTTGTCTTCAAACTTCCAATCAGAAAGTCGTTGCTCTGTCTCTTCTGATGCCAAAAAAATCCATGCTTCTAAGTGCAATTCACCGAGATGTTAGAATTCGGAAAACTGAGGAAATTCGGGAAAGAACAGCAACAACTAACGGGCAAAGCTTTTTTCCATTATTTTTATGTTGCTTTTCTCAACTTTTCTACGATTTTTGTATTCAAATCATCATCATCATTAACAACCACAATTTTCCAAAAACTTTTTTTAAATTTTTTTCATTCTGCTCTGTCTGATGCTTTAGCCGTCATCCAGTTGACTCCAGCTACTTTCCTGATCTCGTCAATCCATCTTGCGTGGGGACGCCTCCTCGGACGTTTAACACCACGGGGGTACCAATCTAGAATACTTGTGGTCCGTCTGTTGTCCTGTCTTCTTGTAATATGTCCAGCCCATTTCCAATTCAAACGTTTGATTATTTCTATGATATCATATATCTTTGTGTGGTTCCTTATCCAAGTGATTCGTTTTCTGTCTCTCCTTGTGATGCTTAGCATACATCTTTATATAGGTGCATAGACTTGTATAATCTGTATCCGGTATCTGCTTGATATTTGCATAGCCAGCTTTGCAACTCTATCAGATGTACTATCTAACTCACCGATGTGATTTTTCCACTTTTTATGAATGAGAAATCCTACTCCACTGGTTCCCCTGTAGTAAAATACATCTCCACTGGCAAAAGTTCGATTTTCTCCTCGCCTTTTCTTCTTATTTCACAGATGCCTAAGATGTCTCAATATATATATATATATATAATTTTTTTTTTCTAGTTCTTCCTACTCCTGCAAACGGTTTTCTTAAGAAAGAGATCGTCCGTTATACGTGGCCAAGGTCGTCATCTTATGGCAGCCTGGGTCCAACCCAGAGATTCTTAGCGCCCTCTGTCTTCATGGCTTGCTGGTTGCTGCCGGTAACCAGGGACACTCAGACTGCTGGAGACTGAGGGCCTCAATTTACAGACAGAATTCTTATTTCTTTTTAGAGGGTTTATGGCCATAACCCTCCACGCTGGCCAGTGCGGGTTGGAGGAAGCCCATTAGCGTCCGTTCACCACGTGTATATTATTTACGCAGAATATATGAAACGTGACATTTGTTAAATTAAAAAATGTATATTGCATGATATAGAGAATATTAACGAGAAGATGTGTGTCCACTATTTGCAACAATGAAGAAGTGGAAATCTGAAGAACATCATTGTTCATTTTAGAATTGAAGAAAAACATAACTGGGAATCTCATGAACTTCACTGTCCAAAGTAAACTGTGACGGTATAAATACGTTAGGATCGCACATAAATCCGCAAACACATTTTCGGTATGTACCAATTCGTTAGAAATTCCGCAGAGGAATGTATAGGAGGTGTATGCGCGGTTAATGGGTAGTGGTTCTACTGACTTTCGCCACGAATTTTTCCCAGTTAGTTTGAGAATATAATTCATAAATGAATGCAGGGTGTCTCACAAATTCGTAAATAGTTTGAAAATTCATGAAAATTGGAGGAATGGGTGTATTTGAATGCGGATTGGTAAAAGTTTTCTCATGAAGGATGGATCTTTTTCGGTACAGAAACAAAGATAGTCAATTTATGTCGGTAAAGGGTGCTGCACGCAAGCAAATCACAGAATCCCTGAATTACGTTTCTTCGACTTCTTCTGTGTACTAAACGTTCGTAAAGCTCCTGCTGGAGGAACGTGGCTGAGGTAAAAGCAACTTCCCCAATAGTGATTCATCCACTAATGTCAAAATCACAATCAAAACCACAAAGGCCAGTAATTAACCAGTAACAGGTGTGGGTTGTGCCGCTCGAGCGAGATAGTCACGCGGTCTACTTGTTCTTGTAGGTTCTGTAAATTTAATTGTATAATAAATGTTAATTATATCTTTGAATTGTAGAAGGAAGTGTTTGCCTTCAACCGCCGTATTCCTTCTACAACACAGGAAAATTCATAAATGAGTTGTTAATCGTGCATCTCTGCATTTTGTGGGAATCTGAATTGCACATTTTCAATCAGGTTCGATTTTTTGCATCGCCATCTAGCAACACTAAATTGAACTATATTTTTTGATTACCAAACCAAATTTTTCTCAGTGTAATATTTTTTTTTTGCAAATCGTATTCAAATACATCAATTTTTTATAAATAAATTAAACTGTTTTTGAAATTATGAGACATAATTCAAAATTTTTATAGTTAAATAAAAATAAGTTAGAAATTCCATAATATTTAAAATTGCATAGTTCTCTGTTTTCGTAGCTGTAGACTTACAGCTATGCCCTCTCAACTGTTATAGATGATGATTATCCGGAACGAAATTCAACTCTGCTTCCATGGGCACTCGGACCCCGGTCGCCGAAAGCGTACCCCTCCCTCCGCGCTAATGGAAACAGATAAAATTTTCCTTGGAGCGTATATATATCTTGAATGGCTCCGATATTTTCTGTGTATTCTTCCATAGTTTATTTATTCTTTGAATGTCCGAAATTTGTGCAGTATGCAGAGCAGCCCTTAGGAATGTGTGACAGACGCTGCTGCACATGCCGCCGCTCTTTAAGGGGCCTGCATTCGTGGTAATAGACATGAAAAATAGATATACGGTGTATCAATAATATAAAAAACAAAAATTGTACCAGAGTAAAGCAAGGCCGCTGCGTGGTCATGTAGGCATCGTGTTGGATTCTTATCCTGAGAATCCAGGTTCAAATCACATAATATGAGCTGCCTCATGAGAATCGCCGGAGTCGGTACCAGCTGACGTCATCGCCTTGACAGAGCCGGTTAATTGTAATTTGTGCGATCCTGGTATTTCATGGTCTTGCTTTAGTTAAAAAGTACGAGGGGGGGGGGGGGTGGGCAAAAAGTCCGTAACAATTTCAAAAATTCATAAAAACCGGAAAAATAACCGAAATAAAACGGTTTGCAGGGTTAGCATCGCTAGGTCACGGGAATTTTTTTAAAAACAGGAAAAAAAACCGTTTTACTAACTAATCTCATCCAACCAAAATTGTCTTTTTCAGTAAGTTTTCCACTACAAATTCAGAATTAATGTGCTGACATCTATAGGTGAAAATACCTAGCCAAGTACGGTATTTAGCTAACCAATCCCCCCCCCCCGAAGTTACCATCACCGATCCAGATGATTAATCTATTTACAGCCACACACACCAGTATCTTCGAAGGGCTAGTATGTTTATGCTCTAATATTCAATGTCATTGCTGATTGGTTGAAAAATCTGAATTTCAGGATTTTTTGCCAATTAGCAACGAAGTTGCATTTTGTTAGTGCATAAAAATCCTAGCCTCAAGAGCTCTCGTCAGAGGCAGGAACCGCAAAAACCAGTCTGAAGCGGGATTGGAATAGCGAGGAAAAAAGTTTACTTTCTATGAAAAATTATAAAATATGCCTTAAAATTGTGAAAATATGCTCTATCTATTAAAAATAGTGAAATATGCAAAAAAAAATGTATGCAAAGACTTTGGAATCCGAGCCCTAGTGATGTGCTTGCCATGAATATCCCCATGATTGACAGACTTTTCATATAAAAAGCGTCATCTGTTAGCGAAAATGTATACTACCCTCAAAAAATTTAAATAAAATTTCTGACAGTCTCAAAAATGTCCAAATTTCACACATTGCCTTTGTTAATATTTAATGAAATTGGCCAATTTCGGACTTTGGCAGTCGGAAGTTTAATCCGTTAATCACATATTTTGGGTGGTTTGCGTGGTAAGTACGGAATAGAAAAAAAATCTCAATAAAATCTGTACCAAAATATATAAATATATGTGAGCACCCCCCCCCCCCCCATCTATTCACTTCCAAGACGTTTTCCTAAAGAAAATCTAAAATGTTTTTTGACGTTTCCAACAAAATATCAATATCTCATTTCTATCAAGGATTCAAGATTCCTTATTAAAATATGTGCATATCCATTGACCAGTTTTTCTTTTCTTCCCCCAGAAACCTTGAGCGAATTGCTCCGAGATACGGACGTCTTTCCGATTTTAAATGGTATTTTTTGTGAGTTTTATACGCGAAAAGCTATTTTTGTTTCTTATCTTTCAAACGGAGAAAATAGTTTCGTTTTCTTTTCCCTCTCCCGTGGGAACCCCCAACAACATAAAAACATCATCCCAGACAGCATGTCTAGTAGTTATCGCACACTGACCGACGCCTTTCGAACCATTTACGGGATTCTTTGGCGAAAAGCAATTTGTCGTTTGAACTAGGTATGTTATACGACTCCCGAAGGCGTTGGGAGATTCGAAAGAGCTCTTCTTGATACGACCACCCGACGAAAGTAATAAACACATGAAGAAGTTGAAAATGGATATTTTAAGCAATATTTATTTTATTTTTTCCTATTTCTTTTGGGCTAATGTGGAATTTCGGACTAATGTTTTCTTTCTTCTATTCAAGTATCTCTTGCAGTGTTTTTTATACAAACACTTTATTTTATATATTTCAACTTATAAATATCAACTTGATATTTATAAGTTGAAAATTTTAAAAGCGAAATAAGACAGTTTTTCGAGGAAGAAAAAAAATAGATTTTTTTTTGTGAAATGTTTAAAGGATTTGGGGGGGGGGGGCATTCAAGTATTACGTCAGCAGATTTTTAGCGGATTTTCGACTCGCCCCCGTTGTCAGCAAAATTTCGTCAGTTTTAGCCTGGTTTTCCTAGGAGCAGGTTTCTACAGCATTTGCAGCGTGAAAACGCTGATTGGTAAAAAAAAACTTCAATTTCATGTTTTTAACCAATCAGCATTTTCACGCTGCACACGGCGCAGAAATTCTACTCGTAGGAAAACCCGGCTTTTGTTTGCCCCTCGACCTGTTAACGATGTGGTGACAGCGTCCACCATTGGATGACGCGCCTGCGCGATGGAGGAACTGGACTTGCGTTTGGCGGCAAACTTGTAGGTTCTTTGTATATTTCGGTAGGTTAATTATATAATAAATGCTTAATTATATCTTTGAATTGTAGAAGGAAGTGTTTGTCTCTCTTCGACCGCCACATAACTCTTCAACAGCAATTTCAAGATATAATTAAACATTTATTATATAACTAGCCATAATACCCGGCAATGCCCGGGTTCTCTTCAATTACTGGGAGGATTGAAAAGTGACAAACCATTGTAAAGGCATATACACGTCTGAAACGCATTGTTGGGAAACACCGCAACCAAAGTAAACTTTCCGAAAGTGATTGTTGAGGCCCCAAAGTCATTGTTGCCCGACAAATTTTTGCCCATTTCGGGCATTTGCCCAGCTCTAACGAACTTTTAAAGTAGCCTACGGTTCAATCTCGGTCCTGTTTGGTATATATGCAAAATCTGGCGACGATTGGTCTAAAACTGTAGATTTATATAAAGAACAGACATACTTTCACATTTTATAAGATTAACCTACCGAAATATAAAAATAACCTACAAGAACGAGCGGACTGCGTGACTATCTGGTTTGAGCCGCCAAACGCAAGTCCAGTTCCTCCATCGCGCAGGCACGCTCTTTTTCATATTACGTGGACAGCGCTATCCAGTGTGGACGCTGAATGTAGAAGGGAGTGTGTGTGTTCGTTCGACCGCTACATTCCTTCAACAACAACACACATTGGGAGCAAAGGCTTACGCTGGGGGAGCTGTGCACAAGCCTTCCCGCCCCATCCAGATCCAAAATTTATTTGTGATGCAAAAATTATATTTATTAAAAAATTAAAATTTCGTTTGGAAACACATATGTTATTATATTAATAATCAATTTCTGTTGATTTCAATGCTATTTGAAGGCTAATAAATCATAATTTCTTTTTTTAGAAATTTTGACTCCCCCTCCCCCACATCTGGATGGGGCGGGAAGGCTTGTGCACAGCTCCCCCAGCGTAAGCTTTTCGTACTTTCCCCCGCCCAAAGGTCTATCCTGCGTGTGCCCCTGATTGCCCTTCGATAATATACATAGTGAGTGTGACCACCACTGTCTGACACCGCATTAGTGATCATTGCCATGAATGTACGAGGTTATTTTCCACTTAATTATAGCCTGCACGCACTGTATTTTTAGCTTGTGTTTTAAGTGTATCAATTAATGGAATTGTATGCATTACTACTAAAACAGACGCGCATCTCGTCCATATTCCTCTGCGGAACTTCCAACGAATTTGGTACATGTTGGAATGTGTGTATGTATGGTGAAACCTTCCGTGAAGTTTGTTTCTGTGTAATGTTTGTTATGTGTAGTGCTGCCATCTGCAATCATTATTTTAAACTATGAGATTTTTTTTGAACTCCCAGTGAGTGAAGAGTAATGAATGAATAATTGTAACGTTGCGTAGACCTGTTGCTCTCTGCGGAGAGACTTTTAACGGGGAGATAGGCTCGCATTCACGCCTTGAAGTTGGGAACGAAAATACACTAAAAATGGTGTGTGTGTGTGTGTGTGTGTATATATATATATATATAAATACAGTCGAATCCCGTTATAACGAACGCCAAGAGACCGGAGGAATCACTTTGTTTCAACGAAATTTCGTTATTAAGGAATTCCAGGTTACCTAGCATTGTTCCTATGTAAACTTATTTGGGGGATTAGAAAAGTGTTCGTTAAAACGAGATTTTCGCCATAACGGGATTCGACTATGTATATACATACATACATTGAGTAGATGTGCTTTGCCCCCCCCTACCCCTGGAAAAAGTTGAAATGACGGCCCTGCCACAGCGGCTGACATACATTGCTGCTGGTAGTTGGTGCGAACTGCCGACCATTGATCTCTCGTCTTCATCATCATGGTTTTTCTGAATTCCAGAAATGCCAGATCCAGATTGATTTTCCATCAATCGCATCGATAGCTAAATAACAAGGAATTACCGTATTCCAATTATTCATGGTTGTTTTTAAACAACCCATTTCTGCCATGGATTGATTAGCATTTCTGGAATTCAGAAAAAAACCATCATGACGAAGACGAGAACTCAATGCTCGGTAGTTCGCATCAACTAGCAACAGCAATGTATACTATGTATACAGACTTGATTTTGAGTAGCCAATATACTTGCCAATTTTGTTCCGAGCGCAAAGTGAGCCCCACAGCACTCGTTGTGTTCCAGAATAATAATAAATAAATAAATACACCAGACTTTCGCTTCTTCTTTTAATAATCTCACCTACTCACAAATCAGTTGCGACCACAACTTTCCACTCATACAAGAAAATTATTTTCTGAAGTATCAGTTTCCCTTTCTTGTCTCGTGAACCATTAAAGCTTAGTTTTCTTATCCACATCATATAAGAGCATAGACAGTACAGGATGTGTAAAGGTCGACAAGTAATTTTCAGATTATCAAATTCCACGCAAGCGATGCTGCGGGTAACAGCTTGTGGTCCATAAAAATGGTTGGACCATAGTTTAGAGCAAAGTAGAATTTTCTGTTATTTTTTCTCATAATTCTCTTTATACTCACACAACAGTAAAAATGTTTATTAAGCGTATGTAAGTACAAAGTTACCTATAATGGGTTATTCAAGTATTGCGTCAGCATCAAGGAAGGTTTCGTATTTGCTGACTTTTGATGACAGGGGGGGGGGGGGAGGAGGTTTGAAGGTTGCTAACGTCATCCACCACCCCTTTTTGAAAATATGAAATGCTGCTGACGAAATGTTGCTGACAGGGGGGGAGGGAGTCAGTGTTTTGCTGACTTTTGCTGACAAGGGAGAGGGGTCAAAAATGGCTGAAAATCTGCTTACGCAATACTTGAATGGCCCCTAACACATCAATAGCGCAGAACAGCTTGTTGTAGTAACTTGTAGCCGAGAAAGTTTGTAGATGGAGAAGATAACGTGTGAAAAATATATCCCCCATCTTATTCGCGGGAAAGTATCGGAGTGAGGGCATACTAACCACATTTCCATATTACACTATCTATGCACTTTGCTTTAGTAATTAAATAGTCCACTAGATGTTGTTAGCATTTCGAGTATCGATTTTTGGGTGAGCACGGGCGTTTGGACCAGAGTTGTGGCCTTAAACCATAGTTGTATAAAGAAATTAAGCATGAGCAGTGATGCATTCTGCATAAAATACAGTGAAACCTCGATGTACGTACATAGCGAGCAAAAATATCTTTGTAGAGGAATTGTCTTTAAAAATCGACAGTCAAAATTATCATCACGTGTCATCAAATTTATGCTGCCATTGGCAATTTTTGACGTTTTCAGTATCACCAAAAAATGCTCTTTTGAGCATTTATTGTAAAATATTTTAATCTATTAGCTGATAAAAGAAATTCAGTTAGAAGCGTATTGCTCCTGTAAAGGGGTTTATCGCAATGAACTTTGGCGTATCGCACAGAAAGTAGCGATACCAAACATTTTCGGTGATTAGGTGATGCCCAACACCGATATTATTATTAGATGTCCTCGGAGGAACTAAAACATGTGACATGAGTTAAAAAAATATACTGAAGGATATTTCAAGCGAAAAACAAATAGAAATAATAAAAATTGTAGCGGTTTCTC
Organism: Pholcus phalangioides; assembly: GCF_987345545.1. Lineage (NCBI taxonomy): Eukaryota > Metazoa > Arthropoda > Arachnida > Araneae > Pholcidae > Pholcus > Pholcus phalangioides. The sequence continues at coordinate 49,324,727 of NW_028301596.1, read as the reverse complement.
AAAATCCTCCTAAAAGATATTGTTATAGAGAGGTTTGTCATAGTAAAGGATACCGTTGTATCGAGAGAAGTTTAACATTATAGGCTATAGGCTGTTCCAAACAATATTTAAAAAAATACCGTCGTAGAGGGATTTATCATTATATCGAGTATCGTTGTAGCGAGGTTTCACTGTATGTGTATCTGTTTGATGGGCATTGTAAGCAAATTGAACATAAGATTTTTTTTTGACATTGAAAACCGTTATTTTAAAATAGTTTTCGTTAAAACGAAATTTTCGCTATAACGGTATTAGTTAAAAACGAGGATCGACAGTATTTGCATTTTGAAAATCATTTTCTTAATATCTAACGATTTTTAGAATTTTTTTTTTAAACGTACCAAATGTGTAAACGAATTTTTTTTCCCTTGATAGCAATACATGCTTATTGCTGACTCTTGGATTTATATAAGGACTTTCGTATCGATAGGGTTGTTCAGTTCTTATCTCATAAGAGATAAGTACTTAACAATGACTTTATATTTCTAATACGTTCACATGCTAATGCGTCGCACTCAATAAGAGCCTAGATCTCAAGTTCCAAACTACTTAAGGGTATTTAGGAATCATTCATGTCGAAAATTGCTACATAATAAGAATAGAAGAGTTTCCGCGTCAGCGTTTTCTTTTGTAAAAGTACTATATTTTCTTGTAATACTTCAAATACTAATATTTCCAAGACTCCGATGCAAGCCGGACATCCGGCTTGATTCGTGGAAGGGACTCGTATTTTACATGCATTCAGCTTTGTTTTAATCGGCAGTTATTATTTGACAGCAACGCGTAAATACAAGACGTTCTAAGCTATATGCGAGTATGGCGGTTTATAATCTATTCGCAATAAACCCGAATTTTGCTACATTAGAAAAGTTTTTTTCCAATACAGTGAACATCGATACCCGATATAACGATAATCCTCTCTACAAGGATATTTATTTAAATTTTTTTTTTGGGGAATTGCTTTTAGTCTAATGCTGAATTCCTATCGATACAATGATAAACCCCCCTCTATAGTAATATTATTTTTTGAGGATATTTTGAAACGGGTGCAGAGGAACCTCGTTTATGCGATGTTCAAGAGTCCGAGTCAAAACGTCGTATAAATGTGTAAGTCGAATAACTGAGACTTAAAAAAAATAAAACTTCTCTTCCTCCCCTCACACATACAAAATATTTTAAAATTCAATGTGCTTAATTGCATTTCCCATTCTGTTATAAAAAAGTATATTATTTCAATGGTATTTGAGGGGAAAAAATTAAATCTCATTTCAAATCACTTAGGGCCATATTCACCGACATGATTTAAACTGTAGTCACACACAATTTTTGAATAAGAGATCAACATAGATTGGTTGAAAACCTGAATTTAACCAATCGGTGTCGATCTCTTATCAAAAAAATTATGACTATAGTTTAAACCACGTCAGTGAATACCGCCCTCAAAGAAATAAAATTTAGCAGAGCATTACCTTTTTGGAACACGACACATCGGCTAAAAAATTGCAACAAAATCTTGACTTGGTCTCATTTTCTTGGCAGTACTGTAGGCGATTTGCAACCAACATTTTCGTTTTTGATTTTGTTTCTCTGCTTTATAATCGATTTCAGAGTGGACACAGGGATAATCAACTGTTAGGCAAAATCAATTTTTCGTCATTAATTTAAAATTCTTGTCGAATTCTTACAAAATTTACCTTTTTTTTTTAGAGTAATCGCTTTTCTTTCCCCTCGACATTACTAACGGCGGATTTGCCACAGCCAGCAAGCAAAGCAACACAACGAAAGAAAATTCTACAGGAAATGATTGGAAAAAACTTAATGTGTATGTGTATCATATGTGTCTCTTATCGGCAAACTTTTACCTCCAAATTCTTACAGTGTGTGTGTGTTGTCTTACCCTCTGGGAATAACGCTGAAGCATTGGGGAAATTTTTTTTTGAAAGGACATATGGCCGTCAAATAAATTAAAGCATGTTTCTTTGTGGCCCTGCAATCTGATCCGGCAGTGTGGCCGTATTCTTACAAACAAGCAATAAAACAGATCACTTCAGTGTTCACTCTAAATGACCATCAGCCACTTGCAATTTTTGCATGCATCAGAAATCACCTTATAAGTTATGGCTTTTGCGGTTTCAATATATGCTAGAAGAACTGTTGCAGCAACTCGTTTTCACTGCCAACAAAAATTGCGCGCATTTGATGGCTATTAACGACGCTTTCTCAATAAGAGATTCGGAATTCGGGTCGAAGTGAAAACTTCGGATAAAAATTGAGGTTTTGCGCCTATAAAAAATACAACAGGCAAATTGCCAAACGAGGTGGCTGACTTAAGAACATCATGGATCCCCGAGCCATTTTTTGGAGGCCCTACCTACTACTGCTACACCGCACATGCACCCCCCCCCCTCGCGGAACCAACCCCCCCCCCCCCAACGAATCGGTACATGCGGGAATGTGCGTGTACGTGTAGTGAAACCTGACGTGAAGTGTTGTTATTTCTCTGTAATGCTTATTATGTGTAGTGCTGCCATCTGCCACAAGTTTTTCTAACTATGAGTGAAGTGTTATGATTGAATTATTTATCGTTGTAGGACTGTTGCTCTCTGTGGCGAGACTTTTTAACGGGGAGATCGGCTCGCATTTGCGCCTTGAAGTTGGGAACCACAGAAAACCAACTTCAGCCGACCACCACTGTGGGGTTCGAACCCGGATGCTCGCATCGCGAGTCCGTCACTATAACCACTCGACCACCACAGCTGCACATGAATTATTTTCATCATGTATGGCAAGCAATTGCGACTGAAGCCAAACGTTGTATAAACGTGAAATTCGTAGGAGTGACGTAAAAAACGAGGTTTCACTGTATTCCCTCGAAAAGTGTTTATGAAGTTGCGGTGAGGCTACTAACTGTGTTAGGCCAAGCGAGCGTTATGCGGTAAACTACTTCACAGGGTGTAACAACTAACTGACTGAATTCTATTCATCAACGGATCTATTCTAATTTTCTGTTTTGCGAATAAATACTTGAAATGCATTTTAGATGTTGGGGGGGGGGGGGTACCAACTATGTAAATCCAGGAGAGATGCCAACAACAGCATAAATTTTGCGGCCTGATGATAATGCTACCGCTCGAAATAACGTTAACCCCCTCTACAACGATATTTTTCTTGGTCCGCGCAGTATCGTTATATCGAGGTTTTACTGTAATTACCTCGAGGACACATAATAATACTATAAAAATCTCAATTGTATAATTATTCATGACAAAGCCGCTTTTGGGGGGGGGGGGGGCTGACAGATGCGGTCTTACCGAACTCCGCGGTTTGGAGGGACCCCGCACTTAACCGTAATTAGAAGTGAAAAATATACATATGTGATAAATTTTATTTTTCGTATTAACAAGGTGTCTGAGCTACAACTGATTTGATTCTGGAATTTTCATCAATACTGGAATTATTTCTCTAATGAATTTTGAATTTCCATCAATATTGTGTGGCTTACATTAATTCGGAATTTTCATTCATTCTTGGATCTTCCCTTATTAAATCTGAATTTTCATGAATTCTGGGACTTTTCTCCCATCGATTCAGTGTTTTTCTTTTAATAATTCTGAATTTTGATCAAATCTTAGATTTTTTTCTCTTTAATTCCGAATTTTCATCAATTCTAGGATTTTTTTTCTCTTAATAATTCTGAATTTTTTAATCTTAATTCTGGGATTTTTCTTGCATTAAAATCTGAATTTTTATCTCAATTTCGGGATTTTTCCTCTTATTAATTCTGAATTTTCATACATTCTGGGTATTTTTTCCCTTAATTATTATGAATTTTCATCTCTCAATTATAAGATTTTTACTTATTCTGAATTTCCATCAAATCGCAGATTTTTCTCACATTTATTCTGAATTTTCATCAAATCGCAGATTTTTTCTCACATTTATTCTGAATTTTCATCAAATCTCAGATTTTTTCCCACATTTATTCTGAATTTTCATCAATTCTGGGAATTTTCTCTTAATAATTCTGAATTTTCATCAATTAAAGGAATCTTTTTTGTTAATAATGAATTTTCTGATCTGAATTTTCATCTTCCTCAATTCTGGGATTTTTCTTGCATTAAATCGGAATTTCCATCTGGATTTTGGAAATTTTTTTGTCCTACTAATTCTGAATTTTCATGAGTTCTGGAAAAATTTTCTCTCATTTATTCTGTTTGTTTTTTCTTAATAATTCTGAATTTTCATCGTTATCGCTCAGTTCTGGGTTTATTTCTCTAAATGAATCTGAATTTCCATTGGTGAGTAGATACGTTTTATCATTTCTGCATACCCTGTGATAATGGATGAATCGTTGATCTCCCCCACACCGACAAAGTGTATAAAATCGGGACTAAGGAGCCCAAAAATATTTTCCCACACTGGGCCCCCGCGTCTGATAAGGGTGGCCCCGATTCATGACTGAATTTCCTCCATCTCTTTTTCGGTCTTTCGTATTTAAATTTGTCGTGGATATTATTTTTTAAGGGTTAGACGAAAAAAGCTTCTGTTTATACGACTTTAAAATTTTCTTTCCTGCTATTTTTTGTTTTTTTTTAGAAATTCATATTAAAAGCGCGTTATTAAGCAGCAGCTTGAGTTCCATAGATAGAATAGGGAGAAAGGTGCGCAATGCTCAAGGGCAGAATGGTCTAACGTCCGAACGCATAAAAAGGCAGGTGTCACGGATTCCGATTTGGAATGAGATGATGGCCGCGAGTGGAATGTCAGCAAAAGAAATGCTGGCAAAAAGATAAAAAGACGGAATATGAAAAGAAATTTCGCCCCTTCTTTTGAGGAATTTTCTTCGGGGCATTGTCTCGGTTGCTCTTTGTCTTTTCCCTGACGGATGCAATACTTTCGACGGCCAGAGAAGTGACAGGTTTTTGCTTCGAGTATGAAAAAAATGGCAATTTCGGGTGAAAGATTCTCAAATCGTGAGAAATCTGAAAAAAGAATTGTTATAAGAATGGGGATCCATAAAAAAAAAATAGAACGGGAATTGACATGGAAAGTTTGTCGTTTAGAATCATTAAAATAGAATTCGGAATGACAGCACCTTTGTTGAAACTTTTTTTGTTTAATTTCTGCGACATTTTGAGCTGCAAGGAAAATGTTTCCAGAACAGAAAGATTTCACGTAATGTTAGGTAGAGATATTAATATATATATATATATATATATACAGGGTGCATATAGATTAAAGCTGAAATTGAATAGGTGCCCAGCATTAAATGCGGGTAAAACTGTTTACCCGCATTTAATGCTGTTTCTTCCCCAAATTTCCTTCGTTGTTCCAATTAGGCCATCTCAGTTCATATTGGAATTTTTTTGGCCTCGGGAGACACATTGCAACAACGTTCTAATAATGGGTTTTGGGGCACACGAGAACTCTATTTTTTTATTTATTTTAATAACTACAATCCCTTGCAACATGAATGGCATATCTGAGTGCTACACGTTATTTGGATACCGTTTCTAATTAGAAGTATGCTTCTAGATTCAACGGTTCGCTAGCTAAATGCCGTGCCCACTGTTACCTATACGTCATTGCACAGTGCCAAGTCCCTCCAACCTAGTGTCTCCATCTCCCTGTTAGAAAGCGGCAGCCAATCTTGCAACTGCGCCGAACCAACTCACGCGATGATGCGGAATCAGATCCTTTCCTTCGGGTTGTCCGAAAATTAAAGGAAGATTCGAATGAGTTAGTGCACATATCGCGCCCGAAAGTAGAAGAACAGTCTTTCGAAGTCAGCGGCTACGATTGCTAATTCACTCGTTGCGGTCTTCCGCGATCCTAGTCTCTCCAAAGTGTCTGCACGTCCATTATTCTGACATCTACATCACTGGAGGTAGAATTTGTCTATACTCGGACCTGCAATGACGAGGTAGTTAGCCCGGAATATACCAGCTTGCCAAGGATGGTACTCCCTTACGGATGCTGACTCACTCGGTTTCAATGTCAAAAAAAAAAAAAAAATGGCCGTACAATTCACGCGTTTACGCGGCTTGTTGGTTAAGTAGTTTTCTGTTCATCAGAAAACTGGAATCGTAAGCGGACGACACGTACACGGGTTCCGGATTATTCAGGAAGGCCTTCAAATGGGCGTATTTCTTGAAGTTCTTGGAGACTGGGTTTCCACGGTTGTTCGCGGAAATGATACATTGAAGAACCTTTCTAAAACTTTCATTGCGTAATCCCGCCGTAATGAGGATGATATTGGCTTTAAAATTTGGTACGTACCTAAACTAAAACATCTACTGGATTCTCCTTGCACAAACGAAGGCTTGACAGTAGCAAAACACGTGTATTTCAAAACATTGTTATGAAAACAGCAATGCTGCAACCTCCGCGGTGAATATTAGAACTCTATTAAAGGTGTGCTTACCTGACTAGTAATGCGGCCCGGCAGAATACGAACCTAAAGCAATCGGCTTCTCGCATTCCTGTTTCAATCTTTTTTTTTTAGTTTTGGGCCGAAGCAACACCCCAGGGCTAAATTTATGTGCAGTTATTCGGTGTAAGAAAATAATAATCCACATTTATGAGTACATAAAAACATACACGTAAATACAATTTTTGAGGTTAATCAACATTAAACTCTAAAATTATATAGAAAACTATATAATTCAGAGTAAAAGTAGATAATATAACACTTTTCTCCAATAGACAGCTTAACCTCCTTTAACCCTGAACAAAGAAATAATGTTAATACAGTAGGTAAAAAATGGTTCACAGCATGAAAAAACCGAAAAATTCCTTCGTGATATCGAAGTTGCGAAAAAACTTTTTTTTGGCTTGTCTTCTTACACGTTCTTGGCATGAAAGGAAGCTTGTCCACCTTTTACCCCAGAACATCGACAAGCACGCACGAAGTTCCAGAACAAAAAGGAGTCTAGTGTCATAAAAGAAACATGAAGTACGAGCGCGTGAGAGACATGATCACACGTGCGAACATGAACCTGACCATCAACAGTTTCAATTCTATCCTCTCCACAAATATTAAAGGTTCTTATGGAGCTTTCTTTTTTAAAGGTTGAAATGACTTTTTGCTATTTCCATTAAACTTGAGAAGACTTTATTTTTTAAATATACAGGGTGTCCGAGAAAGATCTTTATTATGTTAAACATGAATGACAAAAATACGAAAAGGTGAAATGAAATGCAGTTTGCGGGAAAAGCATGAAAGAAATCTAACAGTTTTTTTCGTATCAATTGAATGAGGTAGACGGCGCTGGTTGCTCGGCAGCTGTAATAAGAAACGAAAAGGGCAACCGTGCAGGACAAGCGCGGTGTGTTTTGTGGTTAGTGGAAACAAAATAACCAAAAACTGGGTAAAGAAAAAGTTTTGTCTGATGAAATCTCTACCAAGTATGCCTTCAACGTATGCATGGATGCGGAAGTTTAAAGACACAGGAAATTTTGAGCGTGTGAATAATTACGGCCCACCATCGACATCAGAAAAAATTGTCGAGCGATTCGGAGACGCATTTCAGTCGAACATGAACGAGGCAGCCCCAAATGTAATGTTTGGTGTGATCTTTTACACGACACTGTAATTGACATTTGGTGAGAAATCGAGAAATTCACATGCTCAACACACATTTAACATATTTGCTGACATGTGAATACAACATATTCACGTGTAGTTTTAAGTTGATTACAGGAATGGTTATATTTTTGGAGTTTTTTACAATGAATTATTTTAATCGTGTTGTTTTATGATCTATTATTGTTGGGTATGAATTCTAGACTAGTCACTAGTGTTTATTGGGAATATAAATATATTCTGATTGGATCTTATGTTATTGTTTGTATGATTAATTGCGTGGCTCATTATTTTTGGGGCATATCCAGATTATATTTATAACTCTTTCGGAATAAGTTTTATTATATTTTCGGCACTTGATATAAGTTATTAAATCTAGACGAGGTTCTATTTTGTTTCGTTTCTAACCATTTATTATTTAAAAATGAGAATTTTATTAGTCTATAAATATAGTTTTGTCTTATAGTTAGTTTGTGACACTCTGTTGCATTATTGTTTGCTATTAGGGACCTTATATTATTATATATATTATCAAGCTTTTGTACATCTGTTTGATAAGCACTTCCCCAAGCAGTGATTCCATATGTTACTATTGATTATAGGCCCTATCCAAGTATGAAAAATCGACAAATATTATAAATTTCTTGCACATTTGGGGTTATTTTTTTAATTACAACATCCTTACTTTCACAGTCTATATATATTTTTTTAATCAGCATTATTTTGTATTGTGATAAAGTTTACTTAATGTTCTTTACTTGCTATTTTCTAAAAAATTATCAAATTAAGCGGAAAATGTCGTAAAAAATAATGTACCATGTTATTAATACATTTCTCTTTATGATATTGTATGTTGTTATAATGTCGATGACCAATCAATATTTTCGCTTTTGATTAACCTGTAGAAAATGAAGTGAAAATTATTTTAAAACTTGAATATTGAATTTCACCTTTGACATTCGCCTTTCGTCTCCTCGGGTCTGCATGCGTTTTTCGCGATTTTCACCCTCTCAACGTGGTTTGCGACACAATGTTCCATTGTAAGTTTGTTCCTCTTGATGTCTAGTAGACATCAAAAGGAACAAAAATTGCAATGGAACATGAGAGGGTGAAAATCGCGAAAAACGCATGCAGGTTCCGAGTTCAGAGGAGACGAAGGGTGGATGTCAGTTGATCGCTTAATGCGTTCGTGGGTCCGCTCACCATATCAGACGTAAGCAGCGTCGTGAAACACATGCACTGTGGTATGATCACGCGCTGCGGACGACGTAAATCAGCACCATTTCGGAGGTAAGCACGTGTAGCAGTCATATTGGACGCGCGGGACCCGTTGCTTTTTGAGTTTGTCGGTCTACTAAGAGAACTGTATTATTATAATTATATTATAACCCTGTATTATCCTATGGCTGGTGGGCGCTCGGAAGTGCTCGTGGTCGCACAGGGGGGTTTGCGTTTAGCGGGCAGGGTTCAGTCTTTTGTTTGCCTGTGTTGCCGATCTCGGGGTCCCGTGGGGAAAGATGATCTCATAATACGGCGGTCACTTTTCAGTTAGAAATTCCTTGGAAAATGGATTGGGTCACTGTTCGGTTAGGTGGTTAGGATATTAGTATGTCTATTCAGCTATACATAGCAATATTTTTTTCATGCTTGGGCCCATTTTGCTTGGTCAGCTTTTCAGTTCAAATAGCTCACTGGGCGACGACATGTTTTATTTTGTTCTCAAGATTTAGCTCTCTTTCATTTTTGCACTTTTGTAACTTCTCTAAGTTTGTCGAAATACATACATGTTTACCTATCTCTCTGGAAAGTGCAATTAGGACCATTATTTTTATAGGAATGCTGACTCATCGCGACTTTTACTTATTGGAAGTAATTTTTAGTTGCGGATAGAAACTTGAAAAAGACTGATCCGTGACATGGAAAGTAATAAATTGAGGAGAGAATCGAGAGAAAATATTTTACTTGAGAGAGAGAACGCGAGGAAATGAGAAACGATGGATCGATTGCCTGCCGTGATAATTTCGTGAGGAGAAATGACAACTTTAGTTGTGATGACTTGTAAATTAGGAAATTAATCCGCATGTAATGTGAAATTTCATGCGCAAAAATGAGGCTGAGAAGAATGTGTGTACTATGGATTTATTCCTTTGATAGTGATTCATAGCCGTTAGCTGATTGAAGAGAAGAGGTTCTGGAAATACGTGATAGAATATTGCTCATGAATTTTTCCCCTTTGTAGAATAAATATTTTTTTTTCGGAAGGCATGTACGTATATGAGATGTTAGAAAAATTGACAGTTCTTTATAATGAAGACCAGCCAATACAATTTTCGAAATCTACATGAAACCAACATTCCCGAAAGTATTGTAACAACTGCGCTGGTTAAAGGCATAGGAAAGCTCATGCTGTTGTGTGAAATGCCATGTTTTTGAAAAAGTCGAGGTTCATTGCACCTAAATTAAGACAATCGTGGGTCATTAAGGGCGGTATTCACCGACATGGTTTGAGCTATAGTCACATTTTTTTGATAAGAGATCGACACGGATTGGTTAAATTCAGGGTTTTAACCAATCTATGTCGATCTCTTATCCAAAAATTGTAACTACAGGTTTAAACCATGTCGGTGAATACCGCTTTAATACAGCTACAACAACTGGGAAAAGCCTCATGAATATCTCAATTATGATCCAATGATGATGGCATTAAAAAATTCACTCTATATGTGTGTGAAACATAGCGTATTTACATTGTCCACGGTCGAGTCGCAATATTTGGACCGGGGATAAGGAAATTTCACCACCGACATTTCGCCCCTCCGGAAATCTCGCCCCTGACATTTCGCTCCTGTCATTCAGCCCCGGGCATTTCGCCTGTCTTCACCGTGTGAGTAAACAGGGCAAGGCTAGTGCAGTGACCCCTATACCACAGAAACGAGACATTGTTTTCCCCTTAAGGTATCCCTTGAAAACGTCATTTTGGAAAAAAAATATTGATTTTCATTTGTTTTTTTATGAAAGCCCCGTTTGTTACGAACTTACGTCCACTTTTAGAGTGTTGCGTTTTTACTTAATCCGTGAATGAAAAATTTAAACGTGTGTGTTACGAAGAATGCTATTTTTGAAATTTCATCTGGGTATGAAACATTATGTCCAAAAACCTATTCATTGTATCGTTACGAAATTTTAATATGATATTCTGCTGTGTATTTTTGAGGTTATTACTCAAAACAAACTCTATCACATACATTTGTCGAATTACAGTGTTTTATAGACGAAATGTACATTTCATTTCATTCCGTGCACCGCCCAGGCTCTATCGACCATTGTCAATTTTAGCCATTGCCCGGATGAGGGGCTGGGCGATGTCGGGTGCTTTATTATGCATATAAAATATAGAATACATGAACATTGAATATAAAAACACATTATTAAAAAAAAAAGAAAAAAAGTATATACAGATTTAAATATTTCTATTATACAATATACAATTTATTCCGATGAGCTGTTCTGATGTCCTTTCCAGCTTTATTGAGCCCGAGCCCCTTGTTCCTCTCTGTGGCCAAGCGCCAGGTCCTGGACCCATGTCTTCCCTCGTTGGCTTGTTGGCTAGTGTGAGCCCTTCGTGTCACATTGGTCCAACCAGGTGCCAGGTCCTTCAGCATGAGGGGAGGGGGTTGTTCGATTATTCAAAAGCTCCTCAGATTTTGGTTGGGTGCTTCACAGTTTAAACACTGATCATTGGGACTTTGTTTCTTGATTACTCTTTCACTGGATCATTCTATTTGAAGTCAGAGTCAGAGTCTTCCCATATTTCGACCGCTTCTTCTCTCTCCGATTGCTCTCCCTCTGTGTCGTATTCTTCGTCTTCTAATTCTTCTATTTCCTGGGAGAGTACCCTATCGACGCTGTCTTCGGCTTCTGCCCTTGCTCTCAGTCTTTCGCTCCTCCTCAGTTGTTGCGTTTCATGTGGAGTCTGGATGGTCTCATCCCTCTTGGTGTGGAGATGTTCCTGGTTGGCCTCTAGGAATTTAACCAGGCCCTTGATGGTTTCCATTGCTTTTCCATCTCTCTCCATCCTTTTGAACCATTCATGCTCCAACTGAGGGAGCGGCTTAACCAGGTGGAAATCTGAGGTCTTTTCGCACTCTGTTGCGTAATGCAATGGGCTTCCGACTCCTCCACACAGGCACTTGTCATTGTTTGAGATCCCGAAGCGGAGGAAGTGGGTGGGGAACGGCCCGTGGCCCGAGAAGAATATCGTCTTCTCTCTGCTCCAAGATCTCTCTCTCCACTGTATTTTGGGCAGGACCCTATGGATTAACTTCCCATGTGTGGCGGGGTGGTCCCAGAATTTCTGCCACTCTCCAAGGATGTGAATCTTTATTATCCTTTTTGCAGTCGCTGCTGGAATCTTCTTTTCCAGGATGATCGTACGGCTCAAGGTTGCTGCCTTGGCCAATCGGTCCGCCTCCTCGTTCCCTTTTTCTCCGACATGGCCACGAACCCAGTTCAATTGGATGTTTGGATTTTTTAATAGAGCCCTGCGGACGGTCCTGGCGTCCTCGTGTCTCGTGAGGGGGTCTCTTATGGCTTCCAGGCTGGATCGGCTGTCTGTGTATACTTTGGACTGGGTCGTTGTGTTTTCCAAGCTGCTTACCGCTTCTCTTAGAGCGAAGAGCTCCGCCTGGAAAATCGTGCACCCTGTCAATATCCTCTGCTTCCACTTCTAGGTTACTACGTCATCCTCGTATCTCACAAAGGCAGCACCCGTTCCATCCTGGGTTTTAGAACCGTCTGTGAATATGGTGGTTCCTTCGTATGAGATAGGGCCCGTTTCTTCCAGGGTGATGATCTGGCTCTCCTGGATGTCGGTGGCGGGGTGCACATCCCAGCCTATCCTTCTCTGCTCTAGCTCACTCCACTGGTATTGGGCCTCCCCCAGACTAATGTTCCTCTTGAGTCTTGTCACCATGGCTACTTTGGCGGACATACTCCGTCTGAAGACTCAGTGGGGGAACTCCTGCGATGGCCTGCATGGCTGCTTTTGACGTCTTGTGGTAGGCTCTTGTGAGAAGGTGCAGGAAACCTCCCTGCAGGCTGTCCAGCTGCATCTTGAGCTTCTCTGATGGGTCCTGGTACCACGCAGCAGCTCCGTATGTTATTATCTTGATAGCCACCTGGTCGTACAATATCCTTCTGAGCTTCTGCGTTAGTCCCCATCTTGGGCCTGCCATGCTCGCCAATGTTTGAAGGTTAGCGTTCGCCTTGGCTCCCTGGGTTTTTACGTGTGATATCCAGTCCAGGTCTTTGTCCAGAGTGACCCCAAGATATTTCATCGTCTTCTTCCATGGGATCCTGGTTCCCTTCATCCTTATCTTGGGTCTCTTGATTCTTGAACTGTACCACAGGTAAGAACTTTTTTCGATTGCCGGCTCCAGATCGTTGTTGTGTAGCCAATTGGCCATCTGATCCAGAGTCCTGGTGGCCTTTCCTTCCATCTCTTTCCATTTCTCTGTGGCCATGACTATGAGTATGTCGTCCGCAAAGGCCTGGACTCGTACTCCCTCTTCCCAGGACTGTTTAAGTAGGCCGTCCACCGTGACGTTCCACATAAGGGGGCCCGAGCACGAGCCCTGCGGACTACCTCTCGTTTGGTCATGTTCCACGAGCTCACCTCCCAGCTCCATGCCCACTTTCCTGTCTTTCAGGAGATGCATCAAAGTCTGTGTTAGATCTTGTGGTGCGGGAATCTGGGCAAAGATCTTTCTCAAGTTGGTGTACCGAAGTGCATCGAATGCGCCCTTGATGTCGATGGACACCAGCACCACGTGCTTTCCTTGTGTCCTGGCTTCCTTGATGTTGTCGACAACGTCACAGAGTGCTTCGTCCGCCGATCTTCCCATTCTAAAACCATATTGATTCTGGTGCAAGTATTGGTGTCTCTCCAAATGGTACATCACCCTCTGGACTAGGATCCTTTCCAGAATCTTTCAGGCGTGTGGGAGCAGGGCGATTGGACGATACGACTTTATGTCGTCCACTGGCTTTCCTTGCTTTAGGATCAGAATAACCTTTCCCCTCTTGAAGACCTTGGGAAATCTCCGCAGCTCCAGACACTTGTTGTAAAGCGCGGTCAGGAGCTCCGGGTGCTTGCCATTAATCGCCTTCAATATGGGCACGGTAAGCCCGTCCGGGCCCGGAGCCTTCTTGTTACCTGTCCTGCTCAGCGACCGTTGTACTTCCTTCTGGGTGATGTTCGGTTCCATCGGGCCAATGGGGGGCTTTTGGTGGTTCTGGCCCCTTTCTTCCTCCTCGTCTGCTTCTCTTCCCAGCTCCGCCTCGTCAGTCGGGTACAGGGTTCTGAGTTGCCTGGCTATGGCCTCTTCCATCGTCTGGTCTTCTTCTCTCATGATGATCTGGGCCGTGTTTTCTCTTCTCTTGGCCGTCACTCTGTAGACGTTGCCGAAAGCATCCGTGGCCTTTTCACAGTACTGACGCCATCCTTCAGTCTTCGCTTTCCTGAGCATCTTTGTGTACTGTGCCTGGTGTTTCTTGAATTCGATGCACCTGGTTGTCTTGAGTTCTTCTTCTTTCGCCCTCTTCCATCGCCTGTGTCTGGCTCGCAGGTGCTTCCTCTCTGTTTCGAGTTGCTGCGTCCACCAAGGTGCCACTTTCTTGGTTGGTGGTTCTTTCCTTGCCAGAGTCTTGTCCGCCATTTCTCTGAGGCAGTCTAGGACCTTTTCAGCGGCTTCGTCGAGAGTTTCTCCGTTGTCCGTTCTCATGATCCTTCGCAGGAGCTTAGGGATCTGGGCCGCCACCCTCTTGACAAATTTTTCCAGTCTCCTGATGGACGAGCTATACCTGGGTTTTGGGGGTACAAGACCTTCCGTACGCCACTGGAAGTGGATGTATTTGTGAGAACCATGGGTGACTTCATCTCCGACATGCCATCTTTCCAGTTCTCCGGTGTCCTTCCAGAACGTCTGGTCCGGCCACCCCCTCTTCTCATTGTGCTCGTAGGTCGAGACGAAATGTACAATGAAATTTCAAAAAATTCACACGAATATTCAAGCTTAACTTACAAGCATATCCTTCGATCTTGGTTCATAACCTGCTAAAAGGGGCCATTAAAGTATTACGTCAGCATCGATGGGGGGAAGGGGATTTCCGATTTTTTTCTGACTTTTGATGACAAGGTGGGGGGGGGGGGTTGGATAATGCTTACGCCATCAACCACCATTTATGAAAATATGAATTTTTTTTACTGCCACCGCCAAAACGAGGAAAACCTTTCAGTAGTTTGTGGGCACTTGAAGTAACATTCCCCCTATTGGTAAGTGCCCTACAGAGTCATTTTAAAGATTTGTAAATATTTCGCGGATCCACAAGTGATTTGGAAATGTGTCCGGGCCGCTTAAGTGTTCTGGAACTGTGCCACGCATCACTCAAGTGATCCGTAATTATATGACGCGGATCACACTTGAATAATCTGAGAATGTGCCGCGGGTAACTTGAGTGATGTAGAACCGCACTAGGGGCACTTAAGCGCTCTAAAACTACGTCACATGTTACTCAAGGGATCTCTAAATGTGTCACGGATCGGTTAAGTGTTCTGGAACTGTATCCCGGGACACTTAAGCGATCTGTAAATGTGCCGAATAGTTCATTTTTACAAAATAATGTTTGAGGAGGGCAGGCCGCATCAGATAACCCCAGGGCCATATTTTGTCCGAAGGCCAAGGGCCTTTATGTGATTTATCATATATGGCTTAGAGGATGGGGGTCGCAATGAATTTATTAAAGATAAATTTTGAGCTCACAACCTTCAAATAACATTGGAATAAACAGAAATCGATTATAATAACATATAAAAATATTTTCTTCCGAAATTTCAATTAAAAAAATAAATTTTTGATCGTCGGGGAGGGAGGGGCACGAGCCCCCTATGCTCCCCGTGTACGTCTCTGATACCACCAATATGAGTTAGAATTCATTCGGGCAGAGCTGATGATGAAATTTTGCTGACAAGGGGTGGGGGGGGGGGGAAGGGAGTCAAAAATTTGCTTACGTAATACTTGAACGGCCCCGAAATGTACTGTGAAAATAACAAAACATTCCACTCGAAGAAGTTTTTGAAATCGTGTTTTGAATATTACACGGATTTTGCTTGAAATCGAACTTTAAAATTGCTGTTACATAGAAAATGGCATAGGTTGTCCAAAATTTATCATTGCTTTCAACGTTTTGAGACACTTTCCATCACAAAAGCTCACTCCAGAACCCTTTTCAATAGAAAAGTGCTTTCGAACGTAGTAGTCGGATACCTTAATACACGCACAGTAGCGTGACTTGCTGAGTGGGCACATTGCTATGTTATGCTATCGTTACTAAATTCAAAATTCAGGCGACTACCACGAGGTGAATTGTACCGTTAAGTAGTATTAAATAGTATTACCGTGAAATCCCTGAAGTAACTACTGATGCAGCGCGTGGGTGGCTTCTTGACTGAAAAATGAAAGGGGCCATCTCAAAAAGTCTACAGCTGCTGGAATCTGAACGTTTGTTGCGACACAATTCCGATACCATCCCGACGGAACTCACATTTTAGTAAAAGAGAAACGAATCAGACTATTTTTCCGTATCTGCGCTTCCCAAAGGATGAACAGATAGAACAGTACTGTATACTTTATGATTTCAAATGGGTTTTATTATGGTTCTTGTTAAGGGGGTTGGTGCACGCAAATTTTACAAAATACTACATTTTCCCATTTTTCAATTTTTAAATACTAATGAAATTTTCTGCGTGTAACTGTGTTAAAGTTTTTGTTCTAGCTGTATTAAAAGTATTTTTTACAAACTGGGGGCTGTCAGGCATTACACATGCTAATGTTTTTCACTAAAATGCGTTTTTCCTCAAAACTAAGTTTTTTGTTAGATAAGGAAAATTTTTTTCGAATACCGCTCATTCAAATGATATGAAACTTTGTGTGTCTCTCAACACTATTCTGTTACATACTTCAACACGAGCTTTTAGGATTTTAATTGTTGGTTACGTTTTTATCGAAATTTAACTCCAACAACATGCAACTTTTTCAAAAATCATCAAAATTTGCCAATATTTTGTGCCATAAAAATTTTTAAATAATTTAAATAAAAAATCCTCGTGTTAAAGTGTGTAACACTGTAGTGTTGACAGACACACTGAGTTTCAATACATTTGAATGAGCGGTGTTCGAAAAAATTTTCCTTATCTAACAAAAAACTTAATTTTGAGAAAAACGCATTTTAGTGAAAAACATTAGCATGTGTAATGCCTGCCAGCAGTTTATATAAAAATATTTTAAAAATACTTTTAATACAGCTAGAACAAAACCTTTAACACAGTTACACGCAGAAAATTTCATAGTATTAAAAAATTGGAAATGTATTTTTTGGAAAATTTGAGTGCACCAATCCCCAACCTGAGGTACATACCTGAGGTGTACCTAACTCAAGTGTTTCTAGTAAAGATATCGGACAAATATAATTATTATTATTTTCCTTTTTGACCTTTCATTTGGCAAGTTTTTGTAATCAACATACATGAGTTTTTTATATTTTTCAAATAAAGGCATTTTTATATTTTGAGCCCGTTTTGGCATTGATGATTCTAAGTAACTCCTGAACATTCAGTTTGTAATTTTTACTTGTGAAATGTTTATGAAGTTTCTATAATTAGCAGGGGAATGGCTACACGTTTCTCCTATTTCTTGACAAGCCAAACAGAGAACGATTTTTGACCCTTGCATTTTTTCGAGGGAAATGGCATGTGTGGCGGAGACACATTTCTGTGCATTCTTCAACAATAATACATAGTTAAGTAATTTGACTTGTAGTAAATGACACTTGTAAACTGTTCTATCTGTCTATGCAAATCACATAAAATACAGTGTGTTCGCTGAAGTGCAGTATCTCATATTTTTTTTTAAATATTGACAATAATTTTTCTTGTCATGTAAAAGCATTCAGGTTACCTCATTTTCCTGATATAACCCCCCTCAAGAGTTCTCTGATCCGGATATTTCATTGCTTGGATATTGAAGGATTAAAGAGGATTTTTTCGGCACACCACGAACACAAATCAATCAAAAACAAATTTTTCTTTAATCGTCAGTTTTGGCTCCGGTATTAAAACGGCATGGCAAGTGACTTTTTTGTGCGCTGCCTACAAATAAGTGACAAATTACCAATCAAAATATCCATAATAAAGCTTTTGAAATATCAGTTATGTGTAGCCTATAAAAATATCCGTAAAGTAAGTTTTGAATGATGTAGTGAACTTGAATCTGTAATTTGATATGTGCCAAAATTTAATTCTACAATTTTATTTCTTGAGAAAAAATGAAAAATAATTCATCAATTCTTCAAAACCCATTAAAAAAGAATTTAATGAAATTACAAAATATGTAATACAAATGCCACGACTCAACCGGAGTGCCCACCTCATTGTCAAAGTCCATTGACCATGCTTTTACTTGTTCACATCATCGTCATTACGATCACTTTTGGTCATAGTCATCGTTCACTTATCGAAATTTTAAATGACCATATTGCGATGCATCTCGCATTTTTAAATTCATCAAAGCCATTGGTTTATATGACAAATTATAGTTCTTACAATTTATGTCACTGCTTTACGTTTCATGAATACTTTTACCTTTTGACATGAAAAGAACAAGTCTTGTATTAATTTTATACGGACATTTGTTTTTTTTGGCGCAGCTTGACTAGATGGTCCTTGCGCCAAAAAAAATCAAAATCGAATCCAATCTAATGCCGCGACAAGCTAAATACCCAACGGGATGGCTGAAAAAGAGATGTCCATAAGAAATACGAATGTCAAATTATAACTACTAAAAACGCTGAAATAAAACTAATACAAAAATTTATTATGATAAACAATAAAATACACTACTAAGGACCGTATTCACCGACATGGTTTAAACTATAATCACAATTTGTTGATAAGAGATCGACACGGATTGGTTAAATTTAGGTTTTTAACCAATCTATGTTGATCTCTTATCCAAATATTGTGACTACAGTTTAAACTATGTCGATGAATACGGCCCTTAACCACACATTCACCTCGTCCATATTCCTCCGCCGAATTTCTAATGAATTGGTAGAAGTTGGATTGTGCGTGTACGTGTTGTGAACTTAAAACATGAAGTTTATTTCTGCGTAATGCTTGTTATGTGTAGTGCTGCAATCTCTGCCACCAATTTTTCTAACTATGAGTGAAGTGTAATGATTGTATCGTTGTAGGTCTGCTGCTCTCTGTGGCGAGACTTTTTAACGGGGAGATCGGCTCGCATTTGTGCCTCGAAGTTGGGAACCACAGGCGATCAAGCTCAGCAGACTACCACTTTGGTGACAATGGGGTTCAAACCCAACACCTCCCGATGCGATTCCGTCACTATGACTACTCGACCAACCACCACAGCGGCTAATAAAATATATTACTACTCTCTAGTCATCAACACATGCCTTCCTTTACGGAATTTATAACAAACTGGTACTTGTTAGAATGTGCGTGTTGTGAAACGTAGCGTGAAGTTTATTTCTGTGTAATACTTTTCATGTGTAGTGTGCTGCCGTCTGCCTTCAATTTTTAACACTATGAGTGAGGTGCATTGGTGTCAATGCTTCCGATTTTTCAGCCGTATTAAAATCTTCCGGTCAGAAATCCAATTCTTCCGATTTTTCGTATCTTCATAGAAAAATCCCTAAAAGTCCTCAAATTGAGCTTTGTTTGAATGGAAAATCCCTAAAGAAAATACTCTTCCAGTCTCCTTGCAATTTAAGCCTGATCCCGTTCCCTCAGGAAAAATATGTGCAATCAGGATATCTCAAGTACGAAAAATCGGTAATGGTCGCCAAATATGATGCCAAAAGCAAGCAAATTGGCTAATTACAGTTAAAAAATTCGGGGCAGCGAAAAATGTGGGACTTATATCTATGGTTACCTACTGAAATTTCATAAAAGTCCCAGGTTTTTCCCCCCTTTTATTAGTTTGATACGTTTTCTTTGATGAGGAATCTGTCATCACGGGATAAACTACAGATTTTCTCCAAGTCTGTGTATTGGCACGTATGGAAGTGTCATAATTGAATAATTGTACCGTTGCAGGCCTGATTCTCTCTGCGGAGAGACTTTCCAACGGGAAGATCGGCTCACATTTGCTCCTCGAAGCCAAGGGGAGCCACAGGAAACCAACTTCAGCTGACAACCACTGTGGCGATACTCAATATAAAATACTCTGCCCACCTTGATCTATTAATCGTATAACTTTGAATGTATTAATTTCAAATTTAAAAAAAAAATTTTTAGATTCATAAAAAAATCATTAAAATTTGTTGATAACGTTTACTGATAATTTTTTTTTCCATGAAATTGCATAAACTTATATTTAAAAAAAAAGGATTTGCATTATGTAATCGATATTTTGCTAATTAACTTCAAGTAGAGAGATTCTCTGCAAAAAAAGTATTTAATTTTTTTTCCGCAGAGGCTTCAAAGGACTCACTCGATACCATTCTTTTATCTTCCAATTTTCTCAAGCAATAATATCGCCATGGGAAATCACTTCAAGAAACATCTTCCTCACTAACATTTTGGCCTCTTTTTATTGGTTGTCTGCGATTTTTCTCTCATTATTTTTGTATCTGCTCTTAAACCATGAGAAGCAAACTTTATTTTCCCCCCCCCCAGCTCCTGGAGGTTTACTGGAGTGTAATAATCCCAGAAATAAAAAAAAAGTACTTTTATTTGCGATGAAAGAAAACTTTTATCTTTTTTTTTAGCGTTAGTTTTTGCCTACTCGTTCTCATTGAGTGGATTCTTCTGTAAGCACTTTATCACCTCAGGATCC
The DNA here is from genome assembly GCF_987345545.1 of Pholcus phalangioides. Lineage (NCBI taxonomy): Eukaryota > Metazoa > Arthropoda > Arachnida > Araneae > Pholcidae > Pholcus > Pholcus phalangioides. The sequence continues at coordinate 49,304,189 of NW_028301596.1, read as the reverse complement.
CTCTTAGATTAAGCTTGACCTGGAAATTTTTTTTTTCCCCAAGCTCGATACAGTGTGGTAAGTGCCTGGGATTGTTTCCACACTCAACTTGTCGCCTGTGAAGCTAGGAGAACCTTTTTAAAACTGGAAAAATAGGAACACTGTAGAGAAACTTGGGATTTTCTTGATTGTTTTGGAGTTTCAATTGTCTTGATGGTCCTCCTAGAAAACACAAATCTGTCAGTTAGTTTATTTGGAGATCCTCTGAATTATCATTGGAGAATCATTTCCTATTAATCTAGTAGAGAAAATATGTCGAATACGTATCGGGTGTGGACCGTTTGACCAGGAAAAGTGGTACTTCCACTACAGGGTGCATAGCAAACAAGAGGTATGACATTTTGCTGGTGACCAATTGATCCCAGAGGTATACTTTCATCTAGAAAAAGTTTCTAGATAACCTGTAGTACTCGTATGTTATTCATGTTTCAAGGGGGTGTGTTTTATTAAAATTTAAAAAAAAAAAAACTTTTTATACAAGCCCCCGTGTGCCCCAAAATTTAAATAGAAAGTTGTTGCCCTGTCTCTCTCCTGGTCAGCACCTCCTGGAGATGAAGGCCTCCGCAGTGTGCTTGTGACGTCAGCAAGTAGTACATTTTCCGTCTCAGAATATATTCAGGGAAAAAAATTCCCTTCTCGCGCCAGTATCATCGTTGTGAGGAAAAGAAATGATATAGGGCTCAGAATTGACGACGCCTATGCCCCATATCCAACACCATGCGGTATTTGTGAGCCAATCAGGAATATTCTACGCCAAAATAAGAAGAAACGAAATAGGATGTCGTGTTTCAAAATGTGGGAAACTTGCTAGGCAGTCTGAATGACGTTTATGGCAGAGGCCTATCTCTAGGAGGTGCTGTGCTGACCCGAGAGAATACAGGTAATATACCTGTATATACAGGATATACAGGTTATCCTGTATATCCTGTTTTCCCTAACGAGCTGGAGGCGACCACCGATAGACAGCGCCTTCATTTCCAACCCATCTCACACTAATGACAGTAAATTGCAATATAGCGATATGACCAGAGTTGGTGTTTGGTGAAGTAGCCAGTATGCTGAGAGTAAGTTATTTTTCACGTTTGGATACGAGAAAGAGAGAGTGGGTGTGTGGGAAATACAACTTTTTTCTTTCCTTTCCCTTCTGGGTGCTATAGGAATTTGCGTACAGCAGAGGTATTCAGCCTTATGGACATGGCGTGCCAGAACAAAATTTCTGTGAAGCCCAGGGGCCGACAAGTTAGACTTGCGGAGATTCAGATTCGGTTAGGCCCAAAGAACCCCAAGTCTCCGAATCAAACGAGGGTGGTGGGCTATATTATTGGATAATTTCTTTTATTCCGAGATTATTTTTTTTATCAAACATGAATTTTCAGAAATTATGAAATTATTTTCCTCTCAAATTTTAATCTCTCTCTCCAATTCTGAAACCATTAATATTCATAAATTCGGATTTTTCCTTTAAATTAATTCTGAAATAATTTCTCATTAATTCTAAAATTAGTTCTCACATTAGTTCTGAAATGTTTTCCAAAAGCAATATTGAAATTACTTCTTTCTCATATTCTGGAACACATTTCTATAATTTCAGTAACGTGTGCATTTCCCTCGGCTGGCCACTGCAAAAACCTTGGAGGGTCGCATGAGGCCCACGGGCCATGTCCCTGGCGTACAGTTCGTCAACGGTCTCTGTAAATGTGATAAATTCATCATATTTACCGGCGATTATGCATAATCACAAAGAATCATTAGTGAATTTGATAAATACTAAAAAAAAATCATTTTTAGTGGTGATTGTACATAATATCTAAGCATACCTGGCTTATTCTTTTGAATACTTGAGATTTTCGTATTTACCGGTGATTATGCATAACTGACTTCAGAGGTCGTGACAAACCCTTTATATTGGGGTATGTTAAACATTGTAGACTCATTTCACACAGAATTTATTTTCATATTTATCGAATTCAGCAATTGCACTTGTAGGCCTACAGTGTTTCCCAAAGTAGGGAGTGGTACAGGGGGCGATAGAAGTTACGGGTATAATAAAGGATTCTATTGAGTTCGGGTAGCGATGAGATATAAAAAAAATGTGTGAAAATGGGGGCAATGGAACTCAAAGTTTAGGAAACTATGCACCAGTATAATTATGTATAATCACCGGTAAAAGCAATAAATTCAATCTATTCATCGAACTAACCAGGTACGCTGGGGTATTACGTATAACAACCCGTTAAAATTATAATTATTTTAGTATTTATCAAATATACAGATGCTTGGGCATTACGCATAATCGGCGGTAAAAGTGATAAATTTATCACTTACGGAAACGATTGGCGATTATGCATAATAACCGATTTATCACAATGTCCGTAACATTACTGTATACAAAAGCTTTTTGAACCCCCCTTTCCTCTTCAAACCCGCCTCGTCTTTTGATGACGTAATAGTGATCTTGGCCAATGAGCGTAACTCCATGTTAAAATCCTATGTAATATTCCCCGAAAAGGCAGTTTGAATTTTCTCTCTTTCCTAAATCCATCTTCGCATTAGCAAGCCGTTGAAAAACGTGGGTGGCGGAGAGTGACATGATCCTCGGATCAAAATATATACTGTATATTCATTGATTTTTGTTTCATAACTTTTTCTCTTCCACGAATGGTTTTTATGGGTTTCGTGATTTACTTGCGCTTCCCTCGAAGAGCTTTATGGGCACCAAGTTCCCAGTGTTTTTCAGGTTTCGGTTTTTGCTATATAATTTTATTTATTACTCCACGCATTTTCACGGAATGAATAAATACGTTAATAAATTCAGGGGGCGAAAAAACAAAAAAAAACCTTTATTTATTGCCACGGGATCTGCTCGGGAATCATGATTCAAGATTACGGACTGAATGATGCCGGTTATACTTCTCAAGAGTGTTTTACGACCCGCTTCTAGTATTTCCTTTTCCGCGCATGTGCACTTTATTACCACGAAATCCGACTTATAGCTTGAAACTCGTGTAACACATAATGGTTATTATTTCTTTTTTGGAATTGGAATTTCTTCTTGATCTGAACATAGCATTTCAGACTATGATTAAGGTTCCAAGATTTAAAAACTGCTTTTTTTCTGTGTTTCTGTTTTTGAGAAAGATAGGGTAGCATTTGTGCAAAAAGGAATTGCGATGGCTTAGGACCGTCTTTACCAGATGCGGGGAGCCCGGTGTAAAAATAACAGTGGAGGCCGAGTCATCTTAATAATTCCGGGGGCTTAGGCTAACCTCAATTTTGTATATTCTATAGGAGAGAGGAAAAACGGAATCCGAAAATCTATATATATAAAATTGATTTTCTGTGTGTGTGTGTTCTTTCTCTATACAAATCTACAATTTTAGATCGATCGTCGCCAAATTTTGGATACATACCAAACGACTTGAACGATGGGCTACTTTAAAATTTCGTCAGAGCAGGGCAAATGCCCCAAACGGGCAAAAAACTGTCGGGCAACAATGGTTTTTGGGCCTCAACAATCACTTTCGGAACGTTTACTTTGGTTACCGTGGTTCCCTAGCAATGCGTTTCAGACGTGCATATGCCTTTACAATGGTTTGTCACTTCTCTATTCCTGTTACTATATGAATAATAATTTATGCCTTTATAATGCTTTGCCACATTTTCAATACTCTCAGTAATGAGGCTTTTTGAATAGACGTCATAATCATCATCACTTTGAGGGTCAGGAAAAGGGTGATCCTCATAGAAATCAGTGGTAAAATTGCCGATTTTACTGTAGAAATGCGAAAATTTGGTGGTGTTTTCTGTCACATCAATAATTTTAAAAATTGTATCGAATTCTCGATTTTTGAAATATTGAGTTCGCTTAGAGATATATACGAAGCCCAGGAGATTAAATACGAAGTAATTAGCCGGAGCTACTTTTGTGAGTTGAATATTCATGCAATAACATTGATTTAAACTTTTTATTTATATCTTCTCAAGCATGAAAATTAAGTTCTCCGTATTGTCTTTCGATATTCAACTGCATAAATTGATATAGTTTAGGTTGTTTTAAAATCAATTATGGGTCCGTAAAGTACATCGAAGAAATTCCACAGCTTTAAGCATTTTTGGTAGCAGAAACAGGCAGAAATAGATAACTTGAAGTCCGGGGGGGATGATCGAAATACCTAGTGCCCCTTAAAAAAGGGGGAAAAAAATATGCGTTTCTATGTTTCTTTAAATCTAGATTTGTTTATTTCATGAAGTCGCGCAGGAAGTCACCATATTGGTTAACTTGGATACGGTTTGTATGTTCTTCAAAGAAAGAGGGAGATATCACGTGATCCTAACAGCCTCATTGAAGAAAACCCGGGCAGCGCCGGGTATTATAGCTAGTACTATTATAAAATACACAAGAATACCGTAAAATATCCACACCGTCATTATGGGCGCAATTAAATGACAGTATTACGTCAGCATCGATATTGGAGGGTTCGGGTTGACTTTTGATGGCAAGGGGGAGGGGGTTTGAATAATGCTTACTTCATCAGTCATCCATTATAAAAATGAGATATTCTTAATGGAATCTTACTGGGTGTACCAAAAACGAGAAAAACCTTTCCCTAGTTTGTAGCAACCTCAACTAACATTTTTCGTATTGATAAGTCCTCTATAGGACCGAAAGATACCCAGGCCACATCGCCATATGGCAATATCGGCTCAATAGGACCAATTTAGTGATCTCGGAATATCCCGCTGATCCTTCAAGTGTTCTAGAAATGTGTAGCGAGCCGCTTAAGTACTCTGGAACTGTACCTCGCGTCACTTAAATTATCTGCACGTATGCCGCGGATCACTTAAATAATCTGGGAATGTCCCCGGGTAACTTTAGTGATGTATAGCTGCACTGCGGGCCGCTTTAGTGCTCCAAAACTGTGCTACATAAGGGGATCTCTAAATGTGCCACAGACCGCTTAAGTGTTCTGGAACTGTGCCATGGGTCCCGTAACTAATCTGTGAACGTGCTACGGGCCTACTTGAGTGATCTGAAAATGTGTCACGTGACACTTAAATTCTCTGGAATTGCGCCACGGGTCACTTTAGTGATCTGTAAATGTGCCGCTTAGTTCCTTTTCACAAAATTAGGTTTCAGGTGGCGGACCCATATCAGATAACCGCGAGGGCCACAAATTTAGCATTTGTGGCTTAGAGGGTGGGTGGCAATGAATTTCTTAAAGATAAATTTTATGTTCTTATAAGCCTTCAAATAGCATTGAAGTTAACAGAAAGTGATTATAATAACACATTAAGGCAGTTTTTTCTGAAATTTTAATTTATTTTAAAGTACTTTTTTGCATCAAAAAAAAAATTTTTTTTTTCTATCAGCGGGTGAGGGGGGTCATTGTGGGGCTCGTGCCCCCCACCCCCGCTTACATATCTGATCCCAATATGCGTTAGGAGGTAGGGGCAAGTACCGACGAAAATTTGTTGGCGAGGGGGTCAAAAATGGCTAAAATTCTGCTGACGTAATACTTGAACGACCCCTTTCAGAATAAATGTAAGAAATAATTCCAAAACCAATTAAAATCAGGACCTAAGGGAAGAAGGAAATTGTCTGAGAACTAATGAAATTTCGGAATCCATGAATAAGAAAAATAATTGGTAGAGATAATTTTTTCAGCACCCGAATGAAACTTCAGAATATGTGAAAGAAATGATTACAGAATTGATGAAAAATCCGGCCAGTTCTTATCGTTGAAGCTCTTATGCAAATGACGTGGTCCCCGTGTCATATCTATTGAGGGGCTTCATCCGTTAAGATGGCCCTTTGCTTCCCGTAAAGTACGCGTAAAAACGGGAAACGACATTCATGAACTTATGGAGCGTCTTGTTCAAAATTTCGGTATGAAAAAAAATATATAATACAGTATTTTTTAACTGTTTCTAAGTTGTTTAGTTAATCATACAAAGCGGACTGATATCTTTAAAAAGACACTGTCTTGTAAAAACTCCAGATAAAGAACAGGTTTCCGAGTGTTAATAAACAGAAAGTTTTCTTCTTTGGAAGCTCTCCGGGTTTTGCGATTTTTAAAAGTTTTGTGGCGTTCGATCATGTGAAACCCTAGGGATCCAGGGGCACCAGTTGGAAACCCATGCTATAAACATCCATTTGTACTTAAGGTGAGAATCTTATCGACCTGGGCTACCGCGTCCGTCCTTAAAATGCTTATCATGGCGTATAGAAAGGATTTCCATATTTTCATACATCGCTGGCTAAACTAGAATGTTTTCAAAACGTTTGAAAATGCTTGAAAAATAAAATTATTTCCTCTCAATAATTCTGAATTTTCATCAGTTTATTCTGGAGATAGTGAAAGAAATAATTCTAAAATTGTTTATTTCATTATTTCCAGAATTATTTCTTTCATTAATTCAAGAACTAATCGTCTTTCAATGTTTCCAACCAATTTCTGAAAATTATCAGCGGGCAACGTCAAAAAAAAAGCTCCAAACGTGACCCGCGGGCCATGCGTCGAAGGCCCCTGGCGTAGAATTTCTTTTTTGATAGTTTGAGACAGTGATCCCCGAATTGGGCAATATCGCCCCCTGTTGGGCGGTCCAAGGGAGGCGATAAAATCTACAGGTGTAACATAGGATCTTATGGGTTCGCTTTAGTTAGGGAGCGATGAGAGAAAAAAAATTCTAAAGAAGGGGGCGATGTGTGATGAACAAAAAGTTTAGGAAACTATGGATTGAGATATACTTTTTCGTGATTTCACCCATAGACGGCGCTTTATCACAAAAAACGTAACTTAATGCAACCGTCTTATATAAACTCTAAAACCACACACAATCTTATCCCTATTTACACTCTAACGATAAGTCCCACGACACGAATACAACAGTGTAGTATCCCCCCCCCCCTCCATGCAAACAAATTTTCCGGATATTTCAAATTTTAAAAAAGAAAAACCCGGATAATATTTCCCGTCTTCAATTTCTTTCCATCATAACTTACGAAACGTAAATACCCAATCTGAAATACAAAAGAGAGGAATTTTTAAACATTTAATAAGAAAAAAAAAATGTCCCTGTAGGAAATTGGGAGGGGAATAAAAACCGTGAAAAAATAATCTAAATTTATATGAGAAATAAGAGAAATTCGTATTACATAGAACTTTTTTTCCTCCTCTTCACTCCTTCATAGCAAATAAAAAGGAAACACAACGTCTTTTATTGACATTCATACAAAATTCGTTTTCGATTTTCCAATTCTTTTTCGGTTCTACCTCTCGATCCGAAGTTTCCAGAACGAAAAAAATAAGGGAAAAATAAACATATTTTTTTTTTTTTGCAAATTTTCTCAATATAAGAATTTTAGAAAAATAAGCGAAGTATATTCCGTGTTTGCTATATTTATTATTTTGTGTGGTTCATGGCGGAATTGGAACGCCTTCCAATTTATGTAGAAGATACTTATTTGTGGTATTGGATGGTATTTAAATTCGCTCGCAAATTCTTATTTGTATAGCTCCAAGCTAATTCCAATTTTTTTGCGTGTACGCACATAGTGGGGGTTTTTTCACCGGAGAGTATTCTAGAGGAATAGAGAGAGAGAGAGAAATTTCTAAAATTAGCCCCCTATATTTCCCATATAAAAGCCGTACTATTGTATAGTGTTTTATTTTTACAAAAACAGGTGTAAATTGGCGCTATTAGTATGTTTTGTATTGAAATAATACACGTCAACAAAGCAGTTTAGCTAATTAGAGTGGGTTTTCTAATTACGTAAAATGGTTGATTAAGGGTTCAATACATAGTTCGTTTTGATTGTTCTGTTATCTATGAACTGATAAAATCTTGCTTTGCAAAGTTGAATAGTTATCACTAGGGCTAGGATTTATGACTATGCATTTTTATATGTATTTGCATATGTTTTTCAATCAATGAAATCTCAAATCTCCTCAAAATAATTCTCATCAAATCTCAAATCCAGTCAAATCACAAATCTCATCAAATCGCAAATCCAATTAAATCTCAAATCCAATCAAATCTTAAATCCAATCAAATCTAAAAAAAATCCAATTAAATCATTAAAAAAATCCAATTAAATCATTAAAAAAATCCAATTAAATCATTAAAAAAATCCAATTAAATCATTAAAAAAATCCAATTAAATCATTAAAAAAATCCAATTAAATCATTAAAAAAATCCAATGTGAAATCAAATTAAATCTCAAATCCAATCAAATCTCAAATTAATTCTCAAATCAAAAATGCGGGGCCCCCAATGAGACTGCACATATCTCACATCCCTGAGGCTCTGATTGAATAAGATGTCGTATCCAAATGAAAATCCATGGGGTACACCACTTTTTCGTTCCGCGGGCCAGATATGCGGTATTTCTGGCGCCAGCGAGCCAGAAACTTGTATATATGAGGTGACCATATTCCCCGTATTTTACAGGACATGTTGTAATTTTGGCTACCTCAACTTTTTCATGAAAAAAATGTGTGTTGTTCTTTCCTTTATTTTCAATGTGGCTTGCTTGAATTTTTGAAATTAAGAACTAAGATTATTTTCAAGACTTTTTTTTATAAGTATTACTATCATAATGATAGTAATAGTCTTACATAGTTATTATACACACATTTCTTTGGTGCATTTCATTTTTACCCATTTCGACTTGCAAAAAAACCTATATTTCCCACCAATTTAGAGATTTTTTTTTTAGCAGTAGATGGACACTATACCTGTTTGTTGTAGTTTTTTTTTGTTGAAATTGGAAACTTAATTTTTCTTGACAATTTTTTTGGCCGTAATCGACAACTTTTCTTGCCTTTGACAGCTTCTTTCGGCTGTACTTGGCAACATTACTTGCCCTTGAATATTTTTTGTTTTTTGGTTTTAATTGTCAACTTTACTTTACTTTGATAATTTTTTTAGCGATAATTGGTAATGTCCTGTATGAATCACGATTTCCCGTATTTTTATAAACGAAATATGGTGAGACTAGGCATTTTGTGTATTTGATACTTTTATTAAGGAACATCTTTCACGGCCGCGGGCCGGAGGTTGCCCACACCTGGTTTGCATGTTCATAGTGGATAAAATCAAGTTGGTAAGATCCATTCTCGGTGAACACAATAACCATTTAGAGATCTTAGACTGTTATTCAAAAATAGGTTATTGAGCTATCTAAAGCAATTTTGTGTTTTTGCGAAAAAATTTACTCTTTTGAGGGTAGAGAAAAAATGGAGATAAAATTCGTTAACCATTGTGCAATATTGCATTACAGAATTATAATAAGTCAAACTTATATTTAAAAAAAATCAACGTGAGAATCTCACGCGATAGAGAGAGAAGTGAAACTTCTAGGTTTGACAAATCACTAGATTCATCTGAATTGAATTAAATTTTAATTATTTAAAATTGGATTTATAAATTTTAAATTCAATTTTAACTAAGATTGAACTTGTTGACTGCGTATCTTTCTTATAAACCTCGACTCCCTTAACTTCACCAACTTGATCTAATTAACCCCCAAGACATCATCCACCCAGTAGAATGCTGATGAGTTTGGCGTCATTCGGAATCATAATTGAACCCGCTGTAAATCCCATGTGTGGCAGATTTGTTCACTAAAAATTTCTGGCGATAATTGGGGATGGCTCTAAATCAGTGGGAGGCGAGGGTTTTAGTTCAGGAGTGAAGAATAAGAAAATAGTGAAGCACTCTTGGATTTATTCTGCGTTATGACAGCGCAGCCAATTATGAGCTGGCGCTGTGACGTCACAAAACTTGCGTTTGTGTGCGAAATACTCTCTCGTGTGACCAGGGAGTGCGGCGTTGCGGGGGTTAGGTCGGTTGCAAGGCGGAACACCTATTTATATCCCCACCCCACCACCACAACCCATCTGCTTCTCTTTACGGCACCATCAGTTATTCTACGGAACCGGTTTTGAGGAAAAAAGAAAGCGTTTCACTTTCTGTGATGAATTTCCTTTCCCCTCACAAAAATCCACTTCCCCTGGCTAAAGAAGTTTCACTTCAAAAATATTTTTTTATAATTAGTAATTTCTTCGGAAATAACGAAAATCTCAATTTTCAATTCATTGGTAAAACAATGTCCATGACAATGGGATTTGATGCCTTTTTTTTTTTCACCGGAATGGAATTTTTTTTTTTCCTCCGCAGAAGCAAATTTTATCTTTTCATCCAAGTCCAGACGAAGTTCAGAAATTCGAGATTTGTTATCAGATTACGCTGAAAATCCACAGTCCATTATTTTTTGAATTACTCGAATTTCAAACTCCATACAAAAATGCAAATCAAATTGTAACATTTTGCATCAAGTTCATATTTACAGAGTGTCTTGAGCAACCTTGTCAAGTGAGATTACAATGATACAAATTCTGAGAATCGAGAAAAACACGGTATGATTGCGGAATTTTTCAGTTAATTTCATCCTGTTAAAAACTGTACCATAATTTCCAGCTTCAAATATTCACAACAAATACACGCAGTTGGAAATCTTCAAGACGTTTGAAACATATTTATTACCGATGATGAGATGAGATCATTAATATTCAAGACAGTCTCCCCTTTCTTTGTGTCTTTAACGTAAGAGGATCGGTTATAAGAAGATTATATCCTATATCTCGCAATGATAACGTTATTAATGTTAAATGACATATTGTTATGGTTATAGTTCTCGAATTACTTTCCGTAATGGTATTGGTAGCATTTTCTACAGAGATACAAATATATTTACACACGTTTTTAGGATTAGAGTTAAAAACGACCGCAAAAATAAGTAAGATATATTTTAAAGTATCATCAACATTTTGTGTTAGAAAATTTATCCAATGACTGATTTCTCAAATACGAGGTGCTTCACAATGGACTCCCTGACTTTGAAATGACATAACTTGGAAACTGTGATAGATAGAAAGGTAAAACAGGTGCCGCGTTTGATGAGCACGTTTGGAATTTGAAATACATGAGTTTCCTGAATTAGTTACATCTTTGGATTATAGATCGCACCACAGTCATTTTTCACTGTTCCTTCATGTGGGACAATTTGAAGGTTATTGTTTGGAGCAAGAGTCCTCAAAAAAGCTGTAACAGTTTCATCTTCAAGCCCGAGCAGTTCATCTGTGAGACATGTGCATCCACTGCAGTACAGTCATTCTTAGGAAAGTGGCTACTTTACCACACACACCAACCCCGGATTATATATCGCCATACGGCAATTTCCAACCAGTGGAGTTGGGAGATAGAGGCGCTATCTATCTGGTCTCCCCAGGCTCGATCGGTAACAAACTTGTTTCTGATGTTCTTGCCCGGATTCGAACCCATGGACCTTCACGGTAACCTTCATAGTGGAAGACGAGCACTCGGAAAGTGGCCGTGGATATAAATTCTCCTCTTCGCTTTCGTCATGTCCTTGCTAGACAAAGAAAACGAATTTCCAATCCATCTAAGAGCCCTCCATTTTGACCCATCTATGCGAAGGACAATATTACCCACTGTTTTAAACACCATCATGACACCGAGACCGTGGCGCCATCTATTACCCAAAGCTGTAACTAATTATACAAACCATCATAATTGAAATGCCAGGCCTGTTCATTATACGAACTCATTTTTTCATTTTCCTATCCCGTCCTGTTCCTCAGTGTCATATCATTTCAAATTATAGAGCTCTTTCTGAAACAACCTGTAGTTAATCGCCTGTAAAATGAAAATTTGGATTGTAAACATAAGGTTTATTTTCCCCGGCGTTCAATATGATTCAAGAACGCGGACCCGTTCCGGTGCATATTGTAGGGGACATGTGGGCCCAGCAATGGGGTAACATTATGGACCACGTGAAGACACATACCGAGAAGCCATCGATCGACGTCGCTCCGACATTAAAAGCGAAAAATATGACATTGCTGAAAATTAAGATAGTTGAAGGGTTTTTCACTTCGCCGAGATTGAAGCCGATGACAAAGTCGTGCTGGAAGACGGCTATATTCGATAGACCCGAAGGCAAGAAGATGGTTTGCCACGCGTCAGCTCACGATTTGTCTAATGGATTGGACTTCTGGATCAAGATGTGCCTAGAGAGATGAACCGGGAATGATTTCATCAATATTCACCATGAGATGGGACACATTCAGTACTTCATGCAGTACGTGCATCTGCCTCAAGTTTTCCGAAGCGGAATGAATCCTGGTTTCCACGAGGCCACCGGGGACATCCTCGTCCTGCCGTTGATAAAGGGCTTCGACATAAAACCCGAGGGCGGAATCACGTTGATGTCCGACAAGTTGCGGTCGTTTCTCAACATCGACGTGAGCGAGCGTCATGACGGACGCCAATCGGTCCCACAAGTTGGCGTTCGATAGGTTCTGCGAGTCTACCATAGGTTGCAGGGACGCGAAGACCGGCAAGATGCTCAAGAAACTCCTCCCAAGGTATTACTTCCGGATCTGGTTTATAGACGACGTGAAGATCATCGAGGTGATAACGACCAGGGTGTCTGAAAATATTGGACGCTGGACCGCTGCTGAGGTACTTCGAACCGCGCTGTTCAGATTTCTCAAAAAACAGAACAAACGAGAGAATTCAGTTTGGGTTTACTTATAAACCTTATCTTGCGGGGGGGGGGGGGTGCAGTGTTCTGTATCCACGTCTCTCAGTTAAAACCCTGATGTGATACGGTACAAGGCTCAAGAGACAAAAGCCCCGTTCACATGTGCAAATATTGCGGTAGCATTAGTTCTTAGCACCCGCTTGACGACTTTTTCCCTTCGTAAGGGAAGAAATGGGGACAGTCATTGGTGAAAATTCTTGAAGAGGGTTTTAAACCCGGGTAGGGTCGGGGGGGGGGGGGTCCGTGTTTTTCTGACTTTTGCTGACAATGGGGAGGAGGGGGTCAAAAATGGTTGAAAATCTGCTTACGTAATACTGAATGGCTCCTTACTGTTCGGAGAACCTAGGGTCGCTACATGTATGCTTTCAAGAAGACTTCAATCGGAGAAGAGAAGGTATTGTGAGATATATTGCAAAATCGCTATGCCAGGGAAAAAAAGGGAAAATAATCAGGATGTAAGTCAACGAGAGAGAGGAGTTTTTCCTCCAACATCAATAATTCATTGCACCTACTCCGCTGCCTTGCGCTGTAAGAGTTTGAATACCATTCGATAAAACCATGAGATCTTACGAGGGGGAACCTTCGAACGATCGAAAACACATTCTCAAGCAAGCTTACGTGAAACTGTCATAACCGAAGTATTAAAGTTATTTGCTTGAAATACATGGAATATTTCTGTATTTCTATATACTAAAGTGGTAGTGATAAGAACCGAGAGACACCCAGGCTCTGTCACTCTAGGGGATATAAGCACATTGTCCCAGGGGACTCGGGTGCCTACGGGGAACCTAACCTTTTATTAAAGCTTGAACAAGATATATATCTTGATTGTCGGTTATGTAATTATGTAAATCATTCATTATACATACTAACCGGTTATTATGCATACTTACCAATTGTTTTGGTAAGTTTGATAAATTTGTCAAATTTATCTGTGGTTATGGATAATAACCAAGTGTCGTTGGTAAATTTGACAAACACGAAATTTATTGCGTTTGCCTGTGATTATGCATAAATACCCAGGTGAATTTTATAAAAATTCTAAATGATTCTAGTATGTGTGAATAACATAACCGGACCCTGATATAATGATAAAAAATTTACGACCGTACTCCGATATAATGATTCAATACTTATGCTATACATGAAAATTTATATTTATCATATAGTACGATTTATCATGTTTACCAACGACGCGAACCTTGGGTATTATGCATAATCACCGGAAAAATTTATAATTTTTTAGTGCTTATTAAATTTACCAATGATACTTGGGTACTACGCACAATCGCCTTTGAGAGTGATAAATTTAGGAAATTTTCATCAAACTTACCAAAATGCTTATTAAGTATGCATAATAACTGCATTTATCCACATTTACCTACTACTACTTTTATATGATGTATCTGGTTTCATACCGTACACCAGGGATTCTTAACCTATGAGTCGCGACCCAAACTTGAAATTATTAGTTTGCGTCGCTGGAGCTTCCGATATGGATCGTTTAGATTAACTAACAGCTAGGGGTCTCTTGAGTTATGGGTCCCAATCAAATTTTATTTCCAGGTACTTCCGAGATGGATCACACAAATACATTTACAGCCAACGATTTTTGAGCTATGGGTCACGAACCGTCAAACCGAAAGATACCCAGGCCACATCGCCATATGGCAATATCGGCTTATTGTCCACACGGACTGGATACCTCTGGCAATTTATTCATAAAAAAGCATACATTACAAAATATACATTACGAAATATACATTACAAAATAGTACATTACAAAATAGTACATTACAAAATAGTACATTACAAAATAGTACATTACAAAATAGTACATTACAAAATAGTACATTACAAAATATACATTACAATCATAACAACTATAAAATCATAATCTAAGTATAAAATCAATTGCGAGATCACAAATCTACGTATACAATCGGAAATCAAGCATATAATCCTATATATTCCATATTAAATCTTAATTCGAGTCACGAACCAAACTTAATTCGCAGGGGCTTCCGAGATTGGCCGCACAAATACACTTACAGCCAGGGATAACTGAGCTATCGGTCACGACCCAAGCTGGATTCGCAAGGGCTCCCGAGACGGGTCCGTGAAAAATCCCCTTACAGCTACAGATTATTGAGCCCTAGGTCACAACGTGACTTGATTCGCAGGGGGCTTCCTAGAGGAGTCGTACAAACCCATTTGCAGTCCTGTTAGAAATGCACTAATATTGCAACACTGATTTTACGAATTCCGAACAATAATTCGGATCCCATGGGTCACGCAGCGGATTTTGTTGTTGATTTCGGGTCGCGGCTTAAAAAGGTAAAAAACCTCTGCTGTATGGGGCCGTTCAAGCATTACGTCATCATCGATGGGGGGGGGGGATTTCCGATTTGCTGAAATATTTTTAATAACATCTTACTCGGTGCGCCAAAAACTAGAAAAACCTTTCGATAGTTTGTGGGCAATTGAAGTAACATCCCCCTATTAATAAGTGCCCTACAGAGCCACTTTAGTGTCCGGGCCGATTAAGTGCTCTGGAACTGTGCCACGCATCACTTAGTCTGAGAATGTGCCGCGGGTAAGTTGAGTGATGTAGAACCGCACTGGGGGCCACTTAAGTGCTCTAAAACTACGTCACAGGTCACTCAAGGGATTTCTAAATGTGTCACGGGCCGCTTAAATGTTCTGGAATTGTACCACGCGACACTTAAGCGATCTGTATGTGCCGCTTAGTTCATTTTTACAAAATTAGGTTTGAAGAGGGCAGGCCGCATCAAGTAACCCCCAGGGCCATATTTGGTCCATGGGCCAAGGAACTTTATGCGATTTATCATTACATGGTTTAAAGGGTGGGTCGCAATGAATTTATTAAAGATAAATTTTGAGTTCATAGCCTTCAAATAACATTGAAATTAACAGAAATTGATTATAACAACAAATAAAGGTATTTTCTTCCGAAATTTAAATTTAAAAAAAAAAAAAATTTTTGCATAAAAAAAATAAATTTTTGATCGTGGGAAGGGGGCATGAGAGAGCCCCCCCCCCCCCCGTGTACGTCTCTGATCCCACCAATATGCGTTAGGTTTCAGATTGGCAGAGCTGATGACGAAATTTCGCTGTCTGTGGGGGGGGGGGGCAAAAATGGCTAAAAATATTCTTACGTAATACTTGAATGGCCCCTATACTAAAGTGAATACAGTACACTGTCTGACGCGTCACAAAATAAAACTGAAACGAATTAATCATAACTTTCTCTATTTGCCGTTAGCAGTTTTGAAACTGCCTAAGAAGGAAAATAATACGCTGAATTAGTGGAGAGAGAGAGAGAGAGAGAGAGTTAATAAAGCTATCGGTGGTTTCTCGATGGAGAGATCTCATCTTCGCCTCTCTTCGGGAAAAATGCAATTATATCATTTCGTGATCGCGTGCCTTTACCAAACGAACCGGAATTACCTCGCTGTCCTTTGAGGAATGTCCATATGCCTCGGGGAATATTCTGGGGGTCTCGAGATTTAATATTTCCCCCAATAAATAATCCCCAGCCATTTTCCATCTAATCAGTACTGGTATTTATTCATTGGCTGTTGTTGCTATGAGAGGAGTTATTCTGTGCTGGGAAATGATCAATGTCATTTTCTGTTTGTTGTCTCCCATCCGTCATTCTGATTATTATCTGGCCGTGACGAGGATACTAATCTAGATCTATAAGGTGCTTGTGAAAAAAGGGTTTAATCTCGAAGACTTGTGCTTGTAGGTGCGTGAAGAGTTTAGAGTGACAACTACGACTGGAACTGAACGTCTTCCACTAAAAATAATTTTGACGAGTGCTGCACTTTTTCAGAAAATGATGGTTGAAATTATAGTACATTTTCCTGCGTGTAATCCGCAGGATTTAAAACTAATAATAATAAAAACTTACCTTGTGGTTTCAATTCTCAATCTATTGGTGCGTTGATAAATGAAATTTATTTATGAAACAATAGCATTATTTACACACAAAACAAAATTTGCAGTTCAATAAAAAGACCTTCAAATTCAGACTAATCGGACTGATAACAGTTTTCTGCAGATTGTCCGCAGCTGTAGATAATCCGCATTCTAAAACTTTTAACCATTTTTTAAGAGTTAATCCGCGGATTATACCGAGGCAAATACGGTAAAAATCAAAACCTGTAAAGAAAGCATAAGGATACGCTTGGTAGTCGAGAATAGTTTGATGATCCACGCTGGCTTATCGAAAAGCTGGATACAGGCAGCAATTACTGACGAATGTCTTTGTACCAAATCAAACTACACGGTGCAGCGATTAGATCAACCCAGCAGTAGATTGACAGCTTTCATTGATGTGATAGTTACTGACCCAATGAAAATCCCTGAAGAGAAGCAGATCAAATTTTATCAAGAACTATTCCCGATTATGACGATTATTACGATGATTTTGTGATTTACAACTGTGGTTTATTTCCATGAATCACCATTTTTCGATTACAAATTTCATACTTGTTTACTGGAGAGGTGCGTAATGGCACCTGCCCATGTATGTAATATATCTTTTTCAAGATCAATAATTGGTTACGTTTCCCCCGGAGGCACCCGAGTCCCCAGGGGCAATGTGCTTATATCACTGAGTGTGACAGAGCCCGGGTGTCTCTCGAATCCTATCACTATCACTGGAAAAGGCTTTCGGGACGCCTATTTGTCCCGGTTCTTTTTTATGAAATAGAATCGCTTTCAAATAAGTCCGTCCCGCTTAATTGGGTGACGGAATCTGCAGCCAAAGTTTCTCCCTTAAAACAATGTTAAGGTTTCCTCCCTATTTTTAAATCCTTTATTTTATTTAATAAAGCATTTAAAATTAATGACAAATCTATTGCCAGTTAAGGGTTATAAAAATACCTGGACTCTTTTTTTTTTTGGGCGTCTCCAGTACTTGTATTTAATTTCTTTATCTTAGTTTTGTTCTTTGTAGAACATTATGTACAGTATGTATGCATGCATGCATGACTGAATGAATGAATGAATGATTTACCGGAATCCATGGCATGGCGTGTTATAGGCAGACTGGAATCCGGGCAAACACAACGTAGTGTCGCGGACGCTGTTGGAGTCGCCAGAAGTGTTGTTGCAAGGCTGTGGAATCGATTCCAAGAAACAGGAAATGTTAGACGTCGACCAGGGGAAGGTCGGCCACGCGCCACTACAGCAACTGATGACCGGTATGTACGGTTAACAGCCCGTCGAAACAGAACAGAGAATGCTACGCAGCTGCAAAGACGGTTGCTCTTGGCAACAGGACGAAGGGTGTCCAGCCAAACAGTACGTAATCGGCTTCATGAGGGAGGGCTCTATGCACGTAGGCCAATGGTCTGCATTCCGTTGACCCCACGCCACCGTGCGGCCCGAAGAAGATGGGCTGCTGAACATCGAGATTGGGAGCAACATGATTGGAGCCAAGTGCTGTTTACAGACGAGTCCCGTTTCAGTCTGGAGTGTGACACCCGACGTGTTCTGGTATGGAGGGACAGGGGCACTCGAAATAACCTCGCATTCGTTCGTGAAAGGTCACAATACAGACGAGCTGGTTGGATGGTATGGGGTGGAATCAGCATAGGCGGACGTACGGACCTGCATATCATTCGGAATGGCACTTTGACGGCCCGAAGGTATGCAGACGAGATACTGCGACCTCATGTCATCCCTTACGCTGGAGCCATTGGAGATTCCTTTGTTTTCCAGGATGATAATGCCCGACCGCATAGAGCTCGTCTGGTGGAGAATATGCTTGAAGCTGAAATAATACAGCGTATGGAATGGCCAGCGTGCTCTCCTGACCTGAAAAAATTAAAGCTTAATTCAAAATTTTTTTACGTCTTTTTTCTGAATTGCGCATTGATACGCGTGTACTATCCATTGTATGCCAATACGTGGCTGTCTCGCACGGTTTTCTTCACTTTTTTGCTTGCTCCCCAATTGTTTTGAGCAGTGTAGATAACAGTCAACCTACAGGCTGTCGCACACG
This sequence comes from Pholcus phalangioides, assembly GCF_987345545.1. Taxonomy (NCBI): domain Eukaryota; kingdom Metazoa; phylum Arthropoda; class Arachnida; order Araneae; family Pholcidae; genus Pholcus; species Pholcus phalangioides. Next base: position 49,285,481 of record NW_028301596.1, on the reverse strand, counting down.
TGATGTTTGATTCTTCCATATATTGCATAACATATCACATATTAGGTACATATTTTAATTATTAACATATCTATTACGCTATAAAACTTTGATAAAAGTTCTTTCACAGAACCAATAAGCATATTACTTACACTCGCTCGAATGTACCCGATACTGTTACTAGTTGAATTTTTCAAGTGTTATAAAATATCGTCTATAAAACTTTTATCGTATAACGCCGGCATTACACGTAACGTTGGAAGTCTACTTGATGACATCTTAACATTAGGAGTAAGGCCTAGATTACACTGTAAGAGTTTGATAAAACTTATTTTATAAAACTATATTCAATGCAAGCATTAGGCTTATTGGTTGTTTTTCTTTCAAGTATTAACAAAGATCTTTTATTAGACTTTTATAGAGTAATCCCAGCCTAAGAAAACTACAATTTGAATGAGCAACAATCTTTTTAAAGCAAAATCCTCCGCGAGTGGATTCACAAAAGGAGAAAATCTTGAAAAAAGATTTTTCTAGAAACTTTGATAAATCAGCAACTGGAGGTATCTCCGTACTCTTCGAGAAAAGAATCAATCGAATTTTTTAGGAAGAATATTTCAACAGTCTATTAAATTTTGTTTCTGTCTACGGGAGCATCGTTTCCGTGATGAGTAGTACAGACGTAGATAACCTGCCAGCCTACTGGCGTCAGCACACATAATAGCAATTATCCTCCGCTGAGGGACCCGAAGATCCGCGGATTCAACTGGGTTCCGTCACCGGCAAAACTGTACAACTGGACAAGTGTCTCTAGTTGCATAGCTGCATCACTTCATTATTGATGTCCCGGCTATAGCATGGTATCCAGCCCTATTTATAGGATAATATCTTATATGGTTATGACAAATTCCATTGTTGGAATATATTATTGCGTACTGTTGGGTTGTTACTTAATTCAACTGTTGGGTTGTTACTTAATTCAACTGTTGGGTTGTTACTTAATTCAACTGTTGGGTTGTTACTTAATTCAACTGTTGGGTTGTTACTTAATTCAACTGTTGGGTTGTTACTTAATTCAACTGTTGGGTTGTTACTTAATTCAACTGTTGGGTTGTTACTTAATTCAACTGTTGGGTTGTTACTTAATTCAACTGTTGGAATTCACTGCCTGTGAGAGTTTTTTACAGTCATCGTCAATCGATGACTAACACTTTTTAGGTAATCAAATTCATTGGTAAAATACTATGCATTTGCAGGCAAAACAAAAACACTTCTGCTTACAAGACAAATACAGCACGTTACTCTAACAAAGCTATCGACTCCATTTATTCAAGTGAGTTTTTTATATATATATTATATACAGCAAGCATGTGAACTAATTATTTCACTCTCAAATAGCAGAACTTTTGGATTTTCTTTTTCTTTGCTCGTCGCTCAAATTAATCACAAGTCTAATCTTACGTAAATCACGTTACCACAACACCAAAGTTTATCCGGAAATATTTTTTAAACATGATAAAATGCTTCAGAAAAATATCTGGGTCGATGAAGTATTACGCGCTGTGGGATGGTTCATGCACTAAAATTAATTTTACGTATAAATCTTGGAAGAAGCGAGAAGTGAAGCAATTGTTGTCTGCAGTCGAATTGTTGTCAGCCCGTCGAAACAGAACAGAGAATGCTACGCAGCTGCAAAGATGGTTGCTCTTGGCAACAGTACGAAGGGTGTCCAGCCAAACTGTACGTAATCGGCTTCATGAGGGAGGGCTCTATGCACGTAGGCCAATGGTCTGCATTCCGTTGACCCCACGCCACCGTGCGGCCCGAAGAAGATGGGCTGCTGAACATCGAGATTGGGAGCAACATGATTGGAGCCAAGTGCTGTTTTCCGATTCACTCTGGAGTGTGACACCCGACGTGTTCTGGCATGGAGGGACAGGGGCACTCGAAATAACCCCGCATTCGTTCGTGAAAGGTCACAATACAGACGAGCTGGTTGGATGGTATGGGGTGGAATCAGCATAGGCGGATGTACGGACCTGCATATCATTCGGAATGGCACTTTGACGGCCCGAAGGTATGCAGAGGAGATACTGCGACCTCATGTCATCCCTTACGCTGGAGCCATTGGAGATTCCTTTGTTTTCCAGGATGATAATGCCCGACCGCATAGAGCTCGTCTGGTGGAGAACATGCTTGAAGCTGAAACAATACAGCGTATGGAATGGCCAGCGTGCTCTCCTGACCTGAATCCAATCGAGCATGTTTGGGACATGCTCGGACGACGCATTGCTGCGCGACCAAGGCCGCCCGTTACTGTCCGAGACTTGCAGATTGCACTTCTTGAGGAGTGGAACAGTATTCCCCAAAGTCTGATCGATAACCTCTTCGCATCCATGGCAAACAGGTGTGCAGCAGTCTTAGCTGTTCGAGGAGACCACACGCCCTATTAAAACTCATGCATCATGTCTAAACAGTACTTTTTTTTTATCGTTTACATGTAACCAAATTGTTGCCCTAAATCATCTTTTCATGTTTTTTCCATATTTTCAAAGAATTAAAGCTTAATTCAAAATTTTTGGACGTCTTTTTTCTGTATTGCGCATTGATACGCGTGTACTATCCATTGTATGCCAATACGTGGCTGTCTCGCACGGTTTTCTTCACTTTTTTGCTTGCTCCTCTACTTGTTTTGAGCAGTGTATTATAAGTTTGCAATTTAACACTGTAATGTCCCCAAAACAGGGGTTTCTAAAATGTCCTGGTTTTGATCTTGGTAGTCCGGGATTTGTTCCGGTTTCTCGGGTACCTCATCTGGCCACCCTACGCAAGAAACTGTGCAAATTTTAACTGGGTGGATACCTTATTTTGCTACATCTAGGTCTTTGCCAGAAACTCGAATGTGTATCCCTATTGAAACACATGCTACAGGTCATTTTAGGAAATAACTTCTGTAACATGGGTAGAGTAAACTTTCAAATGTCATTTCTCGCGTTCTCTATGTTTTATTTTTCCAACGGCATTGCTCATCCGTGATTCTAGCGTAATTGGGACGATATACATCTTTACAGAAGGGCCAACGGAGCTCCTGATTAAATAGAGCCCAAAATTAATAAGAATTATGGAACTTTTCGTTTTTTTTTTTAAATTATTGATTTTGGTATGTTCTGAAATCATTTCTTCCACTAACTCTGGAAACGTTTTCTGATTGGTTACGTTTTGAAGAAAATATGGATTTTTATTTTTTAATGAAAAATCCCTGTTCTTTGTGATTCCAAAACAGTTCTTCTTTCGTTCATATGACGCTCAGAATCGAAGTTACGTCCAATTTAGAGTGTCGCGTTTTTACATACAAGTAATACGTGAATAAAAACTTTCAACGTGTTTTAAGAAAAATGATGTTTTTTACATTTTACTTGAGTTTGGGACGTGATTTCTAAAAAATCTATTCATTGCATCGTTACGAAATTTTAATATGAACTTTTTTTAGATATTGTTGAGGTTACGAACCGAAATATAAGGTCTATCGCTATTTTTTCAATTACAGTGTCTCATAGACGAAATGTTGGATGAAATTTCAAAAACTTCACACGTGCATTAACGTGTTTGAGTATGACTTATGAGCATATCATGCAATCCTTTAAGGCAACTGACTACGTGCGGTGGACTTTTTTTTTATTAACCACTGTGATTTTCACAAAACAAGTGGGGTTTGAATCAAAATACTGAATGAGATAGGAAAATGCAAAATGAAATTTCTAAAATATCTCTATATAAAACGTTTTGAGATATTACAAATTACGTCCTCAAAATTGGCTCATTTTCAGTACTTACGCCAGACATGTAATTGGAAACCACACATTTATTGAATAGTTTTGATACTGTATGTTTCTATGACTGTTATCTGTGCAATTAACCGAAAGTTTTAAGATACATAAAATACTCTCTGAGAGATATGGCAGTTTTCATGAAACAACACGTGAATTTTCACACAAAAAAAATTCAATTATTTTCATTCAAACAGCTTTAAAATATTAAATTCTAAACATATGGGCCAAGATCCTAATTCATTGCACAGTGAATGTTATCTAGAACACTGTTGAATAATTTCATGAGAATAATCTTGTGAAACATTTTGTTTCGCGTAGATTAAAGTAACGAAAAAATGAATCTTCAAAAAACGCGTTTGCAAATTGTCTGGGGCCTCCGAAACCATTGTTTCAGATGATTAAAATTAGCTTTAACATTTTTATGCTTGTACATGCAATAAGTAACAACACAGTTTTGAGAATTCTGTGTAAAACATTCTCCCAAATGAATTTATAAAACCATTTTCGACAATTTTTGAAAAAATCGTCATTTGAACGCAGTCAATTGCCTTAAATTTTGGTTCATAACCTGCAACATCACCAGCTAAATGTACTGTGAAAATCACAAAACATTTCGTTAAAAAAATTTTTTGCAATCGTGTTTTGAATAATACGTGAAATTTTCCTAAAATTTGACATAAAAATTACTTTTTCCATAGAAAATGACAATTTAGGTAGATCAAAATTTGCTACTGTTTTTACCATTTCGAGACACTTTCTATCAAAAAAAATGCCACCAAAGTTCACTCCAGTACATGCCATTTTATAGAAAAGTACTCCAGAACGTAGTCGGATACCTCAATTATTCTGTAGTTATTTTTAATTATTGTGAATGACTTATTTCGCTGATTCTGTTATTGATTATTTTGATAATTTAGAAATTATTTCCTTTACTATATCTTTAAATTACTCTTTTTTTCAATAATTATTGAAATTACTTTGTTTATCAATTTTGAAATAACTAATTATCACTAATTTTGGAATTCTTTCTTTCATTGGTTCGCAAGTTATTTCTTTCACTCTAATTCTGGAATAATTCTTCCTCTAACTAGAAATTTTCATCAAGTGCGAAATAATTTAAATAATTACGATAATACCGGGTGATTATATTCAAAGAGTTCCCGTTCTGTGAGTAGTTTTTCCTCAAAAGTACAAAAAATAATTCATCTGAATACAGCCAAGTTTTCACGATATCATCATGGGAGACAGATTTATGCAAAGAAAAAATATATAAGTTTTTTTATATACCATCAGGTGAAAAGCTTTATTATTGCATTTCCTTTTTTTCCCCCTATGATCCATCCTAGGAAAAGTAATGAAATAGTGCCAATTTTCCTCCTGGTGGTCGAAACTTGAACTATTTCTGTTGTTGCATAAATCCCTCTCCCATGGTCTCATTAAGATATCTTGAAAACGTGTTTGTATTCAGACGAATATATTTTTTTTAGAAAAAACTACTCACACGCACGCACGCGCGTGCACACACACAGAATATGACTACTTTAATTATACTCTCCCTGTACAGTCGAATCCCGTTTTAACGAATACCGTTATAGCGAAAATCTCGTTTTAACGAACACTTTTATAATCCACCAGATAAGTTAACATGGAAACAATACAAAAACCTGGAATTCCTTTAAAACGAAATTTGGTTATTCCGAAGTGATTTCTCCGGAGTTCGTTATAACGAGATTCGGTTTTATATCTTCTAATAATTCCGTGATCATTTCTTTAAAGAAATATATCAGGAGCTTTTTATTTTTCAAGTTACTTTTTATGAAATTATGTGTGCCTTTTTTGAACGCTGACTTTTCCATGCTAAAGTATGCAAAATCGGGGGGTTCTAAAAAACGTACGGGGCTCGGGGTCCCCCCAGCTTGTTAAGGTTTTCCTGGTAATGTACCAAATTCACACAACGTTACTGGTGCATCTGTAAAAGCATCTCAAATGTATAATACAGTTGACTCCGAACTATCCTGCCCAGTGCGGCGGAAGAGTAGGCCTGTAAACAGAAAACCTTGATAGGCCAGAGTTTTATAAATACAGTCCTTCCTAACCCCCACCCATGCCGTAAAAATATATTTTTTATACCAAAACCCGCTCTGATCCATTATTTCTGATTTCGAAGTACAGGCGAGTACGAAGTACTGTCGAATCCCGTTTTAACCAATACCGTTATAGCGAAAATCTCGTATAACGAACACTTTTCTAATCCACCAGATAAGTTCATATGGAAACAATAAAAAAAACCTGGAATTACTTTACAACGAAATTTCGTTATAACGAAGTGATTTCTCCGGTCTCTTGGAGTTCTTTATAACGCGATTCGACTTTACCAGGTGAATTAATATATGTTCGTTATGTACTTCTGAACTATTCTGTGTTTAAACAAATTTTCTACAGAAAAAGTGAAGCGCACATTTTTCCAAATAAACTTTATAATGCCCAACTTAATAGCAGAAAACGTAAAATATCATATACAGTGTACACAGCGGTGTTTTTCAACTGTCATCCGTAGGGCCATTTACATTTACTATTACAGTCGAATCCCGTTATGATGAACTCCAAGAGACCGGAGAAACCACTTCGTTACAACGAAATTTAGTTATAAAGGAATTCCAGGGATTTTGCATTGTTCCTATGTAAACTTATCTGAGGTGATCGGAAAAAGTGTTCGTTAAAACGAGATTTTCGCTATATCGATATTCGTTAAAACGGGATTCGAGTGGATTGCATGGAGGAGGCATTTATTGTTGTAAAATTGTAATTTACTACTTAAATTTTTTTATGACGTATACAAATTATATAAAAATCAACACATTTTGGATTTCATTACCTTGACCTTAACTGAAAAGGGTTCACTACATCATAAAGGTTGGGGGTTGGGAAACACTACTGCGTAGTTCAAATTCACGCCCACTTTTAAAATGAACAAAACATTAAACGAATAAAACGTAGGCTAAGTTCTTACAAATATTATTTAAACTTATTTTATTATTTGTTTATAAAATGATTACACAAATGTGGAAAGGTAATATTGTAATTCATTAATGTATTACAGTCGAATCCCGTTATAACGAACTCCAAGAGGCTGAAGAAAGCACTTCGTTATAACGAAATTTCATTATAAAGGATTTCCAAGTTTTTGCATAGTTCCCATACAAACTTATCTGGGGTGATTAGAAAAGTGTTCTTCTCAAAACGAGATTTTCGCTATAACGGTATTCGTTAAAACGGGATTCGACTTTATTACTTTTAAACTAGGCTGGATAGTCGCAAATCTACTGTACCGTAATATAGATAGGGTTTTCTTTAATTTTTCAATCATCATTCATTGTTTTTTTTCCTCCATGTTGTAAACATTTCCGATGGGCCACGGCAAGAACATCTGAGAACCCTGCGTTGAATAATCCTGGATTAGAACATAGAAAACTCCACTGTAACACCGAAAGTGCAATACAGTAGTTCCGAACGCTGTTTGTCAGTAATATCACGCTTTGTACCCCCCCCCCCCGTTTTTTTTTCAAACATACTGTATTACGGATATACGGTATGAATCTCGCGATATTTCCTGAGAGTTGAAATGAGATTCGTGGCATTCTGTCATAAATTAGCCTAACCTTTCCCCTCCATCCAACGAAACTATTTCCGAAAAGCGCTCTATTCATATGCATATCCTACGAGAAGGTGACGTGGGCGTGACTTCAATATAAATCAGGTTTTTTTTTTACGAGTAAAGGGTTCAACATTGTTTGTATGTTGAGGTAATTTCGAGTTGTTTTCAATCTCATTGAATCACGCACATGGAATACTTTCTTCTTTGTCTTGAGACACGGCACGCGACCGACATCAAAGTCAATTTAATGCGGAGGCGGTAAGGGCTTCGCACCTCCCTTCTTAATTCTGTTGAGGATTTTTCACGACTTTTTTGTTCATATGTATGTGTTACGGTAAGTTTTATAAATCCGGTTATTATGTATAATAACCGAATTTATTTCAGAAGTGTCGCAAAAAAGAAAAAAAACATCATAAAAGTCGGGAGAATGCGCATTCAAAAATACCGGAATGCGTGAAATAAACAGTATGCCTCAAAAATCCTACAATACACACTGAAGAGCATATAAGTTATATACGTATATTGGAAAAATACAGTGCACGTAAAATGAAAATGCATTTAAAAATGCTAAAGTTCCCCTAAAAAAATGACAATCCCACACAAACATAAAAAAAATGCATGGAAAGAAGTAGTTATGTGTAGAAATAGGCATAAAAATAGAGGTATGCTAAAATGAAAGAGAAAATATGTATATTTATTAAAAGCACTGAAGTATGGCCTAACCATAAAGAAAAGAAACATATGCAGTAAAACAGAAGAACACGAGTGTTTAGAAGAGCAAAAGTATGCATTGAAAAAATGCTCAAAAATATGTATTAAAAATGCTCAAAAACTGTATTAAAAAATTCTCAAAAATATTTATTAAAAATGCTCAAAAGTATGTATTAAAAGTGCTCAAAAATATGTATTAAAATGCTCAAAAATACGTATTAAAAAATGCTCAAAAATATCATTTAAAAATGCCTAAAAATACGCATTTAAAAGTGTCTGAAAATATGCGTTTAAACGACGCATTTACCTCAGCGTACATTATGCATAATCGCGGAGCATTTTGGTGAGTTTTTTAAATTTCGTTATATAAATCCATCACTTTTACCGGCGATTATGCATAGTATCCAAGTGTTGTTGGTAATAAGTACTAAGTTTAATAAGTAGTATCAAATTATATATCACTTATATATATATTCAATATATTCAATATATATTATATATATATATGAATATATTGATATATTGAATATATCAATATATTCAATATTTATCGAATTTACCTACGACACTTAGGTGCTATGCTTAATCTCAGGGCAATCATTTCAACTTTTTCTGGGGGGGGGGGCAAAGAACATGTACTCAATGTATTTATAATTATATATATATATATATATATATATATATATATATATATATATATATATATATATATATTTGTGTGCATATATATACCATTTTTAATGTATTTTCAAAAGCTAGGAGGGGGCAACGGCCCTCCCCGTTCCCCCAAATGGGAGGTGCTTAATTGGTTCTCATCTGGTGATTCCGTGTGCACTTTCGCAGCCGCTAGGGAAAACAAAATAAATTAATAAATTAAATATATAAAGAGGCCTAAATGGTTCCACCATATAAATCATATAGTTCTAAAAGGGGCTCCTTGAGCTAAACAGAGCTGCGCCATAGAAATTTCACACTGAAAAGCGAATCAGAAAAGATCGAGAACCGCTGCCCTAGAGTAATTGGCGAATTTGATAGATATGGGAAAAAAAATCCAAATGAATTATCATGTATATCATATAGTACGAATTATCATGTTTACCAACGACACGTGGGTTATTATGCATAATCACCGTTAAAAGTGATATATAATTTGATACTACTTATTAAACTTAGTACTTATTACCAACAACGCTTGGATACTATGCATAATCGCCGGTAAAAGTGATGGATTTAACGAAATTTAAAAAACTTACCGAAATTCTCGGTGATTATGCATTTTGATATGCTGAGGTAAATGTGATAATTCGGCCTGTGCTTAATTAATCTCCGGTAAAAGTGATAATTTGTTTTAGTATTTATCAAATTAACGTCATAAATTCAAATTTAAGTGATAAATACCCACACATTTGTGGGACCAGGGTCTGAAAAGGATACATCTGTTAATATAAACAAAATAGCTATAAATAAAGTACATTCAGGTGATTTTTTTCCCCCAAATTTCCTATTCCATGCATAAAATTTTTATGTTTCTGGAGAAATGTGGAGGGTATCCTGTAAAAAATTGGTAAAAAATCAAGACCAGATCTAACTCAACAACAACAACAACTGCGGTTCCCCCCAGTGTAATTTTCTATCTTTTCAACGGCTATTTTCGGAGCTGAGATATGGAAATACGGGATTTCTTATTAAAAAATATGCATATCCATGTCCCCTTTTTCTCAAAAGCTCGGAAATGAGCTGCTCCGAGATAGGTCTTGTTTTGGACTTTAAAAGGCGTGTTTTTTGCTTATTTATACTGAAATAGCGTTTTTATTATTGCTTCGAAAGAGGAGGAAAATGCTTTCGTTGTGTTTTCTCCCGAGAGAAATAACAGCATAAAAATTTCATCCCAGACGCCACGTCTGGCGTAGATACGACACTGACCGAACACATTTACAGAGATTTAGTTTTCCTGGAAAAGCAATTTGCCATTTGAACGATATTGAACAGCTCCCGAAAACGCTGAAGGAATCAAAAAGTGAAAATCCGGAAAATAACTATGCACTGAAAATAATAAATATTTATGGAGGCAGAAAATGGATATTTTATGGATTTGTATGAATAACAATACATTTTTTATGCGTGTAAAGTAAAATTTTGGGATAAATTTTATTTTTATCCTATATTTTTATAATTAATTTATTTTTTTTAGTTGAAAATTTTTAAAATATAGTACTGAAATAATTTAATTTGCAAATTCTTAAAAGAAAATTTGCATTTATGCGAGAAATGATATATTTATAAAATTCCTGATCAAATAGTTTTCCCCAAATGGAAAATAACCAACGAACAACAAACTGAATGCAATATTTGATTATAAAAATATTCACTAATTTGTTTTAATTCTTGAATCTTTAAAAATATTTTTCTATTTTCGGATATTTTTTGAATTTTTAAATTGTAAATTGCCTAATATCATATATACCCAGAATTGAATTCATTTGACGTATCCGACACTGCATATTTCGCAAATGCACTGCTATTCCGCGATGACACGATTTTTTTCGTAATTTTTTCCCACATAGCCAATCACGTTGCTTCAGCCTCTACGATAATTCCGCGTATCTCTACGATATTTTCATATTCGTATCTGATCACCTAACAGCGGTGCACAACAAAGTAGGTATTTTCATAAGTTCGCGTGAAAGGTCAAAAATAGCATTCATTGTAAAACACGTTCAAAGTTTTTATTCACGTATTAGTTGTATTTAAAAACGCAACACTGAAGTGGACGTATCTTCAGTTATGGGCGTCATATAAACGAAACAAGAATTGTTTTGAAATCACAACAAACAGTGATTATATACATATATATAAGGTGACCATACGTCCCGTATTTCCTGGGACAATCCCGGTATTTTCTGTTTTTTTGGCCGTCCCGACTTTTTCGCAAAAGTGTCCCGGTTTTTCCCGTATTTTACACGAAGCCAACTTGGATTTTTATTCTTTATTGAAGTCAAAGATTGACATTATTTTTCAACTCATAAATTATTTTACGACAATTACAACTATATCTGAGAATATTAATCTCCCACATTTGCCTTGAAAGTTTGTCTTTCGTGGAATACATTGTAATTCACTGCAATTTGCATCATTTCCCGCCATTGTGATTTTTCCGTAATTTAAACAATATTTAGCAACTTTGTTTGGTTTTGGCGTTGTTTTTGGCGAAAATCGGCGATGTCCCGTATTTTTCCGTATTTGGAAACGCAATGTCCCGTATTTCACTCGAGGAAATATGGTCAGCCTACATATATATAATGTAAATCCATACTTTCTTCTAAAATTACGTTTTCAACTTAGTCGGATACCTTGGGGGGGGGGTGTCGTTTCCGTTCCGTAGTATAACGTCAGTGCACTTACCCGGTTAACTCAAATTGTCAGGGCATGCAAAATATCCGGGACAGACAGGACCGAAACGTCAAGGGCAAAATTTCCGGAGAGGCGAAATGTCCCAGGTGAAATTTCTGGATACCAGTCAAAGTAATGCGACTCGATTGTGCATAATGTAAATGCGCTATGCTTCACGTATAGACAGTTCAAGCGATTTTCTTTCTTTTTTTTGGTGCCATTATCATTAGATCATCATTAAGACTTTTTCAGTGGTTTAGCCGTATTCATGAGCAACAACTGTCTTAATTGAGGTTCAATGAACCTCGTATTTTTCATACGTAGTAGATCACACCGCAGAATTAGCTTGCCGATATCAAAATACAATTGTTACAATACTTTCGGGAATATCTGGTTTTCATCATAAAATATAGTCAAAAAACTACAAAAACTTTTGCGTCAAACTCAAGTGAAATGTCAAAAATAGCATTATTCGCGAAACGCGTTTGAAGTGTTTATTCACTGTTTACTTGTATGTAAACACTAATAAAAGGTGAAGTGAAAATTCGAACTGTCGCTAAAACCTACTAAACTTACTTCGACGAAAGCAGATTTCATTGATGTTGAGGGTTAACTAAGCCTTTTGTTCGCAATACAAGATCACCGATAAGGGTTGTTGTAAACTCTTCCGAAAGCTCGTCAATAGAGGTTTGTTTGGTAAATTTTACCGATTATATCTACAAAGGGTGTTTTAATTCGAGAGTGTTTTTTTCGAAAATTCGTTTATAAAATTTGCCAATATTGCAGAACTTGTAGATCGCCAATAAATCTAGATATACTGCAATGAAATTGGCGCACCCTATAGCAGTGATTTTTTTCTGTTCTTTCCACATATATGCTTAGTTTACCGAGAACCTTCGCGAATTCGGGTTTTTCAGAATTGATACATTTTTCTTCCATAATCGATTATTATCAACCATAGCCCGAAAACGGTTCGAAGTAGGACAGGGTTGGTAGGGTGTTTCATGTTCCATTTGGGCTCGTCTATCATTCCCCTACCCCTTCCGTTTGGCGGGGGACGTCCCGTTCACCGTGTACAATTACTTGTTTACTGGCGAGGTGCGTAATGGCACCTGCCCATGTATGTAATATATCTTTCCCAAGCTCAATAAATGCTTAGGCTCCCCGGAGGCACCCGAGTCCGCAGGGACAGGCTTACATCACCGAGTGTGACAGAGCCTGGGTGTCTCTTGGTTCCTATTACTATCACCGTGTATAACTGCCATTAAAGAACGAGTATCTGTAAGAACAAGAAATCTCTTTCTATGGTTTCTTCAGTGGTACTCAAACATGTGCTGGTCTGATAACTTATCACATAACTTAAATTTTTATGCATTTAGCCCAAGTATGCAAAAAATGTAGATCATACATATGTATAAATTTTGGGGGGGGGGGGTGTGAATATTTCACGAGGTGAATATCGAAATTATCATACAAAACTTCTTCAAATTGACATTTTTTTGATAGATCGGGGAAAAAGACTATACATTTTTTATCAGCCACCTCGTTGTGCATTTTGTCTGTTGTGGCGTTGTTTTTGTATTTGATATATGTACTGTATTTTATTTATGCATTTTCAAATAAGCATTCAAATAAATCCCCTTAAGCCATAACGGAGGAACAACAAGAGGTTTGGCGGAAGAAGAATGCAATATGCTGGAATTCTTGTATGATAGTAAACCGATAAAAAAAAAGGAGGATTTTTTTGACATTCTTCGTATGAAAAGATGCTGCTCTCTTTCATACCTCAGAGCATTCACGGGCACATACTTGTCTCTGGGGGGAAAAAAGCCCATAAAAAGCCTCCGATGCCACAAAATATATATGGAAAGAATGAAAGACAGGGTCACGTGTGCAACGATAAATCTGACCATCATCAATTTCCATTCTCTATCCATCGATATATTTCTTTTTAGCTTAGATGTCTTCTTGGAAATTCTTTTACCATGTTGAAATGACATTTTGCTATTTTGATTGAACTTGAAACGTGTCGCTGGTATCTTTCCGAGGACATGGAATGCGGGGAAAATATTCTGTTATAGTCGAACTCATTTATAACGACACGGAAGATTCCGCGAAAGTTTCTCGCTATAACCGAGGTTGACGTTTTCAAGATTTCCTTTTTAACAGTGAGTTTAATCAGATGCGATAAAATATTGCTCATGAAGTTGTTGTTTAATCTCGATTAGTGTGATCATATTTGATCCAGAAACCATACCGAAAATATGCATCATTACAACGGGATATCACAAATTTTCGCCAAAAACGCTGCCAATTGTTGGCCAAATTGATATTAATTGCTTATGAATGAATGCCCTTTAGTAAGCAATACAGCACGGATCGTCACACGTGTAATAAAGTTATTTTTTTTAAGTTTAGGGGTTAGGAATCGACAACAGACAACCATTGCGTCAAAATAGCAATAAAAACGAAAGCAAATGCAGCAAAGATTACTGTCGTTATACCCGAGTTGGTTGCCCTTTTATCGATGTTATAACGAGGTTCAGTAGCTTTATTCTCGACCGGAATCAGCCATGATCGAAAATGATTGACGTTAAATTCGAGTTACCGTTATAAACGAGTTTGTCGATGAAAAGTGAAGAAAAGAATAGACCCAAGGACTGCTTGAGGTTACTTGTTACACCTGTCCAATCAGAAAATTCCCCGTCCATCATAACCTGTAGTGATCTATCTCTCAATTACACCATTCTATCCAACTCAACAAGTTGTCTACAAAGGCAACGAATCTCAGTCTTTTCTTAAACCATAGAGCTCGTATGCAGTGCACTGGACCTGGACCGTCAGACCAAAATCATGCCAAAGTTCACAATTGCTGGCACAGCCACCAGATGGCGACTTATCCGAGGATGATGTCACTCACCGCAAGATTCAGATTCGTTTCCTTTGTAGTTTAGTTTTCTAGGGCGCTCGCCCGGCAAGTGAGAAGACGTGGGGTTTGATTTACCCACAAACGGCAGTTGAATTTTCTTTCTTTCCTATAGCCAATAGCTAAAAGCCTTCGTATAGAATCAACTTTTATACAAAGCAATAGCTATTTTTGAAGGAGGTTTCATTGTGTCTTTCAAGAGATATCGAGACAAACAATCCTTTGTCTAAAATAATGAAGATACCCGGGGTATTTTTATTCCGTTTACTTTTTTCCTGCAGTCATCCAATTTAAAAGCTCCTCTAAGCTACAAATATACAGATGACAAGTTAAGCGGAAACAATCCCAGCACTCGGCACAAAGTACGTTGCCCAAAGAGAAAAATTCTTTTGGTTAGGATTGGTCGAGGAGGACCTTGAGATAATAAAGTACTTATACACAAGAATCCACTCAATGAAAAAAAGGAAGAACAAAAACCACACACACACACAATTCGGAGAAAAAACCTGAAAAGTTTTTATCAGAAAGAAATACATCTTTATTTCTGGGATTGCAAAGTTCAGTAATTCCATTTCGGGAACGAATTTCACGGCAAGAGTTTATAATAGAATTCATACCTTTCGGCCTGTTATTCCGTGTTCCGGTCTTCTTTGAAATTAAAGAAGTGTGTCGAAAAGAAGACAATCGGTCATCCAAGGAAGTTATTTTGTCTCTTCGCTTGTCGAAAACTGCACTGAAGATGTCCACCGAAGTAGTAGATAGAGACGTCTACTTCAAAGAAGCCTGGAACCAGCACCTCCTAGAGATAGAAAGTCTCGGCACGCTGTTCGTGACGTCAGCAAATAGTCCAGCCAGCCACTGTGGTGGTCGAGTGATCATTGTGAGGGACTTGCGTTGTGAGGTCCCTGGTTCGAACTCCACCGTCGGCACAGTGGTGGTCGGCTGGAGTACGTTCTCTGTGATTTCCAAGTACAAGACGCGAATTCGACTTTAAAATGTCTCGCCACAGAGAGCAACAGACCTACAAACAGTACAAATATGTAATTCAATCATAACACATCACTCACTTCACTTCTGAAATATAGATGGCGGCACTGAAAAATCAAACAATACATACATACATACATACATACATACGCAGACTGTTAGGTACACACACAGTTACACTTCCGGAACAGCTCACTAGGTAGTAAATCGCCCGGAGATGGTGATAGACCTGAGTTGTGCTTGGTTTGAAAGAAAGCAAATAGTCCATCGTCACTCTGAATGTTCAGTCAGAAAAAAATCCGCTGCACGTGCCAGTATTGTCGTTATGCGGAAAAGAAACGATTGAGCTCAGAATTGGTGATTTCCATTCCCCCCACATTCAATCACTATGGGTTATTTATTAGCCACCCAGGAAGATTCTACGCCAAAATAAGAAAAAATGAAATCGGATTCTGTGGTTCAAAATGTGGCAAACTTGCTAGGTAGTCTTATTGCCGTTACGGATGAACTTGGCAACCCGCGCGGAGGCGTTCTATCTCTAGTGGGTGCTGCTGGAACAGCCCGAAAGGTATGAACTTTATTATTTATTAGTTGTTTGCTTTCTTGCTTGTTTCTGACAAAAGACTTTCGCTTCATCATATGTCATTAATTTTTTTTTCTTACCACGAACAGTTTTATGACTTGATGACGTGATTTCTACGTATAAATTTCTCAACCACCTCCAAAGTTTAATAGTTTTCAAGCTTGCAGTGTTTTCCATTGACGTTTTGCACTTTTCTCTTCTTATTTATCGTTTTATAGCCTTCTTTAACAGAAATTATTAACACTGGGGAGCAACGAAAATCTGTATATATATACTGCCGAGGGATCTGCTTTCTAAATCATGACCCAAACAAAAGGACGCTGGGACCCTATTCAAGTGTTTTACGATCCGTTTTCCGATGTTATTAGTATAAAACATCAGAAAGTTAGATCGTTTCTTTCATTTTTTTTCTGAATTTCCATCAATTCTGTAATTACTTATTTCATTTATTTGAATTTTCATCAATCCTGTGATCGTTTCTTTCATTTGTTTCTTAATTTTCATCTATTCTGAAATCGTCTCTTTTCATTTTTTCTGAACTTTCATCAATCCTGGAATCGATTCTTCCATTTTTTTTTCTAAATTTTTATCAATTCCCCAATTACTTCTTTCATTTATTCTGAATTTTTATGGGTGCTAGAATTATTTCTGCCAATATTTTTTTCTTATTTTAATGGTTTCTGAATTTTCATTATTTCCCAGCCATTTTTCTTCATTAGATTGTAAATTTTCATTGTTTATGTAATTATTTCTTCTATCAATTTGAAATTTCATCAATGAGAAAAAAAAAATTCCATAAGCTGTGTTGAATCTTAAAAAATAAATAAATAAAATAATACTTATAATACAAAAAGAGAGAGAGAGAAGAGAGAAAAATCAAATTGAAATTGATGATGGTGGGATTTATCTTCCAATGCGTGACACTGTCTCTTATTTATCTTGTGGTATCGAAGCTTTTATGGCTTCTCGAGTCTCGTGTGTAGTCGTCAATACTCTGAGGTAAGAAGGAGATGTTTTTTTCGTAACACGAGCCAATGGTAAGGACAAGTCAAAAATCCTTTTCCTTCCGATTATCCTACCACGCAAAAATTCCTCTGTTCGTCCATATTGTATTTCTCCTTCATCGTGTTTCACGTTATTTCTTTGCTCAGGCTTAAGGGATTTATTCGACTTGTTATTTGAGAATATATAAAATAATATTGTTTTGCCACACTTACTTTTCTGGAAAATTCTTTCGATAAAAGTTGAGTGTCTTGTGTTCGGGATTCGGAAATTTTCCCTCCGGAAATTTCTCCCCCCCCCCCCCTCCCCCCGAGGTTTCGTCTACAGTATGCGTATAACCAAACCTTACATTATAATAAAGTTAATGACTTTCGGGCTGTTATGCTGTGTTCCAGTCTTCTTTGAAGGAGACGTTCCGTCCACTACTGAGGTGGACATCTTTAGTGCAGTTTTCGGCAAGCAACACGAAACAACCTCCTTGGGCGTTCGTTGTGCATAGACGCTTTTGCTGGAGACGCTGAAGGGTCAACCTCGTCGTTGTGCCGTCGGGTAAGTGAGGTGTTGATGTTGGTGGGACGTAGTGGCTTCTGATTGGGTGTGTGGGGATCCGAGTCTCCAGTTTTGAGCCTACCCACTTAGTCAGAGGCTACTACATCCCACCAGCATTGACTCGTCACTTATTCGACGTCACAACGACGAGGTTGATCATCCCCTCCTAGAGATAGAAGCTCTTTGCAGTGTTTGCCATAAACGTCATTCAGACTACCTAGCAAGTTTGCCACATTTTGAAACACAGCATCATATTTCGTTTCTTCTTATTTTGGCGTAGAATCTTCCTGATTGGCTCATAAATACCGCACAGTGATTGGATGTGGGCATTGAAATCGCCAATTCTGAGCCCGGTCATTTCTTTTTCTCACAACGATGATACTGGCACGAGCAGGGAATTTTTTCCCTGAATAATATTCTGAGGGAAAATGGACTACTTACTGACGTCACAAGCAGACTGTGGAGGCCTTCTATCTCTAGGAGGTGCTGGGTTGATCCTTCCGCGTCTCCAGCAAGCGTCGGTAGATTTAGTAAGGTAAAAAGAAGTATTTTCTTTTTTTTTCCCCCGTTAATGCCATAAAAATCTACTATTTAGCAGGAAGTGAAGTTTTTTTTCTGCTTTCCTGAACAGCCCAGTTGCAGAACATGTAGACCGTACAAAACCAACACCAACTTTAATCTACTAAAGCTGGTGTTGACACGACCTAGTTGACTACTGTCTTCATCCATTTGTAATTGGGGCAGCGCATTTCTGTGCCTCATATTTATGCAGATGGGAAAGATAATCTCCTAGAATGTCCGGTTCAGTTTCATGCGAATAGTCTTAGGCGCGTTCAAGTATTACGTCATCATCGATGGGGCGGGGGTCCGATTTGCTGACTTTTGATAACAAGGAGGGAGGGGGGAGTTGTATAATTCTTTCGTCATCAACCACCCTTTATCTTACTCTCGGTGCACCAAAAACGAGAAAAACCTTCCGATAGTTTGTGGGCAGTTGAAGTAATAGCCCCCTCCCTATTGATAAGTGCCCTACATAGCCTCTTTAAAGATCTCTAAATATTTCGCGGATCCGCGTGTCCGGGCCGCTTAAGTGCTCTGGAACTGTGCCACGCATCACTCAAGTGATCCGTAATTATATGCCGTGGATCACTTAAATAATCTGAGAATGTGCCGTGGTTAACTTGAGTGATGTATAACCGCACTGGGAGCCACTTAAGGGCTCTGAAACGATGTCACATGTCACTCAAGGGATCTCTAAATGTGTTACGGATCGCTTAAGTTTTCTGGAACTGTGTCCCGGGTCATTTAAGTGATTTGAAAATGTGCCACGGGCCGCCTAAACATTCTGTAATTGTACCACGGGACACTTTAACGATCTGTAGATGTGCCGCTTAGTTCATTTTTTTTACAAAATTGGGTTTATAGGAGGGCAGGCCGCATCAGATAACCCCCGGGGTCATATTTGGTCCGCGGGCCAAGGGCCTTTATGCGAGTTATCATTGTATGTCTTAGAGGGTAGGTCGCAATGAATTTATTAAATATAAATTTTGAGTTCATAGCCTTCAAATAACATTGAAATTAACAGAAATTGATTATAATAACATATAAAAGTATTTTCTTCCGAAATTTCAATTTAAAAAAAATATTTTTTTGCATTAAAAAAATAATAAATTTTTGATCGTCTGGGGGGGGGGGGCACGAGCCCCCTATACCCCTCTCCCGTGTAAGTCTCTGATCCCACCAATATGCGTTAGGATTCTGAGGGGCAGAGCTGATGACGAAATTTTGTTGACGAGGGGGGGAAGGGGTCAGAGTTTTGCTGACTTTTGCTGACAAGGGGGAGGGGGTGAAAAATGGCTAAACATTTGCTTACATAATACTTGAACGGCCCCTTACACTGGAAGAAAGCATGCTTTGAAAACACATAGGTTACTTCGCCCCCAATCCATTTTTATATTAGCTGCATCCTTCATTTTACTTGAAATGGTTCAAAAAGTGTTGTCCAAAGACGTGTTTGTATTTGAAAAACACTGACTCACTACTTGCGCCTATTAAGAAAGACTGTGTGTGAGAGCAAACTAGAAACTCTCCGTGAAAACCAGCTGAATTTTCGCCTATAGAACTAGTTATATATCGCTAATAAAAAATTCATATGTCGGCTTTGTGTTTCATAAATAAATTCATTGAGTTCCGAAAATATATATTTTTTTCTTACCACGAACAGTTTTATGACTTGATGACGCGATTCCTACGTGTAAATTCCCCCAACCACCTTCAAAGTTTTATAGTTTTCAAGCTTGCAGTGTTTTCCACATCGGCTTTTTGCACTTTTCTCTCCTTATTTATCGTTCCACATAGCCTTCTTTAATATAAATTATTTATGCGGGAAGACATATATACTGCCGAGGGATCTGCTTTCTAAATAATGACTCGGACAAAAGAACGCTAGGACAATACGCAAGTGTTTTTACGATCCGTTTCCTGATGTTATTAGTGTAAAATTAGGGCCATTCCGGCGCTTTTTTATCGCCCCGAGATTTTTTTTATGATTTCAGAGATTCTTGTTAGTTCCCTCCCCCCCTAAAAATTGGATTTTTTTTTGTTAAATAGATGCTGAAGAGTACTAGTTTGAACCATGCATCCGCTCGATCAAGTGAGCAAGTGAAAGCGTGAATAAAAAACCGGCCTGTCACTATAGCGCTAACTCTTGCTTTCTCTCACTCACTCACAAGGTCACTCAGTCAATCACTTGGTAGCTCATTGTGTCATTCACTCACTTACTTGGTCGCCCGGTATTACTCGCTTACTCATTAACTAGGTCGCACACTCTGTTGCTCCCTGACTAGGTCGCTCATTCAATTATTAACTCACCAGGTCCCTCGCTCACCAAATTGCTCACTCAGTAGATCTCTCAGTCTACCAGTGAGTCGCTCATCGTGGCACTCATTGACTAGGCCCCCCACCCACTCGCTACGTCACTTACTCTACTGCTAGGTCGGTCACTCTGCCACTCGCTCACTCAACAACACAAACCACTCTATCACTCACTCACTATCTACTGTATCCATTCACTGATTCACTCATACGGTCATTTCTTGGTTACTTACTGGCTCACTGACTTGTGTCGAAGTGTTGTCAGTGAATCGTATGCGGTGAATTCTTGGCTGTAAAAATTTTCCGTAAACCGCATCCACTTTTTAAGCATTCCTGTGGGGAATTTCTAAGGAACTGATGCATGTCGGAACGTGTTGTGTGTGTGTGCATGTATGACTCTAACGTATTTATGTCGTCAGAATTATTTTCATTTCCCATATTATATTAGCTGAATCTTCCATTTTCCATGAAATAGTTCAATTCAGACACAGAAGTGTAGGTATTACCGCGTGCATTAATATCATCGAGAATGTCCGTTATCCGAATCCGTCGAGAAATCACGAAAAAAAAAAAATCTTCGTTAACCGAAAAATTCGTAAGTCGAGGTATCTCTGTATATTAATTGACATATTTAAAATAAACTACTAGTCGCACACCTTTGCTGTTCATCTGATAATCGTAAATTAGTTATAAAGCCTTTTACTTCAGAATTAACTAACACCAAACAATGAATTTAAGGGATATTACGCGGAGATGAAAATTTGAATTACCGTCAATACTGAAAGGGTTAAAATACTCATTCTGATTCCAATCTGTATAAAAAAGCTGCAGATGATACTCAGTGCTCTAAAATCTGTTTTTTTAATTGCTATTATTGAAGAATTACAGTATTTTTTGCAGAACTCTCGGGATCCACGCAACCGTGCGCACAACCCGTACACATTCCTCTGTGGAGTTTCTAACGAATCGGTACATACAGGAATGCGCGTTGCTGGTGTGTGCATACATGAGCGTGGTTCGTATTTATGTTGCCAGAGTTGTGCTCGTTTTGTGTCCTGATGCTTGAGAACTACGCACACCCCTCACGTTAATATTCCAACAGGAATCTCTAACGTATGGGGGGGGGGGGCATGTAGGAAACCAGTCGAGCCTCCTACGCCGGACCAGAGCGCCCCATCAGCTGCAACCCGTTCAACCATCGCATCTGCCACAAAGCTCTCAGAGCTGGGCAAATGCCCAAAATGGATGAAAGAATGTCAGGCAACAATGGTTTCTCGGCCTCAACAATCACACTCGTAATGTTTACTCTGGTCACCGTGGTTCCTTACCAATGCGTTTCAGATGTGCATATGCCTTTACAATGGTCTGCCACTTCTTCAATATTGCCAATATTATGTATAATAGTTTATTCCTTTATAATGATTTGCCACATCATCAGTCTTCCGACAGAAATTGAAGAAAACCTGGACAGCGCTGGATATTATAGCTGGCATATTATATTAATCATTTGATCTTTTTTTTCCGCACAACGGTGATTTTCTGCACTGATCAGACCGGGAGCAACAATTTATCACCGATTTTGAACGGCAGCGTTCCAAATTTTGTCTTTTTTTTAAACTCACCGAGAGGTTGGTGCGCTAACCCATCGGTGTGGGACTCCCTGCGGTAGCAATCCTTTTCTGTGGCCATGTCGTTACCGTTTCTGTTGTATCCCTGTGCCAGGAAAGTTTCTGACAAGAACAAACCGGGTATCGAACTCACGACACCTCTAAACATCCTGTGGTTCTAGGCGAATATCTGGGCTCCCACGCCCGATATATATTATATTATATCTATATATATATCTATTATGTATATTATATTATATATATCATTAAAAATAATGATATAAATCATTAATTGATACACAAAATAATATGAGAACATGGGCAGACAATGCCTTGGACGACATCACGATACTCAAGAGAAATATCGTTATGCACAGAATAAGAGCAAAAAAATATATATATATGTATATTTTGCTGATGCTGCCATCTGTCTTGCATGTTTTGAAATGAAGATGGTAAATGCTTGAATTTTTCATGTCACGTGAGTATCATGTTGAAGGACTGTTTGTTTTCTGCGGAAAGACTTTTTTTCAAATTGAAGACCGGCTCGCATTCACCTCCTCCCCACGAACGAACGCAGGAGACGAAACCGCAGGAGACGAACTTCAGCTGAACCCTTGGGTTCTACAGAGACCCCAGCTGAGCAACGCTACCGAAAAAGTTTGAGAATATCAGCTGTAACTAAATACACAAATACACGGCTGCTATGGAAATCGTTGTATTTGTAAGCAATGAAGATCTTGGCGTTACTTGAATTCTTCAAGTTCGGCACTCGGGCCATTTTCAGCTTCATTTTGGCTCAATGTCATTGGAAAAAAAGGAAAATTAATTTTTTTTTCTTTTAGAATGACGCTGTCAATCCAATTTTTTAATGATTCGAAGCGACAGTATTTTCTTGTCATTTCCTGTTATCTTTTCAAGGATCTCATTCTTATATCCGTCGTTCTCTTTCTTTCTCCATTTTTGCTTTGTGTGAGATGAAAATCTTTCATCGGAAATTGCGATTTTTCTCACTTGGAGCAAAAACCTGTCACTTTTCCTAGTCGAAAGTATCGCATCCGTGATAGATATGGAGAGAGACGGAGGGTGAAATATCGCCTCGAAGAGAAATTCTTCTGACGTAATCTTTTCACATTTTCGTGGTGGTTTTTTTCTGGTGTTTTTTTTTAATTTTTTTTTCCTGGTGACATTCCGAGCATGGCTATCATCTCAAAATTGTCAGACCTAACTTTCCATGCATTTGGACGTTGGACGATTGTGCCTTCAAGCATCGTGCTCCTTTTCTCTCCTAACTACAGATTACATTTTATTTGATCACCTATTTTTCCAATGTATAACTTTAATAGAGGACAGAAGAAAGTTTAGTCATGTAATATCGAATTTTTTTGTACAGCATGGACAATGAGATACTATCTTAAATTTTTATTCTAAAGAAAATTATTACACTGAAAAATGAGGAGTGTATAGAGATCATATCGGTCGTCAACCGTCCACACATTCGGGAATTAATGATAGACCCCTGAAATAAATGGCAATGATATACTACAAGGTGTTTCAAAAACAATCGTACGATTTAAAAAAATCATAACTATTCAGCTTTTAATCCGTTTTGATCGAATAATATATAGGTACAAAGAAGGAAATCTCAAGTTTCACGCAGTGGCCGACAGGTAGCGCTAACGCTATTCATTCGGCAGCCACTTCAGTGTTTGTCAAGATTGGCTTTTCCCACAGTTAGAAACCGATTCGGATGACTTCGTTTTCCAGCAGGACGGGAGCACCACCACACTGGAGCTTGGACGTTCTATCTGACGCTTGCTATCGGCCGTACGAGCCTGACGATTCAGTTAAACATCACTGGCCTCCAAGATCGCCGGACCTACCAGTGTGCTATTTCTTCTTGTGGGGGTTTATAAAAGACTACGTTTATGTGCCTCCCCTTCCAGCTGATTAGCCGAACTGAAGATACGCATAACAGCAGCCATGGAAGCAGTGAATGCAAACATGCTCGCTAAAGTTTGGAACGAATTTGACTACCATATAGACATGTGCCGTGCATCCCAAGATAAACATGTTGAACACCTTTAATTTGGTTTGTAGAAAAAACTTTCTCATCAGCCATGTAATATAAAATTAATCTTAAGTGTCTAATGTGTGTTCAATATTTTTCGTAATATACGCATTTCAAATTGGGCGATTCTTTTTGAAGCACCCTGTATATCTGTGAATAACGCACTGTTTCAATGTGGTTATATTGCCATTTGATTTTTGGGTGATTTTAGGGTCTATCATTATAATGACAGAGCGAGGATATAAATGTTAAGTATGTATTTATGATTTGATATGAGAAAAAATTCCAAAATAGTTGGATTTGAGTAATTTTCCTACAAAATATGAAATTGTTTTGTGCAAAGACCTCTACGTAATAGAAAAAAATGGATCGCATTTTCGGAATCAGCACTGAAAATGATAAAGAAATCAGTTATATCAAAACTAAAAAAAACGTTTAAAAAGTATTTTTTGTAGACCTGTGTAATTTTTCTATATTGCTATCGCGTTGCTGTCGAGCAGTATCTGTACCAGGTTCAATCGAAACTGAATTTTATGAAAATTTTATTGAAAATTCAATGGCCTTGATAAACGTGTCTGATAGAAGAAATGTTAAATATATGAAGAAAAAAAAAAACCTCGCAAAAGTCTCAAAATCGGTTTTGAGGAGTAATCAATACCTTTAATTACGTTAAAGCAGAGATCTCTCTTTCGGAAGAAAAGTTTTTTTCCCACACACACACTTCACCCGATCACGTTTTCGTTTTATCTTCTAATTTTTTCAAGCTGAAGAATGCCGTCATGGGAAATCAGTGTTAAAACTGCCAAAGCATTGATTATTGTTGATCGTGATTGTTGTGCTCACAAATATTTTAGTTTCTTTTTTACTTACAATGTATATATATTTTTTGTATCTTTCCTTAACAATGAGATAGAATTGATTTTACTAAAGAAAAAATCAATTCAAACCTCCGGAAAAATCCAAATCTTGCTTCAAGGAGAAGCGAGTTTCCCCCTAAAAAAAGTTTTACTTTACTTTCTGTATCTGTTTTGCTTTATCTTTTTCACTCAATGGGTTCTTCTGTTAACGCTTAACCACCTCTAGACCTTATTTAAGTAACTTGAGTTTGACCTGAAGAATGTCTTTGTTTTTTTCCCCTTGGACCAGCAACTGATATACGTATACATAACATAACATATATAATATAGAAAAAGCAAGCTTTCACGGCCGGAATTATTAATAAATTTCAAACCTTTCGGGCTGTTATGTTGTGCTCCAGGCTTCTTTAAAGCAGACGTTTCGTCTACTACTGCGGTGGACATCATCAGTGCAGTTGTGGACAAAATGTCTGCTTCAGAGAAGCCTGGAACAAGACATAAGAGCCCGAAAGGTATGAAATGAATTATATATAATACACATAAACACTCAAGGACTTTCTAAATTGAGTGGCTTTACTAAAAAAGAAAGAGCCACAAAAAATGTCTTTAGGTACCTTTGTTATTTTAAGGTAACGTATTGGCTTGATGTCTTTGCGAACGACGAAGAACTTCTTTCAAATTTGGTGCGATGCACCCTATAGCTTTACTGACCATTCCAACTTAACCATTTTCCCAAAATAACTGGAATCTACGAAAGTTTCACGCCTGCGGCTTCCTGGGGAAATGATATCGAATTTAAACTTTTGGCAGTAACTTGATCTGTTTTGGAAACTTTGTAGCCACCTTGAAATGCCACATCTCTATGTATTAAAATCTAATTAGTCTTTTCTTCTTTCCAAAACGTTCGTGGTTGGAACCGATTGAACATTTACGGGTGCAGCCACACAAGAATGCCATGGTATATATCAAATACTAATTATACGTGTCACATATATGAGCCTTAACCATCCTCGATTTTGAGACAGTTCAATCACTGTCAGCGAGATTATCCAGTGATTACATCTATTTCTGCAAGAACGCAATCGGCTTACGATTTTAATTTTAATTTATAATGGACACTGTGTGTGTGTGATACCGGATTATGCCATTACAATTCTAGATTTTCCACTGCTAATGTAGCATATCTCAGAAATTGATATCGAATTGATTTGATTCTTCCATTTACATAATTTTTGCGGCAAAGGTTTGGATCGCGATCCACAGATTAAGAACTCCTGACTTGTCTTGGACCACATCTGGTCCGTGGACCTTACATTGAGAAATACTGCTCTAAAACGTGGCGGTGATTGTTTGTTCTAGGGAAATCATGTTTGGAATGAATCGTGCAAATAATTTAAATGTTGCCACACTTTCTTCTCCACTCATCTGTTCTAAATCAAAATTCGTTATTTTGACTGTTTCTTTTCTTTATATGCATGTTGCACAATGAATAAAACGGATAATTTACAAATATTTCATTAAAAAATATTTGAAACGACGTAAAGAGGTACTTTGCAACTCTGAGAGCCCACTACGGCCAGTGGGGGAAACGAGCTAGCGGATGCGGCAACCAAAGAAGCGACGAATACCGGAGTCTTTTGCAACGAACTCTTATATCCAGCTTCTTAAGCCAAGTCTCTCTTCTGGTGGGACATGATTAGCAAATTGGCAACTGGATTGGGCATCAGGAAGATCAACTCATGAAGTTATAAAGAAAGTATATACTAGGAGCACAGGGGCTGGTCACGCGTGCTCATCTTATTTGTCACCGGTCATGGGCTTTTCCGGGCAACCTTACATCGCTTTAAAGCGATCGGCAGCGAAAAATGTTCTTGTCTTGAGCCTGGCACGCCCGTGCGCTACGCCACATGCTGCCCAGAAACGACACGCTTTCACTTCCGTTCGCCGGCTGCCCATCTACACAGACCATGGATGCTTGGCATACTACGTCGAGAGGAATCAAAAGAAAGTATAGGAAAAACGGTGAAATTCCTTGAGGAACATCCTGTGAAGATAAGGGATCCGTCTCCTCCAGTTCCTGCAACTCCGGTACCAGCGCCCCCGTTGACATTGCGCTGGTGGCACTGCTTGCAAGCGAGGATCAGAATAAATCCCAAATCTAATGAAGTGATGTTTGAAATTTTAAAGATCTTCAACAGTGATCAAAAGCGAATTAGACTGAGTGTATTGAACTGTCCGAGCGCAATGAGGTGCTCTACCGTTCTGCCATACAATCCTTGATCAATCAAATTTCTGATTGTGCTTTTTGCGATTTAATTTTATACAACTTTCTATGATTGTTTATTATCGGTGCCCGTTGCACTTTGACTTGAACTTGATTGATTTGATTCTTCGATTTACATAATTTTTAATTTCCTTGCATTTTATATATGTAAAATAAAATCTTTGACATATCAATAAATATTGGTTTTACCGGACATGCCCTGGACCCCATCCGGGGGTGGGGGGGGGGGGGCAAATAGCTTATGTTGCTTCTTGCGACAGAGCCTGGGTGTCTCGCGGTTTCTCCAGCTCCGTAAATCAAAATACATGTCTGCTTTTCCAGTATTACTAAAGTGCGTCATTATCTCGTACGTTACAACTGTTAGAACGGTTGTACACTGGAATAACTTCACAGGGGTGACGTTCGCGCCTTTTATTAACTGTGACGCAGATTTGCATGCGGTTACTTCTTCTTCTTCTTCATCCCCAGGTTACATTTACATGAATGGTGTTCTTTTTCTCCCGATAAATCTCAATAGGAATGCCGTTTTAACGTTTGCGGAGCATCCGTGTCATGTTAGGCCATGCATTTTCTGATGACAATTGCTTGTATTGGTGTGTACTATCACCTCTTGAAGTTTTTCCCATCTTTTCCGAAACCCCCTTTAGATACTTGATAAAAACGTTTTTTTTCCAAATTTTAAGCCAAAACAAAAAATCAGGGGTTTCTTATATAAGTTAAAATACAGTACATACATATATAGAAATTCCGCAGTTGAATGTGTACGAGATGCATGCCCGATTGCGTAGTAGTACACATAGCCGACCCTAGCGTAGGGTGGCCAGATGAGGTACCTGAGAAACCGAGATAAACCCCGGAATTCGTAGATAAAAACCGGACAAAACACGAAATCCATTTATAAGAAACGGGAGAAAGCCGAGACATTTTAGAAACCTTTTTTTGGGGGGAGGGGCGGCATTAAAGAGCGGCAATAAGTAAAACACATTATAGGGCTATGGGTGTCGGACTTCCCGTATATACGGGATTGAAAGTGCGTACACCATGAAGGAGGGGGGGGGGGGGATTTTTGTTTTTGCATTCAAAACAAGGGTTGAATGTGAACATATTCATTCACCACCCAGTGAATATTTACACAACTTCTAGCGCAGGGGTGGCCAGATGAGGTACCCGAGAAACCGGGACAAATCCCGAACTACCTAGATAAAAGCCAGGACATTTTATAAACCCCCTTTTTTTGGGACATTATAGTGTTAAATTGCAAACTTACAATTATATTACGAAAATAATATCACACTGCTTCTAAATAAAAGTGCCGGAATGAGTAAAACATTAGGATAGGGCTATGAATGTCGGACGTCCCGTATATACGGGATTCTTCATATTCCCGTATATACGGACCATCTCCAACACTTCAAGCCCCAAAGTCCAGGTTTTTCTCATAAGTTTTAACTGGCAATATATCTGTCATAATTTTTGAACTCACGCACATACAAAAACTTGCCTTTCCCCTTCACATACCACCCCGATGATCTGTGAGCCACCAGACAGCCTACAAAGACTAGGCGGCGAAGGAAACGTTCAATTATGGTCTTGAGGAGGGAAAATTGATATTCTATTAAGCGCGGAACCTGAAAATTGTGTTTAGGAGAGAAATTTCGCTTGCAGGGGATTTTATCCGTTAATCCAATCGAGCAGCAAGGGCTGTATTTGAAAATGATTACATTTCGTTGGACTTTTGATTGCGCTAAGAAAAACCGGGACAAATAGGCTTCCCGAATGCCTTTTTCGGGACAGTGAATTAATTTAATAGCGAAAAAAACCCAGACGGTCCCAGAAAATCGGGACATCTGGACACCATACCCTAGCTCGGGGATTCACCGAGGGTGTGCATGGTGATCGGAGTGGGGGGGGGGATGACTGTATACTTTCTCCCTGCCACCCTATATATATTCTCGCACTGCAATCCCAATCAGAAGAGTACGCAGGGTCGAGGGGGGGCCACAAAAAAGGCACATGAGGTGGGTCGCAATGAATTTCTTAGAGAAATTTTGCTTTCTTAGGCTTCAAACAGCATTGAAATTAACAAATATCGGTTATACGGTCGAATCCCTTTATAACGAACTCCAAGAGATGATGAGCTGCATCACTTCTTTACAAATAAAATTCGCTGTAAAGGAATTCCAATTTGCATTGTTCCTATGTAAACTTATGCGGGGATTAGGAAAGTGTTCGTTAAAACGAGATTTTTTTTTCGCTATAACGGCATTCGTTAGAATGGGATTCGACTGTAATAACATTTTAAGGCATCTTCTTCCGATATTTTAATTTTCTCTGTTTTTATCGTCTGGGGGAAGCACCAGTTGTTATATATTGTTTATTTGGATTTACATTAAATTATGCGTGAAGAGAGGGGTTCAGAATCAATTCACTTTAATCACCAGAATAACGAGGCTCGTGCTCCCCCCCCCCCCCCCCGCAGGCATGTCTCTGATTCCAATATGCGTTAGTAGAGACAGAGCTGACGAAATTTTGCTGATGTGCGGGGGGTCACAAAAGGCTGGAAATCTGTTGACGTCATACTTGAAAGGAAAGCCAGGAAGCCAGCCCAAAGGAAAGCCCCCCCCCCCCCCAGTGCCGTCTTATGGCATGGGCCCACCCAGGCACGGCCCAGGGGCCTCAAGTGAAGAAGGGGCCTCACAAAATTGAGATCTGGTTGAAGTTTTCAAGAATTTGCCTCGTAGGGCCTCAGAAAAATCACTTCGCCCGGGAGCCCATGATGCTTTTAAGACGGCCCTGCCCCCCACAATGGTGGGGCTGGTTCGGCCCTGGGAGAGACAACTAGCATCATTTTTTTAATGCTATAAATTCACTATAGAGTGAATTAGCCCGCGAAAAGCTTGGCTTGGGGTGGGGGCCCCAAATATCCAGACTACGCGGGCCCTTCTCCAGGATGTGGAGACCATGCTTGAATGGCCCGTGTATAATCCCGGTCTTGGAACAGAAAAGTCGTGTTAAAAATGAACGAAGGATTGTTTTAATTTCAGGGAAAGTCTCTAGATGGCAGCACGATCTGATCTCGTACAAATTTCGTCCATATCGATCAATTTTTTTTTTTAAATGTTCTCACGAATTTTCCATTAACTACAAGATGTTTTTGTTGTCTTCTTTAAAAGGCCATGATTACGCTATAAAAGTTTGATAAAATTTCTTTCATAAAACTTGAAACATGCTACTAATAAGATTATCGATTGCATTTCCTAGAATGTGACCAATAATTGGGCTGACCATATTTCCTCGAAAGAAATACGGAAATTGGGATTCCAAATACGGGACATTGCCAAAAGTAAACATAGTTGCCAAATATTGAAGAAATTACGTAAAAATCAAAAAGGCGGGAAATGAGACATCAATGCAAATTGCTGTGGATTAAAATGAATTCCACGAAATAAAACGTTCACCAAGACAAACGTGGGAGATTAATGTGTTCATAGTTGTAATTATCATATAATTTATGGGTGGGAAAATAATTTCAATCTTTTCGACTTCAATGAAGAATAAAAATTCAAGTAGGCTTCGTGTAGAAAACGGGAAAAACCGGGAAAACTCTCGCCAAAAAAAAACAAAAAAAACGGGTCTGTCCCCATAAATACCGGACGTATGGTCACATTAATTAATGTTCATGAACTTGGATGCCGCCCCTTACCAGGCGCGGAGCCCTTCGCATTGGCGGATCTAGAGCTCGCTGTTGGGAGGGGTGGTTTCACAAATTGGTGTAGTGAAGGTGACCAGACGTCCCGTATTTTTGTCTTGTATTTTCCGGGAAGTCACCATTTTTTCTGTTTTTTTTCCCCGTTTCGATTTTTCCCGTTTTTATGGTTGAATTTTTCTAGAATTTGTTTTCTAATCCAAAACGTTGATTTCCAACGGATTCATTGAATGCAATATTATCATGTAGAAGTTACGAAAATTTCATGAATCATAGCATTGGGGGGGGGGGGGAGGGCAATAATGCATATTTCGCTTGGGGGGTGAAAATTCTCCCCCCCCCCCGCTCATAGATCCGCACCTCGCCTCTCGTGGGATGCGGATAAATAATCCTCGTCAATTCGTAATATTTTCAGAATATCCAGTCATTGGCGTCTTAAAACATTGGCCCATCAGGGCACGGCCCGCGGGCTTAAAGTGCAGCGGGACCTCGTGAGGATGGGATCTGGTTCAAATTGTCAAGAGTAAGCACGTTGATAGGTAGACATTCGATTTCTACCCGGGTGGAGCTGAGAAAAATCGCTTTGCGCGCCCCCCCCCCCCCCCCCCCATGATGTTCTTAAGACAGCCCTGTATTCAGCCACCCTGTTTTATTATTCATTGCAAGTTGGTTTTTTCCCGAATAAAATGTTTTAAATATTTTCTACTTTAGCCCCCCCCCCCCACACCCAGTGGCGTATTTACAGGGGAGCTAAGCGGGCTATATCCCAGGGCGGTAAGTTCAAAGGAGAGGAAAAAAATTGAGGAATGATTGGCCAAGGAAATTGGTGGAATGGGAGAAGGGCGGCAAAATTTGTAAAACCCTCAATAAATCCGCATCTGCCCAGACAGCTGGAGGCTAGGTCAGTGAGTGACCAGAAAAGTGACCTAGATGGTTTGCAAGCACGTGAGTGTGCAAAAGAGTTACTTAGAGTACGTGGAAGCATGTGAATAACCAAAAGAGTGATCTAGAGCGTGTAAAAGCATATGAATGACCAAAATAATGACCTAGAGTGTGTGAAAGCATGTCAATGACCAAACGAATTATCTAGAGCGTGTGGAAACTTATGAGTGACCATAAGATTGACCTAGAGCATGTGTAAATAATCAAAAGAGTGACCCAGGAAGGAACTGTGTCAGTGAGCAATCAAAAGAATGACCTAGAGCGTGTGCAAACATGTGAGTAACCAAAATAGCGTGCAAGCTTGTGAATGACTAAATGAGTGGCTTAAAGGGTGTGTGAGAATAGAAGTGACCAAAAGAGTGACTTAGAAACACGGGTGTGCTTGCAGGGATGCCGAACGGGTTATTTCATAGGGCGGCAAATTCGAGGAGAGTGTAGTTAATGAAAAGTTGATTAGAATGGGGGGAAAGGGCGGTAAAATAGCCATGTAGCCCGCAAAACCATAAATGCGCCCCTGCTCGCACCCCTTCTGACAACACATTTGGTCTGCGGGTCAAGGGTTTACCATATATATCTTAAAGGGTGGGTCACCCTTCAAATAGCATTGAAATTAACATACACTGGTGAAATAAATTAAGAGAATTTGCATATTTTATCGAATTGCATGAAAAGAACTGAACTGAATGTAAAACCACTGCTTCTAGACAAAAATGCAAATCTTGTACGTCAAATACGTAAGCGTACACGTGTGTGTAGGCGGAGCCAGTAGAGAAACAGGCTTTATAAGCGCCCGCAAGTTAAGACGCATTTCGTTCGCTAGCACACCTCGGCGAATTTCTTGGTGTTATTTTTGCAGCAATCGGTTAATTTCAAATTGTAACAGCAAAAATGAGTAACCACCAACGTTTAGATGATAGAATGAGGTGGCGAATTGTGGGGAGGCTAGAAGCAGGCCAATCTCAAGTCCAGATTTGTAGAGTGTTCAATTTAACGCCCAGCGTCGTGTGTAACTTATGCCGGATCCATCGAGAGAAAGCCTGGGCAAGGTCGTCCAAGAGCCACGACGGCCAGAGAAGATCGCCATTTGTCGATCATAGCGAGGCGTAACAGGAGTGCTACAGCTTCTCAGCTCTCTCGTGACTTGTATGCAGCCACAGGAACCAGTGTATCAAGGATGACTGTTTCCAAAAGACTTCATGAGTGAGGGTTGTTTGCAAGAAGACCTGCTGTTTGCATCCCGCTCACTTCTACGGACAGGAAAATCCGTTTATCATGGTGCAGAGAGCATAGAGATTGGAGTATGGATCAATGGGCGGCCGTTCTCTTCACTGATGAGTCCGGGTTCAGCCTAAGCACCGATTCTCGCCATACGTTTATATGGAGAGAACCAGGGACCCGCTACCTACCCTCCAATGTCCGCGAAATCGACCATTATGGCGGAGGAGGTAAGTCTGGGCAGGCATCATGTTGGATGGCCGCACACCTCTCCATGTCTTTGAAAGAGGCACTGTGACTGGTGTGAGGTCTTGGAGCCCTATGTTCGCCTTTTCAAGGGTGCAGTTGGCCCTGAGTTCATTTTAATGGACGATAACGCGAGGCCACATAGAGCTCTTCTGCTCGACGATTTTCTAGAGAGTGAGGATATTCGCCGGATGGATTGGCCAGCCAGATCTCCAGACCTTAACCCTATAGAGCATGTCTGGGACGCTCTGGGGAGGGCAATTGCAACTCGCAACCCCCCTCCGGGAACCATCCAGGGAATGAAAACAGCGTGGCTGAGCGAGTGGGACCAATTGCCACAGGAAATGATAAACTGCCTTATTTTAAGTATGAAATCACGCTGCGATACCTGTATATCTGTAAGTGGGGACCATACCCCCTATTAACCCATCTCTTAATTTTTTTGTTTATTCTGCAACCGCTGTTTCATACATTCCGACTCCAACGAGTGTTACGCACGATCTTGCGTGTGTATTACAATTATTGAATGGTTATTTGTTTTGTATTGTATCAATGTATGTACATATCAAATTTCATTAAAATCGGTACAGTAGTTCTAGAGATAATCGACCAAGTCTGTAAATTCTCTTAATTTCTTACACTAGTGTAGATCGATTATAATAACATATAAAGGTATTTTCTTTCGAAATCTTCAATTATTTTGAATATTTTCAAAAATATTATATATTTTTTTAGTATTCAGAGTTCCCGAGCTAACTATGATAATTTTTTAGTAGAATTTTCAGGTTGTTTTTAAACAAAATATCTTTATTAATTTTTTCTGAAATCTAGATTTATGGTAATGAAGTGAACTCTTGTATAATAAGTTGGATAATTTCAACTCGTTTTTCTGTTGCAGAGAAAATAGCAGGTCGGGGGGGATCGCAGTCTTTGTACGGGCCGATCTCCCCATTAAAAAGTCTCGCCACAGACAGCAACAGGCCTACAACGATTAATTATTCAATCATTACACTTCACTCATAGTTAGAAAAAACTGGTGGCAGATGGCAGCACTACACATAACAAGCCTTACACAGAAACAAACTTCACATCAGGTTTCACTACACGTACACGCACATTCCCGCATGTACCAATTCGTTAGAGGTTTCGCAAAGGAATATGGACGAGGTGCATGTCTGGGTTTAGTAGTAGTAGTAGTAGTCTTTGTACGGAAAAATCTGATTTTTAATCATATTGATATTCATTTCACTACGGCTGAATGTATCCTATTATTCAGTAGGGAATTTAATATTGCACTATTATCTATCTATCGTTCTCACCAATTCACAATTGCTGAATTTAATAATGAGCTTCAATCTGTTTTATCCAACCTTAATTTCGATAATATTATAACTATCGGGGATATAAATATAGACATTTTCACAAACATTATTGACGTCCATGATTACCTGAACTGTCTAAGCCAGCGTTTCTCAATCTTTCAGTATTTGCGACCCAATTTTCAATCATAATTTTCATCGCGCCCCCCCCCCCCACAAGTGCAGTACAGAGGGGCACCCCCCCCCATGAAATTTTTGGAACTTTCATATGGAGTATTACATTCAAATAATTTGCTGAAAATTACTTTTATCAACTTATTTTAAACGAAAATAAAACAATCTTTCCTCTGAGAAAGTCACGAAAATACTGAACAATATGGGATGTATTCTAATTATTAAATACATTGTGCAGTACTGATAAAGTCCTATTTGAAGTGTATTATATCACTGTAAATGCGAATTTTATTTTTTATTATCTTATAATGCATTTTGTTTTGCTTTCCTTTCAGAGTAAAATAATCATTTTTTTAAATAGTACATATTTCTTTCGATA
Organism: Pholcus phalangioides; assembly: GCF_987345545.1. Lineage (NCBI taxonomy): Eukaryota > Metazoa > Arthropoda > Arachnida > Araneae > Pholcidae > Pholcus > Pholcus phalangioides. The sequence continues at coordinate 49,250,198 of NW_028301596.1, read as the reverse complement.
TGCTAGCGCCCCCCCTTTCAGTACTATCGCGCGCCCCACAGGTTGAGAATCGCTGGTGTAAGCCAATATGGTTTTAAGTGTCTGATTAATAAACCTACTAGAGTGAGAGATACATCCACTTGCATCGATCATATTTTTTTTAAATCACAAAATAACCCATCCACTATTTCTTCTGGAATAATTATTAATAATCTAACTCATCATTTTCCCATAGTTATGAAATTGAGCCATGATGCAATTCCAAGCTCAATAATTTCTGATTGTAAGTATTTTACAGTAATCGACAAAAATATGCTTTCTAATTTTCTAAATAGTTATAAATACAATTGGAGGGATAATGTTGATATCGATACGCAATATAAAATTTTTGCATTTGTATTGAATTCTATTAAAAATAATTTCAAATATCGCACTCGGAGAACGCATAAATTTAATAATAACTGGATGACAAACGAATTGTTACGTATGGTTCGTAGAAAAGAAAAACTGTATAAAAAAATGCGGAAATATCCATTTGGCAGAATCTACAAAACAGCGTATCATTGCACAGCCAAAGAGATTAAAATGCGTATTAAATTAGTTAAAAATGAATATTACAAGCAACAGTTATGAAATGGGATACAAATAAAAAGGAATGGGAATTTCTTAACAGTATTGTGAAAAACCAAAATAAAGCTATTGTGTTTCCAGATTCTGCTGATACTATAGAACTTGCAAATCAATTCAAAACCCACTTTGATCATATAAGCCACAATACGTCTTTATTTGGTAACAATGATGATTTTAAAAAATACCTTGCGCCTGCCATAAATTCCTTTTTTGATGTAGTCGATCTTGAGGTACATAATACTTTAAATTCTTATTCTAAAACTAATTCGTATGATTACGATGGAATTAATATATACTTGATTAAAGAGTTTGCTGCAAATAATGCCGCATTTATCACATAAATACCTCATTTCAACTTGCTGTATTTCCTTAGTCACTGAAACGAGCCACTATTACTCCTGTTTTTAATGTTGGCGATAAAAATTCTCTACTGAATTATTGGCCTATCTCAATTGTACCGATTTTTTCTAAACTTATTGATAAAATTCTTTTAATTTTTGTATAATAAATTAATTTTTATAATTTTTTGTATTCTGTGAATTTTTTTGCTGAAAACCAATTTGGTTTTATAAAAGGACGAGGTGCTGAAAATGCCCTTTTGGCCTTTTCGAAATTTATTTATAATGGCATTGACAAGAACAAATTTACTGCTGCAATATTTTTAGATATTTCAAAGGCTTTTGACAATGTGAACCATTATATTCTCATTCAAAAACTCAATTCAGCTGATATTAGGGGTCATATTTTAAATTATTTCACTTCATATTTATATAATAAAGGACAAAGAGTCAAAATATAGGATAATTTCAGTAATTATGTCCATATAAATAGGGGAGTCCCACAAGGATCTATATTGGGTCCTTTGCTTTTTCTGATTTTCATTAATGATCTTTGTAATTTAGAATTTGACGGTTCCATGAGATCACTTATGGCGATGATTCTGTATTAATCTATTCATGTGATGATCTTGACAGCCTTAAGAATCATATTAACCACGATTTAATATCAATTCAAAAATGGTTCTACGCAAATGATTTGAAATTAAATTTACAGAAGACAAAATACGTTAATTTCAATCTCATGCAATTTGATTTACATCTTAATCTTAAATTTCACACCCTCGCTTGTGATTTTCAACCTCATTGTCATTGCGATGCAATTCAAGAAGTAAATAGTATTAAATGCTTGGGTTTAAATTTAGACAGCAATTTAAAATGGAAATCTCATGTTCATGAATTACTTAAAAAACTTCGTTTTGTTTTATATAATTTTTATTATATAAGTAAGGAAGTTTCCGCTAATTTCTTAAAAGACCTTTACTATGCTTGGTTTTATTCACTTATAAATTATGGTACAATTATATGAGGTGGTGATTATAAAACTAATTTATTGCCTTTATTTTCAATACAAAAAACGAGTTTTCAAAATTTTGAATCGGGGTCAGCCTCATCCTTCCACAATTTTTAGAAATCTTAATCTACTTCCTTTACGCCATAATGCTCTTTTTCGTATTATTCTTTTCTTAAACCGTAATAAAGCCTTATTCAGTTTAAAAGATAATGTTTCCGAGTAAAGATCTCATATGATTTACCGTATTCCTACTTTTAGGAAAGGAATTTTTCGTATACATTTTTATTATTTAGCCCCGAAATTACATGATTCACTACCACTAGAAATACAAAATATACCCACACACGCGGCATTTAAAAAGTCATTATTCAAATTATTAATTTAAATAGACGATGTAGACTCTTATTTTGACCCTTAGGAGGAGCAATAAAATTTATTCACTTTAGCTTTGCCACTTTAATTATGTATATTTTTTCAATTAAAAAAAATTGTTCTTGTTTGTGTTTGTCTATGTATGTGCGAGTATCATTTTTTTTTCCTCATATATTTTTATCTAATGTTTTGTTTTATTTTACATTTCTCGCCATGCATTAAGAACTTTGTCTTTTTTGTGTTGTGTATGTTTTTTCGTTTTTGATTTTTTTTATCTTTACGTATTTTTTTATTTGACAGTGATAATTTTGTCTCTTTTATGTTGTATATCTGTCTCTTTTTTTTTAATGTTTCTGTTCATGTCGTATGCTTTATATATTTTATTCATTAATTATCATGTAAATTTCAATCATCCGTACAGGCATCACAGCCTGTGGATGATAAATATGTTTTTTTAAAACTAATCTAAATCTCTGTATGTTGGAAATAAATAAAATTTGATTTGATTTTTTGAATTAAAATTTTTTTTTCATCGGGGGGGGGGGGGCGGGAGCGCACGAGATCCCTATGCTCCCTCCTCCCACGTACGTTTCTGATCCCACCAATATGCGTTAGGAAGTAGGGGGCAGCGATGACGAAATTTTGCTGACAAGGGGGGGGGGGGTCAAAAATGGCTAAAAATTTGCTTACGTAATACTTGAACGCCCCCCCCCCAAGTGAGAGACAGGGGTTCGAGTCCCCGTGGGTGCAGAGATGAATTTTCTTCCTTGTACATCTTCATCTCTACAAATAACCAGTCTTTCAATATATCTTGTATAGGACCGATTTGTATATTTTCAGTGATTCGCTTTTGTGCAGCCCCCGTTTTCAACAAAAATTTCAGTTAATTGTTAATTTCTTCATTTTTCTGTTCCTAAAAAAAAAAATCCTCCTTTTTGAGAGAGTGGCCATATGTCCCGTTTTCCGGGAGCATTTGTGTGTGTGTGTGTTAATGAATGTGCGTTAAATTTCGTTTTCAAAGATAAATATGAAATCAAATTATTTTTCGATATTTAGTTGGCAGAAATGTTTTATTATGAGTTTTCAAACCACCCATATGCAATTTTTAGCCTTGAATCTTGCGGAACGGTGCCATCGGCAGAGCCGCAAGTTTGGACGGAGTACGTATCTTGCGTATAGTAATGATGCAAAGTAAATAACTTGGTAGCCAAACCCAGTGGTCACCATTACCAAACGCAGGGCCCAGTGGAAAAATACTTTCGGGTTCTTTGTAGAAGGAGAATAATTTTAGTCGATTTGTTATATTATTTTGAACATTCACAGCATATTCATGGTTGTGGCACCGCCCTCTTGCTGATTATTTTTCAACTACAGAAGTATTTTCTAGAGAGTACCCAGTGTACTCCACATTTGACCACCAGCTCATATCTCTTCGTTGGGACAGACCGGCGGGCCATATTCTGGTTGGAAGAAGGGGGGGGGGGTGCACTCCTCGGAATACTTCTCACATTCCTTCTCTTCCTTCTCCCCGATATTTTTTGAGAGCGCTCCCAATATTTCCATCAAAAGAGCGACACACTAGCGTTATTAAAACTGTCCATAATCTAACATGTAGACATTTCACCTATGCATTCACATGCAACGTTTACATGTAATTTTTGGAAATATAAGTGAAAAAATATTTTGAGAAATTGGTTGTGGTTGATTCTTTCTGGATACCCCCGCTGTACAAATGATAGCTTGATCTGTTGATTATTTTACATGTTGAATTCGATAGAATTACATTATATGATACTAGGGGGGCTCTGCCCCCCTGCCGCCTTTGGCGGCCAACCCCCCCCCCCCACTTCTCTCCCGGACATATCTTGTTTATTTCGTCCCACTTCATCAGCGTGCTATGGAAAAGGGGAAAGGGACGTGTGAAAGCACCAGCCTACTGAAGAAGCGAATTTTAATGAAAATAATAATAAAGCAACAAAAAACAAATGAGATTCATCAAGTATCCCCAGAAAACTTCCCCATGGGGGTCCCCAGATTCAATTCGCTGAATTTCAGTGGGGCCCCACACTGGATATATCTTGGGCAACCGATGTGTTGCAAATTTTACAATGTTAAACCACAAAAATCAATGAGATACATTCAGGGGCACCGAATTACAACCTGCCAACATTTCCATGAAGCCCTGACCTGCAAGCTTGTCGGACAACCCCCTGTGAGAATTTTTCATTTTTAACGAATAAAATCCAGGGCCCCACATCCAGTAGCGGGGACACAATACGCAGATTTTTAGTGGGGCCCCAGACTGGCTATATCTCGGGTTTCGGCTGTGGCAAATTCTACAAAAGAAAAGAATGAGATTCATCCAGGGCCCCCAAAATCAAACCTGTAAACATGCGGCCCCCCGACTTGGAAGCTTGTCGGTCATCCCCCGGTGCGAGTGCCATGAAAAATTTTCATTTGTATTCGTTTTACGAACGAATAAAATCCAGGGCCCCCAAACAATTACCCGGGACACCAATTCGCATACTTTTGGTGGGGCCCCAGACTGGCTTTATCTCGGGCTTCCGCTGTTGCAAATTCTACAACAGAAAAGAATGAGATTCATCCAGGACCCCAAAATGAAACCTGTAAACATGGGCCCCGACTTGGAAGCTTGTCGGTCATCCCCCGGAGCGAGTGCCATGAAAATTTTTCATTTGTATTCGTTTTACCAACGAATAAAATCCAGGGCCCCCAACCAATTACCCGGGACACCAATTCGCATACTTTTGGTATACCCCCAGACTGGCTTTATCTCGGGCTTCCGCTGTTGCGAATTCTACAACAGAAAAGAATGAGATTCATCCAAGGCCCCCAAAATGAAACCTGTAAACATAGGGCCCCCGACTTGGAAGCTTGTCGGTCATCCCCCGGAGCGAGTGCCATGAAAATTTTTCATTTGTATTCGTTTTACCAACGAATAAAATCCAGGGCCCCCAACCAATTACCCGGGACACCAATTCGCATACTTTTGGTGGGGCCCCAGACTGGCTTTATCTCGGGCTTCGGCTGTTGCAAATTCTACAACAGAAAAGAATGAGATTCATCCAGGGCCCCCAAAATGAAACCTGTAAACATAGGGCCCCCGACTTGGAAGCTTGTCGGTCATCCCCCGGAGCGAGTGCCATGAAAAATTTTCATTTGTATTCGTTTTACCAACGAATAAAATCCAGGGCCCCCAAAATGAAACCTGTAAACATGGGGCCCCCGACTTGGAAGCTTGTCGGTCATTCCCCGGAGCGAGTGCCATGAAAAATTTTCATTTGTATTCGTTTTACCAACGAATAAAATCCAGGGCCCCCAACCAATTACCCGGGACACCAATTCGCATACTTTTGGTATACCCCCAGACTGGCTTTATCTCGGGCTTCCGCTGTTGCGAATTCTACAACAGAAAAGAATGAGATTCATCCAAGGCCCCCAAAATGAAACCTGTAAACATGGGGCCCCCGACTTGGAAGCTTGTCGGTCATCCCCCGGAGCGAGTGCCATGAAAAATTTTCATTTGTATTCGTTTTACCAACGAATAAAATCCAGGGCCCCCAAAATGAAACCTGTAAACATGGGGCCCCCGACTTGGAAGCTTGTCGGTCATCCCCCGGAGCGAGTGCCATGAAAAATTTTCATTTGTATTCGTTTTACCAACGAATAAAATCCAGGGCCCCCAAAATGAAACCTGTAAACATGGGGCCCCCGACTTGGAAGCTTGTCGGTCATCCCCCGGAGCGAGTGCCATGAAAAATTTTCATTTGTATTCGTTTTACCAACGAATAAAATCCAGGGCCCCCAAAATGAAACCTGTAAACATGGGGCCCCCGACTTGGAAGCTTGTCGGTCATTCCCCGGAGCGAGTGCCATGAAAAATTTTCATTTGTATTCGTTTTACCAACGAATAAAATCCAGCGCCCCCAACCAATTACCCGGGACACCAATTCGCATACTTTTGGTATACCCCCAGACTGGCTTTATCTCGGGCTTCCGCTGTTGCGAATTCTACAACAGAAAAGAATGAGATTCATCCAAGGCCCCCAAAATGAAACCTGTAAACATGGGGCCCCCGACTTGGAAGCTTGTCGGTCATCCCCCGGAGCGAGTGCCATGAAAAATTTTCATTTGTATTCGTTTTACCAACGAATAAAATCCAGGGCCCCCAAAATGAAACCTGTAAACATGGGGCCCCCGACTTGGAAGCTTGTCGGTCATCCCCCGGAGCGAGTGCCATGAAAAATTTTCATTTGTATTCGTTTTACCAACGAATAAAATCCAGGGCCCCCAAAATGAATCCTGTAAACATGGGGTCCCCGACTTGGAAGCTTGTCGGTCATCCCCCGGAGCGAGTGCCATGAAAAATTTCCATTTCTATTCGTTTTACCAATGAATGAAATCCAGGGCCCCCAACCAATTACCCGGGACACCAATTCGCATACTTTTGGTGGGGCCCCAGACTGGCTTTATCTCGGGCTTCCGCTGTTGCGAATTCTACAACAGAAAAGAATGAGATTCATCCAGGGCCCCCAAAATGAAACCTGTAAACATGGGGCCCCCGACTTGGAAGCTTGTCGGTCATCCCCCGGTGCGAGTGCTATGAAAAATTTTCATTTGTATTCGTTTTACCAACGAATAAAATCCAGGACCCCCCAACCAATTACCCGGGACACCAATTCGCATACTTTTGGTGGGGCCCCAGACTGGATATATCTTTTGCTTCAGCTATCGAAATTTTTCAACGTTAAAGCAGCAAGAAAACAATGAGATCCATCAAGGGCCCCTGGAAATGAAAACTTTTTACTTATACGTGAAATCTTCCCCGGGTACCCCGACCCTGTGTTGGGAGCACTGCTGTTGTGTGTGTATATTATACATATATATACCTCTCGGCATGGATCTCCCCCCCCCCCACAAAGGAAGGGCTGACAGGGGCCACAACGATTCTTATCACTTTTTGATTTTTCACACTATAAATTAATCACAGGGGGGCCCCTGAAAAGCTGCTTTGGGGGCTCGAAATCTAAATTCCAGCCTAAGGGCTCTGCTGTAGGATGTAGGAGCCTCTTGGTACATGCACATAACATGGTCCCGATGGGTCAAATGGGTCCCGATATGTGAATATCGACCCAATATCGATATATGATATATGATATCATATCGATATATGAATCTACGATATATGAATGTGAATATCGAGTTATGAATCGAACCCACTTCCGTAACAGATTTCCGTCACTCAAAAATTTCACCCACTTCCGTCACTCGGTTGCTTAGCAACAGGCCCTTTTCGAGTTTGTGATTTTATATTATAGAATAGATATGGATGGTAAGAATCTCTGTTCACAGCTGAGTTGGAGAGAATTGTTTTAAGTTTTGTCATAGGCATGCGTCGATCCCGTTTATAACGTTCCCACTTATAACGTTTCCCGCTTAGCGTGACTAATTTTCGTGGTGTCAACTATAAGAAATTCGTATTAAGAGATTTCCCGTTTAAAACGCTTTCCCGCTTACAGCATTTTTCCATGATGACGGAATTTTTTTTGAAAAAAAAAACTTTATAAGTGGGATTTACTGTACTTACGCTGCGAAAATTAATTATTTTTATTAGTACGTTATCATCTTGCAAAATCTCTCGCGACCACCTTGACCCACGCTTTAAGAACCACTGTTTTAGGTTATAATCACTTTTTAGCAAATGCTAATTATTATTATAATTGCCGCATATTCAAATCACTCTGTACTCTCAAAATGAATTATTTTAAATTCTTTCATGTATTTAAAAAAAAAATTGGAAATGGTTGAATAAAACCAAATGGAAATTATTTTTCTTCATTGGAAAAGAGAAAGTATTAATAATGACTTTTTTTCCTCTCTCTGTGTTTGTCAGTATTTGGAAGATTTGAATACTCAACTGGCTGTGTTCCGTGATTGCATAATCCATATCGGGAAGCCCCAGGACAGTCCGGAACTCAGAGACAGGATCCGGGAAACAAGGAACAAATGCGTCGAGCTCTGCGTCTCCGCTAACGAGTTAGTCATGCCACAGATCAGAAGGTATCATTACGTACTTATCTTGTAATAATGTAATTTTACGCATTGCTCTTTTCCCCCTCAATCCAGTTACTTTTCTGACATGTGTAATGTTGTCTAACTCTACGTGTATCTTTCTTTAATGAGTCTTTTTACAGAAGAGACTCTTTCTTTACAGAATAAAGTTCTGTTTCTTTAGAGACTTTTTAAGCTTGATTAAATTTATGTGAAACTATGAAGGGCTTTAAGGAAATTGGCCTTTTCTGGATATTATGCCGAGAGGAAAGCGGAAGGAAAAGTCATCAACTATCCGCCCAGGTCGAACCAAGGTGCACAAAAACCGAGAAAGTGCGATACGGTATACATCACTGGAATCGTGACCCTGCCTTCCTTATTTCCGGAACTGAAAACCTAAGACACAGAAGTATAGAGACTCTGACCGATAGTTAGTAGCCGCTCCTTAACGGAATTTCAGCCAATCCTTCAGCGAATGGTCACCAGTTGGGATGGGAGAGACAGCGTGCGACGGCTTCTTCGCAGTCCAATATACAGGGTGTCCCATCAAGACCGCCCAAACTCTGCACAGCCAGATTACTTGCTTGTAATACATGAAAAATGCCCAAGGAACTGTACTTGTACCGCCCATAGTTTTCGAGAAAAATGCGAACGAAACGTACGACGTCATATCCGGCGCAAGGAAATAAAATTTTTCACGGCGCGCATGCATGCCTCGATATGCGCAGGGGATATTTTGAACATCTTCTTATGTAAACATATGCAAATACCGATGTTCATGTTTCCAATAAAAAAAATGTTTCTTGCACTGGATATGACGCCATACTTTTCTTTCGCATTTTCCTCGAAAACTATGGGTCGTACAAGTACAGTTGTTTGGAAATTTTTTATGTATTCCAAGAGAGGAATCTGGTTATGCAGAGTTTGGACGGTATTGATTGACCCTGTATATTAAGGAAATAGGCATTTTCTGGATATTATGCTGAGGTGAACTCGGAAAGAAAGGTCATCTGGTCTCCACCAATAATCGAATCCAAGTCCTCTGGCAAACCGTCCGTGAGAAAAAGCTGTCTCAATCTTTCTATTGTTCCACCTGCATCCCGGGAGGGAGGGGGAAAATTTGCTGAAGCTAAGGTAGGCTATACAATGCCTCTGCTTCAGCGCCTCATGCTACAGTGCGTGAAATGAAGAAGGTAGGGTCGTGTCTCCAGTGATGTATATGGTAGCGCAATTTTCCGGTTTGCAAGAGGAGCCGAGTCCAATTGCGATTGGGGAGACCAGGTGACTTTTCTCTCCGAGTTTACCTCGGCATAATATCCAGAAAATGTCTATTTCCCTTCATGTATTTGGTTAAGAAAAAGCCGTTTCACACTCTATGATGGGCTTCTTTTTGTTGATATATCATATATATGTGTTGATATATTATGCACGTCGTGGTTCAAAACATAAACAATTTGGGAGAGAAAAGAAAGCAAGTAAAGTATCAAGTAAACCATAGTCATAACGTTAAAAATTACCAGAAAATGTTCATTTGAATTTTAAATCGGTTTATCAACTTCAATACAAAAATGTGAGCCGGTTTCTCCTCCCAAAAAACTTGCCACAGCAAATAACAGACCTTACAGCATTTAAATTTCGTTCATTCGCTGCCACTTTCGTCTTCCGAAGAAAGATGGCGGCACTTGAATGCCCTGTACGCAAAGAAGAAGAAAAGAAAACTCAACATAAATTCACACGCGCGCTTTTAAGGGGTCATTCAAGTATTACGGACAAGGAGGGGGGGGGGGATAATTCTTACGTCAACGACCACTCTTTATGAAAACATGAGTTAAGATTCAGCAGGGGCAGAGCTGATGACGAAATTTTGCTGAGAAGAGGGGGTGGGGGTCAGCATTTTGATTACTTTTGCTGACGGGGGGGGGGGAAGAAGGGGGTCAAAAATGGCTAAAAATTTGCTTACGTAATACTTGAACGGTCCCTTAGGTCTACAAAAACCAATTTCTATACAGCGAATTCTTAGATAAAATGGTACAGTAGTATATTGCTTCTGTGGCGATAGACGAGGGCGGTGTAAAGCTAGTAACGTATTATCTTCATTGATACTAGCTCAAAAACGTTCTCTTGAAAAGGTTATGACGTCGATATCAATGAATAGGAAAGATCGAATAACTTTTTCCGTATTTTAATGTAAAAATGTATCCTTACCTCGATGTTTTCTTTCTTCAAGTCGAAGTTTCTGGGAATGAGAGAAATTTTAGAAATCGCATTTAGCACTATAATTTAACATTTAGCAACCAAATTCAGCAGATTCATTTGTCTGCTTGCAAAAAGTGAGTGACTTTCTCACGAAAGTACAAAATATGGAGGGACAGTCAAAAACCATTGCATTTTTTTGGCAGAAAATGATCTCGTGCACACTTCATTTGCAATTCGTTTCATTTATACGAGTATCATGTGTGCGTTTGTTTCCATAATACAGTATGAACGTCTAGGTTATTTCTAAATCTTCTCATTTCAGTAATTAAATATGATTGAACTTCTTCATCTAAAGGAGTTTGTCATTTTACTAATACGATATTCGTAAATAGCACTGACTGTAGAGATTTCAAAAAATCTTACTTTACCCCACTCTGAAATTGGAATTTTCGATAAGTCGAACTAACGATAACTCGAAGTTTTTCGTCGGCCGCTGCACATCGACCTATCCTCCATATGTGGCTGTACTTGGCTGCCACTAAAACATATACTACGTCTGATGCACAAGTTATTACTGCACGCACGTACACACATACAAAGAGAGGAAAAATGGAAAGCATATTACTTGAGGGTACACATGGTGTTCAAATGAAAATGGCTTATTGCTGTATATTTCTTACTAAAAATGCTTTAATGATATTTCACAGTCAATATAATAACAATTTCAACTGAAAACTATGTTTCAATAAGCTTGGCGCCTTATTTAGACACCAAGAACACCGCCAAACTGGAATGGTCATTTTTTTTGTCCCCTACATCTCAAATTTCATTGAAAGCACCATTTTTTTTTTTCATTTTGCTCTGTAGGCATATATCAATGAATTTTAGCATGCATTTTGTATTATGAGAAACCTTAATGGATAGAAACATATAAACCGGTTTTTATGGCCTAAATTTGCAAATTTTTCCATCATTTTCAACTTGTTTCGCCAAAATTATCATGAAAATAAAATCGCACAGCAAATCATTGATATATATATGCCTACAGAGCAAAATAAGAAAAAAATTGATGCTTTTCAATGCAATTTGAGACGCAGGGGGACAAAAAATTACCGTTCCAGTTTGTCTAAATAAGGCACAGAGCTTGTTGAAACACATATTTTTCAAACGAAATTGTTATTATATTGATACTGAAATGTCATAAAAACATTTTTAGCAAGAAATATACAGTAACAGGGAATTTTCATTTGAACGTACCCTTAAACCAAGTTAATGTTCATTGATATCCTAGCATTAAGTTTATCGATTTTCATCGGCAATCAGTCATGACGGAAATGTATTACAATGTTTTCCGATCTATTTTTCTTTTTTCTTCCCTTCAAATCACTGTGAATAATGAGATATGCTTCATGCAAAAATATGTTCATGGTGTCCTGTAAGTGCTAGCCCGGCCTTTTGTCTCATGACCATCTCAGTCTTATGTACATATATATATAGAGGTATGATTCCCGTTTAAAAAAATGCTCTAGAAGCGTTCAAAATTTATCCTGTACGAGTTTTGAGAGTGAAAATACAGTGCATAACAAAATAAAAAAAATCTAAATTTTTATACGGTCCCCCTGTGCTCTGACTTCCAATTAGAAAGTTGTTGTCCTGTCTCTCCTGATGCCAAAAAAATTCTTTGCTTCTAAAATTCACAGCGATGTTCGAATTCGAAAAGCGAAGGAAATTCGGGAAAGAACAGTGTTGAATGCGGTAAAACCGTTTAACCCGCATTTAACGCTGTTCTTTCACAAATTTCCTCCATCTTCGAATTCGAGAGAATATCTCTGTGAATGTTGCACTTAGAAACATGGATTTTTTTTTTTTGTTGGCATCAGACGGAACCAGGACAAGTTTCTAATTGGAAGTCAGAGCACAGGGGGGAATCGTTTAAAAATTTAGATATTTTTAATTTGTTACACATTGATCATTGGTCATTTTTGTCGCACCACGGTCATTTACTGCACACGAGGGCTAATTATACCGGGATCTGCAATTTATTGCCGATTCCGAACGGCAGGCTTGTTTTTTTATACTCATCGAGAGGTTGGTGCTCTAACCCCTCGATGGGGGACTCCCTGCGGTAGCAATTTTTTCTGCGGTCATGTCGCCATTTTCGTTATACCCCCTGTGTCAGGAAAGTTTTTTTGACGAGGACGAACCGGGTACCGAACTCGCGACACCTCTAAACAAATTTGTGACACACACATTTTTTAAACTGGAATAATACCTCTAAGACGGACGGTTCATGAGATAAATGGCCGTGTGCTACCACTTACAATAAACCCTGTATATTTTTTAAGATTGTCACATAAATGGTTGCAATAATTTTACACGGTGCTTGTCTACTCCCAAAGCGATATCTCTGAAGGCATTCCGGTCGATAGTCAGCAACTTGTCAACCTGGTATGTTGCACGCAACTTCTCCTAAGAGAATTCAAAAAGTGCTACAAACTAATAAAAGCCCATCCCATGGATATGACATCGTTTTACGGTAAGTTACCTGTTCCATAATTTGATGAAAACTTTATCCATACATTATGTTCGGAAGAATAAGAAAATAATTTATAATCTAATATATGAATGCAAAACCAAAAATTCGGAAATCAATCAGGATATCATGGATATTAATAAATTTTAACTCGTTGCGCACTGTTTATGTTGCCAGACTTATCGATTCCCAGTTCGCATACATTTTCAGTACAAGGTAGAACCACGATATATGTTACGAATGAAGTCCGAAGTCACCAAACATATTTTTTTTCATCGCCAATGTCTGATACATGGCGATATACAGCAGCTGTGTTGATTACCACCAATAGCGAGAAATTTGAGGGAATGAAACTATTTGTATAATGATATATATAGGTATATTTTCTGTCAAATTTTGGGGAAAAAATTATTACAAGGATTACCGCAACGTACTTGCGTTTGATGGGTTGCCGTAATTAACGTTGACGTAATTATCCCGAAACAATACGCCAATCTGGTGAGTGTGACCGGTTTGGATTAGTTTTCGGACATTGACCAGGGATTTTCAACGACTTCGCGAACTGGCTGGCCGAAATTCGGACATTGGCCGGGCCAATTTACAACGAAATTGGTCAATTCGTGAACTGGTTATTTAAAGCTTTGGCAGTGACATATATAACGCGGAATCGGATATATTGCGCCTACCATCCTCTTTCCCCCCCCCCCTCGTTATTCCTTCCCTCGTTGAAATTCATTAGCACTACATCCTGTTGCAGGTTAGAACGTTTGGAGAAATTAGGCCTCCAACATTTACTGTCTTCTGTACTTCAGAAATGGAAAACGACTTTGTGTTCCCGTTTCTCGTCGATTAATATGATATTAATAGATTAATATTAAGGAGTCACCAACGAATAAGGCAAATACACGAAAAACACAAAAAACTCCTAATGCATTTCGGCACACAATGTGTGACGTCGTCTTCAAAGGAAAAAAAAATATACAACTACTAATTACGCTGACCGAGAATCCCATTTGGGTTGAATATCAAATCTTAACTCTCGGTTGCTCAGCGGAAAAAAGTATGTCTGCTCACTTCAAACGTCGGGTCAGAATGAAGCTGAGAGCTTCAGCCAGAGCCACACTCGTGTTGAGCGTGAAACAATAGTCATACGCAAATGTTTACTTCCATATTTGCCTTCCCCTCCCCCCCCCGATGCAAAGAAGCAGCAGCGGCATAGTCCAACACCGCAGTAAAGATATTTATTATTTCTAGGTATATACAGGGTGATTATAAAAAAACTATCCCGACATATGGGCCCCTAACTATCATACCATTCACAGAAACTGAATGAAATTTTGGCATAAGGTATTTTGAGGTATGCGCTCAAGAATGATATGGAAAACAACAGTGTCACTCTAACAGTTACGGTTACAGTGAGAAAATTTCGAAAATATCAAATGGCAACACCAAGTTTTTTGTATTGGAATGTGATCTCCATTGTGAAAACCCCTAAATAGCGTTCGAACGGCAACTGTAGCATGAAAATCACCGGCGGTAGATAGGCTAAAAGTGAGGACAACCAATAAGGACAGAGATAGAAGCAGCATAAAATAAAGCATTTTATTGTGTTTCCACGTGACCTTATGGAGGACTAATCAGGCTCAGCCGAAGAAACGGTGTGACGAATGAAACGAACATTAATGCTCTGGTGCACGGCAAAGTCCTTTTTACTTTTTCCTTGCCTAGCTCCGGGGATTTTCGTGCTACAGGTGCCATTGCAACGCTATTTAGTGTTTTTCAGTATGGAGATCGCATTGCAATACAAAAAACTTGGTGTTGCCATCTGATATTTTCTCACTGTAACCGTAACTGTTAGAGTGACACTGTTGTTTTCCATATCATTCTTGAGCGCATACCTCAAAATACCTTATGCCAAAATTTCATTCAGTTTCTGTGAATGGTATGATAGTTAGGGGCCCATATGTCGGGATAGTTTTTTTATAATCACCCCGTATTATTTCTAGTGTGGTATTGCATAGGCTGGCTACAAACTGCCCCAGCTTGGTCCAATATTCCTAGACAAATATTTGCTTCCAGAACACTCTCCTTGTTGTGACTGTTGGCGTTCTCCGACCAATGTGTAGCCAGACGGACTGAAATATCTGGGGGAAGGAGGTATCTTTCGCTTGGGTTGGAAGCTGGAAGGTACTGGTCGACTGGCCGATCAGCCATCTAATACCTTCCAGCCTCAAACGGTCGACGATCATTGTCAATAGCAGAGCGTCCACACTGCTTACCCATGACCAACCTTGGATCGCACCGGTCTAGCCTAGATGCGAGTGCGGCCCCGGCTTAACCACTACTGCAGACAAAATCTTTGGGTAATTCCTTGGACACTGCTATCCATTGGCCACTTCGTAACACTAAAATTACGCACGAGTTCCAACTACATGTTAGCAGTGCTAATGGTTTCACGTATAGAATGAAGAAAAATACGAACGGGATAAAAAAAATTGTATTTAAATTGTATTTATAAAGATATTGAGATAACATTGAGGAAAAAATATTTAAAAACAAATCGTGAAAAATAATCCAACAGAAATCCAAACGTGACGCTCAGATTAATTTCCATCCTTTCAAATCCCATTAACAAAACAGGATTACGTTTCAATTTTTTCCTCCGGATTTATGTTTTTTTCCCAGCATAGCTACTGTATGTAAAACAACAAAAAAAAAATAGTTCACGGAAAAACAGTGTATTATTGAAAGTAGATACAAATTCGATTTTTCTACCAAATTTTCTTCCGCTATAATTTCACGTTTAATTATCAGTATTTTGAGATTACATGCATTATTTACATCATCTTCTTTGTTCTCTTAATTATATGGTTTTTTTTTTTGTGTTTAATCCCGCTATTTATTAGAGGTCATTAGCGTCAAAATAAATTTATTATAAGTAAAAAGAAACTATTTCAAAAAAACGAAATATTTCTTCTTGATTATAAAACAAAAATATTATTTTTTTGGAATTTTTAAATTAATATTCATTTATTATAATACAATGTTAATGCATGATGATGATTTTTTTGCTCGAGTAAGATACACGAAATCAATAGGCTTTCTGGATATTATGCCGAGGTAAACATGGAAAAAAAGCGTCATTTCTCTCCGTCGGAAATCGAACCCAGGACCTCGTGCAAACCGGCCAAGCGCGCTGACCATTATACTGTAGGAAGACGATAGCATCCGCGAAGCCTATAGATTTCATGTACGGGGTGATTATAAAAAAACTATCCCGACATATGGGCCCCTAACTATCATACCATTCACAGAAACTGAATGAAATTTTGGCATAAGGTATTTTGAGGTATGCGCTCAAGAATGATATGGAAAACAACAGTGTCACTCTAACAGTTACGGTTACAGTGAGAAAATTTCGAAAATATCAAATGGCAACACCAAGTTTTTTGTATTGGAATGCGATCTCCATACTGAAAAACACTAAATAGCGTTGCAGTGGCACCTGTAGCACGAAAATCCCCGGCGGTAGATAGGCTAAAAGTGAGGACAACCAATAAGGACAGAGAAGCAGCATAAAATAAAGCATTTTATTGTGTTTTCCACATGACCTTGTGGAGGACTAATCAGGCTGGGATCTCAGCCGAAGAAACGGTGTGACGAATGAAACGAACATTAATGCTCTGGTGCACGGCAAAGTCCTTTTTACTTTCTCCTTGCCTAGCTCCGGGGATTTTCGTGCTACAGGTGCCACTGCAACGCTATTTAGTGTTTTTCAGTATGGAGATCGCATTCCAATACAAAAAACTTGGTGTTGCCATTTGATATTTTCGAAATTTTCTCACTGTAACCGTAACTGTTAGAGTGACACTGTTGTTTTCCATATCATTCTTGAGCGCATACCTCAAAATACCTTATGCCAAAATTTCATTCAGTTTCTGTGAATGGTATGATAGTTAGGGGCCCATATGTCGGGATAGTTTTTTTATAATCACCCCGTACATGAAATCTATAGGCTTCGCGGATGCTATCGTCTTCCTACAGTATAATGGTCAGCGCGCTTGGCCGGTTTGCACGAGGTCCTGGGTTCGATTTCCGACGGAGAGAAATGACGCTTTTTTTCCATGTTTACCTCGGCATAATATCCAGAAAGCCTATTGATTTCGTGTATCTTACTCGAGCAAAAAAATCATCATCATGCATTAACATTGTATTATAATAAATGAATATTAATTTAAAAATTCCAAAAAAATAATATTTTTGTTTTATAATCAAGAAGAAATATTTCGTTTTTTTGAAATAGTTTCTTTTTACTTATAATAAATTTATTTTGACGCTAATGACGCTAGGGTTTTTCACAATGGAGATCACATTCCAATACAAAAAACTTGGTGTTGCCATTTGATATTTTCGAAATTTTCTCACTGTAACCGTAACTGTTAGAGTGACACTGTTGTTTTCCATATCATTCTTGAACGCATACCTCAAAATACCTTATGCCAAAATTTCATTCAGTTTCTGTGAATGGTATGATAGTTAGGGGCCCATATGTCGGGATAGTTTTTTTATAATCACCCTGTATGTTAGCCGGGCAAAAAATCATCTGCCGCCGCCTGGAGGCTATTAGTTGAAGTTGAGACTTCAGTCTCTACTCAGCGAGTCATGCATGCTACTACGCGTTTTTTAGGGAAAAAGTATCGTCTCTCTATGGTATAATGGTCAGTGCCCATGCCCGATATGCAAGAAGTCCTGGGTTCGATTTCGGCGGAGAGATATGATTGTTTTTTTTTTTGCTGTTCACTTCAGCATAATATCCAGAAAGCCTATTGTTTTCATGCAATGTTAATGTTTTATTACTTTATAGTTAGTCAAGAGATATGACTCTGAGATAATATTAAATAGCAAACAAAATTAATTGAAAGCGAACTAAATTAAGAATAAATTAATTTAATAAGATAAATTAATTGAGTATTATGCTAAACTGAAATATTAAGCTAAACCGATCAAACATGAAGTAAGAAAATTTAGTCATAAATGATAAATGGAACTCTTAGTTGAATTAATCAAGTGGTGCCCTAAAATGTATATTTTTCATAAGATTTAATTTCAAAAGAAAAGGTTCTTATAAGATTTCTTTTTTAGGTTAGAAGAGAGAGAGATTTCTTATATACGACTGTGTTTTCTCTTATAAAATTTATTTTATGAAAAAATAAGAAGAGAAATTCGACATAACAAATATGTGGGATAAATATTTACATTCATAATTCTGTGGTGTTTGGTCAGAACACGATAACTCCAAAATCGAATTTTTGAGATATACAGTAATCATTTTCATGAACATGTTGTTTAGCTTTAGGCACGTATATGTATTTGTACATTTATCTCACTTCTAATTAGTCATAATTAGCAGGACTTACTTTTAGATCAAAAAGTCATTTTTTGGAGATATCATAGTCTGACCAAACACCACAGAATTATTATCATAATATAATTTATAAGTTTCAAATTAAGTTTAATCCTTGATTTGAATCAAACATGAAAATTCAAGTAGGCTTCGTCAACCATACGGGGGAAGAACGGGACATTAGAACAATAAAAAATAGTCCGGATGGCCGAAAACACATGCAAAGCGTAACTCTTAATGCCAAATGAAAAATACAGAATAAGTAATTGTGTGACTATAGACTCCCATATCACCGGTGTAGGTGGGGTTACGGTAACTATAGGATACCGTTTATACGACCTTTTCTTGAATATCTCCTTCATGGGATTTTCACATTTATACGACGCATAGTAGGATATTTTACCTGTTCGATGCTTCTCCGTACAAGCTGGATGAAGAAGATAAGAGATTGTTTGTATGTGATAGTTTGGTGTCTGAATGTAGATGCATAAGAGGGTGTGTCAATAGAAGATAATAAAATATATATCCTGAGCTGTACTGAGAGAGCCAGTATAAATTTAAATCGATTGTGAAATCAATTAAGAGAATATGAATTCGATAAGGCTTACTTATGCACAGAAAAATTGGGAGTTGCGGAACTAGGCTATGTCCGAAGGAGATCGGGAAATCTCTATTAGATGTTTTAATCTACAGGAAAATCACGGCCGATGTTATTGCCCGCGTCAAAACCTGGGAACCAGTTGTTTTTGAGTTCTTCGTGATACAGCCCCTTGAACAGATGGTATTGTCTAGGGGAAAAACCAGGTATGATGTTATCAGAAGAGTATGAGAGTGGTCATATTGACGGACTACCATCGTGAAGGTCCGGGTTTGAACCACACCGTTGCCACAATGGTGGCCGCCTAAAATTGGTTTTCTGTGTTTTCCAACTTTGAGGTGTGAATCAAACCGATCTTCCAGTTGAAAAGCCTCGTCACAGAGAGCAGCAGGCCTACAACGATTCACTTATTCAATCATTACACTTCACTCTAATTAGAAAAACTGACGACAGATTGCAGCACTACACATAACAACATTAAATTTATGTTTGCTTCACGTTAGCTTCACAACACATACATGCACAACTTCCAGCATGGACCAGGTCTTCTTCGACCACCTGCCAAAATCTCTTCATTGAGAGGCGGGCCGTGATCTGGTTGGTTGGGAGGAGGAGGTATGTTGTTATCACATTTATTACTGAAGTATCAACCCCAAGAACATTTAGTAAAATCACTTTTACTTTTATTACCAGACGCGCCCCGCTCCCCATCCGATACAGACATCAGAGCGTTCCCGAAGGTCGGGCACGCCTAGAAAATAATAAATCGTAATCACCGTCCGCTGACAGATGTAAAGCGATAAAATGTTGTTGTCCGTATCCGATTTGGAATTCCAAAAGGAAATTACCCGCTTAAATTCAGTTGTGATTTATTTCGACGAATTCATTTTAATTTGACGAAAATGTGACATTTTGTATCGGTCATCCATCCGCAGATCCCTCGTCAGGAAAGCCAAAGGAAAAGTTTACAGAAAAAAATTAAGAAAAATTATATTAAATTGTAATCATATAACTTGAATATTTTATACCGCCCCTAAACAGATCCCTTCTCCAGAAAGCCAGAGGTGAAGGTTTCCGGGAAAAATCGAAGAAAACTGTGTGAAATTTTAATTTGACGACACCGCCTCTCAAGGGATCCCTTCTCAAGAGAGCTAAAGGGAAACGTTTCCGGGAAAAAATGACGAAAATTCTGTGAAATTTTAATTTTATGATATATTTTATACCGCCCCTAAAGAGATTTGTTGGAAGAAGATATTTCCTACTTTGCCTGGATTGTGTTTAGGCATTCCATAGAATGACTAGTCATTCTGTAGAATGCCTAGGCAAAGTATAGAATAAAACCGGTGTTTCATACTTTGCCTGAAACGACCAGGCATTCTATAGAATGCCGGATTTCATACTTTGCCGGTAACAATATGATTAGGATTTTGAATCTTCATCAGTAATGCTAACGATTGATCTGTTCTATTTTTGACGTCTGAGGGCTGAATTCTTGATGCTCTTCCGTTTGTCCACAAATATCTTATTGCTCCTGTCTTCTACTCTTGCCCAATTTCCAAAAATCGACGAAGTCTTAAATGGCAGGGCTCAGTTATTTTTCGATCGTGATCGAGTTACTGGTGGAGAAGAACTACGACCTTGCATATTATGTGTCGTCGATCTTGTTCGAGGAGGAGAATATGACGGATCTATTTCTTTGTTCCGACCTTTGAAATCTTTCCAATTTAATAAGATTGGTTTTACTCGAAAACATCCAGATCGGAGCCGGATAGAGCGAAATGGGTCAAATTACCATTTTGTATAAAAGGTGAGTTTGTTGGAGAAGTGAGAGTACATCGAGTGTGTGACAAATTTTGTTCAACACATGTTTTGCTTTTTTTAGCTTTGATGATTGCCTCCTCACAATGAGCTCTAAAAGATAAGCCGCTCGTCTAAAGTGACACCAATGTATCTACTAGTGTTAACAGGTGAGATTTGAGAGCCACTAATTTCAATAGTAGCGTCAGGAAGTAAGTCCTTTCAGCCAGTGATTCAAATGAAGATCGATTGATTAGCATTAAGTTCGACTCTACTGCTTTCACACCAGTTCTCAACACTGTGAAGCGTTTCTTGAAGATTGCTAAGTACTTTTGTGGGCACCTAGTCGTCTGCGTAAAGGGTTTACGAGGAAAGTCATTTATTTGAAAATTGTGTAATAATGACCTAAGGGTGTGTGCACTTGTACAATTGAGGCTTTGATGGGACGCGAGTTTGAAACTAAGTCACTGACTTGAACCCGAAAGGATCGAGCACGAAGATACTATCGCGAGAATTAGATTAGGCTATACAGCAAACTATCATGCCATACTTTTGGGAAATTTCCATGGATGATGTCGAAATTCAGTATCAAAAATTTTTGATTTTCTAATAAAATTACACCTTGAATGTACAGTAAAAGGTATCTCATAGACTCGTAAACACTTTAACACTCATAAGAAACTGCAAAATATGTTCATTTGAACGCAATTTGCGAAAAATTATTTTTATTATGAGGAATGTATTATGAAGAATGTTCATCAGTACGCAAAAAAATTATTTTTTATTATGGTCAATAGAGGACACTGCAAAAAAGCAAATTTCTAACAATACGAAAAAAAATCATAGTGCCATAAAATTTCTGAGTGTAAGATTAACAGCTCATTTCTGAATTTTATTGTTACTGGTATTGACATGTTTAAAAAGAAATACGATAAACATGTAGGGGTAAATCCAGAAGCTATCCATACTTATAATAAGACAACCATAACATTTTTATGGGCATTTTATCATGTGCATATATTGTTTATAATTTTGTGATTGTGTTTTTAATTGGGTTGCTGTATTTTTGAAATATATGACATCCATATTTATTTATGGGCCTCCTTTTCTCAGCCACCTCGTTGGGCATTTTGCCTGTTATGGCCTTGTATTTGTATTAGAAGAGATTGGAGAAAGGTTAAGGTGCAATCACTTCTGCCGGACTTTCACGCAGCACCCTTATTAGCGTAAATTTGGACTAAGTATTTTTTCTGTACCAAAAAATTCTCCTTCCTGAGAATAACTTTTCACAAACCGCATTCAAATGCGTGCGTGTCCGGAAAATTCACCGACCAACAATTCACCGCTGGAAAATTCACCACTAGGAAAATTCACCGACAACAGTTCAATGCAAGTCAGTTAGCGAGGGAGTGAGTGATTTAGTTACTGAGTCAGTGAGTGACCTAGTTTTCCGGCGGTGAATTTTCCGTAAAACCATTCAGTACAAATTCCTTCAATTTTTATGAATTTTTAAACCGTTTACGAATTTATGGGACACCCTGTATATATGAAAATTACAATCACCTCTAATGAAAAAAATACAACATTTGCTTAATTAGGGCTATACTTTACTGTTGCTTAAATATTGATTTTACAGATAATGAATAAATATTAAAATAATGCAAAAATTTCCAATCTAAAATATAATCTTTGTCCTAGAAATTTAGAGCATCTTTTAGAATCTGTAACAATTAAAGTTTTTGATAGTTTTGAATTTTTTTCATCAAAGTTTTTTTTGGTTATTGAGTTGAAACATTTTATTTGTAATATGTATAAGTTACTGCCAATGTGCCCGAAACGGGCCAATTCGTGACGGTCCTGGCCACTTTGTGAATTGGCCAATTTCGTTAAATACTGGCCCTTCCAAAGTCCGCTAACAAAAGACATGATTCGGTATCATCATCAAGTTCACGAATTTTTTGGTGATAATTATGTCCACGTTAGTTATGGCAACCCCTCAAACTGTGCAATAAGTTGAGACCATCGACACAAAGGTTCGTACGGGAAAATTCAATTTTTTCATCGTTTTTGTTTTGCTGTTGAAAATGTCTTCTTTTTTTCTCAAACAAATTTCACACGTTGCATATTATGACAGATTTTTCACATCGTTATCAATTAAAGTTACCCAATATCAAATACCTCAAGTCTGGAATCAATATATATGATACAGTGCACACCTTAGTTAATTAAGTTTTGATATTAAATACGAACACATTACATTTAATTTAGCTAGTTTGAAGGGCCCCAAAAAAAGGTATAAACATGGACGGAGATACGGGGGGAGGGCATGGGAGGCATCCCCCCCAGCGTCAGAGGTCGAGTCGACTGATGTAATGTAAATGTGTATATATGAATTGACTTCATCATCATCGTGCCCCTCCGTAGACTTTCAAGTCTATCTCCGCCTATGAGTATAAAAGTAAAAAAAAGGCTTATCTCTGTGTCCTCGAGCCATCTGGAAAGTGCAGTCATCTCATACTTGGTCGCAACCCTGTGCTAAATTCTTGTTGATAGAAGCTTGCTGCTTGACGGTAGGACCGTATGCCAACTATTCCGGGATTCAGGGCGAACCTTGTATGAGAGTCGTATCTAGTCTTCTTTGGACCGATGTCGACACTGAACATGACGATTTTAAAGCTTTAGTGGCCCTTCGAGAAACTCACACACAATCCTTATCATGGACGGTAGGAGGCCAGCTTGCCTCCGTGAGAGATTTTAGCTATAACAACTAGTTATAGCTAAAATCTCTCACGTTATCTCTTGTTATTAGTAAGTACACAATCATAAAAACAATTACAAGAGGACCAACGGGTCACACACCTCTCGATGACTTTTCAAAATATTGTCAGCTTCCAAACTGCCGCGAAGAAATGGTATTCCCTGGGTGTATTCTCCTCCCATAGAGCATGTGATTCCGAGGCTCCTATTGGCCGTACAAGATCACGTGTTCTTTCTAAGGAGGTGACGCTGCTGGTGATGATGATGTTTGGTGACTCGTACACTTCACGAATGAACATGCAGAAGATTTTTTGTGCACAGGGTGTTTCAAAGTATTATGATAATTCCTTTAACGCAGAGGTCTTCAACCTTTTTCTAGTCTGACTGTACCCGTCATCAAAAGAAGAGCACCCTCTCGGCAAGTTTGACATGCGAATGCGTGAAATCAGGATGATTTCAATCCTTGAATACGATTTGTACAAAGTGTTTAATGAAAACGTAGATCAAGTGCGCTCGTGAGCACGGAATCGGGCACGAGCATCGAGTACTCTAGGTGCTTCAGAGAGCACCGTGGTGCTCGCAAGCAAAGGGTTGAAGATGCCTGCTTTAACACATACTTTTTTAATTATTTATCTTGGCATACATTTTTCGATTATTGTTTAGAGAATATAGAATTCATATAATATACTCTTCACACACTTTCCAATTTTAGAAACTTGAATATTATTATTATTTTAACAAACACTTTTTCGAATTAATTTTAAGGAATATTATTCATTTCATATTTTTAAATTTCATTGCCCTGGTGTGAGCCGACCCACGGTACTGCACAAAACCGCAGTCACGATGCGATATTCATTGTTTTCTCCCAAAATTTGCGTGAAAAAAACTATATGTTCATATAATTATCTTTATGTTTTTCTCTCAAATTTTTCACTTCATTTCTCTCTCGTCACGTGCATCTAATTCAATGTACCTGCTATATATAGACATGTATCACACGTTGGCGATTAAAGAGAATGAATTTGGCTCCCACCGGACCGTCTCACATCAGCACATCTATTATTGGCCAGGAATCTCCGGCCACTTCGTGAAATGGCTGGCCAAAGTCCGAATCATTTGTGCAATTCGGGCTTTGGCCAATTCGCGGAGTGGCCGGCTCCGCCGCGAATTAACCGCACTTTGGGATTTGTTATTAATGGACAGTATGTGATTCAATCTTTTATTTGATAATTTTTTTGAGTTTATTTAAATAAATTCTAATTTACCAATCATTTATCGGAAGATATGTGAACTTGCAAAATATTTTTCTAATGATAACTGTGTTATTGGCTAAATAATTCCAAATGATGTCTATCCCTTGTCAGTAGAGCGCCGTCCCCGTTCGTCCGGAGTCGCTGTCCTGGACATGTTGGTGATCTGGAGGCCACCACCTCACGATTACCATCAAGAGGAGCTACACTGTATAACAAGGCAAGTTCGATAATGGGTCAAAGTAGTTTTCTCTTTTAATTTATGCGTAATCTCTCGTAACTAGTCCTCCTCCGACTTGATTCGTCAAACAACGAGAAATCATTTAAATCTTTTGGGATTCAAGCGCGAGCAAAACTTTGGTTCCTTCCTGAGAACCAGCCTTGAAATCTTCGGAGAACAGAAGAAAATTATTTCCGTTTAATTACGCTCTTACAGTAGGAAAACTTGCGTTTCATCCGATTTACATTAACGATGTGTGTGTGTACCGAGTAATGTGAATTTGAGGTAGGGTCTTTGGGGAAAATACGTCATGTTTTGTTCATGGAATATATATATATATTCAGTCTTACGAATATGAGGTTTTCTGTAAATTAAACTTCCAAATCAAATTAATATTTAAATACGAACGCTTCATATGCGAAATGGAAATTTTTGCAAGATGTGAACGTAACGTCTCTTTTCCCGCATATCATAACTATGTTTCAGCCATTTGATTCGTTTGCTAAGGAATGGAAAACTTCTACTTGATTTGTTTGCAAGTAAGAGAGAGTTTCCCTAAAATTCATTGCTTCATAACTTTCTGATGCACGTTTCAATGAGAGAATTTTGAACGGTTAGAGTTTTTCGGTCAAATTGAGCGGTAATTAAGTAAATTATTTCCGAAAAATCTCCGAAGCTCTCTGCTTGATTATAAATGGCCATGTAATATCCAGTCCTAGTTTGTTACATTACATGTTAACTTTAAAATGATGTTATGTACATTAAATTTTCGGGTGGGAAACATGATCACCTGGCCTCGTTGCCGTATTGCTCTGCTAGACCGGAATGTTTGTATGTAATGTTAAGCAGCCTCGGTGTTATCAAATTAATTTTGCTTTGGTTAGAATGAAAAACATCAATCATTCAAAACAGTGAGAATTTTACGAAACACCTGCGGTTTAAATTGTAACACTGCATAAAACAAAGAAATCCAGTGAAATTTCTGTACAACTTTTTGAGATATTTTGTACACTGTTCTCAAAAATAGCTTATTTTTTAATACTTACGCTGACCATTGTACACTGAAAACTACAGCATATATATCCCGATATTGTTGATACTGTTATACGACTGTTATCTGTGCAATGAACTACAAGTTTTAAGGCACACAAAATATTCTTTGACACATGGCAGTTTCTGTGAATAAAAAATACATGAATTTCGGCGAAAAAAATTCAATTTGTTTTTGAAACAGCTGTAAAATATTAAATTCGGAACATTACGCCCAAGATTCCTGTCCATTGCATAGCTGATGTTATGTGAAACGCTGTTGTTAAGTTCCATGAGAGTATCTTGCATAGTTTTTGGGAAATTTGGTTTCATGGAATAAAGTAACGAAAAAATGAATCTTCAAAAAACGCGTTCCCAAAATTGCCTGTTCATTTTGAAACCACTGTTCTAGGCAGCCATAACTCTGTTCTTACTTATTGCAAGTATAAGATTAAAACAGTTTCGAATTTCTGCGTAAGACGTTCTTTCAAATAAATTTATAATACCATTTTTCGAAAAAATTCTGTCATTTGAAATGAAATCAGTTGCCTATGAGAGTAATCAGTTGAAATTGGGCAAATGATGGCTCAAATAGAAAAAATCTTTTAGAGTTTTCGAGACGGAAATTTAAATCTTTAAATATCGATATTTTCTGACTCTTGATCAGTGTAAGATCTTAACTAAAAGAGACGAATTTGCTGAACTTACGATAATGAGCAAGTTCGAATTCGATCTTATATTGTTTGTGTGTGGGTACGGTTATCAGTGAGCACTCTAACTAATGATTCGGTAGATCATTTGGCGATGAAAGTCTAATCAAAACGCATGCGGGATATCATAATAGGAAAAGAAAGCTAAGCACTCCATTGTGATTGGATCAGACAGGTGATTGGAAATATATGGTGCGGCGAAGAAATGTCTTTTTTTTCGAAACCTAATCAGGTCGAAGAGCTGATTTTGGTATTTTCCAAGTTTGCTATTACTGATGCATCTGGTCGGATATTCGAAGGTTCACAGATTTATTCTATGTGTAAAGTTTAGACTTTACATTCCAATAAAATCGAAATTTTTTCATCAGTTTATTACAGTACCCCTCTTTTTCGGACACCGATGGGACAAAAAACAAAAAAAACACTTCCGTAAAAGAAGGATGACCGCAACTTTGGGGGGTTGTTATCGAGAAGTATGGGGGGGAAAACGTAATTATATGTATATATATACATATATTGTGGCAGTAAAAAAATGGTGACCGGCACGAGGGGGTTCACTGCGGACGACAGAAAAACCGCTCTTAGCGATCACCCCTCTTTTACGGCCAAAACGGCCAAATATAATTTCCCTTGTGTGGTGGGCCATTAATAGTATAACGTCAGCAGATTTATAGCCATTTCTGACCCCCTTCCCTGTCAGCAAAATTTCGTCAGCTCTGCTCCCCCTCCCCTTTTACCGCGTATCGGGATCAGATGCACGGGGGGGGGGGTCATAGGTGTAGAAGGCTCAAATTCCCCCCCCCCCCTCCCAAGATGACCAATAACAAAACATATTTTTCTGAAAAAGTTAAATATCAAAAGAAAATACTTTTATATGTTATTATAATGAATTTCTGTTGATTTCAATGCTATTTCAAGGCTAATAACTGAAAATTTCTGTTTAAGAAATTCATTGTGCCTCACTCCCTAACCTTTTTGTGCTCCCTCCAAAGGTCGATCATCGCGTACG
Source organism: Pholcus phalangioides (assembly GCF_987345545.1). Taxonomy (NCBI): domain Eukaryota; kingdom Metazoa; phylum Arthropoda; class Arachnida; order Araneae; family Pholcidae; genus Pholcus; species Pholcus phalangioides. The sequence continues at coordinate 49,222,289 of NW_028301596.1, read as the reverse complement.
CCCCTGATTGGATTTGCCTTTCAAGAACATGCATAGTGAGTCTGACCACGACTGTCCGACACTGCTGTTGTGAAATTTGCTATTGTATGCACGGGAATTGTTTTTCGCATGATTACTCATTGAACACACTATATTTTTTTTCCATAAATTTATTAACTAATGGTTTAAGCATCAATAAATGGAGTGGTATAGATTGCCGTGGCTAGTTGGTGCGAAGTACCGAACAATGAGCTCTCGCCTTCATCATCATAGTCTCTCCATATTCCAGAGATGTCAATCAGCCAACGACAATATGGTGGCTTAATAACAACCATTTGAATTATCTGGAATACGATAATTATTTTTTAATTAGCTATTGATTCGATTTGATGGAAGTGTTGTGAATGTGTCTGGTCTTTCAAATAATTACCAATTTTTTTGCTAGAGTAAGGTAGGCCCACACCACGCATGGTCAGGTTTTTCGGGGGGGGGGGGTAGTAAATAAATACCTTTTGCAAAAACCTTTTTGCTTCTTTTCTTTACGTACATATTCCACTAACGCACACACAAACCAGTTGCGAGCACAGCTTTCCACTATACAATAAAGTTATTTTATTTTTTTTACGAGTATAGTTTCCTTTTTTGTCTCGCAAGTAATCGCAGCTTGTTATCTCGTCCACATCAAATGGAATCACAGTCACGAAAAAAGACATTTCCCCCTCCCCCTCCCCTTTTCCGATCACTATGCACTCCTTCGGTGAGCAGCCCTCCCTGTTCGAAGAGCATGTGTCCGCTTATGCACGGGAATCCAGCACATCACTCAAGGACAACGCATGGGACTCTCGAAATGTACAAAAAATGGTTCAACCAATACCCTCCGCCATAAGCAAGACAGGTGGGAGGGTCTGTCTGTAGAGTTCCGTAACCTCTCTAAAATGAATATGTCATTAAAAATATTTCATATTTTCATAAACATGGTTGATGACGTAATCACCATTCAAGTCTCTTCCCCCCTCTGTCATCAAAACTCAGTAAATATGAAACCCCCCCCCCACCCCAATGCTTATATATTATTTAATGGTTCACCCCATAACGAAAGTATGCATTTGATTTGAAACCACTGTTACGGCCACCCTCTCAGGGCCGAATTATTTGCCCCACCGGTGCCTGCAAAAGGGCATGGGGGAGGTTTATTCTGTCTTATTCATACTAAACATTTCCCCAGGTATTAACACTGTTCTTTTTTAATTCTGTATAGGGATTCTGAGGTTGCAGAGAACTTATTGAAAGAAATGAAAGAATTTGTTCCCGCTGAAACTCCAGGTTTGTCTTACTGTCATGATTATCGAGAAAAAAAAGTCTCTCTACCAGTTTTTAATGCAAGTTAAAACATCTGTACTTTTTATATAAAGTTAAAGGGCCTTTCTCCATTTCCATTTACTTTTCTCACGCCTAGGAAAAACCTTGATAGACGAGACTGCCTACAGGAAAGCCGAAAGCAGGAAAGCCGCTATATACAGGCAACTGGGATCATGGCTATGTTTCTGCCGATCTGATTTCGGATGAGAGTAGATTCGATTTTATTACTGTCCGGATCATTGAGAGAAGAAGTTATATATCCGTTTCCCCCCTGAGATAATCCCCTCGTTATCTCCTGATCAAACCAAGCAAGTGCTGACCGATGATATTGTGGTCATCGGTACATGATCTTAACTGCAAAAGAAAGTAGGCGAAGATAGAGCTTTTAGGATGACCAATAGACTGATCTCGTATGTGTATGAGCGATTCAAAAACTGATATTGCCTGTCCTGGTACGAAATTTCCCAATTGCAAATCGCTTGAAAGGCTTCAAGCATTGGTCATTCGCCACATTCCCCTCGTGTTGAGACGAATTTCGAATTTTCATTTAGCTATCTTATACAGGGTGGTTACAAATAAACTGACACTACTCAGACAGACGTATTTAGCTCCCTGATGATGGAGGAATTTTGATGAAACTTGGTGTATAGGATATATGGACTATAAATCTTTGCTAACTTTTCCGACACAACTCTGCCTCTTTCGAGGTAACGGAAGTAAGGCGCTTTGCATCAGTCCGGGGTTGTGAGCGGTTCTATCTATCTATATGGACCATGGGGGAAAAGCAGAGAGAAAGATTCAATAAAAATATTTCAATTTTTGGTGACCAGGGGGAAAAAATGCCTCTTTTTATGGCAGTTATATTTTTCTCATGGTCCAATGATACCAAGGTCGCATATACCAAGTTTCAATGAAATATGTCCACCACAACGTTCGCTACATAGATCAGAGTAGTGTAAGTACGTTTTTTGGACCATGGGAGAAAAAACATAACTGCAATAAAAACGCCACTTTTTCCCCTGGTGGCCAAAAATTTAACTCTTTTTAATGACTATCTTTCTTTCCTCATGATTCACATATATCTTATCTACCAAGTCTCATCAAAATGAACGTTACATACGGCTGAGTAGCGTCAGTTTATTTATGTAATTCCCCTACTTATGTTTAAGTAACCTGTATTTTTTATTAAACAGTTTTTCAATTCGTATATGTATCAATATAAAATTTAAAAAAAAAATCTGATAATAGCTATTTTTAATCCCTTCTTCCTTTTAACTATAGGGTATAAAAAGCTTTATCTTCTATATCAAAAGCTTTATAATCATTTTTCTTAATACTATATAATGATCATGTTTTGGAAACTGTATATTGCTTGATACAAAAAATTTCACCTCTTTTTTACATAGTGTACTGATTTTTAAACCTGTAATCCCTGTTGATTGATTTTGTGAATTAAAGTCTTTTTGTTTTTCTTTCAATTGTCTGGACATTTTTATTAAAGGAATAATAAAACTCCTGCATACGCGTCTTCCTTCATCTTTTGTTCTTGTAAATAGTTTTCTTATCGTTTATTATGTCTTTCATTATCATTTAATCTTCATATATGTATCTTCCCTTATCTTTTATTCTGGGTGTATGTATTCCCTTATCTTTTATGCTGCGTGTGTCAATTCTCTTACCTTTTATTCTGTGTGTATGTGCTCCCTTATCATCTATTCTGTGCGTATGTATTTCCTTTATCTTTTCTGTTGCGCGTATATATTCCCTTATCTTTTATGCTGCGTGTGTCAATTCCCTTATCTTTTATGCTGCGTGTGTCAATTCCCTTATCTATTATGCTGCGTGTGTCAATTCCCTTATCTTTTATGCTGCGTGTGTCAATTCCCTTATCTATTATGCTGCGTGTGTCAATTCCCTTATCTTTTATTCTGTGTGTATGTGCTCCCTTATCGTCTATTCTGTGCGTATGTATTTCCTTTATCTTTTCTGTTGCGCGTATATATTCCCTTATATTTTATGCTGCGTGTGTCAATTCCCTTATCTTTTAGGCTGCGTGTGTCAATTCCCTTATCTATTATGCTGCGTGTGTCAATTCCCTTATCTTTTATTCTGTGTGTATGTGCTCCCTTATCGTCTATTCTGTGCGTATGTATTTCCTTTATCTTTTCTGTTGCGCGTATATATTCCCTTATCTTTTATGCTGCGTGTGTCAATTCCCTTATCTTTTATGCTGCGTGTGTCAATTCCCTTATCTTTTATGCTGCGTGTGTCAATTCCCTTATCTATTATGCTGCGTGTGTCAATTCCCTTATCTTTTATTCTGTGTGTATGTGCTCCCTTATCGTCTATTCTGTGCGTATGTATTTCCTTTATCTTTTCTGTTGCGCGTATATATTCCCTTATCTTTTATGCTGCGTGTGTCAATTCCCTTATCTTTTATGCTGCGTGTGTCAATTCCCTTATCTATTATGCTGCGTGTGTCAATTCCCTTATCTTTTATTCTGTGTGTATGTGCTCCCTTATCGTCTATTCTGTGCGTATGTATTTCCTTTATCTTTTCTGTTGCGCGTATATATTCCCTTTATCTTTTCTGTTGCGCGTATATATTCCCTTATCTTTTATGCTGCGTGTGTCAATTCCCTTATCTTTTATGCTGCGTGTGTCAATTCCCTTATCTTTTATGCTGCGTGTGTCAATTCCCTTATCTATTATGCTGCGTGTGTCAATTCCCTTATCTTTTATTCTGTGTGTATGTGCTCCCTTATCGTCTATTCTGTGCGTATGTATTTCCTCTATCTTTTCTGTTGCACGTATATAAACCCTTATCTTTTATGCTGCGTGTGTCAATTCCCTTATCTTTTATGCTGCTAGTGTCAATTCCCTTATCTTTTATGCTGCGTGTGTCAATTCCCTTATCTATTATGCTGCGTGTGTCAATTCCCTTATCTTTTATTCTGTGTGTATGTGCTCCCTTATCGTCTATTCTGTGCGTATGTATTTCCTTATCGTCTATTCTGTGCGTATGTATTTCCTTTATCTTTTCTGCTGCGCGTATATATTCCCTTATCTTTTATGCTGCGTGTGTCAATTCCCTTATCTTTTATGCTGCGTGTGTCAATTCCCTTATCTTTTATGCTGCGTGTGTCAATTCCCTTATCTATTATGCTGCGTGTGTCAATTCCCTTATCTTTTATTCTGTGTGTATGTGCTCCCTTATCGTCTATTCTGTGCGTATGTATTTCCTTATCGTCTATTCTGTGCGTATGTATTTCCTTTATCTTTTCTGTTGCACGTATATATTCCCTTATCTTTTATGCTGCGTGTGTCAATTCCCTTATCTTTTATGCTGCTAGTGTCAATTCCCTTATCTTTTATGCTGCGTGTGTCAATTCCCTTATCTATTATGCTGCGTGTGTCAATTCCCTTATCTTTTATTCTGTGTGTATGTGCTCCCTTATCGTCTATTCTGTGCCTATGTATTTCCTTATCGTCTATTCTGTGCGTATGTATTTCCTTTATCTTTTCTGCTGCGCGTATATATTCCCTTATCTTTTATGCTGCGTGTGTCAATTCCCTTATCTTTTATGCTGCGTGTGTCAATTCCCTTATCTTTTATGCTGCGTGTGTCAATTCCCTTATCTATTATGCTGCGTGTGTCAATTCCCTTATCTTTTATTCTGTGTGTATGTGCTCCCTTATCGTCTATTCTGTGCGTATGTATTTCCTTTATCTTTTCTGTTGCGCGTATATATTCCCTTATCTTTTATGCTGCGTGTGTCAATTCCCTTATCTTTTATGCTGCGTGTGTCAATTCCCTTATCTTTTATGCTGCGTGTGTCAATTCCCTTATCTATTATGCTGTGTGTGTCAATTCCCTTATCTTTTATTCTGTGTGTATGTGCTCCCTTATCGTCTATTCTGTGCGTATGTATTTCCTTATCGTCTATTCTGTGCGTATGTATTTCCTTTATCTTTTCTGCTGCGCGTATATATTCCCTTATCTATTATGCTGCGTGTGTCAATTCCCTTATCTTTTATTCTGTGTGTATGTGCTCCCTTATCGTCTATTCTGTGCGTATGTATTTCCTTTATCTTTTCTGTTGCGCGTATATATTCCCTTATCTTTTATGCTGCGTGTGTCAATTCCCTTATCTTTTATGCTGCGTGTGTCAATTCCCTTATCTTTTATGCTGCGTGTGTCAATGCCCTTATCTATTATGCTGCGTGTGTCAATTCCCTTATCTTTTATTCTGTGTGTATGTGCTCCCTTATCGTCTATTCTGTGCGTATGTATTTCCTTTATCTTTTATGTTGCCCGTATATATTCCCTTATCTTTTATGCTGCGTGTTTGTATTCCCTTATCTTTTAGCTGTGCGTATGTATTCCTTTATCTTTCATTCTGTGTGTATGTATTCCTTTATCTTTTATTCTGTGTGTATGTATTCCCCCCTTATCCTTTATGCTGCGTGTATGTATTCCCCCCTTATCCTTTATGCTGCGTGTATGTATTCCCCCCTTATCCTTTATGCTGCGTGTATGTATTCCCCCCTTATCCTTTATGCTGCGTGTATGTATTCTCTCATCTTTTTTATTCTGTTGCCTTTTATTATATTTTTCTGTATACTTTTCAGCTTTTATACAAATTTGTTTTCATTATCATTTTTCTTTCATATTTTTTTAAACTGTAGTTGCGTGCGCTTTCAGAGTTATCTTTCACTGTTTACTATATATCGTATAAAACAGGGGGTGCAATACTAGGGTGGGTAAAAAAAAAATGAAGTTTTTATTTTCAAATCGCTATATAGTGTGGAGAAGTTTCCTCCTTTAATAATAAGAAAAACGACGTAAAAATTTTTTAAATCGGTTGATCTTTCTCCGATTTTAAAATTGTTTACGTTGTTATTAATGGAAGCAACTTTTCCGCGATATAGTGATTTGAAAAAAATAAACTTCATTTTTTTTTCGACGCACCCAAGTGCACACTGCATAACCTTATTCAGTCTGCTGGTCAGATATGCGGTGTTTTTGGCATTCTTCCACCGGAAACTAGTATATATAGGGTGGACCATATGACCCTATTTTACGTGGCATTCACCCTAATTTTAGTTGTCCTGATCGTTTTATAAATTGTCCCGTATTTTCAACGAAGCTTCAATTTTTTCCACTGAAATCAAGGATTGACATCATTTTCATAACTTATAAGTTATATTATGGTAATTATGACTAATTGTCACAATTAATTATTGCTTTATGATTATAGATATTTGTTTATTTTTTTGGTGAATTACACAGCGACTTGCAGTAGCCCCTAGATCCCACTATTAGCAATTTTTCTACAGTTTTAGAATATAGTATTTAGGTATTGTGTGCAATATATAGCTGGGTACTTTACTAACTTTTTTGATAATTTGTTTTGGCTGTAATTGCAACTTTATTTATTGTTGACAATGTTTTGGTGATACCCGGAAGCTTTACTTGTCTTTGACATATTTTTAGTGGTCATTAGCGACATCCAGTATGAATTCTGATCTCCTGAACTAATGTTCTCCCTAATAATAAGTCCCCTTCAGATCTACTTTAGTGATCTCTAAATGTTTGGCGGATCCTTCAAGTGCTCTAGAAATGTGCCACGCATCACTAAAATGATCCGTAATTATGTCGCGGAGCACTTAAGTAATTAGGGAATGCGCCGTGGGGGCAACTTAGTGATGTAGAACTACACTGGGGGGGGGGAGCGCTTAAGCGCTCTAAAACTATGCCGCATGCCACTCATCTCTAAATGTGCCACGGATCGCTTAAGTGTTCTGGAACTGCATCGCGGATTACTTAGGTGATCTGTGAATGTGCCGCTGGCTTACTTCAGTGATCTTAAAATGCGCCACGGACCGCTTAAATGTTCAGGAATTGTGTCACGGGTCATTTAAGCGATCTGTGAATGTGCCGCTTAGTTCATTTTCACAAAATTAGGTTTGGGGGGTAGGCCACACCAGATAATCCCCAGGGCCGCGTTTGGTCCGCGGGCCAATGGTTTATCATACATGGCTTAGAGGTTGGGTCACAATGAATTTCTTAAAAACAAATTTTCAGTTCTTCACCTTCAAATAGCATCGAAATTGACAGAAATTGGTTATAAGATTATGATTATACACATAAAGGTATTTTCTTTCGAAATTTTAATTAAAAATATATTTTTTACATTAAAAAAATAAATTTTCTTCTGGGTGGCACACGAGTCCCCAACCCCCCTCCCGCGTACGACTCTAATCTCACTAATATGCGATGGGAGGTAGGTGGCAGTGCTCACGAAATTTCGCTGACAGGAGGGGGTCAGAGTTTTGCTGAAGGGGGGGTGGGTCAAATATGGCTAAACATTTGCTGACGTAATACTTGAATGACCCCCATCTCTCTATTTATCTTTCATTACCGGTATCTTTTCTGTTCATCTTTTGTTATGTATCTCTTTCTGCATTTTAGTCTTTATAAATCAATCATTATCTTTTTCATTTGCCATCAATCACATATTTGTTTCTATTTATCTTTTCTAGCATTTCATTTTTTGTTTGCGTTTCCTTATCTTTCTGTTTATCCTCCGTTATGTCTTTTTGTTTGCATTCAATCTTACCCTTTCTCTGCTTGTATTCTTCAATTAATTTACCAAACGCGTTTGCTATACTTTATCTCTTTTCATTCTCGTTATCTTTTCTTTCCCACTAACCTATCATTATCTCTTTTCTTACCAGTTTATACAGTATAATGCTATCAATTCTTTGTTTTTTTTGCATGGCAAATCATTCATTGACTTATTTTTTACCCTCTGAAGATTCTTCTTTTCTTTATTATGAATTTCAAGCAAACTTTTCCATTTTTTACCTTCAGTTTCATGCAACTCTTCAAAATTATTATTTTTTTGTTATTATTCAACGCCTACTTAATAATATATTGCAATGGGTGGGGTACCGTGTTTTATGCTAATGTACCGCATTGCGGACACCAAGATGTAAAAGAAAGATCTCTTGAGCTCGGGGCTTTGTAACTTATTCCACGGTCACATTTATGCACCATTTTCAATATGCATTTGTCAGAAATTTTTTCCCAGTGTGCATTCATTCCCACTGCTTCCTTTTTTTTTACAACCTCTGCATTTATTTTTCTTCCAATTCTATTGTAAGTTCTTCATTCGAAATTTATCATTATAATATTATACAACCTGTTTTTTTTTTTTTTCCAACTGATAATACGGGTTAGTGAGGAAGGTCCATCGAGCTTATATTATTGGAAGGAGCATCCAGACGCCGCGACGGCAGCGACATCAAATGCAAGGATATCACGTGACTCTGTGAAAACAAAGTTCGTGCTTGGCAATTAACCCATTGAACTGTACAGTTCGGTCTCTAAATATTCGGTTTAAAAGATTAAAAAAGGGATAGAGAACTCATCTAAAAAATTAAAAAAAAAATTAAATTATTTATTTCATTAACACTGGAATAATTTCTTTCATCAATGCTGGAATAGTTTCTTTCATTAATGCTGGAATTATCTTCCATTAATTGTGGAATTATCTTCCATTAATTGTGGAATTATCTTTTGTTAATTGTGGAATTATCTTTCGTTAATTGTGGAATTATCATTTTCATTAATTCTGGAATTATCACTTTCATTAATTCTGGAATCATCACTTTCATTAATTATGGAATTACCACTTTTATCAGTGCTGAAACTATCCCTTTCATTAATCTCGGAATTACCTCTTTCCTTAATTCTGGAATAATCTTTCATTAATGCTGGAATTCTTTCATTAATGCTAGAATTATCTTTCATTAATGCTGAATTTATCTCTTTCATCAATTTTGGAATTATCTCATCGATGCTGAAATTATTTTTTATTAACTCCTAACATTTATTTTTTAAACTTCTATTTATGCGATAGGAAAATAATCAGGGATTGTGTGCGTTTTCACCGAGTCACGTGATCTTCCGTCAAATGATGCGGACAACGTTCTCAGCACTGCCAAGGCGAAGACCTCTGACGTCATTACCCCCCCCCCCCCAGTAATAATTATAAGCTCGATGGGAAGGTCACTAAGCCAAATTTTACTCGCGAACCGTTGATGCTAGAAGCATATTCCCAGTTAGAAAGAGTATCAAAATAAGGTGTAGGCCTCGGATACGTCACTGATATTGCAAGATGTGTAGTTATTAAAATACAAAAACTAATTTTTCATAAGGACACCCTGTCTTCAAAACCCCAGTTCGAAAATTGTTGCCCCTGCCTCTTCTGAGGCTAATATAAAAGCTCCACGGTTTTAAATGCAAAATTCACAGAGATATTTGAATTCAAAATCGAAGAAAAGAACACTAAAAACTAACGGAACACGCTTTTATCCCTTATTTGTATGAAATTCATTAAAAAATTTTTCCAATTTTTGAATACCTCAGTGAATAGTGCACTTACAAACGTGGGATTTTCTTTTGTTGGCGTCGGAAGAGATAGTGCCACAACCAACTTTCTAATTGCGTTTTTGAGGACAGGGTGTCCGTATGTTTTAATTATACAACCCCTTGGAATATAAGTGACGTATCCGAGTTCTAGGTTTATTTGGATACTCTGTCTAACTGGTAGTATACCTCTAGGATCAACGGTTCGCCAGTAAAATGTGGCTTAGCGACTTTCATTACTACCTTGTATATTTAACAATGGGGATAAAGAAATTAATTTTTTCGGTGAAAATATTGGAACTTTTTTTTGCAATACGAAATAAATCGCAAAAAAATTCTGACTCATCGTGGATTCAAAATGTTTCCGTTCACCTCTTTGTTAGTATCCGTGAGTTGTTTAATGTCATTCTAATATCTGAAACAATATAAATACAATCGGAAATCACTCTTATCAACACTTTTTATTGCATTTATTGCATACTCTTGTTCTTGTTACAAAACAAGTATATATAGGTCAGTATCACCATGAAAAATTCATGTCTTAACAATTTTTTTTTGCACTATTTATGTGACTAAAATAAAATTAAAAAAAAATCATTTTACTTCTGGAAAGAAGAGCAATCTTTTGAGATCGTTTTTTGAAAGCTGATTCTCAAATATTTAGAGTCATATAAAATTATATGAATGAAACTAATGGATTCGAGAGTATAACTGTACTAAAGAAATTTGAGAAACCTTACTTGAAAAAAATTAGAAAAGTGAATAATAATCGAGTTATTTATAGAATCATCATCGAAATCAAAATAGTTGATTATAATACACAATATCAAGCGAAAAAACTTCCTAATCGGCTCCCAACATACTGAAAAAAGTTAAAAGTATAGCATATATATACATTTAAAGCTATATATATTCATAAATTTTCCAGCAATACGCGTACAACTATATGAATACGCAGCAAAATTTTCCACGCATATACACACACACGAGAAACAGATACATTGAACTAATTATTGTTATTATTCTCAATTCAAAGATATACCACACGAAGGCAATTGCAATATATTTGCTGGGCTGTCTCCGAATATATTATTGTATACATACAGTATATGTGTGTGTGAATATATACGAATGATCCGTATTTCTTACAATGTCAATGATTACCAAAATACTATGACACACATAATTATATCTTTCGATATTTCTCCTTCGAAAACATTAAACTTGTTTTTGTTAATATAAGTTCCATCCATCACCAATACAGATTCTACAAAGATAAGCGAATCCGTAATCAGAGTTGTATACTTCCAACGTCAAAGATTTGTGATAAATGATATATGTGCATAAAAGCTGTATGCGTTTTCACAAAACATTCTTTATTAGATTGTTTTTATTATGTTTGGAATGTATGATAATAAATTTAGGTTGTTTCACCATTGGTTAATGCTTGTCAAGTTCCAGTCATTTTTTATTTTCCTTATCTTTGTTATTAATATTAAAAAGCAATTAATTTCTGTTTCAATGGTTTCGGAAATTTATAAATATTCTTTTTGTAATATTTCGTTCGATTTTTAATCTTTGATTTTTTCTTTTTTCCCATTTTACTACTATTATTTATCGCAATTTTTCTTCTTCCTTTTCACTGTTTATATACTAATCTCTATCTGATTTCCTCCGGCTTTCTTTTCTCTTGTTTATTTTCTCTTCTTATCTTTGCTTTGGTTATCTTCTTTTTTTCTTTTCTTCTTTTTTTGTCCGTTTTGTTACATCTGCTTTCTGTTTTTTCTTCCTAATCTTTCTGTTTTACTTTTGTCTGCACATAAACTTGCTTCGCCTTCATGTTTTCATTCGATGCTTATCTCTCATTTCTTTCTCCTTTTTCTAAATCTTTTGATGTTATCCTCTTTTCATCAACTTTATTAATGTATTTCTTAGCGTGATAACCGAAAGAAATTTCAGCTAGAAAACCATGTTTCTTAGGATAAAATTTAACTCTCATTTAACACTATTTTTTCACTTTTTGCATTCCACAAACAAATATTTCTCACACAAGTGCTTCTTAAATATTCTAAACAAAACCTAAATAGTTTGAGATCAATTTAAGGGGGTTCGTACGCACAAATTTTCTAAAAAACTCATTTTCGAATTTTTAAATTTTTCAATACTATAAAATTTTATGCGTCCTGTTCGACTTTTTGTTCTACCTGCGCTAGAAGTATTTCTTACATATTTTAATATAAACCGTTGGCATTCATTATATATGCTAATGTTTTCCATTAATATGTTCTTTTCCCAAAACTGAGCTTTTTTTTGTCAGATAAGGAACATTTTTTTAACACCACATGCTCAAATGTCTTGAAACTCTGTGTGTCTCCCAACACTAAGGTTTTCCATACTTTAAAGAGAGGATTTTTTATTAAAATGATTTAAAGAAATTTTATGACACAATGTAGGAGAAAATTTCAGTGACTTTTGAAAAAGCTGCACGTTGTTGAAGTTAAAATTCGAGGAAAAAAAATCGCCAACAACAAAATCCTAAATGCTCTTGCTAAATTGTATAAAAATGTCCATAGTCTTTGAGGAAAATGAACAGAGTGCCAAAAATGAATAGGGAATTTTTAAATGTTCCTCAAAGCAACGAGGTTTCCAACATAGAAAAGCATGGGGGAGCCAAGATCGTGCACCAACCCTCTTAATTAGTTGATATTTGAATGATATATGATGATTTTTGAAGTAAATTTATTGTGTTGATGGAGTTTTTCAAAACGAAACTTGACTTAAAAAAAGCACGGCAAAACTATAAGGCCAAGAAATATTGTACTCATCTTCCTTTTCACAAACAAATGTTTTTCGATCATATTTCCATTCGCAGTGATCATCTCTTATATTCAGTAGTTTTATTGCATATCTCACAAACAAGTATATTTCGCCCGTCATTCATTTATTCCATTACATTCATGATGTGCTTTTTATATTTCGATTTTTTCAAAGAAGGATGTTTCTCTTTGATGTTTTTTATTCACATCAACAAAACCCTAACTCACGCTTTTATCTTCATCTTTTCTTTATTTAGCACATTTTTCTATATTTTCTGTTTCCGTTGCCTTCAAACTTTCCTTCACATCTTCCTCATAAATATCACGAATGAATACAAGCATAAATATTTCCATCCTAAATTATGGATCCCACATCTATAATATACCAGTCTCCGTAATGGAAAGAAAGAGAAATCTGTTGCTCCGATCATTTCTTGATGGTCCTCTGCATGAATTATTAATTTATATTCACAAAGTAAATATTCATGTAGATATTTAGTGTAGTTTTCTGATCGGCAAAGACACGTAACGTAACAAAATATGCGCATAAATTGAGGCTTCGCCCCCGACCCTTCCCCCCTCGATCCCAAATCTTTACACATTGCATACGTACATTTTTACAACTTTTCTATATAAAAAGAAATGTAGATGATATCCAGAGTAAATATTCCGAAAATGATCTTTTGAACTTCTTGCTCAGATAATGCGAATTTAGATCTCGCACAATTAAATACCAAAATACTACTATAACTAACCCTATCGAAAATTTTACATAACTTCATGCATTCATCATGTGTCGTCGTTTACTTTTACTTTGATGTAATTTCTCAATGAGGACATTCGACGAATAACGTGTACGAAATCACCGTGGGAATGTCGTTATTATTCCAAATTCAAATTTCAGTCGCGTGTCCTCGGACATAAAGGGAAACGTTGAAAGACATTGAATAGCTGCTGCTCGTCAAATACCATCAATCCTGTATATAGTTACGTTTTTTCTCTCTACATCTAAATTAATTACCATACAAAAAAAAAAGTATTTCCTCAGGAATTTTTATAACGGGGGAAAATCTTTTTCTTGCGTCGGTAGAGACAAACAGAATTAACACACGCCGGATCTCGAAAAGCAGTTCCAGTAATGACATTTCCTGAACAGAACTCCTTTCCGTCTCCTACGCCACTTGTCGAAGTTGTCTTCCAAAGATTTTCCTGCAACGAAACGTCAGGAAACTATGACAGTTACCAATTACAGTCGATCTCAGTTACAACGACATCGAAGATTGCACGGTATTCTGTCGTTATAACCGAGGTTCACGTATTAAAGACCTTTTTATAGGACGAAAAATATAATTAGATCAAATGTAATTCAATCAAATACCTTGCATGAAGTTTTTATTTCTTTTTGATTAGGGTGACCAATTTGGGATGATTATATATATATAATACTGGACATCGCCGATTCTCACCAAATTATGTTACCAGATGTCTAGTAAATTTAATAAGATATAATATTTTTTTCGGCCCGAAATGTACTGAGAAATTGAATTTTCTGGATGTTATGCTGAAACGAATATTTGGAAAGGAAAGTGATTTTGTCCCCTTGGATACCGGGCAGGTGCGGCAACCAATACACCAGAAAAATACTTTACAATGCCTTATAACACGCATTATTAGGGTGAATATACTTTTCCAAATATTCGTTTCGGCATAACATCCAAGAAATTCAATTTCTCTATATATTTAGAGCCGAAAAAAAATACCATCTCTAAATACAAAACGCCACCTGGCGCGAGAATTGCTGTAGTTAAGGAAGGCTGCAACGTCTCCACTCACGCTAATAATGCGTGTTATAAGAAATTGAAAAGCGTGTCTCTGGTGCGCACTTGCCCGGTATGCTAGGGGATCCGGGTTCGATTCCCGGAGGAGAAAAATCACTTTTCTTTCTAAATATTCGTTTCGAGCGAACATCCAGATAATTCAAGTTACCAAATATTGTTTATAAATAACACTTGACAAATGCTACAGCAATTCTGCTAAAATGTATTTCCACGCAAGAACAGTTAACGTGGCAAACATGTGAGATGACTGCTTATAGTCACATGTTCATTATAACACAATTCATAAATAGTGCAAATTACCTTTATTCCTGATTCTAGTAAAGATCGCGAATCAAAGCAAGCTTTGTTCAAAAATACGGGACATTAATATAAAAAGTAGTCGGAAAGGGATAAAACGAAAATGTTTTGTAAGATTTTCATGTCAATGAGCAAGTCGGAACGTCAGACATGCAATGAATCTTTTTTTTTTTTCAACGTTAGGTATAAATAGGATAATGGACGAACATTTCCTAGGTGTGATCAGCTCTAATCTTAGGAATTCCTTGCTGAAACGTCATTGAAAGAGGGAAAAAGTGATGAAAAATTTGCCGCTCTATCCGTGGTGGTTGTTTTCCATCGACGTTATAAAGTTATTCTCTATGGAAATCAGTCCGCACCGCTGTGACGAGCTGACCTCCCTGTTAAAATGTCTCGTCACAGAAAGCAACAGGCCTTCAACGGTACAAATATTCGATCACATTACACTTCACTCGCAATCTGTATAAGTGAAATAACATGTCCCGACGGACTGACTGATTGATAATCACCGAACCGAAACCACTGAAGCTATAAATATGAAATTAGGTCAGTAGTTTCATTTCATTTATAGGCTCACTAAGAAGGGTTTTTTTTTATAAATTCGACACCTAAGGAGGTTGTTATGCGTAGGCACTCGTGATGTATAGTAGTACACTTAAGAAGACGTCTCTTCAAACCATACCCTGGATATTCAAAGTTTCCATAGCGCGTCAGTTGAAACCGCTGAAACTATAAATAAGAAATTTTATCGGTAGTTTCATTTCATGCTGTAAAAATTCACTGAGAAGGGGTTTTTCGAACTTTCAACCCTAAAGGGATCATAAAGAGGTTCAAGGGCATCGTAATAAAGACGTTCAAAGGTTATATGGGGGTAATCAATCATCGCTGGGGCGAAACCACTGGGGCGAAGTTATAAATATGATATGTGGACAATATTATATTTCATAATATAGTGAGACTCGCACTTAGACGAGATTTCTGGAAATTCAACCCTTATTAAGGTCATGAGGGGTTTAAGTGTTATGTGGGGGAAAACTTCTCCAAGCAATTTTCAGATTACCAAATCCACGCGAGCGAAGCCGCGGGTAGCGCACTAATGTTTTCGAATCGGCATCGCGATGTAGTAAAGAGGCTATCAGCTGGGCCTACAATCAGCGAGGACCCCCATTCTACCGTTCAAGGTCCCAAAGTCAAATTCAATCAGTAATAGTAATCAATAATCAAAAATATATTTTTTTTAAATATCCAAATAGATACTGCACAAAATTTTCCGGTAATTTCATACGCGCTGAGGTTAACTGAAGACAACCAAGTATGAAGAATCATCGACTAACGATTGAGTAAAATTGGGTTTCGCGAAGTGTTTTCGATACTAGAAAACAAACGAGACGTTTTACCTCAAGTGAGAGTACGACAAAAAAACAATCTGTCTATGTTTAGATTTTCTTAGCAGTTGTTTCCTAAAGTTTTCTCCCAGAAACGAGATTATTCTATTACTTTAAATGAGGGGGGGGGGGAAAGAGGAGAAAAGGTTAAATTAAAAAGAAATATTCCCACGAGGAGGTCCAAACAACGGCGAATAATGAAGATATAATCATTGATTAAACAAACTTCGGACGATCGAGACGAAAATAAAAGCCATGTTATTGGATTAACCTTTTCGGTTAATTCAATTTCCACTGTTTTTCCTGTTTTTAACTCTTCTTTTTTTGCATAAATTACGCACAGGTTCGGACATTTATATTGGATTATCACGAGAATTAAGCCTAAAGTTTCTTGCAATATTATTCCGAAAAGAGTTTCAAACATTTAAATGGGATTTTTACTACATTTTTCAAATACGTATTATTTTCGTAAAATATGAGTTTAATGCTCAGGAGTTAAGTCCTCATTTACGGGAACTTATAATATTTTTCTTTGAAATTAATGCTGATGAAATATTCTTAGAATGTTTTTGGAATTAATTTTTCGATACACTTGCAAGTTATGGTTTGAGGCCGGAATTTTATGCACGCGTGAAGCTCAACATTCACATGTTTTGCAACTGCTTGAGCAGATAATCGAGATTTTTATGGAAAAAACGAGATATTTCAGATGTATCAAAGCATTAAAAATTTTTAATGCTTTGCTCATTTGTCTGTTTTTCCCTTTACCATCCAGATGATTCTCTTTACTCTTAACATGTTCTACTTACAACACGCCCATCTACACCATTGGGTATCACATACAAAGAAGTTCTGACACAACTTGCTCTTCCAAGAAGAGTAGTAAATCATCTGAACGGTTATTACGAACGGCTGCTAAAAGTAAGCTTGTCAGGGCGTCACAAGCCCATGAACGTTCGCTTTGTTGATTCGTTACTGTTACATTCGAGCTGCTACACACATTCGGCTGAATAGAATATTTTGCATAGAATCCTGGTCCACAATTACATTGAACGAGAAATTCAGTTTTGTCTTTGAACGACCAGATAATGTTAATAAGCGGTGATATTTGAGCTCAGTTTTATATTTTTCTGTCTTTTGTAAAGTACCGCATTTCTTCTATCGGCGAATCTTTGAACTGATCCATATTTTTCGGGGTTCCTTGGTTCTCGTGTTTTTAGTAGTCCCTCGAAATTTAATTACATAATTTCATTGTTAGATAGGGTAAAGATGATTTTGGGTGGTGTCAGTTGAATTTCGACTCAAACTGTATAAGGCTAGATTCGAAGAGAGCTCGAATTGACAGCTTCCAGAAATGTAATGGAAATTCCTATTTCGAGCGATGCCTGCATGTATACGCACACGAACTCACCGATCGAATAAGAGAAACGATCATAATTTTCCCTGTCGTGAATGTAGGTCTGGCAGGGAAACTGCAGTGAAAAATGAACAGTCAGTCTCAATGCTTACCTGATGATTCCTGCGGCATGAATTCCTGCATTTCCATCAGCATATTCGCCACCGAATCCAAATCCCTGAAACGCCAAAAAGTCGTTATCAGCTTGACAACAAACTCTCGAGAATATAAGTGAAACCATCCATTTAAAATTCACACGACAACGCGACCTGTGCCCCAGTCATTAATTAATGGATTTAAATGGTGAGCTGTTAACGCGCTGAAACACGCGGGATAGAGAGTGTAGACAAATCTGTGCATACATCAGGTACATCGAGATATGTATTCCACTCTGTTTATCCTGGAATAAAACAGCTTCAGAAATGGACTTATATCGGTCGCGGAGAGGCTTCAGAGAGGAAACTGCTCGTGTTCGAGCTCTTACTCGCGTACGACTTACTTAACTCGGCCGTAATTTGAACAAGTAGGCAAGTCACGAGACAAGCTCCACTTGTTGCCAATATTATGCCTTAAATAGGTTCTTGTAGAGCTATCCGGGTGAAGTGGAGACAGAACATACAGAGCAGATTTAGTTGAGTGTTTACAGATGCTTAACTTTCTGAATCTTTTTGAGCTGAGGACTGGCAGGCATTTGGATTAGAGATAATGCAGGCCAAAACAAGCGCGAGTCTCATGATCGTAAGTAATGTGAAGTCTCCTTATACATAAGTTCTCCAATCACTTCACGTACAAACGTTTGGGAACAAATTTGGGTTATTTCTAGTTGAATCGGCGATAAATCTGGTAGCCTCGGCGTAACCTAACCACACATTAGAAAAAGGAAGAGAGGGGAGGCAAAAAAATATAAAAGGGAAAGTATAATAGATAAGTGACCGTTCAAGTATTACGTCAGAAGATTTTTATCCATTTTTGACCCCCCCCCTCCCCCTTTGTCACAAAAGTAAGCAAAACTCGGACCCCCCCCCCCCGCTTATCAGTAAATTTTCGTCAGTACTTCCCCCCCCCCCTATCTCCTAACGCATATTGGGATCAGATACGTTACGTACGCGGAGGGAGGGGTTGGCACGATCCCTACTGTCCCCACCCCCCGATGATAAACAAATTGGTGCAAAAAATATTTAAAAACAAATAAAAATTTTGGAAAAAATACCGTTATTTATGTTATTATAATCAATTTCTGTTAACTTTAATGTTATTTGAAGGTTAAGAACATAAAATTTCTCTATAAGAAATTCATTGCCAACCACCCTCTAAGCCACAAATGATAAACGTATTCCCCACGGGCCAAATGTGGTCATCGGGGTTATCGGATGTGGTCCACCACCTCCAAACTAATTTTGTGAAAATTAACTAAGTGGCACATTTACGGATAGCTTAAGTGACCCATGGCACAATTGCGGAGTATTTAAATTTTCACGTGACACATTTTTATACCACTCAAGTAGTCCCGTAGCACGTTCACAGATCAGTTAAGTGACCCACCGCACAGTTCCAGAACACTTAAGCGGTCTGTGGCACATTTAGAGATCCCTTATGTGGCACAGTTTTAGAGCACTAAAGCGGCCCGCAGCTATACATCACTCAAGTTACCCGGGGACATTCCCAGATTATTTAAGTGATCCGCAGCATACTTGCAGATCATTTGAGTGACGCGCTGTGCAGTTCCAGCGGCCCGCTACACATTTATAGAACACTTGAGCGGTACGGACACATTTCCAGCTCACTTGAAGGATCAGCGGGACATTTAGAGATCACTAAAGGGACTTGTCAATAGGAATAATGTCAGTTCGGTGCCCACAAACTAGCGAAAGGTTCTTCCCGTTTTTGGTATTCCCAGTAAGATGAAGTAAGCATTATTCAAACACCCCCCCCCTCCCCTTGCCGTCAAAAGTAAACCTGAACACAACCCCCCAATTGATGCTGACGTAATACTTGAATGACTCCTAAGAGTCGTTTTCTAAGTCTCTTTGCAAGCTCTTTTATCAAAGAATCACGTTTAGACCCTAATGGCCAGAGCTTAAGCTCTAGTGCCTAAAGTTACGTTTTCATGAACTGTAACAAATTCTTTGTTCGCAGCATTACTCGAAATTTTTTCTTATCTATTTAAAAAGTGTTTTCCCTCACCGAGAGAGTGAGGGAACTCACTGTTGGGGAAGTGCAGTGAAACCCCTCTTAACGGTCACCCCACAAATTCATTAATCCCTGTTTTACGATATTTATAAAAAATATCCCGGCAAAAAAGTTTATTTAAATGATGTATTTCGAACCCAATGCTTAACTTTCACCCCCCAGATACAGTCACGGACACCATTTTCGTCATTCGTTCCATTCGACTGAAACCCCTGTACGGACACCAATAGTTGCGATTTTGGTTCAAATTATGCTCACTAGATGACAGCACTAGTTCTAATATTTCATCCACTTCTTGGCCACTTTCCTGTTAAATTCTATGACGTTTTTGTTAATGTTTGGCAACTCTAATGTTAGTTTGCTGGTTGTGCTCGTATATTTTACATGATTTCACGCTGTTTAATATGGTTTTCACGAGATCCTCGCTTTCTATCACTAAGCGAAGAGATTTCGAAGACAAAATTGAGGTCATATCGAATGTAGGGTAAAAAACGTAAATGGGAGTTCATGTTCCTGCTAATGAACGCAATGTCGAGAGAACACAGAATCCATTTCGAAGCAAATGGAATATTGGCATATGGCTGAAAAACGGAAAGCAACCTCGGAAAAGCAAGATGGGGAAAAATTCAGTTCCGGCTATGTTTTGGAAATAAATTTAAAAAGACAAAAGAACTTGCCATAGACGCAGTTGCGCACGATTGGTTTGTTTCAACAAAAGGCAAGAATTTACTTGGAAGAGTTGATCAACTTTGCCCAAGAATATTGAGAAGACACCAACGAATAAGGCAAATACACAAAAAATAATAAAAGTCCTAATGTATTTCAACACTAATTGGCGCCGTCTTCAGAGGAAAAATTTAACCACTAGTCTCGCTGACCGAGTTTCCCACTTGGGTTGAATACCAAATCTTAACAACATTCCGCAAATGTCCAATCAGGACGATGCATTAGTATCTCACGCAGGCTCACAGCTTCATTCTGACCACGACGTTTGAAGTGAACAGACGTACTTCTTCCGCTGAGCAACTGAGCGTTAAGATTTGGTATTCAACCCAAGTGGGAAATTCGGTCAGCAAGACTAGTGGTTAAATTTTTCCTCTGAAGACGGCACCCATTGGTGTTGAAATGCATTAGTACTTTTGTTATTTTTTGTGTATTTGCCTTATTCGTTGGTGTCTTCTCAATAAGAATTTACGTGTTTCGGTTTCAACCTGATTCTACAAGAACAAGCTCGAGAAGCTGCAGAAGAACTCGGACTCATCGACTTCAAAGCTTCAAATGATTCATCCCATCTTTTTCGGTCGAATTTTTTTGTTTCGCTGGTGTCTGCAAATAAGGGGTTTTATTGTACACCCATATACTTCGGCTGACCATATTTTTTCCAAAGAAATACGGGAAACTGTGATTCCAAATACGGGACACCGCAATTATCGCCAAAAATGTCGCCAACAGTAAACAAAATTGCCAAATATTGCTGAAACTACAGAAAAATTACAAAGGCAGTAAATGACGCATTACTTCGAATTGAAGTGAATTTAACTGAATTCCAAGAAATAAAACGTCCATCAAGACAAATGTGGGAGATTAATATTATTATTTATAATTGTAATTATCATAATATAATTTATGAGTTGAAAAATAATATCAATTTTTGACTTCAATAAAGAATAAAACTTCAATAAAACATTTTTTCGTGTAAAAAACAGGAAAAACCAGGACACTCTTACCAGAAAGTCGGCACGCGATTCAAAACCGTGTGGTCAAATCGCAATAGCAAAGGCGATAGAGAGAGAAAGTGGTTGAACAGCACTTCGCCAAATCAAATTTTTATGGTGGATTTGCTGCAATATGTGCAACCAGCCGTTCGAGGGTGCAGGGTATTGTACCTTGATGATGACGTTGATGGCCCTTGCACCCTTGGAACTCAAACTCCAATCAAATCCAAAGATGCATGTGCAACCTCGAGTGGTTGATAGCACATATTGCAGCAACTCCGTCATAAAGATGTGGTTTTTGTTTTTGCCGAAGTGCTGTTATGCACTCTCTAAAAACACCCTCTACCGCCTTTGCTATTGCTATTTAACCACTCACTTTATGTTACTCAGTAGGGGGAAATTAGCGGTTCTGGTGCACAATAGGCCTCCCCACGAGAACAATGGGTGCTCCCCTTTGCTGCCCACCTGCTCCCCTTTGCTCCCACGCGATAAGGGATGCTGCTGCCCCGCGATAAGAGAATGAGGGACACTAGATGGCGCTTTACTGTTTTTTTTTCCTAAATTAAATTTTTTATTGGGGGTTGTTCTTAAATTAAAATTTTTTATGTCAGTTTTCCCAAGTCTGACTAAAAAGTTTTCCTAGAAGTTTTCAAACGCTAAGAGGGAATTATGGTTTTTTAACTTTCCCGTCGGGCTGAAAAACCGTTCTTACTTTTTTTATGTCTAACCTTTCTTAAATTAAAGTTTTTTATATCAGTTTTTTCAATCTCAACAATGACGTCACCCTGTGTATACCGGGGCTATGGGGCACTCAAAGTCACGTGATCAACTGGGTTCTACTTTTTTCCCAATCATCCTAGAAAATTAAAGCTAATGACGAAAATTAAAGTTTCCAACATCATTAAATTATCGCATGACGTCACATTAGGGATCGTTCTTAAATTATCGTTTTCTCTAACTTACTTTTTTTTCAAACAGGTTTGATGAGGGCTTAAATTATGTTTTTAAAATAAAAAAAAATTATCTAGTTTAGCAAATACGATACCAAGGAACCTTTCCCAAATTAAATTTTTTAAATCACATCAGGGATCTTTCTTAAATTGCATCCTAAAATATTGTTGTTTTTTTTCAAAGAAGTTTGATGAGGGTTTGAATTACTTTAAAATAAAAAATTATCGTTTTTTTACGATGCAAGTCCTTCTTACTTTTTATGTCAGTTTTCCCAAGTCTGACTAAGAAAAGTCCCGATAAGTTTCCACGCTTTTTTAACCGTTCTTAATTTTTTTAATGTAAAAAGTTTTCTTCCCACACAAATTAAATCCCTAAAAAAGTTCTCACCAAGATGAGCTTAGCTGTAAAAAAAAATAATAAAACAAGGGAGCAATAAAATACAGAGTCATTTTATACGAATCAAGTTTTCATTTATTCAGATATATATACACGTAAGAAAAAAAATAATTGAATGAAAAATATTTACATGAAAAGAAAAAAATAATTGAATGAAAAATATTTACATGAAAAGAAAAAATAATTGAATGAAAAATATTTACATGAAAAGAAAAAATAATTGAATGAAAAATATTTACATGAAAAAATATTTACAGCACCGTCTCTATCCGGTTGCGATTGCGTAATGACCATACGCATATGTTTTTACACCATCACCGAGAATATATCTTTTATCGTCACGGGGGCACAGCGATGTTTTTCGCAGGGCGACCGTTTGCAGTTTGTGATTCACGGAGGATATTTTTATCATAGTATTTTTGATAGAGGAGTGGTTACGGAGGCAAGCCAGATAATCTTGATGTTTTAGTTGTTTTTTAACAACCGCACGAACGACCCCTTTAGCGGTCTTTTTCTCCGCGACTGCTGTGACCATGCTATACATTTTCGAACGCAAACCGACGAATTCCACAACGGGTTCACCGCCGTTCTCATCCTTCATAACGCCCACCACTTTTTTATTCTGCAGGCTAAACAGAGGATGATCACCGGGGTAATTTGACGTGTCGAATCTGTGGAGCTCCTCCCGCATATCACTATAAATATCACTGGTTTTAATCTCATATAGGAATGAATCTGTATCTGTGAACAAAACTTCCACACTGGGTCCGTATTTTTTCTTCATGAAATTATAATGAAAGTCCGCCATCAAGTGTTTGGACAGGTCCAAAATTGTGACACCGGTATATATTGGCCTGTCCAGATGGATTTTCGTTTTCAACATCTTGATGACGGTTAACTCACCGGTGATTATCCTGAAGCATTCGAATGCCGGGGATGATATCAGTTTCTTCAAGCTCTTCTGGTTGTTCACGAGACGGATGTCGACGTGCTTCCTCAGATTTTCTAGTGATTTCCCGTACACAGCGTTGTTGAGCAGCTTATAGAAGTCCTTCTCGAAGTCGCACCGGGCTTGCTTCCTCTTTTCCGTATTGAACGCTATGTACGGGCGTATCCAGGGCTCCTGTGTGAACTCGATTGCACGCCGAACACCCGTCAGCTTCATTCCCAGCGACGTATATAACTTCAGGCACCGGTAATGGATCACATAGGAAGTTTTGTTCATCAGATTCGGTGAGAGCTTTTTAGATGGTTTATCACCGGGTTTTTTTATGTATGGAGACAGCATATCATTTTTAATTTCTATATTTTCAGCCGCCAAGGGGAAGCAGTTATGCTCGTCGTGTAGCTCCACCGGGTATTCCAAGTCCACTTCCAATATGTACCCCTTGGCGCCGTTGTCGTCCACACTCAAAAAGTCGATGCTCTCAAGTTCACTGGGGGACAACCATCTGAAGTCTCTCACCGGGAGGGGCTCCATCATACACTTTCCATATAAATTATTCACGTCAAAATACATAATATATGATGTAGGATCACTGGGTTTGTAACCGGGAACTAAAGGGTTATTCGCTCGCGCATACCGCTTGGAGATGACAGAGACGCCGCCCCTGATGCCTTTCTCCAAGAAGAGGTGCATATCGGGATCGTTGATCAATTCCAACTGCACACCGGTCATTCTCAAGCAGGCATTCCAAGCCAACCCCGGGGATGTGAACGTATGCACCGGATCGATCTTGTAATTTTCTTGACAGAGTTTTCGAAAGCTCTCGAACACATCCCCGAGAAGCAGCACGTCAGTCTTTACATAGAGATCGTGATATTCACCGAGATTTTTCAACTGGAATTCCCTCCAAACGGTATGCGCGTATGCGTACTCCTCACTGGAAATATGTTGATCCCCCAGAGAGGTGTAAAAGGCCTCTCTTGGGGGTAGCACCGGATCTTCGAATTTCTGGAACGAGTCAACATACTCGTAGGGATAGCATCCCTTGCGTTCAAGAAGATGACTCTTGTTACCGAAGCATTTTAGCATGTTTTTAAAATCACCAGGGTTCATCGCTTGCACAAGACATTCCAAAGATGCTGATAGGAACTGGTTTGAATCGAGGAATCGCAGGCGACCGAGAGAAAAGGAAATGAATTTTTCCATATTCCGCCCAATCACCTGGATCCTGCGATCCGAGTAGAGGTTAAGTCCTTGCATCAGGAAATGCGAGTCGTAATTCTGAAGGTTGTGGAATATCACCGGGATGTGGCGTCTCAACCTGAGCTGGAGGTTGCACTTCTGATGAAGTGCAGCTCTAAAATCACCGGTGATGTGGCAATGGTCACGGACCCTGTCGTTGCCGAGAGGTTGCTCACACACCATGCAAGTGGTTGCATTCATAAAAATATAATCATCATCTTCTGTCATCTGTAAAGGCACCGGGTTGTCGAGCTTGCCCATGATGACTCGCTCTTCTTCCACCAGACACCGGAAAAAGACATCCACGCAGTCTTCACCCCTGTATATTGTGGGCTCCTTCACATACACACCATCGGGTCCCACGACTGTGTACGCGAAACCACAGGGGCGGTGAAGGCTCTTCTGGGTGGTGCTGGAGATCGATGGATCACGAGCGCATCCCTCCACCTTCTCCAAGATCGCCTCGAAGTCCGCGTAAATGACGTACGGGACACGAAGCTGGTAATGGTGGTTCTTGAATTGCATCACGTTCTCGCCTTCACCGGGATACGTCACGCGCTGAGGTCCATGCGACTGACACAGCGGTTCATGCGCATACAAATGCTCGGGGGAGGAGAAGCGTTGCAAGCAATATTCACAAAAGTGTGACGCTCCTTCATACTTGGTGGTATATGACAGCAAACGAGACATGTTGTTGATGAGACAGTAGTGTGACGTTGTCTCGCTGCTGATTAATAGGAGATTTATCACGGATTGTGATGTTGCCTCACTAATCCTGAGAGGAAAGACTTCTCCCCCCTCCAACCCAAAAACGTTGATGCGTAATGCATTCGATTTTTCAAAACGTGGGATTTGTTTTAAAGTCACCGGGTATGAAAGTCCACTGGTATCCAGCTCGCTCTCATACTGGATATAGTTGAACACCCTTTCGGGGTTTTGCTTCACCGGGTGTAGGGCAGCCAACACACACCAGAGAAAGCATTTCTCGTCATCGTTTTTTATATTTATCACGGCTTTCCTGGTGGCTACCCCCTTCGGCAGCGGAATGTAGGTGGCGGCCGCTAGTGGTTGGTACCGCGCCGTGTTTAGCTCAAGCAAGAGCACGCGCTCGAGTACCCAACCACTTCCGCTGCCTTCAAAATCCTCTGTCGCCTGCTTTACCTTTACGAAGGCTATTTGTAGGTGCTCTTCTATCTGGTCGGCGGTTAAAGTGGTGAGCATTTTACTTCGAAGATACCCGTTGCAGAACTCGTCCTCGCCGTCACTTCCTTTCCTGGAAAAAACAGCAGTCGCGACGATGTTCCATTTAAGGGACCTGTGGGTGGTCATGTCCTCCCTCAACAGCCGCGTCAACTCCTCTCTCACGCTGTCGAGGAAGGTCGTCATGTCCATTTCGGTGCCAGGCTCGGGGGTCAATTCGTGCGTCGACAACATATCTAAAGCGCGTCTGACTTGCCCTCCTCCCAGCTGCGGTGGTACTCGGTGATGGCTCGGTGCCCCAGGCTGGGGCGCTTCCCCGCCTTGCTGGGATGCTCCTCCAAGATGAGGTGCCCCTCCTAGCTGCGGTGGTGCTCGGAGATGGTTCGGTGCTCCTCCAAGATGAGGTGATGCTCTTTGGGGGGCGTGGCCCATGTTGCGTTGGTGGCGCATGAGGTGACTATTGCGGTGAAAAGCTGCACCGCACTCCATGCACTTGTGCTGGCGTTCACCATGCGTCAACCTATGACGGTTTAGATTCCGACGTAGGGAAAACTCCTTGCCGCACGTCTCGCATAGGTGTCGCTCCTGAAAAACAAATAAAAAGGGAATGTAGGACACGTAAGTCTAACACAAGCAATGGATGAGAGATACAGAAACCCACGTCTTCCCGCTAGTTTCGGTGGCGTATCCGCCCTCAAGCGCGTGCTCAAGTCATCAAAGAAAAAAGAAATCAGAGATTGGTTGGCTGGCGAGAGAGCGTACACGTTACACAGATCCATTAAAAAAGTGTTTCCCCGCAACAAAACAATAGTGGCCGGTCTGAACAGTCAATTTCAAATCGACTTGGTGGACATGCGTAATCTAGCAATTCACAACGATGGTTACAACTATCTTTTAACGTGCATCGACGTCTTCTCCAAATATGGTTTCGTCATACCCCTCAAAAGAAAGACCGGTGACAACGTGGTCAAAGCTTTAGAAAGCATCTTTCAGCAACGTCAACCAGTAGCGCTACAGAGCGATAAGGGGCGAGAATTTATAGCCGCGCCAGTACAGCGTTATCTAAAGCGTCAAGGCGTTAAGTTTTTCACTACGGAGAACGAACAGATCAAAGCCAGCGTGGTGGAGAGGTGGAACAGGTCGCTCAGAAACTGGATGTACAAGTACTTCACTGCCAAGAACACTTATCGCTACATCGAAATGATCGAAGATCTCGTGTGGAGCTACAATCACAGGTATCACAGATCTATAAAAATGAGACCCGTTGACGTGAACCCTGGAAACGAGTCGGAGGTGTGGAACAATCTCTATGGGAATACATCCAAGAAACAAGAATGTAAGTTTAAAGTGGGTGATCATGTGCGCATTAGCAGATCGAAGCACACTTTCGAGAGGGGTTACGAGTCCAATTTCACCGAGGAGATATTCGTGGTGAGCGAGTGCATTAGAAGGGAAATTCCCGTTTACCGACTCAAAGATCTGATGGGGGAAGAAATCAAGGGCACCTTCTACGCCGAAGAGATGGTCGGTGTTAAGATGGGAGAGAAATTCCCGATAGAAAAAGTTTTGAAGAAGAGGAGAAGAAAAGGAATAGTCCAGTACCTCGTGAAATTTCGAGGTTATCCGAAAAAATTCAACTCGTGGGTAGTGCTATAAAAACCCGGAAACAGCGCACGCATCTGTCACTTTCGAGATGGCTTCTTTCTATCTCACTTTACCCAGCGATGCCTCCATGGACTTTTTTCCAGACAACACGCTCTCGAATTTCGTGGTTAAACTCCCAAACACCCTGGAGTTCGAATCCGAGATGGAAGTCGCACTGTCAGAGATAATTTATCCCCATTCGTTCCACAACATCAATAAAGAGACAAACACTTTCGAATTCGATGTCGGTAACAAGGTAATGAAGACCGGTCGCATAGCCCCGGGTTTCTACGAGACGACCCCTGAACTGATCAAAGCCATATCCACTCAAAATTTTCAAGACAAGATCGGTGTGACGTACAACAAAGTCACGAAAAAAGTGAAGGTGAACCTCAAGAAAGACGCCAAGCTCAGACTCAGACACGGCATAGCTGAAAACTTGGGTTTCGAGCCCGGCTTGATAGAGGGCCCGACCATCGTCGATGGCCCTTTCACAGCGGATCCTAAATTGGACTTTCATCTCTTGTACGTGTACTGCAACCTGGTTGAACCTCAGGTCGTGGGTAACACCTACGCCCCGCTATTGAGAATCGTAAAAACTAGCGGCCAAGATGGAGATATAGTCAGCGTGTCTTTCGAACGCGCCCATTACATGCCGCTAGCCAGAAAGAGTTTCGACATCGTTCACATGTATTTAAGGACGCACATGGGGAAGTTTTTCACATTTCAACGTGGAAAGGTGATAGTGAAACTACACTTTAGACTGCGACATGCATTATAAGCCGTACCGGAGCTGTGCCCACAGCATCAACGATTACTATCTGACACAGGCTGGAAACGGACTCGGATATTATCAGGGTAGCGCTCTGCAAAGAGGTTATGGCCTCGGATCCATATTCAGCTCTCTCTTCAGATCGGCCGTACCGCTGTTGAAGCGAGGTGCCAAGGCCGTGGGATCTCAACTGTTACGCTCGGGCGTAGATTTCGCCAACGACATCGTTCAAGGAAAAGACGCAAAGGTAGCTGCTCGCGACCGTGCCAAGGAAGCCGGAAGGTCTCTCACGGATAGGGCGGCCAGTAAAGTCAAATCCATGCTCGGAGGAAAGAATAAAAGGAAGAGACTCGTCAAGAAAACTGTCAGTAAGAAGAGAGCTAGAAAGCTGTCGACATCCGATATATTCAGCGATGGCTTTAATCCACGAAAATTCTCATGAATGTTTGAAAAGCGAAGCCGATCTGTTCACGGTGCCACCCACGGAAACCTCTATAGAATCAGCCGAGTGGGTCCAGTACCATCCCATATCTCAAGTGCGTGATTCGGGGGCCCCCCTCGAATTTCACGTGGCCGGTAGTGCCGAAGAATACATAGACCTTTCTGCCACTCAGCTGTATGTCAGAGTAAAGGTGACAAAACCAGAATCCGACGAAGCCGTATCGACGGCGAATAATTTCCTACACTCCCTCTTCTCCCAGATTGACGTCTCGCTGAACGGGAGAACGCTCACGAACTCATCACACACTTATCCGTATCGAGCTTACCTGGAAACACTGCTTAACTACGGATCGGATGCAAAGAGAGGACCCCTGACAGCCGAGGGGTTCTACAAGGACACTGCAGGTCACATGTCTGACCTCACCAAGAACGAAGGGGCCAAGAAGAGAGCAAAACTCGCGGAAAATTCTTTTGAAATGATGGGCGTGCCTCACGTCGACATATTCTATCAACCGAAGCTGATGCTCTCTCTCGTGGACTTGAAGATGAGACTGGTTCGATCGAAACCCGAGTTCTTTCTGATCACTGCTGCTCAGGGTTGCGACGTGGTTATCGAGCAAGCGAGTATTTTTGTGCGTAAAGTAAGAATGAATCCTGCTGTGGCTGTAGCGCATGCCATGGCGCTCGAGAAAACAACAGCCAAATATTGCATTAACCGCGTGATATGCAAGGTCTATTCGATATCCATGGGAAGCATGAGTTTCGTGCAAGATAACGTATTTCTGGGTGTCATGCCTAAGCGATTGGTTATGGGCATGGTGGACACGGAAGCATTCAACGGAACGTTCGGTTTGAACCCCTTCGACTTCAAGCACAACAACGTCAACTTTGTTTCTGTTTCTATCGATGGAAGACCCGTCCCCCACACGTCGCTACAACCAGACTTTAGGAACAGACACGTCATCAGAGCCTACAACACACTCTTCGTGGGCACCGGAAGGCCCGGAGAAGATAAAGGATGTGACGTGAGCAGAGAAGAATATGAAGCCGGCGGTTACAGCCTCTTCGCCTTCAACCTGATACCCGACATGAGTGACTGCGGACACGTGCACCTACAAAAGCAGGGTAATCTGCGAGTGGAACTCAAGTTTTCCTCAGCCTTGACCAAGACCGTGTCGGTTATCATATTTGCCGAATTCGAATCGTTGGTGGAAATAACAAAGTCCAGAAGCGTCTTGTGTGACTTTGCGGGATGAACACTAAACAGATAGAGCACGCCCTCTCGACACACCCCCACACTCGAAAGGCTTTCCTAGGTGTTTTTGCGAGTGACAATTTACCCGAAAATGTGATCGCTTATCCCGCTGCACTGGTTGTGAACACGGACAGAGAGAATGAACCCGGAACGCACTGGTTGGCTATTTACATCGAAAACGAAGCGAGAGCTGATTTCTTCGACTCTTACGGGAACCCGCCCACCTATTTCAAGAAGGGACACATAAACAGATTTCTACGACGCTACTCGCGCGTCGACTATAATGACGTCATGTTACAATCAGATAAGACAACCGTGTGCGGTCACTATGTGATTTTTTTTATCTATTCTCGATGTATCGGCAAAAGTATGAATAATATTGTATCGCGTTTTAATATGCAAAACGATATGCGCGTAGCAAGCTTTGTAAAGAAAAATTTTTCTGTTAAATAAAAAATGCATTCGTAATTTTTTGTCATTTACTATGGAACCTTTCAAGCTGACACATCCGAGCACCGTGCTCATTGCCGGACCTACCGGTTCGGGAAAAACATATTTTCTCAGAGAAC
Organism: Pholcus phalangioides; assembly: GCF_987345545.1. Taxonomy (NCBI): domain Eukaryota; kingdom Metazoa; phylum Arthropoda; class Arachnida; order Araneae; family Pholcidae; genus Pholcus; species Pholcus phalangioides. The sequence goes on along the minus strand of NW_028301596.1, from coordinate 49,191,461 downwards.
TATTAAAACACAGAAACGAAATGTTTCGAGAGCCTCACCCGAAGCGAGTTATATGGTTTTACGGCGAATATCAGACCCTGTTCGAAGATATGGAAGACTACGTTGAGTTTCGAGAGGGGAGCAATTTCGAAAGCGTGGAAGAAGACAGCTTGGTGATTTTAGATGATCTCATGAACGAGCTATCCGGCGAAAAAAAATTAGCAAACCTTTTCACAAAGTACAGCCACCACAGAAAATTGACAGTGATTTTCATTGTGCAGAACGTGTTTCATCATGGGCGGGAAATGAGAAACGTTTCTCTGAACGCACAGTATATGTTTCTATTCAAAAATAGAAGAGATGTCAGTCAAGTGACCCACCTGGGACGTCAGCTGTTTCCCAGCAAAATCAAATTTTTCAACGAGGTGTTCGAAGATAGCACGAAAAAACCGTATTCGTATTTAATGGTAGATTTACGGCCCGAGACGGAGGAAGAAATGCGCTTGCGCACTAACGTGTTACCTGGGCAGACGCAATATATCTATAAACCCAGGAAATGAAACTTTCCATTTTTGAAAATGACGGCAGTGATAGAGGTCGAGGGTTTCCAGCTGTCGGATAGAACATTCATAATCAAGGAGTTGGCGTGGTGTTTCATGCATTCGAGAGAGAATTTTCACTCTGTATACAAACCGCCCAAAAAATTTTCGGAATTATCTCCTAGAGATAGACACCAATGTCTCTACGTCACCAACAACATACACGAAATATCGTGGTCGGCGGGTGATGTACCCTTTGAAATGCTGGAGCAACATTTGCAGCGATTATCAAAAGTCGTATTGTATACGAAAGGCCACGACAAGTGTCGGATGCTACTGCAACAGTACGGGTTAAAGGTTTATAATCTAGATGCCATTCTCTGCCCCAATATTGTGGACTTGCCAGAAGTGAGCGCGAACTGTTGTCGCCACGAAAGCATGATAAAGCACTGCGCGCTGAAGAAGGCTATAGCATATAGCATATGGTTGGAATAAAAATACCGTTATTTATAAGTATGGCATTGGAGAAGCAACAAGTGCTTCGTCTACTCTCTGCCTGTCCGAGGAATAAACGTAAGGATTTGTTGAAGAAATTACCGAAATCAGCATTAAAGACAGTCTGCGAGTGCTCACTCAATATTTTGAAGGGTGTCATACCGTTATCCTCAAAACAGAAAAATAAACTGAAAAGGCACAGAAATACACTTCGCAAACTCGCCTGCAAAAAGACGCCGCTATACGAGAAAAAGCGCGTGCTGATTCAGAAAGGAGGTTTTTTGTTCCAGTTAATCCCAGCCGCCATACAAACCCTCGCCACTTTGTTCACGAGATAATGGAGCACGCACAGAAATTCGCTCTGGTTCCAGAACAATTGTTATCGCGTCATGTGACCACAAAAGAGCAGCTTTCTGAGTTGGACAACGAGATGTTGAAAATACTGCGAAGCAAGGAGCCCGAAGCTATAAAAATTAAACTCTATCAGAATCTGCTGAACAAGAGAATCAACGTCGCCGAGAACAATCCACCGCGGTTACCAGAACCGAAAATTCAAGAAGTAGAAAAAGAGAAGAAAAAGAAAGTTGACGAATTACCAATAGCTCTGATTTCTGTCCCGAAATCGCAAAGAGGGCACTCAGAAAAAATTATCACGCATATAAATAAGCATCCGAACATATTAAAAATTAATTCTAACGGCTCGATCGTTTATAAGAGCAGACTCATCAAAGGAAGCGACATTCGCGATTTGATATCAAGTGTGGTCGGTCGGAGAAAATCACCCGTGGTGGGTCAAGAAATTTTCCTGAAAGCGCTAGAAGAAACCGGAGCTCCGAGAGATTATATAAAAAACCCATTTTTGAAACATATTTGGTTAGAGCTTTGAAATGCCAACAACAGTGGAAGCCGTGATCTACGATCAAAACAATAGAAAGCAGGGTATCGCATGGAAAACGGATGTACCGTCATTCGATTTACCGAGCTGCTGGTCCTACGAATTGGAGAGTAATGGAGAACTGATAAGACACAAGAGAATGTTCGCCATATTCACGATACTGATTGTTATATTATTTACTCTTATAGCAACAACATATAAAAATCAAATGGACTTTGAAAGATGTAATTCCTCTCTTCCGCTGGGAGGAAATATTTTTCTCACGTATTGTAATAAAACCTACGATATACGCTATTTTAGCGGAAATGCGCCCACTACGAAAGCCGTTAATCTCACCAGTGCGCAAATGTATAAATTGATTCACGAGTCTGCGGATGTGCTCATATACAACTGAATAAAATATATTTTTTTTTCTATGTATTTGAATTCTTGTGTCGAAATTTTACTCGCGACACGAATAATTTGAATTAGAGTGAAATTTAGCTCGTGACATGAAATGAAATTTAAACGCAATAAAATTTAACTCGCGACATGAAATAAAATAATGGATCAAAAAAGTTCTACCAATAAAAAAAAAAATTAAAAGAAAACACTGACCTTTTTCTTCTTCTCTGGTGGAGCATAACCACTCGGTCCAGCTTCGTCCATTATACGCTTATTCATGCTCATACATTGTTTGACGAAATTCTCCTCGTCTTCTACCAAAAATTTAAATTCACTTCCACTAATTAAATTATCGTTGAGACATTCATCAATGAAATTTTGTTCATCAGCAAACAACCTAACTAGATCTTCTTCATTAATCCCGAAATTCACGAAAGAACTCATACTTCCAATGCGAAAGAAGAAAGAAAGCTGAAATGAAGTTGACTCTATTGAGATCAAAAACGAAATGAGAGATCGTGTGAAGACGACACTTTTTATCGCGAAAGGTGATGACCAGAGCGTTATCGATGATTCATGTACAGCCGACGGTCATCGCGGTGACTCACATGCATCTGGGTACTCGTGACAATCTCACTCTACTGATTATTTTTGACTCAACTTGTGCTCGCCAATACTGATTATTTTTGACTAACCAAATGTAGTACTGATTATTTTTTATACAGTCGAATGTTATACTGCTGATTATTTTTTGGTGCTATCAAATCACCAAATGGGGTACTGTTTATTTTTTGCGCTTGCCAATGCAATAGTACTGATTATATTTGACTCCAACATAGTATATTCACATACTAGTTCAATTATATATAAACTGTGTGGTAGACGCAATTGCTTCACTCAGTTCTCCGGTTCACTTGGATACGCTCTCTCTCCGCAAATCTCACTCGGTAAGAATTTTTTTTTTTTTATAACTATGGCTTCTTGTGTACTTGATCTGGAAGGGGTAATGCTTAGAAATGGACTATATGTAGTTAAGGAAATGGCTTGCTTCAATTTAGGCACAGGGAGAGTTTATCATTCACTCTATCTGCCACCTTTTTCTAGCGATGAGCTTGCAGATGAAGATTTTAAGCAAATGGTTTGGGTTAGTAAAAATATCCATAATATTGGATGGGAAGAAGGTCTTTTCGACTATAAATTGATGAAAATTCATCTCGTAAGCGTAAATAATAAGTTTAGTCAAATTTATGTTAATTGCATGCAGAAAAAAAAATTTCTAGAGCAGCGATTTAATTTGAAAACGGTAGAAGTCTTGAACTTTCCTAAATCGCTAGCGACAAACAGCGTTTCTTGCAGCTTTCACCCTCTGCAAAAGGGTCATTGTGCTAGAGGGAAGGTCATGGCGTACGCTGAATGGTTAGAGAGTTAAAATTAATTTCTAATTTTTTTTTTTTTTTTTTTTTTTTTTTTTTTTTAATAATAGTTACAATTTTTTTTTAATTATTTGTTCATGCGTAATCGAAAAAAAAATATATATATTTCATTGGTTTGGGGAATAATTTTCATCTATTTTTTCTTATCGTGAGATTTGCGGATTGAATGTGTTGTCACTCTTCTCGTTTAGAAAAAAAAAAATGACAAGTCTTTGCTTTGAATACGCACAAAACGTTCTGGAACAACCCAATGCTGTGCTACGACAACTTGAAAGGGAAATCGTATACCGTCCGGCCGAGGAATGCATCTTCAAGTTCGGTGATAGGACTTATCCAATGCCCCGCCAACACGCAGCCTACGGCGACCCCGATTTATTCTACAAATTTTCTGGAATGAAGCTCCAAGCCCAACCGTGGACGCCTCTCCTATTGGATTTGAAAGCTGTGGTCGAGAGCATCACAGGTTACGACTACAACTTCGTTGTCATCAACCGATACTCTGATGGACAGAAGAGCATCTCCCCTCACTCCGATGATGAGACGCAGCTCGTGAAAGATCATCCCATCGCTTGCCTCTCCCTGGGCGCTGAAAGAAAAATCATCTTCTCTCGTCGGGAGCACAAGTCCGTGGACCGAATCCTCGAGCACAACAGCCTCTTGACAATGCTACCTCCAACTAACCAGCTGTGGCGTCACGCGATTCCAAAGGACTCGAAAGTCAAAGACGTTCGCGTTAGTCTCACGTTCCGGAAAATAGTCCAGACAAAGAGGAAAGCCGTGGCAGAATCACCACCAGCTAAGAGATCTCGCAGCAGTGGCTTCGATAAAAGCCAACTACCAACCAACATATTCCACATCGAAGAGAACTTTTATGTTAGTGTAGTGATCTTCAACGGGGAAGTGAAAGTTCACATACGCGAATACTACGAAGAAGAGGGACTCGTGAAGCCAGGCAAGAACGGCGTGACTCTTTCTCCATACGTGTGGCAATGCTTGCTAACTGAATTCTCCCGTCGTAGTATGTCTCAACGCGTCGGCAGAACATTCTTAGTGTCCGAGAATTTGATAGCGGATTACAGCGGTGATGCTGTGATCATTCAACCTATTCATCGCAACGGTGAAAAGTTTCAGTGTTTTGGAAACATCGTCAAGATGTCGTTTTGCGTAGCAGATAAACTTTTCTGGTGTGATGAAAAACAACAGCTTCATAGTGTTATCACCAAGTTCATCCAGAAAACACTCTGCTTGGACTATCTCAAATTGTGTGTGCGTGAAATCCAGACTAAAGGGACAAACTCTTTGGATATTACAGATGTTCTCGCTAAACTGGTGAGTGAAAAACTTTCAGTTACCATTGGAAATGTTATTGATTGTCATGGATGCTCTATGGGCTATGCCAATCAGCTGGGCCATGAATGTCTGCAGGTAGATGACATGTATTACAAATATTCCGATCACGCTATAACTTTGATTGACTTTCGCGAAGTCGCAAAAATTCTTGTGGAAAATTACAATGTCGTAGAAAAATGTTTTGATGCGATTGATTTTGATGTTTTGAAATCAAAGATAGAAGAAAATTATTTGAAATAAATGAAAACTTGATTCGCATAAAATGGCTCTGTATTTTATTGCTCCCTTGTTTTATTATTTTTTTTACAGCTAAGCTCATCTTGGTGAGAACTTTTTTAGGGATTTAATTTGTGTGGGAAGAAAATTTTTACATTAAAAAAATTAAGAACGGTTAAAAAAGTGTGGAAACTTATCGGGACTTTTCTTAGTCAGACTTGGGAAAACTGACATAAAAAGTAAGAAGGACTTGCATCGTAAAAAAACGATAATTTTTTATTTTAAAGTAATTCAAACCCTCATCAAACTTCTTTGAAAAAAAACAACAATATTTTAGGATGCAATTTAAGAAAGATCCCTGATGTGATTTAAAAAATTTAATTTGGGAAAGGTTCCTTGGTATCGTATTTGCTAAACTAGATAATTTTTTTTTATTTTAAAAAAATAATTTAAACCCTCATCAAACCTGTTTGAAAAAAAAAAAAGTAAGTTGGAGAAAACGATAATTTAAGAACGATCCCTAATGTGACATCATGCGATATTTTAATGATGTTGGAAACTTTAATTTTCGTCATTAGCTTTCTAGGATGAAAAAAGTAGGACACAGTTGATCACGTGACTTTGAGTGCCCCATAGCCCCGGTATACAGAGGGTGACGTTATTGTTGAGACTGGAAAACTGACATAAAAAAAAAGTTTAATTTAAGAAAGATGGAGTGTTGTGTGCCATAAAAAAATTTTATTTAAGAACAACCCGATATTTTGGGATGCAATTTAAGATGTGACATAAAAAATTTAATTTAAGAACGACCCCTAATGAAAAAAAAAAAAAGTTTTCCGTCCTCTTCGTGGGAATGAAGGAAAGATCCCTCTTAGACATAAACAATTTTAATTTAATAATGACCCCCAATAAAAAATTTAATTTAGGAAAAAAAAAACAGTAAAGCGCCATCTAGTGTCCCTCATTCTCTTATCGCGGGGCAGCAGCATCCCTTATCGCGTGGGAGCAAAGGGGAGCAGGTGGGCAGCAAAGGGGAGCACCCATTGTTCTCGTGGGGAGGCCTATTGTGCACCAGAACCGCTAATTTCCCCCTACTTTACTCGTTTAGGTGTCTTATATCACCTCTTAAAGTGTGTTCCATAAATTTAGAATCACCCTGTATAATATGAAAAATCGTTTCCCCAGGACACCTGCTGCTACCTAGCGATAAAGACAAGACTGTTTGTTACAGTTCTTCGAGTAAAATTGCTTGTTGACTTTGAACCAGTCTGCAGCATGAAAATGATCGGTCAGCTGAGGTTGATTTTCTGTGGTTCCCAACTTCGAGGAGCAAATGTGTGTGAGCCGATCTCCCCTTTAATAAAGTCTCGCTACAGAAAGCGACAGGCCTACAACGGTACAAATCTTCAACCATTACACTTCACTCGTAGTTCAAAAAATTAATGGCAGATGGCAGCACTATAACAAGCATCACACGGAAACAAGCTCACGTTGGGTTCACAACACGCACACGGATACTCCAACTTTTACTAATTAGTTAGACGTTCTGCAGAGGAATATGAACGAGGTGAATGCGGGTTTAGTAGTAGTAGTAGTAGTAGCATGAAAATGAACAATGCAGTCGAATCTCGTTTTAACGAACACCGTTATGGCGAAAATCTCGTTTTAATGAAAACTTTTCCAATTCCTCAGAAAAGTATACATAGAAATAATGCGAAAAACCTTGAATTTCTTTATAACGATACTTCGTTATAGAGAATTGATTTCTTCGGTTTTTTATAGTTCGTTATAATGGGATTCGACTGTATATGGTACCATAGTTTATTAACAAACTGCCCACCGGCGTAAAGAAATCAATAAATTTGTCAACCTCATCAACTGAGCTTAATTAAAATACTCTCAAAATTGATACTGATCTCACCTCTGTATGCTTATGAGTTCTTCCTGGTAGTAATCGTGCAAAGGAGGGCGCCACAGAATCAATTTGTCCAAGACCGCAACCCCTGAGGATCTCGGCCTTCTCTCTGCATGTATGTAAATGTTAACATGAATAGATTACTGTAAAGTTATATTACGTAGAATAGATTCTATAGGGAAGAAGATACATTTGTTAATATACAGAAAGGGAAGAAAAAACCGCATCGCCTTGAATGAATGTAAGGGGTGCAATGAAATTCGAAACAGAGATGCAACATCATGTTTCGAGCATGTGAGCCTGGTTTCCTCGGATGAGTTGATGAATGAGTGAGTAAGTGAGTAAGTACGTGAATCAGGGAGTGGGTAAGTGAATGAGTAAATGGTTGGCGCTTCTGTAAGAGTAGTGTTCTAGCGCTCTCACCCGTATCGCTAGTGAACGTTGGTTAGATTTCTTGCAGAGGGCTGTTGAATTGTCCTTTCAAAGGTCATCCCCGCATTGTATCCGGTTGTCTATGGCTTGCATTAGGCGTACATATTTCCTCAGGAGAAATACGGGAAAATACGGCATACATTGATACATTGCCAATTATCGCCAAAAATGACGCCAAAAGTAAACAAAGTTGCCAAATATTGGAGAAATGACTAAAAAAATAAAAATGGTGGGAAATGAAGCATTACTGCAAATTGCAGTGGATTTAAATGAATTCCACGAAATAAAACGTTCACAAAGACAAATGTGTGAGATTAATATTCTTATTTGTAATTGTAATTATCATAATATAATTTATGAGTGGGAAAATAATTTCATTCTTTGACTTCAATAAATAATAAAAATTCAAGTCAGTCTCGTGTAAAAAACGGGAAAACCCGGGACTGTCCCGGTAAATACGGGTAGCTTGTATAGATGTTTTTTACTGCAACACCAATAAAAACTATATCGTGGAACCCCTGGAAACCTCTCACGTTTCCGCGAAACATCCGTTGTAGAAGTCTACGCATGTAAATAAGTTTCGTAATAAAATCACAAGCTCAGAACATGATTTTGCGCTCTTTCAAGATACATGTTAGCATTATCTCACCGTAATAAGAAGTCATGTCCATCGGATTAGCTGCCACCAGAAGCATACACTTGTGGACCTCGCGTAGGAGCAGCTGAGTGCAGCATACCAGGTTCACCAAATGCTGGCTGTCCACAGGAATCCCTTCGGCTATGTCACTTGAAATAATGAATGATATCATTCCACAATAAATAATCACTTCACGGAAAGGGGAAATTCATAAAGTATGCAAATGATTCACCGTCAATGCAGTCCTTTAATGCGGACCGACGTTCGCAAAGAAGATCTAGATAAGGTGTTTATGATTAATATGCAGATCAATCAATATAAATTCAGTTAATTCAAGATAATACACGACGATGAACATTTTTGAGGCTTTAATGAATATTCATATTACTTTCCCTCTCTTTTTTTTTTTTTTTTTGTCTGTTATTATTTAGTAATTTCTTCAGAAAATCGCCATTGATGGTAATTAATTTCATTTCGAGTGGCAACTCCGTAATGGCGCACAGGTGCGAAATTTTTTTTAACATACTCCTGTGTGTGTGTGTGTGTGTGTGTGTGCGTTCGAGGAACGGTAGTTAGTTGCCTAATCGTGGACAAGATCTTGGGGACTTTTCTTTCAACATTTTAGAAAAATAAAAATGATTCTACTATGCAGGGTGTTGCCTTGAAGTGGCGACAAATTCAGAGGGGTGATATTAGGCATCAAGAGGAACCAAAATCGCCATAGAACACGGTATCGCAATCCACGCACAGTCGGTGAAAATCGCAAAATGTCAAAAGCAAATTTCGAAACGAAAAGTGTTTTTTTTTTTTGCCTCAGAAGAAGGCAACAGCTAATTGGAAGTCAGAAGATGGCGGGGGGGGGTCGTCTAAAAATTTAAGATTTCTTATTTCATGACGCACCGCATTTTCACTCTTGAAACTGGTACAATGTGATTCTTGAACACGAACACACATATATATATATTCTGAGTGTTTTTTCAACTTGGAACAATACCTCTACGACGTACGGTTGATGAGATAAAGGTACAATTAGGCCTTACGTGAGATCTCTGCATATCAATTTCAATGAATAAAGTATTTTAGCTACTTCAAGTACAAGGTGCTAGCAAGAAATTTGTATTATTTGTACTTAATGAATCGGCGATAAATATGGTAACCTTGTCCTAACCTAACCCCACGTTAGAGAAAAGAAGAAAGGGTAAAGAAGAAATATAAAAGGAGAAAGTATACTAGATAATATAGGATAACAGATGTTTTTAGACTCCTCTTTTCACCCTTACCCTACGTGTTTCCTTTCGGTCTTACATTTATACTAATATTAGAAAGACACATTATAAAGAAAGGAGGGAAAGAAAAAGCAACTTCCGTAGATAATAGACAATCGTGGTAATAGGGTTGATAATAGGTTGCTATAAAGCATCACGATGGTAAAGATAGAGAGGAAAGAAAGCACAGAGAACTTGTTTGAATTAATTCCACTGGCCTTTGGACGTAATATTACGCATGTGAGAGTAAAGAGGTTAGGTTATTTTCGTGGAAAACGAGTCATTCTTACCAAAAAAGCCGGTTGAATATACGGGAATGTCCTAAAAATAAGGGGCATAATGATCATAGAAATGGGTTTAGATGAAGAGATGAATTCAAAAATGTATAATTAATTAAACATTCGAGAAGACTCCATTATTAAAAAAATCTTTTTAGCTGGACATTTTTCGTATCTTTTGCATAATTGATGAGTTAATGCATTTTATGATACGGAGATGATTTTTTTTTTCCCCTCACCACCGCAAAAATGTCTTTTTTTGAAAAATAATAGAAGTGATTTTTCAAATTCCCGTTCCTTATTCCGACAAATGACATGAATTATTAATGCGAGATAAATTTGAGGGAGAGGCTGTGACTTTTCATTCGTCTTCCATTCGATACAACGATTACATATAATGTGTTTGAAATTACAGAGGAGTAGTTATTTGGAAAATTTTAATAATTGATTGCTTTCTATCTTTTTTTTCCTTATCTTTTTACACATATTTCAACGCCCTCTATTGGTGAATTGGTTCCGAGTGATTTGCTCAAAATGAAAATTGAATATTCGTGAGTATTGTCGGTAGTTTTTGTGCTCTATTACGGGAACTCTCTCTCTCTCTCTGGTGATTCTAAGATCAGAGTGCCGTGAGATAAGGGCCACGAGCTATTGCAGGACCAAAATTATATTGAATGCAATACTAAAACTAACCTCAACGCATAGGTCTACTTCTAGCACTTACAGGGTGATTAGAATTAAAGTTCTCGTGTTCTGAGGATATCTCAATGAGACCATGGGAGAGAGATTTATGAAATAAAAAAAGAAAAATTTCAATTTTCTAAAGCTTTTCTATTGAACTTTCCTTTTTCCCGTGGACCATATAGCGTATACATCAAGTTCCAATGGAATACTTCCTCATGAACGGGCGTTACATAGGCCGGAGTAGTGTCGGTATACTGGCGGATGATGTTACAATGGTGTGAGTAGTTTCAGTACGCTGGCATTGCTCAGACCAATGTAACACTTTTTCTGGTAGACGTATTCCATTGAAACTTGATTTATATGCTATATGGACCCATGGCGAAAATATTCAATAAAAAAGCGCCACTTTTTCACCTGGTGGTAAAAAAAATTTAACTTTTTTTTTTTTAATTTCATAAATCTCTCTCTCATTTTCTCATTAAAATATCCTAAACATTTGGCTGCATTCGGATAAGCAGTTATTGAGAAAACCTACTGAGAGTACGGGAACTTCAATTATAATAACTCTCTACGTCATCCTACAGGCCTATCGTCTTTCTTACTCATCTATCCAAGATATTCGAGAGGGTGTTTGTGGCATGAGTGATCGAATTTACCAAACATAATCCAACTTACGAAGGTTTCGACAGCTGGCTGATGCGAAGATAAATCCATGAAAGAAAATTTAACTGCCCTCGCGGGAATTGAACCCACGTCCTCTCGCTTGCGGGTTAACGCCCTTAGACTACTAGACTACAAAGGCAACGAATCCTCTTTCCTTAGAGGTTGTGTGCGCTGAACGAGGGCGTGCATGAACAGCCATACCTAACTCAGGCCAAATCTCACATTCCGACACTGCCGGCAGATTGCGACTTATCCGGAAATGATGTCACTCTGCCGCTATTACTGCGGAAGTTTCGACAGCCGTCTGATGCGAAGATGAAGTCTAACGGTCTAGGCTGCTCACCCGGCAAGTGAGAGGACGTGGATTCGATTCCTCACTAGAACAGTTGACTTTTCTGTCAGGGATTTATCTTCGCATCAGCCATCCATCGAAACATTCGTACTACTAGTGGACAGTAAATTCATCTTCGAATTCAACTTACGCCGAATGGAACAGTTCAGTTTAAAAGGAGGAACAGGGCGTCATCTCGTTAAGATAATCGAATGTCTTCAAGCAGCTTAAAATTATAAACATTACTCAGTTACAGCACTTTTAGATTACAGTCGGGCTTTTTTCGATAAAATTTGGCATTGAACAGCTACGCGCAGTTGATGTCAAAAATACTAGGTGGTCGCAGCAGTACGACTCATCTGTGTACTTGCTATCTTTAAGAAAAATTAATCAAATCATTAAATAGGCAGGAGGAAAAAGTATTATAATTACTGACAAGATACACACGAAGTTTTTCGCTCTCATAACGACGTAATGCCTTCAAAATAACACATGCTAAAGAGAAAAATAATTGTGTAATTTGAAATTATCGCATCGAAAATGACAAACGCGATACCAAAAAAAAGAAACTAAATAAAGCTTGAAATGAAAATTATCGGACTATTAAATCTCCAATGCAGTTTTTTTTTACAGAAAATTATAAATATTTCGTTTTTGAAAAGGGATTACCTTTTAGAAATGGCTCCGAGAGAGAATTTAAATGACTTTTCCCGTCATCTTTTTAAGAGCTTATTGATTCCCTGGTGTGAGTTCATTTTCATATTCTGTGGAGGATTTTTTTAACTCCTCGTTCGTATATTCTGAATCAATAAAATAATTCATTTTGAAACTAATGATTTTTGTTTAAAGGGAAGTTTCAAAAGTAGAAAAACTTCTAACGTATCCTGGGATTATTTCTGGGAACAAAAAGGTTGATTTTGTGTAATACAGAGTCTAATTATGGAACTTATTTGAATAAATTGATTTTTTTTTTGTCAGTCTATGCCTTGAATTTAATCAGACTGGCAACGATTGTGTGATAGTTAGCGATAGGTGGTTCAGTGTTGGCGATAGTTGGTTGATAGATATACGTTGCACAGCTTACTAAAGTCACTCGGGGCTGCGTCCACATTTTACGAATGAATTGCGTTCCAATATACGCATCCCCCTCGCTACGTGTGAGGTGTGTTGATGTCATCGCGCTCGGGTCCCTCCATCACCTCCTAGAGATAGACGGCCTCTGCAGTGTTTGCCATAAACGTCATTCAGACTACCTAGCGAGTTTTCCACCCAGCCTCGTATTTCGTTTCTTCTTATTTTGGCGTCGAATCTTCCTGATTGCCTCACAAAAGCCGCATAGTGATTGGATGTGGGGCATAGAAATCGCCAATTCTGAGCTCGATCATTTCTTTTCCTCACAACATTGATACTAGCACGAGCAGGGAATTTTTTTCCCTGAATATTCTGAGGGAAAATAGACTACTTACTGACGTAACAAGCAGAATGCGGAGGCCTGCACGCAAAAGCGTTAAAAAAAAAAGCGTTTTAAAGCGTTTTTAAGCTGCAGTGACAACGACTGCGCGCGTACACGCGATTAGCGAAGTGTCGCCTCATGTCTCAATTTGCGATGTCCTTTTGATTTTCGTTGGCTGCAAAACAGATTGCTGCCCTACGTTGTGTCGCGAACGCTGTTGCACGCGGCTCAATTTGCGCTTAGCCTCAAAAACTTCACGAAATATATTACAAAGTAAATGGAGGGTAGACCATCTGCGACAACAAAACTGCTGGTAAGTGAATGGTAAACAATTCCATTAGCAATTCCTTATCGATTCCATGGGAACTGAAATTTCCAATGTTTTTGATTTTTTTTTTCCGCTTCAGAAATGATTCAAACACCTGGAACGTTCTGCGACCAAAATATATCGGGCACTTGAAACATCAGAAATTACTTTTCCTTCGAGTCAATTGCCTCCGAATGGAATGCACCTTAGATATAGCGAAAGAAGAAGAAAAAACCGCAAATAAATCGCTATTTTCTTTAGTTGAGGTCTTTTTTTGGAGGATAGACGGGAAAGAGTTTGGTTGTTCCTTTCTTTGTCTATGTACTTTTCTTGGTAGTCTTCTTTTATATTCTGTGTCTTCTTGGAAAAATCTCCAAGGGGGTGGGAAAAGAAAAATAAAAGAAGATAGTACGCGGACGATCGAAAGTGCTTATTACAGTACTTTCGCGGTTGCTTCAGAATTGATCGGAATCGAAGAGAATTGCATGGTTGCAGAGGTGGTTGTGTCTGAGAGTTTGGCGAATGATTTCTGCCGCGAATAAAGGAAAAAGGGGGGGGGGAAAGTACTGATAGATGTCGTGTACGTCGGATTGCTTCTCCCGTTACCAAAAGTACCAATGTTTCTCTCGTATTTCATTCGAGGACAGACACGTGTTCCCATGAGGAGGGGGGAAAAAAGGTCAAGGTAGTATTTCCTTTCTCATTCTTGTGGTTCGAGTCATTGAGTTCTAAAACTCGATACTATCGACACCTATGGGACCAACCTAGAAAAGGGAACACTAAAACTTTCCACCGACTAAAAGATACTATCTCTTACTTTTTTCCCCCATTTTTAAGAGTTTGGAGGCAATAAAAACTGCCACTAAAAGAACTTTTGCTTCCTTATAGATACATTAGATGATTGTGGAGAAGCCACAAAAAAAAACAAGAAAAAAACGTAGCGTTGTGAAGTAATAAGTAATTACCATATACGTGGTTGATACTTTACTTGGTTTATTTTTTAATATTATTTCTTTAAGTAGACATTACCACGTTTTGAAATCGGAATGGTCTCTTAAACTTAGAGTCGTACCTCTGAAGCATCATACCTACTGAAATCAGTTTTGACCCGGCTAAGAGCGTTAAAATTCGGTCTTGAAGACATGCGTGGAATCTATAAAAGATCCAGGGCTTATATAGTAAGGGCTGTTTCATCACTTTGATGTTGTGATTGCCACCTCGGTTTAGCGGACGTGGTCTCGGAGATGCTGTGTGACGTCACGGCCCTGCTACTTTTTTTCTTGCAGACGACGTCAGTTTACAAAACGTACTGTGTTGAAGAGAATTATTTTAAATTTTAGTTGGTTATGTGTTGTTTCAAGTGAGTGATCTCTCGTTCATGATGTTTCGTCTCACTAGTATGCGTGGGTATTTTTATAGTATATTTTGTAAATCTTGTGTAAATCAGTGATAATCATGTCGCTTTTTCTATTCTGTGCAAATTTTTATTTTTACTGCAAGCTGTAATTGGGTTTAAACCTGTAGCTTTGTTTTATAAATAAATAAAATAAAATAAATAAAATAAACAAATGTGAGGTCTTCTGCTATTGCAACGTACAAGAACAATTCTCGGAAGATAAAGAAGCTTAGAATTCAAACCACTTATCACACTTTTCCTAAAAGACCCAGAGACTTGCAAAATATGTGTGTCCAAATGTATGAGGCTCGATCGATTCCAAGGCTTTTAACCGCCTACTCCTAATTCGAATGGAAACAAAAAGGTAATTAAAAATTATTAAAATTATTATAAAGTTCAGAAGGTAATTGAAATTATGTGTCTCGAGTTGGCTTTCAATCAACCTAATAAACGTTGACGTACGTGATTCATCTGAAATGGATCCGAAAATAATATTCTGAGTGTGGAAGCTACCTCATAAGCAAATACAAAACTTCTTATTTTGAATATTTAAAATGGCTGAACGATGCAAGTCAATAAATAAACATATACTAATGGAAATAATGAAAAACATAATTTTGGAAAGAATTTGGTACAATGGGCGATTGGGCATACTACCATAATCAATGAAGTAGCGAAGCGCGGGCGCACTATGTTCTGCAGGGGGATGACGCCATGCGGGATGTCAGCTCCTTGTTGTGAGACAGCCCTATGGCTATGATAAGACCACCCCCCCCCCCCGCTATGTGCATTTCAGTGATAATATTGGAAATTTAATATGCCTGTAGTTTTCTTCGTTTAATTGCGTTCTTCGCTTTCTTCTCTGGTCTATATTGTGAAACGGTTTTTCAGTGATTGAAACTTAATTCGTCGTTGCCTTCGAGAAATCCTTCGTCTGCACCATTTCTGACAACCAGATTGGCGTTCGTAGCCACATTTTGCCATTATAGTGATCGGTAATTGTTTCTCATCTAATTTTTCGAGACACGATCTGAGAATCACGCAAAAGACGTGCGTGGGTTGCTAAACACCAATTAGAATGTAAAAGTAGTAAATGTGAGTGCCAAAAAAATTATTCAAACACCGTTTTTCACGTTAACAGGAAACTAAGATACTATAGCACCACTGCTAATAAAGATGGAGATGATTATTTTTGCCTCGAAGTTCATTTTCAGACAGTCAAGTGTTGTACAATTACTACTAAACCACACATGTACCTCGTCTATATTCCTCCACGGAACTTCTAACGAATTGGTACATGTTGGAATGTGCGTGTCCATGTTGTGAACCTAACGTGAAGCTTGTTTCTGTGTAATACTTGCTATAGTTCTGCCATCTACCACATATTTTTTCGAACTATGAGTGAAGTGTAATGTTTGATGATTTTACCGTTGTGGGTCTGTTGCCTGTTGCTCTCTGCGGCGACACGGGGCTGCACAATTGTACAACGTAACAGAATCGCTTAATGCTCAAAAGGCATTAGGGGCCATTCAAGTATTACGTACACAGATTTTCAGCCATTTTTGACCCCCTTCCCCTTTTCATCAAAAGTCAGCAAATCTGAAACCTCTCCCCCCCCCCGATGCTGACGTAATACTTGAATGACCCCTTAGTCACAAAAACTAGTTTTTGATAAACAGCGAAAAACTGTCCATGCCAGCAGCCTTTTCTGCGTAAATTTTGAAACTTTAGCTATGGATATCATTTAACAGACGTATCAAAATTATGCCTTTCCTCGAGATGTAAAAGCACGTACCGAAGTGGGAGATGTCAAGAAATAAATTTTGTGAAAAATGGACTCGGTGGGGCTTTTTTGCATAAAGCGATTTACCGTCGCAAAACACAAAGCCATAATCTCCCACTTGGAAATTCGATAAACAGCGTTTCCTAAAAACTCCGTATGCCATATACAGTCACGCTTTTTCACGGGACCGTGATTCAACTTACCTCTAAAGTTTTACGTGTAATTTTCCCTCTTAACCACCACGGATATTCAGCATCCAGAACGTTATTATTCCAAGGTGATTCAAAAATACGTCAAATCTTCGGGAGCAGTAAACTTAAATCTCTTTAATTCTTATTTAAAATTTACCGTATAAACCAATAATCCCGATACTGACTCTGATACAGAATATCAATAAACCCCGGAATTTTTTGAATAATTTATTTCTACCTCAGAGAAGGTACAAAAACACGCAACCGCAGCACTAACCTAAATACGAAAGAAAAACAAAAACATGGCGGACATTGAATCCTTCAAAGCATTCACATTTATACAAAACGTGCTTTTCAACTAAAATTGAGTTAAATTTTATTATTTTTTTCCTCCTTCAATTCCCGATTGAGTTTCCCCCCTTTTTTTTACATTTTCAGGAAAAAGCGAACATTTTGCGGAAATCTTTAGAAATGTTTCGAAAGAAACAATCTCACGCACGTATACATCAGGAAAAGGAATCATTAATTATTCAAGAGGAAATCGAAGAGTTTTAAAAGCGCCTTTTCAAATTTAATGCACTTTTCCCGTCCACTACTCAATCATGTGCCTTTGCACACACTTAATGCTTTCACGTTCGCGGAGAAAGATCTTTTTTTTACGGGAAAATAAATAAATAAAACTTCACAATCGATGGAATCTTCAGATGAATCGTTATTCGTTTCTTAAATTTCTTAGAAAATTCCAATCTTTATTTGGATAAAAATCCCGTTTCCCGGATGTTCTCAAGTTTTCGTGCCGTCAAATTACATTCGATTTGTAATTTCGTGATCGGCGGAGAGGAAAAAAAACCACCTTCTCTTTCTCATTTGATGCTTGTTCGAATTAGATAATACCGGTCTTTCAACGAAAAAATATTGTTGGTTCGGTTTTTGAAGTTTATCGTGCGGTCTGATGGAATTATTAAAAGTTTTGGCGTGATCTATGTCGTTAGAGAAGTATTTTTTGACAGGTGATCAGGTTGTAGCCGTCGCCAATCGAAATAGGGCGTCTTCGGCCGAAGAGTCATTGCGAATTGAAGGGGATGAATGGATTAGAATTCCGTCGTCGATCGAAGGAGAAAGTGATGAAGAGTTATCGTCAATCGGAGTTGGGTAAATACAGTAAAATGCCGTCGTCAATCGAATTGGCTAAAATGCCTGTCATGCCCACAGGCATGAATTAGCATTTATTTTTGTTTTCGTACTCGACCCCGATCGCAAAATTGACTCATACACATCCCCCCAAGAATATGTGTGTGGTCGCTACAGAGAACGAGCGGTACTTTTTGTCGGCAAAACGTCATTCTACTGAATACATCGCTATCAAACTTACAACAATCGATGAGACGGTATGTCGCCGCAGCAAATAGGGGTTGCCAAACTTCTACCAACTGAGGGTGCACTATCGTCGTCGATTCAACGCCAGGTCCTTTGTATAGGCACGGTAAGAACCAGAAAGCACCGGTTACAGTGACCGCTACAGTACAAAAGGACAGTCACGTACACCAGCGGCGAGCTCACGCATGTACACTTGGCGAGCTCGTCATCGCCAAGGTGTGAAAATCTTGAGAGAAACCGTGTACCTAGCTCCAAAACAGTCAAGATGTGACACTGTACCAACGAGGTGCTCCTTGTGAGGCCTCCTAAAGAAATCGAATAATCACGCCACACGCGTAAACACGATGGTGTTCATCAAATCGTTCTGGTGGTAATCCGTAACGAGCATATTTGATAATTTTATATCATATGCAAGTATTTTTCTTTGTGAGAATCTCCATTGCGCTATGCTATAATAAATGTGACTTTTATAAGTTTTGTTAATCCTAGTGATTTTCCGGCCTAGAGTTTTTGTTGGCATTTTTTTTTTTTTGTCTTTCCTTGCCACATTTTCACCTCTTCCCCCTTTTCAGGTATTCTTCACTTTGGTGACATCAGCCTACCAATTTACTTTAACCCTACATCATTAACCAATTTTCACCACAATGCCGTCGTCAATCGAATGGACTAAAATGTCATCGCCAATGGAATGGACTAAAAGGCGGTCGTCGATCGAATAGACTAAAATGCCGTCGTAAATTGGAGTTTCTCAGGCAAAAGGGCTCTCGTTGATCGAAAAAGGATTTACTCGGGTTGAAGGCTCGTCGTCGTCGTTAGTTGAAGGGTGATTTTCCTGAGCAAAATTCATTAATGAAGGAGGAATTTTCAGACAAAATTATCAATTGAAGGAAGAATTTTCAGACAAAATTATCAATTGAAGGAAGAATTTTCAGACAAAATTATCAATTGAAGGAGGAATTTTCAGACAAAATTATTAATTGAAGGAGGAATTTTCAGACAAAATTATCAATTGAAGGAGGAATTTTCAGACAAAATTATTAATTGAAGGAGGAATTTTCAGACAAAATTATCAATTGAAGGAGGAATTTTCAGACAAAATTACCAATTGAAGGAAGAATTTTCAGACAAAATTATCAGTTGGATGACTTTTCGTGCAAAATGAATCAAATCAAATTGTTTTTGATTTGAAGGTCATTAATTAATGGAAAAAAGTTTATTGGTCACCGTCTAAGAGTACCGTTTTTAATCTCATTTGTGACCAGCTGGTGAAGCTATGAGTATCATTATCGGAATGTTGCTTCACTACCTATTGTATAAATGGGTGTATCTAAATATGTGTGTGACTTGAGTGCATGTAGAAAGATTTCCTACCCTCCAAATCAACAGTGAATGAAATTTTGGAATGTCGTAAGTCTTCCATGACAGTGGCAAGATTTTTTTACCACCTTCAGCAAACCATCACTGCGCTACAACTATCATTGTACGGTGCACATTACGATGCGCATAATAACATTGGGGAGGAAATCATAAACCAATTACCTCGGCAGCGCATTCTTTATAAACTGGACTCGTCCTCTCAACCCACGCACATGATCTTCATTCTTTCGCTAGTCGAGTTTATGGTCATTCTATTCATAGTGATTTTGAAAAAAACACATGATTTTAAACTTAAATTCTTTCTTTGATAAGTAAAACAATTTGATACCTAAAAGTGGTAAACGTTGCAAGTGCCAAAAGCGAAAATTCTGGGAAATCGCAAAAAAAAAACTATTTTTTGCAGCCTGTAGGAACGTTCGACCTCTTTGAACGCTCTTTTGAACAACTTATGAGAACCACCGGTCACTTTCACGTCGACAACTCTCTCTTTTCACACAATCATTATTCATTTAAAGCAATGGCGTCGATGTTGAGGCTTGCCTGACAATGATGTGACTTCTAGCATTTGCTGACGCTGCACAGCTTTCTGATGTCGATTCATGCAAGAATTGGCTGCTGACGCTGCACAGCTTTCTGATGTCGGTTCATGCAAGAATTTGCTGCTGACGCTGCACAGCTTTCTGATGTCGATTCATGCAAGAATTTGCTGCTGACGCTGCACAACATTGTTGATGTAGATGCATGATAACATTCGGTGACACCCATAATATTGTTGATGTTGATACATGTTGGCAATTGGTGACGCTGCGTAACATTGTCGAATCATTTTGTCATCACTGTGTAAATTATATGCATTTGCAGATACCTGTGGTTCTGTTGTTTTCAGCGGTGCGACATTGATTTTAGTTACGAACTCCCACTTCATAGAATCGAGGTGGGTGGTTTCACTACAACCTCCCCCCCCCCCCCAGCAGAAAAAAAGTTTAATTTCAAACCCACGGGCGGGGGGGGGAGGGGGCACAAAATTATTATTGATGTAAAATATACAGTATGTTGATATGTATTATGATATACAGTCTATTTCCGAAGAAGTATATAATTTCTCATCAGTATCAGTAAAGTGGCATTTGTCAGGGCAATGTGCGAATGGTCGACCACTTTGCACTCGTATATCAGACGCCTGTGAAGAAACTTTAGGATCTCTTAGCACGGATCGTCGTCGTTGCGGCAGACATCGCCAGCGCACTCGATATCTTTGAGCGCGTCCGACAATCGTTATTCCGTCGCTGTCGACTGTGCAATAATGACCCTCACGGCCGCAATTTCGAACAACCCTAGTATTCACTTCTCTTCGTCAATACTTTCTCACATTGAACTGTACTGCACAGGCTGTATTGTAATGACGCTGTCAAGTAAATGGTTTTTTACTTATTTACTTCGCTTTTTTTGTATTTATTATTGTACTTTATTTTGTACATCATAGTCTGTGTTGTATAATCATATGCTGTCAAATAAATACTTTTTCTACTTATTATTAGCTTCTTTGTCCCCCTCGACGCCATACCCTTCTCAAGTATTTTTGCGATTTCCATGTTCTATGGCAATTTTTGTTGCATTTGATGCCTAATATCATCCCTCTAAGTTTGCCGCCACTGTATACTAATACAAGAAATTAATTCAAAATGAACATTTCGAATTCGACTCTTTTTGTCTACAACAGCGAATAACTTCCGCTATAAGGAGTATTTTCATTTGTTTGCTACTGATGAAGGAACTTCACATAGTTTTGAAACGCGTACAGTCGTGGTTCCTTTTTGCGATTTTGGGTCAATATACATCGGTCATTCCCTTGTATTATCTAACCCAAAAAGTAATTCGTCTACACTGTATACGCAAAATTAGGCTTAGGGGAGGCCCACAAAAAATATTTACTCCGTAGCCTTCAGATTCGTCACGACGCGACGGTGTAGTTGAGATTATGACAATTAGAAACATATTTCTTAAATATATATGTTACATAAATATATATGTTATGTATATATGATACGGTAAATGTGATAAATCTGGCGGTTATATATGTATAATTTCCGATATTTATCTATCGCATTTAACACAACATATACTATATACCAAAATATCTACAACTGAATTATTTTCGATACTTAATAGGGTATCAGGAAAATATAAATTTCACACATGAAAATATTTCAATTTCACAAGATTTTTATGCAAGAAACAAATTATTTTCCTCTTCCTATGAAGCGTGTCCCAAAAAATAGCAGGGGAAAATAATTTGAACTTATATATATCGATTTATCAGAATCGATAATCTTCCTGGAGCCCGCTAATATTTACATTTAATGTTATCGTAGCATCAAGAGCTTTCGATGTCCAATATCCTTCATCATAAGAGATGAAAGCCACGATGAGGGGGGAAAAAAGAGTAAAAAAATTCAGGAGAAGATGATTTATTTTTATTTTTTTAATAATATTAGTTCTTATCCGGGTAAACAACGCGCTGTTCAAAGTTCTTGCAGCGCCCGTCGATTATTTGATGAAACTAACCTCAAGTTATGGTTCTGCAAGGATGGGTTCTCTCAAGCCAAGGGAAATATTTCTTAAAAATAATCCACAAAAATCCTTCCCTTTTTCCCTAAAGCCCCCCCTCCTTTCTTTCAGCTTGAGATAGTCATGCTTCCATAAATTTCTGGAACATTCTCTCCGAGTTTAGTTGGAAGTTAATGACGGTTTACTTTGGAACTGGCATTTTCTTTTGTCCGCTGACTCCTCTGACAAATCTAATGGATTAACGGAACTCGCGGCTATTTATTGTTTTTTGTATCGGTTTCGACACGGCACATTTATTTTTGATGTCCAATAATGCGGAAATTAATGCCTTGTAAACGTATGCCACGCTGAAAGCCCGAAGACTGGTGAAACGCAAGGTTTTAATTAATGATAAATCCAGGGCCGCACTCGTGTGAAGGCTGACACATTACGTTCCAAGGGTGATCATGGGCAAGTAGTGTGCCCGCTCCACCTTCGGCAATGATCGTCAAATGTTGGAGGCTGGAAAGTATTGAAAGTCTGGTTGTGTGTGTGAGCAGAACGACCAGTTGGCGTGGGCCGAGATACGGGGAAGGGGGGGGGGGCGTCATGAAAGGTGAAGTCGACTGATCTAATGCATATATGTATAGATGAATTGACATCATCATCATCATCGTGGCTCCCAGACTTCCTCCGCCTATGCCAGTTAGTAAAGAAAGATGTACTCAACACTCTATGTATACAAAATAACATGTCCTGGCTGAGATTCATTGACTGAGTGACGGACTGACTGATTCATCATTGCCGAACCGAAACCGCTGAAGCTATGAGCATGAAATTTGGTCAGTAGTTTTATTTAACGACGTAAAGACTCAATAAGCAATTCAACCCCAAGGGAGCCATGGAGGAGGAGGGTTCAAAGGCTACATAGAGAATAGAGAAATCACGTTGAGCTGAAACCGCTGAAGCTAAGAATATGAAATTTTGTCAGTAATTCCATTTCATGATGCAGAAACTCACTAAAGAGGAGTGATACTTATATACAGGCGTAACGACGAACCGAAACTGCTAAAGTGAAAATATGAAATTTGGTCAGTATTTTTATTTTGTGATGTAGAGACTCACTGAAAAGGGATTTTTAAAATCCAACTCTCCAAAGGGAGGGGGGGGGGGAGGAGTTGAAAGGTTATATGGAGCAATAGTCGCTGAGCTGAAACCGCTGAGGCTATAAATATGAAGTTTGGTCAGTGTTATATTTCATAATTTAGACACCAACTAAGACGGGATTTCTGTAAATTCGACCCCCCAAGGAGATCATGATAAGTTTAAATACTACATGGGGGTGAATCATCACCGAGGAGTTTTCAGATTACCAAATCCACGGAAGCGAAGCCGCTGGTAACGGATAGTGAAAAATATAATGAAATTGTGCAAAATGCAGAGATACACAGATTTTTGAAAAACCGTTGCCCCTACCGGGTCTCGCACCCGGGTCCCTCGGATGTCGACTGAGTGCTCTACCAACTAAGCTATAGTGACAGATAGAATATTTCTCCCTTGAAGCGCGTATACATAATGGTATCGTAGAGTGGGCAGTGAGAACAATAAGTTAATGGCTCGTAAATGACATCAAGACCACCAGATGAATGCGAAATAGTTTCCCTGAACTCTTTTTTCAGAGTGCTTGAAGATTTTTTGCCTTTCAAAGGGCATTCAACCCTTTGCATGTGATACACACACGCGAGGCTGGCCAGAATTCTGATATCATAGATGTAGCACTTGCAAGGAATCTCATGTTTTCAATGACGGTTGATGTGCAACCTATTATCTCATCAGACCGTAACCCCATTTTTCAGAAGTGGATTTTACCATCCCCTTTATTCACAAGCCAAAGAGTATTGTGATCTGGCCTTTTGGCCTTTATTCAAGCATAAGCTCATCAGAATCTCTTTGCCTTCCTCCACGGGTGGCAATATTGCTCAGATTGAATCAGACGTACAAAGGTTTACTGATTCTCTCATTGATACAGCCACTGAGTCTACCCATGATGCTCCTACTAACAATCCACTCGATATGCCCAACACTTTCTATAGCAGAACGCCTCCACGCAAAGCTCGTGACGTCACTAAAGTCGTTCATTTCACCTATAGTCATTGAATATACTGCAAAAAAAAATATATATATATATATTTCGCATACGTTGGCCTGCTATATCCAATGGCTACAACAGGTGAAATGGAAGACTTCAGTCACATCAAAGCTTCGCGCGAATTCTTTCTGTTACAGAAGGTGTTCGCTGAATTAGAGAACGTTTCAAATTAAGAAATGAATTTAGGAGGAAATATGGCAACGTACTGGAATTGTATCGCTCTCAGATGAGAGATACCTCTCATGAGGTTGATGAGATAAAGACCGCTTTAGCACTTACAGGACACTCTGCTCTGTATAGCCAATGTTGAGGGGAAAGTGAGCATTTATTTTAGGGATATAGGCTCCGAACAACCTTCATCACTATACCCTACTAATGATGAGGAGGTGCTTCGAATCATCAAGCATTTGATAAAAGCACCTGGTCTAATACCTGGCACCTTTACTACCAACACACTCAAGAGAACCTACCCAACTTTACTATACCACTTTACTTTTCAAGTTTCAAATCCTGAAATCATTAACACAATTAACGTTAACAAGAGGCAATTCCGAAGGTTAGATGAGAGTTTACCTCCTTATCGGTGGCATCAGCACCCTGTGCGCAGCGGTGCAACGTTCGACGCACTTCTTCCTGGTGATTTTCATTTTGTCCCGAATTTCCGGAGAGTCATGGCTCTTTCCGACATAAATCAGCAGATCCCGGAAGGTTGCCACCAATCCATTCAGTTCGTCGATAATCTATGAGAGAAGAAACAGATTCACTTTCACGTATCGGAAGCAAATATCGATCTATCGAGCGTTAGATTCGATCGCTCTAAATTCGCGTTTATAACGGGAAAACTTAGATATTACATTGATAACATTCAGAAAACAGTTCTGTTCACTCCAGTGGAAATTGTAAAAACTGTTTTACAGTGTCGAGGTCAGATCAATCCGTAATTATTTCAATGAAATACTAAAAAAGAAATTGTTGAATAAATTTTGAAATAATTCAGAATATTTTGCGAAATATTATAAAAGAAATTAAAAACACATTGATTCGATGAAATATAAACTGAAAAAATTGAAAAAGGGAATATTTAAAAAAATTTTAATGATAAAAAAATATTTTTAATTTTTAAATTTTAATTTTAAATTTTTTTAGAAAATCGTAAAAAATTCACAAATTTAAAAAAAATGCTTAAATTTTGAATGAGTTTTTCGCGCAATTTTCAAACAAAATTCCAAAAAAAGGATTTTTATTTACTTTGAAAATGAGTCAGATTTCGAAATATGTAATTGCAGGTATTTTGCAAAAAAAAATATATATATTGTAAAAAGCATGAAAAAAGTATGAAAATTTTAAATTTCTTGTACAGATTTTGGAAAAATCAATGGACAGTTTAAATGCTTTAAAATATTTAGATCTGAAAATTTCAAATTAATTTTTTACAAAAGCTTTAAAAGAAACCAAATAAATTTCGAAACAATATCAAGTAAATCTTAAATAATTTGATAAATGCTTTTTTGATAAAAGTAAAATTTAAAGCAATTCTGGAAAAATCTTTTTTGTAATGATCTTTTTCAAATTTGAAATTTATATTTCAGATCGAAATTTTTAAACAAAATTTCACAAAAAAAATATTTTATTTCATTTTTGAAACCAAGTCAATTTTATCGAAGTAATCACAAGTATTTTGAAACAAAAAATATTGCCAAAACCGGAAAAAAATTCTTTTTATTTTGAATTATTTTAACAAATTTAATCTCATACCCTTAAAATATTAATTAATTTTTTTAAATCAAAATATTAAATTAAATTTTTACAAAAACTTAAAAAAAATCAATTTCCAACAGTTAAAACAATTTTAAATAAATTTTGAGTAATTATTTAATAATAAAAATAATTCTTGAAGTAAAATTTAAAGCAATTCTATTAATCAATTTTTTTTTTAAATAATCTTTTACAAACTGAAGAATTCATTTTAAAATCAATAGTAAATTCTCTGATCATACTTTTCATACCGTATTTATTATTTGAAAAGAAAAATATCAACAAAATCACTGAAACTCACAGTTCTCTCCTGTAATATTTAGGCTGACCATATTTCCTCGAGAGAAATACGGGATATTGAGATTCCAAATACGGGAAAATACGGGACATTGCCAATTATCGCCAAAAAGGACGCCAAAACCGAGCAAAGTTGCCAAATATTGTTAATACTACGGAAAAATCACAATGGCGGGAAATGAAGCGTTACTGCAAATTGTCGTTGAGATTTTACAAAAAAAAAACGTTCACCAAGACAAATGCGGGAGATTAATATTTTCATTTATAGTTGTAATTATCATAATATAGTTTATTAGTTGAAAAGTAATTTCAATCTTTGACTTCAATAAAGAATAAAAATTTAAGTAGACTTCGTGTAGAATACGGGAAAAACTGGGACACTTTTGCCAAAAAGTCGGGACTTCCAAAAACACAGAAAATACCGGGACTGTCCCGGAAAATACGGGACGTATGGTCACCCTAGTAATATTGGTATATATTTTGATGTTTTAATTATCTATAGAAAAATAAAACATCAAAATATAGAATCCAATAGGCCATATATGCTGAACCTCTGACCCGCGGCCCAAATGTGACCCTCGGATCCATCTTATATGGCTCGCGACCTCAAACCTACACACATTTACAAAAATAAACTAAGCGGTACTTTCCCAGATTACTAAAGTGGTTCGCGACACATTCCCAAATCACTCAAATATTTCGCGGCACATTCCCAGATTACTTCAGTTACCACCACAACACACTTATAGATCACATTAGGGACTTGATTAATGACCTCACATTGTTACAGATCACTTAAGTGGCCAGTGACGCATTTTCACTTCAAGTAAGTGATCCACAAAAAATGTACAGATCACTTAAGAGAACCGCGGTGCAGTTCCACATCACTTAACTGGTCCGCCACACACGATCTCAGATCACTTATATAACCCGGGGGCTGTTCCAGATCAAATAATGCGGCGCATTCCCACTTCAAATAGGTGGTCCGCGGTACATATCCAGATGACTTGAATGGCGCCTGGTACATCCGCAGCTCACTTAAGTGAACCGCGGAACAATTACAGATCAATTAAGTGGCCCGCAGTAAATTACAGATCACTCGAGTAACCTGGGGCACATTTACAATTCACTTAAGTGACCTGGAGCGCGGTTTCCGATCACTCAAATGGCCTGCGACCCATTCTCCCTCCCATTAAGTGGTCCGCAACATATACCGATTACACGTGTGGTCTGCGGCACAATTCCAGGTCACTTAAGAGACCTGCAGCACATCTCCAATTTTTCAATTTTTAAATACTATGAAATTTTCTGCATCTAACTGCGTTCAAGTTTTTGTTCTATACCCCCCGTACTAAAAACATATTTTTTTAATATTTTATTATAAACTGCTGGCAGGCATTATACACATGCTAATGTTTTTTACTAAAACGCGTTTTTCCCCAAAACTAAGTTTTTTGTTAGATGAGGAAAATTTTTTCGAACACCACTCATTTAAATGTTTTGAAACTTTATGTGTGTTTCTTTCAACACTATACTTTAACACGAGCTTTTAAGATTTTAATTGTTGGTTATTAGTTTTTTTATCGAATTTTAACTCCAGCACAACATGCAACTTTTTCAAAAATCAAAATTTACCCATATTTTGTGCCATAAAACTTTTTTAAAAATTTTTAATTGAAAATCCTCGCGTAGCACCATATGTAACACCATAGACACACAAAGTTTCAAGACATTTGAATGAGCGGTGTTCGAAAAAATTTTCCTCATCTAACAAAAAACTTAGTTTTGAGGAAAAACGCATTTTGGTGATAAACATTAGCATGTGTAATGCCTTCCAACAGTTTATAATAAAATATTAAAAATATATATATTTTAGTACGGGGGGGGGAGTAGGGCAAAAACTTGAACACAGTTAGACGCAGAAAATTTCACAGTATTTAAAAACTGAAAAAATTGGAAAATGTGGTTATTTTTGGAAAATCTGCGGGCACCACCCCCCCCCCCCTTAAGCAGCCCGCGGCACATTTCCATTTCAATTAAGTGTCTCTTAATCTCCAAAAGGTTGAGCAACCTTACAATAATGCCATTATCTAAAATGCAAATTGGAAGTCCCATTCCACAGACGAGTAAAAAAATCTAGAAATTTCATGGAATAAAATACGATTTCACTTATATATTAGGGGTAAGAAATAAAATAAATTCCCTCTACACACACATTCCCTGGGAAATTTTTCTCCGATATCGCTCCTCTTTTTTCACCTCACAGACTCGACAATCTTGCAAGAATCGTATTCAATGCGCAAAAAATTACCCCTGGTCGTGTTCTTCTGCGCATTATTCGATGCAGTTTCGATCTGTAATTTAGCCTCCGTTTTTTCATTTTCATTTTATTCCACACCATTTCCCTGATACTCCATCCGTCGGCAATATTTTTTTCCCTCCTTTTTTCCTGGATATCTCCTTTTTTTTTCCCCCTGTCCCTTTGAAATGAAAACGGGATAAGGAACCGAAATGTCAAAAGGTCATTTTTGTCTCCCCATCATTGAACCCACAATGTGCCGTCTAGAACTTTAAAAATATCATACATAACATTTTTGTTTGGAAGAAAAGTCTTTGTTGTGTTTGAAATTTTCTTTCTTATTTCGAAGTTTATGTATTTCCCTATTTTTTCCTTTTTTACGATGCTGTCATCTCGGCAGTGAACAAGGATTCAAATTAGCAGGCACGGCTTGAAAAATAGACTTTTTCCCCTCTTTCCGTTCATTCTCAACTTTTGGTTCTGAATAACATCTCTATGGAAACCCATTTGTCTCGTGGTAAAGCTATCATTTGCATGGAATCGCGTTGGTTTTCCCCCCGTTCTTTATATACGGGATGAAAACTCAAAAAGCTAGACATTTTCAACATTCATAGGAAAACAAATATTGCGTGTACAGAGTATAGTGTGCATGTACTTCTCATAAAGTTTTATAACTGCAGATTCAAAGATACCCATGAGGGGTCATTCAAGTATGACGTCAGCATCGGGAGGGGGGGGGGAGGGGGTGTTTGAGTCCCCATCTGTTGGCAGCGTCAGCAGTTGTGAACTTGGCCCGAGTCAGATCCGGCAGTCCATGGACGGTCCCTTTCTACTGTGCATGTTCCCTTTCAGTGTACATGATCTCCAAGGAAAGATTGAGAGATTCGTTGCCTTTGAAGTCTAAGGCGTTCACCCGGAAAGTGAAAGGACGTGGGTTCGATTCCCCGCAAAAAGGCAGTTGAATTTTCTCTCTTTCCAAAAATTCATCTTCGCAACAGCTAGTTGGTAAAAACTAGAGTCATGACTCCTCTTTTTTTAAGTTATTTAGTAAAAGGAATAGAAGACAGACAGAGAGAGAGAGAAATTTTTAGTGCATGTTCGGTCGACAGTTGGAGCCAAACTGAACTCCAATGCAAGATAATGCCTAGGTAATGGATGGCATAAAAGCATAATAAAAATATAAAAATTGCACAAGACACAAGCAGCGCCACAAAGTGTTCAAAAAGATACGTTCAATTCAGTTATTATGGAAGGAAGATGTTCTGGTCTCTTTGTAGTTGTTAGGTTTTTGACTTTCAGACCAAGTGAGACGGGAGTGTGGGTTAGCTAATGATAACAACAATAGTATAAAGCTATTGGCGGGGAAATACCGATCTCTGACTTGTATGGCTTCTCGGTGGACACTAAATCGCAGGGCAAATTAAAATGTGTGCTGATAAACGCCAGGAGCTTGGGTAATAAGAAATTTTATTAAACATTATGACAGCTGTGGAAGGCCTAGACCTTGTAGCCGTTACAGAATCATCGATGAATTCCTAGGGTGACCATACGTCCCGTATTTCCTGGGACAGTCCCGGTATTTTTTTTTTACCGTCTCGACTTTTTGGCAAAATTGTCCCGTTTTTTACACGAAGCCTACTTGAATTTCTATTCTTTATTGAATTTCAAAGGACGGGGATGAATCCTTCTGACTTATCACAGGATGCGATACATTTTTTCAGAAATGCTTTATGAATCAGGAAAGGGGTGGAGTGTCTTGATTTATACGTGCAATCATGTTTGCAGGCACGAGAGTGTAACATACAGAGTACTTATATTAAAACTACATAGGTTCAGTTTGAAAACAAGAAGCGTCACACGCCTTTGATTGTTGTTAGTTGTAATGCGAATGGATTGGGAGAACCTATCGGATAGAGATCAATACGAGAAAGGCTTTCTTTAAGCTGGTGCTCGATAACCTTTTGCATCAGCGGGTATCAGAAGCCGCGAAGGGCATTTCTATGTATTTCAGATTCAGCCCTCACTAGTGCCGAGGATCTTGTTGAACATGTTTTGTTGGGGCACGAGTTTTCTTCTAATGATCATCGCGTGTCGTTAGTTTTCAGCATAACTTTTCTTCGGGTAAAGCTGCTAACAGAAGAATGGTTCCGTATTTTCTACGAAAACCAACTTTAATCTCTTAATAGAAAGGTTATCGGTAATTTTTTCAAAGCCCGGTTGGAATCAGTTCGTTGCTGGATTTGTGACTCGCCTGCAATGTGTTATCGCCATCCATGGTGATGGTCATGGTTATCATAACACATACTGCTGTAATAAACGATTTGGATGCATTCTTCTTTTGGAGGCTTTACTTGTGTATGTCAGCGCCACCTATCCGCCGTTTTTGAGATATTTTTATTTTACGGTCTTAACATCGTTAAGTGCAAAGTCGCCAGAACCTCAAAAGGTAAATTTGAATGCCGATCTCTCTCTCTCTCTGGTTTATAGCATATATAGTAAAGAGAATATTTATAATTTGCCGCAAAAAACTTAAAAATACGTACTAAAACCTGAATATGAGTGATTTCAATGCTATGAATTATTTAAATTGGGCATTTCTTTTATGATCATCTGTATACTTTATTTTCCAAGCCGAAATGGTTCAAGAAGTTTTTAAGATTTAATCATAACATGAATTGAAACTGCCTTTTTTTGTAGCAGCAATATGACGTAAAGACAATTATAAATCAACAATACAATATGTGCTACCTTCAGAAATATAATTGCCATGCGCTGGAGAATAATGGCGTAGATTCGAGCCGCATGTGTATATAAATAAATGAGTAAACCAGTTATTTCCAGGACTTTCCAGAATTCTGATCCGATGTGCCCGACACTAATCAAATGCTTGACGTTACGTTCCCACGATCCCGAGTGAACATCTGTAGGTTTAATAATGATAATTTATTTTGCCTCTTCGAAGACACGCCGTAAAGAGTCAGTCGGGCAATCCCAATGGATTACATGATGGACGGATTCGAATCTGAAACTCGAAATGCTTATCCATGTAGTAGTAGTAATGGTAGCTGTTCCGAGTCAAAAATTCATTTTGAGGCTAGTCCGAGTACTAACTGAGCATGCGATCGGTCAGTTTATGTGATTCATTGCCATCTATTCTGTAGATGCTGTAACGAATGGTGTTTTGCGGATGACGAATCGTTTTGTGGTACAGATTTGAGTTGACCATTCGGGAAGAGTTCGTGGAGTTTGGTGTTGGGTAATTAATCGACTGCTAATCGTTATCGTATAGCATTTGCTACGTGGATGCAATCCATCAATGATTACGAAAGACGGCCATGATGTAACTCATGTACCATGCTTAATGTTTTCTCACCATTACTTGGAGCATGTCACCTGATACTATCCTAGAAAAAAAAATCATATGTAAAATTACAATCATAAACAAATAGTCGACGCTCATTATAACGATCCCACGTTATAGCGACCATTCTATTCAACGACAGGTGGGATAAGTCCCAAACGTTTTCATATAGCGACTATCACATATTTTTTCCTTTCGATATATCGACCTTCCCAATATAGCGGCCGTTTTCGACGAGACTAAGGGGATCGTTATATCGATCATCGGGTAAATATAATAATTGGATTAAGGTAATGTTTTGGTACAACTTAAATTAATTTTAACTCCGGCCATTTTTCATTTGTTTTTGGGTTCTGTGAAGCCTAGTCAGGGCATTTGATCATTTTCTAAAATACTGTACAACCGCTTTGCACTTTTCTGCCCCCCCCCCCCCCGAGAACGTTATTGATTCCGCTAATATGCGATAGCAAGTAGGCGGCAGGGCTGGCGAAATTTTGATGACAACAGGGGGTAGAAGGGAGTCAAAGTGTTGCTGACTTTTGCTGAGGGGAAGTTAAAAATGGCTGAAACTCTGCTGACGCAATACTTGAACGGCCCCTTATATAACAAAAATCTGGAGCTGTTTAAGATATATGAAAAGAGAAATGGCGAAATATATATATACGTAATTTTTTTAAAAAACATTCGGTTTTCAGATTTATTTAAAATTTTTTTAAGTTTGTTAATCTAAAATAATCGTTGATTCTTCACTGGTCTACGAATTTTTACGAAAAAAAAACATTACTTTCTGATAAGTACTTATAGGGGGTCATTGACGTATTACGTCAGCATCGATGGGGAGGAGGGTGTTTCCGATTTCTGAGTTCTGATGACAAGGGGAGGGGGGGGGGGTTTGGATGATGCTTACGTCATCAACAACCATTCATGAAAATATGAAATATTTTTAATGCCATCTTACTCGGTGCGCCAAAAACGAGAAAAACCTTTCGATAGTTTGTGGGCACACTTAAAGTAACATTCCCCCCAATTGATGAGAGAAGTGACAAAACAACTTCAGTGGTCTCTAAATTTTTCGCGGATCCAAGTAATCTGGAAATATGTCCGAGCCGCTGAAATGCTCTGAAACTCTGCCACACATCCCTCAAGTGATCCGTAATTATATGCCGCGGATTACTTAAATAATCTGAGAATGTGCCGCGGGTAACTTGAAGTGATATAGAACCGCACTGGGGGGGGGGGCACTTAAGTGCTCTAAAACTACGTCACATGTCTACTCTCAAGAGATCTCTAAATGTGTCACGGATCGCTCAAGTGTTCTGGAACTGTGTCCCGGGTCATTTAAGTGATCTGAAAATGTGCCAAGGGCCGTGGTTTAAACGCTCTGGAATTATACCACGGGACACTTAAGCGATCTCTAAATGTGCCGCTTAGTTCATTTTTATAAAATTAGGTTTTAGGATGGCAGGCCGCATCAGATAACCCTCAGGGCTATATTTGGACCACCGGCCAAGGGCCAATCTCAGAATTTGTATTCTAAAGTCGAGTTTCAATGTTTCTCATACACAAAAAAACAACAACATTCGAACCGCATCGTTCCTTTCTATGACCGAAACAGTTTCAGATCTAAGAGTAAGAAAGAAATACGACAATAAATATTTTTACGGTCACACACATCTCTAAACCCAGAAAGATATAATATGATTAATACTATTAAAATGGTGAAATATTTTATTACATATCTTCACCGCACAAACAAGAATAAAAGAATCAATACAGATTTTATTAGGAAACAGAGAAACTGATCACGTTCCCCTTCCGGATTATATGAAATGCACACGATTTAAGTTAATAAAAGCATTAATTAAGTTTGCTAATTGAGTTGGTTTCTGATTAAAAGGCCGCATAAAAATTCAAATTTTTACATTTCCCGTGATTTGCATTTGAGGATGGATTATCATCGCAGCTGAATTTCCTTTTTGCTGGTCATTTTGCGGATTTTTAGTTTTAGAATTAATCGTATAATTCGTGGTCTTTGGATCCGCTCCTGATTACTTGCGATAGAGCCGTTACAAAAGCTTAAAAAGAGCACAGGTAGTTATTCGGAAACGTCAGACCAGATAGGTCTTCAACCTTTTTCGAGTCACGAGCACTGCCTGTCCTGTACAGTCAAAAAGAAGAGCACAACCCCTCACGGCAAGTTTGACATGTACGGAGGCCGGATGATTTCAATCCTTGCATTTAATATGTACAAGGCGATCAAGTGCTCGGGAGCACCCACAGAGTAAGAATAATATATCTCTAGTCTATGGGAGCACCAAACCCGACATGAGCATTGAGCACTCTGGGTGCTTCAGGGAGCACCATGATGCTCGCGAGCCACGGGTTGGAGATGCCTGGGCTAGATCGAGAGAACTCGTGATGAACGTGCTCAAAGTAATTCCCACAATTTTTTTAAGCTATTTTTCCATGTTCCTGTCGCATATACGCTAATCCATTACAATTTTTCAACACAGGTCATAACTATGGTCTACCAATCTCAGAATTTGTGTTCTGAAATCAAGTTTCACGCTTCTCTAAATGTTTCCCATACCCCAAAAAACAACAACAACATTCCAACCGTTCCCGAAGTGATAATCTTATTTGGGTTTATCAATATATAACATAGTATTTCCTTTTATTCGATATTTACCTCACGTATGTTGCCGTAAACAAACATAAAAATCTCCATTTATGGTTCCTTTCTATGACCGAAATAGTTTCATATGTAAGAATAAGAAAGAAAAAGATACGAAAGTAAATATTTTACGGTCATCTAAACCCAGAAAGTTTTAATACAAATAATACATAAATACTATTAAAAATAGTGAAATATTTTATTACCTTTTCTTTTACAAAGTAAATAAATAAAGGAATCAATATATAGAATTTTATATATAAATAATTTTATTGGCAGGGAAAAAATATTTCTTACCACGTGGGTTTTTATTTTCTACACGATTTGATTCTAATGCTAGAAATATTCATGGCACGTCGCTACTGAAGTAGAAAAGGAGAGAGGATCCTCTCTCTTCTCTCGTGTACGCCACTGCCATAGTCGTAAAAAAAAAAATTCCGCTCCTCTCTCTCTCTCTTGCGGTTCATGTCGGCACGGGATCTGAAATTTTTATGTCTCTAAACCTCCCCCCCCCCCCCGGTTTTTTATACGTCTCTGGAGAAGTTAGAAAATCAGCACTTCAAAGTGCTTGATATGTTTTTGGGGTAGACGCCGACGTGTACTTACATACGTGGAAAAAATGAAATACATACGCCATGCACATTTTCGAAGAATAATAAAAAACATGGATGTTTTTATCTTTCAGGAACCCGGATGAGATTTTTCTTTCCCTCGAGAATTTTCTTTTCTGTATATTTTCGTTTATTCAAATAATTATAAAGAATTTACATTTACCCATTTCTGACCGCTCTTCGAATTCGTGCCCATATTGCGCAATTTTAAAATGCATGGTGACGGGTTACTTACGGGGGTCACATCTTACGTGAGAAAAAAGTTAAAATATCATTAAAAACACTATTTATAACCATTGATTTATTAGAATTTTTCACATATTTTTGATAAAACATGCTTTAATATTCCAGTATAAAATTTTACATATATCTGATACTTAATTTTTTTTTAATTTTTCAAAAAAAAATGCATTAAAAACAGCTTGCGCGCATTATAAAATGAAATTACACCAATGTAACCATACAATATCGAAATTAAAATGAAGAAAATGGTCCATTTCATGAAATGAACTAAAAGATTCCAGATCCATTTCATAAATAAACATACAAATACAACGCCACAACAGGCAAAATGCCCAACGAGGTGGCTGAGAAAAAGATACCCATAAAAATATGGATGTCATATGTTTCAAAAATAAAGCAACCCAATTAAAAATGCAATTTAACAAAAAATTGTAAACAAATATATACACATGACAAAATATTACACAATGCCCATAAAGAATACTTACGGTTGTCTGATTCTGAGTATGGATAGCTTCTCGATTTACCCCAACATGTTTATCGTATTTCTTTTTGAACGTGTCAGTTGCGTTACAATTTAGTATCTCCGGGGGTAAGCTATTCCATTTATTAACAACCCTATTAGAGGAAAATTTCCCTGCGACACCATAACCTTGCATTGTCCCTCACCAATCGATACTGGTGTCCCCTTGTAAAAGCAGTCGATTGGCGGTGTACTAAAAGTTCATGGTCCATCCTATCCATCCCATTGAAAATTTTGAACACTTCGATCATATCTCCTCGACACCTGCGTTCATCCAATGTAAACATATTCAAAAAATGAAGTCTCTTTTCATAACTCAAGTCCTGTGTGCCAATAAGGACACGCGTAGCTCTTCTCTGCACCCCTTCAACCAAGTCTATATCCCTCTGTAGGTGTGGTCTCCAAAACCTTACAGCATACCAGTCCAGGACGAACTAAGCCTCGAAAAAGCGGAAGAATGACTTTAGGAGAACGCCCACTTATAACGTCAGTTTTCAACTTTCTATGTTGAAGTCGTGTTGAGTTTTGCGTTTATACTATGAAGCTATGAAACTGCCTAAAATTATGTTCTGCCAAATGTTCATAACATGCAGAACTACGTTTGAGATCACTGTGAGCATTTCATTTAGATAGCTGCACAGGCAGACGGTGTCTGTCACAGAGAGAACTCAGGAATTCTTTTGAAAAATCTTATATATAGCTTCATGTTTTAATTCCAAAACCACTTACAAAGTCACCCTGTGAATCTTCATGAAGTAGAAATTAACTCTTCTTTCATATCTAGTGAAACATTCCGTATTTCATTGGGTTTATTTAAACTTCCAAGAAGTTTTCGATGTCCCTTACCAGATAAAATTCAATAATTCGACTGTAGACAACAATTGCTTCACTTCTCGCTTCTTCCAAGATTTATACGTAAAATTAATTTTAGTGCATGAACCATTCCACAGCGCGTAATACTTCATCGACCCAGATGTTTTTCTGAAGCATTTTATAATTTTTAAAAAATATTTCCGGATAAACTTTGGTGTTGTGGTAACGTGATTTACGTAAGATTAGACTTGTGATTAATTTGAGCGACGAGCAAAGAAAAAGAAAATCCAAAAGTTCTGCTATTTGAGAGTGAAATAATTGGTTCACCAGCTTGCTGTGTACAATATATATAAAAAACACTTGAATAAATGGAGTCGATAACTTTGTTAGATTAACGTGCTGTATTTGTCTTGTAAGCAGAAGTGTTTTTGTTTTGCCTACAAATGCATCGTATTTTACCAATGAATTTGATTACCTAAAAAGTGTTAGTCATCGAATGACGATGACTGTAAAAAAACTCTCACTGATAGAGAATTCCAACAGTTGAATTAAATAACAACCCAACAGTACGCAACAATATGCATATTCCAACAATGGAATTTGTCATAACCGAAGATATTATCCTATAAATAGGGCTGGATACCATGCTATAGCCGGGACATCAATAATGAAGTGATGCAGCTATGCAACTAGAGACACTTGTCCAGTTGTACAGTTTTGCCGGTGACGGAACCCAGTTGAATCCGCGGGTCTTCGGATCCCTCAGCGGAGGATATTTGCTATAACGTGTGCGGACGCCAGTAGGCTGGCAGGTTATCTACGTCTGTACTACTCATCACGGAAACGATGCTCCCGCAGACAGAAACAAAATTTAATAGACTGTTGAAAATATTCTTCCTAAAAAATTCGATTGATTCTTTTCTCGAAGAGTACGGAGATACCTCCAGTTGCTGATTTATCAAAGTTTCTAGAAAAATCTTTTTTCAAGATTTTCTCCTTTTGTGAATCTACTCACGGAGGCTTTTGCTTTAAAAAGATTGTTGCTCATTCAAATTGTAGTTTTCTTAGGCTGGGATTACTCTATAAAAGCCTAATAAAAGATCTTTGAATACAAATACAACGCAAGAGTTATGAAGTCTCTCTTCATAACTCAAGCCCTGTGTGCCAATAAGGACACGCGTAGCTCTTTTCTGCACCCCTTCAACCAAGTCTATGTCCCTCTGTAGGTATGGTCTCCAAAACCTTACAGCATACTCCAGTCCAGGACGAACTAAGCCTCGAAAAAGCGGAAGAATGACTTTAGGAGAACGTGAAGAGACCTTTTTGAAAATGAGACCAAGCATTCTATTCGCTTTTTTGACCACCGCTGAACAATGTTCAGAAAACCTAAGTCGCTCGTCAATGAGAATTCCCAAATCGGTGACCCTAGTTGAATCCGGGATAGTGACACCATTCAACTCGTAAGAGAACCGTGGGTTGTTCCAACCAAAATGAGCGTCCATGCACTTATCTACGCTAAACGTCATGCTCCATTCATTTGCCCATGCTGCAATCCTGTTTAAGTTGGTCTGGAGCAACTCCCTATCGCTTTCATTCCCGATTACCCCCATTAGCTTCACATCATCTGCGAATTTGCTAGTAATCCCATCGAATGATTTATTAAAAAAAATATTTTATTATAAATTTACTTTTTTAATTGAAAATTTAAATTTTTAATTAAACTTTAAATAAGAGTGAGTGAATGCAACTTAGATTTTTCAGTTCATTTTATGAAATTAACTGTTTTCTTCATTTTAGTTTTCATATTGTTCAGTTACATTGATGTGTCATTTTATCACGTGCAAGCTGTTCGTAATGTATTTTTTTGAAATTTTTTTAAAAATTGAGTATTCAAGATATGTAAAATTTTATGCCAGCATAAGATAGCATATTTAATCAAAATATGTGAAAAAATAAATCAATGGTTAAATAGTATTTTTAATGATATTTTAACTTTTCTGCATGTTAAGAGGTATGTGACCCCCTTAAATAACATACTTGGGAAATTTCAAAAAATTAACATAAATTTTTAAGCATGACTTTCTTTTGAATTAATTACTCTTTTTAATAATTTTATAAAATTTCTTTCTGGTAACTAATTTTTTTTTTCTGTTCACAGTCATGGATAAAAAAAATTTAGATCGAAAATTAGAATGTGAAATGTTTAAAAATTTCATTTTGAGAAAGTCTCAAAAAAATTAAATTCTCTATAGAAAAATATTTTGTTTTAAGTAACTTTGACTCTTATTGTATCTTTTAATTTCCGAAATTTTTTTTATTTTGTACGAAAGTTTGTGTGAAAGTGAATTAAAAAATTTTTTTAACAAATTTCAAGCGAACGCAAAGTCAGTCGAAATTATATTAATTATCTATTTGTCGAAACCACCTCATAATTATATATCCACTAATTAAATAATTAAGAAGCATTGAAATAGTTACAAAAAATTTAATCTTGTCGCACGAAAAATGAATGATTTGTTATTATGAATGATTAAAATATATTCGAATTGTAAATAGAAAATTAAATTATATTGATAAACAGTATGTGATAATTTCATAACGTGGTTGGTTTCAACTTTATCAAAGGAATAATTTTGATTTTCAATTTGGATTCTGATATTTTTTTTCTAGAATTTAATGAATTAATTAATTTAAACGTTGAATGCAGATTATATTACGCAAGATTTTTTATGAGGTTGTTTTATACTTAAAATAGTGTATCTATTTATCTATTTCTACATGAATAAGACGTATCTACCCTCAATGAAATAAATTTTATAGTATAAATATTCAATATAGTTTGATTATGTATGTACAGGGTGTTACACAGTGTCCAAAATTAATACAGTCGAATCCCGTTTTAACGAATACCGTTGTAGCGAAAATCTCGTTTTAACGAACACTTTTCTAATCCCCCAGATACGTTTACATGGGAACAAAGCACGGAGCTCGTTAAAACGGGATTCGACTGTATAAATTCATTTGTTTTCGAGGTTGTTCTTTAAAATTAGTGAAATATGAAGAAAAAAGTAATAGCATAAACATAAATTTAACTGTGATACCACGTAAAATAATAATTGATATGGAAATATAAAATTTGAATGATAAAATGAGTAAAATTGAATTTTCTTTTTCAAGATACCCACAGCAAATACTGTACATTTAATTCGGACAAGTTAGAGCTTTTATTTTATTTTATGGAACAAAATTCACCTAATAATGTTTATATAAAAAATTCGTCGAGATTTTAGGGGCTGAAATTTCCATATTTTTTCGCAACTTTATCCAATTTCCTACTTCGAAAAGGGACGAATATCCAAAATTTTAATTCCAGATATCGGGGCGAATTTTTATCTTAATAACACGTTGTAAAATTTCTTTCTGTACAATAGAGAAAGACACCAAGTTTGCTAATTATTATTTTTTTTGATTGAGGAATGAGCTATTGTCATCGTAGCCGTATTTGCCTCTCTTTGTTGGTCGTTATTCCATATTTTGCTTTGATTTTAGAATCAATGGTTTGTGTTTATTGTTTATTATTATTATTATTATTTTGTACTCTCTTTGAGAGACTCCCTGAAAGCTTAATTCTGTCCGAATTCAAAGCTCATGGAAATGTCTTTCATTGGACATGCAGCAAACGTGGATTTTTGGAAATTGGGGTGGGGGGGGGAATTTTCATGAATTACGAAAACTACGTATCGATAGCAAATTAATTCCTTGTAATGGTCCGTTATTTGAGTGAGTTTGATCACCGACCACAGCAGGAATTACTCGCGATCATCCAAGGAATGCTAGCTCAATGCTTGCGCTAATATAGAACTCTCGGGTTGTTGATCAATTGCTCAATTATACGGATTCATTCAAGCATCACCATAACGCTGATTTGAGTTCGAGTGTCTGAAATATAGAAACCCACCAGGCAAAGCTCTCTCCGGTTTAACCAGCACCTCCTAGAGATAGAAGGTCTCTGCACTGTTTGCCATAAACGTCATTCAGACTACCTAGCAGGTTTGCCGCAGTTTGGAACACAGCATCCTATTTCGTTTCTTCTTATTTTGGCGTAGAATCTTCCTGATAGGCTCACAAATACCGCATTGTTATTGGATGTGGGGCATAGAAATCGCCAATTCTGAACCCGATCATTTCTTATCCTCACAACGATGATATTGGCACGAGCAGGGATTTTTTCCCCTGAATATTCAGAGGGGAAAATGGACTACTTACTGACGTCACAAGCAGACTGCCTTGGAGAGGCCTTCTATCTCTAGGAGGTGCTGGTTTATAACTCCCCTTCCCTTACAAGTGATTGGCAAGAAATTAGGATGATCTCTGTTCAACGAATCATTTACACGATTTGGAAGAAAGATTTGCAGTGTTGGCGTTTAACCACTTTACGATCAAGGACGTAATATTGCGTAATACGTTCAAACAAGTTCTTCTGTATTCTTTCCTCTCTCCTCATCATTACGAAGACAGAGATCGGTTTGTTAAGTTCCGATTTTTTTGTATGGCGTTCATGTGCTTCCACCTACATTCCGATTGATGAGTGAAATGTTATGGTTGAATATTTCTACTGTTGCAGGATCTGTTGCTTTCTCTGAGGAAAATTTTTAAGGGAGATTTTGGCTCACAATCGCGTCTCGAAGTAGGAATACCAACTTCGGCTGATCAACACTGCGCCACAGACGGTATACGGACCCAGTTCCTTGCTATCCGAATGCCTCACAAATGCGTGTTAAGCCCACACGACAGCACAAAGGCTGCAAATCGAAATGAATTTCAGTGCCAGACGAGCTACTAAAGCAGGGGTTCTCAAACTGTACGCCGCACAACCATCGTCAGAGGTGCCACAAAGCGGCAGTCCTGACAAAGGATTCAAAGGATTTTCGAAGAAGACGCTCTTTGTTAAACTGCTCTGGGAAGCCGCAAATAAGAGTTGATTAGGGGGAAGGAGCACCGCTTTTGAAAAAGGTTTGAGAACCCTTGTATTAGAGCTTCAATTCGATAGTCAGTAGATTCGAGACAGAGTACCACTATGCTTATTTTCAATAGATATTTCGCAGCTAGAGACAGATCTTGGCCACTACACTGTGATCCCAAGATCACCAACCAAATCTTTGGCATTGACTACCGGATCATCGCTCTCGCATCACTCAACTAGCCCAGTTCAAAGTTACAAGGAAACACTGAACCTTAAAGCAGGAAACATCCCAACCGGTTTGTTTTTTAGGAATTGTGCCCTACTCTTTCTTTAGCCATGAGTCCCACAGTTTTGGGAGACGGGGCATAGACTGTTCTCGTGACTCAAAAAAGCTTGAAGGGCCCTTTGACCGCAGACTACCCATATCGCCATAAGCCATCATACTGAAAGACTTTCTTGCTCACTCACTGTGCGGTCGTGTGGGCACCGTACTGGACTCTCATCGTAAGAATTCAGGTTCCAACCCCGTTGGTGGAACAGTGGTAATCGAATGAAGGTGGTTTCCCTGAGGGTTTTCCAACTTCGAGGTGGGAATATGAGTCGGCGTTCGGAAGTCTCTCTGCAGACTACAGGCAGACCTATAATATAATGCTTACATTACTTGGAAATGCCACATATTTATCGTCTTCATTTCAAAATACGGGCGACAGATGGCATCACTATCAGAACAAGAAACAAGCACAACTCTGACCATAAATAAGTTAGGGACCACATATTCCGGCACGTACCGATTCAATAGAAATTCCGCAGAATAATGTGTACGGGGTGCATGTACGGTTGCGTAGTAGCTTGCTTCACTTCCATCCGCGAGTCGGCTTAACTGGAAGACTCCATCACCAACTTGACAATAGATACCATGTACGAATTGGAATCAAAATGCACGCATAGACTAAAATGAAACAAGACTCACCCTTCCACAGTCAGCCAACTGGAGTTCGCTGCTTTTGCTGTTTTCGGGACTGTTGTCGTGGACCGCTGGCCTGGATAGCCTCCTAGTTATGGCCGCTCTCAAGCTGGTAGGCTGGCTGCATCTCCGGTGATCCGATGAAGAGAAGGCCCTCCTCTTCTGTTGCGACGACGCCTCCTTGCCGCCAC
Source organism: Pholcus phalangioides (assembly GCF_987345545.1). Lineage (NCBI taxonomy): Eukaryota > Metazoa > Arthropoda > Arachnida > Araneae > Pholcidae > Pholcus > Pholcus phalangioides. The sequence continues at coordinate 49,148,691 of NW_028301596.1, read as the reverse complement.
TCATGCGGCCCCCGGATCACATTATCCGTCTGGGGGGTCCACTATAAACCACGCATGTGTGTAATAAAAACTTGAATATAAACGTCTGGCACTCCCTTAGCCCTTTTCCTAGTAAATGTTTTTCTTTCTCTCTCTCTCTCTCAGTTTTTACTCCTTTTCCAGTCGAGAAAAGCTTCTTCTTCAGACTTTGAATCGTCGTCCAACGAAGATCATAAACTTCCAATAGGAATAACCTGGACTCATTTTATTATATTCGGAATTCTATGATATAATTTTTTTTTCTTATTCTCTTATATTTCCAAGAACTCGGTTATGATTCGAAATTCTGAGAGAAATAACAAAAAAAAATAATTCCAGGGCAAAAGTTTTGTCTATTATTTCCGATTAAATGGTTCCTCGTGCCTCACGGGAAAATGAGTTTTCCGGCACAAATAAACCGGCTCCGGGAAACGAACATACGTTTCTACGAAATTACTGCGGGGCTTAATTGGTTTGGAAACAGAAAGTTTTCTATAGAAATATTCATCGAAAGGGAAAAACAATATTTTTCTTCCCTTTTCCCTCTAGATATTTTTCACATTTGAATTTTTGTACAATTTTCTTTTCCCGAACGATAATATTTCTCTATCTTCTAATGAATCCCATTTGAAAGGGGGATTCGTTTTCTCTCCGTTTTTTTTCCGAAATGAATCGATTCCGACATACGTTCGTATTCATGCGATCGACCCGCATTTATTCCAACAGGATTTTTTCTAATTATGGATTTTATATTCAAAGAGTGTGTTTTCCTTTCAGTATACATGTATTGAAATCATGAATTTTTGATGAAAATTCCTTTTTTTTGAAGATTTTTTATGTTTTCACCGAAATTCATTGATTCTTGTAGTGATCAGTTCGTTAGCAATTACGGAGAGAATCTGATGATCCAGTGATTCGTTAGTGACTGATATCCTGGTTTATATTATTTGCTTCTTGTTTATCCATTTCTTTTGCACTCCTGCGTTTCCAAAAGGGATTCGGTGGCATCTTATTCTCGACTTCATTTATTCAGATTTGTGATGAGATGAGGATTTTTTTTCCCCATTCAACGTGGAATTTGCATGGAGACTCCTGGAAAGAGAGAAATATGAAAAATTTAAAATTTTTGTGTTTCAAAGATTTTAGTAGAACTGATCATGACTCGTTTTATTTGAATTTTTCTCTAATTTTACAAAAGCGCATATAAGGTGTCTGATGCTGCTTGTGCCGTGTAGCTACAGTAGAATCTCGGCTATCTGGCCTCCGTAATATCCGACCTAGTCTCTTGTGGCCATGACGTCATCAAATCGTCGGAGCTGTTGCTAAACATCACCGAGTTTGTTGTCGATTTGGCGATATTTACAGAGGAATGCGGTAAGTTTCATTTTGTACATAAGATGACTATTTAATATATATATACAGTCAAACCTCTTTAGTGCGTCACCCGGTTAACACGTCACCCCGCTTACCGGGTCGCTTTTGGAAGTCCCAATTATCCTCGGTCAGGAATTGGCACAGCTATGGCTTACCCCGTTTAACGAGTCACTCCGCTTACTAAGTCATATTTTTGCTCTCCCAAGAGTGACTCATTAACGAGGATTGACTGTATATATATACCCATATATATATATTATGCATAAAAGAGAAAATTAAGAAAATCATCAGATTTCAATGAAAAATTTCAAAAGTTAGAGTATCGCGCCACAAAAGGCTGCTTTATACACATAACTCGAAATTAAATAATTAAATATTATGAAAAGGCGAAAGATGAGAAGTTATTGAAGAATTGTAAAAAGGAAAAATATGGATCAATGTGGAGGTCGTTCTCAAGGGGGAACCCCCCCCCCCCACATTGCTCCAAACTGCAAAAATGTTTCTAATGATGGTAAGCCTAACAGACATAAAATTACTATCAGTTCCCCCGACATTTTTGCGATAAACAAGCTTTGGAAGTCAAACAGCAAAAATGGGAATGCACAATTAGAATCAAAATATGAAAAAACAAATGAGTTAAGAACACAAAAATATGTATACACAAAGTGTGTTAAAAATTGAAAAATGAGAAAACTTGAAGAAAAACATACCAAGAGTCTTACTCTTGGTACGAGTGCCGCCTGAATTGACTATAAGAAAAATGTCTTGAGAACGACCTCCTCATTGATCCATATTTTTCCTTTTTGCAATTTTTCATTAACTTCTCATCTTTCGTCTTTTCATAACATATATATATACACTATCTACCAATAAGTATTTGCACACCTATGCAAATGACGATATCTGCGGTCCTGAGATACGTCACGCCCTCCGCCGGTATATATCGTGTAGGAAACAACATCGGCATTAGTCGCATGCAAGATGCAGCGCAGTTCGGAGCTCTCTGATTTCGAGAAAGGTATAATTATCGGGTATCACAAAAATGACCGATCCTTAAGGGACATATCTAGCGAGCTGAAGTACCCAAAATCGACAGTGGGCTATGTGATTAAGAAGTGGAAGGTGAGCTGTGATTGTCGGAATTTGCCCCGAGTCGGCAGACCAACGAAACTGGGAGATAGAGACCGACGGGTGCTGTCCAGAGAAATTCGGAAGAACCGCACCCAACCGATGGCCCTCATCCACGAGGAGTTTCAACAGGTATCCGGGAGTATTGTTTCAATGAATACCATCCGTAAGGAAGCACATCTGATTGGTTTTCATGGTCGTGCTGCTGCCCATAAGCCTTTGATCACAAAGTCCAACCGCGTTGCTCGGTTAATGTGGTGCAAAGCACATCGAAATTGGACCGTAGATCAGTGGAAACGGGTTCTTTGGAGCGACGAATCAAGGTTCACCCTCTACCATTCGGATGGCAGGGTCTGGGTCTGGCGTCTGCCTGGAGAACGTCTCCTGCCAGAATGCATTGTCAAGAGTCAAGTTCGGCGGAGGTGGAATTATGGTCTGGGGGTGTTTCTCCTGGTATGGACTGGGACCCTTGGTCCCAATTCATGGTAACTATTTTGGATGACAATGTGCTTCCTACGTTGTGGCAGTTTTACGGGGTGGACCCCTGTTACTTCCAGGACGACAATGCCAGCTGTCATACTGCGAGGTTAACCAAGGCTTGGTATGGTGCCAATGGGGTTCATCGAATGCAATGGCCTGCCCAGAGCCCAGACCTGAACCCTATCGAGAACCTCTGGGACGAGTTGGATCGCCGAATTAAGGGGTGCCCTACCCGTCCAAAATCGGTGAAGGAACTGACATGTCTTCTCCAAGCCGAGTGGAAGAAAATACCACCAGCCGTCACACAAGGACTTGTGGAAAGTATGCCCCGGAGGGTTCACGCTGTAATTGCCTCTCGTGGAGGCTCTACCAACTATTGATTTTGAATAAAGTTAGTTTTTCTTTTCTATCACAGGTGTCCAAATACTTATTGGTAGATAGTGTATTGTAAAAAAATAATTGTTTATCAATGAAAAATTCAGAACGTATTGATGATGAGAAGAAATGGAATTTGAAAGCAGTATATATAACTAAGTAGTTTCAGTGTATACTTAATGGCAGTATACATTTTTTTTCTTTTCACCGAGCAACTCAGGTCTATTACCATATATGGGCGATTTACTACTTAGTGAGTTGTGCCGGAAGTGCAACTGTGTGTGTACCTAACAGTCTGAGAGCGTATGTATTGTTGAGTTTGATTTTTCAGTGCTGCCATCTATGATTCAGAAGTGAAGTGAGTGATATGTTATGATTGAATTACATTTGTAGGTCTGTTGCTCTCTGTGGCGAGATTTTTTGTAAAGGGGAGATCGGCTCGCATTCGCGCCTTGAAGTTGGGAACCACAGAAAACCTACTTCAGCCGACAACCACTGTGGCGACGGTGGGGTTCGAACCCGGGACCTCGCGACGCGAGTCCGTCACTATGACCACCACTGCGGCAGTACACTGAAACGACTCAGACCTATGCGTTGTGGCAGAAGTATTCCAGTAAAACTTGATATATACGATATGTGAACCATGGGAAAATATAAAAGGCAACAAAAAAAGTCCCACTTTCCATCTGGTGGTTGAATATTGTACTATTTTTTTTTAAATTTCATAAATCTCTCTCACTCTCTCTCATGGTCTCATTAAGAAATCCTAGAAATTTGGTTGTATTCGGATAAACAGTTTTTATGGAAAAAATTACTCGGAGTATATATATGCGGGAACTTCAATTATAATCACCCCGAACATTGTTTCCGGGCCAGAGAAATATTAACATCAAATTGCCAATGAAAATATATTAGAAACCACATACCCCCTAAATTGAAAGCAAAAATGCATGTGTGCGCCCGTCTATGTATCCTCGATTTCAAAACTTAGAAGGATATAAATCCATTTGCGATTTATCTGCTTACGCGAAATCAGAATTTTAATCATTTTGAACACCAGCTTGATAACCTCAGCCTGTTCAAAATACTGGGGAAGGGTCATTAATTTGTGAATCGATCGTGAAATATATATTGGGCATCTGTAACGCTATTACTTATATAATGGTTCTTGTTTTTAGCGGGAAATATTTCACTGGCGGAGGAAAAAGGAGGATCGTAAAGTGGGCTTTTTTTCCCCACATCCTCATGATTATGCAAATGTATTCGATGCAGTACGGAAAAACAAAAACGGGAAGAAGCACATGTCACGATGGAGAAAAGCCGAACGTATTTCAATTTTTGACTTCTTTTTCTAAGTAAATTCTGGCTTTTTTCCTGGTATTTCTTCGGGAAAGAAGAACGCGACCGGGAAAAACAAAATACCGGAGAAGAAAAAAACTCCTTTATTTATTTATTCTTTTGCCGAGTGGTTCTATTGATAACCTGGACAGTTATTGAGAATCGAATTCCCAACGGAATCTCCGGGACGATCGCGATATGCAACGGAATCGAATCATTTATACGGGATACAAGAAACGTTTTCTCTCTTGTGGATATGCTTGGCACACACAAGGTAACGTTGCGATTATTTATGCGCAGTATTTGAATGTGGGAATTCTGTACTAAGACGCCATTGGTATGGAGGAATTGGAATAATACCTATGAAAAGTTATATAAATAATACGACTTTGAATATTTTGCACCTGCATGCTGTCTTTTGGTATCTGAACTAATCGAGGACCCATGATGAAAGAAAGTGACGCAGCACCTGGTCTGGCCAGTGTGACACGAAGGGCTCACCTGAGCCACCAAGCCCAGGAAGAAAGACGCGGTCCAGAATCCGGCAGAGGGCTCATCAAGACTAGGAGGGAAGACGCAGAGGGATCACCCGAGCCAACAAGCCTAGAGAGTAGACGTGGTCTAGGACTATATATTCGCCGGTCTCGCTGTCTTCTGGCTTTTACTTTTACTCTTTTGATACACGTCTACGCTCTACCCCAGTTACCCGAATTTCGATCATGCGTGCTTGTACAAGCCGCGCTTGCGCATACGAAACTGAAAGTCTGTGAAATGTAGGTAACCTGCACAAGCTTGTGCCAGTATTCCTTCAAAGAGCTCAACTAGGTGTTGGTATGCTTCGAGGCGTTTCTATTTTTCGGACATGAGGACAAAGGAATCAAATCGAGAGCATTATCGCCCACACGGACAAACTGTTTCTTGCACCACGTGGTGTTGGAAGAGAAGTTGTGTTTGCTTGTGGAAAAAAGAAATTCAACATGGATAATTGTCAAGCTTGCTGTTAGTGTGTAGCAAAAATTATTGATTTCATCTGAAGATTTAACAACACTCTAGCGTCCATGCGCTCTAAACAGCGTCCCTTGACACTGTGCCCTGTTGAGGTACATTCCTGAAGAGTCCGTTGGTTTTTAAAATCTCAGATAGTGGATGATGATCCTGGAGTATACAGGACGGAAGTTCTGCAATACTTGTGGCATACAAGACTGGTATAAATCGTCTCTCTGCAACGCCGGCCCGTCTTTGTTGTTATACGTTGCTTATTAGTCCTATACAGGAAGATATAATGATTCCTGATGTTTCTCCAAATAACATGTATTAATAAGGCTTAGACAAGTAGCGCAGACATTCATGGAAACCAGTAACCGACGGGCCATATAACTGAAGTGTAGGCGCGTAACTCACATAGTTCATCTGCGGATGGCAAATAAAATTGTAGAATCGCGACTTTGAATGATGTAGATTTTACAGTTTATTTTTTATTTCTTCCTCCGTATATTATGATCCGTCCATCGACGAGCATTGATTATGTGTGAATTTATATGTGCAATCTATATATGTAATATTTTTATTCATTTTATCCTGAAGATATTTAATAAAATTTCCAGACACACCCATCCTCCGGGAATGCTTCGATATCTCAATGAGATGGGAAGCGGGGTCTGTTTGGTCTTCAAAGGTCAAAGTTAGTGTGTAGCTGTCTTTAAATGAGATAAGCGTTTGTGCAGGTTTCAAATCCAAAAATAAATTAAGAAATTCTCCGCTGTGGTGGTCGAGTGGTTATAGTGCCGGACTCGTGATGCGAGGATCCGGGTTCGAACCCCACAGTGGTGGTCCGCTGAAGTTGGTTTTCTGTGGTTCCCAACTTCAAGGCGCAAATGCGAGCCGATCTCCCCGTTAAAAAGTCTCGCCACCGAGAGCCATAACATAATCATTCAACCATAACACTTCACTCATAGTTAGTAAAACTGGGGGCAGATGGCAGCACTACACATAACAAGCATCACACAGAAACAAACTTTACGTCAGGTTGCACTACACGTACACGCACATTCCCGCATGTACCGATTCGTTGAGGGGGGGTTCCGCGGGGGGGGGGTGCATGTGTGGTGTAGCAGTAGTAGGTAGGGGCTCGGGGATCCATGATGTTCTTAAGTCAGCCACCTCGTTGGGCAATTTGCCTGTTGTGGCGTTGTATTTGTATTATGTCCTATATTAACTTCGGTTAATGAGCTTAATTCGTTCCTGGAACGTGCTCGTTATTCGAATCAAACCCCCAATAGGAAACAATGGAAACACGGATAATTCGTTCCACAATTATTCATTCACATAAAAATGACTAAGAACGGTATTTAATAAATAATACGATGCACTAATATATATATATATTGGGGATGAGCCAATAAATTAACAGAGATAATGACCTTGTCTCCCGCGCCTATCCTGGGCTAAAAATCAGTGAAATTTCCTCTTGCGGGGAGGGCGTCCCAACATCATGGGTCGTCAGGAAAAGTGCAGGGTCGTCTTAATAGCCCCATCGGCTTCCCCCCCCCCCCGGATACGGTAATTTTTCTAAGGCCCCGTACTTGGATAGAAATGCCTGTCTAGTATGCTATTCATATATTGACGCTCTCGAAAATTTTGACCAAATATCGTTATCAAACTTTAGGCGCCCGGGCCATTCCAGGGTGGGGCCCACGTATTAAGACGCCACTGAAAAAGTGTTCTGGGATCACCCGTACTTGGCAGGAGAGAAGTAATAGATAACATATTAATTACATTCAGAAATTGTAGTACCAGATCTCATCGTGTGTCCCCCCCCCCTCATGGATATGACCACATGGGCCCACGGATTTTGATGGTTCTAGTTCCATGCTGTGCAGATTCAGAAAGTATTGACACTTTCCCCCACCATAATTCACTTGAAATCTATCACCTCTTTCTCTGAGGACCCTCTTCAACACTTGTCGTGGTTCCCTTTCATGTGATATTTTCACCTGTGCCCCCCAGAATATCCCAGAAACGCTAGAGGGGGGCCCCATATGGCACAATGTTAAGAACCACTGCAATTTAACATGTTACACAATAGCATAAATCATTAATCGGAAATATCTGCTGCCATCTATCGAATGAAAGTAATATAATTTTCAATTAACATAGGTAAAAAGTTTTCTGATTGGTCAACTATTTTGAAAAAGTAATATGATGTAGTGCAATAAAATATTTTTATAAACAATAATATTTATTAAATCATCATATTTGCTTCCATATTTTACCGGTTGATCGTTTTGTACAGAAAAGTAACATTGGTAAATTTGAAAAGTAGAGCCGTCTTCCGTTTGGTAAGGGCACAGTTTAATTCTGGTTTATGCCCTCATTTATCTCAATCACTCATTAAAGTGCAAGACGACCGTGTTTGACGAAATTTACTTATATTTATTACTGTACAAAAACTTCAACTGACAAAATGTTTTTAGTAAATTTAAAAATTTTATATATATTATTGCTTTCTAAAATATTATCAGTATGATATACTTTATTGGGCTATTCAAAAGCCAATCAGCAACTTCAATCGGAAAATTAACAGTTTTATTCGATAGGTGGCAGCAAAAAAGTTCCAGTAAAATAATTTTTCTTCGTATACCGCAGTAGTTCACAACCTCATGTCATGTAGCCAGTTTGTGTCCCTCGGATACTCTAGAAGGGGGCCACAGATAGAAAGAGGACCATAAATGGAAAGTGAGCCAGGACAAGTGCTGGAGGGAGCTACACACAAAGAGAGGTGAAGAATTAGAGCTTTCAGTATGTGCATCATATACAGTATCTGTGGTGTTTAGTCCGAACATATCTCCAAAAAATGGCTTATTGATCTAAAAGCAAGTCTTGCTAATTATAACTAATTAGAAGTGAGATAAATACGCAAATACGTGCGCACGGCTGAACAACACGCTGATGTATGATATTTTCATTTGTATTTGTGTGTATGCTTTATTTTTGATTTTTAAATGACACAATGGAAATGCTTATACAAATACAACGCCACAACAGACAAAATGCCCAACGAGGTGGCTGATAAAAAGATGCCCATAAAAATATGGATGTCATATATTTCAAAAATACAGCAACCCAATTAAAAATGCAATTAACACAAATTATAAACAATATATACACATGATAAAATATTATACAATGCCCATAAAGAACACTTATGGTTGTCTTATTCTAAGAATGGATAGCTTCTCGATTTACCCCAACATGATTATCGTATTTCTTTTTAAACGTATCAATTGTGTTACAATTTACTACCTCCGGGGTTAAGCTATTCCATTTATTAACAACCCTATTAGAGAAAAATTCACTGCGACACCATAACCTTGCATTGTCCCTCACCAATCGATACTGGTGTCCCCTTGTAAAAGCAGTCGATTGGCGGTGTACTAAAAGTTCATGGTCCATCCTATCCATCCTATTGAAAATTTTGAACACTTCGATCATATCTCCTCGACACCTGCGTTCATCCAATCTAAACATATTCAAAAAATGAAGTCTCTCTTCATAACTCAAGCCCTGCGTGCCAATAAGGATACGCGTAGCTCTTCTCTGCACCCCACCCCCCCCCCTTCAACCAAGTCCATGTCCCTCTGTAGGTATGGTCTCCAAAACCTTACAGCATACTCCAGTCCAGGACGAACTAAGCCTCGAAAAAGCGGAAGAATTACTTTAGGAGAACGCGAAGAGACCTTTTTGAAAATGAGACCAAGCATTCTATTCGATATCTCAAAAAAAATTATTTTGGAGTTATCATGTTCTGACCAAACACCACAGATATATAATGTAATAACGCCATAAACAAACATGCGATACGATTGTGTATACAGATTATCTTACTCTAAACAACGAGAGAAAAGAAGACTATCTCGTGTTGGACGATTACTGACTCACTGTTGTTTGCATTCTTATTATTTTTGTGTGATTTTAAAAAGAACGTATCCAATGATACTTGCTTTTTGTCTCCTTTTTAGGATTTCTCGGAGATGGGAAATTGCATTGCCATTGGACAGATTTATTGCTTGCTCTACTGTGCTTCTATTTCATCGGTACTTTTCTACAGAATTTCACACGGATTCCCACATTTTACACATCTCTCTAATCACATTTGAAAAGTGAGAGCCTTCTCTCTTCCTCAGAAAAAGATACCTTCAATATAACCTCTTGCTGTTGCATGCAATGGTAGTCCATCAGTTCGTCTACGGTCAACTCCTGGCCACAAGTAGAATTTATATTAAAAAAACAAGCGCACGTACGTGCGATTACAATGCGACATCCAGCTTCGTATGATAGTCACACTCAATTTTTCCAGTGAAGCACGCTGACCGGACACTGTAGGGGAGAATATCACCTACAATTCCACAGTACGTGTGTGTGCACGAAAGCGAAAAATCATCAGCTTAGTTGGGAAAACGTGACCACAAATAAACAAAGCGCAAAATTTTTCGTGGTAATGCGAATCATCGCTCGTTAATCAAATCAATTTTTCTTTTTTACTTTTTGCTCATTATGCGAATTGCTCGCTAACGATACCGCTCGTTAACCGAAGTTCCATTGTATATAATTGATTTTCTGTGTGTTTGGTGTGTGTTCTCTATACAAATCTACAATTTTAGACCGAATCGCTGCCAAATTTTGCATATACACAAAACAGGACCGGGATTGAATGATGAAATGGGCGAAAAACCGTCGGGGCAACAATGGTTCTTGAGAATCAACAATCACTTTCGGGATGTTAAGTTTGGTTACCGTGGGTCTCAAACAATGCGTTTCATACATGTATATATGTCTTTACAATTCTTTTCCTCCTTAATGCTGCCAGTATAATCGTTTATTCCTTTATAATGTTTTGTCACTTCTTCAATCCTCCAAGTAATTGAAGAAAACCCGCGCATTGCCGGGTATTTCTGTTATATTCCTTTGATGTCACTCTTCGCCAGATATACGTATATTCCTTCACAATGGTTTGCCACTTTTTGAATTTCCCCCCAGCATATGGAGAAAACCCGGGGCAGCACCGGATATTTTTGCTAGTACCTAATATAACAGCAGATATAATTCTTAATTTTGTGGTTACCCGTACTTTCAATATTCCTTCGCTGCAACTATCTTAAGATTTACATTCCGCAATCATTCTTGAAACGAATTATCGATGCATGGGGGAGAAATTCCTCCCGTCAGACAGACAAATAGCCATGTGATCCATGAGTTGCAATTCCAGCCATCGCACAGAGAGATATGAGAAGGCATTCATCGCAAGAACTCGAGAGAAAAGGACCGCAATTGTTATTCTTCTGAAAGGGCGGTGAGGGTGTAGAACTCAGCAATGGGGGGGGGGGGGAAGCTTTTCAATGTGCCGTGAACTTTTCCTTGTTATCGTCCGGGCCTTATATCCTGATCAGAAGCTTCCGGTTCGTTGGAGGAACAGACACGGAAAATTGCGAGAGTCTTCGAAGAAAACTTTCTCTTCTCCGACGATGACTTTGAAAGGAACGGGGGGCGGAGCGATTCTAATCTCTCGAATAGCGTAGAAAGAGACGCGAGAACAATCTCTAGGAAAGAGTTCAATTTCCGGATCCACGTTTTGTTTGATCGAAGATGTCTCCGAATCCATAACGTTTCCGGAAGGAAGTCCAATTTGTCGGAGTTCCATGGTCTCTGGAAAACACACCTGCGTCGCTTTACTTTCGCCGTTTCTCGTCGAGACAAAGAAAAGGCATTAAGTTGTATGATCGACGCTTTTTCCTTGGTATAGACATCTAGACATCTTTCTAGTTTTGTGTGTTTATGCTTCAAGATTTTCCCGTGTTGTGCTCTTTCGAATAGTCAGAATAGATTTCTATGTGAAGTTTTCGACTTTTCAACGTACAGTGCCAAGCCAAATTGATGGAAACTACCACCCTACCTATTGCGATATTGGTCCTATGTAGGTATAAATTCAAGTTGGCGTGAAGGATATACGTATTTTCCTTATCACTCTCGTGAAATCTCTTCTCGTACAGCCTTTTGCGCATGAACATTCTTAAACTTGGACATCCGCTTGCTGCTAATGCGCATGCGTTCTCAGAATGGACAATGTTCTTCGGTTTAGGTCACGGGTTCTTTAACTATGGGTTGTGAAGCTTCCGAGATCTGGGTCGTTCAAATCCAATAACAACCAGGGAATCTTGAGCTGTTGGTAATGACTCAAATCTCTGATTCGCAGGAGCTTCCCAGATGGGTCGTACAAATCTATTTACAGCCAGTGATTCTTGAGCTATAATTCCTGATTCAAGTTCGATTTGCGGGGGGCTTCCGAGATGGGTCGTACAAATCCACTAACAATCAGGGGCTTTTAATCTATGGGTCACGACCGCTACTCAATCCACGGTAGACTTCGGAGATAGGTTGTACAAACCCACTTACTGCCATTGATTCTTGTGAAATATGGATCTTTCTTTACTTTCTTTCTTTCAACCCCAGCACAACTGAGGTCTATCCCCATGGGAAATTTACTACCTAGTAAGTTGTGCCGGAAGTGCAAGTGTGTATGCCTAACAGTCTGAGTGCGTATATAGTATCGTGTCTGTAAGTGTGATGATTGAATATTTGTACCGTTTGTAGGCCTGTTGCTCTCGGACTTTTCAACTAGGAGATCGGCTCGCATTCGTGCCTCGAAGTTGTAAAACCACAGAAAACCAACTTCAGCAGACCCCCACCACTGTGACGCCGGTAGGGTCAACCATGGGTCACGACCCAAACCGCCGAGGCTACAAGTCCACTAACAAACAGTGGCTCTTGAGCTATGGATCATTACTCAAACCTGATTCGCAGCGGCTTTCTAGATGAGTCATACAAATCGACTTACAGTCCGATGAAGAACGAACAGTCCCATGGGTCGCGAAGCTGATATTGTTGTTGATTTTGGGTCGCGGCTGAAAAAGGTTAATGACCCCTCTTTTAGGTCTAGCAGCTTGGTGTTGGTGTTGGTTTTTTTTTCTTTCTTTTTTTTTGGCGTTCTTTCTCACACAAGAACAAGGGCAGCCAAAGCAAGCGTATCATCGCCTACAAGTCCAAACTGGTTCTTATATCTAGGAAGACTAGAAATCTCTATTGGGCTCATCACTAGGAGCGGCAACCCTTGCGGAATTTCGGGCGATATCTCGGAAATCGTTAAAAAAAATTAAGGTCTGTGCACCGATTGCAATTGCAACAAAGATCGCCAAAGAAAGATGGTTCTTTGTCGGCCATGCTTATAACAAATCTAGATGAGCTGTGTTTGTCGTAGCGGAGATAAAACTCAAAAAACTGGTTTTCTTATTCGTATAGAAATAGAGTGGCGGGAGATTAGTGAGTTTTTTTTCGTTTTCCAAAGTCCGAAAAGGCAAAATTTGGTGTTATCGCCAAGTTAATTAATGGTTTTTTATTGCACTTACTAGGTTGCTGTAATTTTTATATAATTTAGATATATATTCGACGGCCATATTTTTATGGGCATCTTTTTCATCCACCTCGTTGGGCATTTTGTCTGCTGTGGCCTTTGTATTTGTATAGTTATTATTGACTATGGCAACCCTAACGATCAAAAAGAGCGGGATATCGATATCGATATTTTTAGAAAAATATCGATGTACTGATGTAAGAAAAAACAGAAAATATAGACAGAAAAACTCAATATGTTCTATAACTCTATATGATTATTATATGAATAGTTTTTTCCCTTAAATTTCACTTTCTCCTCTCTCGTCACGTGGAGCTAATCCAATACATCACTCTTTGTAGTTATGTATTACACGTTGGCGATGAAAAAAAAGGATAAGGCTCCCGCCGGACAGTCTTACATCAGTACATCGAACTTCGACTGGGGATCTCCAGCCACTTCGTAAATTGGCCTGTTAAAGCCCGAAAACACACTAGTCATTTCACTTTGGCCGAAACTCTCGACAAATTCGTGAACTGGCCTCACTTTGGACTTTGGCCGTTATAAAAAATTGTAGAAAGATGCATTATGTGTTGGGGGAAATCACCAAACATAATATAGTATAGAAAAAACGGGGATGGGAGGAACAATTTCCATTCATAGGGCGACAATGAGGCTTCGCAATAATGAGAAAAGAGGTAAAAATAAGGGAGAGCTGTGTGTGGATTGCGAATTTCTTTTATTTGCTTTCAAACGAGATATCTCGTCCTTGATCGTTAAGAATATATAATTTCACTTAAGGCTTTTTTTTAACTCACAGATAATACGCGAAAGCCTATGTTGACCTCTGAAATTCATGAGGCCGTCAAAAATCTTGTTGACGACTTGTAGGATCACATCTGCTGTGCTATGTTTGGCATGCAGTTTATGTAAATTAAAGTACATACCTTAATGTGTGCATAAGGTCTCGGGCATAACCTGAACGCCCTCGGGCACATAAGAGTGAAAGATTGTGAGGGAAAGGAAACCATCACAAAAAGTGGAACGCTTTCTTCTTCTTCCCTCAAAAACTCCATTCTGTAGAATAACTGTTTTTCATGACTGAACATTTCATGCGTGATGAAGTTTCGGAAAGCAGATGGGTTGTGGGGGGGGGGGAGATATCAATAGACATTCGAGAGACCGTGTACGAAAATAAAGTGGGGGCGTGGTTTGGATGGTTTGTGTCGCACAAATACAGTTTATTACCTTTCCCTACCTCCCCTTGGCGCTCCACCCTCTGACCACACGGGAATATAATTCGCATGCGAATGTAAGTTTCGAGATGTCACAGTGCCAGCTCCTAATTGGTTGCCCTGTCATAATGCAGGGTACATCCAGAGAGCACTTACTCTTCACTAGACCTCTTCGCTGTCCAGATAAAAAGCCCCACCCGCTTCTGATTTAGAGCCAACCACGGTCATCGCCAGAAACTTTTAGTGAACAAATCTGCTTCACATGGGATTGACTATGGGATTATTACGGTGTTTAATTGAATTTAAAATTTATAAATTCCCAATTTTAAACAATTAAAATTAAATTGAGGAGAATCTAGTCATGTGCCAAACCTAGAAGTTTCATTTCTATCGCACGAGATTCTCACTCAATTTTTTTTTTGTCAATGCAAAACGAATCGCTGACAGTGCGGCAGCCAACTGCCAATATTTTTCTCACAAATGCATCAATTCCTCTGGAAGGATTTAATATTTACCATGACAATGAAACCATGATTAGTTCCGTACTTCAATATCTTCAATGCCATCTAACATTCCATCTAAGTATTTTTTTTAATCTGCACGCTATGGTAAGATATCTAATCTGTACATGATATAGTAAGTTCCTCCTGCTCCGTGATATTCTACGTCCGCGCAGATCAGCGCAAACACTCTTCAAACTTTCAGACACGGCCGGGCCAAATTGATACTTCCCACGCAGGCCACCAACTCATGTAATTTAGTGATATCTTAATATAACGGGCCGATGATGGGGGCCCCCCGAACTGAACAGGGACAAAAATTACTTGAACACTTTTATTCATTCAGAAATGATTTCTTTTATTATAGTCATCAATTGCGATTACTTTTTAATTAATTTTTTTCACTTATTCTGAAAATGTTTTTGACTAATTACCGATTAAAGTAATTAATTCTGCGATTAATTCAAATCTGAAATCGCTTTAAAGCATTCTTTGCGATTTATCAATTTATTATGAGTTTTATTAATTTAATATTATTGAGTGTTTAATAACTTTATCAGAAATTACGAAATTGTTTCTCTCATTGATTAATAAGTCATTTTTTTTCACCAATTCTAAACTTATTTCTTTCAGTAATTTTGAATTTCTATCGATTTGTTGTGGAATGATTTCTTTCATTTATTCTAAAACATTTTATTTCATTTATTCTAGAAAATTATCTTTCATTTATTCTAGGAAATTATCTTTCATTTATTTTAGAAAACTATACTTCATTTATTTTAGAAAATTATATTTCATTTATTCTAGAATGGTTTCTTTCATTTATTCTATAAAATGGTTTCTTTCATTTATTCTATAAAATGATTTCTTTCATTTATTCTATAAAATGATTTCTTTCATTTATTCTATAAAATGATTTCTTTCATTTATTCTATAAAATGATTTCTTTCATTTATTCTATAAAATGATTTCTTTCATTTATTCTATAAAATGATTTCTTTCATTTATTCTATAAAATGATTTCTTTCATTTATTCTAGAACTAATCGTTTCTCAAAGTTTTCAACCATTTTCGGAAAATGATCGTCAAGCCACGACAAAAAAGTTCCGAGAACCAAACGGGACCCCGCGGGCCATGCGTGGAAAACCCCTGGATTAGAGGAAACATTGCTGGTATCTTTCTTCATCAATGAAAATTAGAAGCTAGAAAATCAGTTGAATATTCTTCTGAGTGTAATTTAATGGAGTGGGTGAGACACACTATTGCGAGACCGTCTTGTAATTGGGCAATTCGAACAACAAGTCACAAACTAATTGCACATCAACCCCAAATAAGTGAAGCAGCGGTGAAAGCGATCCAGAGAAGACAATTCTTTCTTATTCATAATTGTTTTTTTCCCTCACTAATTGGGGGCAGGAGGGAAACCAATTAGTTCACTATCTAGCATTTATCGGAATTTCCTGATTAAAATAGCTCACAACGTTATAAGGAATTGATCATATCGATCACGAGAAAATAATAATATCATAATTCTTTAGAAAAGAAGTTGAGGATTCCTATAATCGGCCGAGTATAACGACATTTCGGCAATAAATCACAGAAGCCAATTAAAATGTCAATACCAAACAGACATATGTTAGACATGGAAAAGAAAACAATCCACAAGAAATAAAAAGAGATTATTATTTCTGTAATGCATTTTCATTGAAAAAAAATATGATTTCAGTAGTAATTTTTTTGAACGCACAGGAATGCATTTTCATTTCTCCATCCCATGTTGAAATGTGCAGATTAAATTCATATTTTTAAAATTCCTTTCTGTTTTATATTCGATCAGTGAAGGAAACAAGCAAGAGAAAAGTATTATGGAAAGCGATCAATCAAAGAATAAGTTTTTTCAAAGAATTTTCAGCTTCAAGAGCTGCAAAAAAGCAAAACGTTTTATGAGAAATATTTATAAAATTAAAGAATGATTTTGAAGTTTCCTCTATGTTTCGCAAGAGTTGGCGATGAAAACTATATTTTTGTTCTTTGGTTCTCGAAGTTGGATTTTTTTTTCTTTTTCCAACTGAGCTCAGCGTCTATGAATAGTTATTATTATTCCAGCAACAATGCGCTAAATCTAATTCGACGGTTCGGTATAGTACATATGTTACGTTAAAAGTGATAAATAGATTATTATACAAGATATACGGAAGACTGGATGTTGTGAAGATATTTGTTATTTGAGATGTTAATTTTTTTTTAAGGTAGAAAAAAAAACTCATCTCTGCCTCTACCGGGAGTCGAACCCGGGTCCCTCGATTGCCGGACGAGTGCTCTGACCACTAAGCTACAGAGGAGATTGAGATTTCCCTTCGCTAGAGCGTATATATGCCGAACGGAACCGTGCAATCGACGGTGAAACCGATCAGCTAATAGCTCATGGACGACGAGCCACCAGAGGGCTATATATATGACATGAATGTCGCTCTCCACTTGTTAATACAAGATATACAGAAGACTGGATGTTGTGAAGATATCTTCACATGTCATTTATTCATGTCATATAGATTATTATACACAATAACCAATCAGTTTTTTTATAAATAATAACCGACCGGTTACTATGCATACTTATCAATCTGTTCGTATTAATAACAACTGGTTACTATGCATACTTACCAATCGTCCAG
This sequence comes from Pholcus phalangioides, assembly GCF_987345545.1. Classification (NCBI taxonomy): domain Eukaryota; kingdom Metazoa; phylum Arthropoda; class Arachnida; order Araneae; family Pholcidae; genus Pholcus; species Pholcus phalangioides. The sequence continues at coordinate 49,131,125 of NW_028301596.1, read as the reverse complement.
GTAAGCTTGATAAAAATTTATCACTTTTACCGGTGAATGAGCGTAATCCCCCAAGCGTCGTTTCTGAATTTGATAAATACGTGAAATTCATCTGTCTTTACGCTCAATGCCCTAGTGTAATAATTGGCAATCATGTTATCAATTGGCAGGAGAAAAAAATTCTAATAGAGTTCTGCTGTTTGAGAAAAAAAAAAAAACTATCACCAGCTTCCTAAGTACAATTAAAGATTAACTTGAACAAGTTTGAGTAGATAGCGTTGTTAGACTAATAACATGCATTGTATTTGTCTTTTACGCAGTTCTTTTGTTCTGTCTGCAAATACATCGTATGAGATACAATCATCATACGTACGTACTGCAATACATTTAGGAAATATTAGAGTCATCGAGTGGGGCTTCTTGGAAAATTTGATAAATATGGCAACAATTAAAAAAAAAACCTCTATCTTACAGACAGTGTAATTCCAACAGGTTATCTACGTCTGTACTACTCATCATGGAAGCGATGCTCCCGCCGGTGTTAGACTGGCAGTTTATGTACGTTTGTACTAAACTACTACTAGTCGTCCTTGATTGGATTTTGAAAACATTTTCTTTTAACATTTACGGTTTTTTTTTTCTCGTCAAAGTGTATAAATGTAGTTCGAATTATGGGTATTTCAAGTTACGAACAAAACAAATGATTATATTAACCTGAAAAATATTTCTCTTTGTCTGACTCCATTTGCGGAACTTTAAAGAGCAGAATCCCATCTTCTTCCCTGAAATTTTGGTTACCTTAGAGGCCTGAAGCTTTTGCTACGTTTCGGTTTCGTTGGTGTAGTTATTGGTTACCGAAATAATAACGGCAACATACTCAAAAAACCTTCTAAGGTCCTTCGGTTTACTATCCGAAGTTTTCTAATGAATAGTTCCAGAATTGAAAACATATTCGCTTGAAAATGAATTTAAAAAAATTCATTTCATCGTGTGATCAATCTTTAGAACGAGAATATATCTTTTACAGAAAATATCAATCAGAATCAATCAAAATTAATCAAATCAAATTTATTCATTTCCAACATACAGAGATTTAGATTAGTTTAAAAAAAACATATTTAGCAATCCAGAGGGTGTGATGCCTGTACGGATGATTAAAAATTTACATGATAATTAATGAATAAAATATATAAAACATACGACATGAACAGAAACATTAAAAAAGGCACATATACAACATAAAAGAGACAAAGTTCTTAATGCATGGGGAGAAATGTAAAATAAACAAAACATTAGATAAAAAATATATGAAAAAAAATGACTCGCACATACATAGACAAACACAAACATACATAGACAAGAAAAATTTTTCTTTAATTGAAAAAATATACATAATTAAAGTGGCAAAGCTAAATTGAATAAATTTTATTGCTCCTCCTAAAGGTCAAAATAAGAGTCTACATCGTCTATTTAAATTAATAATTTGAATAATGATTTTTTAAATGCCGCGTGTGTGGGTATATTTTGTATTTCTAGTGGTAGTGAATTATGTAATTTCGGAGCTAAATAATAAAAATGTACACGAAAAATTTCTTTCCTAAAAGTAGGAATACGGTGAGGTCTTCGCTCGTAAACAGTATCTTTTAAACTGCATAAGCCTTTATTACGGTTTAAGAATAGAATAATACGAAAAAGAGCATTATATGGCGCAAGGGAAGTAAATTCAGATTTCTAAAAATTGTAGACCCCGATTCAAAATTTTGAAAACTCTTTTGTATTGAGAATAAAGTTAATAAATTAGTTTTATAATCACCACCCCATATAATTGTACCATAATTTATAAGTGAATAAAACCAAGCATAGTATAGATCTTTCAAGAAATTAGCGGAAACTTTCTTACTTATATAATAAAAATTATATAAAACAAAACGAAGTTTTTTAAGTAATTCATGAACATGAGACTTGCATTTTAAATTGCTGTCTACATTTAAACCCAAGTATTTAATACTATTTACTTCTTGAATTGCATCGCAATGAGGTTGAAAATCACAAGCGAGGGTGTGAAATTTAAGATTAAGATGTAAATCAGATTGCATGAGATTGAAATTAACGTATTTTGTTCTTCTGTAAATTTAATTTTAAATCATTAGCATAGAACCATTTTTGAATTGATATTAAATCGTGGTTAATATTATTCTCAAGGCTGTCAAGATCATCACATGAATACATTAATACAGAATCATCGCCATAAGTGATCTCATGGAACCGTCAAATTCTAAATTACAAAGATCATTAATGAATATCAGAAAAAGCAAAGGAACCAATATAGATCCTTGTGGGACTCCTCTATTTATATGGACATAATTACTCAAATTATCCTGCATTTTGTTGACTCCCTGTTCTATATTATATAATTATGAAGTGAACCAATTTAAAATATGACCCCGAATACCAGCTGAATTGTGTTTTTGAATGAGAATATGATGGTTCACATTGTCGAAAGCCTTTGAAGTGATATTATACGGGGATCTTGGTTGAGCGCTAATCCTGCTTAAATAAGACGTACTCGTTATAAAGTTACTCCGCTTTCTACGTCATTTTTATTCCCTCAAACATAACGCTATCCATATTCAGATGAATATAGCCTTTACACAGAACAAATTTTGTCAGTTTCTGCTGCCCAAACAAAAATAGTTAATTTTTATGTAATTCGGTGTGCTGAGCATGAACTTGACCATAGAAGAAGCTGTATTGGTTACGGTCTTCTCTCAAATTAGACATAATACCCATATATTCAACGCAATAAATTGAAACACAACATAAGTATGCAAAAACAAAAACAAAAAAAATTAAATATTATTATACTGCATTGGTAAAATTTCTTTTTTGAGAGATAACATTAATACACGTACAAAATACAACACAAATACACGTACAAAATACAACACAAATACACGTACAAAATACAACACAGATACACGTACAAAATACAACACAGATACACGTACAAAATACAAATACACGTACAAAATACAATACAAATATAGAGAAATGCAAATGTGTTACAACACAACATGCAGTTCATTTATCGGCGTCTGACGTGTGTGTACTTCGTTTTGTAATACACTTGTACTGGGCGTATGGAGCATCTCTTGCAACTGTTCATCATCAGTATGCGCATGACAAATATCTCAAAAACAGGAGTAACTAAAACTTTTTCATGGGTTATATTCGTGTTCCGCAGGTCAAAACCATTCGGAATTGCAGTTTCCGAATAATGTCTCTCACACAAGTCCTTGAAATGAGTAGAAGTACGACGCAAAATGCATGACGTCATAGATTTATTGAAAAGAATTATTTACGCGTATTCAACAAGCAGAGATGACTAAACACGCTAAACAGAGAGTCCCCTGACAAGCGGCTCCTCGATCGTACACAAGAGTTTGTTCCTCTTGCAAGTCGAGAAGCTTCTCATCCACACATTCTCGCGAAATGCCATTCATTCCTTTTCTTTTCCTCAATTTCTCTTTGCGCTGTGACGTCGCCAAATCATTGGAGCTGTCAACAAATTTTCTAAGTTTGTCGCCAATTTGGCATGATTGACAGAGAAATGCCTCGATCTTCGTTTTTGCATAAGACAATTACTATTTATAGACGGAAAATGACATAATGAATGATAAATAAGGACTATTTACATAATTTTCGTAACTATATTTTCTGACTAAATTTCATTGCTGTCCAGCGTAATTGTCATTTGACGTGGTAACTCCTAATATTTTTCTCAAAGTTTTTTCGTGAAAATTGCTTTTTTTGAGTCATTAAATTTTCAGTTGTATTTCACCTTTATATACTTATGGACATTTTTTTTCACACCAATCACGTTGGACATTTTGTCTATCGTGGCCTCTGTTTTTGTGTTTGTATAAAGTATAACGCTCTTGAACTGCGTCTTATGAAAAATTTTGAGTTCCAGGTAGCGCTATCAGTCACAACATACAAATTATCCACTCCAAAAAACTTTAATTAACTTAAATAATGCGTGCGTGAATTCGTCACGCAAAACCACGTCTTTCCGAACAAACGTGATAAATCTTGCAAGTTTTCGTAATATGCTAATATCTCACAGACACTTGTCGGACTTCTTTGAAAGAGGGAGAAAACATTTTATTAAAAATTTTTCTCGAACCATATATAGAAATATTTTGCCTATTCCCAAGAATAACATTACACAGAAATCGGAAATCTTCGGGCAAATGCTGTGCGCATTGGAAAAAATAACCATACATCGTTTCTCCTTTACAATTCCATGAATAAATGAACTACTCCAGAAGCACCAAAAAGCATCGATGCTGTATATAGTATTCTCCCAGAATATACTCGTAGAATAGAATCGCCCCCCATAAAACAATTTTTAAGACGCCGCCTCCTCCAGAAAAAAACCCACACGAGTCACTTCAAAACTCTCTCTTCAGACTTTCAGTCAATGTCATTTCAGATAAGTATGAATGTCATGCCGAAAAACATTTTCCTCTCGGTAGAATGGCCGATATATTTTTTTAGATACCCAGGTTTATGCATAGTTTCTCACGTAAAATCTGTAAATCTATCGCTGAGGCAGAGGATAAAACATGAGCCTTTCTAACCACAATGGAGGTTGGAATCTTCTAGAAAGGTTGGGTTCTTGGCATCTACTTTAGCCAACATGTTTTTATGAATATTTCAGTGATATGTAGCCATACTAAAATGAATATTTGAAGCTCTTGCGTTAAGATTTAACATTACTTTCTGAAGAAATATTAATGTTTTGTATGTCCGAAACTACTGAATGGGCAGAAACGAAAGGAAAAAAATTAGGGAAAGCTGCGCCATTCTACACCCAGGGTTGTAACTAGACTGGGGCAACCGGGGCACCACCCCGGGTCCCCGAGCAGAAGGGTGGAATAACAAAAAAATTTACGCTCATTTTGCATGATTTTATTTTTAGGGGGGGGGGGCTGAGAAGGTACGCTACTGTCCTGTCTACATCAGCATTTCTTAACCTGGGACCTAGAATAGCAAGGCTGTCCCAGAGCATTCTGAGGGGGTTTGAATATCAGATATAGAATGGGGGTTAAGTGAAATATGGTGAGAAAATTGCGATTATTTTTGGGGAATCCAGAAGAACCCATGGAACCGGGTCATCTAAAGCAGTGTTTCTCAACTTTTTTCAGTCCATGTTCCCCTTTGGACTATATTTTCTTCCAGGGCCCCCTACACTTATTCAAGAGTCAGACCCTTTCTACTTATTGAATTGAATTTAATTAAAACTAAATTTATTATTAAAAAAATTATGAATAAGACAGATCTCTCTGGAACCCTGGGCCAGGTACGGATCCCGAAAGTGAATGATCATCCCTCCCGAGAGCCGAATTGTATAAGAAAAATGGGTGTGTGTAAAATACGGGACAATCCAATGAACCTATACAATAAATCGAACCTGCTGACACATCACCCTACGGTTACCCTGGTTCAGTGAGCTTCTTTCTTTGGGGAAGGGGAGTTGTGCAACCTGTGCATGGTTCATGGAATCTCGCCCCGGATATTTCAACCTGGACATTTCACCTGCCCTGACCATATGAGCGACCCAGTGAGTGATCAAGTGAGTTGGCTGTCTCAACATTATGGGTTTCTAGGCAATTTGATGTCCTGGAATCCCATACTTACCTGGAAGAAGCAGCTTATATTTGAAAATAAATATCAGATCTCATTCGGTAGACCCCTCCATGGATATGAAGTCGCCAGTCATGCCCACATGGGTCCATACGTTAAGACGACCCTGATTCTATGGACAGCTGTTCTTGATCGATTCTGAAAGAAGCCACTTTTTTGTTCACCATACATTTTCACTTGAAAGCTTTATTGCTTCACATCTCGCTGTGGCCCCTTCACCGCTAGTTGGGGCTCCCCTTTCGTCTGATTTTCCCCCGTGATCCCTTAAAATGTCCCAGTACAGCAAAGGTCCAAGGCTGAGAACCACTAATCTAAAGGATGTTGTTTGCGAAAAATATATCAATAACTCTTTTCACAATGTTTGGTAGGATTGAGCGCTTGGTGCGGTTCATCGCAGGTGATTGCATATATAATAATTATACTGAATATAGTTCACAAAACGTGTATGCAATGTTGACAAGAAACGCGGTGAAAACAAGCTTACAATTTTGTGACTAAAATGTGTCAATTGCAAAATCTCTGTCAAGATCACAGACAAAGAGCTGAACATACGTTCAGTTCAGATGATCAGTGAGATCATCTCTTTCACTTCAAAAACATCAGCTAAAATGCAATACAATTAGAATTATTCCAACTGTTTCAAGGCTTACTATGGTCAAGGTGAAACAGTTTCCCTTATATGACGCCCTCAAACAAATTTTAATTAACTGCACGCCATTCAAAAACTTTTTAAATTAAAACTATGTTTCTCTAAAGTCAGCGGTTGCTGTGATATCCTTCCTCTGTGTAAACAATTCGGGGCGGTCTGTATATTCACTGTTTCATCACTGATCTTGGAATCAACAATCCGAATAATGATGTTTTTTTTAGATGAAAGAAGAAACGAATTCTGCAGAAATCAAGAAAACTAAATAATCATTCTTTCTCGATACAATACATTCTCGTAATACAACTGAAAACCTGAGGACAGAAACAGTTTCGCTGCCATCGCAATGACACATCCCAGGGGGCTTAGCTTCAAACTTTCATCGATCCTGTAAATAATGATAGTTTCGATTTGAAACGATTGTCAAACCCAGAAGCACGAATCGTTCGATTTCTCTCTCTCTCTCTCTCTCGAGTAAATAATGTTTCTCTTCAGTTTTCGGGAGAAGATGTCAAATGCAATTTATACCATCAGAACAATCCCATTGTGTACATGTATCGACAGGACACGTTGTTCCTATCGGATTAGTTCGTGATCATTATCTGTGGAGAGGAACCTGATCGTGTGGATAGATATAAATGTGACTGTGTCGATGTAGTCATCATCACTGGTGAAATTCCGATAGTGATGACTTCAACGTTCAAGAGAAATCACAATTTAAGGAATTTTTAATTTTCTTCGGACACTAGATAAAGAGATGTCGAGAGTTTTGCTTCTTTCCGTGATTTCTATAAACCAATGTGGAGGATTTTTGTGTGTGAATTCCTTTTAATACATAATTATTATGTGATTATTAAGATGCGGTGGCATGCGAGGCCGAGAATGGAATTCCTCCCTTGCGCTTTGTGAAACCATTCTCTATAACGATTGACTGGGAGTAAGTAATATTGTCCCCAAAGTTTGTGAAACTATTTATGGACTTCAACATTATAAGGGGGCGACGATAGTTGTCTTGGGCCCAAGGGCAAGAACCCTGTAAGCCCCACTCTTGTGGGGGGCCATGGGTGTGACTGCACAATATCGACCATTAAAAACTCCTACACTGCTCAGCCGCAAACCTAGTCACAAAACCGGTTTTGTGGGGTTTGAGCAGTGAAGGGACATTGTGTCGCGGAAGGCTGGAAGGACTTTTTCAAAAAACTAAAATCTGTGTGGCTCTCTCATCTTAGGCCTACTTTTTGACATTTGCGCATATATTTATATATTAACAGTCAAATAAGTTTAAGTAATTTTTTGTACGGAAAAAACCCTTAAGCTTTACTTTTTAATGTTTTGTATATTCTTAAAGGTGGTATAATGGTATAGGTGGTCGTCTATGGTATTATGTTTTCTGCAATTAATTAAGACGCAATATAATTTATTCTAAAATGTGTCCAAATAACTTCATTCATACACCATTTATTCTGTAATAAAATTTCAAAACACTACAGCTCTGTGCATAACAAGCATTTATTCAGTACTCGACTGTATTTAGAGTTCGGAAAATATTAATATGAGCGTGTTTTTGGTATAAAAAGGGCGTTTTTTGATGAACGGGTGGGGGTAAGAAGTGAGCATTTTTAGAACTCCTATCCGGATTTTCTGTTATCCGGCCTGCATTTCTGCCACATTAGGTGGGTAGTCCAGACTCTACTGCTCAAGTTACAAACTCAGATCAGAACTTCAACAGGGAACGAATATTTCTACTTTCATAAACAAAAAAAGAAATACGTATTCTAAGTTCGATATAAGTTCACAATTGGTTTTTATATTCTTTCTTTAACTTGCTTTTGATTCAAACGTTCACGAGAGTATCGATTTTGAAGCCCCCGTTTCTTTACTAACGATAATGATATTATTACGAGGTGAAATGGGTGCAGCTCTCTTAACGAATTTCTAAGCAAAAGAAAAATACACCAGGTGTTATCGCAGACAACTTCGATTTTCCTTTTCCTGAGATATCCAACGAACACTCACTGGAAGTTTTCTGCGAAACTTTCGGAAAATTTAAATATTCTCAGACAAAAAAAACGGATAAGATTCCTAAACAAGTGTTTCTCGAAATCTCTCCGATTGGGTTTCTCGTGGAATGTCGTACGAACTTTTCTATTAGAGAAAAAAATCGATATACTATATACTTTTGACTTGGTAGAGTATCTCGAATTTGTAATGTCTGTCACTCGTGACATGCTCAGAAATGGCTGATGTATTTCGCGTTCCGAACCTTGACCATTTACATCAAATAAGATTAACAGTTACCGAATGCGTTTCGCAGAAAAAAACAATATTTCCTCTAAAATATTTTCAAAACCCATGAAAAAGTGGACTTATATAAAATAAGTAACACACAGTGTAAGGACCTCTGTATAGCGTCGATGTCTGCCCACTTATAACGTCAGTTTTCAACTTTCTATGTTGAAGTCGTGTTGAGTTTTACGTTTATACTATGAAGCTATGAAACTGCCTAAAATTATGTTCTGCCAAATGTTCATAACATGCAGAACTACGTTTGAGATCACTGTGAGCATTTCATTTAGATAGCTGCACAGGCAGAACTCAGGAACTCTTTTGAAAAATCTTATATACAGCTTCATGTCTTAATTCCAAAACCCCTTACAAAGTCACCCTGTGAATCTTCATGAAGTAGAAATTAACTCTTCTTTCATATCTAGTGAAACATTCCGTATTTCATTGGGTTTATTTAAACTTCCAAGAAGTTTTCGATGTCCCTTACCAGATAAAATTCAATAATTCGACTGCAGACAACAATTGCTTCACTTCTCGCTTCTTCCAAGATTTATACGTAAAATTAATTTTAGTGCATGAACCATCCCACAGCGCGTAATACTTCATCGACCCACATATTTTTCTGAAGCATTTTATCATGTTTAAAAAATATTTCCGGATAAACTTTGGTGTTCTGGTAACGTGATTTACGTAGGATTAGACTTGTGATTAATTTGAGCGACGAGCAAAGAAAAAGAAAATCCTAAAGTTCTGCTGTTTGAGAGTGAAATAATTGGTTCACCAGCTTGCTGTGTACAATATATATAAAAAACACTTGAATAAATGGAGTCGATAACTTTGTTAGAGTAACGTGCTGTATTTGTCTTGCAAGCAGAAGTGTTTTTGTTTTGCCTGCAAATGCATCGTATTTTACCAATGAATTTGATTACCTAAAAAGTGTTAGTCATCGAGTGACGATGACTGTAAAAAAACTCTCACAGACAGAGAATTCCAACAGTTGAATTAAGTAACAACCCAACAGTTGCATTAAGTAACAACCCAACAGTTGCATTAAGTAACAACCCAACAGTTGCATTAAGTAACAACCCAACAGTACGCAACAATATATTCCAACAATGGAATTTGTCATAACCATATAAGATAGTATCCTATAAATAGGGCTGGTTTCCATGCTATAGCCGGGGGCATCAATAATGAAGTGATGCAGCTATGCAACTAGAGACACTTGTCCAGTTGTGCAGTTTTGCCGGTGACGGAACCCAGTTGAATCCGCGGGTCTTCGGATCCCTCAGCGGAGGATAATTGCTATTACGTGTGCGGACGCCAGTAGGCTGGCAGGTTATCTACGTCTGTACTACTCATCACGGAAACGATGCTTCCCGTAGATAGAAACAAAATTTAATAGACTGTTGAAAATATTCTTCCTAAAAAATTCGATTGATTCTTTTCTCGAAGAGTACGGAGATACCTTCAGTTGCTGATTTATCAAATTTCTAGAAAAATCTTTTTTCAAGATTTTCTCCTTTTGTGAATCCACTCGCGGAGGCTTTTGCTTTAAAAAGATTGTTGCTCATTCAAATTGTAGTTTTCTTAGGCTGGGATTACTCTATAAAAGTCTAATAAAAGATCTTTGTTCATACTTGAAAGAAAAATAACCAATAAGCCTAATGCTTGCATTGAATATAGTTTTATAAAATAAGTTTTATCAAACTCTTACAGTGTAATCTAGGCCTTACTCCTAATGTTAAGATGTCATCAAGTAGACTTCCAACGTTACGTGTAATGCCGGCGTTATACGATATAAGGTTTATAGACGATGTTTTATAATACTTGAAATATTCAACCAATAACAGTATCGGTTACATTCGAGCGAATGTAAGTAATATGCTTATTGGTTCTGTGAAAGATCTTTTATCAAAGTTTTATAGCGTAATAGATATGTTAATAAATAAAATATGTGCCTAATATGGGATATGTTATGCAATGGATGGAAGAATCAAACATCACGTGTGCGACAGCCTGTAGGTTGACTGTTATCTACGTCTGTACTCTTGGGTGACCCGCGGGTGCAAATCATGAGTGCGTGCTCCCGCGGATCAGTAGACTGGCAGTTTATCTACGTTTGTACAAGACTACTACTATTTCTCTTCCGACACGAGCTGTATGTGTATTTTGAAAAAAATTTCTTTTAAATTTTACATTAATTTTTTTTTCAAAGTGTATGAAGCTGATTCGAGTTACGATTATTCAAAGTTGCGAACACACCAAACGATTATATTAAGATGAAAAATATTTCTCATGGTCTAATTCCATTTGCAGAACTTTAAAGGAGCAGAATCTCATTTTCCCTGAAGCTTTTGCCACGTTATGGCATCGTGCAGTTGCAGTTATTTGTTACCAAAATAATAACACCATGATATAGTCGAATCCCGTTTTAACGAATAATGTTATAGCGAAAACCTCAATTTAACGAACACTTTTTTTAATCCCCCAGATAAGCTTACGTAGGAACAAAACAAAAACCTGTAATTCCTTTGCAACGAAATTTCGTTGTAACGAAGGGATTTCTCCAGTCTCTTGGAATTCATTATACTCCTCTCTTGGACTCGATTGTATTTTATGGAACCCTTCTCCATAGCGATTGATTTGGTTTAATGTCTGCGTGAAATTATTTATGGATTCGATAGTTTCGAAAATATGCATACATGAAGTAATGAGAGATGAAATATTGGCTTTCAAGTTGTTCTAGGAAATGACATGTACGAGAAACACCCAAAAACTAGAACTAGTAATAACACTGATTTTGTTCTCAACGATATTTCAGTGATTTTGGGGAACTGATTCCTAATCTGGCACTTATTTTGCCAATTTGACTTTAGTTTTGGAGATAAAGTGAAAATCGAATTTCTCATTAGTTATCCAGACAGCGTTTAAATAATAAAGAGTATGCATTATTTCAAAAACTAGTGCCAATCGAACAAAAGTAATAGCAGTTTTGAAAAGAAATCAGCAGTCCAAAAATACCCTAAAAACAGTTGAAACTTTCCTGTTTTTTGAAAAACATGATCTGTGATTACTATTGTTCCGAATAATTTTTCACAAGACTTCGAGATTATAAAACAAGAAGCGGTTCGACGGACAAACACAGATTTATTTACAGAACAGCAATTTATACACGTATTTGCAAACTAATCAGAGAGCTAACAACTTTCTCTCAACGTTTAAACACAACTGACTGTTCATCGAATCTCTCTATTCGAGCCCGCCATCTTGTGAGCGCCACCCTATTTATAACCCTGGTAGAAACTTCAAGAAAAAGAACATTCCACAAAATTCTATTTTACAGTTTCCAAGTCGGCGGCACCACCGTATGGAGGTGTGGGACGGTTCTGGAATGTTCTCACTAATCGCATCCCTCTCCGATAAACCGAAACCGGTATCAACTCTTGTTGCCAACAGAAGAATGCGATAAAGAATTGCGCCATCTATCGTTCATAGTTCGTAACACTATCAATTTTCTCACTTTGAATGTCTACGACGGTAATGAAAGAATAAAATACGACTATATTTACGTCTTGGTGGCTGGCTAATAATATCGTGGTTTCTCAATGCGATAATATGTGTTTCACAAATCCTAAAAATGTATTGTGCATTTTCTGTGTTTATGAATAAAATTGAATTGAATCGAAAAAAAACATTGAGACCATGAGACACTGATATCATGGGAATGTTCCGTAAAATATGGATCATATGGTCACCCTATATTAGCAGGTTTTCTTGGTGCGAGATGCAAAAATACCGCACATCTGGCGCACGTACTGAAAAGATTGTGTAGTGTGCACCCCTGCCCTAAAGGAAGTGCTAGGGAATAAAGTGTTAGAGTGTGTCATTGTTTGTATTTTTTTTCCTTGGTGCGGATCGAAAAGCCAACCTAATTAGATACAGACCTATTTTTTAACCCCCTTTGGGTAATACATTTGGGTGATCTCTGTATTTAACGTCTCGGCGATAAATCTGGTAACCTTGCGTAACTTCACCGCGCGTTAAAAAATGAAGGAGAAAGAAGAAAAGGAAGAAAAAAATATATATATGAAACAAAAAGGAAAGAATAAATATTAAAGTTAGAAAAGTATATAAATATTGTTACGATTTGTAGGCGATAGATGGCGCGATTTGTTCGATGGCTCTCAGAAATATCGAAATCGGTGGATGCCGGTTTCGGTTCATCGGAGGAAGCTGCTATTGATGAGAACATTCCAGAAAGTCCCGCCCCTCCAGACATTGGTTCAACCCCTCCGTACGGTAGCGCCGCCAACTTGTAAACTGTAAAATAGAATTTTGTGGAATGTTATTTTTCTCGAAGTTTCTCCGGGGTTATAAATAGTGCGGCGCTCACAAGATGGCAGGCTAGACAGGCTCAGAGAGGCACAAGGAGATTCAGTCAGTCGTGTTCAAACTTTGCGAGAAAGTTGTTAGTTCTCTGATTAGCTTGTAAATACGTGTAAATTACTGTTCTGTAAGTAAATCTGTGTTTGTCCGTCGAACCGCTTCTTGTTTTGCAACCTCGAAGTCTTGTTGCAATATAAAAGGAAGAAAAAGATAAATAGAAAAGGGAAAAACAAGTATAAAATGGATAAACAGATACAAGAGACTACGACTTCTCTTTCCACCCTCACCCTATGTGTTCTATTTTGCTCTTCCCATCTATGCAGGGTGTCATGTAAGTGCTAACGCAGCTTTTACCTCATCAACAGTCCGTCGTAGAGATATAGTTTCAATTCCAAAAATGCTCAAAAAGAGTTTAAAAATTTTTCCTGTACTAGTTTTGAGAGTGAAAATACGGCGCATAACGAAATTAAGAAATCTAAATTTTTTTACGGTCCCCATGTCCTCTAGCTTACAATTACAAAGTTGTTGTTCAGTCTCGCGCCCCTGAGTCCAATAAAAAAAAAATCCAACTTTTTAAATGCAATATTCGCTGAAATATTCGAATTGGGAAATATGAGAAAAGTTATGAAAGGAGCGTTGCCCGTTAGTTTTCGCTGTTTTATATAAGTTTTCTCCGATTTTTTTAATTCAAAATGTTGTAGCGAATGTTGCACTTGGAACCATGGAATTTTTTATGTTGGCCTCAGGAGATACAGGGCAACAACAACTTCCTAATTACAAGTTAGAGAACAATGGGGACCGTATAAACATTTAGATTTCTTATTTTGTGGCACTGCATTTTTACTCTGAAAATTGGTACAGAGCAATTTTTGAACAACTTCTGAGCATTTTGTAAGTTAGAATCATACCTCTACGGTGGACGGTTGATGAGATAAAGGCCGTAGTAGTGCTTGCAGAGCACCCTGTGTAGCAGAAATATACTGTACATAACGGGGAAAAGCACTAACAGAAGTGTAGAAAGAATGGGGAGGGAAAAAAAGCAACTTCTGTTCAAGGGTTTGCAGGAAAGCTTCGCCATAGTGAGGCGAGAAGTAAAACAAACGCAAAGAACTGGGTTGAATTTATTCTGCTGACGTGAACGTATAAAGAAGTAAAATCTGTGTTTCAAGTCTAATTCATTCTAGTCTCTCATATTCATGTTCCGTTACGACAAGCATAATTATCAGAAGTTGAAATTATTGGATCAAGCAAAGGGATAGGATCCGTTGAAATGTGATAATCAAAATCTTTTATCGAATCACGTAAAAAAATCTAATTAAATACTAATTTCAAATTTTTTAATACACAAATTAATTTTGGTGTCCTATGTATCGCACGTTCATTTGGAATTTTATGAATTCAGCTTCAAAGAAATAACCATGTGTTTTCGAAAATAACGATTGACAGGAGCATTTAAGTCAAAGTATCGAAGGTTTAAGGCAGGTGCCTTCAACCATGGTGCTCCTTGAAGCACCCCGACAAACCAGTCACGGCCCAGACTCTGTCCCTCCAGGGATGTAAGCCTTTTACCCTTGCGGGTTGGGTCGCGCTTGAAGCACCCCGAGTGCTCGATGCTACTGTGTGATTTGATCAACGTTCGAATTAAACAACTTGTACAAATTCGATTCAGAGATTGAAATCATCCTGCCTTCATGCATTTGTTTGTCAAACATGCCGTAAGGGGTGCTCTTCTTTTGATGATGGGTAGAGGCAGTGCTCGCTACTAGATAAAGGTTGAAGATCTCTGGTATAAGGAAGTAAAGCATTATAAATACCCGGGAAAATCTCTCTTATTTCTCACCGTCAGAAACAAAGCCGCATGTCCGAATTTTTTACACATTACTTTTCTTATACTTTCCATAGTTTTATATCCGAGTTTTTATTTTGATTTTCCTCTCCGGGACCAAAATGTGAACCAAACGCTATCTACAGCTATGTGTATATATTTATCTTCCACGAGCCATCCATAAATCTTCTCGGTACGATATTTTGACGATCCTTTAGATTAAACGGGTCCCTATATAACGATAATTTCCTCTTGTAACGAGGTCCTCAAAATATAGTACCGTAGGGAAATCCATTTATGATGCTATATTGTTCTCGTTTCTTTTAGTACCAGAATGGACTTCGTGGGGGGAGTTTTATAGTCAAACTCGGGTCGCATTAATCTCTCTAAACCATACAGTTTTTGGGAATGAGATTTAGTGTTGTCGTAACTTGGCGAATTTTTGTCCTGCGCTTCGGGGCCCTTGAACACTGTTGAGTATCAAAACTTATCTGATTAGCAAGATTTTTCCCCCCTTTTCCTTCCTCGTAAACTTCCATCCGCATTAGTAAAGGGGAAAAAAGCATCGTTAATGTTTCGAAATAAATTCAAAGAATTAGGTTTCGAAATTTTTTGCATCAGGCTAATCAGACAGAAAATGTAGGTTAATAGAATGGCATTCAAAATGTTAAAAAGTTATGCAAAATTTCAAAGTGCAACTCTCGGAAGCCGAAGTTACACAAGAGTAACTATGCTCACTGCACGTCATCGGGATCTATGTCAAAACAGCGCAACAAATGAAATATATTTAAATTACAAATACAGTAAAACCTCGATAAGTCGTCACCTCAAGTTATCGAAAAATTATGACGCCTTAAGCGGAGTGACGACTTAAGAGGAGTTCCGTCAGTTTTAATGTGCAATGTTATGAAAAAATAGTATAAATTTAAAGTAATGTGACATTTATTAAAGTATGAATCAAAATAACAATATTAATAAAATCTATAGATTGCGAAAGAAAAAATAATAGCAATTTTTTATCTTTTTCTATCTTTTATTATTTACATTATTGTGGTGAAATGTAATGTACTCTTTGATTTATACTAGTAATTTTTAATTTATAGACTAACAGAGCAACTATTTGAATAAGGTAGCTTTTCTTCATAATAGAAACTTTCTATTGTGCACATTAATTTTACATATACATCAAATTTAATTTTAGTGTTTGAATTCTTCATCAGTAGTTCATGATGCAACTACAAAGTAATCTCGAACACTTTTGACTTGGTGGAGGGGCCCTGGGCCGGGAAAAGTACACAGAAGACGTCAACTTGGGAAAGAATGTCTAATTTTTTTCAACAAAGATTTTGCTTAAATTGCAAGCCCCTAAATTAGTAGAGTCCATGCTTTCTACGATTATTATCCGTGCTCGTTGCACTTTGACTTGATTAATTTGGTTCTTCGATTTACATAATTTTTTATTTCCTTGCACTATATGTAATCTTTGACATATCAATAAATTTTGGTTTTGCCGGAGGTGCCCTGACCACCCCCCCCCCCGGGGGGTTGGGGCGAAGTGCTTACGTTACTTCTTGCGACAGAGCTTGGGTGTCTCGCGTTTTGTCCAGTTTCTCCAATGGAGCCCAGGCAGAAATGAGTTCTAGCTTGAACAGTTCCCAACGTTCCAAAAACCTTATAAGGCAAATGAACTTCCCCAGCTTAACTTTCGTTACTTTCCGTTTTGGGTATATAGGATTTTATGGTGACTTTTAAGCATATGGCAATGCTGTTAACAAGCTCTTTTTTTAATGGGAGCCATAAAAATAGTCTGTTCCTCTTTCTCAAACTTTTTCATAGTGACGACTTAACCGAAATTAGCGACGAGTAAACGAGGGTTTAATAACATTGTGGTCTATGAGAGCTGGAAGGGTCTGAAGAAATATGACGACTTAACCGGAGTGACGACTTAACGAGGTTTTACTGCAATTATACAATAGATCACAAAACATCTGGTGATGTTTCAACACAATACTACGCCATCGAGCAGTAGTCTTTCCTTGTCTCCACATTAGTGGGCGGCTGAAGTTAGTTTTCTACGGTTCCCGATTTCGAGGCACAAATGCCAGCTTATCTCCCCGTTATATTATTCAATCACTACACCTCATGCATAGTGTTTCACGAAGGACCCCTAACTATGAAAATAAATAACTCGGAAACGGTGATATATTAGAAGCATGAAAAATCAGTGGTAGGTTTAATAAAAAAAACCGTAAGAATCTGATACAGAAACCTCAAAATTTTATTTACAAATTGCACTGATAGATGGCGCCGCAGGTGGCATCACAGATTCCTAAGACGCCAAGAACGAAGATTTCGCCGTTGAAACTTGACCGCTATTAGCGTATAGTGAAAGAAATTCCGGAAGGGATGTATTCCATGGAAAAACGTGTGTTTTTATTGCGTTGGGGGGTGTACCACTGATTAAATCACAGACCTACTGTCACAAGGAGAAATTTTCAAACGCGATTTTAAGTCCCAAAACGCCCAGATGGGAAAATAATTCCTGAGCTATTCAGAAAGTCAGGCAACGTGGCCGATGCGTAAGTCGGAAATGTGTGTCCTACTCACTCAATCGTTACACCCGAAAATGCAACGACACTTGCTACAGTTATTGAGCGTCATCCGAATAAATCTGTCCGCAGACTTGCAGCTGAATCCGGAATCACGCCATCCAGCTCATATAGAATCCTGCGGAAGACATTACACATGTTTCCGTACATGATTCAATGCCGGCACACGCGCCATACCAGTTCGAGCTGAACGACAACGAGAGGATTTCGCTAACGAGATGCTGCTGCTCAACATGATTAATGGTTCTGGTTTCGATGTCGCCCAAATATGGTTTCGTAAGAATCTATTACAGAAACCTCAAAATTTTAGTTACAAATTGCGCCGATAGATGACGCCGCAGGCGGCATTACAATAAATAGGCTGTACATAGTGGGTAACCCAAGCAGGCCTCGTTGCATTCACATCAAAAGCGATTCAAAATGTGCACCTTTCACACAACACACATGTCGCAAACGAAGAATGAAATTGTCATTGACTCTCTGTAGTGGTCACCGGAAATCGACGCACCAGCTTGACAAAAAGCCTCCTCCAGCTCGTCGAGTGTTAAAGGATTGCTGCGGTAAACAATGTTCTTCAGTGTGCCCCACAGAAAGTAGTCGCAGGGGGTGAGGTCGGGTGAATACGGAGCCTTTTCCCTTAACCGTCGAATAGTTCAACGCTATAACTATCATCGAAGTATTCGTTCAGAAAGTCCAAAACTACTTGTGTACGGTGTGGGTGAGCACAATCTTGCAAGAACCACGCCGTGCCTGGTCGATCGTCCAACGTTTGTTGAGTGGCGACAAATTGCTTCAAAGGCGCAATAAACCGGTCAGTCGTCACCGTTTCTCGCAAGAAAAAGGGCCCAATGATGCCTTTGCAGGAGATTGCAGCCCAAACGGTAAGTTTTGGGCAATGGAGTGGTCCTGCGTGAGACAAATGTGAAAAATCAAATCGCCAATTGTGACCCCAAAATCGCCAATTGTGTCTGTTGACGACACCATCCACATGGACATGTGCCTCGTCTGTAAACCATATTCGGGCTACATCGAAACCAGAAACATCAATCATGTTGAGCATCTCCTTAGCTAAATCCTCTCATTGTCGTTCAGCTCGAACTGATATGGCTCATTGAATCATGTACGGAAACATGTGTAATGTCTTCCGCAGGATTCTGTATGTGCTGGATGGCGTGATTCCGGATTCAGCTGCAAGTCTGCGGACAGATTTATTCGGATGACGCTCAATAACTGCAGCAAGTGTCGTTGCATTTTCAGGTATAACGATGGAGTGAGTAGGACACACATTTCCGACTTACGCATCGGCCACGTTGCCTGTCTGTTGGAACTTTCTGAATAGCTCAGGAATTATTTTCCCATCTGGGCGTTTTGTGACTTAAAATCGCGTTTGAAAATTTCTCCTTGTGGCAGTAGGTGTGTGATTTAATCGGTGGTACACCCCCCCCCCCAACACAATAAAAACACACGTTCCTCCATGGAATACATCCCTTCCGGAATTTTTTTCACTATACGCTAATAGCGGTCACGTTTCAACGGCGAAATCTTCGACGACCTTCTTAGGAATCTGTGATGCCGCCAGCGGCGGCGCAATCTATCGGCGCAATTTATAACTAAAATTTTGAGGTTTCTGTATCAGATTATTACGGTTTTTTTAATAAACATACCACTGGCTTCATGCCCCTTTCTGAGTTATTTATTTTCAAACTTAGGGCCCTTCGTGAAACACCCTGTACATAAAATATGTATAATGCATATCCTTCATAATCTTCTCCACGCTATGGATATTTTAAAATTTGAGAACAAATCGATATCTTTTAGGACATTTTTGTGTTTTCCCTTCGATCCCGGAAATAAAATAAACTTGAAACACGATCAATCAAAGAATAGAAAATTATGGTTATTTTTTTCTTCTTCTGAAAAATATTCTTCCTTAAAATTTCGTGTTTCTTAGAATATAGTTTTCTTTGATGCAACAAAAACATTTTTATCGGAAATATATACGAGAAGAGAGTTCTTGAAGCGTTATATGTATTTTGCGAAAAAGTTTACGATAAAAAAAACTTTTTCTTTTCCTATTCTTTCAAGAAGTTGAATATTCGTGCTGATCTCAGCATGATTAGAGCTCAACCAACAAACCAGTATATTCTTCTTCCAAAAGGATCGATTTGCATTTTAGAGGTTTGATCATATGATGAAATGAAACTCCGTTTTTTCTTATACTTCCTTTCACGTGAATATGTGTTGAATTCTGAAGCTATATATGAAAACTTCGGATGAGAAACCGAAGAACCTGAGGATGGACTACTTTTTTTTTTTTAGGAAGGGGATAACATCTTGCCGTTATTAGTCTGGTAACTAATAACAGCTGGTGACAAAATATCAAAGGTTCAGCCTTCTAACTTAACCACATTTTCAAGAAGTCGGGGATTCTGCTCCACGAATCGAACAAAACAAGAAATATATTTCAGGTTAGTGTAAATCTTTAGTTCGTGACTTGGAATACTTGTTACATGAGTCACTTTCCTACACTTTGACAAAAATCAATCAATGTAATTGAAATGAAAATGTTCTCAAAATTCAATCAAGACTCGTGTCTGCGGGAGCACCCATGATGAGTAGTACAGACGTAGATAAGCTGCCAGCCACACACGTAATAGCAATTATCCTCCCCTGAGGGAAACGGAAATCCGCGGTATCAATTGGGGTTCCGTCGCCGGCTAAACTATAACTGGACTAGTAATGTGTTATAATATGTGTATCAAATGTGCAATTGTAAAGAAATCCGTGATTAATCCAGCCTTCTTTATGGTCAAGTTCGTATTCAGCACCCCGCATTACAAAAAAACGGACTAGTTTTGTTTGGGTCGCAGAAGTTTCGTCAAAATTTGTTATCCAGTGTCATAGTTATCTTCATCTGATTGCAGATTTCGTCATTTTTGAGTGAATTTTGAGCGATTAAAAACGACGTAGAAAGCGGGCTGACTGTATAACGAGCACGTTTTATTTCATCATGATTAGAGCTCAACAAAAAACCCAGTGTGTATCTTTTAAAGATCAATCTACATACTAAAGTTTGATCGCACGATGAAATCTTATTTCCTTTTCAGGAAAATATGAGTTCAATACTGGACCTATTGATAAGAAAACTTCGGATAAAAAACCGAAGTACCCAAGAATGGACTATTTTTTTATAGATAATATCTTTTCGATTGTATTTTGGTAACCAATTACCGCAAATTAACACCCACGATGCCATAACATAGGAAAGTCTTCAGACTTCTAACGTAACCAAAGCTTTAAAGAAGATGGGATTCTGCTCATTGAAGTTCCGCAAATGGATTGAGACGTAGAATCTGATTCAATTCAAACAAAGAGAAATATTTTTCCGGTTAATGTAATCCTTTCGTTCGTAACTGGGGATACTCGTAAGCCGAGTCACCTTCATACACTTTGACAAAGAAAAATAAACGTAATTGAAAATAAAATGTTTTTAAAATCAAATCCAGTCTGCGGTATCACCCATGACATGTAGTACATACGATTAAGGGGGTCATTAAAGTATTACGGCAGCATGGATGGGGGGAAGTTTGGATTTGCTGACTTTTCATGACGGGAGGGGGGGGGGTTGAATAATGCTTACGTCATAAACCACCGTTTGAAAATTTAAGAGATGTTCTTAATGGCATCTTATATACTGGGTGTACCAAAAACAAGAACATTTCGCTAGTTTGTGTTGCAACTAACTAACATTCTTCCCATTGATAAGTCCCTTTTAGAACACCTTTAGCGATCTCCAAATGTCCACTGATCCTTCAAGTGAGCTGGAAATGCGTCTTGGCCGCTGAAGTGTTCTAGAAATGTGTAGCGGGCTGCTTGAAGTGCTCTGAAACTGTGCCGTGCGTCACTCAAATGATCTGTAACTATGCCGTTGATTACTTAAATAATCTGGGAATGACCCGCCGGTCTGTTTTAGTGTGATGTAGAAATGCACTTCGGGCCGCTTGAGTGCTCAGAAAATGCGCCACATTCCACATAAGGGGATCTCTAAATGTGTCGCAGACCACTTGAGTATCCTAGAACTGTGCCGTGGGTCACGCAAGTGATCTCAAAATGTGTCACGGGCCACTTAAATACTCTGCATTTGTGCTACCGGTCACTTAAGTGATCTGCAAATGAGCCGCTTAGTTCATTTTCACAAAATTAAATTCGGGTTGGCGGACCACATCAGATAACTCCGAGGGCCACATTTGGCCCGTGGGCATAAGTTTATGATTTGTGACTTAAAGGTAGGTGGCAATGGATTTGTTAAACAGAAATTTTGTGGTCCTAGCCTTGAAATAGCATTGAAGTTAACAGAAATTATAAAAACATATTAAGGTATTTTCTTCCGAAATTTTGAACATTTTTTGCATAAAAGTTTTTTTTAATCATTGGGGGAAGAGGCATAGTGGGGCTCATGTCACCCCTTTCCCCACCGCGTACATATCTGGTCCCAATATGCGTTAGGAGGTGGAGGAACGCCGACGAAAATTTGCTGACAAGGAAGGAGGGGGGGGGGAATCAAAAATGGCTAAAACTGTCAGCCTACAAGGCTGCCAGTTATTCATGGAATATATTTTTCAATCAAATTAGGATCCCAGGTGCCCTTAAAAGAATTCATTCCACTTCTATAAAAACTATTCCAAACTTAGATGATAACAACAATGTCGTCTGCAAAACGCAAATGGTTGAGAAACTCTCCATTTATTTTAATTCCTTTTTATCCCAATCCACTTTTCTGAATACTTCTTCTAAAACAGCGGTAAAAAGTTTTGGTGAGATAGTATTACCCTGTCTAACTCCTTTTCCAAGTTTAATTTTTGCTTTTCCTTTATCCAAACGAATCGTTGCAGTTGCTTTGTCATATATTTTCTTGATGATATTGATGTAAGTCTTCTCTACCCCAATTACATCTACAGCTTTAACAACAGCAGATGTGAAGACAGAGTCAAACTCTTTCTCAAAATCAATGAAGGCCATACACAATGGTAATTCGTATTCGTATGTCTCTCTATAAGTTCCCTGATTGTTTGGATGTGATCCATTGTACTAAATCCACTTCGAAATCCTGCCTGTTCTTTTCGTTGAGCTCATGGGCGGAGATACGGGGGGGCCGCGGGGGGCATTGTCCCTCCCCCCCAGCGTCAAAGGTGGAGTTGACTGATCTAATGCATATATGTATATAAGAATTGACATCATCATCATCTTGGCCCCCCCAGCAATAATGACCTTGCCCCCCCCCCCCCAGACTTCCAAGTCTATCTCCACCTATGGTTGAGCTTCGTCTAATTTGGATTCAAGCCTATATGTCAGCACTTTGGTGAAGAATTTATAAATTACTGATAGGAGACTGAATGGTCGATAGTTCTTGATATCCTCTTTTTCACCCTTTTTGTAAAGAAGAACCATCATTGCGTTATTCCAATCTTCAGGCACATCCGATTTTGTGAGACAATTTGTAAACAAGGCAGCTAGCATATTGGAAAATTCTTCTCCTCCTTCCTCAATGATGTCTATTGAAATCCCATCTTCACCTGGGCATTTGCCTTTTTTCATACATCTCTTATAGCCTTGTAGACTTCCTCTTTCAGCACAGGTGCTACTTGTACAAATTCGGATTCATTTTATTTTCTTTCTGCTCCCTTTCCTCTGTCCCGACCCTGTTCTTCATGTTTATATAGAGTATTATAAAATTTCTCAACAATACTAATGATTTCATTTCCATCTTTTCTTTTTAGTGAAAAAATTTCCTTTCTCCCAACACACAGTTTTTTCGTTTCGCTGATTTTAAGCTCCTATTATCTTCCAATGCTTTCTTTATAATATCGCAATTAAACTTTCTGACATCTTCTGTAATCCGCTTTCGTATTCTCTTGCAAAGTTCTGCATATTCCACTTTTGATTTAGGGTCATTCTTCTTAATCTGAAATTCTCTCCGGTCTTTCATAAGTTTCTTTGTTTCTTCTGTTATTTTCTTCACCGGTTTGATTTCTTTTTCTCCAGCGACTTTTTTTGCTACTTCTTCAGGGTAGTGGTTAAAGTTTATTCATCGTGGTGACTTCTTGTTTATCCTCAGTGGTGTTATACAGCAAACCAAATCGGTTCTTCAGCTCTAACTGGAATTTATATCGATGTTCTTGAAGCTTTGCCATATCGATGACAGTTTTTCTATTTTTGATAAGTTTCGCTCTTTCCATTCTAGTATTAAGCCTTATTCTGCATCTAGCCAGTCAATGACCACTTCCTGTATTGAATTTGTTGAGAACACTGCAGTCTTGGATCATATGCTTTTTATTAGATAGGATGTAGTCGATCTCACTAGTTGTTCCAGTTGGGCTTCTCCAGGTCCACTTTCTTTGGGTTTCTTTTTTTAAAATATGAGTTCATGATACATAACTGTTCACTCTCTGCAAATTCGACGAGTCTGTTTCCTCTGTCGTTTCGTACACCGTAACCATGATTTCCAACTGAGCTTTCACCATTTCTTCTCTCTCCAATTCTGGCATTGAAGTCACCTATTACTATCTTGATATTTTGGTTTCCTTTACTATGCAGCTCGTCTAGTTCTTCATAAAAGTCTTCTACTTCTTCCTCGGAATAGCTTGTTGTTGGTGCATAGATTTGTATAATCTGTATCCGGTATCTGCTTGATATTTGCATAACCAGCTTTGCAACTCTATCGGATGTACTATCTAACTCAACTATGTGATCTTTCCACTTTTTATGAATGAGAAATCCTGCTCCACTGGTTCTTCCATTACCTGTTACCCTGTAGTAAAATAAATGTCCACTGGCAAGTTCGATTTTCTCCTCCCCTTTTCTTCTTATTTCACAGATGCCTAAGATGTCCCAATTTATTCTTTCCAGTTCTTCTTCCAACTCCGGCAAACGATTTTCGGAATGAAGAGATCGTCCGTTATACGTAGCCAAGGTCATCATCTTATGGCAGCCTGGTCCAACTCAGAGATTCTTAGAACCCTCTGTCTTCATGCCTTGCTGGTTACTGTCGTAACCAGGCACACTCAGACTGCTGGGGACTGAGGGCCTTAGTTTATTGACAGAGTTCATATTTCTTTTTTACAGGGTTTTTGGCCATAATCCTCCACGCTGGCCAGTGCGGGTTGGAGGAAGCCCATCCGCGTCCGTTCACCACGTGTTAAACTTGGCTACTTACAGGCTGCACCACGAGAAGGTGCGGATTGGACTTTAAGCCTCTACTCCTAGTCGATTCCTTCAAGTCCTCATAATGAGAGGCAATTAAAGGGTCTTCTCCTAGTTAACAAGTAAAGAATATTCAACAACCCTTTAAAATATATATATATATATATAAATAACATTTTAAACATAAAATAATATTTATATAATATTTAAAAAAATGTTTTCAACATCCTATTAAATTTTGTTTCTGTCTGCGGGAGCATCGTTTCCGTGATGAGTAGTACAGACGTAGATAACCTGCCAGCCTACTGGCGTCCGCACACGTTATAGCAAATATCCTCCGCTGAGGGATCCGAAGACCCGCGGATTCAACTGGGTTCCGTCACCGGCAAAACTGTACAACTGGACAAGTGTCTCTAGTTGCATAGCTGCATCACTTCATTATTGATGCCCCTGGCTATAGCATGGTATCTAGCCCTTTTTATAGCATAATATATGGCAAGTCCCATTGTTGCAATCTATTGTTGCATACTGTTGGGTGTTACTTAATTCAACAGTTGGAATTCACTGTCTGTGAGACAGAGTTTTTTTATACTGTTGCCACTTGCCAACTCTTGTATTTCGTGAAGTATCCAGCGCAATGGTACAGTTATGGTGCATTTTCAAGACAAATACAGCACACAATTATCTATCAACGCTATCGACTGCAACTTGTTTAATCTATACATATATAATAACATGTCCTGACTGACTACTACACCGCACACAAACTCCGGTCATATATCGCCATACGGCAATTTCCAACCAGTGGAGTTGCGTGGGAAATGAAGGCTTCATACATCGGTGGTCGCCCTAGGCTCGGTAGGTAAAGAACTTGCTTCTAATATTCTATGCCCGGATTCGGGTCCATGGACCTTGATGGTAACCTTCATAGTGGAAGACGAGCATCTTTACCACTGCACCATTCGGGTACAATGTCTTGACTGACTCACTGATTCATCATCACCGCGCCGGAACCACTGAAGCTATAGATATCGAATTTGACAATACTTTTTTTTTATGACGTAAAGACTCATTTGTCGATAAGTACTTTGGCAACCAACTACCGCACCCTCGATGCCATAACATAGGAAAGTCTTCAGGCTTCTAACGTAACCAAAGCTTTAAAGAAGATGGGATTCTGCTCATTGAAGTTCCGCAAATGGATTGAGACGTAGAGTCTGATTCAATTCAAACAAAGAGAAATATTTTTCAGGTTAATGTAATCCTTTCGTTCGTAACTGGAAGTACTCGTAACTCGAGTCACCTTCATACACTTTGACAAAGAAAAATCAACGTAATTGAAAAGAAAATGTTATCAAAATCCAATCCAGTCTACGGGATCACCCATGGCAAGTAGTACATACGTAGATAAAGGGGTCATTCAAGTATTACGGCAGCGTACATGGGGGTGAGAATTCAGATTTGCTGACTTTTCATGAAGTGTGGGAGAGGGGGGTTGCATATTGCTTACATCATCAACCACCCATTTATAAAAATATGAGATATTCTTAATGGCATCTTACAGGGTGTACCAAAAACCTTTCGCCAGTTTGTGTTGCACCTAACTAACATTCTTCCTATTGACGTTAGCGATTTCTAAATGTCCACTGATCCTTCAAATGTGCTGGAAATGTGTCCGTTCCACTTAAAGTGCTCTGGAACTGTTTCCCGCGTCACTCAAATGATCTGTAACTATGCCGTTGATCACTTAAATAATTTGGGAATGTCCCGCCGGTATGTTTTAGAGTGATGTAGAACTGCGCTGTGGGCCGCTTAAGTGCTCAGAAAATGCGCGGCATTCCACATAAGGGGATCTCTACATGTGTCACAGACCGCTTGTGTGTCCTAGAACTGTGCCGTGGGTCAATGATCCTACTTGAGTGATCTCAAAATTTGTCACTCTCCACTTAAATTCTCTGCATTTGTGCCACCGGTCACTTAAGTGATCTGTGTGTAAAAATGAGCTGCTTAATTTATTTTCACAAAATTAGGTTCGGGGTGGCGGACCACACCATATAAACCCGTGGGCCATAAGTTTATAATTTGTAGCTTAGAGGTAGGTGGCAATGAATTTGTTAAACAGAAATTTTGTGGTCCTAGCCTTGGTGGTAATGCTTACGATATGGACTACGTACGGAGCTCCTGGTAGCTCAATATGTCCTTGGGAAGGTCTGAGACAAGAGCCATAGAAAAGTCCAAGTAGGGCCCCCATGTGAATTGGGGTGAGCAAAAAGAAACATGGTCTGCGCTACGGTTAACATTGAGGATGAAGTTGGATCGATGCCAAATCAACCGCCGACTCTCAGCCGGTAGTGCAGTTGGGACTATGCTCATGGCTAGCTGATATAAGCTCGATTTGTAAGGTCCTAGCATTGAAATAGCATTCAAGTTAACAGAAATTATAAAAACATATAAAGGTATTTTCTTCCGAAATTTTAATTTGTTTTCAAATATTTTTTGCATCAAAGTGTTTTGTTTTTTTAATCATTGGGTCATTGGGGGAAGAGGCATAGTGGTGCTCATGCCACCCCTTCCCCTACCGCGTACATATCTGGTCCCAATATGCGTTAGGAGGGGGGGGGGAAAGGCCGACGAAAATTTGCTGACCAGGGACGTAAGGGGGGTGCGGGTTATGCTGACAAGGAAGGGAGGAGAGGGGGTCAAAAATGGCTAAAACTGTCAGCCTACTTGGCTACCAGTCATTCATGGAACATATTTTTCAATCAAATTAGGATCCTAGTTGCCCTTTAAAGAATTCATTCCACTTTTTATCAAAAATATTCCAAACATAGACGGTTTAATTAAAGTTGTTGATGTTTGATTCTTCTATCCGCTTAACAATAGGCCGGTATTACGCTATAACACTTTGATAAAAGATCTTTTTCAGAACTTGAAAAAAACAAAAAAAACTATAAGCATATTGCTTACATTCGATCGAACGTAACCGATACTCTTATTGGTTGAATCTTTACAGTTTTATAAAACAATTTCTCTAAAACTTTTATAAAATTTCTCAAACACTTTTATAAAATTTCTCAAAAACTTTTATAAAATTTCTCAAAAACTATTATAAAATTTCTCAAAAACTTTTCTAAAATTTCTCAAAAACTTTTCTAAAATTTCTCAAAAACTTTTCTAAAATTTCTCAAAAACTTATCTAAAATTTCTCAAAAACTTTTATAAAACTTCTCAAAAACTTTTATATTGTAACGCCGGCATTAGACATATCGTTGGAATTCTACTTGATGACATCTTTAAAGAAAACTACAGTTTCAAGGAGCGACAATCGTTTCAAAACAAGCCTCCGCAAGTGGGTTCACCAAAAGAGAAAATCTTGAAAGATGATGTATCATTTTTCTCTCTCTAGAAACTTTGATAAATCACCAACTCAAGGTATCTCCGTTCTATTCGAGAAAAAGAATCAATGAAATTTTTTAGGAAATGTTTTTCAAATATTTATATAATATATATATAATACACTGAAGAGCCAAAAAAACTGGTAAACCTGCTTAATATCGTGTAGGGCCCCCGCGAGCCCGCAGAAGTGCCGCAACACGACGTGGCATGGACTCGACTAATGTCTGAAGTAGTGCAGGAGGTAATTCACACCATGAATCCTGCAGGCTGTCCATAAATCCGTAGGAGTAAGAGGGGCTGGAGATCTCTTCTGAACAGCACGTTGCAAGGCATCCCAGATATGACATGAATGTCGCTCTCCACTTGTTAGTACAAGATATACAGAAGACTGGATGTTGTGAAGATATTTGTTATTTGAGATATTAATTTTTTTTTAAGGAAGGAAAAAACTCATCTCTGCCTCTACCGTTTTTGCCTGCACGGTTTCGTTCGGCATATATACGCTCTAGCGAAGGAAAATCTCTATCTCCTCTGTAGCTTAGTGGTCAGAGCACTCGTCCGGCAATCGAGGGACCCGGGTTCGACTCCCGGTAGAGGCAGAGATGAGTTTTTTCCTTCCTTAAAAAAAAATTAACATCTCAAATAACAAATATCTTCACAACATCCAGTCTTCTGTATATCTTGCATCCCAGATATGTTCAATAATGTTCATGTCTGGGGATTTAGGTGGCCAACGGAAGTGTCTAAAGTCAGAAGAGTGTTCCTGGAGCTACTTTGTAGCAATTCTGGACGTGTGGGGTGTCGCATTGTCCTGCTGAAATTGTCTAAGTGCGTCGGAATGCACAATGGGCATGAATGGGTGCAGGTGATCAGACAGGATGCTTACGTACCTGTCACCTGTCAGAGTCGTATCTAGACGTATCAGGGGTCCCATATCACGCCAACTGCACACGTCCCATACCATCACAGAGCCTCCACCAGCTTGAACAGTCCCCTGTTGACATGTAGGGTCCATGGATTCATGAGGTTGTCTCCATACCCGTACACGTCCATCAGCTCGAAGCAATAGGAACCGAGACTCGTTAGACCAGGCAACGTGTTTCCAGTCATCAACAGTCCAATGTCGGCCCAGGCGAGGCGTAAAGCTTTGTGACGTGCAGTCATCAAGCGTACACGAGTGTGCCTTCGGCTCCGAAAGCCCATATCGATGATGTTTCGTTGAATGGTTCGTACGCTGACACTTGTTGATGGCCCAGCATTGAAATCTGCAGCAATTTGCGGAAGGGTTGCAAGTCTGTCACGTTTAATGATTCTCGTCAGCCCCGTTCTTGCATGATCTTTTTCCGGCCGCAGCGATGTCGTAGATTTAATTTTTTACCGGATTCCCGATATTCACGGTACACTCGTGAAATGGTCGTACGTGAAAATCCAAATTTCATCGCTACCTCGGAGATGCTACGTCCTATCTCTCGTGCGCCGACTATAACACCACGTTAAACTCACTTAAATCTCGATAACCTGCCATTGTAGCAGCAGTAACCGATCTAACAACTATGCCAGACACTTGTTGTGATATATAGGCGTTGCCGACCGCAACGCCGTACTCTGATTGGTTCCATATCTCTTTTTTGCATACGCATGCCTGTACCAGTTTTTTTGGCTCTTCAGTTTATTAAAAAATATATATATAATATTTGAAAAAAAAAATATATATATATATATATATATATATAATATTTAAAAATACCCTCTCGTACTGGTAAATATGATAGATCGTGGATAAATAACTTAAATTTACCGGACATTTTGCTCAAACTAAGGTCTAAAATGATTGATTCGGTGAGGTTTATTATGTTAAAATGCTCGCGTGTTTATATATAGTGCACCCATCACGAACGAGAGAATATTCAAAAAAATTATTTCTTTTATACTTACCAGTTTCCTTCGGGAGGTATTCATAATCACCGGTAAAAGTGATAAATGTCGGAGAATTTATCAAATTTACCGCAACGATTGTGTTCGTTATTCAAAAGAAAAAAAAAGGTCATAAAGTGTGTGTTCATTTTTTTTCCTTTTTTTTGTTTTGTTTGTGTTTTGATGTTCCATGTGTTTTTTTTTTGTATTTATGTCTGATTGTGTGTATACTTGAAATAAAAAAAAAGCTTGGTTATCAGAGAGACAGAGAGAGAGTAATATATATAACCGATTTTTCACATTAACATTTCTCTGATAAAATTCTAAAGAATCGCACGCTTGATAGTTTTGTGTGAGAATCGGGCATGCTCTAACGCAGTGTTCTTCAACAGCCTTCTCCTTGAGGACCGGTGAAAAAATATGAGTAAGATATGCAAAAAAACCTTGCGACTTACTATATTCCATATGCATTCTTCACGCATGCGTAAAAAGCGTTGCACTGGGATCCCTTCTGTCTCCTATCAAATAAAAAACAAAACTATTTGTTACAATTATTCAAATAAAATTGCTGATTGGTTTTAGATCAGTGTGCAGCGTAGAAATGAATAACATGTGATACTGCATATGGTAGATTTTTATGATGAATACCAGTGTGTCAATTTTACGCGCCATAAATACAGCACCTCCTATAGATAGAAGGCCTCCGCACGGGTTGCCAAATTAATCTGTAACGTCATTTAAAAAAAACTACCTAGCAAACACATTTTGAACGACAGCATCCGATTTCATTTCTTCTTGTTTTGACTTAGAATCTTCCTGGTCGACTCACAAATATGGCATGGTGATTGTATGTAGGGCACAGAAATCGTCAATTCTGAGCCCGAGAGATCATTTCTTTTCCACACAACGATGATACTGGCGCGTGCAGCGGAATTTTTTTTCTCTGAATATTCTGAGTGGGGATGAACTACTTGCTGATGTCACGAGTAGCGTGCGGAGGCCTCCTATCTCTAGGAGGTGCTGCATAATAACGGTTACTATGTTTACAACAGAATTCCAGCAATTACACATTAAGGCGCGTATACATTAGCGCAGCGATCTGGTAACGTACGACCTCCTTCAGCTGTTTTAATCCGTTCGTGGGTACACGAACTTCCTTTGTGTTCCTTTTCTTTACTTTGTGTTCTTTCAACAACCGATTCCCGATGGATCCTGTTCCAACAGCTCAAGAATCGTTCACAACACCGTACAAATTACTGAGCAACCGATTGCGAATGCTTGCACGACAAATACTAACAAACCATACATGCACCGCGTCCATATTCCTCTGCGGAACTTCTATCGAATTGGTACATGTTGGAATGTGTGTGTCCGTGTTGTGAACCTAATATGAAGCTTGTTTCTGTGTAATTCTTGTTATAGTGCTGTCATCGGCCTGCTATTTTTCGAACTATGAGTGAAAGTAATAATTGAAGATTTTACTGTTGTAGGCCTGTTGCTCTCTGCGGCGAGACTTTTTAACGGGGAGATCGGCTTGCATTCATACCTCGAAGTTGGGAACCACAGGAATGCTTGCACTGCATGATCCATGCGCTTACAAGTATACGCAGTTTTTTTAGATGTGCCGAATATGAATATATAGTTGAAGTTTCTCAACTATATTCAACGAACACCGAGAAAGGTTTTGTCAGACAAAGATTTTATGATGTGATTTTTTTCAGATGGCAGCAGGAGTTTTAACTCACCAATAGCTCTTTTATGCATGCAAAGCATTTCGTTGCACATTCTGCTGCTACCTATTAAATAAAAACGCAATGATTTATTGTAGTTATTTGCAAGTAAAATTAGGTGTTGGTTTTCTATTTAGTTTTCTCTCCATGAAAATGAACAATATATGGTGATGCGTGAATGATGTCATATATTTTTAATTTTTGTACACAACTGTGTCAGTTTTATGCACCATATAATACCGATTCTATGTTTATATGCGTCGCTGCAGAATTATAATTACTTTTTGATGAAATTAGAAGCTTTATTGCTTTGATTTATGATCATTCGAAATAAAAGCATAGTGGCAAAATTTCAAAACGTAGTTAAAAGCACATGCTCCTTCAATTCACACATGATTGAAACACTATATGTAATGTTGATACAAATAATGTATATCAATATACACAGCGCATTCACGCCCCACACGTTATAAAGTACATGATGCAGTAAAAATGTAACACACTTTATTCAAATCAACTCGCCTAAAACTCGAATAAATAAAGTATGCATTCAGTTACAACAGGCAACTTGCCCAATGAGATGGCGAATAAATAAATGCCCATAATAAAAACTTTATAAGCAATTGAAAATTGTTCGAAGATGGAGTATGATGACGGCATAGTAAATAATTGTTGTCATTAGAAATAATGAACGTAAATAGTTAAATAGTCTGCTAATTAGGGAAACCTAAGCTGCTGGAAACAATAGCTTAAATAATGATCAGAAAAAAAATCAACTTTCAACCCGCGGACCAGCCATTGGCCACCCATGATGTCTGCTGAACCTGTCCAAGCCTAGTCGTAATTGTGCATTTTTTCTCTTTAATTTTAAAGTTCTATGAATTAGTAAATACGTATTGAGGTCTGAGAAAATACTGAAAAAAATATTGTTGATTTAAGATGTACGATAAGTACTTGAGAATATTTTGATCACATAAGAAGATGCGAAAAATTCGTGGAATATATTTTTCAATCAAATTATGATCCCATTTGAAGAGTTGATCAACTTTGCCCAAGAATATTAAGAAGACACCAACGAATAAGGCAAATACACGAAAATAAAAAGTCCTAATGCATTTCAACACCAATGGGTGCCGTCTCATTTGATCATTTTTGTTGCACCACGGTCATTTTCTGCACACGAGGGCTAATTAGACAGGGACCTACAATTTATTGCCCATTCCGAACGGCAGGCTTGTTTTTTATACTCGTCTAGGGGTTGGTGCGCTAACCCCTCGATGGGGTACTCCTTGCGGTAGCAATTTTTTCCCCCTGCGGTCTTTTCACCGTTTTTGTTGTACCCCTGTGTCAGGAAAGTTTTCTGACAAGGACGAACCGGGTATCGAACTCGCGACACCTCTAAACATTCTTTGGTACTTTAGGCGAGCATCTTATCGACCTGGGCTACCACGACCATGGGTTCCGTCTTCAGAGGAAAATTTAACCACTAGTCACGCTGACAGAGTTTGTCACTTGGGTTGAATACCAAATCTTAATGCAGCGTCCTATTAGGACGCTGCATTATTATCTCATGCAGGCTCACAGCTTCATGCCATAATGTTTGGAGTGAACAGACGTACTTCTTCCGCTGAGCAACCGAGCGTTAAGATTTGGTATTCAACCCAAGTGGGTAACTCGGTCAGCGTGGCTAGTGGTTAAATTTTCCTCTGAAGACGGCACCCATTGGTGTTGAAATGCATTAGCACTTTTTATTTTCGTGTATTTGCCTTATTCGTTGGTGTGTTCTTAATATGATCCCATTTCCCCTTAAATCATTCCACTTTTTATTAAAAATATTCCAAACATAGACTGTGTAATTACATTTGTTGATGTTTGAGATTCTTCTATCCACTTAAAATATCTATTAGGCCAGTATTACACTATAAAACTTTGATAAAAGATGTTTTACAGAACTTGAAAAAAATAAACAAACAATAAGCATATCGCTTACATTCACTTGAATGTAACCGATACTCTTATTGGTTGGATTTTGCGAGTGTTACAAAATATCTTTTTTAAAACTTTTATAAAGTAACACGTGCCGTAGATACATCGCTGAAAGTCAACTTGATGGCATCTTGAAATAAAGAGTAAGGACTACATTACACTATAAATGTTTTATAAAAGTTATTTTACAAAACCAATGAGCACTTTGTTTACATTCGAGCGAATGCAACTATTAGGCTTATTGGTAGTTTTTTTTAAAGCTTTGTAAAAGATCTTTTATTCAATTTTTATACAGTAATCTCAGCCTATGAAAACTACAGTTTGAAGGAGTGACAATCTTTTCAAAGCAAAATGCCTCCGCAAAGTTAGTTCATAAAAAGAGAAAATCTTGAAAGAAGATGTATCATTCTTTTCTAGAAACTCTCATAAATCAGCGACTCGAGAAAACTCCGTACTCTTCGAAAAAAAAAAAGAATCGATGAAATTTCTTTGGAAAAATATTTTCAACATACTATTAAATTTTGTTTCTGTCTACGGGAGCATCGCTTCCGTGATGAGTAGTACAGACGTAGATAACCTGCCAGCCTACTGGCTTCCGCACACGTAATAGCAATTATCCTCCGCTGAGGGATCCGAAGATCCGCGGATTCAACTGGGTTCCGTCACCGGCAAATCTGTACAACTGGACAAGTGTATCTAGTTGCATAGCTGCATCACTTCATTATTGATGCCCCCGACTATGACATGATATCTAGCCCTATTTATTGGATAATATATGGACGAGTTCCATTGTTGCATACTGTTGGGTTGTTACTTAATTTAACTGTTGGAATTCACTGTCTGTAAGAGTTTTTCCACAGTTATTGCCACTCGATGGCTGATATTTTTTTAAGTGATCAAGTTCAATGGTACATTACGATGCATTGCAGGCAGATAAAAAACATTTCTGCTTACAAGACGAATATAGCACATATTAGTCTAAAAATGCAACTCCCCTTATTCAAGTGAGCTTTTTATTGTATACAGTATAAGCTGGTGAATCTATTATTTTACCCTTGAATAGCAGAACTTTGGGAATTTTTTTTTCTTTGCTCGCCACTTAAAAATGATAAAACGCTTCAGAAAAATATCTTGGTCGATGAAGTATTACGCACTGTGGGATGACTCACGCACTAAAATTAATTTTACGTATAGAAGTTGAAATATTTTGAGAAGCGAGAAGTAAAGCCATTGTTATCCGCAGCCGCATATTCAATTTTATCTGGTAAGCTACATAGAAAACTTCCTGGAAGTTTAAATAAACCCAATAAAAGATGAAATGTTTCACTATGTATCGGTAATGATTCTGAAGGAAGAGTGAATTTCTACTTCACGAAGCTTCACTGCGTGAATTTGTAAGCGGTTTCGGAATTGAAACATGAAGCTATATATAAGATTTTCAAAAAATAATTCCTCAGTTCTTTTGTTGCCAGTGGGAGACACTGAACACCGCATCAAGAAAGTCCAGCTATCTAATTGAAATATTCACAGTGATCTCAAACTTAGTTCTGCATGATATGGCAGAACATTACATTCGGCAGAACATTAACATTTGGCAGAAAACAATTGTACGCAGTTTCATAATTTAATATAAATGTAAAACTTAAAACGACTTGAAATTACGAAGTTAAAACTTCCGTTATAAGTGGGCGGACATCAAAACCACCCACCTTATACAGAGGTCCTTACAAAGTGGGTTAATTTTTTTATATTGCTCTACTTTTTCATGGGTTTAGAAAATATTTTAGAGGAAATATTATTTTTTTCTGAGAAAAGCATTCGGTAACTGTTAACCTTATTTGATATGTAAATGTTCAAGGTACCGAATGTGAAATACATCAGCCATTTCTGAGCATGGCACGAGTGACAGACATTACAAATTCGAGACACTCTACCGAGTCAAAGTATATATACATCGATTTTTTTTTCCTAATAGAAAAGTGGACACATGTTCTTACGACATTCCATGAGAAACCCAATCGGAGAGATTTAGTGAAACACTTGTTTAGTAATCTTCTCCCTTTTTTTGCCTGAGAATATTTAAATTTTCCGAAAGTTTCGCCAAACATTCCAGTGAGTGTTTGTTGGATATCTCAGGAAAAGGAAAATCGAACTTGCGATAGCACCTGGTGTATTTTTCTTTTGCCAAGAAATTCGTTAAGAGAGCTGAATCCATTTCACCTCGTAATAATATCATTATCGTTAGTAAAGAAACGGGGGCTTAAAAATCGATACTCTCGTGAACGTTTGAATCAAAAGCAAGTTAAAAGAATATAAAAACCAATTGTGAACTTATATCGAACATAGAATAGGGTTTTTTTTTTTCATGAAAGTAGAAATATTCCCGTTTCCTGTTGAAGTTCTGATCAGAGTTTGTAACTTGAGCAGTATAGTCTGGACTACCCGCCTAATGTGGCAGAAATGCAGGCCGCATAACAGAAAATCCGGATAGGAGTTCTAAAAATGCTCACTTCTTACCCCTACCCGTTCATCAAAAAACGCCCTTTTTATACCAAAAACACGCTCTTATTAATATTTTCCGACCTCTAAATACACTCGAGTACTGAATAAATGCTTGTTATGCACAGAGCTGTAGTGTTTTAAAATTTTATTACAGAATAAATGTTGTATGAATGAAGTTATTTGGACACATTTTAGGATGAATTATATTACATCTTACTTGATTGCAGAAAACATAATACCATGGACACACTACAGTATGAATACATACGCTTTAAGAATATACAAAACATTAAAAAGTAAAGCTTAAGGGTTTTTTCCGTACAAAAATTATTCAAACTTATATATTTGACTGTTAATTGATAAATGGTTGTGGAAATGTCAAGATGTAGGTCTAAGATGAGAGAGCTAAAATTAACAGATTGTAATTCTTGAGAAAGTCTTCTAAAACTATTCTAAAAATGCTCACTTCCTACCCCCCACCCTTTCATGAAAAACGCCCTTTCTATACCAAAAACCTGCTCTTATTGATATTTTCTGACCTCTAAATACACTCGAGTACTTAATAAATACTTGTTATATACAGAACTCTGCATGTTTTAAAATTTTATTACAGAATAAATGGCGCAAGAATGAAATTATTTGATACATAGCTTCCACAGCACCTCCCCCGATAATTCAATCACCCTCCCCTTGGGGGCGATATTCCTCACTGTGGGAAACTCTGATGTAGACCTTGTCCAAGTCTAGCCATAATTATGCATTTCTTCCCTAGAAATGCAAGTTTCTACGAATTAGTAAATACGTATAGATGCCTGAGAAAAACAGAAAATACTGAAAAAAAATTATTAGTGATTCAAAATCCATAAGTTCTTGAATATAGTTCGATCACATAAGAAGGTCTGAAAAATTCGTGGAATATATTTTTCAATCGAATTAGGGTCCTAGTTGCCCTTAAAAAAATTCATTCCACTTTTGTCAAAAATATCCCAAACATAGACTGTCTAATTAAATGTGTTGATGTTTGATTCTTCTATCCGTATTAGGCCGGTATTACATTATAAAACTATGAAAAAAGATCTTTTACACAACTTGAAAAAAAAAAAACAAATACGCGTATCTGTTACATTCGAGTGAATGTAACCGATACTTTCTTATAGATTGAATTTTGCAAGTTTTATAGAACAAATTTTCTTAAACTTTTATAGTGTAACGCCGGCATTAGACACATCATTGAAGTCTACTTGATGACATCTTAAAATAAGTAGTACGGCCTAGATTACACTTTTGAATGTTTTTTTTATTAAAATGTAAAATGCAACCAATGAACGCATTCTTTATATTCGAGCGAATGTAACTATCAAGCTTACTGGGTGTGTGGTAATTTTTTTTAAAGTTTTATAAAATACCTTTTATTCAACTTTTATAGAGAAATCCCAGTCTAAGAAAACTACAGTTTTGAAGGACTGACAATCTCTTCAAAGCAAAAGCCTCCGCAAGTGCGTTCACAAAAAAATAAAATCTTGAAAGATGATGTATATCATTCTTTTTTGGAAACTTTAATAAATGCCCAACTCAGGGTAACTCCGTACTCTTCGAGAAAAGAATCAATCAATTTTTTTACGAAACAAATTTTCAACATTCTATTAAATTTTGTTTCTGTCTACGGGAACATCGTTTCCGTGATGAGTAGTACAGACGTAGATAACCTGCCAGCCTACTGGCTGCCGCACACGTAATAGCAATCATCCTCCGCTGAGGGATCCGAAGATCCGCGGATTCAAATGGGTTCCGTCACCGGCTAAACTGTAC
This sequence comes from Pholcus phalangioides, assembly GCF_987345545.1. Lineage (NCBI taxonomy): Eukaryota > Metazoa > Arthropoda > Arachnida > Araneae > Pholcidae > Pholcus > Pholcus phalangioides. The sequence continues at coordinate 49,093,145 of NW_028301596.1, read as the reverse complement.
AACTGGACAAGTGTATCTAGTTGCATAGCTGCATCACTTCATTATTGATGCCCCCGGCTATAGCATGGTATTTAGCTCTATTTATAGGATAATGTATGACAAGATCCATTGTTGCAATCTATTGTTGCACACTGTTGGGTTGTTACTTAAATCAACAGTGGGAATACACGGTCTGTGGGACAGAGGTTTTCTTCTTTTCTTTCAATTGTTGCCACTTGGCAGCTCTAGTATTACGTGAATTATCCAGTGTAATATTGCAGTATAGTATATGGTGCACTTTTGCTTCCAAGACAAATACAGCACACGATAGTCTGACATATAGAAGCTATCGACTTCAAATTGTTTAACCTTTCGTAAGGCCGTGGGCAGTACACTCTTTCCACCGAATTCATAAATTTTTAAGAGTCCACGGTAAGCCATTTTACCACCTTTCATTCGAGGTACCATCTGTTAATAAGTTCACAAACTACACAAAAAATAATTAATTTATCTGAAAAATTTTAGAAATTTATTTTATCTAATGAGCTAAATGCGTATATTTTCCTGAAATAAATTTCAATCCTAAAAATATTTTGATTCACCATTACCAGAAAGGATGGCCCTATAAAAAGTTAAGCGAGCTATCAATAGTACTTAGCAGTATTTTTCTGCACTCTTTTGCAGACCTGGCGAGGATCTTGGATATAGAATATTTAACTCGTGTCAGGTTTGGAGTGATTATACAAATACAACGCCACAACAGGCAAAATGCCCAACGAGGTGGCTGATAAAAAGATGCCCATAAAAATATGGATGTCATATATTTCAAAAATACAGCAACCCAATTAAAAATGTAATTAACACAAATTATAAACAATATATACACATGATAAAATATTATACAACGCCCATAAAGAATACTTATGGTTGTCTGATCAACTTTTTCAAATCCTAAGATAAGTTTACATAAGAACAATGCAAAAACTTGGAATTCCTTTATAACGAAATTTCATTATAACAAAGTCCGGTCTAACTCCGGTCTCTTGGAGTTCGTTATAACGGGATTCAATTGTAGTACACAAAAAAAATCAGTCGTCATCATTTGCAGTATTGTATTGTGAGCAGAAGTGTTAATGCTCCGTCCAGAATATAAGTACTTGTCTCATTGAAATATAGATTTCATTGAGCTGTAGATGAAATATAGAGTCACGCACGTACGCAACAGTGCTAAAATACGAATAGGGTTTGACAACAATTAAAACCTTCCTTCTAACCAACGATAAGTTTGGGCAATTAACTGAAGTGTCTAATAATGGGCAACTGTAAGTTGCAACAATGAAAAACCTGCCGTGTAGCTAAAGATATTTTTCTATAATAGGATTAGAGACTGCTTGGATCTGGAGCATCCGCTATATAGTGATGAAGCTAGTCAACTAGAGACACTTGTTCAGTTGTACAGCTTTGCCGGAGACGGAGGAACCCATTTGAATCCACGGATCTTCGTACCCCTCAGCGGAGGATAATTGTTACTACCAACGTGTGCGGAAGCCAGTAAACTGGCAGGTTATCTGTGCTTGTCCTACTCATCATGGACGTCCCACGCGAATACAAATACAAATACAACGCCACAACAGACAAAATGCACAACGAGGTGGCTGATAAAAAGATGCCCATAAAAATATGGTTGTCATATATTTCAAAAATACAGCAACCCAATTAAAAATGCAATTAACACAAATTATAAACGCAATTAACACAAATTATAAACGCAATTAACACAAATTATAAACAATATATACACATGATAAGATATTATACAACGCCCATAAAGAATACTTATGGTTGTCTGATTCTAAGAATGGATAGCCTCTCGATTTACCCCAACATGTTTATCGTATTTCTTTTTAAACGTATCAATTGTGTTACAAGTTACTACCTCCGGGGGTAAGATATTCCATTTGTTAACAACCCTATTAGAGAAAAATTCCCTGCGACACCATAACCTTGCATTGTCCCTCACCAATCGATACTTGTGTCCCCTTGTAAAAGCAGTCGATTGGCGGTGTACTAAAAGTTCATGGTCCATCCTATCCATCCCATTGAAAATTTTGAACACTTCGATCATATCTCCTCGACATCTGCGTTCATCCAATGTAAACATATTCAAAAAATGCAGTCTCTCTTCATAACTCAAGCCCTGTGTGCAAATAAGGACACGCGTAGCTCTTCTCTGCACCCCTTCAACCAAGTCTATGTCCCTCTGTAGGTATGGTCTCCAAAACCTTACAGCATATTCCAGTCCAGGACGAACTAGGCCTCGAAAAAGCGGAAGAATGACTTTAGGAGAACGTGAAGAGACCTTTTTGAAAATTAAACCGAGCATTCTATTCGATTTTTTTACCACTGCTGAACAATGTTCAGAACACCTAAGTCGCTCGTCAATGAGAATTCCCAAATCGGTGATCCTAGTTGAATCTAGGATAGTGACACCATTCAACTCGTAAAAGAATCGTGGGTTGTTCGAACCAAAATGAGCGACCATGCCCTTATCTACGCTAAACGGCATGCTCCATTCATTTGCCCATGCTGCAATCCTGTTTAAGTTGGTCTGGAGCAACTCCCTATCGCATTCATTCCCGATTACCCCCATTAGCTTCACGTCATCTGCGAATTCGCTAGTAATCCCATCGAAACCCTGATCGAGTTTATCGATAAAAAGTGAAAAAAGTATGGGGCCAAGGACACTTCCCTGAGGAACTCCACTTGTGACGTCTGTCCAACCAGAGAATTCCCCGTTCACCATAACTCGTTGCGACCTATCTCTTAACAAAGATTCTATCCAATTCAGCAAGTTGCCCCCAATTCCAATCTCGTGTAAACGCTTCAAGAGTTTACCATGTTGGACCTGATCGAATGCCTTCTGGAAATCAAGGTAAACAACGTCTACATTTTTGCTCTTACCCAAAACCTTAGTCACGTGATCATAGAAACAAAGGAGGTTAGTTACACATGACTTCCCCTTCCTGAACCCATGCTGATTATCCGACAATACATTATTCTCGTCTATCCACTTCACAAACTGCCTTTTGATGATAATTTGCAAAATTTTCGAGAGGGAGCTCGTCAAACTCACTGGACGATAATTTGACACCGCTTCTCTACTACCCTTCTTAAATATCGGAACAACGTTAGCAAGTTTCCAATCTCTTGGGACGATACCCTCAGCAACACTACTCCTGCATATCTGTGCGACTGGCCCCAACAATTCATTAGCACATTCCCTGAGGACCCTAGGATATATATCATCCGGTCCTGGTGCTTTGCTTGCACATAAATTTCTTAGAAGATTTAGGACCTCCACGTCTTCTACTTGAATATCGTTGAGGGTTTTATTACCCCATGCAACACCCGTATATCGAATATCATTATCTCCATTAAAAACCGACGCGAAAAAGTCATTGAAAGCACTACACATGCCTACATTGCTCTCTACCCTAGAGCCTCCTATCGAGAGGGGGCCAACTGTCCCCTTACATCCATTATTGACGTATCGAAAAAATGATTTTGGGTCACAGCCAATGTTATCTGCCAACCTAGATTCAACTTCCTTTTTACTATCCCTTATCGCTTTCTTCAATAGTCTTCTTTTATCAGTAAACAATGATAGGTCACCTCGTCCACTTTTATACTCTCTGAATGCTCTTTTCTTTTCAAGATAAAGGTTCCGCGCGCTATCCGTGAACCATAGAGGGTGCGATGTACAAACACGCTTTTTTCAAACAAAGGGAAGGACGTCGTGCAAAACAGAGGACAGCTTCGTACTAAATTCTTCCCATTGACTTACCACCCCTACTGATTCCAACCTGTCTTTGAAAACTTTCGCTAACCTTCCTCTCAAAACATCAAAGTTAGTTCTCCGAAAACAAGGAACCAGTCTTTTGTTATCAACCTTACCCGAGGAAAAGTTACAGTGAAATCTGACGATACGATGGTCACTGGAGGAAAACTCTTCCCCTACCGAAACATGTTCAACTAGATCCTCAGATCTAGTAAGAACTAAATCCAAAATAGCAGTACCCCTAGTGGCTTCTGATACATGCTGATACAAAAAATTTTCGAGCACCAACTAAAGAAAGTCTCTTTCATACTGATTTCCAGATGAAAGGTTCTCCCAGTCAGTACCTGGGTAATTGAAATTTCCTAGTATATATATGAGAACCCTCTTTCGCTTATACATGTAGGAAATTTCATCATGCAATTTGGCGATGTAGTTTTGATCCCTATTCGGTGGATTTTAACAAACCCCAACAATAAGTTTATGACGTCTTTTGTTCTCAAGTTCAACCCATATGGTTTCAATATCACTTCTCTGCACGTTACACTCTCTAGCCTTCAAACAGGATTTCACGTATATCAACACTCCACCCCCTTTCCTATCAGATCTATTTCTCAAAAAAGTATCGTATCCCGAGATGTGTAAGAAAGATTCATCCCCATCGTTTGTCCAAGATTCTGTAATGGCTATAAGATCCAAGCCCTCCACAACTACCATAGTTTCTAAAAAATCTTTCTTATTACCCAAGTTCCTGGCATTTATTAGCACACATTTTAATTTGCCCGGTGATTTAGTGTCAATCGAGAAGCCATCCAAGTCAGAGGTGGGTAATTCCCCGTCAGTACTGTTGTGATTATCATTAACTAACCCGCATTCCCGACTACGTGGTCTGGGAGTAAAAAACCTGACCTAAGACTATCATAAACCTCCCAGACCCCCCCCCCCCCCTCTTATTTAGATGGATCCCATCCGAACGAAGCCACCTATCGGTAAATGCGGGAAGCTCCAAGAAAGTGACCCCAATTGAGGAGCAAATGTCCTTCAGGCCTATATTGAATTGATGGATCCTATTCCTATACCCCCTACCCTTGGCAGCACTGGAATCACTGCCACATCTGAACCCCCCCCCCCCCCTCCCTAGCGGATAATAGTAAATCCCGGTACTCTGACAGAGACTCACTAATATTCGCTCCTACCTGATTTGTTCCCACCCCCCACAGAATCACCCGCAAGGGCAACTTTCGGCGATGAAAAACGTCTCGAACGTTGCCAATCTTCCCCCCAGGAAGACAACAGCGCTCGAAACCCCGAAAATCCCTACACACTCGGTTCCCAAGTTCCCTAACCTTTGGACAGGGAGATTTCAGTGTCCGAGATTGTAGATACCCTAGATTCATTGCGTAAAGGAAAATCTCCTGGAATCGATGGTGTCCCGGTGAATTTTTTAAAAACCTTGTTTATATATATTGCCAAATTTGTTGTCTTTATTTATATATAACGCATACTTCAACGGTTGTCCAGTTGATCCTGGCTGGAAAATGAACCTGGTCTTTCCCCTTTATAGAAAGGGAAACCCGTACCATCCAAATATCGTCCCCTTTCATTATTCTCGTCTTGCTCTAAGAGCTATGCCTTTATTTTATATAAACGTTTAACAGAGTGGCTTCAGGAACGGAATATTGTCTCGGAATTTCAGTTTGGCTTTAGACGGGGTTCCCGGACTTTGGATAACATCTTCACCCTGGATACCGTGATCCAAAAAGTGTTAAGTAGAAAATGTCAAAAAGTATGCACGTTTTATGTCGATTTCAGATCGTCCTTCGATACCGTAAATAGATTGATTGATGACCACTCACGCCCAGAGCTGTTGTGCAAGACAACTTCATCTCTTCATCTCCTAGGAGGATGGGTCGTGTCGGAGAGCATCTTCTATTTATTCAACAAATGAAAAAATTACATACATTCTATGGAAACAATCCATCAGAAGACATTGAGAATACATAAAATCAGGATTAACTAAGAGAAAAATTAAAATAAAATATATAAATCATCGAAAAAAGATCAAATACACGCCAATTTGCACCAATTAGCTATGCATTATTATATAAATTCTGTGGACACAATCCATAAGCAAACATGGAGCACGATTCAATCAAAATTTATCTTTCTTTAATTCTGAGTCTTGTGATCATGGGATGATGGCTAGGAATTTTCGGTCTTGGTTCTGAAGGGAGTGGTTGGAATCATCAGTCCGATTGATTGGACGTCTGATTTCTGTTTTGCATGTTTCTAGATGTTTCACAAGTTTTATTATGTGATTTGCATCTTTCCTCTTCTCTCTCTTCCTTGGTGGCCAACTTTGCGAGGAAGTCAGCTCGCTCATTTCCTGGATCTTTGTTTTGAGCTTTAATCCAGCACAGATGTATTTTGCTGTTTTGAATAAGTAGCTTACGGACTTCACGGGCCATTGGATTTGTTGTGAGTGGGTCTTTGAGAGCTTTCAAAGAGCAAAGGCTGTCTGTTTTTATTATGGTATTATCCGGAAATATTGCTGCCACTTCTACAGCTTTCTTGATGGCCAGCATTTCAGCCTGGAATACTGTATTCCGATCGTGAAGTTTTGGGATCCAGTAATTCCTCTCTTCGTTGTCGCTGAATAGGCTGTAAGCTGCTCCCACTCCCACCGTTGTTTTGGAGCCCTCCGTGTATACTATTCTTCCACGTGTTTCCGGAATATTCTGGAGAAGCATTTGTACAGGCGCAATCTCTTCTACCGGGTGATCAGTTCATCCCGTGATTTTGTTTTCTATGATATCCATTGGCGAGAACTTTTCTTCTGGTTGAATATCTTCGTTAAGTCGTAGATTAACGGTTTTAACCTCGTAAGCAAGCTCAATATCTACGGGGCTCTCTCCGCATATAACTTGGAGAGCGTTATTTGGGGTAGTGCCGTATGCCCCCGTGATATACAGTAAAAATTGTCGCTGTATAGATTGAAGCTTCCAACAGATGTTGGCTCTGTAGGTTTTCTATACCATACTGAGGCTCCGTGGGATATTGACCTGTATATCACAGTTTTGTACAGTATATTTCTAAAGTTTGTGCTCATACCCTATTGGGAGCCGGTGAATCTTCTAAATTGCACGAGGTTGTTTGTGGCTTTTCTTTCAATGGTTTTGTTTCTCTGTGTTTCCACTTATAGTAACAAGCATACCATCCGCGTATGCTTGTATGTCGATGTCATTTGTACAGTCCATTGTGGGGATATCGTTTGCCACCAGATTCCAAAGTAGAGGGCCGCTACATGGCCCCTGGGAACGTTCCTTGGCTTGAATGATGGAGACAGGCCCTTTGTCCATGAATAGTGAGTTTTTTCTATCTTTTATGTTCTTTAGAACAAGTTATTGTACGTTGTTTGCAATTGGGGTCTGAGAGAGGATATTTCTCTTTGGCGAATGTTTCATATTATTAAATGCACCCTTGATGTCTACAGATACCACTGCAGCATTTTTTCCTTCATCTCTGTGGCTCTCGATATTGTTAAGTAAATTGTGAAGAGCCCCATCAATCGCGCGTCCGACCTTTCCTAAATCCATGAATAGATGAATAGAATAAATCCATGAATAAAGATCTTCTATGGAAAAAAATTGTTTTCAATTGGAGTAAGCTGCAAATTTGTTAGTGCAATATACGCTCTATATGATGGAACCTATGGTAAAGTTATCACTGATAAAATGTCTGTCTGGGCCATTTCATAGATTCTCGCGTAAAACAAGGATGCATACTTAGCCTAATACTTTTTAGTATTTTTATTAATGATTTTATTCAGAACTAGGGGGACTCTGCCCCCCTGCCGCCTTTATCGGCCAACCCCTCCCCCCCCCCCCACTTCTCTTCACAACATATCTTGTTGTTTATTTCGTCGCACTTCATCAGCGTGCTATGGAAGGGGACGTGTGAAAGCACCAGCTTACTGAAGAAGCGAATTTTACAATAATAAAGCAACAAAAAACAAATGAGAATCATCAAGTACCCCCAGAAACTGGGGCCCCAGATTCAATTCACTGAATTTTAGTGGGACCCCACACTGCATATATCTTGGGCTACCGATGTGTTGCAAATTTTACAATGTTAAACAACAAAAATCAATGAGATACATCCAGGGGCACCCTTTGACGGCCCGAAGGTATGCAGCCGAGATACTGCGGCCTCATGTCATCCCTTACGCTGTAGCCATTGGAGATTCCTTTGTTTTCCAGGATGATAATGCCCGACCGCATAGAGCTCGTCTGGTGGAGAACATGCTTGAAGCTGAAACAATACAGCGTATGGAACGGCCAGCGTGCTCTCCTGACCTGAAAGAATTAAAGCTTAATTCCAAATTTTTTTACGTCTTTTTTCTGTATTGCGCATTGATACGCGTGTACTATCCATTGTATGCCAATACGTGGCTGTCTCGCACGGTTTTCTTCACTTTTTTGCTTGCTCCCCAATTGTTTTGACCAGTGTAGATAACAGTCAACCTACAGGCTGTCGCACACGTGATGTTTGATTCTTCCATCCATTGTATAACATATCACATATTAGGCACATATTTTAATTAACATATCTATTACGCTATAAAACTTTGATAAACCTTCTTTCACAGAACCAATAAGCATATTACTTACACTCGCTCGAATGTACCCGATACTGTTATTGGTTGAATTTTTCAAGTGTTATAAAATATCGTCTATAAAACTTTTATCGTATAACGCCGGCATTACACGTAACGTTGGACGTCTACTTGATGACATCTTAACATTAGGAGTAAGGCCTAGATTACACTGTAAGAGTTTGATAAAACTTATTTTATAAAACTATATTCAATGCAAGCATTTGGCTTATTGGTTGTTTTTCTTTCAAGTATTAACAAAGATCTTTTATTAGACTGTTATAGAGTAATCCTAGCCTAAGAAAACTACAATTTGAATGAACAACAATCTTTTTAAAGCAAAAGCTTCCGCGAGTGGATTCACAAAAGGAGAAAATCTTGAAAAAAGATTTTTCTAGAAACTTTGATAAATCAGCAACTGGAGGTATCTCTCAACAACGTAGCAACAACGTACTCTTTGAGAAAAGAATCAATCGAATTTTTTAGGAAGAATATTTTCAACAGTCTATTAAATTTTGTTTCTGTCTGCGGGAGCATCGTTTCCGTGATGAGTAGTACAGACGTAGATAACCTGCCAGCCTACTGGCTTCCGCACACGTAATAGCAATTATCCTCCGCTGAGGGACCCGAAGATCCGCGGATTCAACTGGGTTCCGTCACCGGCAAAACTGTACAACTGGACAAGTGTATCTAGTTGCATAGCTGCATCACTTCATTATTGATGTCCCGGCTATAGCATGGTATCTAGCCCTATTTATAGGATAATATCTTATATGGTTATGACAAATTCCATTGTTGGAATATATTGTTGCGTACTGTTGGGTTGTTACTTAATTCAACTGTTGGGTTGTTACTTAATGCAACTGTTGGGTTGTTACTTAATTCAACTGTTGAAATTCACTGCCTGTGAGAGTTTTTTTACAGTCATCGTCACTCGATGACTAACACTTTTTAGGTAATCAAATTCATTGGTAAAATACGATGCATTTGCAGGCAAAACAAAAACACTTCTGCTTACAAGACAAATACAGCACGTTAATCTAACAAAGCTATCGACTCCATTTATTCAAGTGAGTTTTTTATATATATTGTATACAGCAAGCTGGTGAACCAATTATTTCACTCTCAAATAGCAGAACTTTTGGATTTTCTTTTTCTTTGCTCGTCGCTCAAATTAATCACAAGTCTAATCTCACGTAAATCACGTTACCACAACACCAAAGTTTATCCGGAAATATTTTTTTAAAAATGATAAAATGCTTCAGAAAAATATCTGGGTCGATGAAGTATTACGCGCTGTGGAATGGTTCATGCACTAAAATTAATTTTATGTATTAATCTTGGAAGAAGCGAGAAGTGAAGCAATTGTTGTCTGCAGTCGAATTCTTGTCAGCCCGTCGAAACAGAACAGAGAATGCTACGCAGCTGCAAAGACGGTTGCTCTTGGCAACAGGACGAAGGGTGTCCAGCCAAACAGTACGTAATCGGCTTCATGAGGGAGGGCTCTATGCACGTAGGCCAATGGTCTGCATTCCGTTGACCCCACGCCACCGTGCGGCTCGAAGAAGATGGGCTGCTGAACATCGAGATTGGGAGCAACATGATTGGAGGCAAGTGCTGTTTACAGACGAGTCCCGATTCAGTCTGGAGTGTGACACCCGACGTGTTCTGGTATGGAGGGACAGGGGCACTCGAAATAACCCCGCATTCGTTCGTGAAAGGTCACAATACAGACGAGCTGGTTGGATGGTATGGGGTGGAATCAGCATAGGCGGACGTACGGACCTGCATATCATTCGGAATGGCACTTTGACGGCCCGAAGGTATGCAGCCGAGATACTGCGGCCTCATGTCATCCCTTACGCTGGAGCCATTGGAGATTCCTTTGTTTTCCAGAATGGTAATGCCCGACCGCATAGAGCTCGTCTGGTGGAGAACATGCTTGAAACTGAAACAATACAGCGTATGGAATGGCCAGCGTGCTCTCCTGACCTGAATCCGACGCATTGCTGCGCGACCAAGGCCGCCTGTTACTGTCCGAGACTTGCAGATTGCAAGTCTTGAGGAGTGGGACAGTATTCCCCAAAGTCTGATCGATAACCTCATCGCATCCATGGCAAACAGGTGTGCAGCAGTCTTAGCTGTTCGAGGAGACCACACGCCCTATTAAAACTCATGCATCATGTCTAAACAGTACTTTTTTTTATCGTTTACATGTAACCAAATTGTTGCCCTAAACCAAGTTTTCATGTTTTTTCCATATTTTCAAAGAATTAAAGCTTAATTCCAAATTTTTTTCGTCTTTTTTCTGTATTGCGCATTGATACGCGTGTACTATCCATTGTATGCCAATACGTGGCTGTCTCGCACGGTTTTCTTCACTTCTTTGCTTGCTTCCCTACTTGTTTTGAGCAGTGTAGATAGACTGTAGCTCACAATCTTTCGGTCACATCACGAGAGTTATAGATAAACTCAAATTTTTGAAAGCTGGTGTACTTTTTTCGGCCTTGTTCGAATGTGAAGTATGGAATTTTAAGGGTGTCAGTCTAGATTTATTGTTTTGTAGATTCATCGAAAAATGTTATTCGCTACCTCGTTCTGTTCCTTCGTACATTATTTACTTTGAATTTGGTCGCCTGCCCCTTCGTTTTACCATCCTAAAACGAGCATTAAAATGGTTTGATAGGATTCTTGGGTTGCCCGAACAAGATTGTTAAAAACGTGCGTTAGGGGAGGTCGTTTTATGGACTTCTTTGAAAAAAAAAATTACCGGGAATAATTCCCCAATCACTAACCTTTAATTCCTTCTGTTCCGTCAATAATTCCAGAATCCTCCTCGATGTTGGGAATCATTTTTTGAATATCTATCTTAACCGAATACATAACGAGGATTTCCACACTTTTTTTATGAAAATCTTGATTTATATTTACTCTCGGAAGAATATTCGAATGGTAGCCATAGTTTCATTTACATCAAAAATATGCTGCATGCACGTTGTAACTCCATAAATGGAATCAATAGATTTTTCGCCTTGCCTGCCCATTTTGCAACCAAGAATGTGCCCCTGATTTTTCTATGTGTTTTTCATGTGCAGCGCTAGAGGGAATCAGATCAGAGAGTAAGAATAATATTATCTTTATAATAAAAATATTATATAATAAGAATAATTATATCTTTTGTCTATGAATCAGATACTCACTGTCATAATTCTTCTCGTTGTTTGATCTAGTCAAATTCTCGATGATAGATACTGTTTTAGTGTGAATGATTTTTTGTATATCTCTTAAAATGTGTTATTCCTAGGAAAATTCGATTTGTTTCTGAACTGCTGTATGGGGTGTTTTCTAGTTTTTTTTATTGCATTGTGACATTTCTGTGTAACTCCTGGTGATCTAATTTGACGATTCTGTACGCCACCTATTTGCCGTTCTTTTTGCTGCTTGATTGTAATATGAGGGCTTCGGCCTATGATGATAATAAACTTATGTTTTTAGTGCTTACCGAGCTGGTGTGCTGATTATTTTACTCTCAAATCGCAGCACTTCATGATTTTTTTTACTTTTTTTTGCTCTTCATTTAAATTTAAAAATATATGTTCAACGGTGGTCAAAAAGTTTATAGAATGCTCGGTTTAATTTCCAAAAAGATCTCTCCGCGTTCTCCTACAGTCATTCCTCCGCTTTTCCGAGGATTAGTTCATCCTGGACTGGAGTATGCTGTAAGATTTCTGAGGTCATAATCTACAGTGGGACATAAACTTTATACAAACAAACAAATACAACGCCACAACAGGCAAATTGCCCAACGAGGTGGCTGACTTAAGAACATCATGGATCCCGAGCCATTTTTTGGAGGCCCTACCTACTACTGCTACCCCACACATGCACCCCCCCCCCCCCGCGGAACCCCCAACGAATCGGTACATGCGGAATGTGCGTGTACGTGTAGTGAAACCTGACGTGAAGTTTTATTGTTTCTCTGTAATGTTTGTTATGTGTAGTGCTGCCATCTGCCACCAGTTTTTCTAATTATGAGTGAAGTGTTATGATTGAATGATTTATCGTTGTAGGACTGTTGCTCTCTGTGGCGAGACTTTTTAACGGGGAGATCGGCTCGCATTTGCGCCTTGAAGTTGGGAACCACAGAAAACCAACTTCAGCCGACCACCACTGTGGGGTTCGAACCCGGATCCTCGCATCGCGAGTCCGTCACTATAACCACTCGACCACCACAGCGGCAACTTGATTGAAGGGATGAAGAAAAGTGCTACGCGTGTCCTTATTGGCACATGGGGCTTCAGTTATGCAAACATCAAACATTGCACCGCTGTTGTGGTCTTATATTCCAACCTTGCGGTTGGGCCATGCTGGATAAAGAATAAAAAGCCCCGCCAGCCACCAAGACCATGTGCCGAACGCCGGCCGGCATTGCGCCACCAAAGGACAACAAACACTAACACCAAGCATGGCCCCTCGCTTTAAAGCAGATTACCCAGCGGCTGGGCCATGCTGGAAAAACTGGAAGGGATGCAGAAAAGTGCTACGCGTGTCCTTATTGGCACACGGGGCTTCAGTTATGCAAATATGAAACATGGCCCTCGCTCTGTTCCTTGTGGGACATAAGCAGACTACCTTGTTCGGTTGGGCCATGCTGGAAGTAGAAGTGGCGCAATGCCGACCGGCATTGCGCCACCGGACCTCCAACCCATGCAAAGGACCATAAACACTAACACCAAGCATGGCCCTCGATTTGAAGCAGATTATCTAGCGGTTAGGCCATGCTAGAAAAACTCTCTTGATGTCTGGGGCCGGCAGGCATCCCGGCCCGTAAGCCACAGGACCCAACCCCGCCGACGTCGCAATCACCGAGTATTCTTTATGGGCATTGTGTAAGATATTATCATGTATTTACTTTTTTGTAATTGGATTGTTAATTGGTTTGCTGTATTTTTGAAACATACGACATCCATATTTGTTACGGGCATATTTTTCTCAGCCACCTTGTTGGGAATTTTTCCTGTTAGGGCGTTGTATTTGTATAAATATTTTTCAGTGTAATGCCGGCCTTAGACATACCGTCGGAAGTCTACTTGATGACATCTTAAAATTGGAATAAAGCCTGGATTATCCCACATAAGTTTAATAAAAGTTCTTTTAAAAAACTTGAAAAGTGCAACCTATGAGAGCATTGTCTACATTCGAGCGAATACAACCATTAGGCTTATTGGTATTTCTTTTTCTTAAAGTTTTATTAAGATCTTTTATTAAACTTTTATAGAGTAATCGTGCCTAAGAAAACTACAATTTCAAGGAGCGACAATCTTTTCAAAGCAAAAGCCTCGCCAAGGGGGCTCATAAAAAAAAAAATCTTGAAAGATGATGCAACATTCTTTTCTAGAAACTTCGATAAATCAATAACTCGAGGTGTCTGTCCGTACTTTTCGTGAAAAGAATCAATTTTTTACGAAACATATTTTCAACATTCTATTAAATTTTGTATCTGTCTGCGGGAAGCATCGTTTCCGTGATGAGTAGTACAGACGTAGATAACCTGCCAGCCTACTGGCGTCCGCACACGTTATAGCAAATATCCTCCGCTGAGGGATCCGAAGACCCGCGGATTCAACTGGGTTCCGTCACCGGCAAAACTGTACAACTGGACAAGTGTATCTAGTTGCATAGCTGCATCACTTCATTATTGATGCCCCCGGCTATAGCATGGTATTTAGCCCTATGTATAGGATAATGTATGGCAAGATCCATTGTTGCAATCGATTGTTGCATACTGTTGGGTTGTTACTTAAATCAACAGTTGGAATACACGGACTGTGGGACAGAGGTTTTCTTTTTTTTCAATTGTTGCCACTTGACAACTCTAGTATTACGTCATTTTTCGAAGCTGAGGTACTTTCTTCGGCCTTGTTCGCATGTGAAGTATGGAATTTAGAGGGGTGTCAGTCTAGATGTATTATTCCTTAGATTCATCGAAAAACGTTATTTGCCCGTTGTGTCCGTTCGTACATAATTCACTTTGATTTTGGTCGCCTGCCCCTTCATTTTACTATCCTGAAACGAACATTAAAATGGTAAGATAGAGTTCTTGGGTTGCCAAAAACAAGATTATTAACCGTTTGAGTCCGAGGGGGCATTGAAAAAACACTGCCGAAGAATCCCAAACAGCGCAATCGCGCTTTCTCTAAATGAGTACGAAAAGATCCAAGCGGCGCGATAGCGCTTTGTTTATTTTACATCGATGAATCCCAATCGGAGCAATAGCGCTTCTTGTATTTGTTAGGTAACGCGATTCTCGTCTTTTTCTCATCGCTCCGTCACATTTATTGCAGTTTGCAAAGCGATCGGACGTATTCTTGCGTAAGTGTTTCTCATTGTTAATAATTGCGTGTTTCAAAATGATTAGACGAAGCAACGCAAAAAGTAAGTAAAAAATTAATCTAGATTTACTGTTTAACTTTTTTAAATGTGGTGTATCCCCAAAAAGGTAGAATGAATCGAAAAGGAAAACCTATCAGCATAATCACAAATCCATGTGATCATATTATTGACGACGACGACGACTACATTGTTCCTGTAAAGTGCAAGTATTATTCTACCTATTGTAAAATGTACTATTTACATTAAAAGGAGCTGTGTGATGTACTTGCTTCAGTAAATCTGAGCACGCGACTTCAACAATCGGTAACGCACCGTCAGTTGTCCACAATGTTCGAAATGTACTGGGTTTTCTCGACATGAAATCTCAACAGCGCGATCGGGCTGCTTGGGACTCAAACGGTTAAAAACGTGCGTTAGGTAAACTGTACAACTGGACAGCATTGACTGAAAGTAGGCTGGGGAGGTTGTTTTTTCGACTTTTTTGAAACTTAGCTTTTTTTTGTACTTGGCGATCTGGTATGCCGATAATTATACTGTCAAATAGCGGCACTTCATGATTTTTTTACTTTTTTTTTGCTCGTCATTTAAATTTAAAAATATATGTTCAACGGTGGTCAAAAAAGTGTATAGAATTCTCGGTTTAATTTTCAAAAAGATCTCTTCGCGTTCTCCTACAGTCATTCTCCGCTTTTCCGAGGATTCGTTCATCCTGGACTGGAGTATGCTGTAAGATTTCTAAGGTCATAATCTACAGAGGGACATAAATTCGATTGAAGGGATGAAGAAAAGTGCTACGCGTGTCCTTATTGGCACATGGGGCTTCAGTTATGCAAACATCAAACATTGCACCGCTGTTGTGGTCTTATATTCCAACCTTGCGGTTGGGCCATGCTGGATAAAGAATAAAAAGCCCCGCCAGCCACCAAGACCATGTGCCGAACGCCGGCCGGCATTGCGCCACCAAAGGACAACAAACACTAACACCAAGCATGGCCCCTCGCTTTAAAACAGATTACCCAGCGGCTGGGCCATACTGAAAAACTCTCTTGATGTCCGGGGCCGGTAGGCATTCCCTGCCCGTAAGCCACAGGACACAACTAGAAAAGAAACTTCATTTTTTGAATATGTTTACATTAGATGAACGCAGGTGTTGGGAGATATGATCGAAGTGTTCAAAATTTTCAACGAGATGGATAGGTTGGACCATTAATTATGGGTTCACGGAATCTTTGCCTCCGCAATTTGGTCCCCGACATCTCGTCTCTAGCACGTTTCGTTCCCGTTACATTCGGCCCCCGGAAATTTCTCCCCTGACATTTCCCTCCGGACATTTCGCCTGCCCTGACCATATGAGTGAACCGGTGAGTGACCAATTGAGTGACCCTATCAGTAATCAAGTGAGTTGGACATTTACCCCCTGACATTTCACCTGCCCTGACCGTATGAGAGAACATATCAATGATGGTACAAGTGAGCAAATGAATGACCGAGTGAATAATCAAGTAAGCTGGACGTGACAATTAACCTAACCTGACCGTATGAATGACCGTACGAGAAAAACATGTTAAATGATGGTGTGAGTGACCGTATGAATGATCAAGTAAGTTGGACATTTAGCCCCCGATGGTATTTTACCTGCCCTGACTGTGTGAATGACCCTATGAGTGATCAAGTGAACTGGAAATTTACTCACCTGCCCTGACAGTATGAGCGATGATATGAATGAACATATGTGTGAACAGATGATTGATGGTAAAAATTACCATGTAAGTGACCGTATGAGTGAAAAAGTGAGTTGGACATCTACTTGTGACACTTTGCCTGCCCTGACCGCATGAGCAATGGTATGAGTGACCGTATGTTGAACATATGAATGATTGTATGAGTGATCGCATGAATGATCAAGTAAGTTATTTTATATCGGTAGACATTCATACCGATTGGCATTTCACCTGTCCTCACCGTATGCGCGACCGTACAAATGACCGACAAAGTAAGTGATCGCATGAGTGATCAAGTGAGTTACCGTACCGTATAGTGAGTGACTACGTGAGTTGGACAGGATATCTCATTTCAAACCCGACATTTCGCCCCTTGTGTAAATGTTAGGCGAGTATACGGCAGAAATTTGCACAAAGCATAATATAATGTCTATTGCTGTCACAAATGCATTGGCGTACGTATTAAGCGTGACGGGGAGGGGGTAGTTTGGGGGATTTTAATGTTTTTCTTCAGGACTATTATACACTCCAGCTCATGTTGAAAAATTTCGCTGCAACGTAAATTTGGAAACAATTATTTTATGCTTCACTGCAAATTCCAAATTTTTAGGGCCCATTAAAGTACTACATAACCACCTATAAGATGGGGATCACCTTTGCAGACAGTCATCAGGTCAATCATTCGGTCACTCCCTTGGTCAATCGTACGGAAACTCGATTGGTCACTCATATGGTCACTTGGTCATTCATACTGTCACTCACTTTGTCATCCACTTGGTTATTATTACGGTCACTCATACGGTCACTTGCTTTGTCACTCACACGATCATCTACTTGGTCACTCATTCCGTCACTCACTTGTTCTTTATCGCGGTCATTCACTTGGTCATTATTATGGTTACTTATATGGTCACTCACTATATCACTCATACAGTGAACCACACAGTCACTCACTTGGAAACTCAAATAAGCACCCACTCGGTCCCTCCTTCGGCCACCCATATGGTCAATCACTCAGTAACTCCCTTGGACACTTATACCGTCACTCATCTTGTCGCTCATACGATCATTCATATGGTCAATCCCTCGGTCACTCATTTGATCACTCCTACCGTCACTTACTTGGTCAATCATACAATTATCCACATGGTTAATCACTCGGTCCGGTCACTCACTTCGTCACTCATACAGTGAACCACTCGGTTACTCGCTTGGTCACTCATACAGTGAATCACTCGGTTACTCGCTTGGCCACTCATACAGTGAATAACTCTGTGGTTAATCACTTGGTCACTGATACGATCAACCATTCAGTCACTCACTTTGGAACTCGTACAAGCAATCACCCGTTCACTTACTTCGTCACGCATACAGTAAATCACTCGATCACTCATGTGGTCACTCATACGATCAATCACTTGATCGCTCTCTTGGTCACTCATACAAGCATTCAGTCGGTCACTCACTTTTAAACTCATAGAAGCATTCAGTCGGTCACTCACTTGAAAACTCATACAAGCATTCAGTCGGTCACTCACTTGGAAACTCATACGGCCAATTACTCAGTAACTCCCTTGGACACTCATACGGTCAACCACCCAATCCCTCGCTTGGATACTCATACGGTCAACCACTCAATCCCTCGCTTGGATACTCATACCGCCGCTCACATGGTTACTCATACAATCATTCATATGATCAATCACTCTTTCACTCACTTGGACACACATACAGTCACTCACTCATGCAGTCAATTCCACACTCATAGATGCTGTTGCTCACGTGGTCAGTCATTCTGCCACTCACTTAGTCATTTGCACGGTCACTAACTCACTCCTAAAGCCGATTTCACTAACTTGGTTACTCATCCACTTATATGGTCACTCACACAGCCAGTCACTCATGCGTTCAGGGCAGGTGAAATATCAGGTACGAGAATTTAGGGAGCGAAACGTCCCAGGGGCCAAATATACCGGGCAAAATGTCAGGGGCGAAATTCCAGGGGGTGAAATGAGACGGGGACGAAACGTTCCAGGGGCGATAAGTCGGAGGCGAAATTTCCGGATCCCGAATTATTAGTACACCGGAAATCGACTGTTTTGACTTCGGGGACACCAGTACCGATTGGTAAGGGACAATTCTAGAGTATGGGAGTTTTTCTCTTATATGGTTGTTAATAAATGGAATAGCTTACCCTCAGAGGTGATGAATTCGAACACAATTGATAAGTTTAAAAGGACACACGATAAACATGTGCGGGGAAGTCGAGACGCTATCCATACTTACAATAAGACAACCACAAGTATTCTTTATGGGCATTGTATGATATTTTATCATGCATATATATTTTTTATAATTGCATTGTTAATTGGTTTGCTGTATTTCTGAAATATGACATCCATATTTGTTATGAGCATATATTTCTCAGCCACCTCGTTCGGCATTTTTCCTGTAGCGGCGTTGTATTTGTATAAATATTTTTCAGTGTAATGCCGGCCTTACACATATCGTCGGAAGTCTACTTGATCATACCTTAAAATTCGAGTAAAGCCTGGATTATACAACAAAAGTGTAATAAAAGTTCTTTTATAAAACTTGAAAAATGCAACCAATGACGCATTGTCTACATTGGAGCGAATGCAACCATTATGCTTATTGGGGTGATTTAAGCAAAAGCCTCGGCAAGTGGGTTCATAAAAAAAAAATCTTGAAAGATGATGCAACATTCTTTTCTAGAAACTTCGGTAATCGATAACTCGAGGTGTTTCTCCGTACTTTTCGAGAAAAGAATCAATTGTTTTACGAAACATATTTTCAACATTCTATTAAATTTTGTTTCTGTCTGCGGGAGCATCGTTTCCGTGATGAGTAGTACAGACGTAGATAACCTGCCAGCCTACTGGCGTCCGCACACGTTATAGCAAATATCCTCCGCTGAGGGATCCGAAGACCCGCGGATTCAACTGGGTTCCGTCACCGGCAAAACTGTACAACTGGACAAGTGTATCTAGTTGCATAGCTGCATCACTTCATTATTGATGCCCCCGGCTATTGCATGGTATTTAGCCCTATTTATAGGATAATGTATGGCAAGATCCATTGTTGCAATCTGTTGTTGGTTGTTACTTAATTCAATTGTTGGAATTCACTGTCTTTAAGGCAGAGTTTTTTCAATTGTTGCCACTTGTCAACTCTTGCATTTCGTGAATCTACGAGTTTTACGGTAGATATCTACGATAGTGCTATCTATTCCAGAAAGAACAAAAGCACTTCTTTGTTTGCAAGACAAATACATCACACGAGGCTGTCTTTCTTTGATTAAAGCCATGCACAACTGTGGTCTATCGTTATGCTACCGATGAAACTGTGCCGGAAATGTCTGATCTAAAGGTAGGACTGACTAACAAACTTACCTTCTGATGGCTCGGTTCATATCCTGTGGGTACCCATCACCGGGAAACATTTTCGATGTTTAAATTTCGAAATGAAATATTACATATATACAACCCATACACATTTAAAAGTAAGGACTGATATCGAAAACTAAGGACCTATGGAGGACCGATGTATCGTTCTACGAAAAAGGACTAATACCGATCAAAATGACCGGTGGTTGATTTTCACAATAAGCTCTTGACACTTTAAGTTTCGTCATCTTTCTTCATGAATGGTACTACGTTCAAAAAGTTTTGAGACTTATTTTATCACGGAAGAATGAATACAGATAGAATCTGTTTTTATGGGGGTGTTTTCTTCAAAATAACTACCCTGTTTAATTATGCATTTTTGTCATCGTTCATACAAACATGTGTAGATCCAGATAGCAAGATTTTTTTTGTCAAACCCTCTAGTGCCTTTGTCGCTGCTCACTGTACTTCAGAATCTTTGCCCACCTTAAGAAAATTCTTTACCCGAGGGGAAAAACAAGAAAAAGTCACTTGGGGTAAGGTCAGGGGAATAAGCTAATTGCGGATTTCTTTGAGGCATAGCCGGTGAAAAATGTTGATATTATTAATAAATTATATTATATATTAATATTAGTTATTATTATTTTCGTAATTTCATATTTTCATATTTCAATGAGTACGAAATCTGAGAGCAGAAAATGCGTTTCAAGAAGACGAAGGTATTGTAAAATGAAAAATGTGATATTCGAATGAAATTATATATTATTGCCATATAGTTGCATTCGCATATCACACTTTTCCCATTTTTCAGTTCTTTTGTCACACTGAAACGAATGTTTTGCTCTCAGAAGTTTTACTCATTAAAATATTAAAATATGAAATTACGAAAATACATCGCTTGTTTTTTGTTATTGCACGCAAAATCCGACATCGCAGTTTTTTTCATCGATACAGTTGCGATTCTCGCTGTTGATGTCGGGAAAATTCAGATTTCCATGTCAAATAAGATTTTCTCAGCTTCCTAGCTAATTTCAACAAGAAGAAAATAACCCCTTATTCAGTTTGATTTTCGTTTCTACAAATTATCACTCATTTATTCAGACAAAGTCCAATATTGTAGGGAACACGCACTCGCACGATTGATCGCACATCTGATTTCAACAATATTATAACAACTTTATTTCTTAGTAAACTCAACCAACGGTTTTCATCTTACACTATAAAATTCCGAGATACACTGTAAACATTTTGATGAAATATCTTTTATATTTTGGTTTCGTTTTTGGTCTTATTTAAATAACGTTTCGAAACATATATAATGTAATTCCGGTCTTAGGAGTATTTTTGTGTGGCTTTGAAAATATATATTTCAACATTTGAATGCATTGAAGTTATAATAGGAGAGTGTATTTATTTTTTTTTAACCTCTTAAACACTCGTCTCTATATTTTATCCAACGCTATTCAAGTCAAATAACTTTCCAATCTTTTATTATTTTTCTGTTCAGTTTCTTAGGTCGGTATCTCACTATGAAAGTTTTATTCTAGTTCCTTTAATAAACTCGAAAAATGACACCAATAAGCATATCAGTTACATTTGAAAGAATGTAATAATACGCCTAGTTGTTATTTTTCAAAACCAATAAGCCCATTGATTACATTCGCTCGAACGAATGTAGTCAGTGGTTGCGTAATATTAGTTGTATTTTTTCACGTTTATACAATAACTTTTCTAAAACTATTATGGTGTAATCCCGGGCTAAGGATGCTTTCAATCAGCTCTCACTTTGGCTGATTGAAAGCATCCTTAGCCCGGGATCTATGTTAGAGGAAATTCGATGGCACAATTCGACGAAATATTTGTTGAGCATGCAATAGAGGTATGTATAACGTTACCGGTGATGATCATTTTAGGTAAAACTGAAAAATTACCCCGGCCAATATTTTTCTGATTGCAGTTGGACACCATAACTTTTAAGCATTTTTAAGAAAAGTCGTGAAATTTGTATATTCCAAACAATCTGGTTCGTTAATTAGTTCATTGGTGACGTTAAAGACGAAGTATCGTTACGACCGAGTTTGTATTTCAGTTGATATATAAGCACACAATGCCAACAAAAAATAAAAAGCACACTTTTTTTTTAAGAAGAGAGTATTATTTTTTTGGGAAATCTAAAAAATTGTTATATTCTTAAAAACCAAAAAATGACAGAAAAAACATACTTAAAATTTTCATGATACGAGTCCAAATTACTGACTCGAAACAATTTAATGAGTTTAATGCGTGCAAGGGGGACTCCTCACGCGAAACCAAATACAGCCAAAGCAAGTAAAATTCTTCCGAGCGTTCGTAATACGCTAAGTACATCTTAGACAGATGGCTAAAATTTCGTACAGCACAATGAGGAAATCTACAAACTTCTCTGGGAACATATAAAAATATTCCATTTATATTTCTCGCCAAGAACAACGTCATACATTTCCGAAATCTCGAATTTTTCCATAAACATACATATAATATGGTATAAACACGCTATACCTTCCAAAAAACGAAACTGTATCACAAATACTTCCATGAGAACCCTGAAGCATTTATGAATAGTTCTTAAGAATACCGAAAGTTGTGCCTCGGAAATCAGTGTCTCATTCCTATTGAATGTAGATTCTCGAATAAAGAGCATTTATTATCTCAATATAAAACGGCCGAAACACATAAAATTTATTTACTAAAGATATCAGTATTTTGTGCTGAAGATGCCACCTTCATTATATTCCTAATCTCAACAGCGTTACAGTTGGAGTAGTTTTTTACAGAAGGCTTCCTCAACCATTCCTATTCAAATATGACTATCACGTCTTCAGTTTATGTATAAATATTTAAATGGTAATGGGTTATTCGTATCGTATTTTATATATCCGCACGGATAGGAATTCTGAGACATACAAGTCTCAGTACGCATTCGATTGGAGATGAATATTCAGTTTATTCAGGTGCATTGACGATGAGGAATAGAAATCTCACTCTGATTTCATCGGGAATGTCTTGTGACGTGTATAGCTGAAAACGCTGCATCAAAAGATTATCATCCAACCTTAACATTATTTCCGAATGGTGCTCAACCTGGGAATTGCCCCTCAACTCCTCAAAAACAGTTTTTCACGAAAGTGGGTGAAGTTTGAAACCCATAAAGGAAGACGGATAACCGTTTCTTTTACGTATTTCTGTGTTTCTTAATAAGCGCACCCCTCCCAGGCCACACATTTTTGGGAGTGCTCAGAGCTTACACTAATTCCTGTTAATTCACAGAGCTTCAGCATATTTCTGGGAATACAAGAAGAGCTTCGGCGTATTTCTGGGAATACAAGAAGAGTTTCGGTGGATTTCTGAGCGTATATGTAGAGCTTCAGCGGATTTCTGAGAGAGTATATGCAAAGCTTCTACGGCTTTCTGTCAGTATATGCAAAGCTTCCATGCATTTCTGTCAGTATGCAGAGCTCCCACGCATTTCTTTCAGTATGCAGAGTTTCCACGCATTTCTCTCAGTATGCAGAGCTTCCACGCATTTCTGGAAGTACACACATCTTCCACGCATTTCTGGACGTACGCGGAGCTCCCACGCATTTTTAGGAGTTCTCAAAGCTTGCACCAGTTTCTGAGAGTACGGAGAGCTTGCAAGTACACAGAGATTCAGCGTATTTCTAGGAATATATGAAGAGCTCCAACATATTTCTGGGAATATACGTAGAGCTTCCACACACGCATTTCTGGGAGGAGTATCCACGGCTTCCACGCATTTAGGAACGTACGCAAAACTTTCACGCATTACTGGTAGTACCCAGAGCTTCTGTGCATTTCTGGTCATCAGCAGAGCTTCTGTGCATTTCTGGTCATCAGCAGAGCTTCTGTGCATTTCTGGTCATCAGCAGAGCTTCTGTGCATTTCTGTTCATCAGCAGAGCCTCAGTGCATTTCTGGAAATACACATAGCTTACTTGCGTTTCTGGGAGTATGTATAGCTTTCTCGCATTTTTTGAAATATACGAAGGGTGTCCACGCGCTTCTGTGAGAAAACGTAGCGTTTCCATGCATTTTGAGAGCATACGAAAAGCTTCCTTTCCTTTCTTCATATATATACGAAGAGCTCCCGCGCATTTCTGGTAGTACGCAGAGCTTCCACGTGTTTCAAGGGTTACGCATGCCTCTTTCACTTTTAATAGGGTACCAGGCACCTTATGCATGTCTAAGGCGTATCACCTAGAGGTACCGATACTCTTTATAGTCACCTTGGCTCGAGCGTACGCAACCCTCCTGCATATTTCAAGCGTTGCGTACGCTCCTTATTTACCTGATACGTGAGCCTTCTATTCATATCAGTAGAACATTTGGAGCATGGAACCCCTTATCGCCGATCAAATCTCGGTTATATTGGAATAAGCTGTTTGTGAAATCCCAATAGAGTTTAGTGTTAGACATTTCAAGTCTAGCACTCTAGACACTGAAGATTGTTAGATTGATAGCGTAGAGAGAAAATGAATTATTCATGTCATTTTTTTGTTTACCATGAGACGGTATGTCGAATCATTAGAAATCATTACCACTAATTTCCTGGGACGGTCATTAGATCTGTAATCAATGATCGATGAAGGGATAAATAAATGTTATTTACCTTAAATTGAAGGCACTATGGTGCGAATCTTATCTTTATCGTCTTTCATGAATGAATGCGTAAACAATCAATTTACTCTGGTACAGATCGTATCTCCTTCGACATTGTTGATAAATTTTCGGTGTCCTTGATAACACACAAAGGAAAAAAATGGAGCGTATAAATTCTGTTGCCGAAACAGGCATTATTGAGTCTTGTTTAACGTGTTGTCGAGATTGGGCCGAGTTTTTTAATATATTTCTGGGGAAAGAATTTTCCAAATGGGGGGACCGGCTCGCATTCGAAGCTGGGAAACCGTAGAACGTCAATTTCTGCCGACCACCACTATGCCGTCAACGGGGGTTTGAACCTGTATCCTTGGGACACGAGGCTCCAGCATGATGCCCACATGACTACAGTGCAGCTCTTCTCTTTGACCAGCTTTTTTCCTTTCAAACCGTTCGCAACTCCGGTCTATCGCCTTGTGCAATTTACTACCAATTTAATTGAATTAGTTGTGCCGGAAGTGTAAGTGCGTGTACCTATTGGTCTGAGTGAGTATATAGTGTTGTGTGTGAACTTTCAATGTTGCCATCTGTATTTCAAATTGTCAGTGAAGTGTGATGTTTGAATATTTGTACCGTCGCAGGCCTGTCGCTCTCGGTGGCGAGACTTTTTAACGCGGAGATCGGCTCTTGTCATGATCGCATTCTCCCTTTTCAGCGAGACCACGCGCTTCACACATATATACATTGGAAACAACACGTTTGGGTTCCTTTCTTTTCCTCGCTCAGGAATTCTTACGACGCATTATTCATGTATAGAGATACGTATACAAGTTACGCAACACAATCACAGTTTTCGCTCTCATCACCTGAGACACAGTAGAATGGCACGTTTTCACGCACGTGCCTGCGAGCCAATGAAAACCCTTTTTAGTTATCAGGTGACTGTGCTTAACCAATGAGGGGAGTTTTCCACCGACTCGAGTGAGCACTGACCGTGTTTTCGTGAGAGAGTGAACTGGGCTGTTTGGGTGAAATCACGTGTTAAAATGTAAAACGCTCTCTCTCGCGAAAAGAACATGGATCCTAATGAAGAATTCCAGGGCAGATTAGACCGAAAGTGATGGATGGGTGAGCGACCATATATTTTGTACTTGTTGATTACATTGGGAGTGGCCAAGTTCTGTTGTTACCACAGTGTATTAGTGAGTGATGTACATGGTTCAGAACAAAACATAAAGTAAACTTATCTTGTAATTCTAAAAGGGAAAATTGTATCTCGATTTGCGCAATTGTGTGTTTTTCACAATTTCAGTATATTATATTATACTGTATGTCGCGTGTAATCACGGCCAAACCATCCAAAGTTCCGTGACAGCTCGCATCACGTCTCGAAGTCGGAAACCACAGAAAACCAACTTCAGCCGACCCCCGGTGTGTCGTCGGTGGGGTTTGAACGCGGGTCCTCGAGTCCGTTACTATGACAACACGACCACCACAGAGTTTCTCTTTGACCAGCTGCTTATATCTCTTCATTAGGACAGAGCGGCGGACCATGATCTCGTTAAGAGGGAGAGGTCCTCAAAAACTCGATAAATCCGCCGTTCCGTCCATATATCCTTCCATTCTTTTGAATAATCTTAACCATTCAAGAACTTGGCTAATCAGGTTTGATAAACTTGTGTCTAATCATATTGATATGCTTTTACGGGATCAAAGTACTTTCTAACTTAACCAGGAGCAGATTTCAATTCATTTGACAATGCCTGGTACAGCTTATTTTCAATGGACAATCTGGACTGAAACATCCAGGGTTACAACTAGTGGGGAGCAGTCGGGTCTGGTCAACACCATCTATAACAGAAGGTATACACGCGAAGCTCATGACGTCACTGAAGTAGGCCACATTTCACCTATAGCCATTCGATATACCGCAAAAAAAAGGGTAAAGGTATCACATCCAATTGCTACAGGTAAAATGGCCTACTTCAGTGACGTCACGAACTTCGCGCGGAGGCCTTCTGTGGTAGATGGTGTCGGTCTGGCGTCCCGGGCGCTGGACAAAAATGGGAAGCAAATTCCCCCCTTTAACCTCTTCAGCATTACGAGGAGGGAGCCTAAATGCCTGCTTGCCCAGGCTCACGAATCATATCGTTGCGGTTGATGATGTTTTAACACTTAAACGATTATTTTTAAGCTAAATATCAACATTAAAAGATCTTTTCATGCATCTTTTTACGAAAAAAAATGAGTGAGGAGAGAGAGAAATGCGGTTTTTTTTTTACATTTTCTACCCTAACGTCTCGCACTTCGCACATATTCGCCATCCACCCTGAATATCGAGGCTTCAGCTTCAAATGTCAATGTCTTTTTTGGAAATGACGAACGTTTTTCGACGCATTCGAACGCATCAGGAAAAAAAATTATAACAAATGTTAGACTAAAATTGCTGTCTCTTTCATTGTCAAAAGCGTCTCCGTCAGTCAAAAACCATCAATTTTTGCACACGTACTCTTCCTTTTTCTTCCTGGTATTTCACCCGGGATTGTGTTTTTTCTCCCCTGTTCTTTCCGGGATCAAAAATGTGATTCTCAAATGCGATCTACGGTGATAGGCCTTTCACTCTATCGAATGATAAATCTTCTCTATCAGTGAGATATTTCACGAAAGGATAGAAAAGAAAAAAATCTAGGAAGAGATTGTCTAGATTAAATGGCTCTTAAGTACAAGTGAATACAGTGGACCGAAATTCGGCTTCTTGAAGTTCGTTATAACGGGGTTTGACTGTTTTAATGATTTACTCGAAATATGCTGTCTTGTTTCTTACATTTGATTCTATTCGTTTTCTTATAAACATGTCCTCGTTAAATTGAATAAACGCTGTTATGGTTGAGTTGAGGAATCGATTCGATATGTAGGCCCTGGAATATTCCAAAGTGGGACCACGAGTGAGAATCAAGTGAAGGAACAGGTACGGGGTTATACGACCCGTTGACATGTGCAAATATTGCGGTTCTAGCACCCACTTGACCCGAAAGAAATGGAGAGCAGTCATTGGTGAAAAATCCTGAATCGGGTTTTAAACCCGCTTTTGCTATTTCCCATGTGAACGGGGCTGTAGAGTCACAACGATTGTATGTATAACGAATTATACGTGTGATGGATATAATATATGTGATGTATAATGATTAACGAATGTATAGTGTACTCTGCGAAACAAGCCCTTAATCTCCCTTCTTGTCTTTCAGAATTTTCTCTGGCACAACCGCGCCATCCGGGCAATGAGCTGAAGTCGCCATAGTGACAGAGCCTGCTGGTCTTGGTCGGTCTGTTCTGTTCAGCATTGATAAATTTTGAACTGACCTACCCATTTTCTGCTCACCCTGTACCTGTGTTTACCAATACGCATCTAGAGATGCGGGATTCATGCATTTAAATTCGATTTTACTCCAAATTTTGTTGAAGAGTGAAAATACTCCTAAAATTTCAGTTAATTTTTTTAATAGAGTTTCTCACAAAACATGCTTCTCTTTCTGCAAAACTACAACTTATAATTTTGAAGAGAGGGGAAATTACTCTTCCTAAAATAATTTTTATGTCTTCGGATATAACACTGTCCTGTACACCCAGAAGAGTTCGATCCCATGAAAATCGGACAGAAACGGAAGACGCCATTCCCGTTTTCTTTATCGTAATCGACGTCAATGGTTATTATTATGTCTTTCAAGCTCTAATTTCCTGTTTTTCTTTGCGGATTCTCACCTTTCTTGTCTTCGTCACGTTACGGAAACGAACGGACAGGTCAATTTCCGGTCAGTCTCTGCGAATGAATGTTTTTCTTTTCTTTCCCTTTGTTTTGCTCGTTTCCATGAAAGTACAGTCGAATCCCGTTATAACGAACTGCAAGAGACCGGAGAAATCGCTTCGTTATAACGAAATTCCGTTGTAAAGGAACTCCTAGTTTTTTCATTGATCCTACGTAAACTTCTCTGGAGGATTAGAAAAGTGTTCGTTATAACGGTATTCGTTAAAACGGGATTCGACTGTACCATAAGAAAACCAGTATCAGATTTGAACGCTTCACTCAGCCGTTGTTGTGCTCGAGTGGTCATAGTGACGGACTCTTCGCGTGAGACTCGGGTTCGAGCTCCACCGTCGCCACAGTGGTGGTCGGCTGAAGTTGGTTTCCTGTGGTTCCCAACTTCAAGGCACAAGTTAAAAAAAGTCTCGCAACAGAAAGCAACAGACCTACAAACAGTACAAATATTCCGTCATTGCACTTCACTTCTGAGATGGCAGCACTGAAAAATCATGCACAACACTAGATACACACTCCGACTGTTAGGTGCACATACTTCCGGCACAACTCACCAGGTAGTGAATTGTCCGTGGCGATAGACCTGAGTTGCACTCGGTTTGAAAGAAAGAAAGCATCAAATTTGAAGCCGCCACCAGCATTGCGACTACTACTACTACTACACTGTATGCTTACACCTTTTAAATATGCTTCTGGAAATCTCCAACTAATTGGTGCATCCCGGAAAGGGTTTTGTGAACACCTTCCGGGGCTGAAATACTCCCCCCCCCCCCTCCCGTACACGCGTTCACACCTCCCAATTAGATATCTTACTCGCACAAAATCGAAAATAGTGTGTTTGCCACCAGTTGAAATATTCATATTTTCATTGATATTTGTCATTTTTTTATCTTTTTTGATTTCAGTAAATACGTTTCGCTTCACGTTCAACATCAGATGTTGTCTAAAGACCGTAGACTGCTTGATTTGGCCTAGGTGTACAGGGTGATTCGAAATTCATGAGGCAAACATTAGGACGTGATATAAAGACACTTAAACAAACATTTTTTTTATCATAGAATGCGCGGTCGAACCTCAATAGCAAAGGCGGTAGTAGGTATTTTTTTGGAGAGTGCACAACAGCACTTCACCAAAGGAAAATATATTTTTCCGACAGATTTGCTGCGATATGTATTGCGATACATAGATATAATATAACCATAGATCGCGCATGCATTGTTGCTTTTTTGTCCCCTACACTTAACCACGTGACGAGTGGGCACTTTCACGAGTAGTAAGAAGAAATTCCTTGTTATTCCAATAGCTGCTCCTTCAGTGGACACCGTGAGTGTTTAAGAAATCGCTCGATACATCGAAATCCTGCTGTGCTTTTGGTCGCATTGTATTATTTATTAAAAGTGACAAGATTACCTTTCACAGGAATGTTAAATTTCCTTTTTGTACAGTCGAGTCCCGTTATAACGAACTCCAAGAGACCGGAGAAATCACTTCGTTATAATGAAATTTCGTTATAAAGGAGTTCCAGTTGTTTGGCACTTTTCCTATGTAAACTTATTTGGAGGATTAGAAAAAGTGTTCGTTAAAACGAGATTTTCGCTATAACGGTATTCGTTAAAACGGGATTCGACTGTATTCTTTTGGTTATTAATTGGTTGTTTTGTTCCGCGAAGTGTCCCGCCTGATAGAGGATTGGCTCATAATTTCGTTTCCGATGACGTTTTTTTATTACTTTGTTACGAGCTAAAATATATTACATTGGACTTCGGTTAACGAACTTAATTCGTTCCGCCAACGTGCTCGTTATACAAAGCGCTCGTTATTCGAATCAAACTTCCCTCTACGACATAATGAAAATTCGCATAATTCGTTCCACAATTATTCATTCACATAAAAGTGACTAATAAAATTGGCTTCATTCAATAATTACAACACAATAATAATAATAATACAATAAATAATATACAATAAAATATATATGATATAATAACGCCATAAAAAAACAAGCAATACGGTAATGTATAGAAATTAACTCACTCTAAACGACGAGAGAGATAAGGACTGATGTTTTAGGCAACTTAGAGACCCACTTTTTTCTGAAAACTTATTCTCTTCGTCCGACTTCGAAAAAGAACGTATCTAATGACACTTTCTTTTGCCTTCTTTTTAGAATTTCTCAAAAAATCGAGAATTTGCATTTTTCTTGGGCGGATTCATTTCTTGCACACTGCTACAGCTTTATTTCATTGGCGCTTTTTTACAGAATTTTGAACAGATTCCAGCATTTTACACATCTCTCGCATCTATCTTATTTGAAGTGAGGCACTTCTCTCTTCCTCAAAAAAAGATACCCTTCATAAGATCTTGCTGTTGCCAGCAATGGAGGTCCATCAGTTTGTCTACAGTCACCTCATGACCAAGCAAAACTTATTTAAAAAAACTCCAAGCGCTCATACGCGTGGTTACAGTGCGACATCTAGTTTCGTACGGTAACCGGTGAAGAAGCCCGTGCACGGGTGTTCATTTTTCGAGTAAGACATTCTGACTGGAGACTGTTGGGGAGAATATTACCCACAATTTCAAAGTATGGGTGTGGACGAAAGCGAAAAACCGTCAGTTCAGTTGTGATAACGTGACGATAAATATACAAAGCACAAAATTTTTGCTCTCAATGCGAATCATCGCTCATTAATCGAATCAAAACTTTTTTCAAAATTTTTGCTCGTTAACCGAACCACTCGTTAACTGAAGTTCCACTGTATTTAGATAAATGAGAATGTTTGTTGTCATTGTGTGTATATTGATTTAAAATGAATGTGTTGCGATTAAAATTTTTTTTAAATCGATAATTTTGTGCGTGTCACAACAAAACAAATCATATCTCTTCGAATACGTATCTGAGTGAGAAATGTGTTTGGTGAGCAAAGTTGGCGAGATTTTGGCTGTTAGGTGTGCATATTCTATGTATGAAATGTCCATGAAAAAATTAAAATCTGGCCTAGAGCCCAGAAGCGTACGTCAGGGAAGGATGGAGTCATCCGAGGCTCATGCCCCCTTCTCCAAGCCAACCAAAAATTAGAAAAAGGAATTAATGTTTCGATTAAGAAATTTGGAATATCGAAATCCTATGTGCTATTTTAACAAATTTCTGTTAATTTAAATGCATTTTGAAGATTGGTAACTCTCAAAATTTCTAGGGAAGAAAAATTTTGTGCTCTTTCTCCAAAGGTCGATCCTGCTTACGTCCCTGTGCGTTATAAGCTATGAAAAATAAGAGGGAAAACAAGAAATTTATATTACAAAAAATAGAATTACCGCAATAATTTTGATCAGGAATTTCATCTGTGAAAGTTAGGTATCGTATACTTATTGCTCTTGTATATTAAAATTCGCTTCATTTCCGCTTTTAAAAAAGAAATCATGAATATATATAACACGAATCTAAGTTTTCTTTCATTACAAGGAATGTGTCGCCAAGTACGAAGATACTGCGCCAAGTTATGGATATCATTGTCTTGTTATTGAACTCGTCACGTGGAGGGTGCGTACTTCAAAGAAAGAGGGACCGGACAATAGGACGCGCAGTCTAGTTAATCTTATATCTGTGTGTCGATGACTTCTGGTAGGATTGACGTTACCCACGTTGCACCATGAGAAGGCCTACCACATTACAATACCCTGCACCCACGAATGGTTGATTAAAAACTCCCTTTACCACTTTTGCGATTCGACTGCGCATTCTATGACCAAAAAATGCTTGTTTAGGTGACCCATATCATCTCTTAACGTTTGTCCCATGAATTTAGAATCACCCTGTATGCCCTAACGCGAGTGCTATAGCTCCCATATCACTCAAAGTAAAGTTGCGGACACAGCCTGGTTAACGTCGGTAATCAGCACGCGGCAATAATACGGACACGGTACGGAAATGTGGGTTTTTTGGTAGAACGAATGAATCGAGAAATGGTCACACACACACACAAGTAGTAGCCGAGCTATAACATTTGCACGGTGCGGCAAAACTGACGGGTTTATTTTAAAAATATATGTAAAAAAAGAAACGGAAAAACTGCAGAAATGCACCGTTTGCTGCATTGAGGATTCGGAAAACAATAAATTTTCAACCAGACAAAACTTCAAATTATTTACAAGTTTTTGCAGCAGATGGCGCTACAGCCTTCAAAAAAACTGAAATACCGTATTTTCACAAAATATCCACCAACTGCAACAGCACAATATGGTATAGTCTCGGAACAAAATTCCCAGCAAGACGTGAAACGTCTCAACCGGGATTTTGTAAAATACCACATTTTAGTTTTTCAGACCACGTGGTGCTATCTATTACGAATTGTGCAACTAATTTCTAAATTAAATTCAGGGTTTCCCGTCTGGGACGTTTTCGCGAATTTCTACGAATTGTGTTCTGAGACATCTGTGTGCGTGTGTGTGTTGGATTGCTGAAAATGAGTAAATTTTGAAAATATCGCATTTTAGTCTCCTAGAGTACAACGCCATCAGCTGCGAAAATATGTAACTACTTTGAAAATTCTGTCAAAATTTAGTGTTTTCTCAAGCATAATTCAGCAAACGGTACATCTCCATCACTGCCAATTCCTTTTTTTTTTCGCTTTTTAAATGAGCCCGTCATTTTTTGGACACCCTGTATATACCATACTGTAGACAGCCATAATTTCGCCAAACGAACACGCGAAACCTAACAGATATATTGTACATGTCTTCCCCCTACAACGATTATCTGGAAAATGAAATCACAAGTATCCTTGTAAGTTTTTCCTTTGAAAGAAATTCCTGGAAAAATAAATGCAGGAATTTTTCCTCCGGAGGAGAGAGGAAACTTCTGAAAGTTTTCTTCTCAGAAAGATGGATTCGCCTCAAAACTTTCTCTCTCTGTTGAAACTCTCTCACTCAATGCCATTTCAGATAAATGTCAAGCTCAAGAACATTTTCATCTGAGTAAAAATGGCCGGTATACCCTTTTTTCTTGGTTACCAGGATTCCAGTTTTACGCTCACTTTCTCAGGAATTCTGTGCGTAGTATAACCACATGCATTGAATCTCCCGAGTAATGCGATAAGAGAAACTCCTCCAAGATTCTCATGGTAAAACCCTCCTTTAACGGTCACTTCTGAACAACGGCCACATTTTGTTGGAACCGAACGCATCTCCCATAGAAAAGAATTATGTAGGTCGACGCTTCCATTTCCTGGGTATAAATGCTAGATGGGTAGGGGAGAGCGGTTTAATGCGAAGACTTAAGGGAAATCTCTAATTATTCAATTATTTGTAATAGTTCATTAACACATTTACTGCAGGGGTCGATACCCCGGTTTCATTACCTACTAAAAAACCACAAAATATTTGACTTTATAGTTAATAGACACGCCTTTTTTTTTGTAAGAGCTTTTACACTGTTCGGAATTGCCCCGGCGATCGGGGCAATACCGAACGGGGTCAGCTAAGTGAAGAGTCCAAGATAAATTAAGTGAATTTTTTATGAAATTAATTAATTTAATCACACTTAAATGACATAATCAACTCTAGAATCAACTGTTCCTGTGTAAATATACAACTAAGTGGAAAACATAAAGCTAGTAATTATTTTTAATCGATATGAATGCTTTCATTATTCTAAAAGTTTAAGTAACATTAGTATATCTATTTTCTTAAAAAAAGAAATTCAAAAATAACATCAACAGCCGTGTTGAAACTGGCTTATAATCTAACGCTGCCTACACAGAAATACCAAATAAAATTTTCCGCAGTCTCTCCACCATCGCATTCTGAGTCCACCCAGAACACAAACGACACCTGAACCAGAGTTCTTTGTCCTTACCGAATTCGTCACACATATGACACCTGTCGCTTGAGTTGGACACACACCCCTCGCTTGAAGTGACAGGAGGGTCCATGAAAATCGTTAGATCGGCGTCGTCTAACTCGTTATCATTACATAATGGCTCCTGGACATTATCTTCATCCACCGATGATGATTTGAAAGATATGTTCCTTTTGCTCTTTTGAAGTCGTATTGGGGGGTTCGATTTTAGATACAGATTTTCTTGGGTTTTTGTTTTCTCCTGGTGTTCGGTCCTTTGAATTAGTCTTCCTTAATTTGATTTTTCCTTTTACTCCGAGATTCTCTCGTGGTTCTTCATTTGCAAGTTTCTTTAGCAATTTCATTTCTTTTTTATAATCTTCCCTGTAGTTTTTTTGTTTTTGTTTCATTTTGAGTCTTAACTCTTTTTTTACTCTTTTTTATACTCTTAACGTTTTTTTATTTGGTGTTCATGCAAAAAAAAACCCTGAATGTTGCTGTCTTGTGAACCAGGTTTTACCCCTTTTAAGTTAAGAGTGGGAGAAATTTGTTTAAAAGACATCATTCCAGAAGAAGATGGCGTAGAAATTTTCGCAGTCAATGGAATTGATCCGCCAACTTCAGGTTTTTGATTAAGTGCATTTTCGCTTGAGCTTGGGTTTCCCCTTTTCAATCGAAGTATCATCACATGTTGAGGTCCCGTTTTCTCCATCTTTATTGGATACCATCGTCTATGATTGTTGACAGGGGATACATAAAGTAGTATTAGAAAGGCTTAATATAAGTAATCCATATTTCAGCGATAATAAAACAGTAATATTTAATTATTCGCGAAAATTTCCCATAACTGACCATTAAGGACAATACGAACAAAGTGTTCGGAAATACCCCCAACGACACCTCGTAGCAAATTCTCAGTCTAACCTCAAAATGTCCACAGCAACTAAACTTTCTTTCTACTTGATAAATAGCCAATGAAAGGTAGAATCTAATTATACCGAACTTACTACCGTAAACGCGAATGCATTTTACTTACCTCTTATTCAAATCAGTACCAATTTACTAACAAACGTTCCGAAAAAAACTCATTTTCACACACCGCTCACGATAACACAGATAGAAAGGCGCTCGCCCACTCAATGAGCTTACGGTGGAACCTGCCAGGCTGCACAATACTAATCAGCCCCCCCCCCTCTAGATTCAGACAGTGACCGAGAACAACGGTGATCTCCGCTCTCCCCTAATGTAATTCAAGATAAAGGAAAGTGCTCAGTTCACATGAAATGAAGCAAAACTTTGAGATTTCATTGAGTCAATCTTATTTGAAATTAAATTTTAAATTAAAAAAAATTGTAATGTGAAATTTAAATTTCAAGATTTAATTTTAAGTAAGAATGAAATCTCAACTTTTTGCTTCATTTTATGAACTGAACAGTTTCCCTTATTTTGAATCAATCAAACTTTATTCAATTACATTGGTGTCATGGTATTTTATTATGTGCGCAAGTTGTTTTTAACGCCTTTCTTTGAAAATTTGTAAAAAAATTAAGTATCAGAGATTTAAACTTTTTATATATACATATTATATACAATTTTATGGCTGGTCCGATTAATCGGGTCGGTTAATCGATCAATTGTTAATCGCAGTTAAAAATTTTAGTTGAGTTAATCGATTCCATCAATTCGATGAAAATTAGATTAAAATTTTTATTAAAAGTTTGTGAATTCACTTGATTTTTTTGGAAAAAAAAGCCGATTATATGCCATAAATCATGTTTTTTACAGAACAGATAAGTGACCATATTTAAGATATTTGAATCAATATTTTCACATGAAATTAGATTCAACGGAACTTGCTGATTTCAGTTTCGAATTTGGTTTCATGGGTATTTTAGTAGAAGACAAAACTAAAATTTATTGTTTTCACTATGAAGAGTACTTTTTTCCGTATTCTTGGAAGCATCAGATCATCTCCTCACATTCCTCCTACCATTCGAGAGGAGTTTCTAGGCAAGCATGCAACAGTATAATCGAAAGTAGTTTCGAAATCAGTGAATAATAACCAAAAATAACCGATTTCTTCTTAAAAAAACAAATGGAGAATCCAAGTGGAGAAATTACAGGTTTCGGCAATTATGTTCAGGGTATTAAATTTTTTGAAGCGGGCACAGCCTTAATTTCTTAACCTATTCCTATATTTGTTTACATGTACAGAACATGTGAATGATATCAATGAAATATACCTATGTTTATACCATCCTAATGTTTATACATGATCGCAAAAAATATTCGATTAAAATTCGATTAATCAGTTAAATTTTTTTGATTCACCAGTTAAAAATTTTAATATATATATATATATATATATATATAGGGGGAGAGAGAGAAAGAAAGAAATATATATATATATATATACACACACATTCATTGCCATAAAAATTTGCGCACCAAGAAATGATTGTGGGATCGAAACGAAAGTTGGCCTGAAGGTACATGTCGGGCAGATATGCAAATGATTAGAAATGCAGCGTGATTGCGCATTGCGTAATGCCACTAGAGGGCGTTGAACTTCGTTCTCCTTGGAGTATAAAACAGGTAAGCAGAGCTTGCTGGAGTGTATTTAATCGTTTCCAAAGGAAATGCTGAGGTAGACATGCCGTTACGCCGCCGTCGAAGACCATATGAGCAGTTGTCAGAGTTCGATAGGGGAAGAATCATCGGGATGATGGAAGCTCGTCAACTAGGCCGTTCTGATTTTACTGTGAGGAGGTGTTGGGACCAGTGGACAGAAGAGACGTCATTTACACGGCGACCAGGTTCAGGACGCCCTCGACAGACCAGTCGTCGAGAAGACCGTCACATCATCCGAAACGCACGCGTAGAGCCAACTGCCTCATTGGCCGCTATCCAGACACAGGCAACAGCTTCACTACGGGCCCCTGTGTCTTCCCGAACCATCGCAAGGCGCCTGACTGAAGGACATCTGGTATTGCGGCGCCCATTACGTGTGCAGCCAATGACACCCACCCACCAACGCCTCCGTTTGGAGTGGTGTCGAGCACGACGGGATTGGACTGCAACGGAATGGAACCAGGTCGTCTTCAGCGATGAATCGAGATTCAACTTGAGCAGTGATGACAATCGTGTTCGTGTGTGGAGGCCCCGTGGTGAACGCTTCAATCCTGCCTTCGCTTTACACCGACACACCGCTCCCACAGCTGGTGTCATGGTATGGGGTGCCATTGCTTACGATACACGGTCGCCCCTAATATTGATCCATGGCACAATGACAGCCCAGCGGTACGTCCATAACATCCTTCAGCCACATATGTTGCCACTCATGGCAGGGCTCCCAGGAGCCATTTTTCAACAAGACAATGCTAGGCCACACACAGCAAGGATGTCACAAGACTGCCTCCGCCACATTACCACCCTTCCCTGGCCTGCTCTATCCCCAGATTTGTCACCAATCGAGCATATCTGGGATCATTTGGGACGGCAAGTTGGACACCCTACGAGGTTGGTCGAACTAGATGCGCATTTACAGCAACTGTGGAACGAAATGTCTCAGGACATCATACGGAACTTGTATGCCTCAATGCCCGCTCGTATCGCATCGTGCATTCGCGCTAGAGGGGGGTCCAACAGAGTACTAAAACTTCTGTTCATCTGTACTTTTTTCTGCAATAAATGATCCTTTTTCTTGGATTCTCTAATCTCTTACTTATATCAACGTAGTACTTACCGTATATACTCGTGTATAAGCCGACTCGTATATAAGCCGACCCCCCCCCATTTCAG
This sequence comes from Pholcus phalangioides, assembly GCF_987345545.1. Lineage (NCBI taxonomy): Eukaryota > Metazoa > Arthropoda > Arachnida > Araneae > Pholcidae > Pholcus > Pholcus phalangioides. The sequence continues at coordinate 49,055,056 of NW_028301596.1, read as the reverse complement.
GACTACCAAAACCGCAATAAATGGAAAACCCGTGTATAAGACAACCCCAAAAAAATCCGTGCATTTCAGATATTTTTCGTGCATATTCCGTGCATAATTCTTATATTTTCATGAAAAATGAATATCTTACGGAAATTTACGATAGAAAATGATTCAAAATTTTTAATCCCTTTCTTCTAAGTCTCCAAGCTCATCGTAATCCATCAGATCATCATCGGGGGTTGCGGCATCTTCGTTTTTATCCTCATCTGGGCTGTCATCGCCATTGTCACTTTCAAAGAGGATATCATCTTCAGTTCCGTCCATCGCATTGCTGATGCAACACTTTTTGAAGGATCGGATGATAATTTCGGTGGAAACAGAATTCCACGCCTCATGTACCCATAGGCACACTAAGCCAATGTCAGGTTTCTTCAAGGCACCACTTTTTGTAGTTTCCCGTTTCTTTATCATCGGAACTCATCCATTCGATCCACAAATCCCTCAAATAGTCTTTGAAAGGCTTGTTGATGCTCACATCTAAAAAGGCTATACAATCGACGTTAGCCACCGCCAACCAATGATGTTTTCAATTTCTTTGCTTCGTCTTTGCATTAACGGGGTCTTGAACATATCTCATACCAATAATGTCGGTTTCTCGAACACTGCTACAAAAATGACTACTGATTGTTGGGGGGTCGATATTTTCTCATCAAAAACTGACCCGAGTATAAGCCGATCCCCGCACTTGAGAAACAAATTTTTCCACAAAAAAACTCCGCTTATACACGAGTATATACGGTACATGTGTAAAATTTCGTTTCATTTTGACGACTTCTTCTGGGTGCGCAAATTTTTATGGCAATGAGTGTGTGTGTGTGTGTATATATATATATATATATATATATATATAGAGAGAGAGAGAGAGAGAGAAAAAAATAATAATAAAGTATACAGTAATATAATGCACTATTTTATTCAACTATATATACGTATATGCATCTTATTCAGACCAAAGTTTCTCATCATGTTAAAAGTTATGAAACCTCCTTTAAGATCATTCTGATATTCCTCGACAATCAAGAAAGAATCAGTCAAAAAAACTGTCTCGGTATGAGCCGCACTTTGATGAAAAGCCACTTTGGAAGTTTTGAAACAAATCCATATTCTCCAGAACCGACTTCTCTTCCATCAAAAATAAAATAAACAGGTGAAAAAAAAAGAAACTGAACTTCAAACACGATCAATCAAATAAAAAAAAAATTGAATAAATTTCCCATGAAAATATATTTTTTCACCTCACAATCTTTTCTTTGGTGCCACAAAAGAAAGAAATTTATCGGAAAGATATGTAAAAAGAGGGAAAAAAAATGGAAGACTCCCCCCTTTTTTTCCCCCAAGCGTTAATATTTTGCGAGTGTTAGCGATAAAAAAAGCTGTATATTTCCCTTTTCTATTCTCGAGGGCCGCGTAGCTGAATCTCCTCTTTCTTTTCCTTGCTGTAGCTGAGCTAAGCATTTCTGAATGATCAGGCTCCGGCCAATAATAATACGGCGAACGGATTCAGTCTTCGGAATTTCGGCACGGATTTAACGCGAGGCAATAGACATGTTCGATTTCTGTCATCCCGCTCAAAAATGAATAAGCGAAACGTTTTACCTAGAGATTTTTTTGGTATGTCTGTACTCAGTGCCGTAACTAGGCAGGTGCACACGCGCAGGGGCTACTTGGAATGGAGGCCTCAGGATGGGCCTAAATGGGACCATTCTGGGTCCAAGAACGGGGCCTAAATGCAAATTCTTGCACAGGGCACAGGAATGGCTAGTTAGAGCACTGCGTGTACTCGAAAAGTTCCGTTCATTCGGTCATTGATCATTTTTGCCGCTCCACCGTCATTTTCTGCACACGAGGGCTAATTAGACCGGGACCTACAATTTATTGCCGATTCCGAATGGCAGGCTTGTTTTTTATACTCATTGAAAGATTGGTGCGCTAACCCCTCGACGGGGACTCTTTGCGGTAGCAATTTTTTCTGTGGTCATGTCGCCGTTTCTGTTGTACCCCTGTGTCGGGAAAGTTTTCTGATAAGGACGAACCGGGTATCGAACTCACGACACCTCTAAAGATCCTTTGGTATTTTAGGCGAGTATCATATCGACAGGGCTACCGCGCCCCCCGTTCATTCGGTCATCTTTCCCGATGACCAAGAACCGCTGCCTTTTTTCTTGACTACGAGGCCGATTCTAACAATCAGGTGTCATCAGCATCGTGTTATTAAAGAACAAACTTATATGCCAGAAAAATATCCACCAATATCCCCGCCAAATTTCTCTGGGAAATACCGGAGCAACCCCCCAAACAATCCGTTGAACCTTGAACCTTCATGCGTATATCGGGAAGGGGGGGGGGGTCACGTAGATGAGATTTTAACAGTTCATACCCTCCCTCCATCATCGCTCTATCAATTAAATTACTGCATAGTTTCTCAATCTTTCTAAACCCAAGGACCAGTAAAATGTCTGAAACAATTCGACGGACCACTTGTGTACCGTATTACGGGGCAGCCAAGTATTTTTATTTATGCGCCCGAGTGGCGTGGTGGTAAGATGCTCGTCTAATGTGAAGGACGCCGTTCCATGTTCAAACCCGAAGAAGGATGTAGATAAGATATTTTCCGTAACGAGCTTAAGGTGACCACCTATAGATAGTGCTTTCGTTTCCAACCTATCTCATTAAATTGCAATATAGGAATATGGCCAGAGTTTTTGTTTGGTGAAGTAGTATTTTCATTTATTCCCTATACATTTGACCAGTTTTTCCAACGATAATTATTTAAATTTGTGATTTTTACTGAAATCGTAAACAAACAGCGTTTTCATAATTATTATGATAATTATGGCTATAAATGGCTACAAACATTGTCAGGTTCAACGTTTTTCCCCAATTTTTCAGTGATTTTAACTACAATGAAAGATTTCACCAAACTATGGCAACGTTTTTAATGACGATTATCGACGTCCCGTATCTTAGTCCCTTATGCAGTCCGTCCTTATTTTTCCCTAGGAAATATGGTTATCTATTCATTTAAAAGTTTATTTTCGTCAAATATATTTTTGTTTACTTTAATTTGTAGCAGCCGTTCATTTCCTCCCTGCTTCACACATTTTTTTCGGAAATTAGATAATTTGTCGTGAATTGCATCTTTTGACCACAATCAGTGATATTCCGTATTTGAGATCGCAATTTCCAGCATTTTCTTTGATAAGGTATGGTGAACATAAGTATGAAAGTATAATGTTTTATTTAAACCTACATGGGTACCAGTAATATCAATTACAACAATTGAATAATATTTTATTCAGTTAGAATCGAATCATCAACTCTACCTGAGGACCGGTGGTGGTCCGTGCACCTTACGTTGAGAAACGCTGCTAAAGTGCATTGAAGAAGTACCTCCTAGAGGTAGAAGGCCTCCGCAGTCTACTTGTGACGTCAGTAAGTAGTCCATTTTCCCTCAGAACATTCAGGGGGATAAATTCCCTGCTTGTGCCTGTATCATCGTTATGAGAAAAAGATATAATCGGGCTCAGAATTGGCGATTTTTATGCGCCATTTCCGATCACTATGCGGTATTTGTGAGCCAATCAGGAAGATTCTACGCCAAAATAAGAAGAAATAATAGGTTGCTGTGCTTTAAAATGTGGCATACTTGCTAGGTAGTCTGAATGACGTTTATGGTAAACACTGCAGAGACCTTCTATCTCTAGGAGGTGGTGATTAAAGTCACGGTTAGTATAATCTACGGGTGGCCAGTCTTCTTCCAAGCCGTGCCTCAATCTTGATTATTTCCGATTCACGTGGCACTCTAAGAATTTTTACACGCAGATCAAACATCCTGTTTTTACGGGACGCTAGCATCCCTTCTGTTCCTGCAAAATACTCGGATGCCCTCTTATTTTCGCAAAAATGTTCAGTTTGTCACTCTTCAGTTTTATATTGTTTTTATTTTCGAATCATAAATTCGACTACCACAATGGAGATTGCGTATGTACGCATATCGATAGAAGTTCATCTTGCCTACACCATGGTGGCCATAGACACCGGAACCTGAGGGCTCAGGAGGTGTCTTGGGCTCTCCCTTGCCAATAAACGGCGTAAGAGGTTGTTATGTATGTTATATTTATGTATGAGTTGGCAGAGCGCGAGCTTTAATACGCGCGCGCCGTTCGATTGCTGTTGGGATTCGAGTTGTGGTGGCCATGGTGGTCGGTCGTATTGTAGTTATTGTATTAATATTCGAATAAAGCTTATTAATGCTATTGTGTAATTCCGAATTCTCCCTCAGTCTGACTCTTATAAATGTCTAGTGAGAGACGTTTCAGAGGGCTTAGCCGCCCCCCGATGAATTCATGGATACACAATGCAATTGTATTATAATACAAAGCATATCCCCATGCTGACGATCCTAAATCTCGTACAGGGACGCCCGGCAACTATACCCGACGATGGTAAACTGAACAGAAACGCATTGAATAGAAAGTCATCACATAATTATTATTTTAAGAGTGTGCCTACCATACTAAATGTGTGTTTCACAGCCTACGAGACCATCATTCATGAGAAAAGGATTTTTTTTAAAGCTGAAGAGAATTTCTTTTGATTGAAAAATGGAATGGAATTTCTTTAATTTTTCTCTGAAAAGCGTTCGCGTGCCACTCCTGATGCCATGGCATGCCGTGGGTTGAGCCACCCCCAGGTATAAGGATTGGAAAGATGATTTATAATATTTAACCAGAGAGTTAAATATAGGAATATAACAATGTTTGAGGATATTTTCCATAAAATTACAATAGAATTGCTTTTTCAAGTCCAAAGTAGTTTTTGCACAGGGTGACCCAAAATTACAACAGCGTATTTGAGAAATAAAAACTAAAAAAGAGAATAAAAGATAGATATATGCATCTTTTACTGAGTTTTGCTTGGAAAACGGCTAATTTTGATTCAGACGCAATTTCAAAATTAGTTAAAGATTTGCGCAAGAGATGGCGCTTTTTAGTGCTAAAATTATATTTACAAAATTAAAACCATTTGTAGTAATAGCAAGATGGTAGAACGAAGACAAATGCAAACGTCTCTGCCGGGATGGCCCGAATCGAATTTAGACAGAAAAAAAACACAGTTCGTTATCAGATGATGCTTTAGTCGGGGAAAACCAAAACATGGTATTTTCGAAATTTCGGCTGAGATGTTTGGTCCGGGTTTCTGCGAGTGTTACTCTGACACACACACACCGTGTTGTTTCTGAGGGTTTACGGAAATTTTGCCTTCCACATTTCGCCTGCCCTGAGCGACCAAGTAGATGGGTGAGTCACCAAGGAAATGCGTGAATGACCGTAAGAGTTACCAATTGAAGGAGCTACTGACAGTATGAGTGGAAGAGTGGGTAAGTGACCAGATGAGTGAGTGACAGTATGTGACCTTGTGAGAGACCAAGTGAGTGTGAATCCCTCATACGGTCACTGACTTGATAACTCATGTAATCACTAACTTGCTCACTTATACGGTCAATCCCTTGGTTCCTCATTCTGTCACTCCCTTGGTAACTCATACGGTCACTAACTTGATCACGAAAACGGTCACTCATACGGCCACGCCACTTGGTCACTCATACGTTCACCATGTTGATCCCTAACACTGTTATTCACTTGGTCACTCATGAGTTCACCAAGTTGATCTCTAACATGGTTACTCACTTGGTCACTCATACGGATATGCACTTGGTCACTCAAACAGTCACTCATATGGTCACTCACTCATTCATACAGTCACTCGCTTGATCATTCATATGGTCATACAGTCCCTCACACTCTTATTCATAAAGTAACTCGGTCATTCAAACGTTCACTCACCCAATCACTTGATCGCTCACACAGTCAATCACTTGATCACTCACACAGTCAATCACTTACTTGATCACTCCCTCGGTCACTCCTACTGTTAGGTGCGAAATTTCCGGCTGGCGAGATGCACCGGTGTGAAATACAACAGGGGAGAGATGTCGAGGACAAAACTTCTCTCTGGATCCCGTTGTTGAGGATGTTGGATATTATGAAAATATCTTGTTTTTTAGTTTTTCAGACCATAGCGCCATCTGTTGCGGAAATTTGAATTAATTTTAAAAATTAATCTGACTGAAAATATACTGTTTCTTCAAGCACAATGCTGCATGTTTTGCATTTCAATTGCTCCCCATTCTTTTTTTCATTAATTTTTTGAATCGGCCAGTCAGTTTTGGGATAACCTGTACTTAACCATTTTACGTTCAAGGATCGTATTGCTTCCAAACGGCAGTGGAATAAATTCAAAAAAGTTATTTCTGTTTTCTTTCCTCTCTCCCCTCATCACCACCAAGCTTTGTTGCAACCCTAGGAAAAAAAAGTAGTTCTGTTTACCTCCGTGATGTGTATCCTTCTGTTATATGCTTCTAAGAGCAAAAGGGAACAGGTAGGTGAGGGTGAAAAGAGAAATATACTTCGTACCTACTCTATTATCTGTAACTATTGCTGATAAGGGGGGAAGAGATAAGAGAGATGTATAGAGTATAATAGATAAGTATTATATATTGTTTTTGTTTTTCTACTTTTCCTCCCTTCCTTTTTCTAACATGCGGTTAGGTTAGGACAAGGTTACCATATTTATCGCCGATTCGTCAAACAGAAATCAAAATTTCTTGTCAATCGCATGTGGGGGGGGGGGGGGGAGAAGAAGATACGAGCGCATGATAGATAAGTATCTCTCTCTTATACTTATGTATTGTATTGTTTTCCTTTTCATTTGTTTTTTTTCTTACCTTTCTACGTTTTCTTTCCTTCCTTTTTCTAAAATCAGGTTAGGTTAGGACGCGGTCACCATATTTATCGCCGATTCGTCAAACAGAGGTCATCCGAATTTTTTTTGTCAATCGCTTCAAAGCGAAGTGGTTAATACGTATATTTATTGTCAGAGATGATTTGTATATTCCTAATGTTTACACGAATGAAAACTTCGTTCCGCTGCCAAAAAAAAAAAACCTTCAAGAAAATAAGATTTTTCTCATCACGCGATCTTTATTTTATCCATTCATAATAAGCTCCGAACCCCGGGGCAATCTTTAGCAATCCAATTAAGAACCGCAAACAAACGGTTGTTTTGAATGAGCAAAAATGATTTTCGCGACATTAAAATAATACACGCACGAATTATTCATTCCCTGTTTCTGCTGAACTAGAAAAGTTTCGGAATTTAATCGTGGGAAACAATTTCGTATCCGTTTTGATGGTATTTATCCTGAGGCCTGAACTGCCATGTTTCAGCGATCTTATAAATGGTGACGATTCCGATTCGCGAATGTCAAACCCAGGAGCGAAAATCGTCCGATTTCCTCTCCGAGTTAATAATATCTGCCCCGATTTTAAATGGAGAGATGTCACATGCATTTTTGGTCGTAAGAACAATTTTCGATTCATGAATATCGAGAACGCTGTGTGGGTGGTTTTTTGATTGGATTATACCTCGAGGTTCTGGTGAAAACTGGTGGTGGTGATGATGATGCTCAGATCAACCAGATTCCGATGGTGTTGAGTCGTTAACTTTTGATGAAATCATTGAAACTTTAGTCTATTCCACTCTTCGGGTTAGGAGCAGAATTCTGGCTTTACTGAATACGGTCGAAATGTAGGGATGATGTTCTTATGAATGCAATTGCCTCCAACTGTTATGCAGTTATAAGGGCACGACGAGCGTGGATCCAGGGAGGAGGGGACGATGAAGGGCGAACGCTCCCCCTCCCCTGCTCCGAATACTATGGAGGTAAATTTGTCTGTCCTATAAAATACGAGATGATCCAATGCACCGGCACATTCAGTCGCTTCTCCGACACATCACCCTGGATCCGTATGCCCCCCCCCCGCTCCATTCTCAGCTGAGGATGTGCGCTTTCGTTCCGTTCGAATCAGAAGATGTCTGTCTCCGCTTCATTTGCAGCTCAAGATATCTGCTTTGACTTCATTAGCAGCTGAAGAAATCTGCTTTGACTTCATTAGCAGCTGAAGAAATCTGCTTTGACTTCATTAGCAGCTGAAGGTGCTTGTCTCACCTCTATTCACAGCTGAAGGTGCTTGTCTCACCTCTATTCACAGCTGAAGGTGCTTGTCTCACCTCCATTCACAGCTGAAGGTGCTTGTCTCACCTCTATTCACAGCTGAAGGTGCTTGTCTCACCTCCATTCACAGCTGAAGGTGCTTGTCTTACCTCCATTCGCAGCTGAAGGTGCTTGCCTTCGCTCCATTCGAAAATTTCTGCCTCCGCTCCATTCGCAGCTGAAGATGTACGTTCAGGCATGGATCTAGGGTGCCAGAGAAACTGGGATGGAGCGATGGATGGAGGATAGGAGCGATCGCCCCTTCCAAGAGCTGAATATTATTGGGAAGTTTGTCTGTCCCTTAAAATGTGGGGCGATTCAAAGAACTTACACAATTCGTCCCTCCATCGTCCTGGATCCGCGCCTGGGACACGATTGTATCCAAAAGGACTAGGATTTCACCTAAACTTCTCTTCATGTCAGTAAATTTGATAGGAAGGTATCTTACCAGGGTTATTGAGATATTATTTATGGATTCTATTATTCACGAATGTATTCGTTTCTGAATTTTTCGGCCATACCGCAAAGTTCTAGGCATTGTCTCATAAGGTTAATGACACATGAAAAACATTAAAAACTATATTAAAAACTACAAATTCCGTAAAAAGAAATTCCAGCAAATATTTGTGTTCCTATGGTTTTTTTTTTTTCGATAACACTACTAGCCAGTAATTTCCGAAATTTCGTTCTTGTACCAATTTTCGTTCTGGTTTAGATGCCGAAACGCCATTTCTGTGGCTTTTGACAGCATAACAGCCGGTAAAAAGAGCTTTTCCACTGAACGGAACGAAGGTAGTGCTAGATAGACGAGGTGTTTGATTAGTATTGCGGATGGAATCTGTGTCCGTCTTATAAAATTAGTTTTTAAGTGACCAAAACAGCTAAATGGCCATAGCCATCTATGGTTCAACCCCCTAGGAAAACGTTATGAAAAATTTTTTTTCTTACAAAAGTGGGTGTAAATTGGTGCTGTTAACCTGTTCTTAACAATAGAAACACAGCGATTTAATTGGATTGGATTTTTTTATTTGCTAAAATGGTTGATTATAAGCGTGAAAAAAAATTCACTTTTAATTCTGAAACTATTTCCATATCAAGCATTAATTTTAATTCTGAAATTTTTTCATTGAATATGAAAAAAATTTCATTCAAAATATGAAAAAAAATTCATTAAAAAACATGAAAAAAAATTCATTAAAAAACATGAAAAAAAATTCATTAAAAAACATGAAAAAAAATTCATTAAAAAAACGAAAAAAATTCATTAAAAAAACATGAAAAAAGTCATTAAAAAAACGAAAAAAAATTCATTAAAAAACGAAAAAAAATTCATTAAAAAACGAAAAAAAATTCATTAAAAAAACGAAAAAAAATTCATTAAAAAAACGAAAAAAAATTCATTAAAAAAACGAAAAAAAATTCATTAAAAAAACATGAAAAAAAATTTCATTAATTCTGAAAGCATTTCTTTCAATAATTTTGGACACACTCTATTTTTCTTTAATTCTGGAAATATTTCTAATTAATATTTCTTTTAATTATAAAAAAAATTCTTTCGATAATTATGAAATCACTTTTCTCATTAATTCTAAAATTATTTCCTTTCAATATTGAAATTTGTTCTGTTGTTAATTAAGTTATTAAGTTATTTTTTATTAATTCTGAAGTTGTTTCTTGCTAATTCTGTGAAATTATGAGCTGATTAATTATGAAATTATGACCTCATTAATTCTGAAGTTATGATCTCATTAATCCTGAAATTATGATCTCAATAATTCTGTAAAATTATATGATTAATCCTGAAATTATGATCTCATTAATTCTTATCTCTCTTATATATTCTGAAGGTGTTTTTTTTTCTAAAACTGCAATTTTAAAATTATTTCTTTCACCCCAATTCTGGAATACATTTCTTTATTAAGGTCCTTTTTTCAGCATTTGTATTAATTCTGTAATATGTAAGTCTATTCGAGCGGGCCACTGCAAAAAAAGCTTCGCGGGCCATGCGTTGAATACCTCTGGTTTAGAGGATGAAAATGTGGATATATCTTTTCAGAGCTATTTCAGAGCCGTTGACAGCAAACAAATACGGAGTGCCGAGATAAATTTTTACGTTGCCGCACAGAATAGACATTAAATATGCCTTATTTTACGAGTTATTTATTAACCATAGAAAGAGCAGTAAAACTCGTGAAGCCGAATGATGGTTCTCAGGAACGTATAACAAATAGCATCAGGAAAACCGTTCGATTTTCTCCAGCATTAAAACTTTGATAAGGGCGCTCTTTTCCAGCCACTAGTAACGGGTTGTGAGGGAAAAGCCAATAGTGCAATTTGTTAGACGCCAACTGGCAATAAATTTCGGTGTTTAGTTAGTTGTTCGCCAAGCCTCCATTATGATCAAATTTACGAGATGGAAATTCTCACGATTCATTTTTCTCGAACTCAACGTAAACATCAGGTTTCGAAACGCGCCAAAATATGTAAAGGGCGATTAATATCAAATACAACTATTTCAAAACGATTTTGAAATGAGCACCACTGACTAGAATGACTTGAAAATTTGCCTGAATACTGGAGAAACTGGAGAAACCGCGAGACTCCCAGGCTCTGTCGCAAGAAGCAACGTAAGCTCTTCGCCCTCCCCCCCCCCCCGAAGGGGGGAGGTTCAGGGCGTCTCCGGCAAAACCATTATTTATTGATACGTCAAACATTACATATAGTGAAAGGAAATTAAAAATTATGTAAAACGAAGAATCAAATTAAAAATTATGTAAAACGAAGAATCAAATTAATCAAGTTAAAGTCAAAGTGCAACGGGCACCGATAATAAATAATCAAAGAAAGTTGTATAAAATCATATCCCAAAAGGCGCAATCAAAAATTTGATTAAATAAAATAAATAAATAAATTGAAATTAAATAAATAAATAAATTTGAGTGATCCAAGGATTGTATGACAGAAAGGCAGAGCACCCCATTGCGCTCGGGCAGTTCAATACACTCAGTCCAATTCGCTTTTGATCACAGTTGAAGGTCTTTGAAATATCTCCGGGACACTTGATTAGATTTAGGATTCATCCTGGTCCTCGCCTTCAAACAGTGCCACCAGCGCACTGTCAGGGTGAAGACGCGGCGCTCTCTCTAACGGAGGCGCTGGTACTGGAGTTACAGGAGCTTGAGGAGACGGATCCCCTTATCTTCTCGGGATGTTCCTCAAGGAATTTCACCATTTTTCTTGTCATTCCTCTTGATTCCTCTCGACGTAGTATGCCAAACATCCACGGTCTGTGTAGATGGGCAGCCGGCAAACGGAAGTGAAAGGGCGTCGTTTCTGGACATCATGTGGCGTAGTGCAGGGGCGTGCCAGGCTCAAGACAAGAGCATTTGTCACTGGCAATCGCTTTAAAGCGATGTAAGTTTGCCGGGAAAGGCCCATGACCGGTGACAAATAAGATGAACTCGCGTGACCACAGCTCATGTGCTCCTAGTATCTACTTTATAACTTCACGAGTTGATCTTCCTGATGCCTCCGGCATATCCTAATCCAGTTGCCACTTTGCTATCATGTCCCACCAGAGGAGAGACTTGGCGTACGAGGCTGGATATAAGAGTTCCTCGCAAAAGTCTCCGGTATTGGTCGCTTCTTTAGCCGCCGCATCCGCTAGCTCGTTTCCCCACTGGACGTTGTGGGCTTTTACCCAGGAGGTGCGTATTGAAGGGTGAGATACAAGTATACTCCTGATCCTTCTGGCGATTGCGTTTTCAGACAGTGGATTTAGAATGGTGTGGATGCTCGAACGGCTATCCGATCTTATTACAGTCCGTGTCTTTTTTGTAGCTGCATCCAGAGCTGCTGTAAATATAGCGAGCATTTCAGCTTGATATACTGAATTGTTTTCTTTTAGTTTAGTAGCCCATTTATCCACGATCTCCGTTCCCACGGTTTTTACACAGGCAGCTCCTGCACCTGATTCCAGTTTAGAGCCGTCAGTGTAGTATACGACGGATTTCTCCTTAGGTATATCGTCCTCCGAAGAATCTAGAAGTACTTGATTTACCAGCAGAGATTCTGCAGAATGCGAGGACCAGCCTATAGTGTTCTGCTCGAAGGCGTCCGGGACTAATGTTCCCTCAAGCAATGAACATGACTTGTGAAACTTTAGAAGACGCGTGACTCTGGCCAAGAATTCTATCTTCAGGGATATTGGCGGAAGCCCCAGAATCACCTGAAGAGCATTTGTAGGTGTAGTTCTGTACGCACCAGAGATATATAAGAGAAAGGGTCTTTGTATTGAATCGAGCCGTCTGAATATCTGGACCTTGGTAGAATGCCAAATTGAAGCTCCATAAGCTATCATAGGCTCAACCACAGTCAAGTAGAGTGATCTCCTTAGAGTCCGTGTCAATCCCACTGTGGTCCGGCCATCAGGCGCATCTTCTGAAGAACACCGAACGCCTTTCTCTTCTGTTCCTTGATATGATCTTACCAACTAAGTTGCTTATCGATACTGATACTGAACACTGGGGAAAAAACCTTGAAAACTCACTGATAGGTGGAGCTGTACTCGTGAAACACGGGAAAATTCACTCGCAGAATGGAAACAATAACCAGCCAGGGCAAATTTAATTAACATCGCAAATTTTCATTATTCATAGAAAAACATCATAAAAATTAAATCACAAAACGAACCCTCTACGACTTATGCAGAACATGTTCAATATGTTGTCCACTTTCTGAAACTACGAATCGGAAGTGTAAAACTCAATGTTCCACAACAAACAGATGAGAGTGACGGTGGTAATGTTGTGGATGTGGTGTACCACATGTACATTTCACATAATGCGGGCCTCAAACTCAGCCAACTTCGCAACCTGATCACTGTACCGAACACTCTTGATCATTCCCACCAGATTTTTGTGAAACACACACTCCGATTTATTGTGGAACATGAAGTTTTACACTTCAAAACAGAACACAGTCAACAATATATTGAACAGTTTTTTGCGTTTGTCGTGGACATTTATTCGTTTTGTGCCTGTCCTGGCTGACTATTGTTTCCACTCTGCCAGCGAATTTCTCCGTGTTTCATGAGTAAGGTATACCGGGGCAAATTTGTTACAGGGGCACGTTTACACACGGCTTATATTTCACATACCGTTTGTCAGAGCACGCCACCAGTCGGGTCAGGAGAATCGCCACGGACGCCATTTGAATCTGCAATCAGTCACTAGAGCGGGCAGTGAAGTGGACAACTTTTACTGATTTTTTACCAGGTAAGTAAATTAGAAGACGATGCTCCTGGGTTACCACCTCTCATGACGGCTCTCCCGTGGCCTCCTCCCTATCGGTCAACACTGCAAGAAGCGATCCACCAGGGGCCACACATCTGAAGACGACGCTCCTGAGCCACCACCTCTCATGAGGACTCTCCCGTGGCCATTTCTCTCCATCTGCATCCAACATCGGTCATCGCTGCTGAAGCAATCCACCAGGGGGTGACCATCCCAACACGATGCTCTTGGGGCCTCTGTCCCACAAGACGGCCCACCTTGGGCTTTCATCGACGACGTCCTCCGGCTAACATATCGTCGGACGAGCTTACAGTGAACCCGTCTTCAGCACATTTCCCAAAGAAGGGAGCCAGATATCCGTAAGACAACAAGTAAATAATAACGTAATAAACTTTAAGTAAAGTTTAGTAACTTAATTTTAGGGAGCATTGTGGAGTGAAAGAAGAGTTAGTGTCGAGGATTGAAAAAGGTATGTTCAGATGGTATGGATATATATAGAAACGGAAAGGAGATAGACGAAACAAGTATACAAGACGAGTGTGGACGGGAGAGTTGGAAGGAGTAGACCTCAGTGAAAATACCTCAATCAGATCGAGGACGTTTTTAGCAAAGGCCAGCTGAGGAGTACCTTAATTAAGTTAATAACAATGCATCTACCTATATAGTTTAAGTTTGAAAAATTTGGCTCTCAAAACAAATTTCAATCGTTGTTCTGTTGATATTTGGCTCTGTTGACTAATGATGTAATGGAGAATTGATAAAAGCGGACTTTGATCCAGTTCTCTCCTGATGATGCCAACCACTAGTGTTGGGGGAAACGTTGAGAACTAAATCAAACGGTCGACGGTCTTTGAACCCGAACAAACAATTTTCATCGAGAACTAGACACTTTCATGGTGTGCTAAACACCTCAAAAAATGAACAGGAAAAAAAACATGAAACTTTATGTTCAAGTTTTTGTTTTCTTCTGCCGAACAAAATTTCATTACTTCAGGAGTGTTTATGCAAATTTTCAAGACATTCTGATTATCCGTTCTTATTTTAAAGCATTTTAAAATCGCAACTTTACCTATTATAATCACCCTGTACAAGATTTTTGAAACGCTAAAAACTGTTAGTCAAAGTGTTTCCCCCCCCCCCCCATGTATTTTTCCGAAAACATATGCTAAACACCTTCAAAAATGAGCAGGAAAAGAAACCCACGAAACTTCATTTATGTATATTTATATCGAATATTACACTTTTTTTACTGGTATTTCGGAGTTTTATGGCTCCAGCTGCGAAGAAATGTTTTCCAAATGATGAATGACAACGACTTGCGACACATTCAAAGTTACAGGCAAGAAAAAGTATTATAAATTCTCGGCCAAATCTCTCCCTTTCTCACTGTCAGAAACATCGCCTGGAGTCTGAAAATCATATATTTCTCTTCGCATACCTTTTCTCTTTTCTGGTTCTTTCTACTGTTTTATCTGGAATTTTATTTCCTTTTTTTTCCCCCCGTTTTTGTTACTTTGGAATCTACGGCCATACATCTCCCGCGATAAAGCGATAAATCTTCTCGCTCAGTACTGATATTTTGACGAGCATTGACTTAAAATGGCTCTCTATACAACAAAAATTTTGTTTAGGAACCTGGTCTTGGAAATATCATTCCGTTGGGAAATACACGCGTGGCTACGTTGTGCATTGTTCGAATTGTAGGTATTGTGTAGCTTAGGGCAGGGCAGTTCTTACTAGATGCATTGCCCGGTGCGCAGATTGGCTGATGGTTGGGGACAGAGTACAGTGATGAAGGCGGATGACTCGGGATGTTTTCGTTGGCCTCTTGCGGGCGATTCGCCCGGGCTCCTTGGCAGGGTTTACCGGAGACTTTGGGGGTGTGATTGCCGTGAGTCGGAGGCCTTGGGGACCTCGGTGGGATTGGGTCCTGTGGCTTACGAGCCGGGGATTCCTGCCGGGACCGGACATCAAGAGAGTTTTTCCAGCATGGCTCAGCCGCTAGGTAATCTGCCTCAGAGCTGGGCCATGTTTGGTGCTAGTGTCTGTAGTCCTTTGCGTGGGTTGGAGGTCGGCCCGTGGTCTTGGTGGCTAGTGGGGCTTTTTCTTTTTTTTCCTGCATGGCCCAGCCGCAAGGTAGCCTGCTTATATCCCACAAGGGACAAAGCGGGGGCCATGTTTGGTGTTTGCATTGCCCGGTACGAAAATAATAGCGGGGTCAGAGAAGCGTATTGATAATTTCCGCATCTAAAATTTCATGCGTTGAAAATATGTCTTTCCATAATTCTGAAAAATATATCTTTCCATAATTCTGAAAATATATCTTTCCATAATTCTGAAAAATATATCTTTCCATAATTCTGAAAAATATATCTTTCCATAAATCTGTTAATATATTTCATCCATTCTGTAAATAATTTCATCGGTTCTGTAATCTATCTTTCCATAATTCTATAAATATATCTTTCCATAATTCTATAAATATATCTTTCCATAATTCTATAAATATATCTTTCCATAATTCTATAAATATATCTTTCCATAATTCTATAAATATATCTTTCCATAATTCTATAAATATATCTTTCCATAATTCTATAAATATATCTTTCCATAATTCTATAAATATATCTTTCCATAATTCTATAAATATATCTTTCCATAATTCTATAAATATATCTTTCCATAATTCTATAAATATATCTTTCCATAATTCTATAAATACATTTCATCGGTTCTGTAAATACATTTAATCGATTCTGTAAATACATTTAATCGATTCTGTAAATACATTTCATCGATTCTGTAAATATATCTTTCCATAATTCTGATATCTTTTATCAATTCTGAAAATATTTTTCAATTAATTCTGAAAATATTTTTCAATTAATTCTGAAAATATTTTTCAATTAATTCTGAAAATATTTTTCAATTAATTCTGAAAATATTTTTCATTAATTCTGAAAACATTTCTTTCATCAATTCCAAAAATATTTCTTTTAATAATTCTGGAAATATCTTTCATTAGTTTCTAATTTCCATGAATTATGGTCCAATACAATTTTATCCACCATTTCTGAAATTATTCAAAAAATTATTTCTTTTAATAGCTATTAAATAATTTCTCCCCAATTATAAACTATTTCTCATTATTCATGGTACGAAACTATTTCTAGAATATTTGAAACTAGAATTCTAGAATATTTTAAAATAATTTTCACCAACACTGGAATACATTTTTTCATTGAACGGCAATACTAAGCTAAAAAAATAATTAAACATCAAGTTTTTGCAATCAGTCCCACGTGTAAAGACTACTTAAATGTGTTTCAATGGGAAGCTTAGCTCAGCATTTCTAAATGAACAGAGCTGAACCTGCAATGCGCTGAAACTGTTCTAGTCTCCGTGAAAACTCTCGATACAAGAGACTTGATCACGTCATAAAGGAAAGGAAAGAAAAGTTTCTCATTCATCTCATTTCTTTTGCGTCTTCCTTATTTCATCCGGTAGCCATGGTTATTATGCCCTTCGTGCGGAAAATTCCGTCCGCTCATCCGGAATTGCCCTTTCTTCGTCCCATCTTGAATGTAACAGACGGATAAATTTCCGGTCAGTGCCACGCTTTGAGTGTTTTTCTTTTCTTTTGGCTTATACGTACATAATAATTAAATAAATAATATAAAAATATTTATTAAACGAAATTATGAAAATTTTTGAATTTGAAATTTTATGGGTTTGCAACACGGATTTATCCTGTCTTTTTCTCCCGAACTTTCCTTTGTTTTTTTTCTTAATTCAGACGTCTCATCGAATATTGAGAGAGGAACGACGGAGACGTGAAAAGTTTTTGTTGGACTCAAGAGAGAAAGAGACAGACAGAGCAACTACTTTCTAATTGGGTGTTTGAACACACGTTTCACCATTGTCAATTTCAGCTATTGCCCCGGATGAGGGGGGGAGGGGCTGTGGCCAGGCCAGGTCCTGGACCACGTCTTCTCTTCTAGGCCTGGTGACTCGGCTTCTGAGCACATTTTCATTTCATTTCATACCGTGCACTGAAATGAAAATGTGCTCATAATCCGAGTCACCAGGCCTGGAAGAGAAAACGTGGTCCAGGACCTGGTCTGGCGACGGTAGAGGGCTCACCCAAGCCGCCAAGCTTAGGTGAAAGACGTGGCGCCTGGCCACAGACAACAACAAAAGGCTCTAGCACAGGGTATCCGTATGAAAAGTTAATTTCTTTTATGTTAATAACTAGAGAGCTCGGAAGTTCAGGCAAAATGCTATAAATGCCTTTTTTGGGTTATTTACAAACATTTTGGCAAAAATGCCTTTTTTTTTTTACATTTTTCTTCCATATTAGTTAACTTCAGAGGCGTTCTGTAAAACTTGGGTATTTTGAGCATTAAGAATAAAAAAATTGCTCTTTTTAAATATTTTCCAACTCTCGGTATTAATTTATCATCAGGAACCCCCCCCCCCCCATATCCACTTCCAACCCCATTTAAATGCGAATAAGTGATTGAGAGATGCTGAACTTGGTGTGTTGCCACGCATCAACTTTGCTTTGAGCAGATGGTGTTAAACGGGAATGATTCTGTTTCAGATGAACGCAGCCCATGTTGGAAAAGCAGAGGGAAATTAAAAATTTGTTTCTCCACATGTTTCACATAACATGTCTCTCTCGGGCATCGGACTGAGCGAGACATGTTATACGAAGCATGTGTATAATGTGTATAATGTAGTTGACCAATGACTGTTCCAAGAGGTCATCAGTTGACGGCATGGCTCACACAAGCGAGGTAGGACCAGACAGGGCTCTGGGGGCCCATGTTATTCTGATTTTGCTTTTTTTTTTTATACAAATACAAATACAAATACAACGCCACAACAGGCAAATTGCCCAACGAGGTGGCTGACTTAAGAACATCATGGATCCCCGAGCCCCTACCTACTACTGCTACACCACACATGAAACCCCCCCCCCTTCCGCGGAACCCCCCAACGAATCGGTACATGCGAGAATGTGCGTGTACGTGTAGTGCAACCTGACGTAAAGTTTGTTTCTGTGTAATGCTTGTTATGTGTAGTGCTGTCATCTGCCCCCAGTTTTACTAACTATGAGTGAAGTGTTATGGTTGAATGATTTACCGTTGTAGGACTGTTGCTCTCTGTGGCGAGACTTTTTAACGGGGAGATCGGCTCGCATTTGCGCCTTGAAGTTGGGAACCACAGAAAACCAACTTCAGCCGACCACCACTGTGGTGTTCGAACCCGGATTCTCGCATCACGAGTCCGGCACTATAACCACTCGACCACCACAGCGGCCATAAATGCACTACAAACAACCATGGTTATTTATTTTACACGCATATTTAATATTCGATTAAATTGTTCAGAGTCGCCCTCAGGGACCCGCACTCGAAGGAGTCCCGCATTTATGGCAATATATATAAAAAAAAGTTTTATTTTTCTTACAACAATAGGATAAGGTAGCTATTGTTTAACTATGGGCATGATAATGGCTATTCCAAATAATACAACAAATAAACGAGAATTATTCGCTCGAACTCGAAGGAGCTCCGCAGATCATTTTTTCTACGGGCTCCGTTTCTGAGCCATTTTTTGACCTAATCCGTGTTCACCAAAATTTTATTTCGGGCTTGAAATCAATTGAGCTTACATAATAATACAGTTATTATAAACTATAATTAAAACAGTAGACGCATTAAGCGAAAATCAATTTTTCAGCTAGTTTTTAAACCTTTAATACATTAGTTTTAGTTATTTTTTCTTACTTCGATAAAAAAAGCGCCTTTCTCAGTGTCTATTTTAAGAATTTTTAGTGCCTTTTAAACCCTCATGCAATATTAATTACTTATCTGAGGTCTACACGTTATTTGGATACTTTTTCTAATTGGAAGTATGCATCTAGGATCAACGGTTCACCAGTAATTTGTGGTTCGTGCTGACAGGCTATCCACCCTGTCTGTATACAGGGTGTCCTGTAAGTGTTAGTGCGACCTTTATTTCATAAACCGTCTGTCTTAGAGGCATGATTCCAATTTAAAAAATATTCAACATGCGTTAAAAAAATTACCCTGTACCAGTTTTCAGAGTGAAAATACAATGTGTCACAAAATAAAAAAAAATCGAAATTTTCATACGGTCCCCTTTGCTTTAACTTCCAATTAGAAAGTTGTTGCCCTGTCTTCACTCACTTCGAAAAACGGAGGAAATTCGTTAAAGGACAGCTTTAAATGCTGGTAAAACGGTTTTTCCGCATTTAACGCTGTTCTTTCCCAAATTTCGATCGCTTTTCGAATTCGAAAATCTCTGTGAATATTGCATTTCAAAACATGGTTTTTGTTTGGTTGGCAACAGATGAGACAGGGTAACAATTTTCATACTGGAAGTTACAGCATGGGGGCATACAGACTGTATAAAAATTTAGATTTTTTTATTTATTTTGTGACACTATATTTTCTCTCTCAAAACTGGTACAGGGTGTCTTGAACGCATGTTGAATATTTTTCAAATTGGAGTCAACTACGACGGACGATCGATGCGATAAAGGCCGTGCTAGCACTTACGGCACACCCTGTATATAGTTGTTGGGAAAATTGTTTTCTTTTTGACTTCAATAAAGAACAATTCAAGAAAGCTTCATTAAAAGTACAGGAAAAAGTGGGACATTTTTATATTGAAACAAAGTTGAGACGACCAAAATTGAAGGAAAAAATACGAGAATGCCCAGGTAAATACGGGTTACATGGTGAGCTTAGGTCTTTTTAGGCTGAAACAGAAGACAGCACACATTCATGGCAGTGGAATAGTTTTCCACCAAGAAATGTGATGAAATACGTAAACACAAGCATTTTTTAGTTTCCGTTTTGTGTTTCTTCAACTATTTTCTGGAGCAAAGTTCTCTTCACGGGAATATATCGGATTTCAATCTCCCGTTTCACTGTGAGGTTGTTTTGTTTACGACCTAGATCTGTTTACGATTGTATTTACCCAATTCTCAGAACAAATTCCTTCACAAACGGGGTGAAAAAAAAGAAAACACCAGGTGTGTTTGTAGAGAAACATCTTCGATTTCGTCTTTCTCAGTATCGAACGCATTCACGCACCAGATATTTGGCGAACATGAATATTTTCCGAGAAACATTCTTTAAAAAAGTGTTTCTCAAAAAAGAAATCCAAAAACAAAAAAAAATACAAATTCAAAAAACTCTTGAATTCTTGAAAAATCAATCATATTTCTTTACACGACCAATGTGAAGACTCTCCGTTCGGCCAGACTTCGCTTTGAGATTATATAGCATAGCTCTAATTTATTCTCATTACTGCTTTGGCTGTTTTTGGCTGAGTTGGCAGTGTTTGGAAAAATAAAGCTATCCAAACATATCTGACCAGTTGTGTGTTTGGTGTGTGTTGGCGGTCTGCTCCTGTTCTAGTGCCTTATTGGTGCCCCTCTCTTTATTATACCCACAAAAAAAAATTATTAACAGTAACAATTTGTACTGCCGTGAATGTCACCTCAGGAAATTATCAGGAATCAGAACCGCATGATAATAACAATTTACGTATCTGATCCCATAAATTACTCCAGTTGTTGGTAAATAAAATGAACGATTAATAAATTAGTAAAAATATAACTTCGAAAATGAACTGGTTGGAAAAATATGTTAAAAATTATAACTGAAAAACAGGTAAACGTAAAGGTTAAAAGTAAATAGAAAGTGACGAAAAGAGACCGACTCGTCAACCGCATTTTATACCACATTTGTGCGGTGACGTAAATATCAACGTAATACACGTTACAGCAACGTAATACAGATAGATAGACAGCGCCTTCACTTCCAACTCATCTCACTAATGGCAGTAAATCGCAATATAGCGCTATGGCCAGAGTTGGTGTTTGGTGAAGTAGCTACGTAATGCAACTTTCTCACAGCGGCACATAGAAATTAAACAAAAATTCGCCGTGATATCGGTGATGTAAATTCTTGATTTTTTTGCTAAATTTTGCGCTCTATAAATAATTGTCGCAAAAATTTCAAGAATTTGAGAAAAAAAATGTGAAAAATTCCAATTCCCTAATACCTCAGCGAATTATCATCGAATTTTTACCGGTTAATTTTTTTTGAGGGACACACAAATTTTACTTATTAATTTTTTTTTTGATTAGAGACTTCATGAAAATAGCTATTTTTATATTTCCCTTGCTATATATAATCACTTTTTGTGTGTTCCACTATCACCAAAGAATTTTCCTGTCATTGCTGATAATTTTTAATGTTTCAGTAGTAGTGAAATGTGCGTTTCCGGGCCGTAGAAGCGTGATAGTAGCAGAGGAATGCGACGTCTCCCATATCAACTACCGCCTAGAGAAACGCACATTTCCCTACTACTACTTGTTTCACTTCAATGTAAAATAAACCATGGGATTTTTGTTCTTTTCTGACCCGTTATAAATAACATCTAGTGAGAATTTACATTCAAAAACAAACACACCTCTATTGAATCATTTTTATCATTTATGTACTTTATAATTTTTTCTCCAGTATTCATTTTAATGCCACATCCAATCTCTAAGACCGTTTCCTATTGGATTTCATGCGTCTTATGTTGATTTAATTGGTTTTGTACAAGAATTTTCAGAACACAGTAGAACCTGGAATATCCGGCCTAGTCTCTTGGAACCAGGACGTTGCCAAATCATCGTAGCTGGTTCGGGTATTTGATTTTTCCATGTAAAATACTTACAGCAAATAAGACCGATGCTGCTGATAGCGCCACTCCTTGGCTACAAATTACACTGTTCATCAAATTTTCATGAAGTCTTTGTAAATCCATTCAAATCATGTTCATTTATATTTCTGTGACCCCATAAGGAAAATAGAATATTTATCGCTAAAGCATTAGCTCTAGTATATAAAATAATTGCCCGAGCGTACAGCGGTAAGATGCTCGTCTTAAAGCATGAAGGTTGATGTCAGGCTCGTAAGTTCAATCCTGAGGAAGAACATAGATAGAACGATAGACAGAAAGAACAAATTGATTTAAGGATGATTTTGGGGATGCTGATTGAACTAATCTGGTGTTAGTTTTGTTTGATTGGCTCTACATTTTTAGATGAAGTAAAAATTTAATTTCAATGGTAATACCATAAGCTGCATATAAAGTAGATCACATTGAAACTATGCGTTATAAACAAATGCAGTATTTAACCACTAGCAAAGATATTTCAGTGATTATAGGGTGATTTTGGGGAGCTTGATTCTCCAAATCTCATTGCTCTTGCCGAATTGACTCTGGTTTTTCAGATAATGCATGCTCACAACAATGTGATTTGCATGCGGCATATGAAATATGATTTTCACCTTATCTCAAAAACTAGAGCCAATCTCACAAAAATAACGGTTTTTTTCATGTGAATAACTTGAAACATGTTATATTCATTTCATCGTCATACAGTCGAATCCCGTTATAACGAACGCCAAGACACCGGAGGAATCACTTCGTTAAAACGAAATTTCGTTATAAAGGAATTCCAGGTGACTTAGCATTGCTCCTATGTAAACTCATTTCGGGGATTAAAAAAGTGTAGAAAAAATATAGTATAGCGGAAATCTCGTTGAAACGAGATTTTCGCTATAATGGTATTCGTTGAAACGAGATTTTCGCTATAATGGTATTCGTTGAAACAAGATTTTCGCTATAATGGTATTCGTTGAAACGAGATTTTCGCTATAATGGTATTCGTTAAAACGAGATTCGACTGTACATTATGAACTTTCTGCTCAACTATCGGCCATTTCTTCAACTAATGTTTCCGGCAAAAATTGTTCAAAAATGCACACCAAGCAATATTAGCGCTTTTATCCGTGGTATTTCTCTACAGAGGGTCATGAAATAGAGATACTTAAATTACAACCACCGTGGATTTGAAAATTTAAAGAATAATAGTACTGTAAGTACATTTGTTGCCACAATTCAAATTACTGACCCAAAAGAAAATTTTAACGTTTTCACAGTACATACAAGAAACCAAGTATAATGAAGGTTTCGACAGCTGGTTGATGCGCAGATGAATCCAGGAAAGAAAATTCAACTGTTTCATAAAATATAAATTCAATCAACAGCGGTTGTTTCCTTTTTAGAAGCTTGGTATGTGATTTGTTGCAGAATACCAAAATGAAGTATGCTTTGTTTTCCGAATATGATGCCACTCTCCGCTATTACTACGAAGGGTTCGGCAGCTGGCTGATGCGAAGATAAATCCAGGAAAGAAATGGCCTTGCGAGGGATCCAACCCACGTCCTCTCACTGGCCAGATGAGCGCCCTAGACCAGTGGTTCTCATCCTTGGCAAGCCCGCGGCCCGGTTTCATTCATTTTTGTGAGTTGAAGGCCCGGTCAAACACAAGACCAACGGAAAATGAATGATAAAAAATTGAAGCAGCTAATCACTCGCCCGGTATGAATGATGTCTGGGCCCGGCTGTTGAGAAACACTGCCCTAGCCACTACACTACAAAGCCAACGAATCCTCCATCCTTAGAGCTGTCGAAGCCATCGTAGTAATAGCAAAGATTGACATCATTTTCGGATAAGTCGCCATCTGGTGGCAGTGTGAGAAATTGTGAGCTTTGTCCTTAGTTATGTCTGGCTATCTATGTCTGGCCCCGTTCAGCGAAGGAAAGAGCATTCGTGGACTTCGCAGTCTAGTGGTCAAGGGCACTCACACGGCAAGTGAGAGAACGTGCGTTGGATTCCCCGCAAGGTCATTTCTTTGCTGGATTTACCTTCGCATCAGCCAGCTGCCGAACCCTTCGTAGTAACAACGTGGAGTGGCATCATCTTCGGAAAACAAAGATATTTTTGATATTCTATAACAAAATCAAATACCACGCTTCAAAAAATGGAAACATCCGCAAACAAAGTGTTTCAAGTAACAAAAACTATTCGGTTTATTTCCGAAATGTAAAGCATTTCAAAGACACGCAATAGGTTTTCACAAACCGCACATCCTTTTTCTCCGATTTCTTGCGAATAAATAAAATGCTCCACACACAAACCGAAAGCACCCATGTAAAGTCTTTTCACGTGTATTCTTCTTTGGGGAAACAAAAGAAAAATATTTAATAGCCTCTCCCTCACCAAAAAAAAACCAAGACTCACCTCAAAACTCTCACTCAGCGTCATTCCGAGTAAGTGTAGATGTCAGGATGAAGAACACTTTCCTCTCAGTGAAATGGCCTCCCATATATTGTTTCACGCATACAATTTTATGCTAAGCTCCCCACCCAAAAAAT
This sequence comes from Pholcus phalangioides, assembly GCF_987345545.1. NCBI lineage: Eukaryota > Metazoa > Arthropoda > Arachnida > Araneae > Pholcidae > Pholcus > Pholcus phalangioides. The sequence goes on along the minus strand of NW_028301596.1, from coordinate 49,030,282 downwards.
ATACTTCGAAATCTATTGCAGGTGCCTGGGGGAAAAAAACCCACCTTCAAATCACCGGGAAGATTTTCGGTTTCGGAAAACTTCTACGGAATTTTCTTGAAATATTGCGATTGTTGTGTCTTTATGGCTTGTGCTTTTATGAATATTTTACTGGCGAACACATGCCCTACAGGAAATGAATACACAACAATGCTCAGCTCGGGGCCTTTTGAAAGATTTCGTTCCGGTTTTAAAACCGTGTGAATTTTTAATGGGAAAAGGAATCTCGGGTAGGATCAACTGTTTTCGTAAGATGGCGTGATACAAATGTCTCAAATATCAAAGGTATTGGTCAGAGCACCGTCGAGACACGCTTGCCACTCTCGTTGCAAATTACACTAAATTACACGTAATCAGACGCCGACATTATAGACTCCTGTGTTTACCCTGAAGTCGCGTTCCCATGATGCTTCGTCGTACACGTTACCTACGGGATAGTCTTTAATCTATGGTCAATAGCGAGCGCATTAGCAGGCCCCAGGGGTAATATACTTGTCCACCATTGTACAAGTGGCCATTACGTCCTCGGGTTCAATCTTGGACGTAGGAAGCAAGTTTTTTCCCCACCTGATGGGGGTTTCATTACGGACCCGATTTGATCGGTAGTAAATTTATGTATGGTGATACGACAATTTCCGTCATATCGACGGTTGGCGTGCGGTTAAATAGTTATAGTAGTCTTTGGTTTAACGATCTCTCAACCATTCCCAAAATGCGAAACGCACACTAGACGCCCATCTGAGACCCTATTATTGGTTCGTTCATCCGATCAATTACGTCATCGAATTTCTTTCTGTGCGCAAAGTTTTATTTTTTTCCGACACCGCTAATAACCAAGTCCTGGAAAAGTTTAATTAACATCCGTTTGACGCAAACTGGCAATAAATTTCCTGTATTGGTTGGTCGCTAAACCGCTGTGTTGAAATATATACAGAGGGAGATCTTTTCCCCTGTTTGTTCTCTTAATGAGGTTTGAACTCCATATATCGCATAAGAAACTTTCGAGTTATTTTAGTTAGAATTCAAATCGATGAAAATTGAGTCATTAAATCAATACTTCCGTGATTATTATTATTTATACGCAGGTACAATGGAACATGAAGTAAACCAAAACGCATTAGACTTTCCAGAAATTCATAAAAATTTGGCAAATCATCCTAAAAGTTAGTTTGTTTTCACAAAAAATGAGTACCATATTTACGTATCTGGATTTTATATTTAAAACTAGTTCTCTATTCCAACGATAGGTGACGCTTCTCCATTAAAAGCATAGATATGCTAATGAGATTACTTTCAAAAACAATGTCGATTCAATAAAACATGAGCCATTATTTAGAATGTGCTTTCCTGGAGTAGAAGTCACATTAAATACTGAATAATTATGAAATAAAGCAATGTAGTACACCATTATATAGAAGGTTTCATTTCATTGAATGTCATTAGTAAAAATTAGATGACACCTGTCAGTTAAATTTTTGCACGCCCACTGAGCCAAGGTGGCAAGCGCAACATCAAAACAGATCATAAAATACCCCTTACTATATACTTACAGATCTGCTCTGATATACCCCCCCCCCCCTTATTCACTGATTTTAACACAGACGACCCATTTCTCTTATTCTCATCGGGAATCAACACGCGCACCTGATGTGATATGCAGCGTTTGTAATATAACGACGATCTATCTTAGTAACAGCGACATTTTGACGACCCTTAGATGAAATGCTTCTCCTCCGCCATATAACGAGAAATTTTCGTTTTAACGAGGTCCTTAAAACGTCCTTTTATAAGAAGAATCGCTAACACTGCGATGCACTTCATGTTTTTATAGCACCAGAATGAAGTTGGTGTGAGCTTTTATAGGTTGACACGGACATAATGATCTCTTAACCTATAGTTTCGGATGAGATTTAGTGTTCTCGTAACTCACAAACTTCTTAGTCTTGTCTTAGACTTTCAAACCAATGTAACGTCTTACACAAAACGGGTACAATTAATGTGTCACCATTGAATGTCTCTTACGTGTACTGAGTGTCCCAAAATTAACGGGTTCATTGAAAAAAAAGTATTGAAATAAGAACGGGATGCGATAGAAATGCACCGGCTGCTGCATTTTGCTAAAAAAAAAACGTTACATTTTCATATGTAGAGAAAGGTGTACTTTCTACTAGCACAAGACAGTAAAAACTGGCTGGTTATGTAGAGCAAGGGTCTTCAACCTTTTTCTAGTCGCGAGCACTGCTTATACCCATCATCAAAAGAAGAGCAGCCATTACGGTAAGTTTGTCATGCGAATGCATGAAATCAGGATTGATTTCCATCCTTGAATGCAATTTGTACAAGGAATTTAATTGGAACGTTGCTCGGAGCACGGAATCGGACACGAGTATCGAACACTCTGGGTGATTCAGGGAGCACCTTGGTGCTCGCGAGCAACGGTTGCAGATGCCTGATGTAGAGGTCATATAATATAGAATTATTATTCACTTGTTCACAACACCGAACGTGTTTTCCATTAGATGTCTCATCAAGTATGGGCATAATAAACGCAGGTCCCCTGGAATAAATTTCTAAAAAATTTTAGTTTTTCAACATTTTTTCAAGCGTATTGGATAGAGCGTCAAGCGTTTGCACGGAGGGCAGTCACAAATTGGGTATGAAAATCTGTAAGGGTAGCTTTCAGTGGACGAAGTCGGATGCCTCTGCTCGTCTGACTCGATGTCGGCTGTTGTCGCCCGCGGTGATTGCCGCTTGTTGTCAGTTCGAGTGGACGATAAGCGGACATAGGCAATAAGCGATTCCTTCACCATATGCGGTTTTCTCCATCTTTCATGAAGACCGAAGTCTCTCTAAACATTCTTAAGGCAGAAATGATTCGCTGCTGCAGAAGTTCTCAGTTGAAAGCACTAGTGACAGAAAACCTTTCACGTTGGGGGTGTACAACCTCTTCAATCCGCGGGCCACATGCACGAGATGATTACCACCAGTGGGCTACAAATTGGTGTAGCCGCCGTGTTTTGTTTAATGCATGGTTTCTTTTCATGAACACCTTTCGCTGGCGTATTTATCCCGTGGACCAGAGGTTGTGCACCCGTTATTGACGTAAATGAAATACATACACATAGCGCTGTGATTAAATGACGTTTTATATTTCCAATTTATGTTTCTTGTCCCCTATGCACCACTTTTTCACCTGGTGGTCAAAATTTGAATTTACTTTTTTTTTTTAAATTAGAGTTTTCTTTTCCTCAGGGTCCATATAATGAGTACACAATGTTTCAACGGAATGAGACAACCAGAACGGGCTCCACATACGTCTCTCATCTGGGTCACTCTAAGCACCTTGTATTCTAAGTATTGTGATAAGACTTTTTTTTCCTTTACCTGAACAACTAACTTCTACTTTTCACCGATAGGAGCACTTGCGTTTACAGCATCCAATCAGTCTCAGTCAATGTGATACATTTACACTGTGTGTGTGCAGTTTATGTGGTGTTAGACCCACCACAATGCATTTGACAGTGAGAAAGAGATATTTCGGTCAGAATTTATTGTACTTTGTCTCTCGTGACTTTAAATGTGTCTCAATGGATTTTGCCATTCGTCATTTGGAAATGATGCGAACATTTTTCTGAAGCTGGAACCATAAAATTTCGAATAAACAACAAAAAAGGGATTCGAAATACATAAGATGCATAAATGAAATTCGTTACGTCGTTTTGTATTTCAGAAGCATTTATCTTGACAGTTTAGAAAATGTCTTTTTTGTCGTAAAACAAATAAGTTATAATAATAATTCTCCGATTAACTTATTTTTATAATTTACCCATTCCAAGGCCATGGGAAGGGCCACTGCCCACCTACTACTTCTTATTAAGAACTCCTATGAGATCTGCTTCTCTTGTTGTGATAGTTTTGCGTTGCTTTTATTTGAATGGCGTCACCCGTTGCAACCTCAAGGTTGCGAATTTTAGGTGGGGGGAGACAAATACCAAAAAAAAACTTGGAGAAGAGGGGGCAGCCGCTGTGGTGGTCGAATGGTCAAAGTGACGGACCCGCATCGCGAAAATCCGGGTTCAAACCCCACCGGCGCCGAAGTGGTGGACGGCTGAAGTTGGTTTTCTGCGGTTCCAACTTCGAGGCGTGAATGCGAGCCGATCTCTCCGTTAAAATGTCTCGCCACAGAGAGCAACAGGCCTACAACGTTACAAATATTCATTCATTACACTTTACTCACTATGAGTTAAGAAGGACTCATAGTGTAAAAAAAAATTGATTTCAGATGGAAGCACTAACAACATAACAAGTATTACAAAGAAATAAACTTCACGGAAGGTTCAATATACAGACACACACATTGCAACATGTACCAATTCGTTAGATCGTTCCGCAGAAGAATATGGACGAGGTGCATGCGTCTGGTTTAGTAAGGAGGTGGGAACGTGCTCAATAAAATAAAATTTATTTCTACTTCAACGGTATATCGAACAACAATAAATCACCAAAAAAATCCAGAAATTCGAACGAGAAAAAGTTACCCCTTTTTCTAAGGCTGGAATTACATCGTAAAAGTTCTTTTATAAAACATGAAAAACGCAATCAACAAGCGTATCGGTAACATTCGAGCGAATTTAGCCGATTGACCTATCGGTTGGCTTTTTACGAGTTTTGTAAAAGATCTTTTATTAAACTTTTATATTGTTATCCCGGCCCAACAGATAAAAACTAAATTTTTTCTTTAACATACTGGAAGGACAATAGCTCCTTGGGGTCAAAGAATGCGTGTATCTGATTTTATTCATTTATGTATTTTTTGTTGTAAATGTTCTTTTTTCTTGTATTGCAACGGTTCTCAACCGGTGCTCCGTGGAGCCCTTGGGTCTCCTTGTACACTCTCCAGGGGCTCCGCGGCCACTTGAGGAAAATGTTTTACTAAATGGGCTCCGCGAGTCAAAAAATCTTGAGAACCGCTGTTGTATTGTATTGTTTTTGTCTTTAGTATAGTTTTGTTTCTCATGTTTTTGTGTCCAATAAAATAATATGTTAAAACTCATGTTACATATGTTACTCATATGTAACATGAGTTAACATATGTTACTCATGTTAAAAAGTTTTATGAACCGACAATGTTTTTGAAAGTAATCTGATTAGCATATCTCACACCAACTTCATTCTGGCGCTATAAAAACATGAAGTGCACCGCAGTGTTTGTTAGCGATTATTCTTAAGGAAGGACGTTCTCGTTAAAACGAAAATTAATCGTTATATGGTGGGGGGGGGGGGGGGCAATGCCAAGAAGAAGCATTTCATCTAAGGGTCGTCGAAATATCGCTCTTACTAAGAAAGCTCGTCATTCTATTACAAAAGCTGCATATCACATCAGGTGTGCGTGTTGATTCCCGGAGAGAATAAGAAAAATGGATCGTTCGAGTTATAATCAGTGAATGAAGGGGAGGGGGTATATCAGATCAGATCAGATCTATATATAGTAAGGGCTGTTTTATTACCTCTTTTGATGTTGAGCTTGCCGCCTTGGCTCTGTTGGCGTGCAAAATTTAACTGACAGGTGTCATCTAATTTTACTCTAATGACATTCAATGAAATGAAACCTTCTATAATGGTGTCCTTGCATTGCTTTGTTTTATAATTATTCAGTATTTAATGTGACTCCAGTAAAGCGCATTCTAAATAATGACTCATGCTTTATGAATCAACATTGTTTTTGAAAGTAATCTCATTAGCATATCTATGCTCTTAATGGAGAAGCGTCACCTGTCATTGGAATAGAGAACTAGTTTTTGTTAAATAAAAATCCAGATACGTAAATATGGTACTCATTTTTTGTGCAAACAAACTAACTTTTAGGATGATTTGCCAAATTTTAATGAATTTCTGAAAAGTCTAGTGCCTTTTGGTTTACTTCATGTTCCATTATACCTGCATATACATGATAATAATCACGGAAGTATTGATTTAATGACTCATTTTTTATCGATTTGAATTGTAACCAAAATAACTCGAAAGTTTCTTATGCGATATAGAAAATATAGGATATTGCTGAAAATGGAGTCCAAACCTCATTAAGACAACAAACAGGAGAAGATCCCCCCTCTGTATATATTTCAACACAGCGGTTTAGCGACCAACCAATACAGGAAATTTATTGCCAGTTTGCGTCAAACGGATGGTAATTAAACTTTTCCAGGACTTGGTTATTAGCGGTGTCGGAAAAAAATAAAACTTTCCGGCACAGAAATTCGAACGTTGATTGTACGTATGTGTGTTATGTGCGAGCGGAAAATGATCGGATGGCGTCACGAGTTTTACCGCTTGCTCCCCAGGATAATAAATAACCCATAAAACAGAGCGAATTAATGTCCGTTTCAGCAACATGAAATTTATCTGCCTCGTTTCTGTTTGGTATATATATATATACTATACGACACCGAAAGTGCTTGACTATGTCCGAGGGAGGTATCTGTCTTCCTTCTTTGGTCTTGTACAGAGAGAGTAAATTAATTGAATAGTAAATATTCTCTCGTTTGTAAAAGAGAGTGAAGATAAGATTGCCATCACTAACAATGCCTTTCACTGTAAGACAATCGATTAAGTCTTTATTGATTGTTGTGTTCCGCAGATTTGATGGCTGACGAGGATGCCTGTGGAAAATGACTTTGTGGGTGAAATTAGAGTAAAGTTATGTGTTTGTTTCGCGTGGAAGACAAATTACAGGTAGGATGAGTTCGGAAACACACATGCTTCGCAAGTGTAATTTGATAGGAATATGCCCCATTTTGCATTCGGATCTTGATGTTTTTGAAGATGATTTTTCCGCTATTTAATCTGCTCGTGGACGTTCGAGTTGCGTAATACGAATTTCTGGCGTCGATCAGGTAGGTGTTACATCTAATATAGGGTGTCCCATGAATTCGTAAATAGGTTAGAAACGCAGGATCTGAATGCGGTTTGCGGAAAATTTGTTCTAGCGAGGAGTGGTTTTTCTGTTGTGCAGGAAACCAAATAGTTCAAATTTTCGTCGATAGAGGACGCTGCACGAAAGTCCAGCAAGAGTGATTAGACCCAAACCTTTATTCACGCGTTTCCGTGTCCGAAATTTTCGTAAAGCTTTAGCCAGTGATTATTCGTGGCTGAGGTGAAATAAGTCCAGTGATAGCTCTTTACGTATGAGTCCACCCATAACCTTGGGTGAGACCTAACACTGTACGTTTGTCAGACAACGACTCATAAGGTAAATGCTAACGATTTTAGCCGAATACAGCAAAACCTCCAGAATGCATCTGTTCGTAACTTCGAGAGTTATCAGCGAGCGGCTGAACATAGCAGAAAAAAAATATGACCGCATGCAATTTTTTGAACTTTTATATCAGGGGTTTCTTGTATGTGTTAAGACCCAAACTTGAGTCACGGGGCTTCCAAGGCACAGTTATTTCCCTAAATTTTCCAGAAAATTTCCCCACATTTATGACTTGTTAAAGGCGATTATGGATAATGCTCAAGCGTCGTTGGTGAATTTAATAAGTACCAATAAATTATCACTTTTACCAGTGGTTATGCATAATACCCAAGCGCCGTGTCGTTGCTAAACATGATAAATCGTACTATACGATATATTACACATGGTAATTCACACATGTATCATTACATCTGGTTACGATCGTAAAATTTGTTACCGTTATATCGGGGAATCGGACTATATTCACCACAAATACAAGACAAGTATTTTATTTTCATATTTATCAAATACCTCAGTTACATTAGGGTAATATGCATAAAGGCGATAAATTTCAAGTATTTGTCAAACTTACCAACGACACTTGGCTATAATGCATATTCCCCGGTAAAAGTTACATTGTTTTCAGTATTCACATCAAATTTACCGATGACCCTTGGATATTATTCATAATCTCTTACAAAAGTGATAATTTCTTAAATATTTTGAAAATTTACCAACGACGATAGGGTATTATGTGTATCCACCGGTAAAAGCAGTAATACGCATCAAATTAATGATAAATGTATCAGACTTGCCAAGACGATTGCTAACTATGCCTAATAACCGGTTATTATGTCCTCGAAAGTAATATTAAAAATTGCGGAAACTTTGCAGTTTCTCCTGTCACTTCAAAGTGGCGTTATAAAAGCATTTTCCGCGCTAGGTAATAAATTTTTATAATCCGGAGAGAGAAAAATATGAGGGGGAAAAAAATAACTCGAAAGAAGAAATCCCAAGTAATAAATACGGACATCAATTTCCACGCAAAGAAATTCCCATACATTGAAAAAATAAAACGATCTCTTCTTATAATCATATTACTCTAGACAAGAGAAATATACGATATTACTTAAAAACACAAAATAAATAAATAAAATAAAAATACGTCTTTCATACGCACACTTCAAAATCATGTGGTTATACGTGAACAAATCTCTTGAGTAAAATCCTGTGTTAAGTATAAAGGAGGGGGGAAAAAATTGGTTTTTTCACTCGAAAATTGAAAACTTTTCCCGAAATTGAATTTATTGTACATAGATATGCCTTCTCTTTTTCAAGTAAGAGGGAAAAAAATACGTGTTTTTTGATGCATTTTTGATGTGGTTTTTAAGGAACGTTTTTTTTTTTCTTCAACATAACGATGATTTTAAGCGGAAAAAATGTTTAAAATTTTGTTATCTTGTTGATACAGAAGTTATTCACGTGGAATTGAATTTTCAAATTTCTCGTATAACTCGAGTTATAACCAATTTTTATTCCCTTTAAATGCGGAGAAACGTAAGAGAAAATTCTTGGATGAATAATTGGTTTTTGGTCATGGCTGATGTGGATACATTCAAATGTCTGATACGTATCATGTTCTCTCGTCTAGGGATATTGAATTCTTATGAGTTCAGCCCGGAAGTTTAGGCACTAAAAATCGTCGAAATGGGCATGCAAAAGAGGCACTAAAAATACCTAAAATAGGCTCTAAAAAAAGGCATTTATAATTTTTAGAAGGAAGATAAAAGAACTAAAAACTAAGGGGTCCAAAAACTAGCTGAAAATTTGGTTGCCGTCTACTGCTTTAATTGTGGTTCATATTAACTGCATTATTATCCAAGTTAAACTGATTTTAAGCCCAGAAGTAGGCCCTCAAGATTAGGTTGATTACAGGGCCACCATTACCATGGAGTCCGTAGTGAAAATGATATGTTGGAGGCTCCTTCGAGTTGCAAATAATTTTCGTTTATTTATTGAATTATTTGGAACAATCATTATCATTTATTTCTATAGTTGAAGCATCGTTACCTTGTTCTATATATGGCTGTGAAAAGATTCAACTTTTTTTTTATAAATGCGTGGTCATATAAAAATGTTAACTTTTTTTATGTTACTATAAATATGCGAGACGCCTTCAAGCACGGGGCCCTGTGTGGTCCGCATCTGACGCATACCCCTGAGGGCGACTGTGGTCAATTTAAGCGAATACTAAATATACATGTAAAATAAATGGCCGCGATTGTTTGCGGTGCATTTATGGTGTAAGAAATAAAATCAGAACAACATGGGCGTCAGAGCCCATTTGTTCCTACTTGCTTGTGTATGCCATGACGTCAACTGATGACCTCTTGGGACAGTCATCGGTCAGCCATACATATACAATGCAATCCATTACTAAAGCGGGGCAGGTTATGTGAAGCATGAGGAGAGAGAAGCAGAAATTTCTAATTTTCCTCTGCTTTTCTAACATGGACTGCGTTCATCTGAAACAAAATCATTCACGTCTAACAAAATCATTCCGGTCAAAGCAAAGTTGATGCATGGGGGCAACACCGATCTCTCAGAATCACTTATTCGCGTTTGAATGCGGCTGGAAGGGGTGGGACTTTCTGATGATAATTAGTACCGTACCGAGAGAGTTGGGAAATTTTAGAAAGAGCAATTCTTTTGTTCTCACTGATCAAAATATCCAAGTTTTAGAGATTATGGCCACTGAAATTCACTAATAAACTTAAAAGCATGTTAAAGTAAGCATTCATGGCAGGGAAATTTCAAAAAAGACACTTTTACCAAAAAAGTTTGGAAATAGGCAAAAAAGGCATTTATGGCATTTTTTTGCATAAATTTTTTTTCTACATTTTTTTTTAAGGTTGGGAAATTTTATTCAAAGTTTTTTGAAAAAATATCAGGAAAATCAGTTCAAAAAATGAATAGCATTCGTGTTGCCTAATTAACAGTGTTAATGTCTGGACATTGCGGGCCAAAAAACTGAAATTTTTCACGAAGCCCCGCTTGCTGAAAATTCATATTTCGAATTCTAAGAACACAGATTCAAGAAGGCTTAATAATAGACAGAACAGAACAGGCCGAGCATGACCAGGCTCTGTCGCTTGCGCGGTTTTAGCTCATTGTTACCCCGAAGGGCCCAGTCGAGCAGGAGAAAATTCTGAAAGACAATTAGGGAGATTGAGGGGGAGGGGGCGCTTTCGTAGGGTTATCAATTGGTTAATCGTTAGACCTCGCATAATTCGTTATACATACAATCGATGTGACAATATACATAGAATTTAATGATAGACAGGTCAGCCATCGGGTTTTCGAGTTGCCATTCAAATAATTGAAGACTTTTATTTACTCTGAAATTATTTCTTTGACCAATTCTGAAACCGTTTCTGATTGATTAATTGTTTTAGTGTGGAGTTATTTTTTAAATAATTCTCTCCAATTATTACATCTGGTAATTCTGGAACATATGGTTTTTTTCCCCATTCAGTCTGATATTGTGTCTTTCCTTGGTTCTTCAAATTATTTATTTCATTAATAATGAATTTCCATCAATTCATAATAATTATGAAATGATTTCATTCGTCACGGCATTTTCCAGAGTCTACTGTGCATTCGGTAATTACGCATGCCTTTTGCTGGATTGCCATAAATTCGACTGCCCACATTTAGGAGATTTACACGGTATGTCCAGATGGACGCGGCTACAGTGGAAGTGTTTTTTGGATGCCAACTCTTCTTTCCTGAATTAAATGAAATCAGGGGATTTCATAAAATGTGAACACCTCCCCCCACACATACTTATTGCAAAAATAATAGCTTTATACTAACTATTCTACATTATAATAACCTTTCTCGTTATTAAACGCATAAAATGACCGAATCATTAAATATTCCAAAGTGTATATTAATCGCCGTAATTAAAAACAGTGGATGATTCGGCTATGAAAGCAGAGAGTTGCAGTTTCCTCCTTCGCGTAGATCAGGAATCTTGAACGTACGGCCTCTCTTTCTCGCGGGCCATTTTTCAGAAAACACATAAAAGGATTGAAAGATGATTAAATTAAAAATTAATAATTATAATTCGATGAGGCCCAATGGGGAATGCTTTCCAGAATAAACATCGACTGTGTAATAAGTATTAATTACCAACGTATATTCAAAACTTTAGTGGTGTGAAGTGTTGGTTGAGTCAGAGATGGGAAGAGTTCAGGATACATGGGTTCACACCCATCCACAGGAAAGCTACAGATTTTTTAATGTTGGGGTGAATCGAGGAGCTATCCATACTTAGAACAAGACAACCATAAGTATTTTTAAGGGTAGTGTATAATATTTCTTCACGTATATATATATTGTTTGTAATTGCAATTTTAATTGGGTTGATGTATTTTTGAAATATATGACGTCCATATTTGTTATGGGTATCTTTTTCTCAGCCACCTCGTTGGGCATTTTGCCTGTTGATCATTTTTTGTCGCACCACGGCCATTTTCTGCACACGAGGGTTAATTAGAACGGGACCTGCAATTTATTGCCGATTCTGAACGGTAGGCTTGTTTTTTATACTCATCGAGAGGTTGGTGCGCTAACCACTCGATGCGGGGGGACTCCCTGCGGTAGCAATTTATTTTGCGGTCATGTCGCCGTTTCTGTTGTGCCCCCGTGTCAGGAAAGCTTTCTGACAAGGACGAACAGGGTATCGAACACGCGACACCTCTAAACATCCTTTGGTAATTCAGGTAATCTTATCGACCTGGTCTACCGCGCCCTTTTGCCTGTTGTTGCGTTGTATTTGAATGAAAATAATATTAAAAATTGTGAAAACTTCGCTGTTTTTCTTCCTGTCACTTCAAAGTGACGTTATAAAGGCATTGTCGGTGCTAGATAATAAATTTCCATTAACGCGGAAAGAAAAATATATGAATGAGGAACACTAGAGAAGAAATCCCAAGTAATAAAAAATGGACATCAATTTCTAGGCAAAAAAAAATCCCATACATTGAAAAATGAAACGATCTCCTTATAATCGTACCACTCTGCCAGAGAAGAATACATACGATATTATTTTAAAAAATACATCTTATACGCACAATGCATCCACTTCAAAATCAAGTGGTTATACGTGAACAAATCTCTTGAGTAAAATCCTGTGTTATAGTGAAGTATAAAAGAGGGAAGAAAAATTTGTTTCTCACTCGAAAATTGAAAACTTTACTGAAATTGAATTTATTTATTGTATACAGCTATACCTTCTGTTTCAAGTACGAGGGAAAATATATGTTTTTGATATTTTTGATGTGGTTTTTTTTTAAGAAACTTTTTTCTTCAACATATAACCATGATTTTACGAGGAGAAAATGTTTAAAATTTTGTTATCTTGTTCCTACAGAAGGTTATCCACGTGGAATTGAATTTCGAAAATTATTTTATATAACTCGAGTTATAACCAATTTTTATTCCCTTTAAATACGAAGAAACGTAGAAGAAATTGTTGCATGAATAATTGCGTTCGATCGTGGCTGATGCGGATACAGTAAAACCTCTCTTTTGCGGTTGACAAAAAAAATTCGACCGTAAAAGAGGAGTGCCCGTTAATCATGGGTTTGAAATGCATACTTTTAATATGCAAGGGGAAATTATATTTTTTGACCGTAAAAGTGGTTGTGACTGCATCTGATGTGTTAAGAGGAGGCTTCACTGTACAGTCGGCCCCCCGTATTCGCGGGGGTTACGTTCCGGGGATGACCGCGAATACGGAAATCCGCGAATAACAGAAACCATAGGTTTTTTTTGTATATCTCGTTTAGTGAACATCATGAGAGAGAGCAGGGTGACGCAGAGGTAAAAAGGAATGTCAAAGAGGGTGCAGCGATTGTTGACGATATTTTCTGAAAGAATATTGTGATTTATGTTTGCCATTTTTTTCTTTTCCATATCATCAAGTATGTTGACAAGGATTCCTCTACTAATTTTTCTGCATGTGAAGAACGTAAAATAGAGGGATATATGTTATGAAAATAATCTATTGCTGATTTGAGCTTGCGAAGCGCTTCCGCTATGTTACTTGTGGTTGAACTTGTCTTCTACTTCTTCATCTTGATCTTCATCTCGTGCAGCTTCAGTTTCAGGACCAGTTAGCTGCATTAATTCCTCCTCGGTCAATCCAGTATCAAAAGAACTTTGAATAGCATGTATTCACTCTCAAGGTACCTCCTGACTTCCGGAACGAAACACCGAAAATTCTGATGAAATAGACGTTTCACCAGCTTTTTCCTTATGGAAGAGTAAAAATTTTCGCCTTTTCTGTTATAAAATTACAATCAATTGGAATACCTTTTTGTATCAGTCTTGTACCCACAAAAAACGGCATTTTCTGTACGAGAAACACGTGGATCCCGTAGGCGCTGCAAAGTTTTGACTGCCACGGGTGCAGCTACAGCCACGGCTGAACGAATTTCAGATTCCTTTTTCTTGATGCATTTCATCGTAGATTCGTTGATTTCGTTAATGGCGGACCACAGCAGGTATTGACTTACTTTCACCAAGCATAGTTTTCGTCAATATATCCAATTTTTCTTATAAAGTTTTCACTTTTATTAGTCTTTTCAAAGCATTATCAGTAACATTAGAAGAATGATCTATCCTAAACAAACACAGCTCAAATTTTGTAAACAAAACACGTGAATGACGATTGCTGAGTGTTGTCAAAAAAAAAAATTCCAATAAAGGAAAAAAAACCGCGAATACGGAAACCGCGAATACGGGGGGGCCGACTGTACATTCAAATGTCATGCATGCATGCAGTAAAATCTCTCTTTTGCTGACACCGACGGAGCAAAAGAATTCTTCCGTAAAACGGGGGGTGACAGTTAATCAGGGGATTTGAAATGCATACATTTGTTATATGGAACATACATATCAAAGGGGAAATTATTACTTAACCTTATAAGAAGGGGACCTCATCTAAGGAGTGTCCGTTAAGAGGGGTTTTACTGCATACAGGAATATTGAATTCTTACAAGAAATTTTTTGAGCATTTTTTTAATATTAGAATTCAAAGTTGCATTCAAAGTTGCGAAGTCTATGGTTCCCAACTTCAAGGCGCAAATGCGAGCCGATCTCCTCGTTAAAAAGTCTCGCCACAGAGAGCAACAGTCCTACAACGATAAATCATTCAATCATAACACTTCACTCATAGTTAGAAAAACTGGTGGCAGATGGCAGCACTATACATAACAAGCATTACAGAGAAACAAATCTTCACGTCAGGTTTCACTACACGTACACGCACATTCCCGCATGTACCGATTCGTTGGGGGTTCCACGGGGTGGGGGGGTGTGGGCGGGGTGTATGTGTGGTGTAGCAGTAGTAGGTAGGGCTCGGGGATCCATGATGTTCTTAAATCAGTCACCTCGTTGGGCAATTTGCCTGTAGTGGCGTTGTATTTGTATTTATATTTGTATTTGTATTTGTATTTGCATCTTTCTTGATAAAATATCAGAAAATCAATTTAAAAAATTAATAGCACTCATGTTGGAATTATTTTGGCTTGAATATGTAATAAAAGTTTTTAATCAAACCTTTGTGTGCGTGCATGCGTGAGTGCTTTTTATAACGTTCGTAATTCTTACTGAGTATACAGCGGTTGTAACGAAGGTAAGCTCAATTAAGTTAATGGGTGTAAGAATAAAGTACATGTACCGCAAATCCGGTTCCTTGTAATTTTAAGGAAGTCCAGGAGCACACCAAGTACTGGTACTTGTGTATCCTTCCACATCTACAGGTAGTCCGCTTGGTAAATGCGAAGCTGGTCTATCTTATCTTGAGGCCATCACGTGTTTACCAATTCCGGAAACCAAGCGAATGATCAGTGCGATCAACGCTACTGGCTTTTGGCACGATTTTGATCCCGATGGTAAAATTCCCTTCGAAGTCTACTGGTGTGTGATTAATTTTCTCGTAATATCTCGTGCAGCCGCGCAGGGTGCCAAATCATAGTTAGGAAACTTGATGGCAGATGGAAGCACTACACGCAACAAGCATTACACAGAAACAAACATCACGTCAGATTCATTACTCACACATTCCAGCATGTACCAATTCGTTAGAAGTTCCGCAGAGGAATATGAACGAGGCGCATCTCTGGTTCAGATGTACGGTGCCAAATCAGACAAAAGGAAAAAATTGCAGAATTTAGAAAAAAAAATGTAAAATTCAAACTATGCCGAAGTGTTGTGTCTGATTTTTCAGTGTTGCCATCTATATCTCAGAAATGAATTGAGTGACGTGTAATGATTGAATATTTGTACCGTTTGTAGGCATGTCGCTTTCTGTGCCGAGACTTTTCAACTGGGAGATCGGCCCGTATCTACGCTTCGAAGTTGGGAACCACAGTAAACCAACTTCAGCTGACCACCACTGTGGTGACGGTGGGATTCGAAGCACAGAGGCAAAAAGCATGACTGTACTGGGTGGAATATTTTGCAGAAGAAACTGCAGTTCTTTTGAGCATCGCATCCAACTTGAAACGCAACCATATAAATCAGCGGGTGGCCCAACCTTTTTCCAAACCGTGCCACAATCAAGATTATTTTCGATGCTCGTGCCACTACGAATTTTAACAAGTAAGTGTGGCCATACGTCCAATTTTCACAAGACACCAGCATTTTCCTCCGTTTCTGCAAAATATATTATTCAACTTTTCACTTTTTTTTCCTAACAATGTTTATTTTGCCGCTCTTTCAGTTCATAATTGTTGGTATTTTTGAGTCATAAATTCGATTATCGCAATGTGAGTTGTGAATGTACATATATTCGGTAGTTTATCTTACCTACACTATTTTGAGCATAGACACCAGAACCTGAGGACTCAGGGTGCTTTGAGCGCCCCTCAAGAATTCATGGATATGCAGTGTAATTGCACCGGGTGTTTCACGAAGGACCCCTAACTTTGAAAATAAATAACTCGGAAACGTGATAGATGAAAGCATGAAACCAGTGGTATGTTTATTTAAAAAAACCGTAAGAATCTGATACAGAAACCTCAAAATTTTAGTTACAAATTGCGTGGATGGATGGCATCGCAGGCGGCATTGCAGATCATATAAAGAGAGCTCAAACGCCAAGAACTATCAGTCGTCGAAGATTTCGCCGTTGAAACGTGACCGCTATTAGCGTATAGTGAAAGAAATTCCGGAACTGATGTATTCCATGGAGGAATGTGTGTTTATTGTGTTGTAGCACCACCGACTAAATCACAGCCCTACTGCTACAAGGAGAAGTTTTCAAACTCGATTTTAAGTCGCAAAACGCCCAGATAAGAAAACAATTCGTGAGCTATTCAAAAAGTTCCAACAGACAGGCAACGTGGCCGATGCGTTAGTCGGAAATGTGGGTCCTACCCACTCCATCGTTACACCTCAAAATGCAACGACACTTGCTGCAGTTATTGAGAGTCGTTCGAATAAATCTGTCCGCAGACTTGCAGCTGAATCCGGAATCACGACATCCAGCGCGTACAGAATCCTGCGGAAGACATTACACATGCTTCCGTACAAGATTCAATGCCGGCACACGCGCCATACCAGTTCGAGCTGAACGACAACGAGAGATTTCTCTTACGAGATGCTCAACATGATTGATGGTTCTGGTTTCGATGTCGCCCGAATATGGTTTACAGACGAGGCGTATTTTCATCTGGATGGTGTCGTTAACAGACACAGTTGGCGATTTTGGGGTACCGATTTCGGGTACCATACAAAGCCCAGGATAAAAGTTTAACGACTAAATTGTCCGTGTCACCGTATTATTTATTGAATATACAAATCTGCGAGTTTTCCTAGTCATTTTACTGCTGCGGCTTATACCTCGTAATGTCACACATGGTGTGGCCCGCGAGGCTGCAGCTGACCATTAAGTTGGCCCTCGAACAGACACAGGTGGGACATCCCTGCTCTATGAGAATCACACCGGAACGGCAATTATTCACGTTATATCCGAGGCGCCGTTACAACCGAGGACGTTAAAACCGCGTTTAAGTGCAATTAGCCGAATTAAAACTTCCTTCTATTTCGGGAATCTATACACAGGAATAAAAACTAGATAATACTGTCAAAAACGCTTTCAAAAATACACATTCACTTTAATTTCCTGATTAGTGTCGTCTGTTGTTAAGATTGCATGTAAAAATTCCTTTTTCAGTATATTTCATTCTTATTATTATTCATGCTATTGCTCACGATGAAAGAAATCTGAAACTTTAAAAAAAAAACTGAATTATTCAAAGACCACAAAAGTAGTTCGTTCTCTAAATTCTGGTTCTTCTCCCGTAAAACGGAGTGAATGTTGAAGTGGATTTCGTAGAAACACGCAGAAAGTACCACATTCCACAAGCATACTTGAAGCATTCCAAACACCTGGGTATATAATGATACGTGCTTCTCGGAACTCCGAATATTTACTCTTGAGGTAAGTCTTACTTTGCACGGTATGGGACTGGCGCAAGTCGTCGAGCAAGAATCTGCATAATATGATTCAAATAATACTAAGACTTTTTCGCTGTCTTTGATAAGAATTCCAAGTGAAGGATAGGTTTTGCGATAAGGAATAGATATCTGAGAAAGTTTCTCGAAACATTTTATTTCCTTTCCTTCAGATACCTTTCTTACAAAGAGGATGTTGGTGATATCCTGACAAGTCCGATTCTTGTCTGATGTTAGCGCAGATAGCGTGTTTTGCGCTCCAGCGGCCACGTATCTTCTAAAAAGGAAGGGGGTGCCCCAAGGTGACGTCCTCGAAGATTTCCGAAAAAAATTACCATTGATGCTACTCATTTAAATGCGCACAGACATATAAAGACGCCCGACAGAATTATTATGGGTCACTCAAAAAAAAAATTGTAAATGTTAATATTTTGAACGCCAATAAAGGCCAAGCATGTATTTAAGAATTCCGCAACCCTAAAGTGACGTCATTCAAACAACACGTGATCTGGTACAGCACGGAAAAAGAAAGAGAGAAAAGGACTAGAGTGTGTTGTGTAAAAGGAGTGAGAAGAAGTTTTTTTGTGGATATCGCCAAGTATAGCACGAGTGACGATGAGCAGCCAACTGTTGATGACAACAAAAGGAAAAAAAAATTTCTAACCCTTCTGATATATTATATTTCATATTTATATTCTACTATTATAGATTCAAGAAACACAGTTCATGTGTAACGTGTGCTGCCACCTATCAAATAAAATGAAAATTATCCATCTAAATGTTGAAGTATAACTGATTATTTGTTTTAAACCGGTGTGTAGCAGGAATATGTGCAATATGCAGTATGATGCTATATATTTTTCTTTTATATACGCTGCATACTGGCGTAAGTTTTATGTGCCGAAATATGTTCGCGATATGAAAATACACAATGTATGGTATCATATTGTTCATTTTCATGCACGCACTAACAGCCAATTTTAATTGAAGAAAACAATATGTAAACAAATAGTTTCCATTTTCATTTGATAGATGGCAGAAAGCGTTCCCGCACAACGATTCTTTATTTCTAGCAATACTATAACTTTACCCTCTAACTTCCAGTTAGAAAGTTGTTGCCCATGAGGCCGACAAAAAAAAGTTTTCAAGTGCAATATTTGCTAAGATATTTGAATTCAAAAATCGCAGAAAAGCTATGAAAGAACAGCAAAAATTAATGGACAAAGCTGTTTTCCCTCATTTATATATGCTGTCATTTTCCTCCGATTTTTGAATCCGAATATCACAGTGAATATTGCAGCTAAAAACATACGATTCTTTGTTTGGCTCCGAAAAAAACAAGACAATAACTTTCTAATTGGAAGTTAGAGGACAAGGGGACCGTATACCGCACTGTATTTTCACTCTCAAAACTGGTACAGGTTAATTTTTAACACCTTTTGTGAGCATTTTTTAATTTGAAACTATGTCCCTATCAACACATATTGCGCCATCCTGCTCCAATAGTGTATTTTCGTATTTTTCTGCGCCAAGTGGCAATTGTTGCTTCAGTATGCCCGGAATTTGGGAAAAGACGCCAAAAAATTTGTGTTCCTACTTGCCACGAAACTTTTCGAGAAGAGCGTGTTTTATTCCTCTATACTTCAGCACTACCTCTTCCCAACTTCTATAGCCGTGCTATCTCGTGACCTGGCGAAAATAGAGGTCTCTGTTGGAAAGTAGTTTGACTACACTGTAAAGTACAGTGTTGGGGAAAAAATTTGCATGCTAACCGTGTGTGCTTTTCACGCTTTGTAAACACTACAGAGATATTTTTTACATTTCAAGGAAAATTTTCAATCAAAAAATATTTAATTTTTATTTGCCCTTCGCTACTTTACCCCAAGACAGTTAATTCTTTTTAAAAGTGCTACAAGCATTACGATAATCTATCATCGAACCAATTATCTATCTGTGGTCTCTCGTTCAAAGAATTGCCGGAAGTACAGAAAAGTTTCCGAAATTAGAGAGAAAGTAGCGGATTTTTTTGTTTTCGAATTGTTGATTTTCGAATTTTCCCGGCAAGTTCCCGCGCTCGACTTTGTCCCCGAAAATCGGATTGGGATAACTGTGGCCCCTTATTTAAACTATCGGCCCCTCATCGCGCTTTCCATCGCGGAACCCCCGATAATATCCGTGATCGTACAACTGAAAATGGTTTGCAACCATTTTTATATATTCTAGAAACCTTGGGTTTGCAATGGTCTCTTGCAGCTTTCAGAAAAAAAAAGTCGCCGCTGCAACCAGCAGAAATTAGTTGATCGCCATTATGTCAAATCCTGACGATTCGTGAAAAAAAAAATTTTATTCCAGGAATAAAAGATCAAGTCCACCGAATTACGAATGCTAATTTAGAAACTTTGCCCAATAACGAGTTAATGTTGCCAAACACTCGTTGTTTGGCAACAATCACCAACCAATATCGCCAAATAACATAGTGTCAAATCGCCAATATCGCCAAATAACGAGTGTCAAATCGCCAATATCGCTAAATAACGAGTGTCAAATCGCCAAACATCGTGTTGATTCTTCGAAATTCTTTCCATTTTTCAACAATTTCTTTTCGAGTATAAAAAATTGAAAACTTAAAAAAATTTTTAGCCCATTTAAACTGCTGCTGTTCCAGACAGCAAATAGTGCCCTCAGTAAGCAAAAAAGTGTGTCATCTTAAATAAACTGGTGCGAAAGGTTTTATGACAGCCGCTCTTTCAAACAAGGTGTCAAAAGCCTAAAACACCAAAAACAAAAAACAAGCTGATGAAAAGATGTTTGATGACAAAAGACAGTGCAGTTGTTTTTATTTTGAAAAGCGGGTGGAGGTAGTGAAAATATTCTTATAAGTTAATTTCGCTGCTCTAATTTATGCCTCGAAATGGTCCTGTAACAGGACAACCTGTGTATAAAGTGCTGCCCCTAACTTTCATTCAATTCCTCTGTTTAGTTTTTATACTGACAGGGCTAAACAACTTTTTCCACATAAATATAAATTTCAAAATCCTCCTTCTTATCCCGCTAGTGGCTTTAAGAATTCGGCGAAATGTTCCACGGGTCTGCGATTGAAAAACATTGGTGAAAGATCCATTTCATCTTATTTCGAATGCATAAACTTTTCTAAAACCAAGAAAAAACCACATTAAAGCGGTTACAGAAAGGTTAAATTACCTCTTGGGAACCTTAGAAACTCTAGTAATAATCATACTCTTGAGACACACAAGCTTACGATCCAAAAAAACATCGCTTCCAGATGATTCTAGAGGTAAATATAAAAATCCACAATGATAAAACTTTCTGTATCAAAACTCTGACGGAGAATAAAAGTGAAATTGACAGAGTAAAGTAGACTTAACAATGACAATAATTCTAAATTTATACAGAAAAAATATTCCGAACATTCACATTTATTATCTCCGCATGTAAATAACTTTCTTCCCGACTCTCATCCGCTCTCCATATTAAAGATAATCCTATTATTAAAGATAAGAAAGCACTCGAATTTCTTCTTATATTACTACGTACATAAGGATTATCATACAATATTTATACTTTACTACCCGTACATTAACATAAGAGAGAGGAGAAGTGTTTCAATGAAACTCCACAAAAGAGACACGAGAGGAAAACGAAACAAAAAGATTTATACTCAGGAAAATAAGAGAGTATATTTTTACTTTCTTTTTTTTCTTGGATCGATACATTTGGTAGAAAATGCAGTTTCCCGGATGGGAACAAGAAGAAATCGAACGAGAAAAGGTCTGTGACAGGTCATTCGCGAATAATTTAGTTGCGTGCCTGGCGACTTCATTCGCTTTGTTTTGTCCGTACTTTTTGACATGTTTATTTTGGCTTTGCTCTTACGAACTCCTCATTGTTGTTGTTGTTGTTACAAGAACCGAAAGGTAAAGGTTCGTTTGACTCTTTTTTGTCGCGACTACCATTAACTAACTCATTGGTGAGTGACAGTTTCATGTGTAAGCTAAACACGTGAGGCGGCGTAAGTATTATAGGTTGCTTGAATAATTTTCGAAAGAGGAGATAGAAATTCTCACTGAGCACCTCATGGATCAAATTGAAATGAGAAGCATCAATATTCTCAAACTTTATTTTGTTTGTTTCGTTATTTACGATTTACCTAAGTGTACAGGGTGTCCTGTAAGTCCTAACTCGGTCTTTATCGCATCCACCATTCGTCGTAGAGGAACGGTTCTCATTCACAAAATGTTCAAAATGTGTTCGGAAATCATTCTGTAGTGAAATCATTCGAGAGTGAAAATACAGTGTGTGTCATAAAATGAAAAATCTACGTCTTAAGGGATTGGAAGCTTGCTAATGGGATTCCGATATTTAAAAGGGTTGTAGAGAAGCTGTGTCCGAAGAGGCACAGCTTCTCTACTACCCTTTTAAAATTTTATATGGACACCCTGTCCTCTAAGTTGTAATCAGAAAGTAGTTGCCCTGTGTTTCCAAGTACAATATTCGCTGAAACATTTGAATTCAAAAATGGGAATAAAGTTGGGAAAGAACAGCATAAACTAACGGACAATGCTCCTTTTCCTCATTAATGCTGTTCTTTCTTAACTTCTCATCGATTTTTAAATTCAAATGTCACAGGGAATATTGCAGTTAGAAATTTGAATTTTGTTTTGTTGGCTTCGGGAGCGAAAATGCAACTATCTAATTGGAAATTGGAGGATTGAGAAGGAGGACCATATAAATTTTTTTTTTTTTTTTTATTTCATGACACACTCTATTTTCCCTCTGAAGCTTAAAATAAACAAAAAATATTGATATGTAGACTTGAGTTTTGCGAAAATTATTGACATTTATTTTACTATTCATTGATAAATGATTGGGCGTGTGGTAACCTAGGTCGGTAAGATACTCGCCTAAAATACCAAAGGATGTTTAGAGGTGTCGCAAGTTCGATATCCGTTTCGTCTGTCAGAAACTTTCCTGACGTGGGGTTGCAACTTAAAACGGTGACATTACAACCAAAAAGATTTCTATAGCAGGGAGTCCCACACTGAAATGTTAGCGCACCAACCTCTCGGTTAGCATAAGAAAGGCTGAGTTCGGAATCGGCACGAAATTGTAGGTTCCGGTCTAATTTTCCCTCGTATGCAGAAAACTACTGTGGTGTGACAAAAACGATCAAATAATAAATGATTGTACAAATTGATAACACTTGGAACACCTTGGCAAAGTAAATTATTCCTCATTTTTTCACGGAGAATTATTATTTAACTAGACCGGACAATCCGGAGTCCGGATAGTCGTGAGCCGGATAGGCGGGAGTCAACTGTAATTGTAGGATAAGTAATATTATGAAATTCTCAAAGAGCACTCAAGATGAATAAGATCAACACAGTTTATTCCTCAATTTTGTATTTTTTTTCAGTTCTTGAATGGGTATTATGCATGTTTAATACGAAACTGTGGTATTTCTATGGAAACTTTTTCTCCCATTATTTTTCTGGATGCGGCTTATTTATTGGATATTAACGTACTTGTATTCAATTGTTCGGGGGCCCCCCAGAGTCGTCAAAGTGAACGCCACGGACCCTTTCGCAAAATAAAGTTTAATATGTAGCAATCAAAACAATCAGTTGTTTTATCATACAAGCTCACAGACTCCTTGAAATCTCTACAAGGACCCCTGGTTAAGAACCCTACGTTATAGCGTATTCTGAATGAGAATAATTTTTTTCCTATTAGAATTGCCATGCAGTAAAACACAGAAGTAGTTATCAGCATGTAAAACGTTTTCACTGCAATAAGATTGTTCTTGCTAAAAAGCCAATTTAAAGGGTTGGATGTACTGCGGTTCGAGGAAGATTTCTCCACCCCCCCCCCCTCCCCCCCCCTCTCTCTCTCTCTCTCTCTCTCTGAAGGCTTAACCCAACTACGATCACGGACGGAATATTACGTCCAAATACCAGTGGAATAAATTCAAACAAGTTCTCTGTGTTTTCTTTCAAATACAAATACAAATACAAATACAACGCCACAACAGGCAAAATGCCCAACGAGGTGGCTGATAAAAAGATGCCCATAAAAATATGGTTGTCATATGTTTCAAAAATACAGCAACCCAATTGAAAATGCAATTAACACAAATTACAAACAATATATACACATGATAAAATATTATACAATGCCCATAAAGAATACTTATGGTTGTCTTATTCTAAGAATGGATAGCTTCTCGATTTACCCCAACATGTTTATCGTATTTCTTTTTAAACGTGTCAATTGTGTTACAATTTACTACCTCCGGGGGTAAGCTATTCCATTTATTAACAACCCTATTGGAGAAAAATTCCCTGCGACACCATAACCTTGCATTGTCCCTCACCAATCGATACTGGTGTCCCCTTGTAAAAGCAGTCGATTGGCGGTGTACTAAAAGTTCATGGTCCATCCTATCCATCCCATTGAAAATTTTGAACACTTCGATCATATCTCCTCGACACCTGCGTTCATCCAATGTAAACATATTCAAAAAATGAAGTCTTTCTTCATAACTCAAGCCCTGTGTGCCAATAAGGACACGCGTAGCTCTTCTCTGCACCCCTTCAACCAAGTCTATGTCCCTCTGTAGGTATGGTCTCCAAAACCTTACAGCATACTCCAGTCCAGGACGAACTAAGCCTCGAAAAAGCGGAAGAATGACTTTAGGAGAACGCGAAGAGACCTTTTTGAAAATGAGACCAAGCATTCTATTCGATTTTTTGACAACCGCTGAACAATGTTCAGAAAACTTAAGTCGCTCGTCAATGAGAATTCCCAAATCGGTGACTCTAGTTGCATCCGGGATAGTGACACCATTCAACTCGTAAGAGAACCGTGGGTTGTTCGAACCAAAATGAGCGACCATGCACTTATCTACGCTAAACGTCATGCTCCATTCATTTGCCCATGCTGCAATCTTGTTTAAGTTGGTCTGGAGCAACTCCCTATCGTTTTCATTTCCGATTACCCCCATTAGCTTCACATCATCTGCGAATTTGCTAGTAATTCCATCGATACCCTGATCGAGTTTGTCGATAAAAAGTGAAAAAAGTATGGGGCCAAGGACACTTCCCTGAGGAACTCCACTTGTGACGTCTGTCCAACCAGAGAATTCCCCGTTCACCATAACTCGTTGCGACCTATCTCTTAACCACGATTCTATCCAATTCAGCAAGTTGCCCCCTATTCCAATCTCGTGTAAACGCTTCAAGAGTTTGCCATGTTGGACCCGATCGAATGCCTTCTGGAAATCAAGGTAAACAACGTCGACATTTTTGCTCTTACCCAAAGCCTTAGTCACGTAATCATAGAAGCAAAGGAGGTTAGTTACACATGACTTCCCCTTCCTGAACCCATGCTGATTATCCGACAATACATTATTCTCGTCTATCCACTTCACAAACTGCCTTTTGATGATAATTTCCAAAATTT